>NC_091983.1:149396369-150665549 GCF_044704955.1 Pristiophorus japonicus
CGGAGGGGCAGTGGGGGGGGCGGGGGGAGGGTGTGGAAGCTGAACTGAAGGGATGAAAAACCTTACACTATGAGCAGCATCAAAAGAAGGCGGGGCGGGGAGGGGGTTGGTGGCGGGATGTTTTCCGAGCCCCTGTGTCCGGGCGAGGGAACGATTTTGCCGGCCGACCCTCGAACCCGGTGAGGAGATGTTCGGTCAGTGGTGGAGTGGTACTTTGAAAACAACCTAAAATTAAACAATTGCATTAGACATCATTGCCCCAAATGTCCTCTTTTGAATGCCTAGCTTTCCGTTCTAACCAAACCTATTGCACATGCGCAGACCCAATTGTGGTCCATACTAGGGCGTCGACCTTTGGGAGAGAGAGCACGAAGAAGCTTGTCCTACTGTTTTGCGCATCATGCAGAGGTACAATTTAATCATGGGGGCAATACTGACAATGCCATACCTCATGCAAGCCTTCTGCATGACGATGCTGCGAAGGAGACGATTGATTCAATGTCATCGCTTGAGGAATCTCCGAACAAGTAGGATGATGGGCAGGAGGCCTTACCCACGTCGGGTATATCGAAACAGGCATTCATACCTGCACCTGAGTGATGCAGACTATGTGAGAAGGCTGCCTTTCTGCAAAGAAGTTGTAATTGAGATCTGTAAGTTAGTAAAAGCAGACCGACAACCTAGAAGCGTCAGAAGGACTGCTTTGTCAGTTGAAGTGAAGGTTACAGCTGCACTTTCATTCTATGCATCTGGATCATTCCAGGCCACAACTGGGGATGTGTGCGCCATTTCTCAACATGCAACACATATCTGCATTTGGCAGGTGACTGCTGCACTATATACCCGGAGGGATGATTACATAAAGTTCCCCATGACCAGACAGGCAATGCATGAAAGGGCTATGGGTTTCTCCAAGATTGCTGGCTGCCCAAAGGTACAGGGCTGCATTGATTGTATCCACATCACCTTTGGAGGATTCCGAGATGTACAGGAACAGAAAAGGCTTCCACTCCATTAATGTGCAGCTCATGTGTGACGACATGCATTACATCATGTCGGTTGATGCGAGATACCCTGGGAGCACCCATGATGCATTCATCCTACACAAGAGCACTATATCTGCCATGTTTCAGCAGCAGCCAGAAGGGCAGAGCTGGCTGCTGCGAGACAAAGGCTACAGTCTCGCCACCTGGCTCATGACGCCCCTACGAATAACCAGGACGGAAGCTGACCAGGAATACAACATGCCGCACATTGCGATGCACAGCATCATAGAGAGGATCATTGGCATCTTGAAACAGTGTTTCCGATGCCTGGACCATTCTGGAGGCTACTTGCTGTACTCCCCTGAGATTGTTGGTCAGTTCACTGTTGTGTGCTGCATGCTGCATAACTTAGCCATCATGAGGCAGCAGCAGCTGGTAGTAGAAGACCCACCTGAGGTCAGAGTGGCTGATGATGAGGAGGAAGATGCAGATGACGAGGAGGAAGAGGAGGAGGACGAGGAAGCCATGCAACTACCTGAACCCGGAGCACGACGGTGAAGAAGGGCAGGCCCTTTAATGATTGCTTGAGCCTTGCGGCAGCAGTTCATCCGTAAACGCTTTGCTGCCCAAGGCTCAGTGGCAACTATTCCAAATGGACCATGTTTACTGTTTGGATTTGTTCTATAATGTTGTGTTGTGTTAATGGAACAAGTAATGGAAATGATTCAGTTATAATTTAAAATATATTTTATTCAAAAGTTTAACAAACACTTGTTTGTACTTAACTTAACTTTAATAAAAATATTCTTGTATCAAACTTTAAAGTTTTCAATTAAGATCACTTATAAACTTTAAGATCACTTACAAACTTTTAAACTTGAACATTTACATAACTTACAAAAAACTTTTAATTTGAGAGCAGTTACAACAGTAACAACAATAATAATGAGAACAACAGCATCAAAGAAAGGCTGCCCCCATCTCTACCCCACCTTATTCCAAGACCGCCCGCTGCGCTTGGTCTTGGTGACTCCACCCCTGCCCGCAGGCGGTGGCGCAGTGTTTCTCGGGTTGATACCAAGCTTATTTTTTCTAACATCTCGAGTAATGCGCACTTCTTGATGGGGGAGCGGGGGGTGGGGGGGCGGTGAGGGGGCAGGTGGTAGTGGTCTGGGGATTGGGGTGGGAGTGGCAGTTGATTCTGTCAATGGGCGCGAAGTCTGGGCATGATCGCTTATTGCAGCAGCTAACTCCGACATTCCCTCTTTCATCTACCCTGACAGTGTCTCAACTACCTGCAAAATTCCCTCCCTCAAGTTCACTGACAGCATATCAGCTGCCTACGACATTCCCTCCCTCATGTGCCCAGACAGTGTTCCCATTTCTCGTGAGAGTCTTGTACTTCTCCCGACAGTCCCGATAGCACATCACCCACCCCACCGATGGTGTCCAGGAGTGATCGCGTAAGTTCAATGCTCTCCGCACTCATTGCCATCATCTGAACCACATCTGTTAGATCCTCCACCTGTCGAGCTCTCCTACCCCTACTCACCCTGGGTGTGGCTCGCTGCATCCCACTGGCAATTTCTAGCCTTGGACTGTGAGAAACCATGGTATGTCCCAGCAATACTCGTACCAATCAGGAAAAGGCCTGGCACCTCAATGGACAGCACCTGCACCTCCTCCAGAATGAGTACAACAGTGGGGGCTTCATATATCCCTGCCCCCTTCCCCATGCTCTTGGCCTGGATGGTGGGATTGGAAGATGTTCTCCTCTTCAGGCTCGTCCGTGTTTGAATCTTCTTCTGCATCGGCTTCAGCCTCGTCAGGGTTGGCCTCAGGTTCCACAAAATATAACAGAACAGACAAATGGTTAGCAGCAGAGGAGGGGGCAGGGTGAAATGAGTAGATTCACACAGCGCAGGCAGCAGGCTCATTTGAAGGACCACGATGAATGATAGCACATTGCATCAACCAAAGCATAGCTGACGGAGACATCACCATGAACCGAAGCCTGGCTAGCCTGCGCAGTACTTAACATTTAGCAAAGCCAGACTGTGGAATTTTCAGGATTTATCCTCTCCCTCAAATGTGGGCCCAGCTTGTGCAGTGATGGCTGCTTTTCTCCAGGCAGGACCCATCAAAGCAGTGACCCTCTTTTCCAAGGGTGTCAGTGGGTGCAGATTTGCCGGGCCTTATCCTGTTTGAATTCTCTTCCTTTTGTTGTGTGCCACATGTAATGTATGTACATAAGGTCTGCCCACCACCCGAGGGCACTACCGTTGGAGGTCCTAGGGTCATAGGTACACTCGTGCTGGACCCGGTATCTAACCGGAACGTCACCTTGGTATCTTCACTTCTGGAAGCCATTAAAGACTGACCAGGTTACACCTAGTCACTGGCTCACAGTACGGAGTTCAATGTATCATTTCATACACCATAACTGGCGATGAGGCAAAAGTATGGCGAGCACAGCACGATCGATACTGCTGGAATTCTCGAGAGATTCAATGAGGGAGAGGATTGGGGAGATTTCACGGATCGTCTTGACCAGCATTTCGTGGCAAACAATCTAAACAAAGTCAAGAATGCAGAGAAGCGCAGGGCAGTTCTTCTCGCCGTCTGTGGCCCCACAACCTATGCACTCATCAAGAATCTGCTCTCACCCACTCTTCCTGCAGAAAAGGATTACAAAGAACTGTGTGCTCTAGTTCGGGAACACCTTAAACCCATGGAAGGAATCCTCATATCCAGATATCACTTCTATACGTACGTTAGTCCAGAAGGCCAGGACCTAGCGGCATTTGTTGCTGACCTGAGACGTCTTGCAGGGCCTTGCAAAATTGGGCTTCCGTTGGAAGACATGCTGCGTGACTTTTTCGTGATCGGGGTCAACTACGAGGCGATCTTAAGTAAGCTGCTGGCTGTGGAGACGTCGGACCTCAGCAAGATCATGACCATCGCCCAAGCTTGCCTGTTCACGCAGAAAAGCACGAAGTAGATATCGTGACAAAACAGGAATTCCACGGCAAATACTGTGTACAAAATTGTATCGACGGCTGGCAGAGCTGCACATGGCAGGGCCTACTCGACTGCGTCTGCAAGGCCGGGAGCTGCTCAAAGTTCGCCATCGAAGGCCTACTCGACTGCATATGCGAGAACGGGAGCCGCTCAAAGTTCGCCATCGAGGGCCTACTCGACTGCATATGCGAGAACGGGAGCTGCTCAAAGTTCGCCATCGAAGGCCTACTCGACTGCATATGCGAGAACGGGAGCCGCTCAAAGTTCGCCATCGAGGGCCTACTCGACTGCGTATGCGAGAACGGGAGCCGCTCAAAGTTCGCCATTGAGGGCCTACTCGACTGCGTATGCGAGAACGGGAGCTGCTCAAAGCTCGCCATCGAGCGCAAATCCGTGCTCAATGTGTTGGCGTGGCAGGGGCAATCACCAATCCCATCAGTGCCGCTTCAGGCAGTATGTATGCAGAGGGTGTGCGAAGACAGGGCATCTTCAGCGGATGTGTCCACAGCAGAGCAAGCGAGCTGCGACACACCACGTGGATGATGATCAATCCAGTGTGGATCTGGCGATGCAGTCCGAGGCATTTGAGAGCTCCGAGGAGGAAGTGTATAGCGTACGTGCATTTCTAACAAAGAACCAACCGATAATGATGGAGGTAAAATTAAACGGCGTGCCGCTATCCATGGAATTAGACACGGGTGTGAGTCAATCGATAATTATGCCAGAGGACTTTCGAAAAGCTGTGGGAGACCAAGGCAGAGAGACCCAAGCTAAGTCCGATAAATGAAAAGTTGCATACCTACACCAAAGAGCTCATACCAGTGATCGATAGTGCAGCAGGAAGAGTGTCATACGAGGGAACGGTTCATGATCTACCGTTATGAATTATCCGAGGCAACGGCCCATCGTTATTTGGCAGGAGTTGGCTCGAGAAAATAAAATGGAAAGGTACGATCTTAAAGCTTTGTCATCAGCGGATGATGATTTGTGTGCTCAAGTGTTGAGCAAATTTCCCTCACTGTTTGAACCGAGAATTGGCAGCTTCAAGGGAGCCAAGGTGCAGATTCACCTAGGCCCAGATGCCAGGTCCATCCATCACAAAGCCAGGGCGGTCCCGCACATGATGAGAGAAAAGATTGAGCTCGAATTGGACAGGCTGCAATGCGAGGGGGTCATCTCACCGGTCGAATTTAACGAATGGGCCAGTCCCATTGTTCCGGTGTTAAAGAGCGACGGCACGGTCAGGATTTATGGAGACTACAAGGTCACGATCAACTGAGTTTCGAAACAAGATCAGTACCCGCTATTGAAAGCTGATGACCTGTTTGCAACGCTAGCCGGGGGGAAATCGTTCACCAAATTGGATCTAACGTCAGCCTACATGACACAGGTACTAGTTGAATCATCAAAGAAACTTATGTGCATCAAAACGCACAAAGGACTGTTTATTTACAACAGGTGTCCTTTTGGCATTCATTCGGCGGCAGCCATATATCAGAAAAACATGGAGAGCCTATTGAAATCCATCCCCAGGACCGTGGTATTCCAAGACGACATCCTAGTCACAGGTCGTGACACCGCCGAGCACCTGCACAATCTGGAAGAGGTTCTGCGTCATCTGGACAAAGTGGGACTCAGGCTGAAACATTCGAAGTGCGTTTTCATGGCATCAGAGATCGAATTCCTTGGACGAAAGATTGCTGTAGACGGAATCAGGCCTACAGACGCGAAAACAGAGGCCATCAAAAATGCGCCCAGGCCCCAGAATATAACAGAGCTGCGTTCGTTCCTGGGTCTTCTCAACTACTTCAGTAACTTCTTACCCAAATTGAGCACAGTATTAGAGTTTTTGCACAAGCTGCTCAGGAAAGGAGACGACTGGGTGTGGGGTGAACTTTAACAGAGCCTTTGAGAAGGCTAGAAATCTGTTGTGTTTCCACAAGCTACTGGTACTGTATGACCCATGCAAGCGTCTAGTTTTGACCTGTGATGCGTCGTCCTATAGGGTCAGCTGCGTACTCCAGCAAGCCAATGAGTCAGGCAAACTACAACCAGTTGCATAGGCGTCTCGAAGTCTGTCCAAGGCAGAAAGAGCCTACAGCATGGTAGAGAAAGAGGCTTTAGCATATGTTTATGGGGTAAAAAAAATGCACCAGTACCTGTTTGGGCTTCACTTCGAGCTGGAAACCGATCACAAGCCGCTTATGTTGTTATTCTCGGAACACAAAGGTATCAATACCAACGCGTCGTCCCGCATCCAGAGGTGGGCGCTGACATTATCTGCCTATGATTATATCATTCATCATAGACCAGGCACCGACAACTGCGCTGATGCATTGAGCCGGTTACCGTTGCCCACACCGGAGATGGAAACTCCAATGCCCGCAGAGCTACTCATGGTCATGGATGCCTTTGATTGTGAAGGGTCACCTGTCACTGCTCAACAAGTTAAGACCTGGACCAACCCTATCGGTTGTAAAACATTGTGTTCTTAATGGGGACTGGTCGACCAACCCCAAGGAAATGGGTGATGAAACCAAACCGTACAGCCGTCGCAAAGATGAGCTTTCCATCCAATCCGACTGTTTACTGTGGGGTAATCACGTTGTAATGCCCAAGAAAGGCAGGGTGAGCTTTGTACGGGAGTTACATAGTACGCATCCCGGTATTGTCATGATGAAGGCCATCGCCAGGTCCCATGGTTGGTGGCCTGGCATTGACTCGGACTTAGAGTCATGCATGCATCAGTGCAGCACTTGCATGCAGTTAAACAATGCCCCAAAGGAAGCTCTGCTAAGTCTGTGGTCATGGCCATCCAAACCGTGGTCTAGAATCCACATCGACTTTGCGGGCCCCTTCTTCGGTAAAATGTTTTTTGTGGTGGTGAATGCATACTCGAAATGGATAGAATGTGTGATCATGTCATCCAGCACTTCCACTGCCACGATTGAGAACCTGAGAGCCATGTATGCCACACATGGTCTGCCAGACATTGTTGTCAGTGACAACGGACCGTGTTTCATGAGCCTGCAGTTTCAAGAGTTCATGAAACGCAACGACATAAAACACGTGAGGTCAGCCCCATTCAAACCCGTGTCCAATGGTCAAGCTGAGCGGGCAGTTCAAACCATCAAACAGAGCCTGAAATGCATAACTCACGGTTCCTTGCAGACACGCTTGTCACGCATACTGCTCAGTTACAGGACAAGGTCACAATCGCTCACTGGGGTCCCGCCTGCGGAACTATTGATGAAGAGAGCCCTCAAAACCAGGCTCTCTCTAGTACAGCCTGACCCTAACAATCATGTCAAAACCCGATATCAATGCCAGCAGTGGTATCACGACCGCGTCGCAGTGTCACGCGACATATCTGTAAATGACCCAGTGTATGTACTTAACCATGGTCAAGGGCCCAACTGGCTCCCGGGCAATGTTACGGATAAGGAGGGTAACCGGGTGTATATGGTTAAGCTCAAGAATGGGTAGCTATGCAGGAAACACATTGATCAAATCAAGCTAAGACACACTGATGAACCGGAATAGTTGAAAGAAGACACCGTGAGCTTAGACGACCAACCAACTCACGTCCAGCCATCAGAAGAACCCACTGTGGTCAATGCCCAGCCCCAAGTCGTGAGAGACTCGGAAAGCACTGGGATTGTACTGAGACGGTCAACCAGGGAGCGAAGGGCTCCGGACCGTCTGAACTTGTAATATGGACTTGTGCCAAGAACTGGGGGGGAATGATGTAATGTATGTACATAAGGTCTGCCCACCATCAGAGGGCACTACCGTCGGAGGTCCGAGGGTCATAGGTACACTCGTGCTGGGCCTGGTCACTGGCTCACAGTACTGAGTTCATTGTATCATTTCATACATCCTCTGCAAAGATGAAAATATAACTTTTTAGAGAGGGTGTCTTTCTGCTGGATGGGACATATACAGATGGTTACATTTACAATTGCAATTCCAGTGAATAAATGAAAATATTACATTAACTACTTAACCAAGGTCCTGTCACTTTTTGCACTGGCCTCCGGTCCTTCGTACAATAATCTTCTGCAAGTTGGTTCCAGCATTTCATAATTTCTTTTGGTGAAACTTTTATGTGACCTCTGCTGGTGTCTAGCTCGTGCCGTCTGGCCTCAATTACAGTAACCAGTGCCTCCACTTCTTGCTGTAAGAAATTCTTGGTCCTTGAGCCGTGTTGCATCTTGTACTACTGCAGCTCCGATTTTACCAATGAGAATTAAAGTTCTCACACACAACTGGCTCTTTAAAAATTGATGAATGCAGGCTGGGAGCTGAACTGGGCATGCGTGCCCATAGCAGTCATGTCAAAAACGTCCTTTTTTTTTCGCGCATGCGCAGAAGCGGGAGGCATCGTTTTTTTAGCGCAGATATTAGGCTTCACCCCCTGAAGCTAATGGACAGGCTGCATGGCGCTAATTTCAAAAAATAGAATGGGGAAACTTGCTAGTAATTTTTTTTGAGTAGTCGAGGCCAAAAACAACAGTTGGAACTCTTGCAATGCGCCAAAAAACGACATTGAGGAAAATTGAGCCCTAAAGTTTAGAAACGTAGAAACATAGAAAATAGGTGCAGGAGTAGGCCATTCGGCCCTTCGAGCCTGCACCGCCAATCAATGAGTTCATGGCTGAACATACAACTTCAGTACCCCATTCCTGCTTTCTCGCCATACCCCTTGATCCCCCTAGTAGTAAGGACTACATCTAACTCCTTTTTGAATATATTTAGTGAATTGGCCTCAACAACGTTCTGTGGTAGGGAATTCCACAGGTTCACCACTCTCTGGGTGAAGAAGTTTCTCCTCATCTCATTCCTAAATGGCTTATCCCTTATCCTTAGACTGTGACCCCTGGTTCTGGACTTCCCCAACATTGGGAACATTCTTCTTGCATCTAACCTGTCCAAACCCGTCAGAATTTTAAACATTTCTATGAGATCCCCTCTCATTCTTCTGAACTCCAGTGAATACAAGCCCAGTTGATCCAGTCTTTCTTGATATGTCAGTCCCGCCATCCTGGGAATCAGTCTGGTGAACCTTCGCTGCACTCCCTCAATAGCAAGAATGTCCTTCCTCAAGTTAGGAGACTAAAACTGTACACAATACTCAAGGTGTGACCTCACCAATGCCCTGTACAACTGTAGCAACACCTCCCTGCCCCTGTACTCAAATCCCCTCGCTATGAAGGCCAACATGCCATTTGCTTTCTTAAACCCCTGCTGTACCTGCATGCCAACCTTCAATGATTGATGTACCATGACACCCAGGTCTCGTTGCACCTCCCCTTTTCCTAATCTGTCATTATTCAGATAATGGTCTGTGTCTCTGTTTTTAACACCAAAGTGGATAACCTCACATTTATCCACATTATACTTTATCTGCCATGCATTTGCCCACTCACCTAACCTATCCAAGTCACTCTGCAGCCTCATAGCATCCTCCTCGCAGCTCACACTGTCACCCAACTTAGTGTCATCCGCAAATTTGGAGATACTACATTTAATCCCCTTGTCTAAATCATTAATGTACAATATAAACAGCTGGGGAAACAGCGAGGAGATTTAAATAAGCCTAATTTAGATTGAAGCGTCATTGCGATCAAACATAGCTAATTGAACATTCTGGCTCAGAGAGGTCACAGGGATGGATGGTGAAGGAAATGGAAAGATAGCACTGGTGCAGTAGCAGTTGGTCTTTTCAACTTTGGTCTTAAACACATCAAGGAAAACAAATGCCTTTTGTTGCCATCTGTCAAGTTTTTTTAAATTACCACATGGGCTGCGTCCATTCAAGAAGACGGCTCACCACCACCTTCTCAAAGGCCATTAGGAATGGGCGATAAATGCTGGCCATGCCAGCGACGCCCACATCCAAGGATCGAATTTTTAAAAAGTGGGCTGTCTGGAAATTTCCAGAATGTAAGACGGATACTAAAATTTCAGTTTTAAAATAAATACCTGCTTTTTACACAGTGTCTTATAATATGAAGGCAGGAGAGAACCAGCAGTACTTTATTTATAAAACGTACAAACAATATAGATACCACTCAAGAGCAGTTGAATGGTAGAAGAAAGCACCCACAGGTTAATTGTCTGTGTTTAGCCGTGCTGTAAGTTTTAAAAGCCCAGCCAATTTAAAGGCTTTGTTAAAGGTCACTAATGAGGAATGCAAAACATTCTGGAGCCGCAGAGGAAAATTGAGGGATAAGTATTTAACTCCAGGTCAGAGCTAGTGTTGGTGAGGAAAAAAAAGACAAACATTTGTGATCAGAGAATAATAGTAAGGGCAGTGAATACAGGAGTTTTCTGACTGAGCCCATGGGTGCAACGGCCATTTCCAGGCTTAGCAAGGTGGAAGAGAAGTTGAGGGTATCCAGAAATACAGAGGACATTGGAGGTTCACAAGCTGCAGCAAATACTGACGACGGCATCAGGTCTACCATATAGAGTCAACTGCTTGCAGGGGCAGTTAACTATCCATGCTGCACCACCAGTGGTAGTGAAGGTTACCACTGCTCTCAACATTAATAATACAGGGGCCTGGAAGGCCCCCACGAGGGACATCTCAGGAGTCAATTGCTTTGCTATGTGGTGCTCCATAAAGACATAAGCTCTAAATAACTATGCATCTTGCTGCACACATCTCAGAGGAGCTAACAGCAGACCAGTCAAGACAGGCAAGAAGACAGATCTCAATGGTAGGTTTTCCTAGTGAACGCTGCAATTAAGCACAATTATTTTCTTTTGGACATATTTATGTAAAACTAGCCGTTTTACATTTTTATTTCGCTTTTGCGGTGTATTGCCACACGTTTTCTTTATGGCTACTGATATTTTATATTCTGAAAAATGAAAGAATGACAGACTGCAAGATATAATGTACTCATTTTCTTAAGTTGTGCAGTGCTAATGATGTAGTTAATACTCAAAACTTCTTCCAGTAAGATAACAGGAAAAATAGTTAGACAGGAAATTAGAAGTTTATAACAGATAAAAGTGGAAGTGAAGTTGAAAGAGATAAAATATTTGAAATATGAAATGAATATTTTCTAGAATATTCAAAACTAGCAATTTCCCTGGGCCCGAAAGCTGAATGACACCCGAGAGGAATTTTGTATGGTATCCATCGGCGAGGTTCCACGGCGAGGTAAAAGTAATGCCTATGGCCTCAAGTTTCAAATCCCCGCTAGAATGGCGCATATCGGAGAGGCCTGCCTAATTTGTCTCCGGGCGACGACCCTAACCCAGGCCAAAGGGATATCACCCCAATCCCCAGCCGAGTGGCCTGACACATCTTACCTCGTCATTAGTGGGGCCCGCCCGAAGAATCAGCGGTGGTGGCAGGCCCGGCATTGGCCGTGTGCGGGCCCTGCCCGAAGTCCTCAGCGGAGCCCGGCTTCGCCCTGTTCAGCTTCCCCCCATTCAGCTTCTTCTCCCCCCCCCCCACCATTCATCTTCTCCTTCCCCGTTCATCTTCTCCACCCTCTCTCTTTCCCCCCTCAATTTCCCTCTTCTCCTTCCTCTTCTCTTCCCCCCTCTCTTTACCCCCTCTCTTTACCCCCCTTCTCCCCTCTTTCCCCCCTCTCTTTTCCCCTCTTTCTCCCCCTCTTTCCCCCCTCTCTTTCCCCCCCTCTCTTCCCCCTCTCTCTTTTCCCCCCTCTCTCTTCCCCCCCTCTCTTTCCCCCCTCTCTCTTCACCTCCTCCTCCCTTCCCCCTCGCTGTCAGAAACACAGAGAGACACTGACAGAGACACTGACAGAGACGCAGAGAGAGACACTGGGGGGGGGTGGTGGTGGTGCGGGGGGAGGCTGTCCCAGCACAGCTGTTGGAGGGCTCCTGGTGCTGCAGTAGGTGAGTAGAAATAATTTTTTATTGATTGATTGATTTGTTTTATTTATTTATTTTTTTTTGATTGATTTATTGGTTGATTTATTGCTTTATTTATCATTTATTATTGATGATGGCTCTTTATTTGTAAAAGTGAAGTGTTTAATGTTTGTAAACTTCCCCCCAACCCCCCATCTCTCGTTCCCTATGCCTGATTTCGAAGTGTAGGCAAGGTTTTTCTGAGCGTACAAAAATCTACACTTACTCCATTCTAAGTTCGTTTGGAGTAAGTTTTCGCTGCTTAAACTTGCAAAACAGGCGTAAGTGACTGGACATGCCCCCTTTTGAAAAATCTGTTCACGAAGGAGGACACGAACAACCTTCCGGTTATAAAAGGGGTCGGGGGGTCTAGTAAGGAGGAGGAACTGAGGGAAATCCTTATTAGCCGGGAAATTGTGTTGGGGAAATTGATGGGATTGAAGGCCGATAAATCCCCAGGGCCTGATGGACTGCATCCCAGAGTACTTAAGGAGGTGGCCTTGGAAATAGTGGATGCGTTGACAGTCATTTTCCAACATTCCATTGACTCTGGATCAGTTCCTATGGAGTGGAGGGTAGCCAATGTAACCCCACTTTTTAAAAAAGGAGGGAGAGAGAAAACAGGGAATTATAGACCGGTCAGCCTGACATCGGTAGTGGGTAAAATGATGGAATCAATTATTAAGGATGTCATAGCAGTGCATTTGGAAAGAGGTGACATGATAGGTCCAAGTCAGCATGGATTTGTGAAAGGGAAATCATGCTTGACAAATCTTCTGGAATTTTTTGAGGATGTTTCCAGTAGAGTGGATAAGGGAGAACCAGTTGATGTGGTATATTTGGACTTTCAGAAGGCGTTCGACAAGGTCCCACACAAGAGATTGATGTGCAAAGTTAGAGCACATGGGATTGGGGGTAGTGTACTGACATGGATTGAGAACTGGTTGTCAGACAGGAAGCAAAGAGTAGGAGTAAATGGGTACTTTTCAGAATGGCAGGCAGTGACTAGTGGGGTACCGCAAGGTTCTGTGCTGGGGCCCCAGCTGTTTACACTGTACATTAATGATTTAGATGAGGGGATTAAATGTAGTATCTCCAAATTTGCGGATGACACTAAGTTGGGTGGCAGTGTGAGCTGCGAGGAGGATGCTGTGAGGCTGCAGAGCGACTTGGATAGGTTAGGTGAGTGGGCAAATGCATGGCAGATGAAGTATAATGTGGATAAATGTGAGGTTATCCACTTTGGTGGTAAAAACAGAGAGACAGACTATTATCTGAATGGTGACAGATTAGGAAAAGGGGAGGTGCAAAGAGACCTGGGTGTCATGGTACATCAGTCATTGAAGGTTGGCATGCAGGTGCAGCAGGCGGTTAAGAAAGCAAATGGCATGTTGGCCTTCATAGCAAGGGGATTTGAGTACGGGGGCAGGGGGGTGTTGCTGCAGTTGTACAGGGCGTTGGTGGGGCCGCGCCTGGAGTATTGTGTGCAGTTTTGGTCTCCTGACCTGGGGAGGGACGTTCTTGCTATTGGGGGAGTGCAGCGAGGGTTCACCAGACTGATTCCCGGGATGGCGGGACTGACCTATCAGGAGAGACTGGATCGGCTGGGCTTGTGTTCGCTGGAGTTCGGAGGAGTGGGGGGGGACCTCTTGGAAGCATGTGGAATTCTGACGGGGTTGGACAGGTTAGATGCAGGAAGAATGTTCCCAATGTTGGGGAAGTCCAGAACCAGGGGTCACAGTCTAAGGATAAGGGGTAAGCCATTTAGGACCGAGATGCGGAGGAACTTCTTCACCCAGAGAGTGGTGAACCTGTGGAATTCTCTACCACAGAAAGTTGTTGAGGCCAATTCACTAAATATATTCAAAAAGGAGTTAGATGAGGTCCTTACTGCTAGGGGGATCAAGGGGTATGGCGAGAAAGCAGGAATGGGGTACTGAAGTTGAATGTTCAGCCATGAACTCATTGAATGGCGGTGCAGGCTAGAAGGGCCGAATGGCCTACTCCTGCACCTATTTTCTATGTTTCTATGTTTCTATGAAATTATTCTAATTCACTCGAACTGGAGCAAACTAAATGCCAAGGATTGCAATTTCTAAGACGTTCCATTCTAAAGTAATTGCTCCAAAAAAAAGGAGCAACTCAGGCTGAAACTTGAGCCCTATATATTTAAGAACTAACAAAAATTGTACTCAGGTAATTACAGGCCCGTTAATCTAATACCAATATCAAGCAAAATAATGGAATTTATCCTGGAGATGTATCTGTAATGCAATATTTTAATTTAAAAAACCATCATTATGGATTTAAAGGAGAAGATCTTGCCTTACAAATCTGCTTGACATCTTTAAGGTGTTACAGATAAAGATGATAATGGCACTTGAGATGATGTAGTTTGTTTGGGGTCTCAGAAACCTATGAACAAAGAACCATACAATTTGAACTGACCCTAAAAATATAGGAATCTGGGTTGAAGAGTGAAAACCTGCTGAAAAGCAAATCAGTAAACAGAAATAGAGATGAGAGATGTATGGGGTACAGTTTTCACTTTGGGCGCAATTGCCGATTCTGGTGTAAATTGCGCCGTTTTGAAAAGTATTTTTCTCCCCCGGGCTTCCGCTCAAAATCATTTGCATATCGCCAACAGAAAACCTGCCATGAACCAACGCAATTGGGCAGCATTTTAAAACGTAATTTAAAAAAAATAATTTTACTTAAAAAAATGTTGCTTCATATATTTAAAAGTGGTAACTTGGTGAAGTTTGATTAAAACAGCTGAAAATGGATTAATCACAAAAAATAAGCATTTTTTTAAAATCACAATCCACCACCTTAGAGTAGTCTGATTTTAAATTACTGAAATTCACCTTTAAAAAATATAGAAAACCATTTTCTAGTTATATTGGGGTACATTAGTCAGTTTCTTAATGAAAGCAAAAATCACATTTAAAAGCTTTTAAAATGCATCTTTTCGTGTCCTTGTGCCCAAAAGAACCAACTTAATTTTTAAAGCCTCCCTGAAGGCCTGCAAACGAGTGCAATTAATAGAAGCTCCCAATGGTGATAAATTCGCCCTGGGGGCATGGCCAGTGTTGTGGGCGGGGCCAGATTTGAACCTGATGTTTTAAAAACTTGCTCAAAAAACCGCGGAAAATCGAGTTCCCCTGAACGCAAATTGCGCTTAAAATTCTGCAATCTTTTGCAAGGTTTTTCTGATTTCGGCCAAATTGCACTGAAAAAAACAAGGCAATTGAGCGGAAATTCTACGCCATGATGTCAGACTGGGAGAAAATTTGAATTGGACGTGCATAAGGGTTAGTGCATGGGTCCTGTGGTATTTGCTCACCATATACCCAGTCTGACATTACACTGCTCATGAGTACTCTTGAAGGCTGATGTCCCCATTGGGTGCTCATGGGTGCACTTGTATATTCCTTCAACCCTCCTTAAAGGAATTGAAAAAGCATATTGCATTTTTTTTGTGAGCCTGTGGTCAAACTCGGCATTTTCAGTGAACTTACCTGTTGTAGATTATAGGTTCTTGTTATATATGCACCGGGGTATGCTCACAGGTTTGTAGAGCTGTTGAGTTGGGAGTGAACATGATGTTCACAAGACTTAATAAAACCCCAGCCAGTTGGGTTCAGGGGATCCACGATGAGGCGGATGGTTGTGAGCCTGGTGGATGAACTGGTAATGTGCAGTGTGATTGTTAAACCTTTGCTAATAAACCAATTTGTTCTTAATAGCAATGTGTTGCTATGAATTCTTAAGCAAAGAACCCTTGAAACAAATACATTACAGTTCTCATCTAAACAAAAAATGATCTGAACACTGAAGTTAATATAAGCTTTTAAAATTTATTAGCAACACTAAAATAGCCAAATGTCAGCTTCCTGGGGTGCTGCTTGAAGTGAGCGGTCCTTGGTCACAGTGATAGGAAGTTGAGGTGGGAGGAGCAGTCCAATGCTGGGACTGTTCTAGGTGCAGACTCTGCTCCAGCCATTTTGGAGAGATCCAGAAATCTTGGGCAGGTATAAAGGGCGGACAGGCTTGGGGAGGTGGAGACCCGACGTCTTCATCCCAATTTCCTCTCCCCAGCTCCTGGGAAATATATATTGCTCAGGCACTGCAGAGAATAATATCAGCACCATAAACTTCAGCCTGAACATGAACCAAATGAACAGGCAGCTGAGACATCAGTTTAATATCTAATCTGACAGACTGTGGTGGAGGAAGCCTAGAATATTTGCTCAAATCCCAGTGTGTGTCTTGAAGCCACAATCTTCAAAGGTAAGAGTAATATCAACTCAGCAAGGTTGACACTGTGATAAATGTGAAGTATTGATATAAGTTAAAAAAGTTATGGCCCGGCTATTCTGGGGCCTATGGCTGCGTATGTAGTGCGTATGTGGCTGTAAGTACCTCGCAACTTCTGGATCTACACATACTCTGCGCATGCGCGAAAACCCAGTACTGCATTTCCGGGAAATGGACATCTGCTGGTGGAGCATCAGGACGTTCAAAGGTACCAAAATAGTGATACGCATCACTCTGGACACCAGACCAGTGCAACACAAAGCCAGAGCTGTGCCATATGTGATGCGGGAGAAAATTGAAAGCGAGTTGGACCGGTTGCTGAGAGAGGGCATCATCTCGCCCATTGAATTCAGTGACTGGGCGAGCCCCATCGTTCCCGTCCTAAAAGCGGATTACTCAGTCAGGATCTGTAGCGACTACAAGGCCACTATCAACCAGGTGTCCCTACAAGACCAATACCCGCTCCAGAGAGCGGAGGACCTTTTTGCCACTTCAGCCTACATGACCCAAGAACTGGCCGATGAATCTAAACTACTGACCACCATCACCACGCACAAGGGACTGTTTGTTTACAACAGGTGTCTGTTTGGCACTCGATCAGCGGCCGTGATTTTTCAAAGAAACATGGAAAGCCTGCTCAAATCCATTCCTGGAACAATCGTATTTCAGAACGACATCCTCATCCCCAGTCGTGACACCGAGGAACACCTCCACAACCTGGAGGAGGTGTTACGCCGACTGGATCGGGTAGATCTGCGACTCAAGAAGTCTAAATTGTGTTTTTGGCTCCTGAGGTTGAGTTCCTGGGCAGGAGGGTTGCTGCAGATGGGATTCGGCCTACCGAATCCAAAACAGAGGCGATTCGACGAGCGCCCAGGCCCTGCAACACATCGGAGTTGCGTTCATTTCTGGGACTCTTGAATTATTTCGTGAACTTTCTGCCGAACTTAAACACATTTTTGGAGCCGCTACATGTGCTCCTGCATAAGGGTTGCGATTGGTTTTGGGGGGACTGTCAGGAACGGGCTTTCAACCGGGCGCGGAACCTACTTTGTTCAAACAAGTTGTTGATCCTGTACGACCCCCGTAAAAAATTGGTACTGACATGTGATGCATCGTCCTATGGGGTTGGGTGCGTGTTGCAGCAGGGTAACGCTGAGGGTCAACTACAACCTGTGGCTTATGCCTCAAGGTCGCTCTCTCAAGCTGAACGGGGATGTGGGATGGTTGAGAAGGAAGCACTCGCATGTGTCTATGGGGTGAAAAAGATGCATCAGTACCTTTTTGGCAGGAGGTTCGAAATCGAAACGGACCACAAAGCCGTTAACATCCCTGCTGTCAGACAGCAAGGCTGTCAATGCCAATGCGTCAGCTCGCATACACCGATGGGCTCTCACGCTCGCTGCATATGACTACACCATCCAGCACCGGCCCGGCACCGAAAACTGCGCTGACATGCTCAGCAGGCTTCCACTGGCCACCACTGAGGGGGCAGCGGAGCAAAGCGCTGAGATGGTCATGGCTGTCGATGCCCTTGACAGTGCAGGCTCCCCCATCACAGCCAGCCAGATCAAAATCTGGACCAACAGAGATCCCCTCCTATCCTTGATTAAGAAATGACTGGGGATTGGGCGCCCACACACAGAGCATGCCCTGAGGAGGTCAGACCGTTTCCGAGACGGATGGATGAACTCTCCATCCAAGCAGACTGCCTACTATGGGGCAGTCGGGTAGTCATGCCTCAGAGGGGCAGGGAAGCATTCATCAGGGAACTCCACAGCGAGCACCCAGCATTGTGCTGATGAAGGCAATTGCCCGGTCACATGTGTGGTGGCCGGGAATTGATTCAGACCTGGAACACTGTGTTCGCAGGTGCACGGCGTGTGCCCAGCTAGGCAATGCCCCCAGGGAGGCCCCGCTCAGCCCGTGGCCTTGGCCCACCAGGCCATGGTCACGTATTCACATAGACTCTGCGGGCCCGTTCATGGGAAAAATATTTCTCATTGTGGTTGATGCATACTCGAAATAGATCGAGTGCATTATTTTGAATTTGTGCACAACATCCACCACTGTGGAGAGACTGCACATGGTCTTTGTGACCCATGGCTTGCCAGACATCCTTGTTAGCGATAATGGCCCATGTTTCACAAGCTACGAATTCCGGGAGTTCATGTCGGGTAATGGCATTAACCATGTCAGGACAGCACCGTTCAAGCCGGCCTCCAATGGCCAGGCGGAACGTGCGGTCCAAATCATAAAACAAGGCATGCCGCTCCGGATTCAAGGACCCTCCCTTCAATGTCGTCTATCGCGCCTCCTGCTGCCCTATAGATCCCAACCACACTCGCTCACGGGGGTCCCGCCCGTGGAGCTACTCATGAAACGAACACTCAAAACTTGGCTGTCCCTCATTCATCCAATCCTGTCCGACATTGTTGAGGGCAAGCGCCAGTCCCAAAACGAGTACCATGACTGAAATTCAAGGGGCAGATGTAGGGAAATTGATGACCCCGTATTTGTTGTCAATTACGCTTTGGGGCCCAAATAGCTTGAGGGTACTGTAATAGATAGAGGGGAATAGGGTCATAGTGGTTAAACTTAACAATGGGCAGATATGCCGCAAGCATCTGGACCAAGTAAAAAAAAGGTTCAGCGTGGAACTGAGGAACCTGAGGAAGATCATGAGATGGTATTCACACCACCGCCAGTGAACGAGCAACAAGAACATTCAGCAGCATGCATTGTCCCTGCGGTCAGCCCGGACAGGCCGGAATCAACAACCTGAGCCCCAACTGCGTGCTCCATGAGACAACCTGAGAGACTTAACCTATGATCCCAATAAGATGTTGAGGGGGAGGTGATGTCATGTATGTAACCTTTATGTAACAACACTGCAATACTGTATATACGTAAGAAATGCGCACCTTGGCCACCTTGTGGGAGACACTCCTCACCTGGTCATCCAGGTATATAAAGGGAGGTCCCATGCAGGGTCATCACTTCTTGGTCCTGTGAATAAAGGTTCAGGTCATGGAGTGACCTTGTCCATAGAATGTGCCTCGTGTGGATTTATGGTATTGTGTAAGGACTTTACAAAAACCATACTGATAATCCACAAGTTTACTCCTGGTCGTTGATTCTATTATTTTACATTGAATTGAAGTAAGACAAATAGATCTGGTTGTCTGTCTGTGTTTTGTCATCATTTTGGAATTGGGGTACCAGATTTGTTTGTTTACAGTCTACTGGTGCCATTGCAATGTCCATTGACTCCCTCATAATGACTGTCAGCACCTCATAAATCTTGTATTATCTCTCAATACTTTGGGATAAATAGCATCTATCCCTGGGGACATATTTGTTTTCAGCCCTTTCAGCTTGTCTAAGTTTTCATCTCATTTATGCCCTAAATTTTACCTTGGTACTTTTTTTTTGGAGCGGGCATATTATTTATATCTTCTCATGTGAATACTTTGAGGAAGTAATCATTAAGAATCATTAGGAAATATTGTGCTCCTTCTCAGTTTGAAGCTCATGATAACAGATGAACCTGAGTTTCTGTCGGTGCTGTTGGTTTGATTGGTCAACACCGTTTCTTTCCTCGAAATGCCGAAGGGACATGATTGGAGTTGCACGTGCCATAAAATGAAAGTGTGGAACACTAGTTAAATGAAACATTATTAAAAGCTCACAGCACTCCTCACCACTTGGGAATACTGCTTCCTGACTTCAGGAGAAACTGGTGATGAAATTGGACTTCAGCTGTAGCATAAAATGGACGATAGTAAAGCAGCAGCCTATTTAATACACCTCCCAATTTTCTTTTACCAAATGGAAAAGAATAGGGGATAGAGAATAGTTGCCGATTCGCTGTCGTTTGCTTTGCGCTAGTGTGAAGTCCAATATCACTCTCACTGTCTGTGAGCAGAAATGTCTGGAACATGCACTATCAACCAGGGACCCTTGTATCTTCCTATAATCTCCTTGGATTCTGGTGCTTGAGAAAATTGGAGGAAAAAAGAATGGATTTTTATGTGTGCCGATGCTCAAACTGTTGTGCTTTCTAATTTGTAATAGGCAGGGAGGCCTTCAAATCACTTACATTTTTACTTTAAAAAAAAAATCTGGGATGACTTTGAAAACTATTTTGATGGAGTGTTTCTTTGGTTCTTTCTCAGAGCTCTTCCTAACACCATAATACTGCCTTTAGCTGGTAAGGTGGTGTGTTTTAAGAATAGCCTATTCGTAGCCACGACAGGTGCCAGTGTGATCGGCTGACAGTAGAGTGTTTTTGTAGGTTGATTTATCCTATTCGGATTTCACCATCTTCTCCCTTCCCAAGCTTGAGACCTGATCTGGTGGCTCAACTGATTGGATATCCAGCGAGTATACTTTTTCCCGATAGTTTTCAGTATGTTGGTTCTGGGATGGATTTCTGAGATTCCCTCTGGGCTAGA
Source organism: Pristiophorus japonicus (assembly GCF_044704955.1). Lineage (NCBI taxonomy): Eukaryota > Metazoa > Chordata > Chondrichthyes > Pristiophoridae > Pristiophorus > Pristiophorus japonicus. Next base: position 149,417,047 of record NC_091983.1, read on the forward strand.
AATTGCGCAGTACCCCATTTCCCATTTGGGACAATAACTTTTCAGGGAGCGCAAAAGTATTGCCGGGTGAAAAAGATTTGCAGCTGATGGGAAAATCCGCTTTTGTGCTCCAAGAGGGAAGTGGAGCGCTAAATCAAGTGCTACCACTTCCCTTAGAGTACTAAGGGGAGTGAGAGGGGCGGTATTGGCAGAACACTGAGCAATGTTCTGGGCAGTGCTGCCGTCTGTACAGGCTCCTTCCCTCCCTTAAAGGGAAGAGCCAGTGTTCGGGTGGATGAGTTTTACTGCCGTCTGTGTTGGGCCACTGCGCTGAGTGCATAGCAACTCCAAGCACTGTAAGAGAGTGCAGGGCTGAGCAATCGCAGGGGCAAAGGAAACCAGGAGGCACCAGAATGGTGAAATAAATAAATGTTTCCCTATCTGACCACCACTGTCTTTAATTAGCGTCAAGTGGCCATTCAAGATGCCAATGCCTCCTGCAGCTGCTGTTGTTGATGCTGCAGGGGGCGGGAGCGAATATTGCACCTGGGGCAGTAATGGGGCGCTGTGCATCGGATGACGTCACGATCTCTGGGGCACAAGTGAGCTAGGTGGTAAGTATTAGCGCCAGCACAAAACCACCAGGGAAGTTCGCGGGTGTCAGTGATTTTGCCACGCCCGATCGGTAACCTATTAGCATCCCGTTACTGCCCCCCGCAGGCGGTAACGGGAGTTGCAAACCAGGCCAATTTCTCTCGCATTTTTATCCTCCTCATAAGTTGACTATATGTTCCAGTTTGGTGAAGTCTATACTGTTAGCCTCAATCGAGACTCTGCCTTTGACCCGAGCGTTTTCGACTCCATTCCACAGCATGCTACCCGCCACCACCTCAGTAAAACCCCAGCACTGCATGAGGTTGAAAAAGCCATAAGACAGCTTAAGAACAACAAGGCTATGGGAGCAGATGGAATCCCCGCTGAGGCACTGAAGTATGGTGGAGAGACACTGTTGACGCGAATACATGACCTCATCTCTCTCATCTGGAGGGAGGAGAGCATCCCGGGGGATCTCAGAGCTGCAGTGATCATGACCATCTTTAAAAAAGGGGACAAGTCCAACTGTGGCAACTACAGTGGAATCTCCCTGTTATCAGCCACTGGGAAAATCGTCGCAAGAGTCCTCCTCAACCGTCTTCTCCCTGTGGCTGAGGAGCTCCTCCCGGAGTAACAGTGTGGATTTTGTCCACTATGGGGCACAACGGACATGATTTTTGCAGCGCGATAGTTGCAAGAAAAATGCAGGGAACAGCACCAGCCCTTATACATGGCCTTCTTTGACCTTACAAAGGCCTTTGACACTGTCAACCGCGAGGGTCTATGGAGCGTCCTCCTCCGTTTCAGATGCCCCCAAAAGTTTGCCACCATCCTCTGCCGACTCCACGACGACATGTAGGCAGTGATCCTTACCAACGGATCCATTACAGACCCAATTCACGTCCAGACCGGGGTCAAACAGGGCTGCGTCATCGCCACAACCCTCTTCTCAATCTTCCTCGCTGCCATGCTCCACCTCACACTCAACAAGCTTCCCGCTGGAGTGGAACTAAACTAAAGAACCAGTAGGAACCTGTTCAACTTTCATCGTCTCCAGGCCAGGTCCAAGACCACCGCAACCTCTGTCGTCGAGCTACAGTACGCGGACGACGCCTGCATCTGCGCACATACAGAGGCTGAACTCCAAGTCATAGTCAATGTATTCACTGAGTCGTACGAAAGCATGGGCCATATGCTAAACATCTGTAAGACAAAGGTCCTCCACCAACCTGTCCCCGCTGCACAGCACTGCCCCTCAGTCATCAAGATCCACGGCGTGGCCCTGGACATCGTGGACCATTTCCCATACCTCGGGAGCCTCTTATCATCAAGAGCAGACATTGACGACGGGATTCAACACCGTCTCCAGTGCGCCAGTGTAGCCTTCGGCCGTATGAGGAAAAGATTGTTCGAAGATCAGGCCCTCAAATCTGCCAATAAGCTCATGGTCTACAGGGCTGTAGTAATATCTGCCCTCCTGTATGGCTCAGAGACATGGACCATGTACAGTAGACAGCTCAAGTCACTGGAGTAATACCACCAATGATGTCTCCGCAAGATCCTGCAAATCCCCTGGAAGGACAGACGCACCACGTTAGCGTCCTCGACCAGCCCCAGCATTGAAGCACTGACCACACTCGATCAGCTCCGCTGGGGGGGCCACATTGTTCGCATGCCAGACACGAGACTCCCAAAGCAAGTGCTCTACTTGGAATTCCTTCACGGCAAATGAGCCAAAGGTGGGCAGAGGAAACATTTAAAGGACACCCTCAAAGCCTCCCTGATAAAGTGCAACATCCCCACTGAGACCTGGAAGTCCCTGGCCAAAGACTGTCCTAAGTGGAGGAAGTGCATCTGGAGGGCGCTGAGCTCCTCGAGTCTTGTCGCCAAGAGTGTGCAGAAATCAAGCATGGGCAGCAGAAAGAGCGTGCAGCAAACCAGTCCCACCCACCCTTTCCCTCAACGACTATCTGTCTGACCTGTGAGTCTCATATTGGACTGTTCAGCCACCTAAGGACTCATTTTTTGAGTGGAACCAAGGCTTCCTTGATTCTGAGGGACTGCCTATGATGATGATGAAGTTGACTATATGTTCCAGTTTGGTGAAGTCTATGTGGTTGACTGTGTCCAAAGCAGTTTTGTCCTGGTTGTACTTCATAATGACATCTTCCCATCATTGCTATCATTTACCATTAGAAAATAAATGAATTATTATCAATGTAAAGTAAATAAGTTGAAATTCCACTATGTCATTTTAGTAACAAACAGATAATGCCTGTGTATGAAAGTTCTTTAGTAGCTATTTTACTCACGGAATTATTTATTTTAAACAGGTTAAAATATTTATGGCTAATAGTGCAATTTCAACCCAAAAGTAGAGGTATGAAAATCCAAAAGTTGCATTTCAAAAGTTCATGGTGCAGCCGATCCTGCCCAGATGACATCTGAGCTATGTTTTCAAAGCAAACTGTCCTCAGGAGTGAGTCTCCCAAAGCCTTTACAGTAAACAAACAAATCTCTTTGAAAATACATATTTCAGTGGTGTACAACCTCTGACTTTGTTTAGGATGTGCCCTCATTATATTCTACCCCAAAGGATGTATATGGAGTGTTTTTAATTAAAAAAAAAAATTTAAATTATGAAATCACAGTTGTTCATGCTTGAGAAGAATTGGCAGATAATTTATTTCAAGATAGAAAAAGTATTTCTCCCTCCGCTTTCCTCTTTTAGTGTTTGGTCTGTTAGATAGTGGATGAACGAACTTCTTCCAGCACTGATCATTATAACTTGCCAGTAGGTAGTGCGTACAAGAGACCACCAATCGACATAGGCAGTTCAGTAGGCAGAGAATCAGCGGTTTGAACATGTGTTCTTCCACACTGTGCCACGGGGTATGGTGAGAAAGCAGGAATGGGGTACTGAAGTTGCATGTTCAGCCATGAACTCATTGAATGGCGGTGCAGACTAGAAGGGCCGAATGGCCTACTCCTGCACCTATTTTCTATGTTTCTATGTTTCTATATTGCACTGGTACTTTGTGAAACACTTTGGGGCATCCTGATGTTGTGAAAGGCATTATATAAATGCATGTTCTTTCTTTTCTTCTTACTTTAACAAACTGTGCCGCTATTTCAATTAGGTACTAAACCCTAACTTTGATCAAAATAATCTGTCTCCATCCAAATTTACCGAATTGGATTGAAATATTGAAATTGACAAGCGTAGGTCCCTTGCAGTCAGATTCGGGTGAATTTATAATGGGGAACAAAGAAATGGCAGACCAATTGAACAAGTACTTTGGTTCTGTCTTCACAAAGGAAGACACAAATAACCTTCCGGATGTACTAGGGGACCGAAGGTCTCGTGAGAAGGAGGAACTGAAGGATATCCTTATTAGGCGGGAAATTGTGTTAGGGAAATTGACAGGATTGAAGGCCGATAAATCCCCAGGGCCTGATAGTCTACATCCCAAAGTATTTAAGAAAGTGGCCCTAGAAATAGTTGGTGATAATTTTCCAGCAGTCTATCAACTCTGGATCAGTTCCTATGGACTGGAGGGTTGGTAATGTAACACCACTTTTTAAAAAAGGAGAGAGAAAACGGGTAATTATAGACCGGTTAGCCCGCCATCAGTAGTGGGGAAAATGTTGGAATCAATCATTAAGGATGAAATAGCAGCGCATTTGGAAAGCAGTGATAGGATTGGTCCAAGTCAGCATGGATTTATGAAAGGGAAATCATGCTTGACAAATCTTCTGGAATTTTTTGAGGATGTAACTAGTAGAGTGGACAAGGGATGTGGTGTATTTGGATCGCAAGAGTTTCTATAGGTATATAAAAAGGAAAAGGGTGGCTAAAGTAAATGTTGGTCCCTTAGAGGACGAGACCGGGGAATTAGTAATGGGGAACATGGAGACGGCAGAAACTCTGAACAAATATTTTGTATTAGTCTTTACGGTAGAGAATGCTAACAATATTCTGACAGTGGATAGTCTAGGGGCTATAGGGGGGAGGAACTAAACACAATCACAATCACAAAGGAGGTGGTACTCAGTAAGATAATGGACTAAAGGCAGATAAATCCCCTGGATCTGATGGCTTGCATCCTTGGGTCTTAAGAGAAGTAGCAACAGGGATTATGGATGCATCGGTTGTCATTTACCAAAATTCCCTGGATTCTAGGAAGGTCCCAGCAGATTGGAAAACTGCAAATGTAATGCCCCTATTTAAAAAAGGAGGCAGACAAAAAGCAGGAAACTATAGACCAGTTAGCCTAACATCTGTGATTGGGAAAATATTGGAGTCCATTATTAAAGAAGCAGTAGCAGGACATTTGGAAAAGCAAAATTCAGTCAGGCAGAGCCAGCATGGATTTATGAAGGGGAAGTCAGGTTTGACAAATTTGCTGGAGTTCTTTGAGGATGTAACGGATAAAGGTGAACCAGTGGATGTGGTGTATTTGGACCTCCAGAAGGCATTTGACAAGGTGCTACATAAAAGGTTACTGCACAAGATAAAAGTTCACGGGGTTGGGAGTAATATATTAACATTGAGAGAGGATTGGCTAACTAACAGAACAGAGAGTCAGGATAAATGGTTCATTCTCTGGTTGGCAACCAGTATCTAGTGGGGCGCCGCAGGGATCAGTGTTGGGACGATTTACAATCTATATTAATGACATGGAAGAAGGGACTGAGTGTAACGTAGCCAAATTTGCTGATGATACAAAGATGGGAGGAAAAGCAATGAGTGAGGGGGACACAACAAATCTGCAAAAGGACATAGATACGCTAAGGGAGTAGGTAACAAATTTGACAGATCGAGTATAATGTTGGAAAGTGTGAGGTCATGCACTTTGGCAGAAAAAAATCAAAGAGCAATTTATTATTTAAATGGCAAAAGATTGCAAAGTGCCGCAGTGCAGCAGGATCTGGGGGTACTTGTGCATGAAACACAAAAGGATAGTATGCAGGTACAGCAAGTGGTCAGGAAGGCCAATGGTATCTTGGCCTTTAATGCAAAGGGGATGGAGTATAAAAGCAGGGAAGTCTTACTACAGCTATATAAGGTATTGGTGAGGCCCCACCTGGAATACTGCATGCAGTTTTGGTTTCCATATTTACAAAAGGACATACTTGCTGAAGGGGAAAATGGGAAGGTTTCTCTTCCTACAAGTGGGCCCTCTGATATAAAGGGTCGACGCTCGTCCCAATCCTCATAGCAGACCTCGAAGTTATTAGATGGAGACGGATGGCAAGGTATAACAATCTTTAATTACGGACGTCCGGGAACACTTCTAATCACAGCCGCCTGTGAGTGGAGATGTTCCCCGAATTGCAAAATTGTACATCATTTATACATTTCATAGACTCCTTCACTCCCCGGTATGACCTCCCTTGATCTCTAATTGGGTTACCTTATCAGTAATATTTTGGATTGACAGACCAGGATCTCAAGGCAACCTCAGACCTTAACTGGGATGACCTCATTGGGTTAGAATTTGCTGATTGTACATGGCACCTAAAGGTCTGTTTAAAGTCTTTTCACAGAGTCTTATCAGTATCTGTTTAGAGTCTTCCATGGTGTCTTATTTTGTCGGACGTACCTTAATGTTATCTAGTGTCCTAGTACATCAATGTTGAATCAAAGGCCACTGGGTCCTTGGTACTGGAATATGTTAGAATATGTGAGGTCAGCTACAGAACTTCTGTCCCTTTTGCTGAGCTGATGTAGAAGCCGGCACTTTACACCTTATTTTGCTTATACCCCTAATGCCAATTTTCTCTTACAATTCCCTCCTTTGGCCCTTGGATATTTCAAGTAGGCCATATTCCCTGGAAACTACATCCCTGTGGGCAAGTTCCAGATATGTCCGTTCACCTGGATGGCCATCTCCAAAACTTCAGGACTTCCTTTGACTTCTCCCGCAGGGCTATATTTTCGTCCCTTATTGTCTTAATCATAGTGCGTGCCTTAACGTGTCGCTTGGCCTGTTTAATTAGTGCGCTGGTTAACTCTACCAGTACCATCAGGACCAGGCCCTGTATTACTTACTACAAGTACATGTGATATAATCCTTATCCATGGGTGGATCTGAATATTAAATCCAATGTTCCACAGTTTTGAGTACCAAGGCTGGTCAGCCAGCAACGGATTAGTGTCTCTTTGTAGGTTGTTTATTTCTTCCATCAGCCGGATATACTGTCGTCTTTGGTTTTCGATTCCTTGCACCAAATGTAATTGTTCTTCACTTAATTCGGGTATTTGTTTTCCTTGCGGTTCCCATACCGCCTCCTTGTACCCTTCTCGGAGGGTATCCATGACCATTCCATGGATAATTTTCGTTGTCTCGAGATGTATGTGGTATCCATTTATGTCTATTTTTCCCATGGGCCTGAAACAGAAGTTAGGGTTGGTGATGACACAGGGGGTGACTCCTCCCCTGGTCTTAATCGTCAGGTTGGCTGCTACTGTGCTCAAGCACCAATCTCCATTCCCTTGTGGAGCAGCGATTGTTTCGGAATGCATCCGTTTGTTTGGTGAAATCCGCTATCATCATCCATCATTCTTAACGTACCTCAACATAAAACCACTTGGTTATTTTTATAGCAGTCGGTTATGTCAATGCCTTTGGTACTATTGTTAATTTTAATCTCCTGTCTGGAGGGTTGATGGTAATGCAACAGTGTTCGGTTTCTTACTTCACCGATATTGTCGGTTTGGTATATGGGGTCTCCCTTTATTACATCATACTGTGGTATTGATAACACAAATCCAATCATATTCACATGTCCAGTAATACATCTAAATTTTGGCACCCATGCATGACTATTTTTCCGTACCTCGCACGTGTTGTTCATGTTTTTGTCTAGAGTCCAATTATTAAATATGCCATTCGTGATCCAATCTGGTATGTACTCATTCTGGAGTTGCTCCAGGTTATGTTGTACCTCACTCAGTATCCAGGCCCCATACCCGGAGCAAACTATCTCAGCTTGTAATCATTTACTTACGTCGTTCCCCATTGCGTGGATCAAATTTATGGTCTTGACATGTTCCTGTAATGTGTGGGCCACCTGTAACAGTTCCCCTTCCGCGCAATCTCCCAATCGCACTTGTAGGGCTTGGGGCTATCTATTTCCCTCCCCAATAAACCCCTTAAGATTTGTGTTAAAGTGTTAACCCGGTCGTCTATTGCATACAGGTATATAGAATTCATTGTCGCAACCCCCGCCGCATAACCCGTGTCTAGTGTTTCCAGTATTCTCCTTTTCGTTCAACTTTGTTCAATTCCCTTTCTGACATTAAATCTCAGGGTAGTGGATTCCGGGCCTTCGAGGATTCGTTGTGTCAGGTTCTGGTATAGACTTATAGTTTCATTCCCACAGAAGCTAGGAAGGATGATATCGATTAGGTTTAGGACTACTGTAAGTAGTCGCTGACTCACCCCAAAATATATCCTTTCCTTAGATTCCTTTATTACTAGCCCCCCTTTGGCTCCAGTCTTTATGGATGGGCTTATGAGGGGGGCTTGCGTGGTTGTGCTGGGAAAAGTTGTTGTCCCCAGGGTGGTTGTCGGGGCAGCGGTGGGGGGGTCTATCTCAGACTAGGATGTCCCAACACCACTGGTCCGTACCCACTCATGGCAAAACTGGACATATCTTCCACCTCATATCCCCTTGTCATGGCCTTCCCGAGAATTGTGTGAAGACGGGCGTGCACCTTATCTGTATCCCCTCCCTACCAGTGCAACTTCCTCATTCTTTCTTCTTCTAACATGAAGCATACTGCGGTCTCATTTACTGCTAATGTTATGCCCTTGTTATTGTTCCACCCCCACTGTCGGTTAGAATCTCTGTTAAGTTATGTTATGCCCATTCGTCCAATGCTACAATTTAAATCTACCGTTGTGCCGACTACCACCATTAGGGTTTTTGAATCGGGATCACAGCTACCGTTTTCTGACGTCTTATAATATAGGCCTTGAGGTGCGTTACTTTCTTCATCAGTGGATGCCCCGGCTCCAAGGAGGGATAGGATCCTGTAAAACACAACGTTTTCCGGTGGCCATCGATTGGTTAGGTTCCAAATCGTTTCAACTGGGTCCAGTGTTTCCATTTGCCAACACCTCCTATGTCTATGCAAGCGTATGTGTCACTAACCATAATCACCTGGTGTGGACTGGTCCATTTTGGTGAGAATCCGAGTCTTTCAGGATTTATCTTTACCATGACCCGGCTCCCTATTTGAAGTATCTGAACCCTTTATCCCTTTCTAGATCCCTATTAATTTGCTGTTCTCTGGCTTGTGCTCGTAATTCATGTCATTGTTTACAGAGTTCCATCACGAACCTCCGTATCTTATCCTTGTAGGTCCCTACGTCATCACTTCCAGTAACCAGCACTTCTGGCCGCCTCATGGCTCTTCCTGTCATTAGTTCAAAGAGGGTCAGTCCGGTAGTCCGGTTAGGGGTAGCTCTTAATTTCATCAGGATTCGTGGTAGTAACTCAACCCACCCCTGTCCGGTCTCCTCGATTGCCTTAGCCAGTGCTGTTTTTAAGGTCCTATTCATTCGCTCTACCAATCCGGAAGACTCCGGGTGGTATGGGATGTGGAGTTTTTGTTTAATCCCGAACAGGGCGCAAGCTTGCTTCATGATTTTTCCCGTAAAATGTGTACTCTGTAGTGGCATTCCCCACCTGGGTATTATTTCCCCAGCCAGGATCTTAGCTATTGTATCACTGGTGCAGTTTCTAGTGGCTAAGGCTTCTACCTATTTTGTAAATTGGTCTATTATTACCAGACAGTACATTTTTCCCCTTTGGTTAGGCAGTGGCCCAGTAAAGTTTATTTGTAAGGCTTCCCAGGGTCCCTTTGGGCGAGTTTGGTGTCCCAGCCGGACCTTTATCTTTTTCCCTGGGTTGTGTTTAGCGCATGTTATACATTTCCTACAATGGTTTTCTATGTCTCTACCCATTCCTTTCCACCACCAACATCGTGACATGGAGTTCATTATGCCGGTCCTACCGGTATGGGTGTATCCGTGGTAGAGACTCAATAGGTTGTGTCGGATACATTCCGGGGCCACTACATTGTCATTTTTCCTCTAACCGCCCCTCTTTTAGTTCCGTTCTGTTCCCACCCTTCTGTTTTTTGTGGGATGGATTCTTGCTGTATCTTGAGTTAGTTTACTTTCTCCGTTTGGGTAGTACATAAGCCAATCGGGGCGTTACTAGTCATATCTAATTCGGCTGTCTGTTTGGCAGCTTTGTCTGCCCAGGCATTTCCCTGCTGGTGCCTGTCCGTGATTTTTAGAAATCACTGCACATTCCTGAGGAGGAGGGATGCTTCTACCAATTCCTTAACTATCACTTCGTGCCAGTGGGTCCCCCTCTCGATGTCAAGTACCCCCGCTTCTTCCAAGCAGTCATATAATCATGTACCACCCCGAAGGCGTAACGGCTTCCCTGCTGCTAATTTTAATGCTTCGGTGAGGGCTACCAATTCCACTACCTGAGCCGATAGGTTTCCCTCTAAGGGTCCTCTTTTCCTGACTTGTCCACTGTTGTCCACCATTTGCCCATCCTGTTCATGGGGTTCCATCGACATATCATCAGGATCCATCCACATAGAGGTCCATATCTGCCTTTTCAAGCGGGATTTCGCTAATGTGACTCTCTTCCCTCTCATTTCCCATGAGACCACACTGGTGTTCTTTATCTTCCGTGACTATCCATCCTGCGGGATTATTCCTGTTGTCCTTTATTATAGTCACGGCGCCATTTGAGGGTAAGAGCATCGCTTCCCAATTGGCGCGCCGTGCATCAGATATGGTTCTGAACCTTTCTGTGTTAAGTAATTCCACGAGGGTATGTGGCGTATGTGAGATGACCTGCCCGGATATCACTATAGGTTCGCTGGCCCTCACGGCCCCGCCGCACAATCGAGAGCTGCGACACATCAGGACAGCCCTGCGGCCACCGGTCCTTGTTTCGTGGAATAGTATGCCACGGGCCTTTGCCTATCCCCGTGTTCCTGGGTTACCTGGGTTACCACCGCATTGTAATGGGTCTCACTATGGTACATATACAGGTGGAAGGGTCTATTCTGATCCGGCAATGCCAAGGCGAGTGCACTCATAAGGGCTTGCTTCAGTTGTATAAACGGCACCTCCTGGGGGCTACCCCAGTCGACGGACTCTTGGGAGGGCCTTCCTCCTTTTACTAGGTCCTGTATCGGTCGGGCCATCTCTATTTACTCCGGAATAAAGTTCCGGCAATAGTTAAATAGTCCCAATACCTGTCGGACCCCTTTTACCGTTCCTGGTCTAGGCATTGTTCTAATAGCCTCCTTCCGATCTGCAGGATTCCGTCTATTCCAAGTACATAACCTCCTCCTTTCCCACCTGGGCTTTCCTAGGATTTGCCATCAACCCCGAGTGTTGTAACATCCCTAATACTGTAGTTAGGGCTAACATGTGTTGTTGCTCAGTACCTGACGCGATAAGAATATCGTCCACGTATTATAATATAGTGCTTCCTTCTCCTATGTCCAGGGGTTCCAGGATTCCTGACAATGCCCGGTGGAATATGCCTGGGCTATTGTGAAACCCTTGCGGCACCCTGGTCCAGGTATATTGTTTCCCCTTTACAGTGAAGGCAAACGTCCTCTGTGACTCCTCATCTAAAGGTACAGCCCAGAACCCGTTCGCTATGTCGAATACAGTAAAGATTTTATGTTCTGGGTTCAGGCCATTAAAAATAGTGGATGGGCTCGCCACAATCAGATGTTCCCTTGGTGTGACCTTGTTCAGGGCTGTATAGTTGACAGTGAACCTGTAGGTTCCGTCGGGTTTCTTTACCGGCCACACCAGTGAATTAGTGGTGGCAGTTACTAGTTTTACCACCCCTTGTGCTTCTAATTCTTGCACTATTTGGTGGACGGCTGCTTCAGCCTTGGGTTTTAAAGGATATTGTCTGTGGACCTTATGTTCCAGCCCGGGGATTTTGACCGGGTCAACTGAGGCCAGCCCACAATCATGTTTGTGCTGTGCCCACAGAGCCGGGTATAGTCGGCATACGCTGCCCCACACGTCCTTCATTTCCCACTCGGGCTGTATTGGGACAATCCTTGCTACTCACTGCTGCTGATATCCCAGATAATCGCACTTCTGTTGGGTCTGATGTTTCTCTCCCCATATTATCCGATTACGCTGGGATGCCCCTACTTCCCTCAGGGTATCTATCCCTAGTATGGTGCCTTCTGGGTTAGGGCAGCACCAAAATTGGGTGGATATCATTATTCCCTGTATCTCTAATAGGTCCTACGAGATGAATTTAGGGAGCTAGGGGTTAAATTAAAAAGTAGGACCTCAAAAGTAGTAATCTCAGGATTGCTACCAGTGCCACGTGTGAGTCAGAGTAGGAAGCGCAGAATAGCTCAGATGAATACATGGCTTGAGCAGTGGTGCAGAAGGGAGGGATTCAAATTCCTGGGACATTGGAACCGGTTCTGGGAGAGATGGGACCAGTACAAACCGAACGGTCTGCACCTGGGCAGGACCGAAACCAATGTCCTAGGGGGAGCGTTAACTAGTGCTGTTGGGGAAGAGTTAAACTAATATGACAGTGGGATTGGAACCTATGCAGGGAGACAGAGGGAAATAAAATGAAGTCAGAAGCAAAAGATAGAAAGGAGAATAGTAAAAGTGGAGGGCAGAGAAAAACCAAGGCAAAAAACCAAAAAGGGCCACATTACAGCAAAATTCTAAAGGGGCAAAGTGTGTTAAAAAGACAAGCCTGAAGGCTCTGTGCCTCAATGCGAGGAGTATTCGGAATAAGGTGGACGAATTAACTGCGCAGATAGCAGTTAACGGGTATGATGTAATTGGCATCACGGAGACATGGCTCCAGAGTGACCAAGGCTGGGAACTCAACATCCAAGGGTATTCAGCATTTAGGAAGGATAGACAGAAAGGAAAAGGAGGTGGGGTGGCGTTGCTGGTTATAGAGGATATTAATGCAATAGTAAGGAGGGACATTAGCCTGGATGATGTGGAATTGGTATGGGTGGAGCTGCAGAATTCCAAAGGGCAGAAAACGCTAGTGGGAGTTGTGTATAGACCACCAAACAGTAGTAGTGAGGTTGGGGACAGCATCAAACAAGAAATAAGGGATGTGTGCGATAAAGGTAGACTTTAATCTACATATTGATTGGGCTAACCAAACTGGTAGCAATGCGGTGGAGGAGGTTTTCCTGGAGTGTATTCGGATGGTTTTCTAGACCAATATGTTGAGGAACCAACTAGGGAGCTGGCCATCCTAGACTGGGTGATGTGTAATGAGAAGGGACTAATTAGCAATCTTGTTGTGCGAGGCCCCTTGGGGAAGAGTGACCATAATATGGTAGAATTCTTTATTAAGATGGAGAGTGACACAGTTAATTTGGAAACTAGGGTCCTGAACTTAAGGAAAGGTAACTTCGACGGTATGAGGCGTGAATTGGCTAGAATAGGCTGGCAAAGGATACTTAAAGGGTTGACGGTGGATAAGCAATGGCAAACGTTTAAAGATCACATGGATGAACTTAAGCATTTCACATCCCTGTCTGGAGTAAAAATAAAATGGGCAAGGTGGCTCAACCATGGCTAACAAGGGAAATTAAGGATAGTGTTAAAGCGAAGGAAGAGGCATATAATTTGACTAGAAAAAGCAACAAACCTGAGGACTGGGAGAAATTTAGAATTCAACAGAGGAAGACTAAGGGTTTAATTAAGAGGGGGAAACTAGAGTATGAGAGGAAGCTTGCAGGGAACATAAAAACTGACTGCAAAAGCTTCTATAAATATGTGAAGAGAAAAAGATTAGTGAAGACAAACGTAGGTCCCTTGCAGTCAGATTCAGGTGAATTTATAATGGGAAACAAAGAAATGGCAGACCAATTGAACAAATACTTCGGTTCTGTCTTCATGAAGGAAGACACAAATAACTTTCCGATTGCACTAAGAGATAGGAGGTCTAGTGAGAAGGAGGAACTGAAGGATATCCTTATTAGGTGGGAAATTGTGTTAGGGAAATTGATGGGATTGGAGGACGATAAATCCCCGGGGCCTGATAGTCTGCATCCCAGAGTACTTAGGGAAGTGGCCCCAGAAATAGTGGATACATTAGTGGTCATTTTCCAACAGTCTATCGACTCTGGATCAGTTCCTATGAACTGGAGGGTAGCTAATGTAACACCACTTTTTAAAAAAGGAGGGAGAGAGAAAACGGGTAATTATAGACCGGTTAGCCTGACATCAGTAGTGGGGAAAATGTTGGAATCAATAATTAAGGATGAAATAGCAGTGCATTTGGAAAGCAGTGACAGGATCAGACCAAGTCAGCATGGAGTTATGAAAGGGAAATCATGCTTGACGAATCTTCTGGAATTTTTTGAGGATGTAATTAGCAGAGTGGACAAGGGAGAACCAGTGGATGTGGTGTATTTGGACTTTCAAAAGGCTTTTGACAAGGTCCCACACAAGAGATTGGTGTACAAAATCAAAGCTCATGGTATTGGGGGTAATGTACTGATGTGGATAGAGAACTGGTTGGCAGACAGGAAGCAGAGAGTCGGGATAAACGGGTCCTTTTCAGAATGGCAGGCAGTGACTAGTGGAGTGCCGCAGAGCTCAGTGCTGGGACTCCAGCTATTTACAATATACATTAACGATTTAGATGAAGGAATTGAGTGTAATATCTCCAAGTTTGCGGATGACATTAAACTGGATGGCGGTGTGAACTGTGAGGACAGCTCAAAGGCTGTAGGTTGACTTGGACAGGTTGGGCGAGTGGGCAAATGCATGGCAGATGCAGTATAATGTGGATAAATGTGAGGTTATTCATTTTGGGGGCAAAAACACGAAGGCAGAATATTATCTGGATGGCGGCAGATTAGGAAAAGGGGAGGTGCAACGAGACCTGGGTGTCATGGTTCATCAGTCACTGAAATTGGGCATGCAGGTACAGCAGGCGGTGAAGATTCCAGGGATGGCTGGACTGTCATAAGAGGAGAGACTGGATCAACTGGGCCTTTATTCACTGGAGGTTAGAAGGATGAGAGGGAATCTCATAGAATCGAATAAGATTCTGACAGGAGTGGACAGGTTAGATGCGGGAAGAATGTTCCCGATGTTGGGAAAGTCCAGAACCAGGGGACATAGTCTTAGGATAAGGGGTAGGCCATTTAGGACTGAGATGAGGACAAACTTCTTCACTCAGAGAGTTGTTAACCTATGGAATTCCCTGCCACAGAGAGTTGTTGATGCCAGTTAATTGGATATATTCAAGAGGGAGTTACGGCTAAGGGGATCAAGGGGTATGGAGAAAAAGCAGGAAAGGGGTACTGAGGGAATGATCAGCCATGATCTTATTGAATGGCGGTGCAGGCTCGAAGGGCCGAATGGCCTACTCCTGCACCTATTTTCTATGTTTCTATGTTACTACTTCGCTTAATGTCACTTTTATGGATCCTCCTCCTATTCCTTGAATATTAACCGTGGTTCTTGTAAGAGGGAGGTCTAGATTAGTTATGAATACCGACTTTCCCGTGTCCACTAGCATGTTGCACTGCTGACCCCTAATGCTGCACTAATAAACATATGGGGATCTTATGTTGGCTGTCCCAACCTTCCCTCGAAGGCTGGTAATTCCTAGTGGGTACTGGCCAATTTAAGTAAGTTGATGAGCTCCTCGTTAGAGGGTGGCTCCGGAGGGGGTAGGGCTGGCAGTGCTGTTTGTCGGAGAATTTCCATCAGTTCCTCATGTGTGATGGGCATCCCTGTCAGTTTTCTGGTTTGCTGGGGGCCCTTTCCTGCCGCCCCGCCTCCCACTGCCCAGCATCTTTTTGCTACGTGTCCCAGTTTGTTGCAATTACGGCACCTGTATCTATCTGTCCCTTTTACAGCCTCCCTTTGCGGGCAATCTCTGCTAAAATGCCCGTCCTGATGACATGTGTAACACGTCAAGGGACTGCGTGGAGATCCCCCCTATCTTCCTTTTCTCCGTCACTAATGCTGCCGCCACTATCTTGGCTACTTTTTCCTTTTGCTCAGCCTTTAGTTCTTCCACGTTTTGTGCCCATTCTAAGATTTCATCATAATCAGCTCCTATCTTGAATCCCAGCTTAATTATTTTTTGATGCGCCTCCCCCAGTCCATCCTTAAACATTTCTAAAAACGCCGCGTCCTCTTTATCGGGGTTTTTAGCACCGGAGTGGTCCTTGTACTCGAGCCATTTCCGCTCTCCATATTCCCCTACAGTTTCGTTCGGTTTTTGGAATTACTTTTAATATCCTGCTCCAATTAGTTCTTATTGGTCCCCAACATTCATCCATCCCATGCTTGAGGTCTAGTATCCGCTGTACCTTAGTTTTCATCGGGTTTCCCATCGTCATCCAGTCGCCGTTTTGCACGTCTTGGGTAGCCCTTTGCCAGTTTACATTACCGGTTTTGCCCTTTACCAGACCGTGTCGGTCTCCTAGGGTTAGATTATGTGCATCAAACATTTCCTCAACCTTTTTCCAGAATTCTGTATTTCTGCTATTTGGTTTTGGGGTGGGTAAATCTTTTAGCAGTGTCTGTCTCATGCGGGGTGAGGGGAACTTCTTGTATGGTGACGTGACCAGGTTGCTACCCATGTGCAGGGACGGTGGTAGTACGTACGGGAGCTGTCTGTATGTACCCGTCATATGCCAGGGGCCCTTCCTGGGTCCCGTTATTATCTTGGGGCTCCCCTGCCTGTACCTCTTTCAGGGAGGGGTATATTTGGGGTACTTGGGGGTTATTTTTGGGTCGGGTGTTGCTGATGCACACTGTGGGGTTTGTCCGTTCTCCTTTACAGCCTTTTCTAATTCCGTTATTTTAGTTTTTAATTCCTGAATCAATTCAGTGTGGGTATCTCTTTCTTTTACCTGTTCCCAGTAACAAGTGAGGATAATTACTTGGGCCATTTCAACCTTGTGTTTGGTCTGACTATTCCACCATTTTTTCTGTCGATCGAGGATATCCGTGGGCTGCCACCCTTTCCGTTTCATTTCTTCCATTAATGTTGCGTATTTTTTGCCCAGCAAATTTCTGTTGCCTCATTGGTTTTATTCGCCTTTTTACTAGCCGGGTTACCCATCTTACTTTGGGCATTCCCTTTAATTTATGTTTGGGATGCAGGATGTCATCTATATGTCTTCCCTTTGCGCCGTACACCCATACTGCCACGCTTTCAGGTCAATATGTCTCGTCCCTGCGCCGTGCACTCGTACCGCTTGGGTTAATAGGTCTCGTCCATATGTCTTCCCTTGCGTCGTACCCTCGCACTGCTGCGCTTCCTACACGCGCGTGTCTCAGAGTATGCCTTTTAACCCCCCACCCCGAGATCGTCCCTGTCCTCTGTCTCCGTCCCTCCGGGACCTGCTACAGATGGTTCTTTGTACAGATGTCCTTCCCTCCCGGTTTACAATGTCACAGCTCTAACTTGAAGGTAGTAAATTAAACATTCTCACCCCAACAGCTGGATCATTGTTCCGTTTGGGAAGTTCTTGTACCCTGCTCGCAGCGCCAAATTGAAGGGGAAAATGGGAAGGCTTCTCTTCTCACGAGCGGGCCCTATTATATAAAAGGTTGACACTCGTCCCAACCTGTGTAGCAGACCTCGAAGTTAGTAGACATAGATGGATGGCAAGGTATAACGATCTTCAATTACGGACTTCCGGGAACATTTCTCATCACAGCCGCCTGTGAGTGGAGATGTTCCCCGAATAGCAAAAGCATACATCATTTATACATTTCATAAACTCTTTCACTCCCCAGTACGACCTCCCTTGATCTCTAATTGGGTTACCTTATCAGTAATATTTTGGATTGACAGACCAGGATCTCAAGGCAACCTCAGACCTTAACTGGGATGACCTCATTGGGTTAGAATTTGCTGATCGTACATGGCGCCTAAAAGTCTTTTCACAGAGTCTTATCAGTATCTGTTTAGAGTCTTCCATGGTGTCTTATTTTGTCGGACTGGACGTACCTTAATGTTATCTAGTGTTCTAGTACATCAAAGTTGAATCAGAGGCCTCTGGGTCCTTGGTACTGGAATATGTTAGAATGTGTGAGGTCAGCTACAGAACTTCTGCCCCTTTTGCTGAGCCGATGTAGAAGCCGACACTTTAAACCTTATTTCGCTTATATCCCTAATGCCAATTTTCTCTTACACTTGCTTTGGAGGCAGTTCAGAGAAGGTTCACTAGGTTGATTCCGGGGATGAGGGGGTTGACTTATGAGGAAAGGTTGAGTAGGTTGGGCCTCTACTCATTGTAATTCAGAAGAATGAGAGGTGATCTTAGTGAGACGTATAAGATTATGAGGAGGCTTGACAGGGTGGATGCAGAGAGGATGTTTCCACTGATGGGGGGAAACTTGAACTAGAGGGTACTATCTTAGAATAAGGGGCCGCCCATTTAAAATTGAGATGAGGAGAAATTTCTTCTCTCAGAGGGTTGTGAATCTATGCAACTTGTTGCCTCAGAGAGCTGTGGAAGCTGGGACATTGAATAAATTTAAGACAGAAATAGACGGTTTCTTAATCGATAAGGGGATAAGGGGTTATGGGGAGCGGGCAGGGAAGTGGAGCTGAGTCCATGATCAGATCAGCCATGATCTTATTGAGTGGTGGAGTGGGCTCGAGAGGTCGTATGGCCTACTCCTGTTCCTATTTTTTATGTACTTATGCTTCTTATGTACATTTCATTTTCCATGTTGACACAGAAGCAGCTGGAGGGGACAACTGGCTTTGTGACAATGGCGCTCTTCCCCATGGTGCAGGGTGCCATAGACTGCACACACATCTCCTTGAGGACTCCGCATCACAATCCTGAGATCTTTATAAACTGAAAAGGATACCACTCACTCAATGTCCAGTTGGTGAGGGACCACAGATGCACAATAATGGCCGTTAATGCCTACTATCCTGGCAGCAGCCACAATGCCTTTATCCTGCGTTAGACCAGTGTGCCAGCACTGTTCTAGCCACCCAATGCAGCTCCCAGCTGACTGCTGGGATATAAGGGCTACCCGCTATGCACCTGGCTCATAACTCCCCTCCGCAACCCCACCACTCCTGCCCAGCATTCTTACAATGACAATCGTGCTGCCATCAATAGCATCATTAAGCAGACCATCGGAGTGCCAAAGCAACGGTTCTGCTGCCTTGACCATTCAGGAGGAGTGCTGCAGTACTCACCTAACAGGATGTCCCTCTTCATCATTGTCTGCTGCATGCTTCACAACCTGGCAATCATAAGGGCACTGCCATTGCCTGAAGACATAACCATTGTACCTCAGGAAGAGGAGGAGCAGCAGGAGGAGAATGAGGAGCTGCAGGAGGAGGCACAGCCGGCAGGCAGGATGCGCCAACACTGTCCTGATACTGCAAAGGAGGTCCGAGACCATCTCATACGGTCTCGGTTCCAGTACTGTCCTCGCCACTTACCGCTTCCTTTGTGCCTCCTCATAAACACATCAATGAGCCTTCCTTCCATACCACATGCCCAACACTGAAATGAGATACAAGATCAAACAGTAAAGATGAGAATGAATATTTATGTGTCAAAAATGCAACATCATATAACAAATATCATTCACGTTGTGCATCTCCTTATAACTCCTTTTACGTAAACCTACTCAAGAAATACGACATGTTGTCTCCTCTGTGGCTGGACATAAGAACATAAGAACATAAGAATTAGGAACAGGAGTAGGCCATCTAGCCCCTCGAGCCTGCTCCGCCATTCAACAAGATCATGACTGATCTGGCCGTGGACTCAGCTCCACTTACCCGCCCGGTCCCCGTAACCCTTAATTCCCTTATTGGTTAAAAATCTACCTATCTGTGATTTGAATACATTCAATGAGCTAGCCTCAACTGCTTCCTTGGGCAGAGAATTCCACAGATTCACAACCCTCTGGGAGAAGAAATTCCTTCTCAACTCAGTTTTAAATTGGCTCCCCTGTATTTTGAGGTTGTGCCCCCTAGTTCTAGTCTCCCCGACCAGTGGAAACAACCTCTCTGCCTTTATCTTGTCTATCCCTTTCATTATTTTAAATGTTTCTATAAGATTACCCCTCATCCTTCTGAACTCCAATGAGTAAAGACCCAGTCTACTCAATCTATCATCATAAGGTAACCCCCTTATCTCCGGAATCAGCCTCGTGAATCATCTCTGTACCCCCTCCAAAGCTAGTATATCCTTCCTTAAGTAAGGTGACCAAAACTGCACGCAATACTCCAGGTGCGGCTTTACCAATACCCTATACAGTTGCAGCAGGACCTCCCTGCTTTTGTACTCCATCCCTCTCGCAATGAAGGCCAACATTCCATTCGCCTTCCTGATTATCTGCTGCACCTGCAAACTAACCTTGGGATTCATGCACAAGGACCCCCAGGTCCCTCTGCACCGCAGCATGCTGTAATTTCTCCCCATTCAAATAATATTCCCTTTTACTGTTTTCACACTTTCCGACATTGTATTCCATCTGCCAAACCGTAGTCCATTCGCTTAACCTATCTAAATCTCTTTTCAGCCTTTCTGTGTCCTCTACACAACCCGCTTTCCCACTAATCTTTGTGTCATCTGCAAATTTTGTTACACTACACTCTGTCCCCTCTTCCAGGTCATCTATGTATATTGTAAACAGTTGTGGTCCCAGCACCGATCCCTGTGGCTGACCACTAACCACCGATTTCCAACCCGAAAAGGACCCATTTATCCCGACTCTCTGCTTTCTGTTAGCCAGCCAATTCTCTATCCATGCTGATACATTTCCTCTGACTCCGCGTACCCTTATCTTCTGCAGTAACCTTTTGTGTGGCACCTTATCCAATGCCTTTTAAAAATCTAAATACACCACATCCATCGGTACACCTCTATCCACCGTGCTCGTTATATCCTCAAAGAATTCCAGTAAATTAGTTAAACATGATTTCCCCTTCATGAATCCATGTTGCGTCTGCTTGATTGCACTATTCCTATCTAGATGTCCCGCTATTTCTTCCTTAATGATAGTTTCAAGCATTTTCCCCACGACAGATGTTAAACTAACCGGCCTATAGTTACCTGCCTTTTGTCTGCCCCCTTTTTTAAACAGAGGCATTACATTAGCTGCTTTCCAATCCGCAGGTACCTCCCCAGAGTCCAGAGACTTTTGGTAGATTATAACAAATGCATCTGCTATAACTTCCGCCATCTCTTTTAACACCTGGGATGCATTTCATCAGGACCAGGGGACTTGTCTACCTTGAGTCCCATTAGCCTGTCCAGCACTAACCCCCGAGTGATAGTGATTGTCTCAAGGTCCTCCCTTCCCACATTCCTGTGATCAGCAATTTTTGGCATGGTTTTTGTGTCTTCCACTGTGAAGATCGAAGCAAAATAATTGTTTAAGGTCTCAGCCATTTCCACATTTCCCATTATTAAATCCCCCTTCTCATCTTCTAAGGGACCAACATTTACTTTAGTCACTCTTTTCCGTTTTATATATCTGTGAAAGCTTTTACTATCCGTTTTTATGTTTTGCGCAAGTTTACCTTCGTAATCTATCTTTCCTTTCTTTATTGCTTTCTTAGTCATTCTTTGCTGTCGTTTAAAATTTTCCCAATCTTCTATTTTCCCACTAACCTTGGCCACCTTATACGCATTGGTTTTTAATTTGATACTCTCCTTTATTTCCTTGGTTATCCATGGCTGGTTATCCCTTCTCTTACCGCCCTTCTTTTTCACTGGAATATATTTTTGTTGAGCACTATGAAAGAGCTCCTTAAAAGTCCTCCACTGTTCCTCAATTGTGCCACCGTTTAGTCTGTGTTTCCAGTCTACTTTAGCCAACTCTGTCCTCATCCCACTGTAGTCCCCTTTGTTTAAGCATAGTATGCTCATTTGAGACACTACTTCCTCATCCTCAATCTGTATTACAAATTCAACCATACTGTGATCACTCATTCCGAGAGGATCTTTTACTAGGAGATCGTTTATTATTCCTCACTCATTACACAGGACCAGAACTAAGATAGCTTGCTCCCTTGTAGGTTCTGTAACATACTGTTCTAAGAAACAATCCCGTATGCATTCTATGAATTCCTCCTCCAGGCTACCCCATGCGATTTGATTTGACCAATCGATATGTAGGTTAAAATCCCCCATGATTACTGCCGTTCCTTATTCACATGCCTCCATTATTCCCTTGTAGCATGGCTGGTGGAAGTCTGCTGTTTTTCCGAGCCAGATACCACAGATGGCCCTCTAGAGTACCTTTAACCAATACCTTCCCAGGTGCCAGTGATGATGTTCTGGCTACAGACTAAAGCATCTCAGGCAGGGCGCCTGTAGTCTGGGCTGGCTGCGTGACATTCGTGGATAGTTCCAATGATGGAGTGGCAGTGGTGGGATCAGAAATGCTGTCGTCCTGAGAGAGAACAGCAGGTTCCTTCTCCACTGACCCAGTGCCACTCCCCAGGGGCGGCACCAATCTGATGGAGCACTGATTTCTGGGCTGCTGCGGCACCATGTGATCCCAGTGGACCGTGATGAACCCAGCAGAGATGGCAGCAGTCAGGACTTGCTGTCATCGCGCCAATGCTTTTCTCGATCTTCCTTGTTGCAATGCTTCATCTCACTCTCAACAAGCTCCCCACTGGAGTGGAACTAAACTATAGAACCAATGGGAACCTGGTCAATCTTCGCTGCCTCCAGGCTAGATCCAGGGTTGTCCCATCCTCTGTCATCGAACTACAGTACGCAGATGACGCTTGCGTCTGCGCACATTCAGAGGCTGAACTTCAAGCTATCGTCAACATCTTCACCGAGGCGTACGAAAGCATGGGCCTTACACTAAACATTCATAAGACAAAGGCTCTCCATCAACCTGACCCCACCACACAGCACTGCATCCCGGTCACCAAAATCCATGGTGCGGCCTTGGACAATGTGGACCATTTTCCATACCTCGAGAGCCTACTATCAGCAAGGGCAGACATCGATGATGAGGTCCAATACCACCTCCAATGTGCCAGCGCAGCCTTCAGTCACCTAAGGAGGACAGTTTGAAGAACAGCACCTCAAATTTGGCACCAAGTTTATGGTCTACAGGGCAGTAGTGATACCTGCTCTCCTATATGGCTCAGAAAAGTGGACAATATACAGCAGACATTTCAAAGCGCTGGAGAAGTACCACCAATGCTGCCTCCATAAGATCCTGCAAATCCACTGGTAGGAGAGGTGCACCAATGTCAGTGTTCTCGCTTAGGCCAACATCCCCAGCATCGAAGCACTGACCACACTCGGCCGGCTCCGTTGGGTGGGTCACGTTGTCTGCATGCCTGACACGAGACTCCCTAAGCAAGTGCTCTACTTGGAACTCCTACACAGAAAGCGAGCCTCAGGTGGGCAGAGGAAATGCTTCAAGGACAGCCTCAAAGCCTCCTTGATAAAGTAACATCCCCATTGGCACCTGGGAATCCCTGGCGCAAGACCATCCAAAATGGAGGAAGAGCATCTGGGAGGGCACTGAGCACCTCGAGTCTCATCACCGAGAGCATGCAGTAATCAAGAGCAGAGAGCAGAAGAAGAGTGCGGCAAACCATATACAGCACCCACCCTTTCCTTTAACCACTATCTGCCCCACCTGTGACAGAGACTGTAATTCTTGTATTGGACTATACAGCCACCTGAGAACTCACTTTTAGAGTGGAAGCAAGTCTTCCTCGATTTCGAGGGACTGCCTATGATTTGATGATGATGGCATCAAGCTGAGACTGCATGAGAGCAGTTTGAGCAGTCATGCGAGCAACCATTGACTCTATTGCAGCAGCAAGACTTTGCGTTGCTTCCGCCTGTGCCCCAGTAGAACCTGCCACATCGCCCATGAGATGCCTCATGGGGTCTGGATCTGTACAGTCTGTCTGGGAGTCCACCATCGTCTGTACACTGGCAATGATGGGCTCCATGGTGTGTGCCAAGCTGTCTACACACTCCTTATCACTTGCGACAAGCTCTTGAGCACCCTTGCCATTGCCCTTAACATTTCTGAGTGCATGGCCATCACCTTTTGTTGAAATGCCGCCCCACCGAGGTCCTCATCTGAGTCCTGTGGAGCAGAACTCATGCGCGAATTCACCCTCCGGGGAGCTGGTTCCTGAGCTTGCCTTACCCCTTGACCCTGCTGCAGCCCATTAGGCCCCGGTGCATCACCCAGTGCCGACCCCTCTCCTAAGCTGAACTGCAATGACCACGTACTCCCAGCACCTGCGCTGGTGTGTGGGAGTGTGAGAAGCAGTGATGCGGTGTTTGCATTGTCCTCCTCCTCCACATCCTCCTCCGCCTCCATTTCTTCTCCCTGCAGCTTGGCGGTGGGGAGGGCTCAGGCACAGGCTGTGCCATAGTCGAGGCATTGTCTGAAAGCACAAATGGTACAAGAGTGGCATTAAGGTGAGGGAAGGGGAGGCAGGCATGCAGGAAGAAAGGTGGTCAGAATGTGCAACAGCTAAATGATAAAGCCTTCTACTTAAAATGGAAGGTGGGATGAGAGGAAGGTGCTCATTGCCACGGGGATGGCCATCTGCGGGCCCATAAAGGCGAAGTACTTGCTCCTCCAGATCTGTGAGTTGGCGCAGTTCAGACTCCCCCCCTCCTGTTTGTTGCTGCTGCATCCTGTTATGTACCATCTTGGCACTTATCTATGTGGAAGGAATGCGTGGGCAGATTAAGCAGCTGTGATTCTATGCAAAACATCAAATGAGGCAGTAACTGTGAGTAGACACATCCTGAGTTAAATGCTGGTATGCTGAGTCTGCACAGAGGCTGCCTTGCAACAGTCGTGGGAACAGACAGAGGCTCACAGGTTCATAGGTAAGAGTTGTGGGAACATGTACTCACTTTGACCAGACAGGTGAGGTCACAGAACTTCTTGCGACACTGTGTGGCTGTGCGGTCAAGGACGGAGGTGCCCGACACCTCGGTAGCCACTTATCCCAGAGAGCTGTGAGAAGCTGTGGAGCAGCCCTCCCAGCTGGAGGGAAAAGGATGCACTTCCTGTACTCCACTGCCCCCACCAGTGACTCCAATTCGGCGGCTATGAAATGCGTGGCCCTTGTGCTGCCTCTCCCAGCTGCCATGACACCCTCAGTAAGCAACTACTGAACGGTGAGGAAGAAGAGCATCAGAAGAACAAACCTGCAAGGCATGCCCTTCAAGAAGCCCAATGACCAGGTGACTTGTTATGCGTGAATGAAACTCACCTGAAATTGGCTGCTTCTGTCCACGAATGCCCTTCTACCGCCCCTCCACCACCCCTCCCACCCCTCCACCGCCCCTCCCACCCCTCCACCGCCCCTCCACCACCCCTCCCACCCCTCCACCGCCCCTCCCATCCCTCCACCGCCCCTCCACCACCCCTCCCACCCCTCCACCGCCCCTCCACCACCCCTCCCACCCCTCCACCGCCCCTCCATCACCCCTCCACCGCCCCTCCACCACGCCTCCACCGCCCCTCCACCACCCCTCTACCACCCCTCCCACCCCTCCACCACCCCTCCCACCCCTCCACCGCCCCTCCACCACCCCTCCCACCCCTCCACCACCCCTCCACCACGCCTCCACCGCCCCTCCACCACCCCTCCACCGCCCCTCCCACCCCTCCATCGCCCCTCCACCGCCCCTCCACCACCCCTCCATCGCCCCTCCACCGCCCCTCCACCGCCCCTCCATCGCCCCTCCAACACCCCTCCACCGCCCCTCCACCACCCCTCCCACCCCTCCATCGCCCCTCCACCACCCCTCCACCGCCCCTCCACCACCACTCCACCACCCCTCCCACCCCTCCACCACCCCTCCCACCCCTCCAACGCCCCTCCACCACCCCTCCATCGCCCTTCCACCACCCCTCCACCATCCCTCCACCACCCCTCCCACCCCTCTACCACCCTCTACCATCCCTCCACCACCCCTCCACCGCCCCTCCACCACCCCTCCACCGCCTCTCCCACCCCTCCACCGCCCCTCCACCACCCCTCCCACCCCTCCACCACCCCTCCACCACCCATCCCACCCCTCTACCGCCCCTCCCACCCCTCCACCGCCCCTCCACCACCCCTCCACCGCCACTCCACCACCCCTCCACCGCCCCTCCACCGCCCCTCCACCACCCCTCCCACCCCTCCACCGCCCCTCCCACCCCTCCACCGCCCCTCCACCACCCCTCCCACCCCTCCACCGCCCCTCCACCACCCCTCCCACCCCTCCACCGCCCCTCCCACCACTCCACCGCCCCTCCACCACCCCTCCCACCCCTCCACCACCCCTCCCACCCCTCCACCGCCCCTCCCACCCCTCCACCGCCCCTCCACCACCCCTCCACTACCCCTCCCACCCCTCCACCACCCCTCCCCCGCCCCTCCACCACCCCTCCCACCCCTCCACCACCCCTCCACCGCCCCTCCCACCCCTCCACCACCCCTCCCATCCCTCCACCGCCCCTCCCACCCCTCCCCCGCCCCTCCACCGCCCCTCCCACCCCTCCTCCACCACCCTCCACCACCCCTCCCACCCCTCCACCATCCCTCCACCATCCCTCCCACCCCTCCCACCCCTCCACCATCCCTCCACCACCCCTCCCACCCCTCCACCCCCCTCCCACCCCTCCCACCCCTCCACCGCCCCTCCACCACCCTCTACCATCCCTCCACCACCCCTCCACCGCCCCTCCACCATCCCTCCACCACCCCTCCACCGCCCCTCCATCACCCTCTACCACCCCTCCACCGCCCCTCCACCATCCCTCCACCGCCCCTCCCACCCCTCCCACCCCTCCACCACCCCTCCACCGCCCCTCCACCACCCTTCCACCGCCCCTCCACCACCCTCTACCATCCCTCCACCACCCCTCCACCGCCCCTCCACCACCCCTCCCACCCCTCCTCCACCACCCTCTACCACTCCTCCACCGCCCCTCCACCATCGCTCCACCACCCTCTACCACCCGTCCACCGCCCCTCCACCACCCTCTATCACCCCTCCACCCCTCCACCGTCCCTCCACCACACCTCCCACTCCTCCACCACCCCTCCCATCCCTCCACCGCCCCTCCACCACTCTCTACCACCCCTCCACCACCCCTCCACCACCCCTCCCACCCCTCCACCGCCCCTCCACCACTCTCTACCACCCCTCCACCATCCCTCTACCATCCCTCCACCACCTTTCCACCCCTCCACCACCCCTCCACCCCTCCACCGTCCCTCCACCCCTCCACCATCCCCCCACCACCTCTCCACCACCCCTCCACCGTCCCTCCACCCCTCCCACCCCTCCACCGCCCCTCCACCATCCCTCCACCGCCCCTCCACCACCCCTCCACCCCTCCACCGTCCCTCCACCCCTCCACCATCCCCCCACCGCCCCTCCACCGTCCCTCCACCCCTCCACCCCTCCACCGCCCCTCCACCATCCCTCCACCACCCCTCCACCGTCCCTCCACCCCTCCACCCCTCCACCATCCCTCCACCATCCCTCTCTGTTCCCCGCAGTGGTACCTGCCATAAGTAAATGAGGGCCTCATTAATGTATAAGAGCCATGCGTGATTTTCACTCGCCCTGGCCCCCACATGCCACATTTTCGCCCGAGTTAAAATCGGGGCGAAGTTTCACAATGCTGGCCTTCTGGCTTACACTGCCAGTGTGCACCGGTTTCCAAATATTTTGTCCTGAGTTAAATGAAAAGAAACTAGACAGGCACATCAGTTGACTGTTCCTTTTAACGTGTTTTATGTTGTGTACTTACAATTTATACTGTACTTTTACCTTTAACTGTGGGATTACTGGCTGGCAAACACTTGGAAGCTCACTGCTGTTTCCTAAATGAAGGAGCATATCTAGGGCATCTTGTTAAAGTTATAGACTAAATAATATATTGTGCATTGCACTTCACAAATTAGATACATTGAACAATTCCCCTCCCATACAACTTGTGCTGAAAGGAATTTAATGACAGATAGATCCTGGCTCGTGTTTGCCTATGAGATGATTTCCTTGAAGTCTGGTAATGAGTTGTATTTGGCAGGATTAATGAGTATTATAATGGTAAATGGATGTTTGCAGCCCAGTCGTGTTCCATCACATAGTAACGTGGGGTTTCTAGTCCCTTGGAGGCCATAATTGGTGCCATTAATGCAGTTTTTAATTACATGTCTTCAAAAAATGAATTGGAACAAAAACAAAGGAGAACTGATCATCCCTTTGCAATATTCTTTTCCCAAAAGCTGACATCTTGAGTGCCTATAAACACACTTCTTGTTCCTTTATAGTTTTTCATGGCTGTATTGCATTTTTATTTATTCAGCAGAGTTTGCACTGTATGACCCTCCTTTTATTTTTCTCTTCATTCTTTAACTCTTTGAAAACACAAACTACTTCACAATTTTTGAGAAATAGCTGTGTTTTCTATTTACCCATTTTTTGTTTCAAACATATTCTGTTCAATTTGTTGCTGGCTGGAACAGGGCACAGTAGAAATGAATGGTTAAATGGTGTGGGATGAGTCTGTGTTTGGAATAACTGAAAATAACTGAGCATTCATGTCTTGTTTGGTAATTTTGTTTTAATGCAAAATGATGCAAAAATGCTGATGTGGAGTGCCATTTATCGTGCACTTTGTGCTGCTTTTGGAGATTTACTTGCTGTACTGTGGTGCTGCTTAGCAAAATTTTCAGTATGTGTTACTGGTACAATGCATTTTACAACAACAACATCCATTTAAATTACACCTTTAAAGTAAGAAAATGTTCCAAAGCACTTCACAGAGGCATAATCAAAAAATGGACGCAGAGCCAAAGCTTTTAGAAACTTAAAATAAGAATATCAAAATAATGGGCAATTATTGGAATTGCTGTAAGTGTTTTTTGTTGGGTAGGAAGATGGCTTTTTACAGTCTATTTTTAAATTGTTTTTTTCCGTAGGTCAATGTGGAGTTTGTTAGATTGTTGCTGAGGTGCTACAATGGATTTTATGGAGTCGGTCTAAAGCCCTTCAGCATAGGTCAGTTTTCATTGCACACCTGCTAACATGCTATAGAAATGATAGCAGACTGATAGTAGGCTCCCGAGGTATGGAAAATGGTCCACGTTGTCCAAGGCCGCGCCATGAATTTTGATGACCGGGCTGCAGTGCTGTGTGGTGGGGTCAGGTTGGTGGAGGACCTTTGTCTTACAGATGTTTAGTGTAAGGCCCATGCTTTCGTATGCCTCGGTGAAGATGTTGACGATGGTTTGGAATTCAGCCTCTGAATGTATTTCGAAGACAGAGGATGGGACGATCTTGAATCTAGCCTGGAGGTGATGAAAGTTGATCAGGTTCCCATTGGTTCTATAGTTTAGTTCCACTCCAGCGGGGAGCTTGTTGAGAGTGAGATAGAGCATTGCAGCAAGGAAGCTCGAGAAGAGAGTTGGCATGATGACGCAGCCCTGCTTGACCCCGGTCCGGACATGGATTGGGTCGGTGACAAACTTCTGGGGGCAGCTGAAATGGAGGAGGACGCTCCATAGTCCCTCATGGTTGACAGTGTGCAGTGGGAGCTTTACTCTGTAGCTAACCTGTGCTGTACTTGCCCTGGGAGTGTTTTGATGCTGAAACGTGAACTCCCCATCTGAGTCGCCGAACTCTGCAGACAGCTCACAAATGGCTTGTCGCGGTCGCCCCTATCCCTAGCCAAATGGCCTGCCACGGCCGCCCCTCTCCCCGGCTGAGCCGCCGGAGGAATCGGTTGCTTTCAGTCCCTGTTGAGAGGTGAATTGGTATAGGAATGAAACTGTATCATCGCAATTACATAGCACAACTGACGCTATCAGCTACATACAGAATGATCGACAGGTGATCTCGGTCGGGTGAGCTTTCACAGTGAGACTTAGCAGGCTAGTTGGCTGTGAGGTGCATGGCAATCAAGCCCAATATTGTCCTCACCCAATATCCATACATGTTCTTCCGGCAGGGCTCACTGGAAAATGAGCTAAAGCAAGAATCTTAACCCATCCCAAACATAGAGATACAGAGACAAAAGCAGAAAATGCTGGAAATGTTAACTCTGTTTCTCTCTCCACAGAATGCTATCTGACCTGCTGAGTATTTTCAGCATTTTCTGCTTTTATTTCAGATTTCCAGCATTCACAGTATTCTGCTTTTGTGATCGAGATGCCGAGGCCAATTGTAGTATCCATCCCATCACCCAGGTTAGATCAGTTAACTCAACACAAACCAGGCATCAAATCTGGTTTCTGTTACTCACTGCCTAAACACGTGAGCCATCAGTGCAGCAACAGTAAACTGCTTCAATCTAAAAAGGGTCTTGCTATCTCATAAATGGTTTTGCAAGGCAATTCATTGAAAGAGTAAACACAGTTCATGATGCAGCAATGACATTGCATCACTGATTATATTTACCACAAACTAATCAATAATCAATAACCAAAGGTATTAATCCTGTATTGCAAATGGTGCTCTTACAAAGTCTTCAGAATCTGGAATTGAATCTGTCTGAAGCAGGCTTGTGTAAATATATTTTCATAAAGCATTGCCTTAACACACTTCTTTACACTGTTATGTAATACTTTTGTGTTGCTTAAAGCTTTCCACCGCTAGTGGTTTTCCTCACCTCATGTCTGGACCTGTTGTAGACTAATTGATAGAGATTGATTGC
Organism: Pristiophorus japonicus; assembly: GCF_044704955.1. NCBI lineage: Eukaryota > Metazoa > Chordata > Chondrichthyes > Pristiophoridae > Pristiophorus > Pristiophorus japonicus. The sequence continues at coordinate 149,447,385 of NC_091983.1, forward strand.
CATGTTGAGTCCATAGGTACATTATAGTTGTATCATCCGCAACCAGCAAGGTACAAGGCGAACCAGATGGATCTTGGTCTTTCCTCGCCAGGAATTCCTATGTTCCTATACACGCTCAAGTCATAGGCAAATTTAATGTAACCTAAACAAATTTACTAGACAAATTTATTCTACTACATTTAAATGGGTCATTATTCCAATTTGATTCACATCCAACCCTGACTTCCATTCTGTCAAGCTAAAACAACAGAACAACTCCAAGTTTAATTGTAGGAAGGTTTCACATTTTTAAACTAGTCGATATACCATGAAGTTGCGCATGTGTACTGAAGACCGATGTTAATTATTCAAGTTAGATGGGGAGGTCAGCAGCATTACACCATGTAAGGCAGGATGCAGAGGGTAAAGGCCCAAGGGCCCAAAATTCCACATTGCTGTTTTTTGGCGTTATTTCCGATTAACGGCCGTTTTATTAGTCAGAAATAACGCCAAAAAAATAAAGCCGAAGTTTCACCAAAATTATTTTTCATTTTGGTGCAGCGCAGAAATAGCTCCGTTTTTTTAGGATGGAGCTAATTTTACACCTGTTCTGCGAATGCCCAAGCATTTAGGTTTCCAGAGTAACGCGAGGCACAATGGGAGGAAGGAAATGTGGGCTGAGAGTTGCTTTTATATAATTGTGTAGTGGGAGCTTTACTCTGTAGCTAACCTGTGCTGTACTTGCTCTGGGAGTGTTTTGATGCTGAAACGTGAACTCCCCATCTGAGTCGCCAGACTCTGCTGACAGCTCACAAATGGCCTGTCGCGGTCGCCCTTATCCCTAGCCAAATGGCCCGCCACGGCCGCCCCTCTCCCCGGCCGAGCCGCCAGAGGAATCGGTTGCTTTCAGTCCCTGTTGAGAGGTGAATTGGTATAGGAATGAAACTGTATCATCACAATTACATAGCACAACTAACGCCATCAGCTACATACAGAATGATTTTGAAGTGTCAGTGTTTTATCACAGTAAATATTAAGTCCTAAAAATAAAATAGGTTTCTTTTATAATGAAGTAATTCAAGGACAATGGGGCCAAAATTGGTGAAGGCCCCCGCCCGCCCAAGTGCCGCCCAAAGGACTGCCGATGGCCGCCGATTGCCGCCGAGGTACCTGACAGTACTTTGGGCAGGGTTTTCATCAAAAAGGTCCTTGAAAGTGTGGCGCGTGGCAAGAAAGAGACTTATGCTGCCAATCTGGGTGGCAGCCAGCAGGGGCTCCCAATGTCTCCGGCAAAAGCGCTTGCCACCCAAGTGCCGCCGAGGATGGAGTTGGACCCACGGAGGGTCGAAGACCTGAAAAGGAAAATCATCCTCAAAAAAATCCCTATCAGAACACGTTCAGGAGACCCCATTCAGGTAAGTCGCTGTGAAGAAATTTAAAAAAAAATGTTTACTAACCTTTTTTTTCAGCTCTTCATACTCACCGTCGGGGACAGACCAACCTCCAGCCAGCGGTCCTTCCCTGGACTGACACTGACTCCCGTCGACTCCCGCCCGCATGAATATGGCATCTCGGCGGGCGGGAGGTCAGTTGCGCCACTCGGTCGTCCGCTGACATCAGCGGGTGCTTCCCGGCGGTTCTCCCCTCCCAATGGAAAGTGGCACTGGGCGCAACTTCAAGAGGAATGTCAGCGGCAGTAGGGCAGTAAGACCATCAATTTCGGGCCCAATATTGCATCACTACATTCCATAGGAACATAATAAATACAGATCAACACAACAAATCAATCCTAAGCTCAGGGGTAATGGCCGAGATCCCCCCGTTAATGTCAATTTCGATCAGACTCCGACTTCCTAAGGCAAGGTTTTAAAAAGTGGTCCTTAAAAAAATCCTTATTGGCGAAACTCAGAAAAATGAGCAAAAATGGCATTATGGGTGGGTTTGACCCTGAGTGACATCAGAAAAATGGTACTTAAAAAAAAAACGGCTGTTATCTGTTAAGGACGGCGTTATACCATTGGCAAAACTAGCAAAATCGCCTTAAATTAAGTTAGCTCCAAAAAACACTCTTAGCTCAAAAAAAATGAGGCTTAATGGTAGCAATTTTTGGACCCTGAGTCCCTGCATTCTGTAGATCAAGGTCATCATTTGTTGCATGTCAGATTTTATTGGGGAAATTTGGGTACTTTTCAAGTGACTGTGCTGTGGCATGTGTCATGTGTAAGTACTTTAACATATGGTAATTAGATAAATTAGGTCCCACGTGGTACATACGAGCATTCAATGATGATGGACAGGAAAAGGATCTTTGCTCTTCACAATCTTAATTCATGACCTGGATAAAAGTTTGGGGGGTGGGTGGGGAGGTATTTTAACCTGACCTGTTGGGTGGGAAACCCACAGACCTCAATGGAGAGTAAAATCGGGCAGGGTGTAAAACCAGCGTTGCATCAGATCTCATCAATTTCCTGACGGATGTGTTAGCTTAAAATTGCCCCTGGGTCCCTGCTGTTTTCCAGGGAGTACCACCAATCTTCCGCCAGAGTTACTTCAGGGATCCAGAGGAACCCCCAAGGAATTTTAAAGCCTGAATGTTAGGCTGGGTATTTGACTATGGTGGGCATCGCAGTTGAGTTCAATCCAGTTCTTAATCGACATGCACTTTCCAATGTGGGTCACCGGATAAATGTCAACAAATCCTGATTGACTTTTATTTCTTTCTCTATCACTGCCCAGCACAGACTAAGGATTGAACTTTGAACCTTCCCAGTATGCATAGCTCAGTTCTGTACTATGCAATGCATTTGCCAACTGTGGGGGGAGGCGGGTGTCAGTATTAATATTTGTATGTGTGAGATATTTTGCATCCCTTAATTGTTTCGCCAGTCCCCTTGGTCTTTATACACCCAGTACCTTCTGATCTTGACTGCAACATTTTGCATATACACAGTGTTACTCTTGCTCAGAATGCTTTGTATTTCCAAGTAAAGCAACTGTGCACTAAAAGCAGGAAGGACGAACGGAATTATGGAATGGGCTTTTAGAGTAGATGAAGAGACATGTTTTGAGAGGTTTTTCAAAGCATGAAACGTTGATGGATTTAGGGAGGGAGTTCCAGAGTGTACCATGACGTTCTCAGGGCAATGTGGGATGGACAATAAATGAGGCCTTGCCACTGATGCCCATATCCCACAAATTTTTTTAAATTACTTGTGCCCTTTTCCTGCGTGAGTCTCATGTTTTTTGGAATGATTGCAGTATCTTTATAGTGCAGCATTTTTTGTTGGACATTTTTTCCACATTTCTGAATTTTTATTAACATCAGTAGATCTAATGTCAGGTTTACATGTCAAAGTTGATACAGGCAAATCCTGGTAAGAATAAGGGATCTCGAAACAAATCAGGCTGCCGGTCCTGTCGGCACTCACCCAAGCATACTCAAAGAAACAGGAGCTGTGCTTAGCGAGACCCTTACTTGAGTATTTAACAGCTTGTCGGAGGCTTGTTGTTCCTGTGGATTAGAGAAAGGCTGATGTTGTGCCAATATTCAAAAAGGGCAACTAGTCAGAACCGGGAAATTATAGGCCCATTAGCTAGACTTCAGTTATAGGTAAGTTGCAAGAAGGGATCATTAGAGATATTCTGTCGGATCACCTTGACTCAGTAGAGGTTCTTTGATACACTCAACACGGCACAAGACTGCGGAATCAGCCTTGATACAAGTTTCCAGTGGGTGAAACTCCACATGGGGAGTGAAAATTCAAAAAAACCTAAATTGTCACATTTACACTTGGTTTCTTGAATTTTGGTTTTCTAAGCTAAATCTTGGCGAATACAGAAATTAGTTTGAAATTTCATTTCTGGTATATGTGTATGTGTCACAGTTGACAGTGAGACATGACAAACATCCCTATTTCTGAGGCTGACTATAACTCACTTGTGAATTCGTCACTCCCCAGTTATCCGGTTACCCTCATTTGTGGAGATATTTATCATATTTCACCACTGTCCATGACATCTCCTCTTACTTTCATAATGCAAACTACAGAAATATTTTACTCTGTGTCAGTAGGTTGCTATACTTATTTGCAGTGTAAACCTTAATTAAAAAATTATATTAAAATAGTTGTGCATTTTAGCAGCATGCCCAAATAAAATGCTGCAGGCTTCAAATGCCTATGGTTTACTGGACTTAATGTTAAGTGGCAAATACTTTTAAAAATGCATTATTTCTACATTGATCATTTTTTTTAAACTACCAGCTGATTTTTTTTCCTGGTAATTTGTGTGAGCAATCCTCTATTTGACAATTGTAATTAAGAGAGGAAAGATTTTGCAAGTTTTACATGCAGGGGTGAACCACAGTATTAATGCAGTCTTTCTGCGCGCACTCACCTGACAATTTATGATGGCAAGAAATATTAGAACTGTTTAGTTCGCATTGAAATTTATGTCTGTGAAGTATATGAGGTGAGTAATTATTTACCAGTGACAGCAAATACATTATATCAGATGCAAACTGCAGTGGAAAAAGGTAAATTTTAAATGATGGTGAAAATAGGATAAACAGTCTGAGCTAAGGGGTTTGCTTCTCTGCATGAAAAAGCTTAGAGAAACAGCCCCTCTCTTGTTAGGCTACATGAGTTAAATTTATTACCTCGTGGAAACGTGAGTTGGACAGCACCAACTTCCATTTATCTGTCCCCGATTAACAAGTTTAACGTATCACAATCTCAATAAGATAGCAGTACTACTGAATGCCTTTGAAAGGGCAGAATGAATAATAATAATAATAGTAAACTGTATTTTGGAAGTATTTTTGAGGCTCTTTCTTTAGATTTGATGGATTGGTAGCTCCAGTTTTAGATTGAAGTGGGACTAACAAAGAGGATGCGTGGTCTCTTTAAGTGTTGGGACACTTGTGAAACAGCAGACATGATTTTTTATGACTGTTAGAATATGAGTTTGATTTGTTTCCTCCCCCCTTGCAGAATTGTTCAGAGATTCTGTCAGAGATCACAGAAAGTAATTTTTCCCATCAATCTCTGCACTGCAGGCCTGCACGGATGGTGTGGGAAAGGGAAGGGTGGGGGGGGGAGGGAGGGGGCAGCAGAAATCAAATCACTTAATTGCGGCATTTTTCATCAACATCTTTTGTTTTATGGTGGTGGGGCCCTGAAGTAGCTGACCGTGATTCATGGCTGCCACAGCCGCCGCTAGCAGTTCAATCCTTCATTCTGGGCAGTTTGGAACTGAAAGTACCCACACAATTACTTTGATGAATATGACTTGTTTGTTTTTTTCCCCCTCTTTCTTTTTTTAGTGAGGGGAGGTGGGAAGACTGATTGGAGGTGTAAAGATGATTTTGCCTCACACAGGCAGTTTGAACATTTGCATATGGGGATCAGGGAAATGTCAGAGGATTTCTGGAGTGCAAACACTGACATGTTAAGTGACTTCTGAATCTTCCCACCAGCACATGGAACAGGGAGAAGAAAAAATGGTGGGCTTTTTCCCAGCACTGCTTTGTCAGCACAAAATGTAACCTCCTGTCACAAGAGCTAAGGCAATAAAGAGAGTAATAATTCAATTTCTTTATTAACACTTCCACAGCCACAATGCTTTTTGGCATTGTAACATATAATTTCTGTATCCATTTTCTGACATTTAAATATGCATTGAATTTTTAAATATAAGTTTTTTTGAAACATGTTACAATGAATAGACACCACAATAACATTACCACAGACCCAGCAGCTGCAATATTGCGGAATGTTTCCAGTGCATTTAATGAAAATTATTTTTTGATTAATGAAATTGGGAGTATAGAACAAAATTTTTAAATTGACGACTTCCATCTAATTTACAGGAAATTTTCTTTTTCTTTAGTGAGGGTGACTCATAAGATTTTTCATTGACCAGGCCACTAAACAGAGCTGTTGGCTGGGAAGTGAAGCAGCTTGCCTAATTGGTTACTGTGCAATGTTATTCCATTGCTGCTGTTCTAGAATCATATAGCACAGAAGGAGGCCATTCAGCCCATTGTGCCTGTGCCGGCTCTTTGAAAGAGCTATCCAATTAGTTTTGCTCCACTGTTCTTTCCCTATAGCCCTGCAAATGTTTCCTTTTCAAGTATTTCTCCAATTCCCTTTTGAAAGTTACTATTGAATCTCCTTCCACAACCCTTTCGGGCAGTGCATTCCAGATCATAACAACTCGATGTGTAAAAAAACTTCTTCTCATCTTCCCTCTGGCTCTTTTGCCTTAATTCTGTGTCCTTTGGTTAACAACCCTTCTGCCAGTGTAAAATATATTGTGGAGCACTCACTGAGTTCTTACATGGATTGTGACCTTTCTAATGTGGATCTTACACCTGGTGATATGTGTTAGTTAGTTAAACCCAGTGTATTTGTGGCATGGTAAACACACAGCAGTGGCACATAAACAATCTGACATTTAACAGTTCAGAGGATGGTGTCTTTATGTGTGACACAGCTTTCAGGCAGGCAGTCCTGGTACAGCCAAGAACACAATTCTGCAAAAAGTGAAGCCTGATTCAATACCGTGGCAGGTTTAAAAGGAGGAAAAGAAAATAAATAATTGCATTTATACAGTGCAGAATCACGATGCCAAAATATCTCAAAGCACGTTACACAATGAATGACTTAATTTGTATTGAGGCAGACACAAAGGTATTGGGACTGCTATGAATCAAAGAAAGAAAGAACTTGCATTTATATAACGCCATCACGACCTCAGGGTGTCCCAAAGCGCTTTACAGCCAATGAAGTGCTTTTTGAAGTGTAGTCACTGCTGTACTGCAGGAAATACAACAGTCAATTTGCACACAGCAAAGTCCCACAAACAGCTATATGATGATGACCAGATAATTTGTTTCTAAGTGATGTTAATTGAGGAATAAATATTGGCCAGGACACCAGGGAGAACTCACCTGCTCTTCTTTGAATAGTGCCCTGGGATCTTTCCGTCCACCTAACTGGGCAGGTGGTGCCTCGGCTTACCATCTCATCCCAACGACGGCACCTATGACAATGTAGCACTTCCGCTGTACTGTACTGAAGTGTCAGTCTGGATGATGTGCTCAATTCTCAAGAGTGGAGATTGAACCCACAACCTTCTGACTGAGATGCAGCAAAGCTACCAACTGAGCCACTTCTGACACTTCATCATGTGCTGGCTGTGCCTCCATCCAAAGAGGCGTACCATGGCTGATAATTCCTCAGCTGCTCCTACAAATATCTTTGAGGCTTGCTCAGTCTTTAGCACCAGACATTCTGAGAGCACCACGTGAGACAGGGCCAGGAATCTTAGCACTAGCAGCTAATGAAGGTGTGCTGGCTACTGTTAAAAGGAAGCTATTTTTTGTGTATTTTCAGTGGTTTGTTGCACATTGGCCTTTGGAGGCCAAAGAAACAAGTTGCAGATGTGAAGTCTGGTCCTATTGGAAAGAGAGAGCCAAACAGGCGGCAAAATCATTGATATTTGGTGAGCCTCTTTTAAAATATCCATTCTATATTGAAACTGAGCCTCTGCCACATTGCTGAAGCACTCCAGCAACATAATGTGAAGAGCCCCAAATAACATATAAATTGGGGCCTTGATAGGTTTTTCACGCAATCTACACACAAGTTCCCAGTGCTCAAAATTCTACCCTAGTGCACAATGCACTTCAGGCACATAATAGGCCTCAAGTCTCTGCGCTTTATAATATAGGCTCCCATGCCTGAAACATTGGTGCTTTGGGTGCTGAACATAGTATTATAAGCCCCTACATCTGCTGTTTTGATTGTGGTTCTCAGATTTTATTGTGTTTTTATTAAACATAGTTAAGATATAGAGGATAAATTAGTATCAGTGGATATGACTGGTGGCACAATGCTGTAATGGCAATGCTTATGATTGTGCTTTTCTTGGTGTAAGACCAGGCACTTTACCATGATTGCATTACCTCTTTAAATAAGCATGTACTCTATCATCTGGATGAGTTCCACATGATAATGTGCAGATTGGTATGTACTGTAAGACATTGTGCTGGGACAGATGTTCTTTATGTGCTGGTGCAATAGCAGGAATTAAGACATGTGTACATCATATGATTTTATACTCTAGGGCCTAGAAATACAACATTACTGGTGGTGCCGCATGCATTTTGAGCCAGAAATGTGGCGTCCAGCATATTGGTATAAGCATTGAAAGAGTGGACCTGTGCCTATGCCTGAAACAGGCGTTAGGTCCTTTTCATGTGTAAATAAAGGATCTAATGCCTGTTTAATGCCCCCTTTGCTAAATTGGTTTGCCTTGAACTGGGCCAGCTACATTCAGTATACCGTGCTCTACATGCAACCTAGCCTCATTAACGGGATAGCTGCCGGCAGCCACCAAAACGATAAGTTTTGTAATTTATGGGGAAGCTAGATAAGTACATGAGGGAGAAAGGAATAGAAGGATATGCAGGAAGGGTGAGATGAAGCAGGGTGGGAGGAGGCTCGTGTGGAGCATAAACACCGGCATGGACTTTTCTGTGCTGTAAATACTATGTAATTCTATGTAAAATATACATACCTGACTGTGGAGTGGGGAGGAGCACGCCTGCTGCGCCATTGCAGCTCTGAAGAGGGTTCTCGGCTTCCGAACTGCATCCCTCCCTTCCGATTGCTTCCTTCCTCCATGACCTCACCCCTTACCTCCTCTTCCCGCCAACGCTCCCCTCGCCCACTTCCAGGACCTACCTGAGGGCAGCTGCTGGTTTGGTGTAGCGATTTCACAGGCATGAGCTCCAATTAGATATGTATCTTTTGGATAAATATGAATTAATATGGCTTTGTCTATTTGGGGTCTGAGTTTTGATTTTCAAACAGCTTTTCCGAAGCAGCTTCTAATTGGGCACTAATCAACACTCGGCATATTTCAGCTCACAAGTTGATGAATGCTCACCAGCACCAAGATGGCAAAAATCCCTTCATCATTGGTGAGCTCTGAGCATGTAGTTATATGTCTCTAGTGCTCTGCTATGGACAGAGGAGTGGCATAGCTGAGCACACGCACATTTGAAACGCACACTCTAGGTGTGATTTCACCGCTGCTGAATTTCTACTGATGGAATCTTTTAATCTGTAGAGAATAGAAAAGGATTGCAGGAGGTTTAATAAGTTACTTTTTTTAAAGCAAATTCAAAACTGTCTTACCGTCTCTATTTGCACTATTCTTTAAATATCCTACGGTTTAGAGAGTTAACTTGACACCTGACATACATCTGTTGAATATGATGTAAGTGCTATCTCTCAGCTGTATGTTTTGATAATGTATTGCAATTTGCAACATAGGTTCCACTGACGTATTGCTGTTGCTTCCAAAAATAAAAATGCCAAGATTTTAGGAGAAAAAAGGGTGAAGGACAGGCACTGGCCGTGGTGTGCAGCAAAATTAAGATGAGACGTTCTTTTCAGGGTAGTGTTCCTCACTTCAAGACTTCAAAGAATCAGGCTAGCAATGTTATATCCTGCACTATTAGCTCCAAGATAACAAATATGTTGGCACAGTGGCTGTCACCAACAGTAGTATATAATGACAGAGTGAGAGAACCCTCAGGTCTGTTTTGTCTAGAGAGTAGGCTTAGCAAGACAAAATCATTACTTACTCTCTTTTATATTCAACCATATAGTGGACAATTTTAGCCCCTTCGTTTTTAAGATGTCAAATCTTGACCCGTTACTAGTCAACTGTTCACGTCAGCAGCAAGTTAGCCATTTTTCCCCAGGAGGAAACTCTTTTCCTATAGCAGGCAGCATAAATAATAATTATTTCTGTTTAAAGCTCCACCTTTCTTTGTTGCTGTGAACAGGTTTGACAGAACTCAGTAACTATGGGCCCCTGATTCCTGCACAGTTCTGACAGAGCCATGACAGCATGCGTTTTAGGAAGCCAATGAACCAAACCTGCTCCCTACAAATCAGAAATTCGGCTGCATTAAAAAAAATCAAATACATTTGGAACACAGCAAGTAATCACCTTTAGGGCTGTACTCTGATTGACAGACTGTTGCTGTTACATGGAGCATTGCAAAGATTAGAACCAAGCATTCAGGTTTTGAGGCTTCAGAACATCTAAACTCCATGTATGTCTGAAGTTGGAAGTTGAATACAAATTCCAATTGAGTACTTTGGTGTTCGAGCTTACATCGAGACAGCACAGATGTATTCTCTCCCCACCCCCACTCTCCCCTGGCACTGGACCACTTGGGAATTTGAAAGCACATTCACCTCTATGCTGGCAGGGATTGGATCCAGATATAATTACACAAATGCAGTCGCCACGCTCCGACTAATTAGACCACCAACACCTCAGCGAAAAAGGATGTGTACCCTGCCATGAGACTGGCGGGCATTTGATTCTTTCCATCACTATACTGCCAGGTAGCCAGCCTCCCCCTCCCCCACTTCCTCGCCAGGATTAAAAAAATAAAATAAACTTGTTTTGTTATTTGTAGCTCCAGCTGTATACAGCACCTGTGTACCTACCACCCACCATCACAGCAAGAAACTGATGGAAAGGTATTGAAAATGGTTGTGCATGTGCAAAGAGCAATGTTCTGTCTCTGTGTCTAAATGAATGCAGCAATTGCAATAAGGTGGATTGATGGTAGGATTGCCAACTCTCCAGGATTGTCCTGGAGTCTCCAGAAATGAATGATGAATCTCCTGGACACTGCTGCAAAGAACCCAGGAAAAATCTGCAGACACGAAAGAGAATCCTGAAGGGTGTGTTGCCTACCCAATGCAATGGTAAGGGATATCTCATGGCAGCTGGAGAGGGATTTGGAAAGGGAATGGGAAAATCCAGTTGTCATGGTCCATATCAGAACAAACGACATAGGTAGGAACAGGGAGGAGGGTCTGCAGAGGGAGTATTAGGAGTTAGGAGCGAAATTAAAAAGCCAAACCCCAAGGGCAATAATCTCAGGATTATCGCCTGAGCCACGGGCAAATTGGCATAGAAACAGTCAGATCAGGATAATTAACCCATGGCTAAAGGGCTGGTGTGAGAAAGAGGGGTTCATTTTCATGGGACACTGGCACCAGTTCTGGGACAGAAAGGAGCTTTACCAATGGGACGGGCTACACCTGAACCGGAATGGGTAAATAGGAAGGTGGCAAAGTCTTTAAACTAGTAAGGCAGGGGGATGGATCTGCAAGAAATGAAACCAGCCTAAATATAAATGAAAGGAGGACATTGATGGCCAGGGAATAAATAGAGTTATAGAGCAGGAGTCTAAAAAGATGGTTAAAAATAAAGTGAGAGAAACTGATATTGAAAAAAGTTAAATTGTCTGTACAGCAATGCACACCGTTTCCGTAATAAAATAGGGGAACTAGAAGCAATAATATGTTACAAGGAACCAGATCTATCAGGGATTACTGAAGCATATTTAGAGAAGATAGAGAGGGAAAAAGGGGGGTTGTAGTGACTACTTATTAGACATAACATAACAGCAGTAGAAAAAAGTGATGCAGCTATCATTAAAGGATCAATCTACAGACCACTTAATAGTGGAAGGGAGGTGGAGGAAGAAATATGCAAACAAATTAGGAAATGAATAAAAAAACAGAATAATAATAATGGGGGATTTCAACCACCCTGAAATTAATTAGCCAGAAGAGGTAGGTAAAGGGGATAAGGGAACAAAGTTTCTACAATGTGTACAGGACTTGTTTCTAGCCCTCTATGCAAGAAGCCCAAAAAGGGAGGCTTTGCTACCGGATCTAGTAATGGAGAATGAACCAGAGCAGATAAGAGAAATAAAAGTAGGGGAACATCTCGGCAATAGTGACCATAATATAATATACTTTTTAAGTGAATAATTGAGAAGAACATAAGTTGGGAAGGGCTAACAAGGCAAGTGAATACACAATAAATGGTAGGACACTGAGCCATGCAGAGCAATAAAAGGACCTTGGAGTGCATGTCCTCAGATCCCAGAAGGCAGCAGGCCAGGTAGGTAATGTGATTAAGAAGGCATACGGAATACTTGCCTTTATTAGCCGGGGCATAAAATACAAGAGCAGGTAGGTTATGCTTGAATTGTATAAAACACTAGTTAGGCCACAGCTAGTGTACTGCATGCAGTTCTGGTCACTACATTACACAAAAGATATGGTTGCATTAGGGAGGGTACAGAGGAGATTTACGAGGATGTTGCCTAGACTGGAGAATTATAGCTATGAGAAAGATTGGATAGGCTGGGTTTGTTTTCTTTGGAACAGAGAAGGCTGAGGGGAGACCTTATTGAGGTGCATAAAATGATGAGGGGCTGAGATAGAGTAGTGGATAAGGAAGGACCTATTTCCCTTAGCAGAGGGGTCAACAACCAGAGGGCATAGCTTTAAAGTGATTGGTAGAAGGTTTGGAGAGGATTCGAGGGGAAATGTTTTCACCCAGAGGGTGGAGGGGGTCTGGAACGCACTGCCTGAAAGGGTGTTAGAGGCAGAAACCCTCACCACATTTAAAAAGTACTTGGATGTGCACGTGAAGTGCCATAACCTGCAAGGCTACGGACTAAGAGCTGGCAAGTGGAATTAGGCTGAATAGCTCTTTGTCAGTCGGCGTGGACATGATGGGCCGAAATGGCCTCCTTCTGTGCTGTAAATTTCTTTGATTTTTCTATGGTGAAGACCAGGGTAATAGATTAGAGAAAAGCCATTTTTGCGGGACTGAGAATAGAATTTAGGAAAACAAAATGGACAACAATATTGACAAACAATGATGTAGAATAGCAATGGGAAACATTTAAAATGGTGTTCAACAAAGTTCAAGAAAAATATATTCCGCTTAAAAACAAGAACAAGATAAACACTAAGGAGACACCATGGATGAATAAAGACATAAGGGAAAATTTGAGTGTAAGGAAAGAGACATATACTAAGTACATGAACAGCAGGGGAAAGCATGACAAGGGAGAGTATGAAGAGATTAGGGGGCCGAAATTGTCCCTTCCCTTAAGGCCTGTTACACCAGTGTTCCCCCCTGATGGCGCAGTGCCATAAGCTACTTTTATCTGCCGGTGCAGTGAGGCTGTAGTCCTTGTAAAACGGCTGTGCGGCTCCCATTAAAGGGGTGAACCTACTACCGCTGCCGCTGCCGCCATGTTTTTTTTTGCCGGCCGATTGCTGGGTTCGGCCAGTTTCATCCGAGCCACAAAAAGGTACCCTGGCACCCTCTCAGGCTGCTGGCCTGGCCGAAACCCTCCCTGGTGGCACAGTGGACCGAACTTAAACAATCGTGCAGGCTCTCCCCTTTAAGTGAAGGAGAGAGCCGTGGTGACGCAGCACCGTGATGACATCATCAGCGCTCTGCCTGCCCCCAACTTCCGCCCCTCTAGAGTCCGAACTTCCGCTTACCGCCCCACTTCCGCCCCCATTATGCCTGACTTCTGGTCCTCCGGGAAAAAAAGCCAAATAGCTGAATTTTGCTTAAGAGGCCACCGCATCAACCATGCTGTTAAAAACATGAGAAACAGAGTAGGTGCTGTTCCAGTGGTGGGCAATTTCAGCCCCTCGGAGAGAAGTCAAAAAAACATTGCCCCTGAAATTCCGGTTGGAGGCTTCCCGCCGGGCAATTGCCTCCGACCTGAAACATTTCTATGAAATTACCTGGTGGTCTGGGAGGAGCTTACGGTTCTGGTGGGGAGACCTTTTCTTCCCACGCTGCGAAGTGTGCTCCCGTCCTCGAGGTTCCCACGCAGGAGGTGCAGTCATGTGTGACTGCTCAACCAATCAGGTGCAGTATTCTCAATTAATAGCAATGGGATCTCCGTATCTACGAGTTCTCATTGCTATTAATTGGGAAAAAAACCCAAACACAATAACACCAAATAAAAAATAAAAAACACACCTCAAATAATTAAAATTAATTGAAATTAAAGTTAATAAATATCTTAGAGGAAACATTTTTTCCCCGAGTTTTTTTTAAAGTTTTTTTAATTATGGTTTAAAATAAATTTAATGTAGTGGGCAGGGTTTTTAAAAATAAAATGTGTATTTTTAAATTTTATTTATTGTGTTTTAAGTGTGTTTTAAGACTCTTACACCTGTAAAAGTAGGCTACATGCCTGCTTTTATCAGGCGCAAGAGCTTTGAGGACATTTGTTGGGCAAGATATGGGTAAATACCACAATCTTGTCCTTGCAAATGTCCTCGCTCCCAATATGTGGATGATCTGTCAAGCTGGAGCTTGACAGATCGGAAAAAACGTTATTCAGCGCATGCGCATTGTGCGCTGAAAACCAGCTTTTGCGGGGCCTCCCCGAGTTTGTAGACACTCTGGGCCCAAGTTTTGGGCCGTGCCTAGAACGGCGCAGCCCCGACCTGGACGCCCGTTTTTCGCGCCACAAAGTGCGCCTAAAAAAAACTTCCAGATTCTCCGGCTCCCTGCAGGTCGTTTGCAGCTCGGCGCGGCGCAGCACGAGCTGTAGGGGGCGGAGCTAGGTCCCGGCGCTGAAAACAGTGCCGGGACCTCTGCACATGCGCGCTACAGTGGACACGCATGTGCAGTAGCTCCAGGTGCCCAAGAGGGGCCCGAAGCATGCAGCCCCTAGCCCTGGCCGAATGGCCTCACTGGGGCTGCGTGCATAAGGCTGCCTCCCACGCCCAGCTCCTGCTTCCTCCGGACCGGACCGGACCTGACTTGACTCCCGCTCCCACACCCCCCCCCACGCACTGGACCGCCCCTCCCCCCCGACCGACCAACCCTCCCCTCCGCCCCAACCCGTGCTCCCCCCGATCCGTGCTCCCGACTCCCCCGGACCCGACGCCACCTACCTGTCAATCCGGTAAGTCTAAGCTCAAAGTCTTGGGCCCGGCCGGGCCCGGCCCGTTAAGCCTCCCTCTCCTTTCTTAATCTCTCTCTCTCTCTCTCTCCCTTCTCTCTCTCTCTCTCTCTTCCCTCCTTCTCTCCCCCCTTCCCCTCCCTCCCTTCTCTTCCCCCTCCCCTCCCTTTTCTTCCCCCCTCCCCTCCCTCCCTTCTCTCATCCCCCCTCCCCTCCCTCCCTTCTCTCACCCCCCTCCTCCCTCCCTTCTCTCCCCCTCCCTTCTCTCCCCCTCCCTTCTCTCCCCCCCTCCTTCCCTTCTCTCCCCCCTCCCTTCCCCTCCCTCCCTTCTCTCCCCCCTCCCCTCCCTCCTCCTATCTCTCCTCCCCACCTCCCCTCCCTCTTTCTCACCCCCCCTCCCCTCCCTCCTTTCTCACCCCCCTCCTCTCCCTCCCTTCTCACCCCCCCCTTCTCACTCCCCTCCCTCCCTTCCCCCCCTTCTCACCCCCTCCCCTCCCTCCCTTCTCACCCCCCCTCCCCTTCCTCCCTTGTCACCCCCCCTCCCTTGTCACCCCTCTCCCCCCCACCCCCTCTCCCCCATCCCCTCTCCCCCACTACATCACCCCTCCTCCCCCTCCCCTCCACTCCTCCACCCCCCCGTCCCATCCTCCCCCTCCCCTCCACCCCTCGCTGTCAGAAACACAGACACTGACAGACAGAGAGTGAGAGAGACACACACAGGCAGACAGAGAGCTAGAGACACTAACAGAGACACACGGGGGTGGGGGGTGGGCGTCCCAGCATGCTGTTGGAGGACTCCCGGTGCTGCAGTCAGTAAGTAGAAAATGTTTTATTTATTGATTTTTTAAAAATTTATTTTTTATTAATTTTTTTTGATTGATTTATTGGTTGATTTATTGATGTATTTATCATTTATTATTGATGATGACTCTTTTTGTAAAATTGAAGTGTTTAATGTTTGTAAACTTCCCTTTAAACCCCCTCCCCCCCGTCCCCATTCCCTATGCCTGATTTGTAACCTACGCCTGATTTTCTAAAGTGTAGACAAGGTTTTTTTGAGCGTACAAAAATCTTCACTTACTCCATTCTAAGTTAGTTTGGAGTAAGTTTTCACTGCCGAAACTTTGAAAACAGGCGTAAGTGGCCGGACACGCCCCCTTTTGAAAAACATTTTTTGTTCCAAAGTGAAATTGTTCTAACTGACTAGAACTGGAGCAAACTAAATACCGAGATTTTGAATTTCTAAGATATTCAGTTCTGCACCAGTTGCTCCAAAAAATCAGGAGCAACTGAGGCCGAAACTTGGGCCCTCCGTACGGACCTGGGAGGCCAGAATTTCTGGGCCAATTAGGAAGTCAAAGAGGGTCTATGAAATTAAATTATCAAGGAACATAAAACATATAGTTAAATATTCTATATGTCGGGATGGGGATAGGGCCACCAAGGGATGGACAGAATAAAATCACAGACAGCGATAGCGAAATGACAGAAATATTAAATAATCACTTCGCTTCAGTATTTACCAGGGAGACAGATCAGGTGGACATGACATCAGAAGACGAGATTAGAAATTATATAACCACATTTAAAATAAAAAGGAGAAATAATAAATGATCTCATCAAACTCAAAGATGATAAGACCCCTGGTCCAGACAGGTTACATCTGTGCATTGTAAAATAATCTAGAGAAGAGATAGCAGAGGCACTAATTTATTAGAAAAAGGTATAGTGCCAGAGGACTGGCAGATAGCTAACGTAATACAGGTACCTATATTTAAGAAGGGAGATAGAACATGTCCAGGGAGCTATAGGGTACTGGCGAATTGAATAATGAGGGCTGTAAAGAGGGGTTTAAACTAAATAATGGGGTAAGGGTTCAGGTGAGCAGAAATTTAAAAAGTCAAAGAACAAGGAGAAGGCAATAGAGCAGGGTAGCACAGGAGGAGCTGAAAACCAGAGCGTGACAGGAAGGGACAGAATGTATAAACATAAAAGTGTGTCAGAAAGTGGGGTCAAAGCAGGAAAAATGGTAATAAAACAAATTTAAAAGCTCTTTATCTGAATGCACGCAGCATTCATAACAAAATAGATGAGTTGATTTCATAAATAGTTACAAATGGGTATGATCTGACAGGCATTCCAGAGAAGTGGTTGCAAGGTGACCAAAACCAAGACTGGGAACTGAATATTCAGTGGTATTTAACAATTCTGAAGGACAGACAAAGGAAAAGGAGATGGGGTAGCTCTGTTAGTAAAGGATGAGATCAGTGCGATAGTGAAAAAAGATAGTGGCTCAAAAGAGCAAGATGTTGAATCAGTTTGGGTGGAGATAAGGAATAATAAGGGGAAAAAGTCACTGGTGGGCGTAGTCTATAGGCCCCCTAAAAGTAGCTACACTGTTGGACAGAGTATAAATCAAGAAATAATGGAGGGTTGTAAAAAAGAAACGGCAATAATCATGGGCAATTTTAACCTTCATATTGATTGAACAAATCAAATTGGTCAGGGTAGTCTTAAGGAAGAGTTCATAGAGTGCATCTGGGATAGTTTCCTTGAACAATATGTTGCGGAACCAACCAGCAAGCTGGCTATCTTAGATTTGGTTCTGTGTAATGAGACAGGACTAATAAACGATCTCCTCGTAAAGGATCCTCTTGGAATGAGTGACCATAGTTGAATTTCAAATTCAGTTGGAGGGTGAGAAAGTTGGATCTCAAACCAGTGTTCTAAGCTTAAATAAAGGAGATTACAAAGAAATGAAGGCAGAGTTGGCTAAAGTGGACTGGGAAAATAGATTACAGAGTGGGACAGTTGATGAGCAGTGGCGGACATTTAAGGAGATATTTCATAACTCGCAACAAAAATATATCCCAATGAGAAGGAAGGACTGTAAGAGAAGGCATAACCATCCATGGCTAACTAAGGAAATAAGGGATGGTATCAAATTGAAAACAATGGCCTACAAAGTAGCCAAAACTAGTGGGAGGCCAGAAGATTGAAAGAATTTTAAAAGCCAACAAAGAACAACTACAAAAATAATAAAGAAAGGGGAAGATAGATTATGAAAGTAAATTAGTACGATAGTAAGAGTTTCTACAGTTATATTAAAAGGAAAAGAGTGGCTGAAGTAAATGTAGGTCCCTTAGAGGATGAGACGGGGCAATTAATAATGGGGAATAGGGAAATGGCAGAGACGTTGAACAAATATTTTGTATCAGTCTTCACGGCAGAAGACAGTAAAAACACCCAATAGTGAATAATTAAGGGGCTATAGGGAGGGAGAAACTTAAAACAATCACTATCACTAAAGAAGTAGTACTCGGCAATATAATGGGACTAAAGGTGGACAAGTCCCCAGGACCTGATGGCTTGCATCCTAGCGTCTTAAAAGTGGCTGCAGAGATAGTGGATGTATTGGTTGTAATTTACCAAAATACCTTGGATTCTGGGGAGGTCCCAACGGATTGGAAAACAGCAAATGTAATGCCCTGTTTAAAAAAGGAGGCAGACAGAAAACAGGAAACTACAGACTATTTAGACTTATATCTGTAGTTAGGAAAATGCTGGAGTCCATTACTAAGGAAGCAGTAGCAGGACATTTGGACAAGCATAGTTCAATCAAGCAGAGTCAGCATGGCTTTATGAAAGGGAAATCATGTTTGACAAATTTGCTGGAATTCTTTGAGGATGTAACGAGCAGGGTGGATAAAGGGAAACCAGTGGATGTGGTGTATTTGGATTTCCAGAAGGCATTCAATAAGGTGCCACATAAAAGGTTACTACACAAGATAAGAGCTCGCGGGGTTGGGGGTAATATATTAGCATGGATTGTGGATTGGCTAACTAACAGAAAACAGAGAGTCGGGATAAATGGGTCATTTTCAAGTTGGCAAATGGTAACTAGTGGGGTGCTGCAGGGATTGGTGCTGGGGCCTCAACTATTTACAATCTACATTAATGACTTGGATGAAGGGACTGAGTGTAATGTAGCCAAGTTTGCTGATGATACAAAGATGGGTGGGAAAGCAAATTGTGAGGAGGACACAAAAAAATCTGCAAAGGGATATAGACAGGCTAAGTGAGTGGGCAAAAAGTTGGCAGATGGAGTATGTTGTGGGAAAATGTGAGGTTATCCACTTTGGCAGAAAGAATAAACAAGCAAATTATTTTTTAAATGGAGAAAAATTGCAAAGTGCTGCAGTACAGGGGGACCTGGGTGTCCTTGTGCATGAAACTCAAAAGGTTAGTATGCAGGTACAGCAATTAATCAGGAAGGCAAATGGAATGTTGGCCTTTACTGCAAGGGGGATAGTGTATAAAAGCAGAGAAGTCCTGCTCCAACTGTACAGGGTACTGGTGAGGCCACACCTAGAGTAATGCGTACAATTTTGTTCTCCGTACTTAAGAAAGAATATACTTGCATTGGAAGCAGTTCAGACAAGAATCACTAGGTTGATTCCGGAGATGAGGGGGTTGACTTATGAAGATAGGTTGAGTAGGTTGGGCCTATACTCATTAGAGTTCAGAAGAATGAGAGGTGATCTTATTGAAACATATAAGATAATGAGGTAGCTCGACAAAGTGGATGGATATTTCCACTCATAGGGGAAACTAGAACTAGGGAACATAGTCTCAGAATTATGGGCCACCCATTTAAAACTGAGTTGAGGAGGAATTTCTTCTCTCAGAGGGGTGTAAATCTGTGGAACTCTGTGTTGCAGAGAGCTGTGGAGGCTGGGTCATTGAATATATTTAAGGCGGAGATAGACAAATTTTTAGGCGATAAGGGAATAAAGGATTATGGGGAGCAGGCAGGGAATTGGAGCTGAGTCCATGATCAGATCACCCATGATCTTATTAAATGGCAGAGCATGCTCGAGGAGCCAAATGGCCTACTCCTGTTCGTGTTTCTTATGTTCTTATAGACCAGTCAGCTTAACATCGGTGGTAGGAAAAATAATGGAATCCATACTAAAGGAGAAAATAGAAGAACATCTAGAAACCAAAAATATAATAACGAATAGTCAGCATTGATTTCAAAAAGGAAAGTTTAGCTTGACCAACCTCATTGAGTTCTTTGAAGCACTAAGAGAGAGAGTAGACAAGGGTAATGCAGTAGATGTTATTTATGTAGATAAATGGACTTTGATAAAGTATCACATAATTGACTATTGAACAAGCTCAGAAAATGCAGAGACAGGAGACAAATAGCAGGATGGATAGTTAGCTGGCTTCAATACAGAAAGCAGATAGTAGGGGTAAAGGGTAGCTACTTAGTGTAGCAGGAAGTGTGGTCCCACAAGAATCAGTGGTGAGGCCAATATTGTACACAATTTATATTAATGATTTAGAATTTGGAATCAAAAACACAATTTTGAAATTTGTGGATGACACCAAATTGTTTTGCGGGGGGAATGATAGTCAATACTGAGGAGGACTGCAACAAATTACAAGAAGACATTAAGAAACTTGCAGAATGGGCATATAATTGTCAAATGAATTTCAACACAGATGAATGTGAGGTATTGCACGTTGGTAAGAAAAATAAGGAGGTCACATATTACTTGGAAAATAAGAAATGTGGTAGAAGAGCAAAGGGATCTCGGAGTATAAGTACACAAATCACTAAAAGTTACGACACAGGTTAATAAGGCCATAGAAAAAGCAAACCGAGCACTGGGTTTATTTCTAGAGGGATAGAATTAAAAAGTAGAGAAGTTATGCTAAACCTGTATCGCACCTTGGTTAGACCACACTTGGAGTACTGTATACAATTCTAGTCGCCGTATTATAAAAAGGATATAGAGGCACTGGAGAGGATGCAAAAAATATTTACAAGAATGATACCAGAAATGTGAGGTTATACCTATCAGGAAAGGATGAACAGGCTGAGTCTTCCTACATGACTACACTCCAAAAGTACTTCATTAGCTGCAAAGCACTTTGAGGTGTCCAGTAGTTGTGAAAGCGCTATATAAATCCAAGTCTTTTTTTTTCTTTTCTTCTCTCTTGAAAAGAGAAGGCTGAGAGCTGACCTAATAGAGGTCTTTCAAATTATAAAAGGTTTTGATAGAGTAGATAGAGAGAGTGTTTCCACTTGTGGGGAAGAGCAGAACTAGAGGCCATCATTGTAAGATAGTCACTAAAAAATCAAATAGGGAATTTAGAAGAAACTTCTTTACCCAGAGAGTGGTGAGAAAGTGGAACTCGCTACCACAGAGAGTGGTTGAAGTGAATAATATAGATGCATTTAAGAAGAGGCTAGTAAGCATATGAGGGAGAAGGGAATAGAAGGCTATGCTGATAGATGAGGAAAGATGGGAGTAGAACATGGACTAGTTGGGCCGAATGGCCCGTTTCTGTGCCGTATATCCAATGTAATCCTATGTAAAAAAAACATAGGAGCATTACCAAATCTTGTGTGCGTTCTTAATTTCCTTTGATCATTTTCATTCATTAGTTACAAAAATATTGGAGATGGTGAAAAAAGACTCTTTGGTTGGGTGGAGCAGTTGACTGTGGGAGGTCATGTGATGAAACCTCCAGGAATTTGTTCAACCAGTCTTGGTAACCTTAATTGATGGAGAGACTTGTGCTGAAACCTTCAACTTCAGCAGGGGTGCGAAACGGACGATATCATATTAGTCACCTATGATTCACCCAGCTCAAATTTCCTTTCCATAAATTTCATGGTCAGGCCTCATTAAAACAAAATTGGTGAAGTATCCACGTTAAATGAGTGCTAATAGG
Source organism: Pristiophorus japonicus (assembly GCF_044704955.1). Lineage (NCBI taxonomy): Eukaryota > Metazoa > Chordata > Chondrichthyes > Pristiophoridae > Pristiophorus > Pristiophorus japonicus. Next base: position 149,468,956 of record NC_091983.1, read on the forward strand.
CAACTTGCTGATCAGGGATGGCTGGGGAATAATTTTGATAAAAAATGTCTTAATTTTGAATAATTCTATCAGTTCTTCTCATAACTATCTCTGTTTTAAAGAAAAGAGCTCCAGTATTCCTCCTTTATTTTGCTTTACAGTTTTTATTTTACAGTTTTATCAACTTTTCCTCCTATTTTTCCTTTGCCTGTTTTGCTTCCTTTTCTCCGTTATTAAATTATTTGGGTAAAAGCCATTTTCTTGTAGGAAGATCACATGCAAATTGAGATAATGCATTGGACAAAAAAAAGCACAAATACTTCATCATCCATCTTGGAGTAGTTAACATAAGAACATAAGAAATAGGAGCAGCAGTCATCCATTCTGCCCTTTGAGCCAGCTCCGCCATTCAATAAGATCATGGGTGATCTGATCTTGGCCTCAGCTCCACTTTCCTGCCTGTTGCCCATAACCCTTGAGTCCTCTGTAGTTCAAAAATCTGTCTATATCAGCCTTGAATATATTCAGTGACTCAGCTTCCACAGTTCTCTGGGGTAAAGAATTCCAAAAATTCATGATCATCTGAGAGAAGAAATTCTTCCTCATCTCCATCTTAAATGGGTGACTCTTGAGGCTGGATTTTAAGCCAATCTGTTTTCTGGGTGAAAACGGAGGCGTGGCGAGAAAGTTACCGGCCAAGAACAGTTTGTGCTTTAGTATGGAAGTTTCAGCACCTGGACCCTGCGTCAGAGGGCACAGCACTAAGGGACACTTTTCGTGGCGCAAGGATGGGAAACTCGCGAACTAAAGTGCTGGGCCGTGTGCGCTCCAAAAAAGAACTGGGGGAAGGAGGGAGGGGAGGAACCTTAAAAAAACCCACAAAAACATTCTTAAAACATTGCCCACGCCACCACAACAAAAATCGCAAAAGAAAATTAAAAGAGCATATACTCGCACTTACCTTCAGAGTACTTCACCTTATTCTGCGCCGTCGGCTATGCTGGACCGCACTGATTACCCAGACAGTCATTGTGGGGCGCATTTCCAGGCAGACGAATCCAGCAAAAATCAAAACTCCTGCCGGCGTCGCAACTAGAGGCATTGCACACCTGGCACAGCTCTTCCTGCAAAACAGGACCAGAGGATCACGATGGGGCGCAGGAGACCTCAACGCTGCCTTTCACATTGCTCCGGGGTAAAAGCTGGAGTGCAAAGGACCGTAAAATCTAATCCCTTATACTTAAACTATGCGCCCTATTTCTAGATTTCCCCACGAGGGGAACATCCTTTCTACCCTGTCAAGCCCCCTCAGAATCTTATATGTTTCAATAAGATCACCTCTCATTCTTCGAAATTTCAATGTGTATAGGCCCAACCTACTCAACCTTTCCTCATAAGACAACCCCTTCATCTCAGGAATCAACCTAGTGAACCTTCTTTAAACTGCCTGCAATGCAAGCATATCCCTCCTTAAATACGGAGACCAAAACTGTACGCAATACTCCAGCTGTGGTCTCATCAACATCCTGTACAGTTGTAGCAAGACTTCCCTACTTTTATGCTCCATCCGCCTTGCAATAAAGGCTAACATTCCATTTGCCTTCCTAATTAGCTTGCGGTGCCTGCAAGCTAACCTTTTAGTGTTTCATGTACGAGGACCCCCAGGTCCCTCTGTACCGAAGCATTCTGTCGTCTCTCTCCATTTAAATAATATTTTGCTTTTCTATTCTTCCTACTAGAGTGGATAACCTCACATTTTCCCACATTATAGTCCATATACCAAATTTTTGCCCACTTATTTAACCGACCTATATCCCTTTTCAGACTCGCCGTGTCCTCCTCACAACTTGCTTTCTCACCTATTGAGGTGAATGATCAGCCATGATCTTATTGAATGATGTTGCAGGCTCGAAGGGCCGAATGGCCTACTCCTGCACCTATTTTCTATGTTTCTATGTTTCTATCTTTGTATCGTAAGCAAATTTGGCTACAATATACTCGGTCGTTTCATCCAAGTCATTAATATAGATTGTAAATAGTTGAGGCCCCAGCACTGATCCCTGTGGCACCCTACTAGTTACAGTTTGCCAACCTGAAAATGACCCATTTATCTTGACTCTCTGTTTTCTGTTCATCAGCCAATCCTCTATCCATGGTACAGGTTGAACCTTTTAAATCTGACACTCTTTTATCCGGCTACCTCCGTTGTCCGGCATCATTACCGACCCGGCGGGGCGGGGGGAATGGGGTGCATGCGCAGAACATGGCTGGGTCATCAGCGTTCCTGTACAGCATGGGATCGGACAAGTAAGGAGAAATATTAATCCCTCCGCCGATCTCCAGACCGAACCACCAAGAGATATCTACCCCTGCGATCTCTCCCTCCCACCACCCTCCATGATCTCTCTCAACAGCCTTCCTCGCTGCCGCATTCCCTGCCCCCACCCACTGAGCTCCGACCTTCCCAATTGCTGGGGAACATCCCACCATCCAACACTGCTGTGGAACAGAGCTGACAGCTGCTGTGCTTGGAAATCGCTGGAGCCGGAGCACGGCGGAGGCAGTCAGGGGCACAAGCGCTGTCATCAGCAACGGTAAGTCATGTGACTTCCTGTCGTCTGGCAAATTCTGTTATCCATCACGGGTCAGGTCCCAAGGCTGCAGAATAAGAGAAGTTCAACCTGTAACTTCGTGAGCTCTTATCTTGTGCAGTAATCTTTTATGTGGCACATTATTGAATGCCTTTTGGAAATCCAAATACAGTACATCTACTGGTTCCCCATGAACCACCCTGCTCATTGGAAAAGCAAAATTCGGTCAGGCAGAGTCAGCATGGATTTATGAAGGGGAAGTCATGTTTGACAAATTTGCTGGATTTCTTTGAGGATGTAACGAACAGGGTGAATAAAAGGGAACCAGTGTATGTGGTGTATTTGGACTTCCAGAAGGCATTTAGCAAGTTGCCACATAAAAGGTGACTGCACAAGATAAAAGTTCACGGGGTTGCGGGTAATATATTAGCATGGATAGAGGATTGGCTAACTAACAGAACAGAGAGTCTGGATAAATGGTTCATTTTCTGTTTGGCAACCAATAACTGGTGGGGTGCTGCAGGGATCTGTGCTGGGACCCCAACTATTTACAATCTATATTAATGACTTGGAAGAAGGGACTGAGTGTACGTAGCCAAGTTTGCTGATGATACAAAGATGGGAGGAAAAGCAATGTGTGAGGAGGACACAAAAAATCTGCAAAAGGACATAGACAGGCTAAGTGAGTGGGCAAAAACTTGGCAGATGGAGTACAATGTTGGAAAGTGTGAGGTCATGCACTTTGGCAGAAAAAAATCAAAGAGCAAGTTATTATTTAAATGGAAAAAGACAGCGGGGCCTGGAGGTACTTGTGCAAGAACCACAAAAGGATAGAATGCAGGTACAGCAAGTGATCAGGAAGGCCAATGGAATCTTGATCTTTATTGCAAAGGGGATGGAGTATAAAAGCAGGGACGTCTTGCTACAGCTATACAAGGTATTGGTGAGGCCACACCTGGAATACTGTGTGCAGTTTTGGTTTCCATATTTACGAAAGGATATACTTGCTTTGGAGGCAGTTCAGAGAAGGTTCACTAGGTTGATTCTGGAGTTGATGGGGTTGACTTATGAGGAAAGGTTGAGTAGGTTGGGCATATACTCATTGGAATTCAAAAGAATGAGAGGTGATCTTATTGAAACGTATAAGATTATGAGGGGGGTTGACAAGGTGGATGCAGAGAGGATGTTTCCACTGACAGGGGAGACTAGAACTAGAGGGTATGATCTTAGAATAAGGGGCTGCCCATTTAAAACTGAGATGAGAAATTTTTTCTCTCAGAGGGTTGTAAACCTATGCAATTCGCTGCCTCTGAGAGCTGTGGAAGCTGGGACATTGAATAAATTTAAGACAGAAATAGACAGTTTCTTAAATGATAAGAGGATAAGGGATTATGGGGAGCGGGCAGGGAAGTGGAGCTGAGTCCATGATCAGATCCGCCATGATCTTATTGAATGGCGGAGCAGACTCGAGGGGCCGTATGGCCTACTCCTGTTCCTATTTCTTGTGTTCTTATGATATCCTCAAAGAACTCTAATACATTTGTCAAACACGATTTCTATTTCATAAAACCATATTGACTCTGCTTGATTGTATTCTGATTTTCTAAGTGTTCTGCTACTACTCCTTTAATAATGGATTTCAGCATTTTCCCCAATGACAGATGTTAGGCTAACTGGCCTATAGGTTCCTGCTTTCTATCTCCCTCCTTTCTTGAATAGGGGTGTTATATTTGCGGTTTTCCGCTGGGACCTTTCCAGAATTTAGAGAATTTTGGAAGATTACAACCAATATATCCACTATCTCTGTAGCCACTTCTTTTCAGACCCTTGGATGCAGGCCATTTGGTCCAGGGGACTTGTTGGCCTTTAGTTTCATTAGTTTGCCTTGTACTTTTTCTCTAGTGATAGCGATTGTTTTAATTTCTCCCTTGATTATATACTATTATTGGGATGCTTTTAGTGTCTTCTACTGTGAAGACAGATACAAAATATTTGTTCAAAATCTCTGCGATTTCCTTGTTTCCAATTATTAATTCCCCAGTCTCATCCTTTGAGAGACCAATAGTTACTTTAGCCACTCGCTTCCTTTTTATATAGCTGCAGAAGCTATTCTTGTCTGTTTTCATATTTCTTCCTAGTTTACTCTCAATCTATTTTCTCCCTCTTAACATATGGGAACCCAGTCCAAGAAACAGTTAGATGCAGGAAGAATGTTCCCAATGTTGGGGAAGTCCAGAACCAGGGGACACAGTCTAAGGATAAGGGGGAAGCCATTTAGGACCGAGATGAGGAGGAATTTCTTCACCCAGAGAGTGGTGAACCTGTGGAATTCTCTACCACAGAAAGTTGTTGAGGCCAATTCACTAAATATATTCAAAAAGGAGTTAGATGAAGTCCTTACTACAAGGGGAATCAAGGGGTATGGTGAGAAAGCAGGAATGGGGTACTGAAGTTGCATGTTCAGCCATGAACTCATTGAATGGCGGTGCAGGCTAGAAGGGCCGAATGGCCTACTCCTGCACCTATTTTCTATGTCTCTCTATGTTTCTAAATGATTGCATTGCTTCTTTCAAACAACATCATCCTATGTCGGGGAGGCACTTTGCTGCAGCATTCCGCCTCCACCCTTTTCCAGAAGGCAATCCTGGCTGCACAAAATGCACACTTCCATATGAGAGTGGATGCACACAAATGAACTGAAAATGAAGAACTCACAGACTCCAGCGTGTCTCTCGCCATCTGCCCACTTGGAAAGTTGGAGGTGGAGCCACCAGGTATCCAGCCGAAGAGTGGACTGTGCAAGTATTCTCAGAACACAGCTGAGCACAGGCTCCAGCAGCTGCACAATTTCTTTTTTTTTTTAAATACTTATTTTTTTCCGGCTGATCAGCAGTTGTTTTCTTCTCCTATTGTAGCAGACCCAGCAAGATTTCATTGCCAAATTCCCCTGGCTTAAACTTGGCAGCCTATCCACTGCGTGTAAAAATGCTAGTCACAAAGTCAGCGTCAAATACAGATTATATGTATCTGCTAATTGCAGAGTCATTGATGTTCGTTTCATTGCCACCTTATCCACATAGGCCCTGAAATTCCAGCCTCATTGGGTGCATATGATGCATGCGCATGCAACTGAACCCGACACTTATGATCTGTCAAAATTTCTTGGGGAACAAAGACATTTTGAGACCAATTGAATAAATACTTTGGTTCTGTCTTCATGAAGGAAGACACAAATAACTTTCCGGAAATACTAGGGGACCGAGGGTCTAGTGAGAAGGAGGATCTGAAGGATAACCTTATTAGGCAGGAAATTGTGTTAAGGAAATTGATGGGATTGAAGGCCGATAAATCCCCGGGGCCTGACAGTCTGCATCCCAGAATACTTAAGGAAGTGGCCCTAGAAATAGTGGATGCCTTGGTGATCATTTTTCAACAGTCTATCGAATCTGGATCAGTTCCTATGGACTGGAGGGTAGCTAATGTAACACCACTTTTTAAAAAAGGAGGGAGAGAGTAAGCGGGTAATTATAGACCGGTTAGCCTGACATCAGTAGTGGGGAAAATGTTGGAATTAATTATTAAGGATGAAATCACAGCGCATTTCGAAAGCGGTGACAGGATCGGTCCAAGTCAGCATGGATTTATGAAAGGGAAATCAAACTTGACAAATCTTCTGGAATTTTTTGAGGATGTAATTAGTAGAGTGGACAAGGAAGAACCAGTGGATGTGGTGTATTTGGACTTTCAAAAGGCTTTTGACAAGGTTCCACACAAGAGATTGGTGTGTAAAATCAAAGCACATGGTATTGGGGGTAATATACTGACGTAGATAGAGAACTGGTTGGCAGACAGGAAGCAGAGAGTCGGGATAAACGGGTCCTTTTCAGAATGGCAGGCAGTGACTAGTGGAGTGCCGCAGGGCTCAGTGCTGGTTCCCCAGCTCTTTACAATATACATCAATGATTTAGATGAAGGAATTGAGTGTAATATCTCCAAGTTTGCAGATGACACTAAACTGGGTGGCGGTGTAAACTGTGAGGGGGATGCTAAGAGGCTGCAGGGTGACTTGGACAGGTTAGGTGAGTGGGCAAATGCATGGCAGGTGCAGTATAATGTGGATAAATGTGAGGTTATCCACTTTGGGGGCAAAAACAGCAAGACAGAATATTATCTGAATGGTGACAGATTAGGAAAAGGGGAGGTGCAATGAGTCCTCGGTGTCATGGTTTATCAGTCATTGAAAGTTGACATACAGGTACAGCAGGCGGTGAAGAAGGCAAATGGTATGTTGGCCTTCATAGCTAGGGGATTTGAGTACAGGAGCAGGGAGGTCTTACTGCAGTTGTACAGGGCCTTGGTGAGGCCTCACCTGGAATATTGTGTTCAGTTTTGGTCTCCTAATCTGAGGAAGGACGTTCTTGCTATTGAGGGAGTGCAGCGAAGGTTCACCAGACTGATTCCCAGGATGGCTGAACTGACATATGAGGAGAGACTGGATCAACTGGACCTTTATACATTGGAGTTTAGAAGGATGAGAGGGTATCTCATAGAAACGCATAAGATTCTGACAGATGGGACAGGTTAGATGCCGGTAGAATGTTCCCGATTTTGGGGAAGTCCAGAACCAGGGGACACAGTTTTCAGATAAGGGGTAGGCCATTTAGGACTGAGATGAGGAGAAACTTCTTCACTCAGAGAGTTGTTAACCTGCGGAATTCCCTGCCGCAGAGAGTTGTTGATGCCAGTTCATTGGATATATTCACGAGGGAATTAGATATGGCCCTTACGGCTAAGGGGATCAAGGGATATGGAGAGAAAGCAGGAAAGGGGTACTGAGGGAATGATCAGCCATGATCTTATTGAATGGTGGTGCAGGCTCGAAGGGCCGAATGGCCTACTCCTGCACCTATTTTCTATGTTTCTATGTTTGTTGGAGCGGGACCACCAGGTACATTCGTATTTTTTGGGTTGTAGGCATCTGCCCACGGGAAGCCTCCGACCGCAATTTTTGGCCCATTGTGACATTGGAGCCGAAATACACAGAGGGGATTAAGTGCTGGCATCACGAAGTGGCAACAATTTAACAGTGTCCCAATTGGCCCTCTTTATATGGGAGAACTAAATATCTTCAAGTACACCTGAATCTTCAGATGTCCAGGCCAAGTTCCAGACCTGGATTTCCAAGGTCAGTCACCACAGCCAGCATCCCTGAGGCTAGTAAGTCTTGTTGTTTTGGGTGTACTGGCTACCAATCTACTTACTGATGCTTCCCAGAATAGGGACATTATGCCGCTGGCCCTGTTAAAGCAAAGGAGAGGATTCATCCCTTACAAGGCCTGTGGGAACTTGGTCGATAGACTGCCGTATCCTAATTTCCTGTTATTCTCGTGCTGAAGTTACAACCGGATTGCTGAGAATTTTCAGCTCCATTAACTCTATTAAACAGAAAAAGTTAATGGCCATGATATAACATCCAATGTATAAGCTTCTCCCCAATTCTTAAGTTTAAATTTTGACTTTTAAAAATCTTTGTAAACCTCACACATGTCAATGTAACTCCCTTGCACTTTTTCTTTCTCCCCATTTCTCCTGAAGGTATTGATTCCTATTGGGGTATGGTACCTCAGATAGTGACAGTCAACCCTCTGTTACTTCACTGTATTTGTGATTCCTTATAGTCAGTATGATCTACTAGTTGATAGAGAATTGAGTGACTGAGCTAGATCCTGCCCATTCTCAATGTCTACATAGGTCCATTTTACATCAGGAACCACAGGATAGTGTAAGAATTATTTATGACTTTTATACCTCTCACTTTGGGTGTTAAAGTGGGGTTGATAGACCTGAATCTGCCTCAACAGAAAACACACAAAAGCATTATTTCTCTCAGAGATCATCATCATCGAATCGAGGATGACTTGCTTCCACGTCAAAAAGTTCACAGGTGTTCAATAAAGGACCGAATATTCGAGGTCCCTAACGAAATCTTGAAGGGTTGAAGATGCCTGTGCTGGATTTTTTTAACGTGTGGTGGCCGTTGCACACCAGCCACCACATGGGCTTGACAGAGCTAGGTCTTGGTCCAGTGGCAAGGGTTAACCACGACGACTGGAGACCAGCTGTGCTGCACGGACCTAGATCGCACACAATCGCAATGTGGGCTGGCCCGTGCTGCCACTGGGCCCTCGGCTCTTCTGGGCCCTGAACCCACGCCTCTCCTGGGCCTTGATCACATCGCTCCGCGATCACTCGCCGCTCCCGCGCCCCAACCTCGCCGCTCCTGATGTACCTGCCCACGCTCCAAGCAGCGACCTGGACCTTGGTGATGTCCAATCCAGTTTCCCACTTCACTGCCATCGCTCTCCTGCTCCAGCAGCGTGGCGGCCTGGCCCAGCAGTCTGTGCAGCCCCTGACCTGCCAGCACCATCGGAGCAGGCCAGGGAGCAGAAGGAGCAGCGTGGCACCATACCACTCCAGAGAACTTTTATTTAACCACTAACACATGGATTAAATAATAAACAAAACTAGATCTGTCCTGGAGTCTTCAAGTGGCTGGTTGGCCAAACTGACGATCACCCGAAGCCTGTTGAAATCTTTAATGTCTTCTTTCCATTAGACCAAGACATATTTGTCCTCACCGACAGCAGTAAAAAAGCCAGGTATTGTTAAGTTCTTATATTCTTTGTGTCGAGAAATCTCTCGTGATTTTCACATGCACCTCTCAATGATTGGTTCCCTTCAAGCGTGGCTATTCACCTTGTTGTTCATGGTTGGTTCAGGGTTTAGTAGGATTACCTCATCATGCATGCCACTTATTATAATTTAATGAGGGTCTTATCTCAAGGCAGTACCAGCCAGTTCTGATGATCCCATAGCAACCCAAGATGTGTTCATGGTTACAAGCTGTCTTTGTCTGATATAATGTTGGTTAAAATGTTCCTCCATATTCCTTTTTTCAACTTGCATTTTAAGGTGGTTTAGCCATCAATAAAAGTTCTCTTTTATATTAAAGTTCTTGTTGTTAGGGAAGTTTAAAACAGATTTTTCCGTCAATAGTGTTCAAGAATGGAAATCCTCCATAACTTGGAGCTGTTGTGGCCAATTATAATCCAACTCTTATACCAATTTTAATCCACGGATTGAATCAGTGACTCTGCTAGTTTCCATGTACAGTATCATACTGGGCAGTGCATTCAACTACTAAGCAACTGGAGGAGCTATATTTAAAAGACATTATGATTTATGCACCAGTATTTATAGTAATTGTTCTATCTTTAAAAAGCAACCTAAGTTTATTGGGGCCAAAATTCATGGGGAGAAACATTGGCATCATTTGCGCCTCCCGTTAGCACCTCTGGGGTGGGGGGGGGGGGATAATGGGGCCCTAACGGCTTACCGACCGGGCACGGCAAAAGTATCAATGCCCAGAAATTTCCCTGGCCGGTTAGTGCTGCCGATAAACCTTACCGCCTCGATCTCCTGCGTCCTGGAGATCATGATGTCATCCAGTGTGCAGCGTCCCATTATTGCCCCGGAGCTTAAGTTCGCCTCTGCCCCCTGCAGCATCACTAGAAATCAACAACAGCAGCTACAGGATGTGTAGTAAGCTTGGCTGTTTGGGGAGCGGTAATTAAAGGCAGTGGTGGTCAGGTAGGTCAAAATGTTATTTTCACCCACGGTGCTGCTTTTGAATTCTTCCCATGCCGTGATTGATCAGCCCTGCACTCTGTTGGACTGCTTGGGGCTGATCTTCACGGATCGCTGGTGCCGTCGCCAACCAGCCGAAGCCTTACCTTGAAATGACCTCAGCATTGCCCTTCTCTTTAAAGGAGGGAAGTAGCCTGTAATTCCGGCAGCACTGCACTGAATATTGTACAGCGCTCTGCCGCTACCGCCCCTCTTGCTCCATTTAGCGCTGCATTTGGTTTAGCACTCTACTTCCTTCCAGGAGCGCTAAACCGGAAGTTCATGTCCGATTTAATTGTGTAGTGCCCGCCGATACTTTTGTGCTCCCGCAACAGTTATCACCCCAAACGGGGCGCTACCCAATTTCTTGCCCCATAAGTCCTGCCCCCTTAAAATTGTACCACTTAATTTGTACCACTTGTACCACTTAATTTACATTACCTCTTCTCATTCTTCCTCCCAACATGCATCACTTCACACTTCTCTGCATTGAATTTCATCCGTCATGTGTCCGCAATTTCACCAGTCTACGACTTTTTGAAGTCTGCTACTATCCTCTTCACTGTTTACTACATTTTCAAGTCTTGTGTCATCTGAAAACTTGGAAATTGTGCATTGTATACCCAATTACGGGTCATTAATATATATCACAAAAAGTAGTGGTCCTAATACCAACTCCTGAGGGACACCACAGTATACTTTCCTCCAGTCTCCTCTTCGCTTTTTATCTCTACTTGACTTCAAAAGGACAGAATGTCAACATGATGACATAATTGAACAACAACAACAATAATTGAATCCTAACCTCCTGCACCCCCAACACACAGACACACAAACACACACAACCACACGCACACAAGCACCTGTCATTCTACAAAATGAGTCACGTGTCATCTGAAAATTTTAAAAAGAAATGAAAATAGTTGAAAGCTTGGGCCATTTATTCTAATGACTGCTCAGCCAGCCCTAAATTATGACACGGGATTTATTGATCATTCAAATATATTGACTTTCCTGCATGTGAAGATATAAAGCATAAACCTACATTTTTAAAACAATGTATTTTTGCCAAGAAGAAAAAGCAAGGGAAATGTGTTGCAATCAAGAGGTATTGCATTTTTAGAAGGATATCCTGTCTACAGCAGTGAGCTATAGGTTAATACAGAAAGAAATGTTACAATGACTCCATATTCACCTTCCCTCATGCAGTAATAAGAAGGATTAGGCAGGTTCATGAATGCACAATATTTATTTCTCCAATATAAGAAAATGTATTTCTGTAATATGCATCCTCTATGCATGCCACGTTAAAACAGTTCAATTTGTAATAAGATTAATGTTTTCATTTGTCACTCAATATGGCTGCACATTCCTACCTTGTAGTAGAATTTACTTACACAGTTTGTGCGACAGATGTCAATGGTATAGTGTGAGTTGCTGTACATAAATGTGAGGATGATTTTTCAAAACAAAGAAAGTGGGATGGTAAAGCAATGATAACTGCTGACTGATCAAATTCCATTACAGTCTTTTTGGGGTTTAGATAATTTGACTTCTGATGTGTGCAAGTGGAACCATTGGAAGTTTGAATGCAGTGTCTTTCTCGAATATCTGTAGTGACAATTTGACCAAATATGGAGTTAGTAATGATCAAATTCACATAATACCAGCATTTTAAAGTTTGTTTCTTTCCAATTATGTTATTAATAGCAACATTATTTTAAATTACCATTTAAAATATTTCAAATAATGCTAAAGCACAATCCCTAGAATTAAACTAATATACGGAAACAATTTTGGAAAGTACAGTAGCAGATGTACCTGTATCAGTAATAGTATGTACATAATACTTGCTGGTGCTTGTGCTTTCACCCAAGATTGTTCTCCCTTACTTGCTGCACATCAGCGCTGCAGATATGCAGGAAGTTTTGGGTGTGATTTTCAACCCCTGGCTGCCTGTTTCGCTTGAAAATCAAGAGGGAACCTTGGCTGGCCCATTCACCCATGGCCCATCTGATGCTGATTTTCAGACAGGCCTGTAAAATGAGCAAGCAGCGCCCCCGAATGTTTCTGGCGAGAAGCTGTTTAAATATGTAAATTGGGGTCCTACACCAATTGTAGAACCCCATTCACCGTTTGCTGGTGCAATGGGTGCCGTGCATGCTCTGCCCATTTGTAGCAGGTATTGAGAGTCCTAACCAATGCTCCTTCAAGGGACTGCTGGTGGATGCTCAAGAAATGGCCCAAACATTTTTTGGGGAAGAAATTTTGTGGGGCCTTGAGAAGCAAGGTGCTAATTTATTTACCTGGCTTACTTTAGTGGAGTGAAAACATTAGTTAAATAAATTTGAGCTGCTTGTACCATGCTCCTCTCACTCTGAGTACCAGAACAAAAGTGCTGTTTACCCACCTTCCTTTTTTGACTGATGGCAACTGAGTTTGAGGTGATCTCTTCACTGTCCCCCGGACTGGTTTAGCATTGGGATTTGCAGGGGGTAAGAAACAGTGCATCATATCAATCTATGGACTAAATGCTTCTACTTAGAGAGATTGGAAAACAAATTGAAATTGAATTAGAAACTGGCGACCAACCAGAGTACTTTTCTAAAGTAGTCGTCTGTGGTTTCCTTTTGACATTTAAGTGCTTATCATGATAAGAAATTCATATTTTATTAATTGGGTAGCCATTTAAATTAAATCTATTTTCTTTGTCTTGCTTTGCAATCTTACATACGATCACAGCTTTATAGAAAATGTAGTTTGCTCTTGAAACACATCGCTGGAATAATGTTAAAGGGAATTAACCTGAAATTTATCTAATTTTATTATGAAATGCACCATTTACCATAAGACAGCCTCTTTATTTCTTATTGTACTTTTGCTTTGTTATTTATTTTTCGGTTAGAAAATGTATTTTTTTACATCCCAATTTGGATAAAAGTTCAATTTGAAAACAAAATTATTATTTTATGAGTGCATCAGTATTCATAATGAAAATAAAGGGATAATAACACAAATAGCACCTTTTCTATCATGTCCATTCTTAATTAGGGCTTAATGTCAGGCAAATCACAGAGGTCCCTGAACTTCGACACAATAAGCAATAGGAATACTGGTCTACTGTTATTGGGTTAGTACTAACTGCAAAAGAGCAACCATTACTCTTTGATTGAGACTGATAATTTAATACTATTTAAAGCTTTGCGTTCGGGATCCATACTTATTAAAAAATAGATTGAGATATTCCAAACTGATTTTATTTTAGAATCATGGGATCCTGTTTGGGTCAGTGTTTTTCTTAATATGAGCAACCTAATCTAATGCCACTCTCTTGCTTGCCTTCCATACCCTTTAATATTCCTCTTTCTTCAACTAACTGTCTAATTCCCTGCTTCAATAATGGTTTGTTGCAGAAAATTCCACATTCTTTGGGTAAAGATATTTTTTCTAACTTTCCCTTCAATTCTTACAGTGATTATTAGCACTTTTGCCTTTGAGTCAGAGAGTTGTGGGAACTGAATGCATAATGTAGATTGACATTTCAGTACACTACTGAGGGAGTGCTACATTGTCAGAGGTTCTGTATTTTGACTAAAATGTTCAAATTGCTTATTCAAGTGGATAGAAAAAAATCCCATGGCAGTATTCGAGGAGGAACAGAGTTCTCCCTGTGACCTAGCCATCATTTATCCCTCGACCAACATCACCAAAACAAATTTGTTTGGTCATTTATCTCATTGTTATTGGTGGAATGGTTACCATATTTGCTTATATAACAATAGTGACTAAATTTCAAAAGTGATTTATTGGTTGTGAAGCACTTTGGGGCATCTTGAGAATATGAAAGGCGCTATATAAATGTAATTCCTTTCTTTCTTAATGTTGTGCCCTCTTATTACTGTCTGCTGACTAGTGGAAACAATCTATGACTATTTACGTTATCATAAACCTTCATAATCTTGAAGACCTCTATTACATCACACCTTAACCTTCTCAGCTCTAATGGGAAAAATCCTAACTTTGTAAGTATCCCTTCATAATGGTAACCCCCATAGGCTTGATAACATTCTAATGAATCTACACTGCATTTTTTCAATTGCTTTTATATCTTTTCAATAATCGGGTGCCAAAAATGGTATACACTACTCTAGCTGTAACTAAGGTCCTCCACATGTTTGACATTGTAATGTATGCACCTGTGAGTATGCTGTTTGTAGAGCTGTTGATTTGGGAGTGTTTTAGCCAGTCACGTGATGTTCACAAGACTCAATAAAACCCCAGCCAGTTGGGTTCAGTGGATCCACGATGAGGCAGGTGGTTGTGAGCCTAGTGGATGAACTGTAATGTATAGTGTGATTGTTAAACCTTTGCTAATAAACTGACTAGTTCTTAACAGCAATGTGTTGCTATGAATTCTTAAGCAAAGAACCCATGAAGCAAATAAATTAGAGATATGACCTCCTTACTTTTGTATTCGGTGCCTCAAGATGCAAAACTGTTTGCCATTCTTTTGGCTTTTTCTAATTGCATTGCATTCATTAATGACCTGTGCATCTACACCTCTAGGTTCCCCTGCTCCTCTATTCTATTTAAAATTTTAACTTTTAAGGTGTAATGTCTTTCCATATTACTTCAAAAATGTATTAACAGTCTTCTACATTAAATTTTACCTGCCACCTCTGTGCTTATCCTGTTTGCCTATCTAAGTCCTCCTGCAGCCTTTCACCACCTTCATCACAATTTGCAATGCCCTTGAATTTGATGTCATAAACAAATGTTGATAAATTCCTTGGTCTAGATCATTTAATAAATATAACAGTGAGATTAGCCCCAATACAGAGTGCTGTAGGACCCCACTCATCTCATATTTCCAGTCCAGGAATTCTTTGTTTTCTGGTCTTCAACCATCTCTCTATTCATGGAGCCACATTCCCATATTCCACATGCCATTATCTTCATCACAAATTTGATATGTGGCACCTTATTTATAACTGAGATGAGGAGGAATTTCTTCTCTCAGAGGGTAGTAAATCTTTGGAATTCTCTGCCCCAGAGAACTGTGGAGGCTGGGTCATTGAATGTATTTAAGGCAGAGAGAGACAGATTTTTGAGCAATAAGGGAGTAAAGGGTTATGGGGAGCGGGCAGGGAAGTGGAGCTGAATCCATGATCAGATCAGATCAGTCATGATCTTATTGAATGGTGGAGCAGGCTCAAGGGACCAGGTGGCCTACTTCTGCTCCTATTTCTTATGTGTTCTTATGTTTTTATCAACCACTTTTTGAAAATCGATATAAACCAAGTCTAATCTTTATCTATCTTCTCCATTAATTCTGGCAACAATTCTATAACATTGAACAAGCATGACATGACTTTTAGAAATCTGTGCTGACTGGCCCTGAATAGCTTATGTTTCTATAAATGCTGAGTCATTTCATCTAACAGCTCATGGAGGACTAACAAACTATAATTTCCTGCATTATCCTTGCCTGTTTTTTTTAAAGAAAGGAGTCATATTTGCTGCTCTCTGGTCCTTTGAAGTAATTTTGCCTTCCACAGAATTTTGAAAAATGATTATCAGAGTTATGGTAGTCCAGATGCATATTCACAGTGATGTAGCACATGTGCAGCAAGTTACTGAAACAGAACCTATGCAGGCTGGTCAGTCAATCAGATTGAAGAATTCCCACAGACAGCAAACCAGGAAGTAAAACGCACAGATTATAATTCACATTTTAATCATTTTACCGGAAGCAAACTAAAGATTATTACATACACATAAGGTAGAAGCTGAAATATCATAAACAAGTTTTTTTAACATTTTTGGTTATTTTAAAAATCATGGAATTTTGAAATGTAATTCTGAGGTAACATAAAAACATAAGAACATAAGAAATAGGAACAGGAGTAAGCCATTTGGCCCCTCGAGCCTGCTCCGCCATTCAATAAGATCATGGCTGATCTAATCCTGGCCTCAACTCCACTTCCCTGCTCGCTCCCCATAACTCTTCAATCCCTTATCTTTCAAAAATCTGTCTATCTCCAACTTAAATACATTCAATGATCCAACCTCCACACCTCTCTAGGATAGAGAATTCCAAAATTTCACGACCCTCTGAGAAGAAATTCCTCCTCATTTCCATTTTAAATGGATGCCCCCTTATTCTGAAACTATGGCCCCTAGTTCTAGATTCCCCCTTGAAGGGAAACATCCTCTCTGAATCTACCCTATCAAGGCCCCTCAGAATCTTATACATTTCAATAAGATCACTTCTAATTCTAAACTCCAATGCGTATAGGACCAACCTGCTCAACCTTTCTTTATATGACAACCCCTTCATCTCAGTAATCCACCTCGTGAATCTTCTCTGAACTGCCTGCAGTGCAAGTATATCCTTCCTTAAATAAGGAGACCAAAACTGTATGCAGTACTCCAGGTATGGTGTTACCAACACCTTGTAGCAGGACTGCTCTGCTTTTATACCCCATCCCCTTTGCAATAAAGGCCACCATTCTATTTGCCTTCCTAATTACTTGCTGTACCTGCATGCTAACTTTTTTTGTTTCATGTACAAGGACCCCAGATCCCTCTGTAACACCGCATTTTGTAATCTCTCCCCATTTAAATAATAATTAGCTTTTTTATTTTTCCTACCAAAGTGGATAACCTCACATTTTCCCACATTATACTCCATCTGCCCAATTTTTGCCCACTCACTTAGCCTACCTATATCCCTTTGTAGATTCTTTGCGTCTTCCTCACAACTTGCTTTCCCACCTATCTTTGTATCATGAGCAAACGTGGCTTGATTACACTCGGTCCCTTCATCCAAGTCATTAATATAAATTGTAAATAGTTAAGGCCCTAGCACTGATCCCTGTGACACCCCACTAGTTACAGTTTGCCAACCTGAAAATGACCCATTTATCATGACTCTCTGCTTTCTGTTAGTTAGCCAATCCTCTATCATGCTAATATATTACCCCCAACCCCATGAGCTCTTAACTTGTGCAGTAACCTTTTATGTGGCACCGTATCGAATGCTTTCTGGAAATCCAAATACACGACATCTACTGGTTCTCCTTTATCCACCCTGCTCGTTACATCCTCAAAGAACTCGAGCACATTTGTCAAACATGATTTCCCTTTCATAAAACCATGCTGACTCTGCATGACTGCATTATGCTTTTCCAAATATCCTGCTATTACTTCCTTAATGATGGACTCCAGCATTTTGCCAATGACAGATATTAGGCTAACTGGTACAAAATGTCCTGCTTTCTGTCTCCACACATTCCACGCTTGTAAAAATCATTTTTCAGGGCCAGAGAGGTTGCTCAGCAATAATTATGACCTAGTAGATAATTAAAAACCCAGTTACACCTCATTCAACAAGGTTTTTAATGGGGTGAATAGTGCATAAAAAGTTGAACATTACATCAAAACATTAATTCTGTGTTGAATGCATCTGCGGAGACTGCAACCTGCAGAGGAGCAGTTTATCACTGATTTCCCCATTTAACTGCGCACGCGCCGATGTCAGAAGTTGCTGTCACTTTCACACAGTAATGAAGGAGAGCGCTGACAGTTTCTCCATCATTGCAACCACAAATTACTGGCCAATGTTGGAGGAACGGAGAGTTAGGAAGGTGGGGTTGGGTGGCAAAGGTTACAGACATGGGTGAATTTAAACACAAGGATGAAAATTTAAATTTGGAGGCACTGGGAACCAAAAGGCAGTGCAGATCAGTTTGATGGGTGAGCAGAGCTTGATGTAGAGTAGAATATTACAATGTTTGATCTGAAGCAATGTAAAGGGCTACATTTTGGTATATCTTCAGCTATAGACATAGTTCAACATATTGAAGGCAATCCAAGCAACCTGAATCTAAGGGGTAATATTCTGATATATGCACCCAATTGAGCAGAACATGATGCATCTCATTGCAACCTCCTTCACAGCTTATGGAGGAAATGGCTTTCCACACACATAAGAAGTGTGAATTTGATAAATAACATCCAGAATATTTGGCCAATCTTCACAAAAGAGGGAATGTCACCAGAGCCCAAGAGCTTCAATACAATCCACAAAATCACAGCCCCAAGTAACAAGTCAGATATCTGCAGCCTTTTAGCCATGGTTACTTTTTTTTTGCTGTTTTATTTCCAATCTGGTTACAATTACGGAGCCATTGCAAGAACTAACAAAGAAAGGTAATATGTCTAAGTGAGGCGATAAGTGTGAGCACATCTTAACTCAGATCAAACAACCCCTATGTAATCATACAGTGAAGGCTTATTTTGATACAGTGTGCAGTGGCCCGGCCCGGAAATCGGCGCTGTCTCGGCCTGCAAGACCATCAGCAGATCGGGGCCATTAGAGGGAGCAGCTTGCGGCAGCATGCCACTGCAGGGAGCAGCGCGTGCTGCTGCAGGTGGGCGACTGCTGATTGCAGTGCGGGCAGGTACAACAGGAGTGGCGAGGTTGGGGCGAAGGAGCGGCAAGAGTTCATAGAGGGAAGTGATCGGGGCCCAGGAGAGGCGAGAGTTCGGGGCCTAGCAGACGCGAGGCCCCAGGGGCAGCACGGGCCAGCCCACACTGCGATATGTGTGCGCACTAGGTCCGTGCAGCAGAACTGGTCTCCAGTCGTCTTGGTTAACCCTTGCCACTGGATCAAGACCTAGCTCTGTCAAGCCTGTGTGGTAGCTGGGGTGCAACAGCCACCACACATTAAAAAATCCATGCACAGGCATCTTTCACCCTTCAAGAAATAGTTCAGGATTCAGAATATTAGGTCCTTCTTTGAAACAACTGTGAACTCATCCCTTTTCGGCGTGGAAGCAAGTCATCCTCATTTCGAGGGATTGCCTATGATGTTGATGATTTTGATATCAATAGGCCAACAGAGATTACTGTTGATGCCACTGCATCCAAAAAAGTGCCACTTGACGTATCATCTAATCCTGTCAGTCACTCAGTTCCACTGTGCAATTCCATAATCAGATTTAATATGATGTGTTAGCAATTATATAGGTTATGCAACAATTCCGATGATGATGGTGATGATATGCAACAATTCCGCCGATATATCTGTGGATGACCATTTACAGTGTTTGCACATCGTAAGCCTATGCTTTCTATGTTCTCCGAACCACAATCCAAACCTTATTTTAGAATCGGAGCTAGTTGCTGAACGTCTAATCTTATTACATGATCACCCTGGATTTGATAATCCTGCTGACTATATGTCACAACATCCATATCCCAAGGCTGCCCAAAGTCAGTATTCAGGCAGATCTGAGAAATACATTAAATTCACAGCCCAATATTCTACACCAAAGTAACATCACACCAGTTGATATTGAGTAAATTACACAGAAGGATCAAGCAATGCCAAACCTCAATCAAGAAAAGGAAGTCCACACTGTACCTAAAAAACTGTATTGTTTGAAAGTGCATTTTTTTTTAGAAGGTTTTATTAATGGTTATGGCACTGGACTGAAAATCGAGAGGTTGCGAGTTCAAATCTCACACGGGTAAGCTGTGAAATTGAATTCTATAAATTTGGTCATTTGTGTGGCAGTACCGGGAAACAATATAATGATAGCTATCAGACTGTAAAAACCCAACTAGTTCATTAGTACTGTACAGGGGAGGCAACTTGCCTATTTCTAGTCCACACTAAAAATACGATTGCCTTTTCATACCCTTTGAGAATTGATTTATATATGGATGTGCAGTCGTGTATTCATCCAGATACCAGCGGGTAGATTTTGACTTTGTGGGATAGTATAAAATGGGTGATAGCGAATCTCAGCCTGTTTTGCATTTCTTCTGATTTTTATTTCCAGTGAAGTCAATGAAAATAAAAATCAGGAGAGATGTAAATAGGCTGCTGATTCGCTATCACCCGTTTTACACTAACAAATAAAGTCAAAGTCTACCCCTAGAAGGAGAACTAGAGGTTTCTATTGAAACAAAAAAAAATGCAGTAATTGTTTCATTTGTAATAACCAGAAATACTTTGGCTGCATTCGGATAGGTAAAAATGAAACAAAGCAAGGGTAATCCCATTGAGCTGGACAATGGAGGCGAGGCATTGGAAAAGGAAGGCGAGGTTGGCTTTGTAAAGGTTGCAAAGTGGATGAGGAGGGATAATGCAGCATGGTCACAATCACAGAAAATACAGATACAACGTCTGAAATCCGGAATCCTTGGGACCGAGTCCGTGCCGGTTTTTGGGTTTTGCCGGATTTCAGACAAGAAAATTCATAGTCTGAAATCCGGAATACTCAGAACCGAATCTGTGCCAGGATTTCGGGTTTTACTGGACTTCGGACCTTGCCGCGGGACCGAATCCGTGCCTTATTTCGGGTTTTACCGGATTTCGGACCTTGCCATCCGCCGATCCTCCGTTCCTTGCCGCTTGCTGAAATGTCCTGTTTTCGGACAATTATGATTTTCGGAAGTCCGGATTCGGGACATAGCACCTGTATGACTTTGTTTAGGGATGATTTGTTGCTATGGGAGGGATTTAACTCTGATTGGAGGATTCAAATGGGGAGTGGGCAAGGATCTGGGAGGTGACAAAACATTCAAAGACTTTGAAGAGGAATGGTGCCTGATGAGTGGGAACCATTTATAATGTCAGCTAGTCTGGTGGCCAGGAAAGGAAAGGACGTTGTTTCGTCAGCAGTTTAGTGGGAATGGAGTCAAGGGAACAGGAGCTCTTCAAATAAATAATCGGTATCCATTCAAACACACCGTCTGCCACTATATAAAGATAGCAGGCTCCCAAGGTACCAAAAAAAAATACTTTTCAGGTGGGTCTTCGTGTCTCTGGAGGTAGCAGCTTCACCTCTTGCCTTATAGCACAGCAACAGGAGCCAGGAAATGCGAATGAGCAGCCCCACTCCAAAGCAAATTTACAATAAATGTTATCTATTATCACAATGAAGCTCCACTGGTCACCCATACAAGAGTTATTGGAGAGAGGAAGAAAGGAGAGGAAGTGGAAATGGAGGGCATATTTTGAATGGTAGAATGTAATTGTACGTTTAAACATCATGGTTTCTTATGCATTCAATCCATCCATAAAATTGGTCAGATATAGCTATTTAAAATGTTTAGCAGGTGATTAGACAGTGATGGTGAAACCCAGCTATTTTCAGTACAAGGCAAAATACAGCAGAGTAAATATTTTGGTAAACAATTATACTGCTCCTGCATATTCAGCACTATGCTAAATTATGCATAATCATGCATAAGTAATAAGCGGAGTTAGCTGAAATCCACTGTCTCTTTTTTACCTGACCTATTTCTTCTGCTGCCGTTAGCATCCTAAATCATTCATGAGCTTTCCATGAGGCTTCACTAAGTACTACTGGTTTAAAGAAAAGGAACTTGCATAAAATAATACGAAAAAAACACATGTTTTTTGACAGTAAACATGCAACAGCAACACAATATCGCCTTGGGAGTTTTGGATGCTCATTACAATACGCCTTTTCTGGTATCGCTTTGGTAGTAAATATATTTTTTAAAATGTATGAACATGTGGAGGAATGGCAACAAGAATTATTTTAAATAATTTACTAGAAGATATTTCCAATGCTGATCATGAAACACGGGCATGCAGAGTTTGCCATAAGCAGTTTATAAATAAACTATAGTCTACATTCCTACTGAAACTAGCTAGTTATGAGCGAGAAACCTCTGCACTTGTAAACTTGTGTACTTTTTAGTTTTGTAAAAAAAATTCTGAGTCCTGGTAAACTAAGAATTGCCAGGCTGTTTTTTGGTGTCCATTCGCATCAGTTCGGAACTGACCCTTGAACGGCTGAGTTCATTTCTTCAGGAGAAAGAGAAACAAAGAGCAAAATATAATTTTTCACCTTATCTTTATGGGGTCAATTTACCCCAAGCCTATTTTCTGGCGTATTGCCAGAGTTGCGCCGCTTAATTGGGTAATAAATGCGCCACAAAAAAATCTCTGAAGTTTCCGCGATGTTTGGCCTCTAATCTGCAGCCGCGCAGCGTGGCCAGTCGCCTCGATGGGTGGAGCCTGCGTTCTGCGCTGGAAAAAGGAGCCGGGCCTTCTGCGCATGCGCGGGGGTAAAAAAACAGACGTTCTTGATGCCGCTGAAATGGCTGCGCATGCGCAGTAGAGCTCCGAGTGAGGTGCCTTCCTGGTCAGCTGTGGTGAGCATCCTCCTCTGCCGAGCTTCTCCGGTGCCCTCCTGCTGCTCTGTGGCCCCCGATTTCGTGCCGGTCCAGGTCCCTCCCACCCTCCTGAGTCTCTCCGGTGCCTTCCCACTGCTCTGTGGCCCCCGATTTCGTGCCAGCCAGTTCCTTCCCTTCCCTCCCCCGAGCCTCTCCAGTGCCTTCCCGCTGCTCTGTGGCCCCTGATTTCGTGCTTGTCCAGGTCCGCTCCGCTTCCCACCCCTAGCCCAGGCCGAATGGCCTCCGATGTACTGACCTGCGCTGATTTCTTTAACTCTCCACAAGGGTTTTCTCGAAAGGCCACATACGCTGGCCTAAGTAGAAATGGAGTAACTATTAGCTGGCCAAAGTTGCCTAAATGGCCAGAATTGGTGTAGGTGGCTGGTAACGCCCTCTTTTTGAGGAAAAAAAAGTACCTAAAAAAAACGTAACTAACTGAGTTACGCTGGTGCAAATTGATTGGGGAAACTGGAATTTTTAAGTTAGGCCAGAAAAAGCAGCCTACTCCAAAAAAAACGGCGCAAATACTGGGGAAAATTGACCCCTATGTTTTAGCTTTGAATCCACATGCTGGGGGTATTGTTTCACGGCATTTCTCATCACCGACTGCCCTCCCTCCTGTCCTGAAGGCATTTACTTTATTCTGCATGGTTCCACCAGTGCCGGTTGTCCTCCTGTACCTTGCCTCATTAATACATAAATGATTATTCACATATTAATGTCTACGTGAGTGTCAGCCATACAATTTAACCACGATGGGTACAAAGTCAATCCCAATCCTATGTCTTCAGCTACTATTGATCAGAAATAGCTCGATAGCAATAGAAGCGGGAATCCTGTTTCTTTCTCCCCTTCCAAACTCGTTGGTATAGAGGCCAATTTGATATCGCTGAGATTGCCTTTCTCGGCCTAGACTGAGGACCAATTCTGGTATCCTTTTGGTCTCTGTGACTTGACAACACATAGAATGAAGTCGTCAGGCCATTGGTAAAGTCTCAGGGACCATAATTGAAAGGATGGTATATATATTTGTAATGGACAATGGCAACCAATACAACCCCTCCCTGCCACTTCTAGTTACTGGTTTGAACATTCATACTTCCAGCAGAGTTTTGGTAAAACTCACAGGGATAGCTTTGCGTGGGGGTTCCCCGCACTCTAGGCATGACTTTGGTGGAAGATCAGTGGGAACGCTGGAGAAATGGCATAAACCATTGGTCCTCATGGGATTTCCACCCATATTCCACCAAAGTTACAGCGAACAATCAAGAGAAGCTGCACGGAAATTTATGGTGATAATATATGGCACTGCGTTGATGGGTTCAGCCCCATCCTCGGCTGATGCACCAATCTACCAGCTTCCTGTGCTGGCGTTCACGGGTTCAGAGCAACATAGTGGGGAGAAGTTGGATCTTGTTGTGCCTGCTCTCCGGGTGGTAAACGGGACACGAAGGACCAATTTTGTGGGGCTATGCTCTTCGTCCCGGGAACAACTAATATCTGACTGGGATTCTGTGTAGCCGCTAATAGCAGACATAAGGCCCATGCTTATGCTAATAAGGTGCCTAATGCCTATTTAAAGACCCTTTCCAGAAATTGGGCAGTGCTGAGTGAAGCAGGCATCGGGCCTCATCCACTCAGGCCTGTTTGCTGTAAACAAAACTATTTTTTAAAATAAATGTTATCTTCATGTGGAGCCAGGAGTAGCAGGAGTGCTTCTTCCGGCTCCACAGCATTCCCGAGGGTCGCTTCCATCCGTGCTAGCCCTCATTCCCATTCTCCTGCCCTCTCGACCTATCTGAAGCCCGCTGTCAGCCAGGCAGCCAGTTGAAATTGGAAATCATCAAACCAGCAAACTGCCTCTGGTGGCACGACAGATGTCCGCAGCTTGCCGGCCATACTACAGTGAGATCCAAGGCCCAATCTCGGGCGAGTCTTGGGCATTTATATTCTGTCTTTTTGTACCAAAATGTAACTGGCAAACTTAAGTTTATTCTCTGTCTGAGTTTCAGTTAAGATAAGATAAAATATTACATTTATTTAAATGCATCAAGCAAGTTCGCATGGCAAGAGTTTTCAGAATAGGCTGTTCCAGCATGATTAGAAACGCCCTAAAATGATCATATCAGTTTTGCTTCCTAGTTAGGTTAACATTGGTTTTCAAATCACATCACTACAAAGGCTTGGAAATGGGCAAATTGCCATGAATATGGTACTTTAAATATCCTTAATGATAATTTATCTTTTTTATAGTGGCACACAGGCCTCTGTTAGACACTGGTAATAACATCACTGTAGAATAGAGGTGGCATTGATTTTCTATTCATATATGTGATGCACAGAGCATTACAGTTTCTGAGGAAAACAAATACAGCAATGGGACAGGATTTTTCAACAGGCTGTAAAATTTTCCATTTTTTAAATAAAGTTATTGTAATCCTTTCCAAAAATCATTAGAAGGACATCAAGGGTGGTGTAGAACATTGGTCCACCACAGTGTCATGGTTTGGAGGTGCAACCTTATCTCCCTGCCTCAATGAGTTCCTGATCTCAGTCAAGTTGTTGTGGACAAGTAACCTTGTTGAGATCTAGAGAAAAGGAGAAATTGGATTGGGATGAATACCAGGTTATATTTGTGCATCTGCCAGTATGGCCTGTTAGTTATATTAATCACAGGTTTAGCCCATAAGCAATGTTCCCTTTAAGCTGCCCGGCTGTGCAGCACTCTGGAGCTCACCAGCTTTTAAATTGAAAAAACCCACGTGCGTGGAATTTTGAATGGGCCGCGCAGCCTGTTAAAGGGGCCGCGCTGCCCCCCCCTAAAAAAAATTAGAGGGAACATTGCCCATAGGTGGAACAAAAGAGGAGAAAAACAAGTGTGTTACTGAGCCAGACACACCACAAATTCCTTAGATTTGATCCCTGATCTGTGCAGCATCACTTGATCTCAGCTGGGATAATTGTCCTAAGTAACCCTGAGCTAGAAAGGTGTTGGATGGGGAAATCAGCTTGAGTTTATGCTTCTGTTCACTGGGAGTGGCTTTTTGCAGCCACCAGCTAAAGACGGGGCAGATGGCTTGATGACACACACAGTCAAATAACCTCATTTTCTAGCTCACACATGGGCCGGAATCCTTCCAGCCCTGCGAGTGTAGGTTTGGAGGCGGGTCCGCTGTCAAAATGGCCTGCTAAACCTGCCTCCGTGTGAGTTTCTGAACAGTCATATCTGCGTTCGGATCGCAGACCCAACAGCAAGCAGCGCAACAGGTAATTTACATAATTAAAAGGTACTTAAATGATAGTTAAGATGGTTAAAAGGAGGCACTTACAATTTTACCAACCTTTTGATGGGTTTACCATGCTTCAGGTTTCACGCCAGATAAGTGGAGTCAGGTTCTCAGTGACTCTCTATTGCTTTGGCTAGTTGACAGCTGCAGAAATTGTATAAAAGCTATCATTTCACAGCTGTTCACTTTCCAATGTCAGAAGCTGAAGCTTTCAGGATTTGGAAGAGATTTTTGAGCTGTATGCAGATTGGAAGTGTTTGCAATGAACACTCTAGTCACTGTCACCTCCTTGGAGCAGCCTCTTTCAGCATTGACAGATTGCTTCTGTCATCTCAACCTCATCTGCCATCTATTCCAGCAGCATCGGTGCCCTTGAAAAAATCTCACCTTGGTCCTTAGAATCCCACCACGTTCAGCTTCAACACCAACATCACTAAACACATCAGCAACACCACCAACACCAACCTTCTCTGCAATCACCTGATGCTGCACAGTAGCCAGGGCATCAGTACCTGACCACATTGCCACCCGGGAGGCAGTGATGGTCTCACCATGGTCACATTTACTTCACTTCACGCTGTACACCCTGACTGCCACATGATACATCAGGTTGGCACCACCCCACACCAGCTCCATAAAGCATCACTGCAATATCCAACCCATTCCTTTCACACTCATCACCAATTGTGCAGGGTACCCTTATGTCTCACCATTCACTGCAACTCACTCAGCCACTTCCAAAGGTGACCACAAATCTGTCCAAGAATGCAAAGTGCTGAAAATAAAGATTTCAATGTTTGACAACACATCAACATTAACTCTACATGAACATTGGCTAAAGGACCCAAGTGCCTAGCCTTGTGTGTTGTTAGTTGGTATGATTGGACAAGGATGAGGGTGAGTGTGATGGGTGGCTAGTGAAATGAGGAACTGATAATGTAGATAGAGAGAGAGAGCGAGAGGGATGGCTGGAGGTGCAAGGTAAGTTGGTGTCAGTAAGGTTTTACAGGGGTAGAGTAGGGAAGGCAGAGTGATGGGGATGTGATGAGTGGCACAACAGGATGAGGTTGAGTGTGGCTTTGCAGTAACGTTTCGTGATCTATTGAGATCATTGAAAGGTTTTCACCACTGCAGCCAGTTCCTGCAGTCGACATCCCTGATTGTGCCCTCTATGCAATGTGCAACCAGGCTGTGTTGGTGTCCTGGAGAGATCTCTTCCATCCATCTTGGAATGGAAGAGAACCTCCCTGTGTGCTGTGGCTCCCTCCATAAGCATCTGGAGAGAGTGATGGAAGAGGTTTGGTGCAGCCGTGCACCTTTGTACAGTGTTTGTCAGTGTTTGCAGTAGCTCAATGCTGCAAAATACTGACAGAAGAACTGTCAAAAAAAGTGGGGAATGGTCCCTTTAAGGAAATTTGGTGATGACGTCATCAGACCAGTTCCAGTTAATTGGTCAGGAAACCTGCAGGGCGGGCTTAACAAGCCCCATTCACGGGAAACTGAAGGGAGAGGGCAGGCTGCACTTTGGAGCGGGTTTCCCACATTGCACCAATGCCGCCCGCATCGAACCTGCCTCTGTTGGTGAAATCCAGCCATAAAGACTAGATGCTTGAATGAGACACTAGAGGGTCAGCATTTGTGAAACCAAATCTGTAGCATAAATGACTGTTTTGAGAAACTGAGCAGGGAATGTGGAGGGGAATCAATTGGTGCAGGATTAATGGGAAGGTCTAAGTAAACAACCTAAAAGTATAAGTGCATTTACAAATAAATTACAAAGTAATTATTAATTTTCTGTTCATTTCTGTCTTTCTATTGGTTTTAAGAGTATCCTTGAATATTCTGTTTAAGGAGTAGTTTCAGTGATATCACTAGGGTAAGTGGGTCTAGTAATGTGAAGGAACTAAATCGGGCACAGTAACTTTTCCAAACCAGTATAGGTAGAACCTCCCTTATCCGGAACCCTACGGACCTGGCCTGTTCTGGATAAGGGATTTTTCCGGAAGAGGGGTGGTCACGTTAAATTGGATGGCAAAGGTACTGAGCAAGGGGATATCGGGGTTGGCTGGCTTGGGGCTGGGAGTGCGGCATAGAGATCATGGGGGGGAGGGCGGTGGATCATGGGGTCAGGCCAGCGATTGTGGGAGTCGGCAGCGAGGAAGAGCTTCAATTTGTTCAATTTGTTCATGTTGGAGTTCTGAGCATGTGCCACCCGGTGGCCGGAATGATTCCGGACGAGGGGTACTTCCGCATAAGGGAGTTCTGGATAAGGGAGTTCAACCTGTATCTCTCTTTCTCATCCGCACTGGTTAAACAAAAATATTAAAAGTAAAAGTAGAAATAAATGATAAGATATAACAGTTAATAACAATGCTTTGTTTGATAATTTTAAAGGGTACTAATGGTAGCATAATTTCTTTAACTTTGCCCCATCAGTTTAATCTCATTATGCCATTGTGGTCATTTCTCTCCAAAGGACAAACCAAATGAACTGCTGCAGATTTGTGTCACTGAAGCTAAGAGGTAAATCTTCAGCCAATAGAACATAATTCCACAATATGCCAATGAAATAGATGCTTAGCTCCATGCCACTTAGAATTTGTAATGCAGTCCACATTGGGACTGGTGCAGATAGTGTAAATGAAGCTTAACCTTCACCCTTCTCAATATTAGTATTATTTTCATAACTAACAGTTATGTCTATTATTTGGGTTGTAATTGTTGATTAGGTTTTCATGTAAATATATCAGACAGTCTGACCTGCCCTAATCTTAAGAGCACATAGGTGATAACAGAAGATGGAGTGTGGCTTTGTATAAAATAGTAGCTTATTGCTGAAATCCTCCAAAGGTAACTGCAATAAAAACAAGCTAATATCTGTAATAATCCTCCAAGACATTCAACAGTGTTTGCACTGCACTAATCGTTTTGATAGTAACAAAATTTTACTTTCAGCAAACAAATAATGCTAATTTAATTGAATGCGCAAATGTTAATTTGCAGAAGGAGATAGGAAGAGCTCTTTTAAGACTGGAGGTTTGCAAAAGAGGTTCTTTAATGGTTCAGTTTGCCATGATTTTAACCTAGCATGCTTTACGAGAAAAAATACCTTTGGATTAGGTGCCCGATTTGCACCCCACGATGTTTGGCTCCACTGAAGATGAGCATCCAACCCAAACGTGTCCTGTTTTCGCCAGGTATTTTAGGTTAAAATTGGGGCTAAAGAAACGAGTTACATTTTATATATAAAATAGATGGTTCCTTAGCATCTTGAACTGTGAAGCTCATTTCTCATCCTGAAAGTCGTACATTCAAGGTCCAGGTAGTCCTGCTTCTCTAACTCGACTTATCTCAGTTGGGTGGTTTGTGCTAATTCTCAGGCAGCCTGCAGCAGAAGGTCCTATGCAGAGTTAAGACAGTCTGGGGGAGAAATTCACAGCTACCAGCTCCCGCGAAACTGCACACAAGCTGGCGATGCTGCAAGCCGGCAGCGCCCCACTCCCGCCAGTAGCATCCTAAGTTGCTGCACCGGCGATAATGCTGTCATTGCTGTGCGTGGCGACCCGTTTTTGCTCACAGCGGAAATTCCGTAGCATTCCATGAGGCCGCCATGGACGATATTCACACCCGCCACGCAGGTCGCGAAGCGAGCCGCACTCCACTTACGATGTGAAAAGTAAAGGAGAGGTGCGCGCCACCATTTTTTTTGCATGGTCAACTTATCGGTCTGGTCTTTCGTTATCGATATTGCGGTATCCGTGCCGTGATGGTGCAGCCTAGCATTCTGCTTCTGTGCCAAATTGCTGCCATGGCATCCCACTCCCCAGTATCATAGTGGTGACCCCTCGCCCCACTGTAGAGCTCGGAATGTGTTCTCCCATTTAACGGACGGGGAGGGCGTTGTGCTCACGCCAGCGCTATGCGCCGCTCCATGTAGCGCTGGAAAATTCACGTGCTTATCGCCCCTGTCCCGTCGCCGAGAGGAAGTGGAGCGCCCGACAATTTTACAACTGGGGCAGGACCTCCCCGCTGGGCGCAGGATGTCCTACCTCACCTCGGTTACTGTTCCCAAATGGGACGATACCAAATTTCGCCCCCTCTATTTTGGTTGGTGACAGGAGCAGAATATGAACCTGATTTCACCTATGTCTGGCTAAGATGTACTGTTGATAACCATTGAGAATGCTAGCTGCATGGAATTAATTGTGATGGATGGAAAATAAAGCATTCAACCTAGAAATAGAAAAATTAGACTTGGGTCAAAATTCACACAAGCCAGTCACCGTGGACTGTCAAAATTATAATGAATCAACTAGATTTCTAGTGTTAGGTGCCTCATGAGCGACCAGATTATCTGATTGTGGGTCAGTGGAAGCACACTCACCTCTGAGTTAGAAGGTTGTGGGTTCAAATTCCACTCCAGAGACTGGAGTACAAAAAATCTAGGCTGACACTCCAGTGCTGTGCTGAGGGAACACTGCACTGTTGGAGGTGCCGTCTTTCAGATGAGATGTTAAACCAAGGCCCCGTCTGCTCTTTCAGGTTGACGTAAAAGATCCCATGGCACTATTTCAAAGAAGAACAGGGGAGTTATCCCTGATATCGTTGGCCAATATTTATCCCTCAATCAGCATAACAAAAACAGTATATCTGATCATTATCATATTGCTGTTTGTGGGAGCTTGCTTCTTTTCAAATTGGCTGCCACATTTCCTACATTAAAACAGTGACTACACTCCAAAAGTACTCTATTGGCTGTAAAGTGCTTTGAGACGTTCGGTGATCATGAAAGGCACTATAGAAATCCAAGTCTTTCTTTCTTTATTTCTATTAAAATGAATATACTCTCTCATTTGTATGAGGGAAATCCAATTTTGGTTATGTGCATTGAAGTCATTATATCAATAGAAATAATTTTTGATTGCTAGAGATACACAAGAGCTTTCACAGGATATTTCAACATAGGTTTTACAGTAACATACTAATCTCAACATCAGTTATCCTAGTACTTATTCCACAATGAATGTGAGTCCTGAACTGTAACTACCTGCCACTTTGGAATGATGCCTCCATCTTTTACACAATCAATTCGATTTGTCCTCTGCCTGTTATGAACAAGATAAAGTGCAAAAAAGATTTGAACAAGATTATTTTAAAAGTCAGGCTAATAAGTAAACAAAAATGTTCAAGCTCAATACATCAGCAAAAACTGTTAACTCTTCCCAAGGGCCAGGCTGTCTGAACTAAATGATGAATGCAACATGACACTCCTGTGACAAGTAACTGATTTCTCTTAGAACCAAGTTTTCGGCAGCTCCAATCTCCAGATGATGGGGGGCAGGGAGCTGGAATCCCCTGAATGTTAATGCCTAATTATCAAATAAGATTTTCTTGTGGCTTTCAAGAAGTTGTGTGAGGTTTCTAGTGATTCTATAGGTGGATACCCCACAAGATATCGGGGCAAGTTTGGATTTTGTTTTGGCCATTTTTCAGGCGTGAAATGAGTTGGCAAGATACCAATTTGTAGTGTAGATCAAAGGCGACAAAATGCACTGGAGGAGTGCCGGTCACCATATTGGTGAGGGCGTCCTTTGGGTATCTTGGGCGCCTACCTAAATTAAGTACGGAGCCAAGTAAAATATTATAATTAGGGTCCTTACACTGATTTAGGACCCTTTTAGGAAATTGGTTTGTGCCAGCTCCTGATTCATCAATTCTTAAACCTGCCGAGTTCATCCGGCTAGGAACGGTCAGGTTGCAAGCGCAAAGCATACCAGTTTAGCAATCTGTGTGAGCGTTGGCCCCACTGTTCAATTCAAGCAGCCCATTTTTTAGGCATCGCCGGCAGCTCCTTGCGTATGTTAATTAGGAGCCTAACACCTGTTGAAGAACACCTCTAGAAAATGTGTTTCCATGAGCAGGGCAGGTGTCAGCATTCCCCAGTGGCCCCTGTGATTCCAACTAAAGGTAAGTGCCATTTTAATTCTTCTTTAAGATAAACATTTCCTGTGGAACCAGGATGCGCAGGCATGCTTCACAGTCCTCGTGATCGCCCCCAGCTGGCCACTCCAAACCCACCCCAAAACTTACCCGAGGGCCTATGTCGGTGAGGCAGACAGTCCGACTTCAATTTTTCTTGTCTGGCGAGCTACCTATGGAGGTACAACCGCTGCTGGCAGCTTGTCCTGAATATGTAGATGATGCCCAAGGTTCAATCCCTGCTGATCCTCAGGCCTCCTAGTTCGAAAATGGGCCAAGATCAAAATCTACCCCATCGAATCTTCCTAATATCTAATCATCACTACATCTCCATCTTTCAATTTGGATCTGATGCCTCACACAGAAGATAGTCTCCACCCCACCTGCACTAATATTACAGGAATTGTCATGTCCTGTGGAAAATCTGATCATTTCAGTCGATACCCATCTGGTTTATGAGTGGGTAATTATAACCTAATCTGCCCATCAGGAAAATGACACGGTCGCGTGCAATGCTGGTTTTACACCCTGATCGATTTTACTCTCTGTTGAAGTCAAGGTACCATCAGATATTTTATTGCATGTAAAATATATGAAGGTACATACATTTAGTTCATCTTATGCATGCTACACCTGCTAATTGTGTTTTGCTCATTTCATATTATTTGCTCTTAGAAACATATAGCGTATACCTTTTTTTGCAAAATTTATGTTTTGTAGATTCAGAAGCCTTGTATTTGTTGCATTTTGGGGGCTAAACAAAATTCTCAATGCAATGGTTATATTAATTCAATAGGAACTACACATAACTTTACTGAAAGGCTGAATTGTTGTTCAAAAACATGCATGGGATTTTCCGACATAGATTTTTGTGGCAGGTTTAAGTTTTGGCCCAGATCTGGGTTCCAAGAGAGATTTGCAGCCAAGATGATGATGTCCTTTCACTGCTGTACATATTGAGCAGTGGTACTGGTGTGGGTTTTACTGTTTAATATGGGCTGCAAAAAGAGAAGGAAAATATTATGAGCTGAAAATCTTTCCTGAACAGATGGTAGGTTGTAGAGGTGAGTTAATCCCAGACGTGAGAGACAATTTGATATAATCATTTCAATTTACAATTCTTTTCCTCTGTCAATGCTATTCTGCCAGTTTTGTTCGGAGTTACCTTCCTCTCCAAAATAATATATTTTTTAAAACCTTGATTTTCTTTTCAATATCGTGGCTTATCAGTTCAGGATGGCTTGGGCCATCAGTGGCACACTCGGATCAGGTGGCATGTTTCATAGAAACATAGAAACATAGAAAATAGGTGCAGGAGTAGGCCATTCGGCCCTTCGAGCCTGCACCGCCATTCAATAAGATCATGGCTGAACATGCAACTTCAGTACCCTATTCCTGCTTTCTCACCATACCCCTTGATCCCCTAGTAGTAAGGACTACATCTAACTTCTATTTGAATATATTTAGTGAATTGGCCTCAACAACTTTCTGTGGCAGAGAATTCCACAGGTTCACCACTCTTTGGGTGAAGAAGTC
Source organism: Pristiophorus japonicus (assembly GCF_044704955.1). Taxonomy (NCBI): domain Eukaryota; kingdom Metazoa; phylum Chordata; class Chondrichthyes; family Pristiophoridae; genus Pristiophorus; species Pristiophorus japonicus. The sequence goes on from NC_091983.1 coordinate 149,502,237, forward strand.
TCTCCTCATCTCGGTCCTAAATGACTTACCCCTTATCCTTAGACTGTGACCCCTGGTTCTGGACTTCCCCAACATTAATAAGAACATAAGAACAGAAGAACATAAGAATTAGGAACAGGAGTAGGCCATCGAGCCCCTCGAGCCTGCTCTGCCATTCAACAAGATCCTGGCTGATCTGGCCGTGGACTCAGCTCCACTTATCCGCCCGCTCCCCATAACCCTTAATTCCCTTATTGATTAAAAATCTATCTATCTGTGATTTGAATAGATTCAATGAGCTCACCTCAACTGCTTCCTTGGGCAGAGAATTCCACAGATTCACAACCCTCTGGGAGAAGAAATTCCTTCTCAACTCGGTTTTAAATTGGCTCCCCCGTATTTTGAGGCTGTGCCCCCTAGTTCTAGTCTCCCCGACCAGTGGAAACAACCTCTCTGCCTCTATCCTGTCTATCCCTTTCATTATTTTAAATGTTTCTATAAGATCACCCCTCATCCTTCTGAACTCCAACGAGTAAAGACCCAGTCTACTCAATCTATCATCATAAGGTAACCCCCTCAACTCTGGAATCAGCCTAGTGAATCGTCTCTGTACCCCCTCCAAAGCTATTATATCCTTCCTTAAGTAAGGTGACCAAAACTGCATGCAGTATTCCAGGTGCAGCCTCACCAATACCCTGTACAGTTGCAGCAGGACCTCCTTGCTTTTGTACTCCATCCCTCTCACAATGAAGGCCAAAATTCCATTTGCCTTCCTGATTACCTGCTGCACCTGCAAACTAACTTTTTTTTGGGATTCATGCACAAGGACCCTCTCCTTTTATAGGGGGCACTGGAAAAAGGAAAAAATTTGATTTTAGTGCCCCAAAAAAAAACCAAAAAAAAAAAAAAGAAAGAAAAAAAGGGCCTTGTAAATGTCTGGTGTGTCATCCAGGTCGGGTGGCACGGATACATGTTTTATGTTTTGCAGGTAGACTCTAAAAGAGTTTCATGCACAAGGACCCCAGGTCCCTCTGCACCGCAGCATGTTGTAATTTCTCCCCATTCAAATAATATTCCCTTTTACTGTTTTTTTTCCCAAGGTGGATGACCTCACATTTTCCGACATTGTATTCCATCTGCCAAACCTTAGCTCATTCGCTTAACCTATCTAAATCTCTTTGCATCCTCTCTGTGTCCTCTACACAACCCGCTTTCCCACTAATCTTTGTGTCATCTGCAAATTTTGTTACACTACACTCTGTCCCCTCTTCCAGGTCATCTATGTATATTGTAAACAGTTGTGGTCCCAGCACCGATCCCTGCGGCACACCACTAACCACCGATTTCCAACCCGAATAGGGCCCATTTATCCCGACTCTGCTTTCTGCCAGCCAGCTAATTCTCTATCCATGCTAATACATTTCCTCTGACTCCGTGTACCTTTATCTTCTGCAGTAACCTTTTGTGTGGCACCTTATCGAATGCCTTTTGGAAATCTAAATACACCACATCCATCGGTACATCTCTATCCACCATACTCGCTATATCCTCAAAGAATTCCAGTAAATTAGTTAAACATGATTTCCCCTTCATGAATCCATGTTGCGTCTGCTTGATTGCACTATTCCTATCTAGATGTCCTGCTATTTCTTCCTTAATGATAGCTTCAAGCATTTTCCCCACTACAGATGTTAAACTAACCGGCCTATAGTTACCTGCCTTTTGTCTGCCCCTTTTTTTAAACAGAGGCGTTACATTAGCTGCTTTCCAATCCGATGGTACCTCCCCAGAGTCCAGAGACTTTTGGTAGATTATAACGAATGCATCTGCTATAACTTCCACCATCTCATTTAATACCCTGGGATGCATTTCATCAGGACCAGAGGACTTGTCTACCTTGAGTCCCATTAGCCTGTCTAGCACTACCTCCCTAGTGATAGTGATTGTTTCAAGGTCCTCCCTTCCCACATTCCCGTGACCAGCAATTTTTGGCATGGTTTTTTGTGTCTTCCACTGTGAAGACCGAAGCAAAATAATTGTTTAAGATCTCAGCCATTTCCACATTTCCCATTATTAAATCCCCCTTCTCATCTTCTAAGGGACCAACATTTACTTTAGTCACTCTTTTCCGTTTTATATATTGGTAAAAGCTTTTACTATCTGTTTTTATGTTTTGCGCAAGTTTACTTTCGTAATCTATCTTTCCTTTCTTTATTGCTTTCTTAGTCATTCTTTGCTGTCGTTTAAAATTTTCCCAATCTTCTAGTTTCCCACTAACCTTGGCCACCTGAAACGCATTGGTTTTTAATTTGATACTCTCCTTTATTTCCTTGGTTATCCACGGCTGGTTATCCCTTCTCTTACCGCCCTTCTTTTTCACTGGAATATATTTTTGTTGAGCACTATGAAAGAGCTCCTTAAAAGTCCTCCACTGTTCCTCAATTGTGCCACCGTTTAATCTGTGTTCCCAGTCGACTTTAGCCAATTCTGCCCTCATCCCACTGTAGTCCCCTTTGTTTAAGCATAGTACGCTCGTTTGAGACACTACTTCCTCACCCTCAATCTGTATTACAAATTCAACCATTCTGAGAGGATCTTTTACTAGGAGATTGTTTATCATTCCTGTCTCATTACACAGGACCAAGATAGCTTGCTCCCTACTTAGGTTCTGTAACATGCTGTTCTAAGAAACAATCCCGTATGCATTCTATGAATTCCTCCTCAAGGCTACCCCGTGCGATTTGACTTGACCAATCGATATGTAGGTTAAAATCCCCCATGATTACTGCCGGTCCTTTTTCACATGCCTCCATTATTCCCCTGATTATTGTCCGCCCCACCGTGAAGTTATTATTTGGGGGCCTATAAACTACGCCCACCAGTGACTTTTTCCCCTTACTATCTCTAATCTCCACACACAATGATTCAACTTTTTGTTCATTAGAGCCAATATCGTCTCTCACAACTGCCCTGATATCATCCTTCATTAACAGAGCTACCGCACCTCCCTTCCCCTCTTGTCTATCTTTCCGAATTGTCAAATACCCCTGTATGTTTAAGTCCCAGTCTTGGCCACCCTGCAACCACGTTTCAGTAATGGCCACCAGTCATACCCATTTGTAATGATTTGTGCCGTCAACTCATTTACTTTGTTTCGAATGCTGCGTGCGTTTAGGTAAAGTGTTTTAATACTAGTTTTTAAACCATGATTTTTAGCTTTGACCCCTCCTGCAGCCCCTTTATATTCATACATATTGTCCCTTCCTATCACCTTGTGGTTTACACTTACCCCAGTGCTACTCTGCTCTGTTGCCTCCTGCCTTTTACATTCTCTCTTGGGGTTCAGTTCATCTGAGCTCTCACCCACCCTAACTAGCTCAGAGCCCTCTCCTGGGTTCCCATCCCCCTGCCAAGCTAGTTTAAAGCCCTCCCAACCGTACTATCAAAACCACCCGCGAGCACATTGGTCCCGTCTCTGTTGAGGTGTAACCTGTCCGACTCGTACAGGTCCCACCTACCCCAGAAGTGGTCCCAATTTGTTCAGGAAACTAAAGCCCAACGGGAGAGTGGAGAGCACCAGTTCCAACTGTCACAGGACGGGAGAGTGGAGAGCACCAGTTCAAACTGTCACAGGACAGAGAGTGGAGAGCACCAGTTCAAACTGTCACAGGACGAGAGAGTGGAGAGCACCAGTTCCAACTGTCGCAGGACGGGAGAGTGGAGAGCACCAGTTCCAACTGTCACAGGACGGGAGAGTGAGACAAGTTAGTCTGTGGCAGCTTTTCCTCGTATACTGAACTCTTTGCAGTTCACCATATGGGAGCTGATGAGACTTCCAACCAAGGTTAAGTGAATTGAAGTAACGGGGAACCATGGACTGGAAGTGAAACTCACAACGTGAATGTTTAAGAGTCCAGCTGTACAGGCAGAGCATGGGTAAGATGCAGAGTAAACCCCCTTCTACTCTGCCCCCAACAACATTCCTTAACCTTACTGCACCAATATGTTTTATTTGTATTTCCCACAACAGCCACTATTGTGACCCCTCTAATTGCCAATTCAGTCTCAATTAACCAATTCTGCACACCTTTGTTTTCTGAGCTCATCCCCATTAGGAACATGGTTGAGACTGTTCAAATTCATATTATTCAGGACCATTCCATGCAGCAGATAAGGGAGGTTTTCATTTCATTAGAATGGACAGGCCTTGAAGTCAGCTTTCGTATGTAAAACACCAATGTACCAATGTTTCATGCTGCCCAGTCCCCCATTATTTGGCAACTTGATGAGTTACTGCAATATTCAGTTATGTAATAAAAACAGAAAATGCTGGAAATCTCAACGGGTCAGGCAACATCTGTGGAGAGAAAAACACAGTTAATGTTTTGGGTTGATGATTCTTTGTCAGAACTGCCGAATGTCCGAAAAGAGCACATTCTTAAGCACTGAAAGGGGGAGGGGAAGAAAGAACAAAAGGGAACGTCTGTGATAGGATGGAAGGCAGGAGAGATTAGAGAGACAAAAGGGATGATGGGCTGAATTGAAATGGCAATGATAGAGGTTAGAAAAAGGTAAATCTGGATAGGGTATGAATGTCGTAGTAATAACTGGCTGCCATTAGAGACAAAGAGAAAAATAAAGAGGAAAAAAAAACATGAGATGGGGGGCGGGGGGGAGGGGGTGCGGGGGGGAAGGGAGCCAAAGATGGCCAGAGGTTATGCTCTGAAATTGTTGAACTCGATGTTGAGTCCAGAAGGCTGTAAAGAGCGTCATTGGAACAGTGCAGGAGTGCAAGGTTGGAGATATCAGAGTGGGAGTGAAGTGAAGAATTAAAGTAACAGGCGACAGGTGCTGTGCGAAGGGGATGGAGTGCTGGGGCTGACTGCGGTATGGACCAAAGTGTCGCGGATACTTGTCAGTATACTTTTCCGACATCCAGTACTGGATGAGCAGAAATATAATTCCAATTAAATATTGGGAAGACAGAAGCCATTGCCTTCGCTCCCTGCTACAAAATCCATTCCCAAGCCACCAGCTCCATCCCTCTCCCTGGCAACTGTCTGAGACTGAACCAGACTGCTCGCAACCTTGGTGTCATATTTAACCCCGAGATGAGTTTCTGACCAAATATTCGCGCAATCACAAAGCCCATCTATTGCCATCTTCGGAACATCGCCAATTCAAGTCCCATTCACCCATAACCCCTGTGCTCGCTGACCTACATTGGCTCCCGGTTAAGCAACACCTCAATTTTAAAATTCTCATCCTTGTTTTCAAATCCCTTCATGACCTCGCCCCTCTCTATCTCTCTAATTTCCTCTAGCCTCACAACCCCTCCGAGGTGTCTGCGCTCCTCTAATTCTGGTCTGTTGAGCATCCCCAATTTTAATTGCTCCACCATTGGCGGCCGAGCCTTCAGCTGCTAAGGCCCTATGTTATGTAATTCTCTAACTAAAACTCTCTGCCTCTCTAACTCTTTTTCCTTCTTTAAAATGTTCCTTAAAACCTATCTATTTACGAAAGGATATACTTGCTTTGGAAGCAGTTCAGAGAAGATTCACTAGGTTGATTCCGGAGATGAGGGGGTTGACTTTTGAAGATAGGTTGAGTAGGTTGGGCCTATACTCATTAGAGTTCAGAAGAATGAGAGGTGATCTTATTGAAACATATAAGATTATGAGGGGGCTTGACAAGGTGGATGCAGGGAGGATGTTTCCACTGATAGGGGAAGCTAGAACTAGGGGGCATGATCTTAGAATAAGGGCCCATTTAAAACTGAGATGAGGAGAAATTTTTTCTCTCAGAGGGTTGTAAATCTCTGGAATTTGCTGCCTGAGAGAGCTGTGGAAGCCGGGACATTGAATAAATTTAAGACAGAGATAGACAGTTTCTTAACGGATAAGGGAACAAGGGGTTATGGGGAGCGGGCAGGGAAGTGTACCCGAGTCCATGATCAGATCAGCCATGCTCCTATTTCTTATGTTCTTATGTTCTTATAAAGCTTTTGGTCATTTTCCCTAATATCTCCTTATGGGCTCATTGTCAAATTTTGTTTTATGATGCTCCTGTGAAGCACCTTGGGATGTTATACTACGTTAAAGGTGCTATATAAATACAAGTTGTTGTTAAATCAATATAGTTGATTGAATTACACATAGGCTGGAAGCACATTTTCTGTATGTGACCTGATCTAATGATCTGGTAAAGATGTTTAAAACACACTTAAAATTTCAAGGGATATGGAGATAGTGCAGCAAAGTGGAGTTGAGGTGGAAGATCAGCCATGATCTTATTAAATGGCAGAGCAGGCTCAATGGACCGAATGGCCTACTCCTGCTCCTAATTCTTATGTTCTTATGTTCTTAACACAAAGGAAAGCAAAGTGTATGACGAGTAAAGGCCCCAGTAAGGGACATACATGTAAGGATAAATTCAGTATCCCCAAGCTCCCAATATGGAACCATACTAGAAGAAAATAGCCCTCATTCTCTGACCCCAGTTCCTTTTGAGTGAAGCTACATACTAGAAACATGGGCACTTGGGGTGTTGGGAGGTAGGGGTGGAATACTTAATTTATCCTTATAAAGCATTGAATTACTTGTGAAATTTTTAATATAAATCTTAGATGCCAAAGAAGTAGATTTCATCTGTTCTATATATAACAAACATATAAACCCATTCTTTATAAACAGGTTTACGATTTTGCAATACCCAGCACACAGAGAAAATCATTCCCCTAATGTCTGATTTTTAAAATACAGTTCACGTTTTCCATTGACTTATGTATTTTATGATTTGGAGGCAGAGGTAATTGCAATTTTCAATAAATTTTTATCAACAGCAAAGCAGATATCAGTAACTCAAACATATTCAAACATGATTCCCAAGCCTTGCTCACTGTCCATTTTTGGTCTTGGCAAAAGGTGGCAATTCTGGAATTAACCTGTCTAAGTTCTGTCAGGCTCAGGTCAAACCAAACGCAAGAGAGAATTTCCACTTTTACTGCTGGTCGATAAAATTGAAAGTTTACCCTTTCGGTCATTAGCAGATTAGTGGTGAAATGAAAACTTGAAAAGCTGAAGCAGCTTTTTCTCTTCTTCACCTCTTTCCCTTTTACCGTGAGAAAGAGAGCAGAAAATTACATCTTCGCAGTTCAGAACGAGCTTGGATTTGATAGACATGACTTGTACTGTGCCACCCAATTGGCCTGTCCCTGATATTAGTCACTATAGGTTCAGAGGTGGAACAGTGATATTTTCATGTATTTATTTGATTTCATTTTCATTTTTGCTGTCATAAATATCAGTTAAAGGGACTGTGAAAACAGTAATGATGTAAATATATTAATTTAAACCAAAATGTTTGGATTATTTTAACCCAACAATAACACTATCTTTAAAATCCAAGCATCATTTGCATCATAGGCAGTTTCACATTAAAATGATGAACATTATAACATGGAATTGAAGAAATGTCTTGAATCATAGCACTTTATAGAATTAATAGTATTGTTTAAATAAGTAAATACATTAATCCTGTTATCTTTCAGATTTTGATTGTAACATATGGGTTCATTGCAACATCATAAGGTTTCCAGTTATGCATATTCTTCCAAATCATTGAACCTTTCTTGGTCAATTATATATTGCTGCGAATGGGTGACAATAATTTTGCAGAAGTATGTCTGCTCACTGTTATTCAAATTAAACGATTTATGTCAGATGCCAGAGTCGAGAACAGTTTTAACAATTTTAATTTGTTAAGCAACCCATCTTGTTGATTCTTTATTGGGAAAGCATCACAGCTAAAATGTGCACATGGATTGATGCCATGCTGGGAATGACAACCAAGGAAAAAGAGCCACCTTCCTGTGAATGGATACTCATAGAGTCATAGAAATTTATGGCACAGAAGACCATTCGGCCCATTGTGTCTGTGCCAGCCAAGAAAGAGCTAACCAGCCTAATCCTACTTTCCAGCTCCTGGTCCATAGCCCTATAGGTTATGGCACTTCAAGTGCATAGCCAAGTATTCTTTAAATGCGATGAGGGTTTCTGCCTGTACCACCCTTTCAGGCAGTGAGTTCCAGACCCCCACCACTTCTGAGTGAAAAAATGTCTCCTGAACTCCCCTCTAATCCTTCTATCAATTACTTTAAATCTATGCCCCCCCCTGGTTATTGACCTCTCTGCTAAGGGAAATAGGTCCTTCCTATCCACTCTATCAAGGCCCCTCATAATTTAATACACCTCAATTTAATCTCTCCTTAGCCTCCTTTGTTCCAAAGAAAACAATCCCCAGCCTATCCAATCTTTCCTCATAGCTAAAATTCTCCAGTCCTGGCAACATCCTCGTAAATCTCCTCTGTACCCTCTCTAGTGCAATCACATCGTTCCTGTAATGTGGTGACCAGAACTGTACGCAGTACTCTAGCTGTGACATGACTAGTGTTTTATACAGTTCTAGCTTAAACTCCCTGCTCTTATATTCTATGCCTCAGCTAATAAAGGCAAATATCCTGTATACCTTCTTAACCACCTTATCTACATGTCCTGCTACCTTTAGGGATCTGTGGACATGCACTCCAAGATTCCTCTGTTTCTCTACACTTCTCAGTATCCAACCATTTAATGTGTATTCCCTTGCCATGTTAGCCCTCCCCACATGCATTACCTCACACTTCTCCAGATTAAATTACATTTGCCATTTTTCTGCCCATCTGGCCAGTCCATTGATATCTTCCTGCAGTCTACAGCTTTTTCCCTCACAATCAACCACATGGCCAATTTTTGTATCATCTGCAAACTTCTTAATCATACCCCTACATTGAAGTCTAAACCACTTCTATATACCACAAAATCAAGAGACCTATTACTGAGCTCTGTGGAACCATACTGAAAACAGCCTTCCAGTCACAAAAACACTCATCAACCATTACCCTTTGCTTCCTGCCATTGAGCCAATTTTGGATCCAACTTGCCACTTTCCCTTGGATTCCATGGACGTCTACTTTTCTGACCAGTCTGCCATGTGGGACCTTATCAAAAGACTTGCTAAAATCTTGGGGGCAAAACTTGCTGTATGCGATGGGTCTGTGATTAGTATTAATTCTGAGAATTCATGGTAACCGCTCCCAAAAATCACTAACAGACTGGGAGCCCAAAAGGACAAGAGCTGATGCGACCATTGCAGACAAGCTCTCAGTGTCTTTTCAAAGTATTTTCCTCGAGCGATGTGCTAGCTGAGACAGCTTAAAATTAGAACAAATAGATAAGTCTAAATAAATTATAAATATATATGATCAAATGACACAACTTCTCGCTTGTAGAAAATCAATACCTGTGAAACCCAAGTCATATAGAATGCCTTGCTGTTTGCTACAATCCACATGACTTAGGCACCAACACCAAAAGGAAAGAGTGGGTTTAATTTGATCATCATAAAAAACGCGTAACTGAAATTCGGCAATGTGCTGAATTTAAGAAGGTGTCAATATCAGACATGAGTCTTTTCTGAGCCGTTTTTGGGCTGCATTATCTCATCAGGACATGAAGCTGCTTGGAGAAAGAAGCAGAGATCCATTCTGGCACTGGGTTCTCAAAAGCCTTTGTGCATTGCTTCTTTCTTTTTGCCACCAACAAATCACTGTCACCCATCAGTTTCTGGTGGAAAGCCCCATTGGAGCTTTATTGAGGAAAGAAAGGAGGACAAAGGAGCATTGCCCAGCTGGTCAGGCTACATTAGGCATGTTATCTGCCCACCCTCTGATACCCATGATACCTCACTTTGGCAGAGTGCAAGCAGAGGCTCCTATTCCCAAAGGAAGTTGGGACAGCAGGCCCAATGTCAAAGATAAGCTGGGAATATCTGAGTAGCTATAATGCTGGATGTTTCTATAGGCTCCAAGTTTCCACATGATTTGCTCCTGATTTTTAGGAGCAACTGGTGTAGAACGGAGTATCTTAGAAATCAGAATTCTCGTCATTTAGTTTGCTCCAGTTCTAGTCAGTTAGAACAGTTTCACTTTGGAACAGAATTTTTTTTTCAAAAGGAGGCGTGTCCGGCCACTCACGCCTGATTTCAAAGTTTCGTGAGTGAAAACTTACTCCAAACTAACTTAGAATGGAGTAAGTGAAGATTTTTGTACGCTCGAAAAAACCTTGTCTACACTTAGAAAATCAGGCGTAGGTTACAAATCAGGCGTAGGGAATGGTGGGGGGGGGGGGGGGGGTGTTTAAAGGGAAGTTTACAAACATTAAACACATCAGTTTTACAAATAAAGAGCCATCATCAATAATAAATGATAAATACATCAATAAATCAACCAATAAATCAATCAAAAAAAATTAATAAAAAATAATTTTTTTTTAAATCAATAAATAAAACATTTTCTACTTACCGACTGCAGCACCGGGAGCCCTCCAACAGCGTGCTGGGATGCCCCCCTCAGTGTGTCTCTGTCAGTGTCTCTATCTCTCTGTCTGTCTGTGTGTCTCTCATTCTCTGTCTGTCAGTGTCTGTGTTTCTGACAGCGAGGGGAGGGGGAGGAGGGGGGTAGAGGGAGAGAGGGGGGTAGCCGAGGGAGGGAAGGGGGAGGGATGGAGAAGGGGGAGGGATGGGGGAGAAGGGGGAGGGATGGGGGAGAAGGGGGGAGAGGGAGAAGGGGGGAGGGGGAAGAAGGGGATAAAGGGGAGAAGGGGAGAAAGGAGATGGGGGGCAAAGGAGATGGGGGGGCAAAAGGAGATGGGGGGGGGAGGAGATGGGGGGCAAAAGGAGATGGGGGGGAGAAGGAGATTGGGGGGGGTGGGGGGGAAGGAGAAGGGGGAGGGAGGCTGAACGGGCCGGGCCCGAGACTTCGGGCAGGGCCCGTCCCCAGCACCAGATTTACAGGTAGGTGGCGTTGGGTGGGGTCGGGATCGCGGGTCGGGTCGGGGGGGTGGTGGGAGGGAGGGAGGTTCGGTTCAGGTCGGGGGGAGGGAGGGAGAGGGAGGTCAGGTCGGGGGGAGGGAGGTCAGGTCGGATCCAGTCCGTGGGGGGGGGGGGGGGTCGGGGAGCAGGTGTCGGGTCCGGTCCGGTCCGGGGGCGGGGGCGGGGTGGGGGGGAGCGGGTGTCGGATCCGGTTCGGTCCGGGGGCGGGAGGGGTGGGAGCGGGTGTCGGGTCCGGTCCGGGGGCTGGGGGGGAGCGGGTGTCGTGTCGGGTCCTGTCCGGGGGCGGGTGCTGGGGACGGGAAGCGGGAGACGAGTCGGGTCGGGAGGAAGCAGGAGCTGGCCGTGGGAGGAGCCTTATTCACGCAGCCCCAGTGAGGCCATTTGGCCAGGGCTAGGGGCTGCGTGCTTCGGGCCCCTCCCACACAGTTTCGGGCGCCTGGAGCTACTGCACTTGCATGCCCACTGCAGCGCGCATGTGCAGAGGTCCCTGCACTGTTTTCAGCGCAGGGACCTGGCTCCGCCCCCTACAGCTCCTGCTGCGCTGCGCCGAGGGCCAGAGGACCTGCAGGGAGGTGGAGAATACGGAGGGTTTTTTTAGGTGCACTTTGTGGCGCGAAAAACGGGCGTCCAGGTCGGGACTGCGCCGTTCTAGGCGCGGCTCGAAACTTGGGCCCATACTACTTACAGATTGTCATGCTTTCAGTGGTAAGGCAAGAAAAGAGGCATGCCTATTTGACCAGCAGTCAGCATAGCCTGATGGCTGTACCTACTATGATGCCCCTGATTATGTGTGGAGACTTAAATTGTGTGGCGACGATCACGGGGAAACTGTTTTCATAGGGTCCAGGTGATCAGAGATCACCTTCAGTGACCATGCAGCATATGGCTGGCACTTCCAGTGATAGCACCAGTCAGCTGTAGTCTGAAAGCAGGCAGCGCATCCTCCCAGGCATTATGCATTACAGACCTATGGGAATGGTGCTATTAAATGACAACAAAGGCCATCCTCACAGAGCGCCACCTTCACATCAGCAGCCAATGTACAGGGTGTCTCGTGCTGCACTCTGCTATCACCCACCTGCACACTTATGCCTGCACCATAAGTTTTATTTCAATTTGTTTTTGCTTGTCACTTCTTAGCTCTCTCTGCCCCTTCTGCCTTAGCAAAGGTTAAAATGCTTGCTGAGCACTTTTAAGGCTGCAAGGTTAACTATAGTTTAGCAAGTCAGTAAAAGGAATTCTGAAGTTAAGACGAGTATAACTATTCCTGCCAGATACAAAGCTAGTTCTAACAAACATCAGCATAAGTCTGCCCTGAACCATTAGATATAACAGGATGTTGTGGTCCAAGTGTTTTTGGAAATGTTTGCACTCTCACTTGATGCATTTCTGACTGTCACATGCATTGTACTTGACCAAATGAGGAAATTGCATCCTTTTGATTTAACTCTTGAACTTCCATTTCATTGTAAAAGCTGCTTATTTACATAAACATCTAAAGCTATGGTTTGACTTCCATTATTTGTATTTAGTTGTGACTTGCTCAATTGAATATTTTTGTTGCCAAAGCCTCTTATTTGAATGAAATTTATGTCTGTACAATGTGTCTCTGGCTATTTAAAATTAATATTTTGTCACAGCTAGCTCTGTTCATTTCTGTTTAAGTTGCCTGATCAATTCAGCATCAATCAAAATAAACCAAAATGTAGAGGGAATTTATGTGGTGTTATAGTACTCTGCAGTATTTTAATGATTTTAGAGCATTTCCATTATGAGTAATGGGCCCAAAGCACTTTTATTAAATATCCTAATGTAAATATAGCAGAATGGTACACTGTATGTCAACTTCAGCATTCATTTAAATGATGATTGCTTAATTGCATAACCTGCTTATTTGCATAAAGATCTACATTATTAAGCAAGAAGTATGGTAATTAGTGAATTTTACAAATTTTAAAATATATTTTTTATCTGCAGCTGTCACCAGTGCCTCATGCTGCGCTATTCTGGTGGCAGCTGTTGATATAGACAGGATAGCCTTGTATGGACAGCTTGCTGTGTCGGTGGATTCAAATGGTGGAATATTTTTAAGATCAATTCTGATTTACCATAAGAAATATTGATGATAAGCCTGATTTAATTTCACATAGTTTCCCTAGTTTTTGCTGTAACAATGATTAAAAATAACAAAACAAATAGTTTGAATTAAAGCTTTTTAATTTTTACATAATTTTCCTCGTTTTTTTTTGGAAAGTTTTTCTCTTTTTGGCCATCCGCCACTTTCTGTGTCGCTTTACTCAATGCCAGATTGATGTAGATTCTGATTATTCCCTTCCACAAGTGGGGAAATGCATCACCTTTGCTTAACATTTCTCTCTGACAGCCAGACTGAGATAAGTAACTTGCTTCATGAGGAATCAGGGTGTTTAAAATTACTGCAAAATGGGTTAGCTACAAGTGTACACTTTCTGCAACAGAGAAGACAAGAAAACAGAACAATAGCCCAAAATTCCACTCTGGGCAAAGGAAGAATGTCAAAGGATCTCTGGATCGGGGGCTAGAAAATAGAACAGAATTCAGTTCTGTTGGGTTTCTACTCATTTTTTGGGGGGATGCTCTTTTGCAGTGGGTGAGCAGCTTGGGGGCAGGTTGTTCGCCCACACCCCCCCCCCTGTTATGTATATGAACCTAACCTATGTGTCAAACTTGCCACTAGGGGGCACACCTGTGGGAGACCTATGGGTCACCTGTGCATTCTGGAGCAAGCAGGTATAAAAGGCAGCCCACCATGCTGCTGCCTCACTTTGGAGTTATATTAACCAGGGTCGCAATGGTTTGAACTTACAACACAGTCTCGTGGAGTTATTCTGAACTTAACACCTCCCACATGTCATGGGTGTGTGTCAGGGATATGCCCACCTACCTTTGAAATTCGACCCTTTATAACCTCATACAACCAACGTGATGTGATCTATGCGCAAAGTATTTGACCATGAGTCGAGCATCCGACTACATATCTACGCCATCACTAATACTGTCTATTTCCACCTCCGTAACATCACCCAACTCCACCCCTGTCTCAGCTCATCTGCTGCTGAAACCCACATCCATGCCTTGACTTGACTAGTCCAACGCATTCCTGGCCGGTATCCCATCTTCTACCCTCCATAAACTTCAGCTCATTCAAATCTCTGTATCCTAACTCCTATCAAGTTCCGTCTTGCATCACCCCTGCGCTCGCTGACTTACATTGGCTTCCAGTTAAGCAACACCTCGATTTAAAAATTCTCATCCTTGTTTTTAAATGCCTCCAAGGACTTGCCCCTCTCTATCTCTGTAATCTCCATCTACAACCCTCCAAGATCCTCCAACTCTGGCCACTTGCGCATCCCTGATTTTCATCGCTTCATCATTGGCTACCGATCCTTCAGCTGCCTAAATCCTAAGCTCTGGAATTCCCTCCCTAAACCTTTCCATCTCTCTTTCCTCTTTTAAGACGCTCCTTAAAATCTACCCCAGCTGCCCTAATATCTCCTTATGTGGTTCAGTGTCAAACTTTGTCTGGTTACACTCCTGTGAAGCACCTGGGAATGTTTCAGTACATTAAAGATGCTGTATAAATGTTAGTTGTTCTGAGAAGGTGGTGGTGGGCCTGAAGAATATCAGAAGGTTCACTAGGTTGATTCCTGGGATGAAGGGGTTGGCTAATGAGGAAAGGTTGAGCAGGTTGGGCCGGTACTCATTAGAGTTTAGAAGAATGAGAGGTGATCTTATTGAAACATATAATATTCTAAGGGGGGCTTGACAGGGTAGATGCTGAGAGGATGTTTCCCTTCATTGGGGAATCTAGAACTGGGGGGCATATTTTCAGAACAAGAGGTCGCCCATTTAAGATGGAGATGAGGAGGAATTTCTTCTCTCAGAGGGTGTGGAATCTTTGAAATTCTCTACCCCTGAGAGCTGTGGAGGTTGGGTCATTGAATATAATCAAGGCTGAGATAGACAGATTCTTGAACTATAGAGAAGTCAAGGGTTATGGGGAACAGGCCATAATCAGATCAGCCATGATCTTATTGAATGGCGGAGCAGGCTCGAGGGGCCGTATGGCCTACTCCTGCTGCTATTTCTTATGTTCTTATGTTCAAGCTCCCAAGTATGAGTCAATTGTGTTTACTTACCATTCAATAATAAATAAATAATTCCCTACATCTTGAACACATCCACTAACATAATCCTTAGAAAATCCATAGCCAACAATTCAGCTGATTTGCAGCTATGAAGATCCTGATCACACTGAGATTTGATTAACAAGTAATGGCAGGATAGAAAGAAAGACTAGGGGATTGTACTGAATAGAATATCATTTAAATTGCTCGAATTTTTGATGTGAGGGTGGAATTGATCTTAAGCATAAGATTTTACATTGCGGTGAGTGATTGTGCTTTTCCATGTGGAATATTCCACGTGTTCACCATGTTCCGCATAAAGTTATTAAATCTGAACTGTCTGTGCGACATCTGTCTTCTAATTCCCCACCCCACTGCTGGCCAAGAATGGGGAGAAGCACATTAAGACACTGAGGCAGTCAGGTCAAGTATCCTCGACTCCATCCTGCAGCATGCTACCCACCACCATCTCAGCAAAACCCCAGCCCTGTACAAGGTAGAAAAGGCCACCCATCAGCTCAAGAACAACAAGGCATCAGGAGCAGATGGAATTCCCATTGAGGCACTAAAGTATGGTGGAGATGCACTATTGACACGAATGCATGACCTCATCTCTCTTATCTGGAAGGAGGAGAGCATGCCAGGAGATCTCAGAGATGCCGTAATTGTGACCATTTTCAAAAAAGGGACAAGTCCTACTGCAGCAACTACAGAGGAATCTCCCTGCTGTCGGCCACTGGGAAAGTCATCACTAGAATCCTCCTCAACCGTCTTCTCTCTGTGGCTGAAGAGCTCCTCCCAGTCACAATGCGGATTCCATTCATTAAGGGGTACAACGGATATGATCTTCACTGCGCAACAACTACAAGAGAAATGCAGGGAACAGCACCAACATTTGTACATGGCCTTCTTTGACCTCACCAAGGACTTTGACACTGTCAACCGTGAAGGACTATGGAGCGTCCTCCTCCGTTTCAGCTGCCCCCAAAAGTTTGTCACCATTCTCTGCCTGCTCCACAACGACATGCAATCCATGATCTTGACCAATGGATCCACCACAGACCCAATCCATATCCAGACCAGGGTCAAGCAGCGCCATTGCTCTTTTAGATCTTCTTTGCTGCACTGCTCCATCTCATTCAACAAGCTCCCCGCTGGAGTGGAACTAAACTAAAGAACCAATGGGAACCTGTTCAACTTTTGTCGTTTCCAGGTTAGATCCAAGGTTGTTCCATCCTCTGTCATCAAACTACAGTATGTGGATGGCGGTTGCATCTGTGCACATTCACAAGCCGAACTCCAAGCCATCATCAACATCTTCACCGAGGCATATGAAAACATGGGCCTTATACTAAACATCCGGAAGACAAAGGTCCTCCACCAACCTTACCCCACCACACAGCACCTCCTCCCAATCATCAAAATCCACGGCCTTGGACAAAGTGGACCATTTTCCATACCTCGGGAGCCTACTATCAGTAAGGGAAGACATCGGTGACGAGGTCCAACACCGCCTCTAGTGTGCCAGCGCAGCCTTCGGTCACCTGAGAATGAGAGTATTTGAAGACCAGGACCTCAAATCTTGCACCAAGCTTATGGTCTACTGGGCCGTAGTGATACCTGCCCTCCTATATGGCTCATAGTCATGGACCATATACAGTGGACACCTCAAAGCGCTGGAGAAGTACCATCAATGCTGCATCCACAAGATCTTGCAAATCCACTGAGAGGGTAGTTGCACCAACATTCTCACTCAGGCCAACATCCCTAGCATCGAAGCACTGACCACACTCGACCAGCTCTATTGGGAGGGCCACATCGTCCCCATGCCATATACGAGACTCCCAAAGCAAGCGCTCAACTCAGAACTCCAACACGGCAAGCGAGCCCCAGGTGGGCAAAGGAAATGCTTCAAGGACACTCTCAAAGCCTCCCTGATAAAGTGCAACATCCCCACCGGCACCTGGGAATCCCTGGCCCAAGACCGCCCTAAGTGCAGGAAGAACATCCGGGAGGGCGTTGAGCACCTCAAGTCGTGTCGGTGAGAGCACGCAGAAACCAAGAGCAGCCAGTAGAAAGAGCGTGCGGCTAACCAGAGTCCCCACCCACCCCTTTCCTTCAACCACACCTGGAGTATTGTGTACAGTTTTGGTCTCCTAACCTGAGGAAGGACATTCTTGCTATTGAGGGAGTGCAGCGAAGGTTCACCAGACTGATTCCCGGGATGGCGGGACTGACCTATCAAGAAAGACTGGATCAACTGGGCTTGTATTCACTGGAGTTCAGAAGAATGAGAGAGGACCTCATAGAAACGTTTAAAATTCTGACGGGGTTAGACAGGTTAGATGCAGGAAGAATGCTCCCAATGTTGGGAAGTCCAGAACAAGGGGACACAGTCTAAGGATAAGGGGTAAGCCATTTAGGACCGAGATGAGGAGGAATTTCTTCACCCAGAGAGTGGTGAACCTGTGGAATTCTCTACCACAGAAAGTTGTTGAGGCCAATTCACTAAATATATTCAAAAAGGAGTTAGATGAAGTCCTTACTACTAGGGGAATCAAGTGGTATGGTGAGAAAGCAGGAATGGTGTACTGAAGTTGCATGTTCAGCCATGAACTCATTGAATGGCGGTGCAGGCTAGAAGGGCCGAATGGCCTACTCCTGCACCTATTTTCTATGTTTCTATGTTTCTAACCACTGTCTGCCCCACCTGTGACAGTTACTGTAATTCCCGTATTGGACTGCATAGTCACCTGAGAACTCACTTTTAGAGTGGAAGCAAGTCTTCCTTGATTTTGAGGGACTGCCTATGACGATGATGGAGCCTGAGGCTATGGGGGTGAATTTCACCAGGGGGTTCTCCCCCCTCGTCTGCTGTAACTTTGGCAGAATAGTGACAGGAACCCAGGGAAAACGGTGTAAAAGTGTGAGAGACCCCATGCGGAGAGTCACACATGTTCCATGATTCTAGATTTTGCGTGGTTCAATTTAACCATTCCCTTAAGAATCATAAATCACTGTATAATGCTTCACCTGAGCGTTCCCTTCTGCAGAATAAATAATCTACGTCTCATCAACCTCTCCCGTTGCTCAGTTTTTTTTAAGCTAGGTATAGTTTGGTTGCACTTTTCTGCACTATCCCAGATACCTAGAAATGCTATGTAACCGTTTTATAGGGCATTTTTCTTTACATCCCCTTGCCCTAACCATTTAAATGTTAATGCTTAATTCAGGCACGTGACACCCATTCCATGTGGTAGGGCCCAAGGAATGTGGATCAAGTGCAAACAAGGTGGAAACATGGTGGTACAGTTCTCCATTGCTATTTCCTTTTCATAATTCCTTGGAACTTGCATACTCAGGGCTCCAGAATTAGTAAAATCACCCCATTGTTAACACCTTGGATTTCTGCTCTAATTTTTGGCTATACATAGCATTCTTCCTGCTGCTGCTATTGAGCTATTCACCAATAACCCCTCATTTATCTCCTATGTTGTATCCTGTAGCCAAGAGACATCTAAAAAAGGTTCATATTTACATTTATATAGCGTCTTTCATGGCCTAAGGATATCCCAAAGTGTTTCACAGTCAATTAAGTACTTTCGAAATGGAGTCACTTCTGAAATGTAGGAATCACAGGAATCAAGATCAAACAAACAGGAATGAGATAAATGATCAGATAGCCTGTTGTGGCTAGTCATCAACTTCTGTTGGACAACACTGCTCTAGTGTTATTCCCTTGCATTTATTCACATTGGCCTTGATATTAACGGTGCGTAGGAAAGGTGCGGGGGAGACTGGCAGCAGGCGATGCACCCGTCAAGGTCGGGGCCATGGAGGTCCCGCCGATTTTAATGGAAGGGCCTCATTTAAATAACTCTCTGCTGACTCCCGCCCGACACCTGATCAGATTGGTTACCTGGCCAGCGGGTGAGAGTACAGATTAAGCAGCAGGAGGCCGCAGCCAGGGACCCATGAGGGCAGTCCCCAGCAATCAGTGAAAGGAGGGCTTTGCAGGAGATTGGGGATTCCAGCGAGATGGGAAGGAAACCAGGGCTGGGGAGGCCTGTGGGGAAACACTTATGCTTCAGGGGTATTTGACAATCTGGAAGGCCAGACAGAAAGGAAAAGGGGGTGGGGTAGCTCTATTGATAAAGGATGGAATCACTGCAATAGTGATAAACGATATTGGCTCAAATGATAAGGATGTTGAAACAGTTTGGGTGGGGAAAAAGTCACTGGTGGGCATAGTCTATAGGACCCTAACATTAGCAACTCTGTTGGTCGGAGCATAAACCAGGAAATAGTGGGGGCTTGTAAAAAGGGAACAGCAATAATCATGGGTGATTTTAACCTCCATATTAATTGGACAAATCAAATTGGTCAGGTTAGCCTTGAGGAGTTCATAGAGTGCATAAGGGATGGGTTCCTTGAGCAGTATGTAACAGAACCAACCAGGGGGCAGGCTATCTTAGATCTGGACAGGATTAATAAACAATCTCCTCGTAAAGGATCCCCTTGGAATAAGTATCAATTTCAAACTCAGATGGAGAGTGAGAAAGTTGGATCTCTAACCAGCGTACTAAATTTAAATAAAAGAGACTATGAAGGTGTGAGGGCAGAGTTACTGAAGTGGACTGGAAAATAGATTAAAGTATAGGACAGTTGATGAACAGTGGTGTACATTTAAGGAGATATTTCACAACTCTCAAGAAAAATATATTCCAGTGAGGGGGAAAGGGTGTAAGAGAAAAGATAGCCATCCATGGCTAACTAAAGAAATAAAGGACGGTGTCCAATTAAAAACAAGGGCATACAAGGTGGCCAAAACTAGTGGGAGGACAGAAGATTGGGAAGCTTTTAAAAGCCAGCAAAGAATGACTAAAAAAATGATTAAGAAAGGGAAGATAGACTATGAAAGTAAACTACACAAAATATAAAACAGATAACAAGAGTTTCTAGTTTTGGTTTTCATATTTAAGAAAGGATAGACTTGCTTTGGAGGCAGTTCAGAGAAGGTTCACTAGGTTGATTCCGGAGATGAGGGGCTTGAGTTATGATGAAAGGTTGAGTAGGTTGGGCCTCTACTCATTGGAATTCAGAAGAATGAAAGGTTATCTTATCGAAACATATAACATTATGAGAGGGCTTGACAAGGTGGATGCAGAGAGGATGTATCCACGGATGGGGGAGACTAGAACTAGAGGGCATGATCTTAGAATAAGGCGCCGTCCATTTAAAACTGAGATGAGGAGAAATTTCTTCTCTCAGAGGGTTGTAAATCTGTGGAATTCGCTGCCTCAGAGAGCTGTGGAAGCTGTGACACTGAATAAATTTAAGACAGAAATAGCCAGTTTCTTAAATGATAAGGGGATAAGGGGTTATGGAGAGCGGGCAGGGAAGTGGACCAGATTCCATGATCGGATCAGCCATGATCTTATTGAATGGTGGAGCAGGCTCGAGGGGCTGTATGGCCTATTCCTGTTTCTATTTCTTATGTTCTTATGTTCTTATGGTTTCCTGGGTCACATGGATTTTG
This sequence comes from Pristiophorus japonicus, assembly GCF_044704955.1. Lineage (NCBI taxonomy): Eukaryota > Metazoa > Chordata > Chondrichthyes > Pristiophoridae > Pristiophorus > Pristiophorus japonicus. Next base: position 149,522,850 of record NC_091983.1, read on the forward strand.
AAACAGAACAGATCTTTAACACTTACCACAGCCAGTCAGTGCCTCCTGTCTTGAATCTGCTGCCAGGTAGCCGGTAACGTTGGACAATCCCATACGTTACGTTAATTTTACGTTGCGGCACTGATGATGTCTTTTGTGGGAACATCATCAATGACCTGATTAGTGGTTGTAAAAATGCAAACAGCTAGGAAGGTGGCGGGTAGGAGCTGGGAGATAGACTTTTAATATTTTAAAACCTCCTACTTACCATTCCTGCTGGGCGGATGGGATGGGGGGGGAGATGGATGGCAGGGAGAGTTGGGGTTAAAATCAGGATCATTGTATGCAATGCTCTACTCATCAGCCCACTTTCCCAAACTATTCAGGTCCCTTTGTATTTAGTTTGCCTGTTCCCTATTGTTTGATTCCTCTCTCCATTTTGTGTTATCTGCAAACTTAGAATCATAGAATAGTTACAGCACAGTAGGAGGCCATTCAGCCCATTGAGCCCGTGCCAGCTCTCTGCAGGAGCACTTCAGCTGGTCCCACTCCCAGCCCTTTCCCCGTAGCCCTGCAAATGTTTTTCCTTCTTAAGTGAACTTTGTTTCTGACTCCAGCTCCAAATCATTTTAATACACTGGAAAAGCAAGGGCCCAACCAAGCATTTCTTTGGTTTCTGGCTCAGCCAATTCTCAATCCAACTCAGAAGGTTGTCCTAAGCTTTACATCATCACCAGATGCAGATGAACAAGGCCATTTGACCTAACTTAGTTCATCCGCCTAAAAAGAACTACTGTACCTCTATCAAAGTATTTGGCTGTTTCTAAAACTACCCCAGGAATTATGTTTCCACGGCCCCCTCCCAAAGACCATTCCATGTGTTGATCACTCTTTTGGATAAATTTCCGTCTCTCGTGTTTTCAGCACAAGTGCAGATCAGGAAGTCAGGCACATGACTAGTTTTTGACCCCACTGACATATTCTGTCCATTCAATGTGATAGATGGAAAATCATGGAAGCTTGAACCCAGGTGCAAACCTGAGTTACCGATATACACCCCTAATAATACGAGGCTCTGCACCAGGAGCATTAAAGACAAAGATTTACCCCTTTAAGTAGAAATATTTCTGCCGTCAGTTCTAAATTTGCCTTTTTACAAATGGATGTCCCTTTTCCCACCATCACAATTTAACTTGAAGTAGTGTTCTAGGATTTTCTTTCCGATGCTGTTTGTGTTTATTATTTTATGTACTTCTCTGAAATCTCTTCTTTGTTGCCTCCTTTCATGGTAGAAAAGCTCAAATGTCTCTTGTTTTCCCTCATAATTCAGTCCTCTGACTTCCAGGGATCAGCTTTGACAATCTTCTCCAGGGTTTGAATATTTCCCTTTGTCTCAAGGTATTATCTGATTAGAGCTCCTTAGAGCTTTATCATAACTTCCTTAAACATATGCTTTACCTTTTTGGCTATAGGGGTGATATTTTCCAAGACCACACAGCACGGAAAAATAGTTGATGGAAAATCACAGGCAGCGCACCTGCAATTTTCCAATAAAATGCTCATTGCTTGCAAAGTCCCATCAGTGGTGCAGAGTCTCGGAACATTCCCTAAACTCCAGCCATCTACTTGCGTTGTTGGTTGCTGTTCCAGTGTGACTGGAAGTATTGGGGTCAGTTCAGCACTGATATCCTTAGTGAGCACACGGATGCATTCTGGGTGTGCATCCACTTGCTTCTGATCCAGGAACTACTGGTCAAATTGATTCCTTGGATGGGGGGATTGTCCTATGAGGAGAGATTGAGTAGACTAGGCCTATATTATCTAGAGTTTAGAAGAATGAGAGGTGATCGCATTGAAACATACAAAATCTTACAGGGCTTGACAAGGTAGATGCAGGGAGGATGTTTCCCTTGGCTGGGGAGTCAAGAACCATGGGTCACAATCTCAGAATAAGGGATCGGCCATTTAAGACTGAGATGAAGAGAAATTTCTTCACCCAGAGAGTGGTGAATCTTGGAATTCTCTACCCCCAGAGGCTCAGTCATTGAGTATATTCAAGACAGAGATGATAGATTTTTGGATATTAAGGGAATCAAGGGATATGTGGATAGTGCAGGAAAGTGGAGTTGAGGTAGAAGATCAGCCATGATCTTATTGAATGGTGGAGCAGGCTCGAGGGGCCAAATGGCCTACTCCTGCTCCTATTTCTTATGTTCTTATAAACCATATGTTCAGGCAGGCAGACAGACAGGCAGTCAGGCAAATGTCTTTCCCCACCGCATTTCTGGTGACGCACCACAGGGACTTCAAATTTCTGGGCCTTTTAATCTTTTTGGATAATTGTATCTGCATTGTCTTTGTTGTATTGCTTCCAGTTATTGTTTAGCACTGTTTTCTTTGTGTTGTTAAATTAGTTCCTTGCTGACAGTTGCTATTTCACTTGCCCCATGCCAATAGCTCAGCTTTGAAATCCCTTGAGGCATTCCTATGGCACTCCTAGATTTGGAAGAGAATGAACAGTTTCTGTGGAATGTACCTAAGATGCTTGACAGCCAACTGCCCTCATCCCAGGAGCCACATGTTCAGATATAGGCACCACCTGTCTGGGTCTGTCAGAAGAGCCTGCTCTCAATATCCCACACTCTAGAACAAGGGGGCATGGGATTAATCTTGGAAGAGAGAAGGTGCACAGACAGTTTAAGTTTAACTACTTTATACAGAGTGGGGAAATAGACATCCCAGGGAGACAGTGGAGGCAGATAGTGTGGAATAATTTAAGGGAGAATTGGATCGATATTTTAATCAGTGGGCAAATGAGGAGTATTGATTTTACACCAGGCCAGATGGTTTGCCAATGTTTTTTCACATCTGCAATTCATTGTAGTGGCATTTCAGTGCCCGAGTGGAATCCTCTCTCAGTTTCAAGGGATCTTTACTGGCCCTGGTGTCTTTTCTCAGTCATGTGGAGCAAAGATTGAAGCATTACCAGCAATACTGATACCATTTTCCAAGACATTCTACACTCACTGGTACACTTGCAGGGACTCAGTAAAATGTTAGCTGTTCTGCTAACCTCACTATAACACTGCATTTGGCTGGCTCCCAGGTATTACTTTCTAGTAAGATTGTGCTATAAATGAAATTCTTGAACTTGTCATGTTGAGAAGCTTAAAGGTCCATTTTCACTTAAGATTAATATTGCAGTACTAGAAAATATCCACACATAGCAGTGCTGTGTATGATATAGTGCTGCAACCCTTGAATCTTATGCCAAACCTCTGAATGAGGAAGGGTTTGTTCTAAAATAATGCTTCAGCAGTTTGTTTCTTTTTCCAGGAAGAAGGTAATTAACTTTAGCAAATGTAAGTTTGGAAAAGCCAGAAAATTTTTACCAATGCCTTTGCTTCCCAACCGTTCACTATGGCCTCGGCAGTCTCCAAGGATGCCATCCGCTGGCTTGCAGTTAGCTTCTACATGTAGGCTGATGACACCCAGTACTACCACTCCCTCTTTCAACTCCACACTGCCTCTTTCCAATCAAGCTGCATGTCCGAAATTCAGCCTTGTAAGACCTGCAATTTCCTCCAGCTAATTATTGGGAAGACCGAAGCCATCGTCTATACCTTTGCCATCAACTCCATCCCTCTTCCCCGACCACTGTCTCAGGCTGAACAAGTCTATTTGGAACCTTATACACTTCCAACGTTTATGGTAATGGCCAGGCTATCAAATACATTTTCCTCATTGTTCAGTACAGGCAAAGACACAAACATTTCCAAGAAAAACATATCAATTTACGATTCTCACCGACACTTTCCTGACTTTCACTAGAATTTACATTGAGAACAAATTTACCATTTCATCTCATTCAGGAGTCCTGGAGAAACTTTAATGTCCAATACAATATTCAAGCTATCAAAACACTTTTGTTCATTCTAATTAATCTCTTATTGTACCATTAGCAATTCAGTCTGCAGATGAGGTATATTAATTACCTTTAAAACAAGTCTCCCCCCCAAAAAAAACTTTTTTAACACGTAGTTTGTATAGAACCATGTAGACTGGATCTTTACAAAAACAAAGTTTAGTTATCCCATTACATTTCAGCATTTATCTTCCCCCTCAAGCAACGTGTTTTGGAACATAACAATTGGCAAGGCACAGTCTTAAGTTCAATTTTTTTTTCTCACACGTTGAAGTCAGTTCGATACCAAAGAACCCCTCTTGCTAATCGTGCACCATCAACACTCATTTGGCCCTCTGCTTAAAAGAAAAAAACAGAAAATCTATTGTGGCTTTCCTGAGACCCCAATGGGTTAATTTGCCATTTGTCAATTTCTGATTCCCTTCTGTAGGTGTGAGGAAACATCCACTCAAATTAAAAACCTCAAAATGCCCAAAGTGTCAACAAAACACACAGCTGCTTGTGGAGTTAACTACTCTTTTTCTCATTTCAAAAGAAGACAAACACACACATCATCAATCAATGTCAGCTTGTATAACACAACTTCTTTCAACTTTAAAATAAATTTTAAAACACAGGCCAAGTGGGGGAGTTTGTAGTAAAAGTGCCAACTCGAATAACACCTTGCTGTATCAATAATTCAATGGTGACCCTGAGGTAAGGATAACTCTCTTTCAGTATAGGATACTGTTTGACAAACGGATGCGGGGGTCCATTAATGGACTTCTCACCCTCTAAGTGCCCACAATCATGTCTACTCTTACCAAAGACTGCACTATACCGACACACGAGGTTAGCAATCTCCGGGTTAGTGTTCTGGTAACTCATATCCTGTTACTTGCTTTTTAGTGGCAATGATTGAGTGTATATCTGATATTTCAACTACACCTTGCCTGTCGTCATTCTCACTCCCGAACCATAAACAATTATTCGCATAGTCAATCACAACATCATATCTCCCCAATGTATCTGTCCTCAAAATCCCTTTTTCATCTGGAGTACACATGTAAATCATAGATGGTAACCATCCAGGTTAAGCCTGGAGGGTCTGCCTTTAAAAGCAGCTGTAGTTATGTAACCATCAAAGCCGTTAAGCAAAAAGCATTCAACGAATGGGGTATGTACAATGGTTATGGTGGATCCAGTATCTATTAACATAGCCTGTCGCTGGCCCCCTTTTAAAATGACAGAGACTATGACCATCGAGTTGGAATCCCACATCTGACTTTTGATGCGGGCCTGAAGTCCGTCATACATTATTTTGATTTGACCGGCCCTCGGGTGGAGGTGCCAAAGGAGATACCTGGAATATACCAGCAACTGGCAATCTTGTAGTCATTAGAACCACTAATTTACTTAATTGCTGCTCTAATCCTGGCGGGGTGTTATCTGATTGATGGTTTTCCCGTCTCGGACTGTGCGGAGGTGGTAGCCCTTTGGCTACAACTCTTTTGATAGGAGACAAAATAAAACATTTAAATCAAGTACCCCCCAATCTGGGGGGCCACTCCAAACATTTTCCAATGCCCCTTTTTGTTTTTTTTTGTTTTCCCTTTGGCTACATGGTCCTTTCTCCCACAATTATAACACAGTCCCTTTGGACCTGTCCATTTTGATTGGTCGAATGGGTACTGATAGTCCGTCAACAACTGCAACGGGCCATTTTGAACTCTTCGAGGCATTACCATGCTTAGGAATGAGATGTCTCATTTTCTCGTATGCTTGAATAGTGGTGGCAATTATGGTTCTCCATGGGGTATCTTTATTTATGGAAACTCCCAATGCCCACCTCCACGCCTTAGACCATCTGATGCTGAAAACCCTTTCCATGCTCTTGGCATCTCCAGACCAATGATTTCCTTTCTGGCTTCCCACCCCTCCACCCTTCATAAACTTTAACTCTTCCAAAACTCTGCTGCCCATATCCTATCCCACACTAGGTCACACTTGCCCATCAATTTGACCTTGGCTTACCTTGGCGCTGGTCCCCAATGCCTCAAATTAAAAAAGTTCATCCTTCCCTATCTTTGTGATCTTCTACATCACAACAATCATCCGAATTCTCAGTTCCTCCATTTCCAACTCTTGTCGAAACACCTAACCCTCACCATTCATCCCACCATTGGCGGCTGTGTCTTCAGTCATATAGCTCACAAGCTTTAGAATTCCTAAACAATTCATAAGAACATAACAACATAAGAAATAGGAGCAGGAGTAGGCCATTTGGCCCCTTGAGCCTGCTCTGCCATTTAATAAGATCATGGCTGATCTGATCATGGACTCAGCTCCACTTCCCTGCCCGCTCCCCATAACCCTTTACTGCCTTATCATTCAAAAATCTGTCGATCTCCACCTTAAATATATTCAATGACCCAGCTTCCACAGCTCTCTAGGGCAGAGAATTCCATAGATTTACAACCCTCTGAGAGAAGAAATTTCTGCTCATCTCAATTTTAAATTGGCAGCCCCTTATTCTAAGTCTCCTAGTTTTAGTTTCCCCTATGCAAGGGTGAAGGATATCTCGGAGCAGATGCAGAGCATTCTGAAAAGGGAGGGTGAACAGCCAGTTGTCGTGGTGCATATAGGTACCAAAGATATAGGTAAAAAATGGGATGAGGTCCTACAAGATGAATTTACGGAGCAAGGATCTAAATTAAAAAGTAGGACCTCAAAAGTAGTAATCTCAGGATTGCTACCAGTGCCATGTGCTAGTCAGAGTAGGAATCGCAGGATAGCTCAGATGAATACGTGGCTTGAGGAGTGGTACAAAAGGGAGGGATTCAAATTCCTGGGACATTGGAACCGGTTCTGGGGGAGGTGGGACCAGTACAAACCGGACGGTCTGCACCTGGGCAGGACCGGAACCAATGTCCTTGGTGGAGTGTTTGCTAGTGCTGTTGGGGAGTGTAAGGGGTTTTCACAGGGTTGTTGTTGTGCCTTGGGTGTCTCTCTCTGGGCTTCTGCCCTCACAGCTTATGCCTGGCCTGTGAGGTACCCTGAGTGCTGCAAGAGCACCCCTGGAGAGACTGTGTCCACAGCTTATGAAGGGGGTTTTGAGACTCGTGCGTCCCCACAGCTTATGCCTAGCCTGTGAGGCACCTGTGAGTGTCAAACACTCCTAACCCCTTCTTCCCTAGCCTGTGACACACAGTTGAGCGTTTTCGAGGCGCTCCTAGCTTCCCTTACACGGTTCTGACATAAGACTCACGATCAGGAGATGTAATACAATAGAACTGAGACAAGGTGATTCCAAGAGGAACTTTAGGCTTCCAATTTATTTGGCAAGGTGTAACTCAACAAACAGCAATACACCAACAAAACAATCCCCCTAAATCCCACTAAACGGACACAACGAAAATCTTTACACCAGTTTAGCAGTACAATGCCCAACCTCCCACCTTTCCTGGCCTAACTGAGTTGGGAGTTCTGGGGACCAGAGGTTATACTCACTACTGTGCCTTCTGCAGTCTGGTGGTTTGTTTCTTCTATCTTCAGTGTCTTCGGACACTGGTTTTCCTTCCGTGTCGAGAGGCCTGTGGTTGTGGTTGTTGAATCACCAGGGCAGGGAAAATCATCACTCCTCTCTCTCACTACGTCAGAAACCCCTTTTCTTATAGCCAGATTATCCAGTCCGCCTCTCCTGCTGAAGTCGATTCTTCTCATTGGTGGACTTTTGATTTTGAAAGATGCAACAGTTTGAGGTTTTTAGGTTTTTTTCCCCACTGATCTTAACCTACTCAAGGTTTGAGTGGGTGTTGATTGCATTGGCCTCCTGTAGCCATTGTGCTAGTCTGGCCTGAGCCAGATATTTCTATGCCTGATGAAAAAGGTGTTGGAATATGTATGTGGCATTGTTTAAATGCTTAATGTTTTCAAGGAGCAAGTTTCGAGGGTATACAGTTCCCAGACAATTTGATTAGTTCCAATGTCCAAACTGGCCCTTTTGATATTGACTCCACCCCTTTTCTTGCAGACCTTTAAAAAAATCCCAAATTCGATTAAAGTTCATAGTTTCTTCCATGTGCACTTTAGGATTTCAAACTTTCTGGTAGATAGTTCCAAATTAAATTTCCTTTCCTATGAGTCCAAACACTGGGGGGGTCTCCATTTGTGTCCCAAAGTTTTCCTTCCATCGGTTTCAATTCACAGCACAGACTGATCCCACACCCCTTTTCCTTCTGGGTAAAATGAGGGGGTTTTCGTCCTCCCCTACAGGAGGAGTTAAACTAATATGGCAGGGGAATGGGAACCTATGCAGGGAGACAGAGGGAAGTAGAATGGGGGCAGAAGCAAAAGATAGAAAGAAGAAAAGTAAAAGTGAAGGGCAGAGAAACCCAAGGCAAAAAGCAAAAAGGGCCACATTACAGCAAAATTCGAAGGGGGCAAAGTGTGTTAGAAAGACAAGCCTGAAGACTCTGTGCCTCAATGCGAGGAATATTCGGAATAAGGTGGACGAATTAACTGTGCAGATAGCAGTTAACGGGTACGATGTAATTGGCATCACGGAGACATGGCTCCAGGGTGACCAAGGCTGGGAACTCAACATCCAGGGGTATTCAACATTTAGGAAGGATAGACAGAAAGGAAAAGGAGGCGGGGTGGCATTGCTGGTTGAAGAGGAAATTAATGCAATAGTAAGAAAGAATATTACCTTGGATGATGTGGAATCGTTATGGGTGGAGCCACGGAATACTAAAGGACAGAAAACGCTAGTGGGAGTTGTGTACAGACCACCAAACAGTAGTAGTGAGATTGGGGACAGTATCAAACAAGAAATTAGGGATGCATGCAATAAAGGTACAGCAGTTATCATGGGTGACTTTAATCTACATATTGATTGGGCTAAACAAACTGGTAGCAATGCGGTGGACCAGGATTTCCCGGAGTGTATTAGGGATGGTTTTCCAGACCAATATGTCGAGGAACCAACTAGGGAGCTGGCCATCCTAGATTGCGTGATGTTTAATGAGAAAGGACTAATTAGCAATCTTGTTGTGCGAGGCCCCTTGGGGAAGAGTGACCATAACATGGTAGAATTCTTTATTAAGATGGAGAGTGACGCAGTTCATTCAGAAACTAAGGTCCTGAACTTAAGGAAAGGTAACTTCAATGGTTTGAGGCGTGAATTGGCTAGAATAGACTGGCAAATGATACTTAAAGGGTTGACGGTGTATAGGCAATGGCAAACTTTTAAAGATCACAGTGATGAACTTCAGCAATTGTACATTACTGTCTGGAGTAAAATAAAACGGGGAAGGTGGCTCAACCATGGCTAGCGAAGGAAATTAAGGATAGTGTTAAATCCAAGGAAGTGGCATATAAATTGACCAGAAAAAGCAGCAAACCTGAGGACTGAGACAAATTTAGAATTCAGCAGAGGAGGACAAAGGGTTTAATTAAGAGGAGGAATATAGAGTACGAGAAGAAGCTTGCCGGGAACATAAAAACTAACTGCAAAAGCTTCTATAGATATGTGAAGAGAAAAAGATTAGTAAAGACAAACGTAGGTCCCTTGCAGTCAGATTCAGGTGAATTTATAATGGGGAACAAAGAAATGGCAGACCAATTGAACAAATACTTTGGTTCTGTCTTCACGAAGGAAGACACAAATAACCTTCCGGAAGTACTAGGGGACCGAGGATCTAGTGAGAAGGAGGAACTGAAGGATATCCTTATTAGGCGGGAAATTGTGTTAGGGAAATTGATGGGGTTGAAGGCCGATAAATCCCCGGGGCCTGATAGTCTGTATCCCAGAGTACTTAAGGAAGTGGTCCTAGAAATAGTGGATGCGTTGGTGATCATTTTCCAACAGTCTATTGACTCTGGATCAGTTCCTATGGACTGGAGGGTAGCTAATGTAACACCACTTTTTAAAAAGGGAGGGAGAGAGAAAGCAGTAATTATAGACAGGTTAGCCTGACATCAGTAGTGGGGAAAACGGTGGAATCAATTATTAAGGATGAAATAGCAGCACATTTGGAAAGCAGTGACAGGATCGGTTCAAGTCAGCATGGATTTATGAAGGGGAAATCATGCTTGACAAATCTTCTGGAATTTTTTAAGGATGTAACTAGTAGAGTGGAAAAGGGAGAACCAGTGGATGTGGTGTATTTGGATTTTCAAAAGGCTTTTGACAAGGTCCCATACAAGAGATTGGTGTGTAAAGTCAAAGCACATGGTATTGGGGGTAATATACTGACGTGGATAGAGAACTGGTTGGCAGACAGGAAACAGTGAGTCGGGATAAATGGGTCCTTTTCAGAATGGCATGCAGTGACTAGTGGAGTGCCGCAGGGCCCAGTGCTGGGACCCCAGCTCTTTACAATATACATCAATGATTTATATGAAGGAATTGAGTGTAATATTTCCAAGTTTGCAGATGACACTAAACTGGGTGGCGGTGTGAGCTGTCATGGGGAAGCTAAGAGGCTGCAGGGTGACTTGGACAGGTTAGGTGAGTGTGCAAATGCATGGCAGATGCAGTATAATGTGGATAAATGTGAGGTTATCCACTTTGGGGGCAAAAACGCGAAGACAGAATATTATCTGAATGGTGGCAGATTAGAAAAAGGGGAGGTGCAACGAGACCTGGGTGTCATGGTTCATCAGTCATTGAAAGTTGGCATACAGGTACAGCAGGCGGTGAAGAAGGAAAATAGTATGTTGGCCTTCATAGCTAGGGGATTTGAGTATCGGAGCAGGGAGGTTTTACTGCAGTTGTACAGGGCCTTGGTGAGGCCTCACCTGGAATATTATGTTCAGTTTTGGTCTCCTAATCTGAGGAAGGACGTTCTTGCTATTAAGGGAGTGCAGCGAAGGTTCTCCGGACTGATTCCTGGGATGGCTGGACTGACATATGAGGAGAGACTGGATCAACTGGGCCTTTATACATTGGAGTTTAGAAGGATGAGAGGGGATCTCATAGAAACATATAAGATTCTGACGGGACGGGACAGGTTAGATGTGGGTAGAATGTTCCCAATGTTTGGGATGTCCAGAACCAGGGGACACAGGATAAGGGGTAGGCCATTTAGGACTGAGATGAGGAGAAACCTCTTCACTCAGAGAGTTGTTAACCTTTGGAATTCCCTGCCGCAGAGAGTTGTTGATGTCAGTTCATTGGATATATTCAAGAAGGAGTTAGATATGGCCCTTACGGCCAAGGATATCAAGGGGTATGGAGAGAAAGCAGGAAAGGGGTACTGAAGGAATGATCAGCCATGATCTTATTGAATGCCGGTGCAGGCTCGAAGGGCCGAATGGCCTACTCCTGCACCTATTTTTCTATGTTTCTATGTTTCCAGAGACTTGAGCATACAAATCTAGCCTGACATTCCAGTGCAGTGCTGAGGGAATGCTGCACTGTCGGAGGTGCCGTCTTTCAAATGAGACATTAAACCGATGCCCCATCTGTTCTCTCAGGTGGACATAAAAGATTCCATCGCACTATTTTCAAAGAAGAGCAAGGGAGTTGTCCTGGCATTATTAACATCACCAAAACAGATTAACTTTTCACTATCACATTGTTATTTGTGGGAGCTCACATTTTCCCACATTATACTCCATCTTCTAAATGTTTGCCCACTCACTTAGCCTGTCTATATCCCTTTGCAGATTTTTTGTGTCCTCCTCACAATTTGCTTTCCCACCTATCTTTGTATCATAAGCAAACTTGGCGACATTACACTCGGTCCCTTCATCTAAGTAATTAATATAGATTGTAAATAGTTGAGGACCCAGCACCGATCCATGCGGCACCCCACTAGTTACTGTTTGCCAACCAGAAAATGACCCATTTATCCCGACTCTCTGTTTTCTGTTAGTTAACTAATCCTCTCTCCGTGCTAATATATTACCTCCAACCTCATGAGCCTTTATCTTGTGCAGTAACCTTTACAGATTCCTCTCCTCGTTAAATTCCACATCTCGGCCTTCCTAATATCTCCTTTGGCTTAGCATTCATTTTTGTCTGTTACACTTCTGGGAAGCAATTTAGTGATGTTTTTCTATGTTAAAGACTTTATATAAATACAAGTTGTTGTTGCCTGGCATCCAATCCTCTTCCTTGCAGAGTCTGTGACCCTCTTTCTAAATTAGGAGTGCTGTATAAATGCAAGTTGTTGATGTTGCTATATGGATCGTGCACTTTTTATGGCTTTTAGACAAATAATTGATTATTTATTAGAGTTTGTTGCTCAACTGCAATTCTGAACTGACCTGTGAATGTTTTACAGGTTTTAATTAGGGAGCCATGAATGTAGTGGTGTGTTTGGAGGACACTCAATGTAAAATAAATGAGACCCAGTTTTCTTGGTACATTGGAGTTAATTTGTAAATGTTTAAGAGTGAAGGTTATAACCTTAATAATCATTTTCGATTTAACAAAAAATCTAATCCTTTTGCATTGTTTAACATTGCATTTGTTATCCATTTGTTTTCTATGTCAGCTGTGGCTCAGTTGGTAGCACCCGCGCCTCTGAGTCAGAAGGTTGTGGGTTCAAGTCCCGCTCCAGAGACTCGAGCATACAAATCTAGGCTGACATTCCAGTGCAGTGCTGAGGGAGTGCTGCACTGTCGGAGGTGCCGTCTTTCAGATGAGACGTTAAACCAATGTCCCATTTGTTCTCTCAGGTGGACGTAAAAGATTCCATAGCACTATTTTCAAAGAAGAGCAGGGGAGTTATCCCCGGTGTCCTGGCAATACTAACATCACCAAAACAGATTAACTTTTCACTATCACATTGTTATTTGTGGGAGCTTGTTGAGCGCCAATTGGCTGCTGCGTTTCCTAAATTACAACAGTGACTATATTTCAAAAAGTACTTCATTGGCTGTAAATTGCTTTAAGATGTCCGATGGTCATGAAAGGTGCTATATAAATTCAAATCTTCCTTCCTTCCATCTTTCCTTCCTTCCTTTCTTCCAACCTTCCTTTCTTCCTTCCATCCTTCCTTCCTTCCTTTCTTTCTGTGATATATTCTTTACGATATCACGAATACACACTACAAGATGGCTCTTAACACAGAAACTTGTCATCATGTGACATACCTTTTAATGTGTTTACATCAGTAGTTGCATTACCGCAGTAGTCCACTAGGTGGAACAGTAGTCCACTGGGTGGAGTGCTATTACATTTCTCCCTCCTTAATAAAGAAGTAATCAGAACAAAATAATCATTATACATAACTTGCATGGTTAGACACAACAAAAGATATGGGGCTAGATTTTCCATTATTTTTGCATGCATACCACCCACTTAACGTCCATTTTAACGCTGAAATGAGGTGTAATGCCCATATATCGCCCATTTAGCCACAAAATGGAAATTGATGCCCATTTTTCAGACATTTATCGCCGAGCGTTACTTTCAGCATGTACGCAATGCCGATAAAAAAATAATACCGCCCGCCCACTTTTTTGGGGCGGAATCATCAGAATGAGTGAACCCAATGCTCATAATATCGCCCAGCGTAACTTTCGACACGCCATTAACGGCAAGATTCAATAATACCGTCCGTCCACTTTTTTTTTGCCGTAAACATCACATTTTCCAAAACTAACGGCCAGTATATCGCCCAGCATCACTTTCAGCACCTCGCACACATATTGCCCACAATCTCGCTCGCCAAAAAAAAACGCTGTGTAAAAGTTGAACTGATCTGAACTAATCACAGCTGTGTGGACGCCATTTTGTAAATAGCAGGTCGCTTCATTGAAAAGGCTGCTTCAACTTCGGGGGAGTTTGGATGTACTCTGGAGTTCTTTTCAGGTGATGTGACCATCTGAACAGACATCTTATCATACTGTGGACGATTGGATTTTACTTTAGGTGTCTTAGTGGGGAAATTTATTGCTTGTGAACAATCGGCATTATACTTATAGTTATTGGAATGGGGCCAGCCATTTCTCAGCCTGCCTTGATGACAATGCAGAAATTGCAGAGTGCAAATGGCACAACGTCTAATCCACAGCATTATGTAACACATGCAAGACTGATGAGGAGGACCAGACCATACACCACACGCACTTACAGGGAGAAGCGGCCTTACCTCGACTTATCCGAGAACATCTGCCTTGCTTCCACAAAGTGGTTATCTGTGAGATATGCCAGTTCATTAGGGCAGATCTACAGCCTGCCAGCTTCAGGACCTCACTGTCTGTTGAGGTCAAGGTCACCGCGGCACTGTCGTTCTACAGGTCCGGTTCCTTTCAGGCCTCCACAGTCTACATTTGCGCTATATCTCAGCATACTACACATTGCTGCATTAGACAGGTCACTGAAGCTCTGTACATACATAGGATGGACATAATCAGCTTCCCCATGACCATGGAGGCTCAGACTGACAGGGCTCTAGGATTCTTCCGAATTGCTAACTTCCCCAAGGTGCAGGGAGCAATACACTGTACACACATTGCCATGCAGGCACCTTCTCAGCACGCAGAGGTTTTTCGTAACCGAAAGGGATTTCACTCCCTGAAGGTCCAACTCGTTGTCGATCACAATCAGATAATATGGCAGTGAATGCCAAATTTCCGGACAGCATCGATGAGGCTTACATCCTGCGTGAGAGCGCTGTATCTGACATGTTTACCAGTCAGCCACAAGGTCAATGCTGGATGCTTGGTGACAAACGATATGGCCAAGCTACCTGGCTGATGACCCCCCCTGCATGACACCCACACCGAGGCTGAGAAACGATACAACCTAGAGCCACAGAGCCACACACAATGTGGTCCAGAAAACTATTGGTGTGCTTAAGCAATGCTTTAGATGCCTAGAGCACTCAGGAGGGGAGCTACAATACAAGCCTGATCAGGTAGCTCAATTCATGGTCATGTGCTCCATGCTGCACAATTTGGCTATCAGGAGGAGGCAAGAATTGCCAGAAGGGACTGATGGTCCACCTCAGGAGAGAGAGAAAGAGGAGGACGAGGGGCTGGATGCTGACCTCGGGCCAGACAACCAGGCTGGCTATGCAGCCATGCCCACGTCCCCCTCCAGACCACAGGAAAGGGTCCTCGGTGGCTACATAGCTGCAAGACTCTTACATCAGCAGCTCATAAATGAGCACTTTGCCTGAAAGAACGTTGCTGTTATTGACAAAGCTGTGTGTCTAGCTCATACATCAATGGTGGGCATCACCTTGGTGCCAGTTAAAGTTTAAGTTGATGCAAGTTAAGTTTAATTATACCCATTCATGTTAAGGAATCACCAGTGTTTAACGGTCTAGCTATCTGAGACAATGCGCAACAAGGTTATGTTAAATAAAAAAACATTTACTACGACCATTGGTCTGAAATCATAAGTATAACGGTCAGAAACACTCCACGCCCACCCCACCCTACAACACATTTTAGAACATTGACATCAATCAAATGGTCAACATGTCCAGCAACACAGAACACAGATGCAAACTAACAGGGTGGCCCCCTCCCCCCATACCTTACAACAAATTGCATACACCGAGATGAAGATGTTGCGGAGTATTCAAAATATAACACTCACACGAAAGGTCTTTTATAGAGAAGAGAGTTGTTTACTAAAACCTGATTAATCAAGGGAGATCTGGCCGCATCAGTACATTACTGAGTGCTCTCCACACCGATCTCACAGGACAGGTGGTGCAATTACATGTTTATAGAGTCGGAATACAGAAACTAGGCAGGGAAGTGTTCCATTGGTTATTTGCCACCAGTCCCCGCCCACCTACTACTAATACATTGGTTGATACAGGTTATAGGCAATTTCATGGTTACAATAATTTCTAATGATTCTATTGGTACATTCAGTTCTGACAGCTATTGCTAGGGAACAGCCCCTGCAGGCTATGTGTACTTTCCTGGGAACGTCGTCCCAGGCTTGTTATCGTTGCCAGAGTCTGGTTACACTCTGCTTTAAAGAGGCTTTTGTCCCTCTTATCTCCTGTGTCTGGAACATCGTGGCCTTCTCTCATTATTTCTGTGAGCTGTCTACGTAAATCGTGTCAGTGTTCTTATCTCCTAAGAGAATTTCTCTGACCTTAGTTTTTCTGCCTAATTCAGCTATTCTACCATGAACGCATTTTAAACCTTACTCTCAGTCTTTCTTACTTTATTTTAATTACACCGAATTACTTTACTCCTAATTAAGGTTTTTCGCCCTTACAATCCCCCATTTGATCAGGTGGTAACCCTTAATACCCACCATGAACAACAATTTTTCCTTTCTCTGCCTTTTCTTGTCTTGATTCGTGTGTCTCCCGCCTCGGTTTCGTTGATCAGGCGATAGGATTGGGACACTCACGACTCATATCAGGTATTCATGCCATCTTTGTGTTTGATTACCCCTCTTTGGATCTAGCAAAGGCTTTCTGCATTCTTGGTTACGGGCCTTGGCCAACTTCTTCGCTCTGCGTCTCTTGTAACTGCCTGCACATTCTCTCCAGAGCATCAGTACCACTATCAGCTGCACTAGGACTAACACATGGGATATAATTCTAATCCCTATCTTGTAACTTTACTCGGGTATGCCTCTCCTGTCTTTGCACTTGTTACATAACATCACCAACCAACTCAAAGCTATTACTATCTGTACTGCCACTAGGGTACGTGAAAGGATCCTTATCCACGGATGTATAATAGCAGGTTATCCTTTATTTCGCTGTCCAGTTCTTTGCCTTTATCCTTTAGCTCATAATATCTTTTAATGTTATTTTTTAATAGTCTTTTGAGCTCAGTTAAATCTTCAAGTAACAGGGGAATTGCTGGTGCTTGCTCTTCCATGTAATCAGCAATATCTTGCTTAATCTCATCGCTTATATTTAATGTCATTGTCTTCCTGGCGTGTATATACGTCATGCGTGCTCTTCCCACTGCCACCGATACTCTGGGAGTAAAGCAAAAGTTAGGTATTGTAATGTTACAAGTCAAGCCTCCGTAATTGTAAGTTCCCAGGCTAGTTACCACACAATATTCTCCTCGCCCTTGATAGGTGTAATGTGTGGGTTCGGTTCGGGCAGGGCTTATTCCAATGACATATCCTTCTGTAGTATTGTCAAACCCGTAGCTATCCTTGCTCCCGTCTCCCACTGGGTGAGGGCATATAGTTAGGCTTCCTTCTCTCCGGCACCCAGATAAAGATACTCCCCTTATATTTCCATTCTTTTTGATCTCATACTGGTCCATCACGAATGTACTCTCCCCTCGTATTATGTTTGTATCCCCTCACATCCTCCTGTAACCGCATACACCCTAGTCATTCCTTTCAGGGTGCAGCCTCTAATGGTCCAGTGTGCTGAGCCATTTCTTTCAACTGGGTGCTATTTATCCAATCTGGAACTTGCCCGGTTTGTATCTGATCTATATTGTGTCTCACCTGACCGATCATCTATCTCCCATAGGCATGACATGTGTCTCTTTTCCTGTCCTCGGCATCGTCCTCTCATTCCTGCTTATTTACCTCGTTAATTGTTTGTGCATGGCCTTCCAATATGGATACACCCTCTAGCAGTATTTTGGTTGTTTTAGATCCTAACTCTGAAGATTCTATCCCTATCCGGGCCTGTTTCCTCATTAGTACCTCCATCATTCCCCTCAAACTATCTACTCCTGCCTGGATCGCCTGTATATCCAGTGCATCTACTAGAGAGGTCCCTGTACTTACTCCAGTTAATACGTCATTCCCTATAGATCTCCTCTGTCTTCCTTCTTTGTGTCTCAGCTGCTTGTGATCTCCCTTGCTCCTGATGTGTCACTAGCTTTTCTCAGGATTGTGTCCAGCAATTGTGTGTACAACGCTTTAGTCTTGGGGCTAAACTTTTCTGGCAGGTATTGGGCTGTTAGATTTATGCTCACAGGTAACATTTCATACTGTACATTGTCAAATAACAATATTACTTCTGTTCCAGGTTTAACTACCATGCACTTACCCAAGATTAATTCCCTTGGTTTACAATATTCAGGTAACATTTTGTTACCTACTTATCTTGTGGCTTCAAGATAAGCGCTCCTGACATTCAGATGCCGCCCCCTAGGGGCTGCTTTATGTAGTTGTTGTACCCTCCTCTGTGAGTATATGCTTCTGGGTCCCCTAGGGGCAACCTTGTAGCTTATCCTTGTAGAATCGGAAGGGCGGTGGTAATCACGTTTATATTCTGTGATTAAAACACATCCTGGATATTCCAGGTTTTTAGTTAGAGTCTTACCATTTCTATTTCAATTAGATTGTTTGCACCGTTTCTCTGGGCATGTGCCTTTTTCCAGATCCATTTTATTATTGGACATGGTCCTAATTCCTTGGGATATTTCGTGTCCCAGGTACTGTACCACGGCTTGTCTGATTTGTGTCTTTTTGGGATTTACTTTAAATCCTGCTTTCCGTTATCTCAAATGTTCCAGTTTCAAGGTCATTATATCTCACTTTCTGTGGTTCTTCAACCACCTTATCTGAAGTCACAAGTTCAACTTATATTGTCCTTTGTTCTAAACTGCTAAAGCCTGCTGCTTTAACATTTTAATTTTCCAAAGTCCCTTTTACACTTTCGCAGATAGCTCCCCACTTGCCCAGGAGTTTGACCTGATCCCTGAAGGTATTTCTAGATTGTTTCCAAACCTTTTAGTTTTATTTCTCTTTTTTTTTAAAGAGATCAGATTTAACTTTTTATTTTATTGTGCCTTTTCTTAACCAGTGGCACTTGAAACCTTCACAACAAAATGAACTCTTCACTGTTCCCATCCTAATTTCTGCTCCCCTTTTGTAGTATTTGTATTTATTGCTGAATTAAAAAATGTCAAATATGGTAATACTGTTTTTTTTTTAATATTGGACTTCTCACTTAAGTTTATATTGATTCACAGATCACAGAATGCAAAGTACTTGTTTTATAATTCCCACCCTAAATATTCCGCAGTCAAAAATCACACAAGCACTTTCATTCAAGGACAGACATTCACAAAAGTCTCTTTTCAGTCAACAAAGCTTATTCATTGTTTGGATCCATACGTCACTTAAGATAGTCACTATCGGGTTTTTTTATCTTGTCGATTAAGCCCTTCCAGTCACCTGCATAGAATCTAGTAAGGGTACCTTCTTCACCCCAGTCTAATTCTTTCCCCGATGCTATTCTGTGATCCGACTATAGGCGGTCCCACCGTACTGACCCCTTCACGTGACTTTAATCCAGCCCCAAGATTTCCCTGTTCATTTTAAACTGTATTCTAGATACTGACTGTCCCTCTAATCGGTTTCCCCTACCCCTAGAGCCTGCAGTCTCATCGATACCCTTATCGATTTATCTGTATTCTAGATACTGATGGTGCCCCTACCCAGTTCCCCATGAACTCAGAGGCCACATCCACATCGATGCCTTCTGATAGTGTCTATCGTGATTTCCCAATTCCCCCAAGTCTTTTACACCATAACAGACCTTTCACAAATTCTGGTACCCTGGACAACAGACACGTCTCGTAACTTCTCACACCGGATTATGAATGGTAGTTAAAGATACTCACTCGTGATGGATTCGTATACGCTCGTCTGTAGGCTGCCCGTTGGATCCTGCCGACTACGCCAAATGTTGTGGAGTATTAAAAATACAACACTCACACGAAAGGTCTTTTATAGAGAAGAGTGTTGTTTACTAAAACCTGATTAATCAAGGGAGATCTGGTTGCATCAATACCGTTACTGAGTGCTCTCCACGCCGATCTCACAGGACAGGCGGTGCAATTACATGTTTATCGAGTCAAAATACAGAAACTAGGTGGGGAAGTGTCCAATTGGTTATTTGCCACCAGTCCCCGCCCACCTACTACTAATACATTGGTTGATACAGGTTACAGGAAATGTCATTGGTTGCAGTAATTTCTAATTGGTACATTCAGTTCTGACAGCTGTTGCTAGAAAACAGATGCTGCAGATTATGTGTACTTTCCTGGGAACGTCTTCCCAGGCTTGTTATCTTTGCCAGAGTCTGGTTACACTCTGCTTTAAAGAGACTTTTGTCCCTCTTATCTCCTGTGTCTGGAACATCGTGGCCTTCTCTCATTATTTCTGTGAGCTGTCTACGTAAATCGTGTGGGTGTTCTTATCTCCGAAGAGAATTTCTCTGACAGTTTTTCTGCCTAATTCAGCTATTCTACCTTGAACGCATTTTAAACCTTACTCTCAGTCTTTCTTACTTTATTTTAATTACACCGAATTACTTTACCCCTAATTAAGGTTTTTCGCCCTTACAGTGATATAACAAAGCCATCACTTGTGGACACGCACCTCACTTTCCTTCCCTCCTCCCCTTCTTCTCCCCACCTCTACCCCTTCCCCTCCTCACTCGATGCTGTCTGGCCGAGGCGCTCCTCAGGTGGTGCCTCATTGGGGGGGGATGAAGGCAGAGCCGACGGTTGCACAGATACGGGAGCGGGGGAACCGAGGTGGGAACATTCTTGGATCCCTTCAGGCTCTCATGTGTTATTGGCACTGGGGGTGCGGAACCAAGGGGTGGAGTGCAGTGCTCCAGGATCAGTGGGAGGCCTGTGCCACCAGTGTTCGTGGCTATCACCTCCAGGGCCTCTGCCATCTGCAGAAAGTACTCTGTCATGGTGCCGGAGATGCTGGCCAGCTGTCGGGATATGTTCCCAATGCCTGGAGGATCTGGTGGAGCAGACCTGCCGCGTCTATGAAACCTCCACGGGGTTGACGCCATCCTGGGGACAACTGGAATGCCCTGTGGCGAGGTGCTTGGGCCCGGTACCTCCAGAGTGGAGGTGGGAATGGCCGGAAGAGCACTAGATGGCCTTGGGGTTGAAAGCCTTCTGGAGCCTGGCGATGCAGGCTCCTCAAAGTCTGCGCTGTCATCCGGAGAGAAGGGACCCCTGCAGATTGACAGGAGAGAATCGGTTCTTGCTATTGAGGGAGTGCAGCGAAGGTTCACCAGACTGATTCCCGGGATGGCGGGACTGACCTATCAAGAAAGACTGGATCAACTGGGCTTGTATTCACTGGAGTTCAGAAGAATGAGAGGGGACCTCATAGAAACGTTTAAAATTCTGACGGGGTTAGACAGGTTAGATGCAGGAAGAATGTTCCCAATGTTGGGGAAGTCCAGAACCAGGGGTCACAGTCTAAGGATAAGGGGTAAGCCATTTAGGACCGAGATGCGGAGGAACTTCTTCACCCAGAGAGTGGTGAACCTGTGGAATTCTCTACCACAGAAAGTTGTTGAGGCCAATTCACTAAATATATTCAAAAAGGAGTTAGATGAGGTCCTTACTGCTAGGGGGATCAAGGGGTATGGCGAGAAAGCAGGAATGGGGTACTGAAGTTGAATGTTCAGCCATGAACTCATTGAATGGCGGTGCAGGCTAGAAGGGCCGAATGGCCTACTCCTGCACCTATTTTCTATGTTTCTATGTTTCTATGTTTCTATGGTTCTCTTCAGCACCAGATTTAGGATCGGACCCGCGCCCCCAACTTCTGGCCTCAGTGGTGTTGCCTGGGGAAGCGCTGCTGGCTGAGCTGCAAAACATAAATGAGGTTATTAGAGGAGAAGGGGGCACTAGGGTCAGAAAGTGAGTCCAGCGCTACACACAGCATATGCACGACAAAAGCACCAATGCTATCAAAATCATCACAGACATCACATTTTATGATCATCAACACATTCTGCATTGCAATGATTCTCATGAGACCAGCAATATTTAGAGGACACTTTGAGCAATCATCTATCATATATTATTATTTGGATATGAGTGGGTGTGGCATCTATTGACTTTCCATCACGCAATGGTGTATACTTTACTCACTTCAGGTTCTGCAGCTGTCAGCATGACTCGTCCTCCTGCATGAGGGAGGCATTTGCCTTGTCTGAGAACCTCCTCCCTTTCTTTCATCCTCCCATTTGTTCCTCTCCTAGCTCACTGTTCTCGCCAACGTCAGTCTCCACAGCGTGCTGTGTCGCCTCCTCCACTCACTCCATTATAGGCACCAAATTAGACAAAATATCTGGCTGATAACAGCTAACTTTTTTCTCACAATTTTGTATAAAGCTCAAAGCTCTCCCTCCTACCTCCCAAAGCAGCCAAACAAGCACCCACACCACACCCACACATGCCTTCACTCCCTCTCTGCTTCCTCTCTGTCTCCTCTTATGCACATGTAATGATGACCCCTGACCTCCTGAGTCGCGGGAAATGAGCGTTGCCATGCCGTTGCTAAGGATGGCGACACTTTACGACAGAAGGTCAGAAAGATTCAACACTAACGCCAATTTCAGATCGCTCGCGGTAACGCCCATTTTTTAAAATGGAAACTAGGGGATTTGAAAATGGGTAAGAATCCGGCGATCTGAAAACCCATATTTACTACCCAAACCAGAAATAATGGCCATTTTTGGGTGATCTGCTCAAAAGTGGAAAATCTCGCCCCATGAACTTATTTTGCCATATTTTCAAGTCAAACTCAACCACTGGTTTTCTGTTTCGAAGAGGATACCTGCGCTCTCGAACAGAACTTTCCAAACTTGGTGTCAAACTTAGACTCATTTTAGGCTGAGCCTGAGGAGAGTTTTTCTCCAAGGGCAGCCCTTGATCTACATTTGAACTCTCTACAACTTCAGAATGTTTGTCTGCCTGACTCGGACTCAGACTTAAATTCTGACTTTCTCTTGGACTTGTTTTTAGTCCGTGTGATGTAAGATTTGCTACTGATACTCTACTTGTAACAAGACTATCTGACTCATCAGAAATAATCGAATCATTCCAATTTTCAACTCCTTCCACAACTGTAGGTAAAATATGATCACTGTGAACAAACCTAACCTTTCCATGATCAAACATCTTGACCAAATATGTGCGAGGGCCACATATCTTCACTATTCTTCCTGGTAACTACTTTAACCAATTATAATGATGGTTCTTCACTCTAATCTTCTGATTCAATTTCACATTTCTCTCTCTTACTCTACCTCTATCATGATTCTCTTTCTGTCTTAATCGTTTCTCTTCTGCTGACTGTGCCAGGTTTGGCTTTAACAACGGGAACCTGGTTCATGCCTGTCATTTGAGAAACAACTCCGTTAGTGTTGTAACAGTATTGTATGAGGAATAGTTATAAAAATATTTGGAAAATTTGCCAATTTGTGGTCCAATGATAACTGCCATTGGCTTGATGAGGGCACATTTTACAATTTGGTGCTGTGTGCTCTGCTGCACCATTTTGAGGCAGGGTGGTACGGTGGAACTTTGATATGTTTCACACCATTTCTGCTCATGAACTGTGCAAATTTGTCTGAACAAAATTGTGGCCCATTATCAGACACAATTTATTCTAGGAGGCCATATGAAGAAAATAATCTTTGCAAATTGTCTAGTTTTTTTACTTGTTGTTACTTTCCACATTGGAAACACCTCTACCCACTTCGAATAACTATCAATCACGATGAACAATTGTTGTCCTTCTATCTCAGCCAAAATCTACATGTAACCTTTGCTACACCCTGTGAGGCCATTTCCATGGCTGTAATGG
This sequence comes from Pristiophorus japonicus, assembly GCF_044704955.1. Taxonomy (NCBI): domain Eukaryota; kingdom Metazoa; phylum Chordata; class Chondrichthyes; family Pristiophoridae; genus Pristiophorus; species Pristiophorus japonicus. The sequence continues at coordinate 149,546,291 of NC_091983.1, forward strand.
TACTGATGGTGGTTTCTTGCTTACAAATTTACATGTTGTACACTGAGTAATGATGTGCTCTATATCTTTATTTAAACCTGGCCACCATAAGCAACTGCACGCAAACTCTTGGTCAAACACATTTCGCGATGCTAGTCATGAAGATCTCCAAACAATTTGGACCTGAATTTATTTGGAATAACTACTCTTGAACCCTACATGATACAATCTTAAACCACTGATAATTCATTCCTACGAATATCTTCCTCTGATACTTGGTTTGGCCAGCCATTTGCTATATAATCATACACCTTTGACATAACTGGGTCATGCTTGGTTGCTCAAACAATCTCTTCAGCTGTAACTGGCAGTTCATCAATTTATGAAAAATAGAACACTTCTTCCCTATTGGGTGTATCTTGTGATAAGGATGGCAACCTGGACATAGCATCAGCATTACCATCTGATTTAGGTACAATGACAATGGATATAGTCCAATTACTTAGAGCTACCTTGGAGATAATGTTCTCAGTTTCAAGTCATTTGAGTTCTTGCTTAACTTTCTCCTTGATTGCGTATGGTATGGGACATGGCTTGCAGTAAACTGGTCTTGTGTCTTGCTGCACTCTGACACTCGCCTTGAAGCCTTGAATTGGACTGCCTGTTTCACAGAACATCTTTGGAAACTGCTTGATGATGTCATTTTTTGATGCAAATTTTGTTTCCACGTGAAAAATCTCATTCCAATCCAGCTTCAGTGATCCCAATCAATTTCTACCTATCAAGGCAGGCTTGTCTCCTGCCACTACTATGAGAGGCAAGCTCTAAAACTGATCCTTGTATTTCACCAGTATGGTGATACGTCCTACCACAGGAATTTGCTCTCCTGAGTAATCTCGCAGCTCTATCTTTGATTTCTTCAGTCGATAATCACTCAACTTGTTGAGATATAGCGATTCCAGTACTACGCTCATGGATGCCCCAGTGTCGATTTCCATGGGTATCCTGGTTCCTACAATGTCTACTTGAATGACGATACATCGTGAATCATTGTTAGATACCCTCGTGCTCCTGATGACATTATCTCCAGAACCCCTTTGTCCTGTTGCTTCTCTTCAATGCTATGTAGCATATGCCGATTTCTACTTCTAGCATCGAACATCAGGTTACTCTTCAGTCATCATACCTTCGCAAGATGCCCAGTTTTCTTGCAGTAGAAACACTTTGCCTTCACACAAGGACAACCTTGAGCAATGTGTTGTCCCAGGCACCGACAGCATGACTTCAATGTACTTTTACCATGGCCAGTTGCTGAGGCCAACTGCTTTTTACTTTTAACCTGCAGACAATTCACCTCGGTTGTCTGATGTCTAGAAATGGTGCAAAATTTTCGGGTGGTATTGGTTGACCATATCCATCGACGTAGCTTTCTGACAAGCTCAATCAAAAATCAAGTTAGGGGTTGTCAACAACTTTCTTCTGATTACTTCATTTTTCATCCCACAAACAAAGTGGTCACGCAATGCTCGGTCCTGAAAGTATCCAAAATGACAGTGAATGGATAGTTTCTTTAAAGGTACAATGTACTCACTGATACCCTCATCAATTAATTGATCTCATATTCCAAAACAATAACTTTCAGCAAGTTCCAGAGGCTCAGGACTGTAGAGATGTTCTAACTTGGTTAGAATCTCCATCAGTGACTTGTCCTTCTGGCTTGATGGGAACAAGCACATTTTTCAGGGTTTCATACACCTCGGGGCCTGCTTCAGTCAAGAAAATAACCCATTTTCTTTCTAAAACGACCTGGTTATGGTTTTCATCATCGGGGACTTCAACTATACTATTTGCAGTGAAAAACATATCTGGCTGCTCCACATATGCTCCAAAAGTCTTTCGGTTGCGATGGAACTCACCCAAGCGCCCTATCATTCCCATAGGCATGGCCATCTGGACTCTGACAGTTGAGCCAATTGTGCTTGGAATTTACCTTGGATTTTTAGCTGTTTTGCAAAATAAAGAACCTCTCAAAGTCTCTCTGTTGGTTGGCTGGATCATCCACCAACAAACATTTCAGCTAAGGAATCCAATTATCCTATCCTCATCGCCAATGTGATATATTCTTTATGACATCACTAACAACACACACTACAGGATGACTCTTAACACAGAAACTTGTCATCAAGTGACTTTGTCACATGACCCTTTTGTTATATATACATCAGTAGTTGCACTACCACATTAGTCCTTCCTTCCTTCCTTCCTTCCTTCCTTCCTTCCTTCCTTCCTTCCTTTCCCTCCCTTCCCTTCCCTCCCTCCTTCCTTCCTTCCCATAGTAATGCATATAAAGGTGGCATGGCTACAGAGTTAAAGTAACAGTGAGTGGGGTGGAAGCCATAGGTTTCATTCTCCTTCCACTGAGCTATGCTACTACAGTGAAGTGCTGAATGAAAGCCTCTGCCTTTTCAAAGGTGGGATGAGGGACAATCAAAGGGAATTTGTCGCTGGGCTATGTTGCATGCCTCATAGCAGTCAGCTGCAGAGTACATAAGAACATAAGAAATAGGAGCAGGAGTAGGCCACCTGGCCCCTTGAGTCCGCTTCGCCATGCAATAACTCAACAAAATCATGGCTGATCTGATCATGGACTCAGCTCCACTTCCTTGCCCGCTCCCCATAACCCTTTATTCCCTTATCGCTCAAAAATCAGTCTATCACCAACTTTAAAATATTCAATGACCCAGCCTCCACAGCTCTCTGGGGCAGAGAATTCCATAGATTTATAACCCTCTGAGAGAATAAATTCCTCCTCATATCAGTTTTAAATGGGCAGCCCTTGATTCTGAGACTATGTCTCCTAGTTTTAGTTTCCCCTATGAGTGGAAATATCTTTTCTGCATCCACCTTGTCGAGACCCCTCATTATCTTATATATTTCGATAAGATCACCTCTTATTCTTCTGAACACCAATGGCAGGCAGTGACTAATGCCAGAATGGCAGGCAGTGACTAGTGGAGTGCCGCAGAGCACAGTGCTGGGACCCCAGCTCTTTACAATATACATTAACGATTTAGATGAAGGAATTAAGTGTAATATTTCCAAGTTTGCAGATGACACTAAACTGGGTGGCGGTGTGAGCTGTGAGGAGGATGCTAAGAGGCTGCAGGGTGACTTGGACAGGTTAGGTGAGTGGGCAAATGCATGGCAGATGCAGTATAATGTGGATAAATGTGAGGTTATCCATTTTGGGGGCAAAAACACGAAGGCAGAATATTATCTGAATGGCAGCAGATTAGGAAAAGGGGAAGTGCAATGAGACCTGGGTGTCATGGTTCATCAGTCATTGAAAGTTGGCATGCAGGTTTAGCAGGCGGTGAAGAAGGCAAATGGTATGTTGGCCTTCATAGCCTTGGTGAGGCCACACCTGGAATATTGTGTTCAATTTTGGACTCCTAATCTGAGGAAGGACGTTCTTGCTATTGAGGGAGTGCAGCCAAGGTTCACCAGACTGATTCCAGGGATGGCTGGATATGAGGAGAGGCTGGATCAACTGGGCCTTTATTCACTGGAGTTTAGAAGGCTGAGAGGGGATCTCATAGAAACATATAAGATTCTGATGGGACTGGACAGGTTAGATGCGGGAAGAATGTTCCCGATGTTGGGGAAGTCCAGAGCCAGGGGACATAGTCTTAGAATAAGGGGTAGGCCATTTAGGACTGAGATGAAGAGAAACTTCTTCACTCAGAGAGTTGTTAACCTGTGGAATTCCCTGTCGCAGAGAGTTGTTGATGCGAGTTCATTGGATATATTCAAGAGGGAGTTAGCTATGGCCCTTATGGCTAAGGGGATCAAGGGGTATGGAGAGAAAGCAGGAAAGGGATACTGAGGGAGTGATCAGCCATGATCTTATTGAATGGCGGTGCAGGCTCGAAGGGTCGAATGGCCTACTCCTGCACCCATTTTCTATGTTTCTATGTATAGGCCCAACCTACTCAACCCATCCTCATCTCCAGAGTCAACCGAGTGAACCTTCTCTGAACAGCCTCCAATGCAATTATATCCTGCCTTAAATATGAGACTAAAACTGCACGCAGTACTCCAGGTGTGGCCCTGTATAGTTGTAGCAGGGCTTCTCTGCTTTTAGATAGAAAATAGGAGCAGTAGTGGGACATTCGGCCCTTCAAGTCTGATCCTCTATCGCAACACCATATTCCAACTTTTTCCCCATTCCCCTTGATGCCTTTTGTTTCTAGAAATCTATCTATCTCCCTCTTAAATATATTCAGTGACTTGGCCTCCATGGTCTTCTGTGGTGGACAATTCCACAGGCTCACCACCCTCTGAGTGAAAAAATGTCTCCTCATCTCGGTCCTAAATTTCCTATCCCATATCCTGAGACTGTGACCCCTTGTTCTAGATTTCCCAGCCAGGGGAAACATCCTCCCCGCATCCAATCTATCCAACCCAGTCAGAATTTTATACGTTTCAATGAGATCCCCTCTCATCCTTCTAAACTCGAGTGAATACAGGCCTAGTTGGCCCAATCTCTCCTCATACGACAGTTCTGCCACCCCAGGAATCAGTCTGGTGAACCTTCGCTGCACTCCCTCTATATCCTTTCTTCCGTAACGAGACCAAAACTGCACACAATTCTCAGGTGTGGTCTCAGCAAGGCCCTGTATAACTGTAGTAAGATATCCTTCCTCCTGTATTCAAATCCTCTTGCAATGAAGGCCAACATACCATTTACCTTCCTAACTGCTTGCTGCACCTGCATGTTTGCTTTCAATGACTGGTGTACAAGGACACCCAGGTCCCTCTGTACATCGACACTTCCCAAGCCATCACCATTTAAATAATACTTTGTCTTTATGTTTTTCCTACTAAAGTGGAAACTTCACATTTATCCACATTATACTGCATCTGCCATGTGTTTGCCCACTCACTCAACCTACTTAAATCACCTTGCAGTAGCTTTGCATCCTTCTCACAATCCCACCTAGTTTTGTCAGCAAACTTGGAAATATTACATTTGGTTCTCTCATCCAAATCATTTACATATATTGTGAATAGCTGGGGCCCAAGCACTGATCCCTGTGCTACCCCACTAGTCACTGCCCCCACCCCGAAAAAGACCCATTTATTCCTACTCTCTGTTTTCTGTCAGTTAAAGAATTTTCAATCCATGCCAAAATATTACCCCAAATCCTATATGCTTTAATTTTGCACACTAACCTCTTATGTGGGACTTTATCAAAGGCCTTCTGAAAATCCAAATACACTATATCCACTGGTTCTCCCTTATCTATTCTATCAGTTACATCCTCAAAAAGCTCCAATAGGTTTGTCAAATATGATTTTCCTTTCATAAATCCATGTTGACTTTGTTTAATCCCATTTCTAAGTGTGCTGTTATCACATCCTTTATTATAGATTCTAGCATTTTCCCTGCTACTGATGTTAGGCTAACCGGTCTGTAGTATCCCATTTTCTCTCTCCCTCGTTTTTTAAATAGTGGGGTTACATTTGCCACCCTCCAATCTGCAGGAACTATTACATAATCTCTAGAATTTTGGAAGATGACAACCGATGCATGCACTATTTCCATGGCTACCTCTTTTAATACTCTGGGATGCAGATCACCAGGCTCTGGGGATTTATCGGTCTTCAGTCCCATTAGTTTCTCCAGCACTATTTTCTCACTAATAATCATTTCCTTTAATTCCTCTTGCTCATAAGACCCTTGGTTCCCTAGCATTTCTGGGACGTTATTTGTGTCCTCTTCCGTGAAGACAGACCGAAGTATTTATTTAATTGCTCTGCTATTTCCTTGTTCCCCATTACAAATTCTCCAATTTCTGTCTGTAAAGGACCTACATTTGTCTTCGCTACTCTTTTTCTTTTTACGTACTTGTAGAAACTTTTGCAGTTGGTTTTATTTTCCTTGCAAGTTTACTCTCATACTCTATTTTTCCCCTCTTAATCAATCTCTTGGTCCTTTTTTGCTGAATTCTAAACTGCACCCAATCTTCAGGCTTGCTACTTTTTCTAGCAACTTTGTATAACTCCTCTTTGGATCCAATACTGTCTTTAATTTCTTTTGTTAGCCATGGTTGGGCCACTTTTCCTTTTGTGTTTTTACGCCAGAAAGGAATGTATAACTGTTACAATTCATGAATTCGTTCCTTAAATATTAGCCATTGCCTATCCACTGTCATGCCTTTTAATGAATCTTCCCAATCTATCATAGCCAATTCATTCCTCATACCTTTTTAGTTTCCTTTGTTTAGACTAAGGACCCTAGTTTCTATCCCCCTTGCAATAAAGGCCAACATTCCATTTGCCTTCCTGATTACTTCCTGTACCTGCATACTAACTTTTTGTGTTTCATGCACAAGGACCCCCAGGTCCTGCTGTACTGCAATACTTTTCAATTGTTCACCATTTAAATTATAATTTGATTTACAATTTTTTCTGCCAAAGTGGATATCCTCACATTTTCCCACATTATACTACATTTGCCAAATTTTTGTCCACTCACTTAGCCTGTCTATATCCCTTTGCAGATTTTTTATGCCCTCCTCACAATTTGCTTTCCCACCCATCTTTGTATCAGCAAACTTGGCTACATTACACTCAGTCAGTCCCTTGATTAAAATCATTAGTATAGATTGTAAATAGTTGAGGCCCCAACACCGATCCCTACAGTACCCCACTAGTCACGTTTGGCAACCGGAAAATGACCCATTTATCCTGACTCTGTTTTCTATTAGTTAGCCAATCCTCTATCCATGCTAATATGTTATCCCCAACCCCATGAACTTTTATCTTGTGCAGTAACCTTTTATGTGGCACCTTATCGAATACCTTCTGGAAATCCAAATACACATCTACTGGTTTCCCCTTATCCATCCTCAAAGAACTCCAGCAAATTTGTCAAACATGATTTCCCTTTTGATAAAACCATGCTGACTCTGCTTGATTGAATTATGCTTTTCCAAATGTCCCGCTACTGCTTCCTTAATAATGGACTTCAGCATTTTACGATTGACAGATTTTAGGCTAACTGGTCTAAAGTTTCCTGCTTTTTGTCTGCCTCCTTTTTTAACTAGGGGCATTACATTTGCGGTTTTCAAACTGCTGGGACCGCCCCATAATCCAGGGAATTTTGGTAGATTACAACCAATGCATCCAATATCTCTGCACCCACCTCTTTTAAGGCCCTAGGATGTAAGCCATCAGGTCCAGGGGACTTGTCCGCCTTTAGTCCCATTATTTTACCGAGTACTACTTCTTTAGTGATAGTGATTGTATTAAATTCCTCCCTCCCTAAAGCCTCTTGATTATCCACTATTGGGATGTTTTTAGTGTCTTCTATTGTGAAGACCAATACAAAATATTTGTTCAACATCTCTGCCATTTCCCTGTTCTCCATTATTAATTCCCCGGTCTCATCCTCTAGGGGACCACCATTTATTTTAGCCACTCTTTTCCTTTTTATGTACCTGTAGAAACTCTTACTATCTATTTTTTATATTTCATGCTAGTTTGCTTTCATAATCTATCTTCCCTCTCTTATCATTTTGTTAGTCGTTCTTTGCTGGCTTTTAAAAGTTTCCCAATTCTCTGGCCTCCCACTAGTCTTGGCTACATTGTATGCCCTTGTTTTCAATTTGATACCATCCCTTATTTTCTTAGTTAGCCACGAATGGTTATCCCTTCTCTTACAGTCTTTCCTTTTCATTGGGATATATTTTTGTTGCGAGTTATGAAATATCTCCTTAAACGTCTGCCACTGCTCATCAACCATCCCATACTTTAATCTATTTTCCCAGTCCACTTTAGCCAACTCTGCCTTCATACCTTTGTAATCTCCTTTATTTAAGCTTAGGACACTGGTGTGAGATCCAACTTTCTCCAACTGAATTTGTAATTCAACCAGGTTATGGTTACTCATTCCTAGAGGATCCTTTACGAGGTGATTATTTATTAATCCTGTCTCGTTACACAGCACCAGATCTAAGATAACCGACTCCCTTGTTGGTTCTGCAACGCACTGTTCAAGGAAACTATCCCGGAAATACTCTATGAACTCTTCCTCAAGGCTACCTTGGCCAATTTGCTTTGTCCAATCAATATGAAGGTTGAAATCAACCGTGATTATTGCCGTCTGTTTTTTACAAGCCTTCATTATTTCTTGATTTATACTCCGTCCAACAGTGTAGCTACTGTTAAGGAGCCTAGAGACTATGCCCACCAACGGACTTTTTCCACTTTTTATTCCTTATCTCCACCCAAACTGATTCAACATCTCTATCTTCTGAGCCAATGTCGTTTCTCACTAACGCACCTGGAATACTGCATACAGTTTTGGTTTTCATATTTAAGAAAGGATATACTTGCTTTAGAGGCAGTTCAGAGAAGGTTCACAAGGTTGATTCCAGAGATGAAGGGGTTGACTTATGAGGAAAGGTTGAGTAGGTTGGGCCTCTACTCATTGGAATGAGAGGTGATCTTATCGAAACGTATAAGATTATGAGGGGGTTTGACAAGGTGGATGCAGAGAGGATGTTTTCACTGATAGGGGAGACTGGAACTAGGGGGCATAATCTTAGAATAAAGGGCCGCTCATTTAAAACTGAGATAAGGAGGAATTTCTTCTCTCAGAGGGTTGTTAATCTGTGGAATTCACTGCCTCAGAGAGCTGTGGAAGCTGGATCATTGAGTAGATTTAAGACTGAGATAGACAGTTTCTTAACCGATAAAAGAATAAGGGGTTATGGGGAGCGGGCAGGGAAGTGGACCAAAGTCCATGATCAGATCAGCCATGATCATGTTAAATGGCGGAGGGGCCATATGGCGTACTCCTGCAATTTCTTATGTTCTTATGATCTCATCCTTTATTAACAGTGCTACCCCACCTCCTTTTCCTTTCTGTCTGTCCTTCCGAATTGTCAAATACCCCTGAATATTTAGTTCCCAGTCCTGGTCCCCTTCCAACCACGTCACTGTAATGGCTATCAGATCATACCCACTTGTATCTATTGTCAACTCATCTATTTTGTTACAAATATCACTGGTGGAGGCCTTGTATAGGTGACTTCTCTGCCCTGACGGCTATAGCCAGTGAGGACCTTCTGAGTTTGATGCAGACATACAAAAGATACAATAAAGAGATTTCTTTACCTCATTTGAAAAAAAATAGCTCGATTTATTTTAATGTGAAAGCACATTCTGCATCAAGTCACCACTATTTTCAGCTCCCCGTTTATAATCCCCGTGCCACAATAGTGAGGCTGAGTATAAATTTTGCACACTGAGCGCCGAGGATGCTGGCCCAGAATCCCACTAGGAGTGCTTTCTCTCATTTCTTTTCATGCTAGTGATTTATGTATTTGTATTCCGAGATCCCTTTGTTCCTCTACCCCACCTAGACTCGCACCCTCCAAGTAATGAGTGACCTCCCGATTCTTCCTACCAAAATGTCACCTCACATTTATCTGTGTTGCAATTCATTTGCCAGTTATATGCCCATTATTCACTTCTTTAAGATAGAGGGCCACGCACTCGAATGCACAACAAATCGACTCATTCATTGATAGGTCTAGCGTTCCCATGTCAAGCATTTCCATGCCGTTCTCTCCTCAGCTATTCCTCATACTATTCCAGGATCATCTACGAGGCCAAGGACAACCCACTGCTCCTTTTCTTCATGACTAATTTGCCTCCTTAAACTCACAGCTACCTCCCCATTCCCTCTCCCCCACCCCATACCTCCAATACCAAGTGAAATGGACACATGGATTTCTTCAAAACCAAAATACTGCGGATGCCGGAAATCTGAAATAAAAACAAAAATGCTGGAAATACTCAGCAGGTCAAGCAATATCTGTGGCGAGAGAAACAGAGTTAATGTTTTAGGTGACCTTTTGTCTGACGAAAGCTCATCGACTTGAAATGTTAACTCTGCTTCTTTCTGCAAAGATGCTGCCTGATTTGCTGAGTATTTCCAGCATTTTATATTTTTATTTCATGGATTTCTTAATCGCTATGATTGAGATCATCCATGCGTCTACCTCCACTATTATCTCCTCTTCCTCTTTGCTTTACTTCTGACCTTCCTTATTTTTCCCTTCCCCTCTACCTGTAATCTTCCATCTTATCCTCTCTAAGCTTATGTCTTCTATGAGACCCACCTCCTGCTCCCTTGATCCCTTCCCCACCACCCTCCTGATCGCTCAACCACCCCTCCTAGCCTATATGAAGCTGACATTTTCCTTTGCTCAGGCACCTTCCAGCTTCCTTTTAAAGCTGCCATCATTTCCCCCTCCTCAGCAAGATATCCTCGATCCATCTATCCTCTCCAACTATACAGTCCCATCTCCAACCTCCTTCCCCTCTCTAAGATCCTCAAATGTGTTGTCGGCATCAGTTTCTTGGCCAGCTCTCACAAAACTCCCTGTTTGAATTCCCAAACTCTGGCTTCTTCCCTGCTCACAGCACCAAGTCTGCTCCGGCCAAAGTTACAATTGATATGCTCTGTGATTGTGAACGTGGCGTGTTATTCTTTCTTGTATTCCTTGACCTTTCTATAGTATTTGGTCAACTTTGTTATACTTCTCCACAGCCTCTTGTCAACTGTACAGCAGCATCCGATTGTCTTCACGTGGTTCCCCTCTCACTTGGCCAAATGCATCCAGCGCAACAGCAGCAATAGCGTTTCTTGCCTCCCTCGTAGCCACCTTCGGAGTCCCCCACATGTTTGGACCCCTCGCCTTGCCCCTTAGTGACATCATCTGCAGGCATGGAGTACGCCTCTGTAGAACGTCCAGTTCTATTTCTCCACTACTTCCCTTGACCCCATAACAGCCTCTTCTGACATCAAGTCATGCATGAATCAAAATTTCTTCCAACTGTATGTTGGGATGATCAATCCATTGCTTTCGGACCCTGCTGTACACTTCACTGCCTTACCACTGACTCCAATCTCCCCTCAGCCACTTATTTGAGCTGAACTAGAACATAGGAATTGTTGGCGTCCTATTTGACCCAGAGCTGAGCTTCAAACCCCATATCCTATGTATCAGCAGGACCACTGATATCCAGCTCTGCAACATGGCTGGCCTCCACCCTTACCTCAGTCCCATTGCTGCGAAAAATCATCCATATTTTTCTCAAATGTCATTGCTTACCTTCAACCTTCCATCCTTCATAAATTTCAATTTGTCCAAAGCTCAACTGCCAATCTTCTGTCCCACACTGAGCCCTGCTCACCTATCCCTCTATCCTCAATTATCAAAATTGGCTTCCTGTTTCCCAACACATTGAATTTATAATCATTATCCTCATCTTGTTGCCAGGGTCAAGGATGTCACTGAGCGGCTGCAGGGCATTCTGGGGGGGAGAGGGTGAACAGCCAGAGGTCGTGGTCCACATCAGTACCAATGACATAGGTAGGAAGAGGAATGAGGTCCTGCAGGCAGAGTTTAGGGAGCTAGGAGAGAGATTAATAAGCAGGACCTCAAAGGTAGTAATCTCCAGATTACTCCCAGTGCCACTAGCTAGTGAGTACTGAAATAGGAGGATAAAGCAGATGAATACGTAGCTGGAGAGATGATGCAGGTGGGAGGGCGTTAGTTTCCTGAGGCATTGGGACCGCTTCTGGAGGAGGTGGGACCTGTACAAGCTGAACAGGTTGCACCTCAACAGAGCTGGGACCAATATCCTCATGGTGGGGGGGGGGGGGGGTTGCTAGTGCTGTTGTGGAGGGTTTAAATTAGCTTGACAGGGGGATGGGAACCTGAAAATAGATTCAGTGGGGAGGGGAGTAAAGCTGGAATTAGAAAGCAAAAATAAAGAAAGTGAGTTTGAAGGAGAGAGGAAACAAGCAGGAAAAAAGGGTAAAAAAACAAACTTAAAGGCACTTTGTCTAAATGCATGCAGCATTTGTAACAAAATAGATGAGTTGACGGCACGAATTGAGACAAATGGGTATGATCTGATAGCCATTGCAGAGACGTGGTTGCAAGGTGACCAGGACTGGGAATTAAATATTCAGGGATATTGACAATCCGGAAGGACAGACAGAAAGGAAAAGAAGGTGGGGTAACTCTATTGATAAAGGATGGAATCCCTGCAATAGTAAGAAACGATATTGGCTCAAATGATAAGGATGTTGAAAAAGTTTGGGTGAAGATAAGGAACAATAAGGGGAAAAAGTCACTGGTGGGCATAGTCTATAGGCCCCTAACAGTAGCAACTCTGTTGGTTGGAGCATAAACCAGGAAATAGTGGGGGCTTGTAAAAAGGGAACAACAATAATCATGGATGATTTTAACCTCCATATTGATTGGACAAATAAAATTGGTCAGGGTAGCCTTGAGGAGGAGTTCATAGAGTGCATAAGGGACGGGTTCCTTGAGCAGTACGTAACGGAACCAACCAGGGGGCAGGCTATCTTAGATCTGGTGCTGTGTAATGAGACAGGATTAATAAACAATCTCATAGTAAAGGATCCCCTTAGAATGAGTGATCATAGCATGATTGAATTTCAAATTCAGATGGAGAGTGAGAAAGTTGGATCTCTAACCAGTGTACCAAGCTTAAATAAAGGAGACTATAATAAAGGAGGTATAAGGGCAGAGTTGGCTAAAGTGGACTGGGGAAATAAATTAAAGTGTAGGACAGTTGATGAACAGTGGTGTACATTTAACCGAGATATTTCATAACTCTCAAGAAAAATATATTCCAGTGAGGAGGAAAGGGTGTAAGAGAAAAGATAGACATCTGTGGCTAACTAAAGAAATAAAGGACGGTATCCAATTAAAAACAAGGGCATACAAAGTGGCCAAAACTAGTGGGAGGACAGAAGACTGGGAAACTTTTAAAAGCCGGCAAAGAATGACTAAGAAAATGATTAAGAAAGGGAAGATAGACTATGAAAGTAAACTAGCACAAAATATAAAAACAGATAGCAAGAGTTTCTATAGGTATATAAAAAGGAAAAGGGTGGCTAAAGTAAATGTTGGTCCCTTAGAGGACAAGACTGGGGAATTAGTAATGGGGAACATGGAGGTGGCAGAAACTCTGAACAAATATGTTGTATCAGTCTTTATGGTAGAGGACACTAACAATATTCCAACAGTGGATAGTCAAGGGGCTATAGGGGGGGAGGAACTTAACACAATCACAAAGGAGGTGGTACTCAGTAAGATAATGGGACTAAAGGCAGATAAATCCCCTGGACCTGATGGCTTGCATCCTCGGGTCTTAAGAGAAGTAACGGCAGGGATAGCGGATGCATTGGTTGTAATTTACTAAAATTCCCTGGATTCTGGGAAGGTCCCAACAGATTGGAAAACTGCAAATGTAACGACCCTATTTAAAAAAGGAGGCAGACAAAAAGAAGTAAACTATAGACCAGTTAGCCTAACATCTGTGGTTGGGAAAATGTTGGAGTCTATTATTAAAGAAACAGTAGCAGGACATTTGGAAAAGCAAAATTCGGTCAGGCAGAGTCAGCATGGATTTATGAAGGGGAAGTCATGTTGACAAATTTGCTGGAATTCTTTGAGGATGTAACGAATAGGATGGATAAAGGGGAATCAGTGGATGTGGTGTATTTAGACTTCCAGAAGGCATTTGACAAAGTGCCACATAAAAGGTTACTGCACAAGATAAAAGTTCACGGGGTTGGGGGTAATATATTAGCATGGATAGAGAATTGGCTAACTAACAGAAAACAGAAAGTCGGGATAAATGGTTCATTCTCTGTCTGGCAACCAGTAACTGGTGGGGTGCTGCAGGGATCAGTACCAGGACCCCAACTATTTACACTCTATATTAATGACTTGGAAGAAGGGACTGAGTGTATGTAGCCAAGTTTGCTGACGACAAAAAGATGGGAGGAAAAGCAATGTGTGAGGAGGACACAAAAAGTCTGCAAAAGGACATAGACAGGCTAAGTGAGTGAGAAAAAATTTGGCAGATGGATTGTAATGTTGGAAAGTGTGAGGTCATGCACTTTGGCAGAAAAAAATCAAAGAGCAAGTTATTATTTAAATGGAGAAAGATTGCAAAGTGCTGCAGTACAGCGGGACCTGGGGGTACTTGTACATGAAACACAAAAGGATAGTATGCAGGTACAGGAAGTGATCAAGAAGACCAATATAATCTTGGCCTTTAGTGCAAAGGGGATGGAGTATAAAAACAGGGAGGTCTTGCTCCAGCTATACAGGGTATTGGTGAGGCCACACCTGGAATACTGCGTGCAGTTTTGGTTTCCATATTTACGAAAGGATACACTTGCTTTGGAGGCAGTTCAGAGAAGGTTCACTATGTTGATTCCAGAGATGACGGGGTTGACTTATGAGGAAAGGTTGAGTAGGTTGGGTCACTACTCATTGGAATTCGGAAGAATGAGAGATGATCTTATCGAAACGAATAAGATTATGAGAGGGCTTGACAGGGTGGATGCAGAGAAGATGTTTCCACTGATGGGGGAGACTAGAACTAGAGGACATGATCTTAAAATACGGGGCCACCTATTTAAAACAGAGATGAAGAGAAATTTCTTCTCTCAGAGGGTTGTAAATCTGTGAAATGCGCTGCCTCAGAGAGTTGTGAAAGCTGGGACAATGAATAAATTTAAGACAGAAATAGACAGTTTCTTAAACGATAAGGGGATAAGGGGTTATGGGAGCAGGCGGGGAAGTGGAGCTGAGTCCATGATCAGATCAGCCATGATTTTATTGAATGGTGGAGCAGGCTCGAGGAGCTGTATGGCCTACTCCTGTTCCTATTTCTTATGTTCTTATGTTCTTATGGTTTCTTTGCAGCCCTTGCCAGCATTATATCACCTCCCCCATCCTTTTGCCTTTGACGTCTTTTATATAGCCTCCTCTCCTTTTGCTCCATCAATGATGACAAAGTCTTCACCTTCCTTGACTCTACATTCTGGAACTCCTTTCTTTAACACCTCTGTATCTCCACTTCTCTCTCCACCTATAAAAACTTTCTGAAAACTCAGCTCTCCCACCATGGCTCAGTGGCCATTCCTTTATCTATTTTCTCCTCCTCTGTAAAGTCCTTTGGGTTGTTTTCTAAGGTCGGTATAATGGTGGAATTTCTGGTGTCAGATGTCACGTGATGTGTGGAGATTCTTTCTTTGCTGACCTTCCAGGTGAAGGAAAAGAGTATCATGATGAGGTTGGATAGCATTCATAGAAACATAGAAACATAGAAAATAGGTGCAGGAGTAGGCCATTCGGCCCTTCGAGCCTGCACCACCATTCAATAAGATCATGGCTGATCATCACCTCAGTACCCCTTTCCTGCTTTCTCTCCATACCCTTTGATCCCTTTAGCCATAAGGGCCATATCTAACTCCCTCTTGAATATATCCAACAAACTGGCACCAACAACTCTCTGCGGAAGAGAATTCCACAGGTTAACAACTCTATGAGTGAAGAAGTTTCTCCTCATCTCGGTCCTAAGTGGCTTACCCTTTATCCTTAGACTGTGTCCCCTGGTTCTGGACTTCCCGAACATCCAGAACATTCTTCCTGCGTCTAACCTGTCCAATCCTGTCATAATTTTACATGTTTTATGAGATCCCCTCACATCCTTCTAAATTCCAGTGAATACAGGCCCAGTCGATCCAGTCTTTCCTCATATGTCAGTCCTGCCATCCCGGGAATCAGTCTGGTGAACCTTCGCTGCACTCCCTCAATAGCAAGAACGTTCTTCCTCAGATTAGGAGACCAAAACTAAACACATTCAGAAAGAAAGCAGGAATATTGGCAACAAGACAGAAGCATGTAGAGGTTTAGCATATCTCAATCCTTCCTCTCTTTTTGTATTATTAGCCCATTTGTGCAAGTCAGGTTTCATGCCACATTGATGTATGCAAAATTGTGCCCTTGGGAGGTGGGGGGGTTATTGTTCTGTGGTTGGGCTGACATCCTTTGTTGTAGCATTATGAAGTGCGATTTATTTTTTGGCTGGCCTATTCTTGGCCTGATGGTGACAGCCAAAAGTGTAAAATATTCAATTCTCTGCACTGATATTTCTCAGCTTCAAGAATTATTAACCCAAATTTTTTTTTAAATTGTGCTGTGCTCAAACCCCAAGTCTGTGGGGTTCCAGGTGGGTGGATTGGGTTAGAGGTGCATTAAAAAAAATCATCAATATTCCAATTTAATTCTGCCCCTGTTCATGAAATCTTTCTGGCACATAGGGCAAGTATTCCCATTTCAAAATGAATGTGATACATTTTAGCGTGAGAAATTGTAAAATTAGATCTATTACACCCAGTCACATAGTTAATGGCTAGTTAACTAACAGTAGATAAAAGAAATGATGGCCTGCATCAGCTGTTCAAAGGTAACAAATAATTTTAGCAAATGGAAAATTAAATCTGTTGAAATGATAGAAACAGCTTCATTAAAAAAAAATCATCTCTTTTAGCAAAATGTCTTTTGTAGCCATTCTGCAGCAGTCTGATGGGATGCACAGCTTGTGTGTGAGGAAACACACATCAGCTTCATGCTGTGTATTTGGCCTGTACCTCAGCTAAATATGTAAGTACATAAAGTATTATTAAATGTATTGTCGTTTCGGTTAGTACTGTCCACAAATGCTACAGTTTAAAAATCAAAACTTTTCAAATTATATATACAAACTAGTTGCTCTCCTGGGGCGATACACATGGGGAGTCAAGACCAAATGTAATTTTCAGGTGGAAGTGAGAATGAAAGGCAAAGAATAATTCAACCAGATGTAAATCAATCCCCATATTAAAGTAATACATTCTGTCCTTACTTTTATATTTTCATTATAAATTCCTATGTCCATATTTACAATGGAAACTGTCATAATGTAAATGCACCCTCCTGTCGTTGGTGTGACCGCAGCACCTTGAGTGCCAGGAGGGTGTAATCACAGGGTGACTTGTTTACATCGGCAGTTTCTAATATAAATATGGAAATAGAAATTTATAATGGAAAAAGTTGACAAGAAGTGCACACAGATGTAATATTTTTAATATAATAAATAAATAAATGTGTATATATAGTCCTATATGTTTCCATTCAGAGTTCAATTCAGCAAAATCCAGTATGCTGGCAATAGCATCTGTGGACAGTTCGTCAAACATTGTCTGAAAGAGCAAACGCAGATGGTGACCGCTTTCAACCTTCGTTCAGTCTGTAAGCGTGACCCTGAGCTTCCGGTCACCTGTCACTTTAATTCTCCACTCCACTCCCACTCTGACCTCTCCCTCCTCTGCCTCCTACACTGTTCGAATGAAGCTCAACGCAAGCTTGAGGAACAGCACCTCATCTTTCGTTTAGGCACTTTACAGCCTTTTGGACTCAACATCAAGTTCAACAATTTCAGATCATAACCTCTGACAATATTTATTTTCCCTTTCCTCCTTTTTTTATTAAAACCTCCACCTCTTTTTTTTCTCATTCCCATGGCAATTGGTGATGATTCCACCATTCACATCACATCTAGACTCATCTTTTGTTTCTTAACTTGTTCCATTACCATCTCATTTTTGCCCATCATCCCTTTTGTCGCTTAAATCTCTTCTGCCTTCCACCCTATCACAGACCTTCCCTTTTGTTCTTTCCTCCCCTCCCCCTTTTACTGCCATTGCACTTCCTTAAAAATCTGTTACATCTCAAACTTTTCCAGTTCTGACGAAGGGTCACAGACTTGAAACATTAACTCTGTTTCTCTCCAGAGATGCTGCTTGACCGACTGAGATTTCCAGCATTTTTTTGTTTTTAGTTCAGATTCCAACATCCGCTGTATTTTGCTTTTGTATTGTCTGAAAGGGACAGGGTTAAGGAATTTTTGAACAAGCTCACTTAAGACAGTCAAAACCAATCTACTCTGGAGGCAAAATTGTGGCGCCAGAATGTAGCGATACTCATATTGTAGTCTTTATTTTAACCAAGATAAGAACAATACATTTGAAGTGCCAGACTTGATGTTGCCAACTGTGTCATTGAATTTTTATTGGCAAATAAGCATAGGACGGTGTGTTGTAAGCTGCCACACCATGTCAGCACTTCACATCATTTGCCTACTTGCACCTTCCACTGACACTGATGAAGATTCATGGTCAGAAACCTAAAACTATGTGGCCAGCTTTTGCATAACTCTTGTCCATCTTATCTTAGCTTTAGAGTAGTATAAATCGGATGAATTTGGAACATATGCAGCCTCCTCGTAGTGTAGAGAACCAGTTCTATTGGAAGTGGTTCTTCAGTTTACATGGGATATTAAAGTAGTTTGGAACTGACACTATATTACACAGTTCCTTTCCTTTGAAATCCATAGGATTACATGAGCTTGTGTATGTATTATTTAATAATGCAGCATATTAGTCTCTGTTATATATGTCCTCTAGTGACAAAATGATACATGTTGATAGTTGATACCAATCATAGAGAATGCTTATAAATCATTTAAATTAGCTTGCAATGAAGATTGAAGAAAACTATTTTCCTTTATTAAAAGTTTTACTTTCTTGCCACATTTTTCTCTCATCTCCTAAAGACTTAAACTGCAGGGGTACAGTTCCATGGACGCCAAGTTGCCATTTCATGATATGTGAGCTTGCACAGTGCATCTTGGTGGGCTATTGGGCTATGTGTGGGGGAAACCCAGCCCAGCCCAATCCTGTTTGCACACAACATCCACATGCACACATTTTCCAATGGCGATCACTGGACAGCAGTCAGGAACAGGAACTCTGGCTGATTTTCCCCTCCCTAGCCCAGAAAGATTGAGATTGACTAGCACTCCTGCTCCCACTGCGATGGCGATTCACCAATAAAAAGAAAAGAAGTCTTGCATTTATATAGCACCTTTCACAATCTCTGGACATCCCAAAGCATTTTACAGCCAATGAAGTACTTTTGAAGTGTAGTCACTATTGAAATGTAGACAACACAGCAGCCAATTTGCGCACAGCAAGCTCCCACAATTAGTAATATGATAATAACCAGATAATTTTTTTGTGTGATGTTGATTGGCCAGGACACTGGGGTGAACTCCCTTGCTCTTCTTCGAAATAGTGTCATTGGATCTTTTACGTCCACCTGAGAGAGCAGACGGAGCCTTGGTTTTAGCGTCTGATCCAAAAGACGGCACCTCTGATAGTGCAGCACTCCCTCAGTACTGGACTGGAGTGTCAGCCAAGATGTTTGTGTTCAAGTTTCTGCAACACAGAAGCAAAGTACTAATTGATAACCTATTGCTATAACTGTAGCCCATTTGTTTCAGTTGCCAAAACCTGGCAATCACAAAGCATGTATACATGAAGGTAGTTGTGTCAGTCCAGGAAACCATCATTTCAGGAGCCCTGCTTTTGATCACAGAAGGCCAATTATTCAACTTGGAAGGTAGCTTCTATCAGATTTGTGTAGATTTTAGCATAAAAGTTACCTGATCTTCTAATGATGAATAACAACCTTGGCACAGGTTGCTTCAATAAGACAGAGAAAAATAAGTTGCCTTGAACTCTAGAATGTGTTGTCAAACTGAACAAGTCTCTGTAGCCCTGTTTGAATTTGTAATTCTAACTCTGCTTAAATTATGTTGACCCGAGTTCAATTAATTCAATGTACTTTTCCGACTAATTAAGTGAGATCATAGTCTGGAAATTACTGTAACGATATTATCCAACACACATTTAACGCATTCGTATTAAATTCTTGTCTCCGCTATTTTAATGAAGCCATTCACTCATTAATTTTAAATTGCTCACACTAATTTTCTGGCTCACGGGTCTAAATCCAGTTTTCTTTTTGTTTGTTCTATTCCTTTTCCTGTTTAGTTGCTTGAGGAAGGGGTGATTGGTTGTGTGGTCTCTAAGGTGAAAGTCATAGCATAGGGGAATTAAACATTATTTTCCTTTGTCACTTACCTTAATAAGTGTTAATTGAATTTTGAGTCTAGTTACATCATTTTGATATTGTAGAAATTGGACTTTCCTATTCTCATCTAGTTCATTATGCATCGTGTCTTTGTACTGCATGCCATATCAACACCATGACTACAAGACTAGGGCAGAGGCTTGGCACTCTGCAACAAGTGGCTCATCTCCTAAACTTGTAGAATGGGCATTGAATTGGCTTAGCTATGGATTTACCCCCGGGGGATTCAAGCCTATAGGAGAGAAGGAATATAGGGGCAGATTTTCAGCAAGGCCCCCGCCCGCCCAAGTGCCGTGCAAAGTGCTGCCGATGGCCGGCAAGGTACCGGACGGTACTTTGGACGGGATATTCATGAAGAAGGTCCCTCGAAGGTTGGAGGGCGGCAAATGGAAGACGTACACCACCAATCTGGGTGGCAACGAGTGGGGGGTCACATTCTCGGCGGCAGAGGCGTTTGCTGCTCAAGTGCCACCGAGGATGGTGTTGGGCCCACGAGGGTTGAAGACTGGAAAAAAAAAGCACAAATAAAAAATACAAAAACTATCCGAAGACCTTCAGGGGACCCCATGCAGGTAAGTCGCTGTTGAAATGTTTTTTTTAAATGTTCACTTATCTTTTTTTCAAGTTCTTCAGACTTACCGTCAGGGACAGACCAGCCTGCAGCCACCGGTCTACCCATGTTCTGCCGCCGAGTCCCGCTAACTCCCGCCCACAGGTATCTGGGAGCTCGGCGGGCGGGAGCTCAGTTGCATTACTCAGCCACCCGCTGACATCAGCGGGTGGTTCCCGGCGCCTCTCCCCTCCCATCCGCTCCAGGCCACCTCCAAAGTGGCACCGGGCGGATCTGCAGGAGGAATGTCGACGGGAGTGGGCGGCAGTTGGTGGCAGCGGGCGGTGGGCTGCTGAAAATCAGCCCCATAGAATAGTGGGGATCAAGATCGGGGGTGGGGGGGGGGGCGCAAATGGTGAGTGATGGGAAGGGGAGGAGAGGAGAGAGGAAAAAAGAGCCTAAGTGGGACAAAAAGGATGTTATGGACTCGGGACCAGTGAGGCAACCAAAGTGAACACACAAATGGAAAAATGAGCTCTGCGTTACATAACTATGGCAGAGATTCGATTAGACAATCATGGTTGTAAATAGAAAGCAAGGAAACTGTGATATGAAATAGTCAACGTCTGAGGGCCTTGTTGACAGCATGGAGTCAGCTTGAGACGTGCAGACAATGATTCTGGAGTAATGGGTAGTTTTGTCAGAGGAGAATGAGACCTGTTAGCGCTTGATGTGGTTTTGCCAGATCTGGTGATGGATGGCTAAACCAATTGTGCACCAGAAATACTCAAATCTGCACTCCTTGGACTTGAAGCGAAGATGGGGAACATATATGGAGAACAACCAAAATAGGAGAAAGGTTTTATTGGGAACAAACAGCATCAAAAGATGGAGGTGAGGGAGTGTTGACAGGGTGGTTGGCAGCTGCAGAAATATCATGGTAAATGAAGGGCCAATAGGCTAGATAGCTGGAAGTTTGAAAATACTGTTGTAAGTGACTGAATATGGATACTTATGTCCATGAGGAATTACATAATGACGTTACTGATGACCTTCCTAGAGGAGATCAACTCAGTCTAGGTTGTGATCCAAGCCTGATTCTCGAGGTTAGAGAAACACGCTCTAGATCACTATGTCATCTCCCTTGAATTTCTGCAAGATTTATGCTGAAGTGCCCCATGCCAGCTTTTTCGCACTGATATGAGATTAGAGCATGGAATTCTTCTGGGCTTACAATTGCCAAGTTTGTGCCATATCACTGTAAATAGCAGATTCATTTCAGCATGAACTTGGCACTGTAATGAGGATATAGAGATGTTCTGTAGAACAGCATATTCTTTGCAATGTGAGAGGATGTTTATTTTCATGGTTACTGACAGGTACATAACTTTCTTGAGTAAAAATTATAGGTCCAGCCCACTAATCAGTGGTCACTTGAGGCCTATGTTTTTGTATAGAGCAGCTGTGGAACATTTTATTTTTATTATAAGCTTAACAAAGAGATACACTTGCCACCTTCCACTGTGTCTGTTCACATAGTGTGTACAAAACAAACAGAATATTACACATTAAGTAGCAGAATTTGGATTTGATTTAATTTGTAAGGAAACACCAAGGGAGTTAAACATTCTTTCTTGGTTGTGCAATGAAATAGGTATTCTGTTGCTTAATTTATAATATCCTATTCTTGCATGTCATCTGTAATAACTATTTTTGTAACTTTCTGCTACATGCAATAGTAGGCAAAGTTCCCAATGCTGTAATTTCACATTTAGCTTCTTTACATTGATGGCAGTAGTCTATTGGAATTTAGGTTCCCTGACTGAAAATGAATGATATCCTTGTAACACCAGTGTATGAATGGTATCACCAGCGTGAGGAGGAAATTATATAATCACATGTTTCTACCATTTAATTGTCACAGGCACAACAAGGGCTGTAGGGCACTTGTGAAGCCATTTGACAAACTGGGGTCTAAAGTTAACATTGTTGCGCTCATTTTATGAGCCTAAAATGGACACACCAATTTAGCAAGGTAGAGGCCCACACCCGACCTGCATGGGAGTTCGAGCCACCGATAAATTTGTCGGGGCTTTTTTTTCAGCAGCCCTGGCAACTGCCTGAAATAAGTGCAAGCTTGTGCTCATTTCGGACCCGGACTCCTAAATTTGTTTGCCCTAGCAAGCTCCGACATTTCTGGGTTTTGAGCAGTGTAACCAGCTGCTGGAAGGACTGCTGGGAGCTATTCAAAAAAGACCCACAAATGTGGACTTTTTTTTTAGCATTTTGAGGAGTTAGAGAAAGCCGAAGTGATCTTTCTGGATCCACAAAACAACTGCAGGCTGCTACCCTTCTCGTACACTCCCCGCATCCATTACCCCTCCCCTCACCTCCCAGACTTATCGCTGGGCAGGCCTCAACAGATGAGTTGCGTCGGGTGTCTCACCAGGTGTCCCACTGGGGCCATCAGTTTGCCTGATTTATTCTGTTGAAGCCTGAGCATGAATTTACTTTGGCATTGAGCCTTTCCGCTCTACTCCTGCATACCGCTAGAATGGCACCATGTTAGGGGAGCTAAGGAATTTAGGCCTTTCCATTATTTCTGTATTGTCAACAAGTTACCAGGTGAATGATTTTTTTACTGAGCAGTGCACCTCATAGGGTGATCAACACCTGCACAAGTGATAGTTTGACTAAGAGAAATGAATAAATAATTAAAAAAAAACTTGAATTAAGTTACCTTCTATATCGATAAAGATCTTCTTTGAAGTGGGCCAAGGCTGAGGGAAACAATTACCTATGAATTTCCCTTCAGGGTGATTGAGTTGTCAGAGGTTGGGGTGGCCTGGGACATCCACCCAACTCACCCAGCCCCACGCTGAACCTGATCCATTTTCCTGGATCAGGCCTAATTAAAGATATAAGGCTATCTCCCAGTAGGATCTCTGGCAAAAGAGGGAACCTGCCATTGCCAGGAAGGAAAAGGCAGCAGTGTTTCAGGGGAACACACACACCGAAAGGAGAAGTGCCCCAAAGAAGTTTTGAAACATTTTCACGTAAGAATTTACGTGAGCTCCCTACATCTTTGCTCCAGTTATGGGGGAAGAAGAGAGATAGACGTGGCCACTAGCAAGTCCTCTTCCTCCATCAGGGCTATCAGTGGTCTTCCTACCACTGCCTCAGCGTGTACTTCCACTCCTCTTCTGGGGTTACCTGGGTCGGCAGCATTCAATGGGTGAGGGAGGATAATTAGCTGGTTTACCTAAACCTGCCTTCTTCAGCTACCGCCATAAGTTGACTGCGGTAGGCTGATCATCAGTCAGGAGGCCAAGTTCCTGTTCAGGGGAAGAATAAAGTTTGGGGTGCAGATTTCTGGGGCAGAAATCCGATTACAAGCCCATTCTGGGCTTTACAGCAGAGGGAAGTCCAGCCCCAGGAATCAGTTTTCCAGAGTTTATAATTCCTACCTCTGTTGATATTGCTTATACATTATTTCCACCTTGCAGTTGCTCAACCATTGTATCTACATTATGAAAGATTTAATTTTATTTTGAGTAATCATTCTGTTGTGTATGGAGAAAGAGTCAGACTGAACACTGTGAGCTCAAAGTAAAGTGTGACCGTAGTCTTTTATTGCTGGTCTTCAGAGTGCCTCTCCAACCTGTGAAGCCTCCTTAAATACCTGTGTTCCCAAGGGATTATGGGATCCCTTGGGACTACAGGGGATGAGCCCTCTGGTGGCTGTACAGAGTAAATACAAGTTTACATATATAGCAACACTCACCCGCTCCCCAAAGTCAATATGTAACTATTTACAATGTGAGTCGATCTGGGGCCCTTCTTGCCCTGGTTGATCATCTTGGTGTGAAAGCTGGTGTTGTTGAATCATTTGTTGGGCCCTCGCTGGGCTGCTGTGCAGCTGGCCTTGCTGGGCTGTCTGGTGTGTTGGGCCCTGATGAGCTGCTGTGGATGATGGGTTCTGCTTCATGGTCAACAGTGGTGCCGGTTGGCGCTGGTGTGTATGTTGGGGGATCAAAAAAGGTATAGTCCATGAATCTGAGTTTGATTTGGTCCAAGTGTTTCCGGTGAATGTGTCCATTTGAAAGTTTGACCCGAAACACCCTGCTCCCCTCTTTGGCCACGACAGTGCCGGAAAGCCACTTGGGACCTTGTCCATAATTTAATACAAATACAGGATCATTAATTTCAATCTCGCATGACACATTTGCGCTATCATGGTATGCATTTTGTTGAAGCTGCCTGCTCTCTACCTGTTCATGTAGATCAGGGTGAACTAACGAGAGCCTTGTCTTAAGTGCTCTTTTCATGAGCAGTTCAGCAGGTGGGATCCCAGTGAGTGAGTGGCGTCTCATGCGGAAGCTAAGCAGGACTCGGGATAGGTGAGTCTGCAGTGAGCCTTCAGTTACCCTCTTCAAGCCTTGCTTGATGGTTTGCACTGCTCTCTCTGCCTGACCATTGGACGCTGGTTTAAACGGGGCAGATGTGACATCCCGTTACAGATCATGAATTCTTTGAACTCAGCACTGGTAAAACATGGCCCGTTATCGCTCACCAGGACATCAGGTAGGCCGTGTATGGCAAACATGGCCCACAGGCTTTCAGTAGTGGATGTGCTAGCCGACATTATCTCACATTCAATCCACTTGGAGTATGCGTCTACAACCACAAGGAACATTTTACCCAAGAACAGGCCTGCATAGTTGACGTGTATCCTAGACCATGGTTTGGAGGGCCAAGACCATAAACTTAGCGGCGCCTCCCTGGGTACATTGCTTAACTGTGAGCATGTATTATATCTGTGAACGCAGGACACTAAGTCTGCATCGATACCAGGCCACCACATGTGGGATCTGGCTATCGCTTTCATCATCATGATGCCTGGGTGGGTACTGTAGAGGACATTGATGAAGGTGTCTCTGCCTTCTTGCGGACCATTATTCTATTGCTCCACAGAAGACAGTCTGCCTATATAGACATTTCAACTTTGCATTGCTGGAACGGCTTTATCTCTTCCTGCATTTCCACAGGGACACTGGACCAGCTCCCGTGAAGCACACAGCTTTTGACGAGAGATAACAAGGGGTCCTGGCTTGTCCAGGTTTTGATCTGTCGAGCACTGATTGCTCACTCTCAAATGCTTCCATAACCATGACTAGATCTGCGGGTTGCACCATTTCCACCCCTGTGGTGGGCAATGGCAGCCTACTGAGAGCATCGGTGCAGTTTTCTGTGCCTGGCCTGGCGGATGGCATAGTTGTATGCGGACAACATGAGCGGGCATGTTGCGGGCCGATGTGTTGGTATTTATCCCTTTACTCTCGGAGAACAGAGATATAAGTGGCTTATGGTCAGTATCCAATTCGAATTTTATCCCAAACAGATATTGATGCATTTTCTTTACCCCATAGTCACACGCTAATGCTTCTGTCTCAATCATACTGTAGGCTGTCTCAGCCTTAGACAGACTCCTAGATGCATAAGCAACCAGTTGCAGTTTCCCGAAATCATTAGCTTGTTGCAATACACATCCCACGCCATATGATGATGCATCACATGCTAGTACCAAACGCTTACATGGATCATACAACACAAGGAATTTGTTTGAGCGTAACAATTTTCTCACTTTTACAAAGTCATTTTCTTGGCTTTTGCCCCAAACCCATTTGTCCCCTTTTTGTAGTAAAACATGCAATGGTTCTAACAGTGTGCTGAGACCCGGTAAGAAATTACCAAAGTAGTTCAGGAGCCCCAGAAACGACCGCAGCTCCATCACGTTCTGTGGCCCCTATGCATTCTCGATTGCCTCCGTCTTCACGTTGGTAGGCCTGATGCTGCCCGCCGCAATCCTCCTTCCCAGGAACTCCACTTCAGGCGCCAGGAAAATGCACTTCGAGCATTTTAACCTGAGACCCACGTGGTTGAGTCGACTAAGAACCTCTTCCAGGTTCTGCAGGTGCTCGACTGTGTTCCGGCCTGTGACCAAGATGTCATCCTGGAAGACCATGGTGTGCGGGACTGACTTCGATAAGCTTTCCATATTTCTCTTGGAATATCTCCGCCGCCGATCGGATTCCAAACGGGCATCTGTTCTAAACAAAAAGACCTTGGTGCGTGGTGATGCAGGTGAGGGCCTTCAATGATTCCTCCAGTTCCTGCGTCATGTAGTCTGAAGTCAGATCTAGCTTCGTGAACGTCTTTCCTCCCACCAGCGTTGCAAAGCAGTCGTCTGCCTTTGGTAGTGGGTATTGGTCCTGCAGGGAGAAACGATTGATAGTTACTTTGTAATCGGCAGAGATTCTGACGGTGCTGTCTCCCTTGAGGACAGGAACGATCGGCTGGCCCACTCATTGAACTCGATCGGTGAAATGATGCCCTCTCGTTGCAGCCGGTCTATCTTGATCTCTACCCTTTCTCTCATCATGTACGGTATTGCTCTCGCCTTGTGATGGATGGGTCGTGCTCCCGATATTAGGTGGATCTGCACTTTTGCTCCTTGGAATTTCCCGATGCCTGGTTCGAACAGCGAAGGAACTTTGTTTAAGACCTGGGCACACGAAGTGTCGTCAGTGGGCGAAAGCGCTCGGACGTCATCCCAGTTCCAGCGTATTTTTCCCAGCCGGCTCCTGCCAAGCAGCGTGGAACCATCATCTGGTACGACCCAGAGTGGTAACTTATGCACCGCTCCATTGTAGGAGACCTTTATGGTGGCACTGCCAATTACAGGAATCAGTTCTTTCGTGTAAGTTCTTAGTTTCGTGCGAACTGGAGTTAAGACTGGCCTTGAGGCCTTGTTGCACCACGACCTTTCGAAAGTCTTTTTGCCCATGGTGGACTGGCTCACGCCCGTGTCCAGCTCTATTGACACCGGGAGTCCATTTAGTTCAACATTCAGCATTATCGGGGGACAATTCATGGTGAATGTGTGCACCCCATGTACTTCTGTCTCCTCGATCTGAGGCTCTGGTTCGTCGTGATCCTCCGTGGATCTGTCCTCCTCTGTAACATGGTGGTTTTCAGGTTTAACAGGCTTTGCAGCTCGCCTGCACACTCGTTGGAGGTGTCCCATTGTTCCACAGCAATAGCAAACGTAACCTTTGAATCGGCATGAATGGAAACGATGTTCACCCCCGCAGTGCCAACAAGGTGTTAATGGCCTTGCATTCATCACCCTTTATGGCGGACTCTGAGACATCTGTGGACGTGTAGCTGCAGGTATGTGTGACCTGCCCTGTATGTTACGATTCAAAAACAACATCACTTTGTTCACAGTCCTTGTAGCAGCAATTGTGTGCTGAGAGATTTGCTTCATACTGTCACTGGTGGCAATCAATGCCTGGGCTATTGCTATGGCCTTACTCAAGGTTGGGGTCTCTACAGTCAAAAGTTTGCGAAGTATGGTTTCGTGGCTAATGCCAAGTACGAAAAAGTCTCTGAGCATGTGCTCCAAAGGTCCTTCAAATTCGCAATGTCCTGCAAGGCGTCTTATTTCAGCGACATAACTCGCCACTTCCTGGCCTTCAGACCTTTTGTAGGTGTAGAACTGGTACCTTACCATTGGAACACTTTCCTAGCGGTTCGATTGCTCTCGGACCAGTCGTACAAATCGTCGTACGATTTCTCCGTGGGTTTCGCTGGAATGAGCAGATTCTTCATGAGGCCATACGTTGGTGCCCGACAGACGGTGAGGAGGATCACTCATTGTTTGGCAGCGCTCTCTTTCCCATCTAGCTCGTTGGCCACGAAGTATTGGTCGAGTCGCTCCACAAAAGTTTCCCAATCATCTCCCTCCGAGAATTTCTCCA
Source organism: Pristiophorus japonicus (assembly GCF_044704955.1). Taxonomy (NCBI): domain Eukaryota; kingdom Metazoa; phylum Chordata; class Chondrichthyes; family Pristiophoridae; genus Pristiophorus; species Pristiophorus japonicus. The sequence continues at coordinate 149,574,595 of NC_091983.1, forward strand.
GGATTCCCTTGTTTTCTGCATCTTTGGGTTTGCTATCTGTATCTCGTTGCCAGTTGTTGTGTATGCAGAAAGAGTCAGACTGAACACTGTGAGCTCAAAGTAAAGTGTGACCTTAGTCTTTTACTGCAGGTCTCCAGAGTGCCTCGCCAACCTGTGAAGCCTCCTTAAATACCTGTGCTCCCAAGGGATTATGGGATCCCTTGGGACTCCAGGGGATGAGCCCTCTGATGGCTGCACAGAGTAAATACAAGTTTACGTATATAACACATTCCAAATTAAGATATGCTCTACGGGTGATCCTGAGTCTCAATTCTTTGTTTTGCTTTTCCTTTTATTCTAATCTTCTAATCATAGAATGGTTACAACATGGAAGAAGACCATTTGGCCTGTCGAGCCTGTGCAAGAGCACTTCAGCTAGTCCCACTCACTCGCTCTTTCCCCGGTGTGCCCTGCAAAAAATGTTTACTTTAGTTACTTATCCAACTCCCTTTTGAAAGCAGTGATTGAGTCTGCCTCCACCACCCTTTCAGGCAGTGCATTGCAGATCTCAACCAGTCGCTGCGTAAAAAAGTATTTTCTTATGTCACCTTTGGTTCTTTTGCTAATCACCTTAAATCTGTGCCCTCTGGTTCTCAACCTTTCTGCCAATGGGACTAATAAACTAATAACATCAACAAGCAGTTTTTTGAGATACTGAGTAAAAAGCATAATTAAACCTGCATTTCACGTGTCATTCGCTTTTCATAAAATGAGAGTAGATTTGTTACCCAAGTATCAAGATAAACCTTAACAACGTTCTCAGTTCTCCACAATCATAGGTATCTTCTCTCCAACTGCTGTGTATTCCTCTACAGATAAAGATGGTGTGTTTCCAATTTATTTAGAAAAGACAATGAACTTGTACTGTTAACCCTTTTTCTGCTCCAGAAAATATCATCTGCAAAAATTTAGGCGGTGACCCAATTCATGCACTCTGATAAGTTAGGTGACATCGTAGAAATTATCACTTTGAAAAGATTCAAAAGATACAGAGGGAAACTCACAAACTTGATTGTAAAGTACGGATTTACAATTTTGCTGCACAAAGTGAGCAGAGCTTTCCAAAAATAAACATGCTTATTAATAGTTTTAAATAGTAATTAAATAGTTGCAGCCAGAAGCAAATATTTAATACTGCACTCTGACATAATTGTGCTGGTGTTTCAGACTCGGTTTTAGAAGGGTCTGTGTAATTTGTTGAGTTCTAATACTTTATTTGTTATCTGCATATCAAAACATGCCTCTTGCCATGCAATTAATAACAGCTAGCAATTAATAATCTCAGATCATCAAGTTTTAACTTAAAACATTTTTTTAAATTTGTACATCGTTTCACTCTAAGATTATTTTGTTTGTTTTATTGCCGCAGTTTAGACAGCAGCAAATTAATTCAGTAGTCAAATAGTCCGTCCCTCATGGGCGTTTGAAAGTGCCAGTGACTATCACAAGCCTTTTAACCACTGAGAGGTGCTCAATTGCCTTTACAATACTGCAGTACGTCTTCAAGTAGATATTGGTAAATTACACTGCTGACTTATAAAGCGTAACTATAAAGAGGATACAAATGCTTTAGGTGATCAAAGATAATTTTTTCCAAGAGGTGCAATAGAGTATGTAGTAAATCTCGCAAAGGGTTAAAATTTGTTTTCCATTCTTATCAGCAGGAATAGGACCTCATTTGGATTTTGGTTGGTGTAAATTTCTAATTAACCCAAGTCACCAACAGCAGGTGGTAGAATGAACCAACTGCCTCAATTACTCTGTTCGCACATGACTTTCCTGTGTTGCTAACATTTTCCAAGTGACTTGATTACGTCTGCTTAGATACCATTGTCAGTGTATTGATTAAGTTGGGGTTTTTTGTTGTTGGGGTGGTGGAAAAGGAGACGGCAAGCACAGAGCAATAGAGAGCATCATACAAAAAAAAGCAAAATGTTTAAAGATCAGCAAGATAGTGCGTATCATTGCATAGTAGCTTATCTCTGCACATACAGCTCCCTGGTGGATCCCCCATGATAAACATTAATGGAACAATTAGCTGTGAGTGACAATGAATCTGGACACAGCAGCAAAAATGGCTCAACAGAGCCAAAATTGATATTGCCAGCGTCGTGGAAGACTATCAGCTACGTTCTCCTCTTCTGTGTCATTCAGTTACTGTTATAAAATCCCCCCCCCCCCCGTCCCCTCCGGCACCATGTTTGCCTTGCTGGTTGTATAGATAGGCCTAACAACCCCGACATCACAAAGAAAGGACTACAGCACTCCTTTGTATCACTGAAATTACAAGTCATTTAATTAGTATGTCATCTTTATTACAATGTCAGACAGCAGGGGATAAGACCAGCTCTTAGTGATAGACTGGGGTGGGAGTTTTGCGGGGGTGGGGTGCGGGGAAGGCTATTGGTTTAAATGACACTGTCACAGATGGCCATGAAAGAGAAATGGTTTATTTTGATTTGGAGAGGGGAGGGAAGAAAATATTTTAATCGTAGGAAATCATCGGAATGAATTTTAACAAATTGGAATCTTTTTGAGGCCTCCTGCTGTAATATTTACCACTGCTGAGGATAAAGGTTATTGTTAGTTTGCAGATTTTCTTACCTATGTTATCATTAGACCTCATTATTTGTGATAATTGGAAGATTTGTATTTATGCCATTGCATCTAATGTTACTGTGGAACTCTGTGCTCAAACAATTAACTAACTGTATTGAAGTCAGTGCAACAGTATGTACAGCCTTTAATCAACTTTACTCAGCTGAGAAACAATGTCTAACACTTCCACAAGTGTTTGTGTAGCAAATATAAGTTGAGGAAAGGGGATTTGGTAATCCACAAATGTATATACAATCATATCATGATATAGCACAGAAGGAGGCCACTCAGCCCATCGTGCCTGTGCTGGTTCTTTGGTAGAGTTATTCAATTAATCCCACTCTCCTGCTTTTTCCCTACAGCCATGTCATCTTTCCCTTCAAGTCTTTATCCAATTCTCTTTTGAACGTTATTAATGAATCTGCTTCCACCGCCCTTTCAGACAGTGCATTCCAGATAACAACAAATCGTTGTGTAAAAGAAAATGTTTCCTCATGTTGCCTCTAGTCATTTTGCCAATCACCTTAAATCTGCGTCCTCCGGTTTCCAACCCTGCTGCCACTGGAAACAGTTTCTCCTTATTCACTGTATTAAAACCATTCATGATTTTGAACATCTCTATCAAATCTCCTCTTAACCTTCTCTGGTCTAAAGAGAACAACATCAGTTTCTCCAGTCTCTCCACATAACTGAAGTCTTTCATCCCTGGTACCATTCTAGTAAATCTCTTCTGCACCCTCTAAGGCCTTACAGTAATAATGTTCGCCATTAGTGGAAATGTTAATGTACTAACAAGGATTTAAAGATGGAATGCCATAGGATGTTGGATTCAATCCTTTACCACTCAGAATTTTATCACTTTATTTTGGGTAAAGTGAAAATATTTATGAAGCTGGAGCATTTCTTAGGATCATGGAAATCAATATAAACTGTATTTTTATTGATGAATTAAAAAGTTGACATGCAGCTAATATTTTTTTTAAAGTTGAGTTATTTCAATAATTCATGTAGATAAATATTATCAATAACAGAAATATATTTAAAATAAACAACATCTAATTATAGCATATCAAAACACATTGTTTTTAACATAGAAGCTAAGGTGCAACATTTATTTTTATCTTCCCTTCCAAAATACCATTCTATTTACAAAGGAATATTATTTTGGGGTCTACTCTTAATACCTAGGCCACCATTAACTCAATTTTCCATTTTAGCAGCATACAGCTCACTAGGTCTCCAATAAATTATCTTGCTGAGTGCTTCCGACTTTCAAAGTTGGCCCACAAAACTTAACATAGAATCATTTGGCGCAGAAGGAAACCATTCGGCCCATTGTATCCATGCCGAGGTATCATCTGATATCTCTCATGTTTTGGTACTTGACTGGCTGAAATACTAGCCTTTAAAACTGGTTTTCAAAGAATCAGAGATCAGTTTTAAGAATGTAATTCTGAACTGCTGAATAGACATTGGAATGCTTAAGGAACTGGTGAAAAGATATGCTCAGTGATTAAACACAGAGGCTGCGGTTTCGCCTACCAAGGCGGCCGGGGTCTGGAGCAAGGTATCATAGAAACATAGAAATCTACAGTGCAGAAGGAGACCATTTCGGCCCATCGTGTCTGCACCGGCCGACAAAGAGCCACACGGCCCTCGGTCAGCAGCCCTGAAGGTTACATATAAACCTATGAACAATGAACAATGGCGGAAAGATAAAGAGCATGCGGCCCAACTAGTCCGCCCCACATAACTGCGATGCCTCCTGCACTACAACATTCTACACTCCACCCCAACTGGAGCCATGTGATCTCCTGGGAGAGGCAAAAAAACAGATTAAAAACTCAGGCCAATTTGGAAAAAAATTTGGGAAAATTTCTCTCCGACCCATCTAGGCAATCGAAAACTAGACAAGGAGATCACCCTGACCATATTTGATTCCCTACAGTACTTACCATCGTATCTGCGCCAGCCAACAAGAGGTTATCCAGTCTAATCCCACTTACTAGCTCTAGGTCCATAACCCTGCAGGTTACGGCACTTCAAGTGCCCATCCAAGCACCTTTTAAATGTGGTGCGAGTTTCTGCATCCACCAATCTTCCAGGCAGTGAGTTCCAGACCCCACAACCCTCTGAGTGAAAAAACTTCCCTCAAATCCCCTCTGAACCTTCCACCAACCATCATAAAACTATGCCCCCTCATAATTGCCCCTCCATCAAAGGAAATATGCCCTTGTTATCCATTACATTCAGGCCCCTCAAAATTTTATACACCACAATGAGGTCTCCTCTCAGCATCCTCTGTTCCAATGAGAACAAACCCAGCCTATCCAATCTGTCCTCATAGCTAAGATTTTCCATTCCAGGCAGCATCGTAGTAAATCTCCTCTGCACTCCCTCCAGTGCAATCATGTCCTTCCTATAATATGGCGACCAGAACTGCACGCAGTACTCCAGCTGTGGCCTAATATACAATATTATACAATTTAAGCATAACCTCCCTGCTCTTGTATTCTATGCCTCAGCCAATAAAGGCAAGCATTCCATATGCCTTCTTAACCACCTTATCCACCTTGCCTGCTACTTTCAGGGATCTGTGGACAAGCACTCCAAGGTCCCTTTGTTCATCTAAACTTTAAAGTGGCCTTCCGTTTAATGTGTATATGCTTTCCTTGTTAGCCCTCCCCAAGTACATTACCTCAAACTTCTCTGAATTAAATTCCATTTGCCACTGTTCTGCCCACCTGACCAGTAGATTGATATCCTCCGACAGCCCATGACTTTCGTCTTCTATATAAGAACATAAGAACATAAGAAATAGGAGCAGGAGATGGCCATATGGCTCCTCGAGCCTGCTCCGCCATTTAATACGATCATGGCTGATCCAATCATGGACTCAGGTCCACTTCCCTGCCTGCTCCCCATAACCCCTTATTCCCTTATCGGTTAAGAAACTGTCTATCTCTGTCTTAAATTTATTTAATGACCCAGCTTCCACAGCTCTCTGCGGCAGCGAATTCCAGATTTACAACCCTGTGAGAGGAGAAATTCCTCCTCATCTCAGTTTTAAATGGGCAGCCCCTTATTCTAAGACCATGCCCTCGAGTTCTAGTCTCCCTTATCACTGGAAACATCCTCTCTGCATCCACCTTGTCAAGCCCCCTCGTAATCGTATAGGTTTCGATAAGATCACCTCTCATTCTTCTGAATTCCAATGAGTAGAAGCCCAACCAACTCAACCTTTCCTCATAAGTCAACCCCCTCATCTCCGGAATCAACCTAGTGAACCTTCTCTGAACTGCCTCCAAAGCAAGTGTATCCTTTCTTAAATATGGAAACCAAAACTGTACACAGTATTCCAGGTGTGGCCTCACCAATACCTTGTACAACTGTAGCAGGACTTCCCTGCTTTTATACTTCATTCCCTTTGCAATAAAGACCAAGATTCCATTGGCCTTCCTGATCACTTGCTGTACCTGCATACTAACCTTTTGTGTTTCATGCATCAGGACCTCCAAGTTCCGCTGTCTGCAGCACTTTGCAATTTTTCTCCATTTAAATAATAACTTGCTCTTTGATTTTTTTCTGCCAAAGTGCACAACCTCACACTTTCCAACATTATATTCAGCTGCCAAATTTTTGCCCACTTACTTAGCCTGTCTATGTCCTTTTGCAGGTTTTTTGTGTCCTCCTGACACATTACTTTTCCTCCCAGCTTTGTATCATCAGCAAACTTGGCTATGTTACACTCAGTCCCTTCTTCCAAGTCATTAATATAGATTGTAAATAGTTGCGGTCCCAGCACTGATCCCTGCAACACCCCACTAGTTACTGATTGCCAATCCGTGAATGATCCATTTATCTCGACTCTCTGTTTTCTGTTAGTTTGCCAATCCTCTATCTATGCTAATATATTACCCCCCAATCCCGTGAATTTTTATCTTGTGCAGTAACCTTTTATGTGGCACCTTGTCAAATGCCTTCTGGAAGTCCAAATACACCACATCCACTGGTTCCCCTTTATCCACCCTGTCCGTTACATCCTCAAAGAATTCTCGCAAACTTATCAAACATGACTTCCCCGTCATAAATCCATGCTGACTCTGCCTGACTGAATTATGTTTTTCCAAATGTCCTGCTACTAATGATGATCATTTAATAATGATCAACCACACAGCCAATTTTAATGTCATCTGCAAACTTCTTAATTATTCTCCCTATATTCAAATCTAGATCATTGATGTATACCACAAAAAGCAAGGGACCCAATACTGAGCCCTGTGGAACGCCACTGGAAACATCCTTGCAGTCACAAAAACATTCATCAACCATTACCTTTTGCTTCCTATCTCTAAGCCAATTTTGGATCCAACTTGCCACTTTGCCCTGGATCCCATGGGCTTTAACCTTGAGGACCAGTCTGCCATGTGGGACCTTGCTTTGCTAAAGTCCATATACACTACATCGTACGCACTACCCTCATTGACCTTTCTGGTTACCTCCTCAAAAAATTCAATCAGGTTAGTCAAACACGACCTTCCCTTAACAAATCCGTGCTGACTGTCCCGAATTAATCCTTGCCTTTCGAAATGTAGATATATCCTGTCTTTCAGGATTTTTTCCAATAACTTTCCCACCACTGCGGTTAGGCTGACAGGCCTGTAATTATTCAGCCTATCCCTTTCTCCCTTCTTAAATAAGGGTACTACATTAGCAGTCCTCCAATCCTCTGGCACCATGTCCAAATCCAAAGAGGACTGGAAAATGATGGTCAAGGCCTCTGCTACTTCCTCTTTTACTTCGCTCAACAGCCTGTGATGCATTTCATTTGGGCCTGGGGACTTATCCACTTTCAAAGCTGCCAACCCCTTAATACCTTCTCTCTCACTATGTTTATTTCATCCAGAATTTCACACTCCTCCTCGATAGCAGTATCTGCATTGCTCCTTTCCTTTGTGAAAACAGATGCAAAGTATTCATTAAGAACCATACCAACATCTTCCCCCTCCACACAAAGAATACCCTCAGGATCTCTAATAGACCCTACCCTTTCTTTAGTCATCCTCTTGCTCTTAATATATTTATAAAACATCTTTGGGTTTTCCTTAATTTTACTTGCCAAGAATTTTTCAAGCTCTCTCTTAGCATTCCTAATATCCTTTTTAATTTTACCTCTGAACTTTCTATATTCCTCCAAAGAGTCTACAGTATTTAGCCATTGGTTTATGACATAAGCTTCCCTTTTTTTCTTTACCCTCCCCTCTAAGTCCCTAGACATCTAGAATTGTTATTCCCACCTTTTTTCTTTAAGGGCACATGTTTGGCCTGAGCCCTCCGGATCTCTTCCTTGAATGCCTCCCACTGTTCCGACACTGATTTACCTACAAGTAGATGGTTTCCAGTCCACTGTGGCCAAATCCCTCCTCAACTTAGCAAAGTTAGCTTTTCCCCAATTTGAAACATTGAAACATAGAAACATAAAAATTTACAGCGCAGAAGGAGGCCATTTCGGCCCATCGTGTCTGCGCCAGCCAACAAAAAGCTTCATGGCCCTTAGTCAGCAGCCCGAAAGGTTACATACAAACCCATGAACAATAACAGAAAGGCAAAGAGCACCCAGCCCAACCAGTTCACCCCACACCACTGCAACACCCCTTATACTAAAAACATCTACACTCCACCCCAACTGGAACCATGTGATCTCCTGAGAGAGGCAAAAACTAGATAAAATTTGGGACTTTTATTCCTGGTCTATCCTTGTCCTTATAACTAACTTGAATCTGACTGAATTATGGTCACTGGCACCCAAGTGCTCTCCCTCTCATACCCTTTCCACCTGCCCAGCCTCATTCCCCAAAACTAAATTCAAAAGTGCCCCCTCTTGTGTTGGGCTTGTTGCATACTGACTAAAAAAGTTCTCTTGAATGCATTTTGAGAATTTCACACCCTCTATACCCTTCACACTATATTTGTCTCAATCAATATTTGGATAGTTAAAATCCCCTACTATTACTGCCCGATGGTTTTTGGACTTCCCAGCAATTTGCCTACGTATTTGCTCCTCTATCTCCCTCCCACTGTTTGGGGGTCTATAATACATGCCCAGCAGTGTGATCGCCCCTTTTTTATTTTTCAATTCGACCCATATGGCCTCATTTGATGATCCCTCTAACATATTATCCCTCCTCACAGCTGTAATAGTTTCTTTAGTCAATACCGCGACCCCCCCTTTTTTACCCCCTCTCTGTCTTGTCTAAAAATCTTGTAACCAGGAAAATTGAGCTGCCAAACCTGCCCCTCTTTCAGCCATGTCTCTTTAATGTTTATAATGTCATACTCCCAAGTATCTACCTGTGCTCTTAGCTCATCCACCTTATTCGCTATACTCCTTGCATTAAAGTATATACAATTTAGCACAGGAAGATCTCCTTGATTACTACTTACTAACCCTTGTTTCCTCTGTCTTACAGATTCACTTCCAAATTCTTGATATCCAATTTCAGTTTTACTTCCTTCCCTATTGAATTTGTTCTCAGGTTTCCATCCCCCTGCCAAGCTAATTTAAACTCTCCCCAACAGCACTAGCAAAACTCCCCACGAGGATATTGGTCCTGGTGCTGTTGAAGTCCAATCCGTCCGGTTTGTACAGGTCCCATTTTCCCCAGAAGCTGTCCCAATGCCTCAGGAATTTAAAGCCCTCCCTCCTACACCAGCTCTCCAGCCACGCATTCAACCTCTTGATCCTTCTCTTCTTATACTCATTAGCACGTGGCACCGGTAGTAACCCGGAGATTACTACCTTTGAGGTCCTACCCTTTAATTTTTCTCTGAGCTCCTTAAATTCTAGCTGCAGGACCTCATCCCTCTTTCTACTATGTCATTGGTCCTGATATGGACCACGACCTCGAGCTGTTTACCCTCTCCCCCCAGAATGCCCTGCGTCTGCTCTGTGACATCCTTGACCCTGGCACCAGGAAGGCACCATACCACCCTGGAGTCATGTCTACGGCCGCAGAAACGCCTGTCTGTTCCCCTAACTATTGAATCCCCTACCGCTACAGCTCTTTTATTCTTCTCCCCTCCCCCCTGTGCAGCTGAGCCACCCATGGTGCCTTGCACTTGGCTCTGGCTGCACTCCCAGAGGCACCATCGCCCTCACCGATACTCAGAAGAGAATATCGGTTGGAAAGCGAGATGGACTCACGGAGGTACTCTTGCACTACCTGCCTAGCATTCTTACTCCATCTGGTGGTCACCCACTTCCCTTCTACCTGCATGCTTTTAAGCTGCGGGGTGATCACCTCCTGCAATGTGCTATCCACGTAGCTCTCAGCCTCGCGCATGCACCATATTGACTCCAGCCACTGCTCAAGCTCCGAAATCCAGAACTTCCCACGTGCCGCAGTTCATGCACTCCACAGGATTGAGCTGCCCTGCCATTTCTCTAGCTAGACTTATATAGTTAAAATCTAATTGAAAAGAAAAAGAGAGAGAGATACTTATCATTCAAACAGCCAACCACTTACCTACCCGGATGAGGGCTGTGAACTCCTCGCCAGGTGAACTCCTTGCCTACCTCCGGCTCTTCTGCTCCTCGGACTCCTGGCCTCTTGAACTCACCGAACACTCTGGCCTCTCGGACTCACCGGGGTCGGGGTTGCTCGGACACACTGAGGTCGAGGCCGCTCAGGTCGAGGCCTCTTGGCCCACTGCTGGTTCCATTTCGCTCTGTACAAGTGATTTTACCTTGATGAGGCTTGTTAAGCCCGCCAGCAAGGTTCTCAGCCAATTAAAATGAAGCGGGTCTGATGATGTAATTTGCTAACGCGTCATCAGCTGGTTTCCTTAAAAGGACGATGACAACATTGATTTTGGCTGTTGTTCTGTCAGTATACTGCAGCATTGAGGTGCTGCAAACACAGACAAGCACTGCACAAAGGTGCACTGCTGCACCCAGACTCTCCCATGACCCCCTCCATAGGCTTATGGAGGGAGTCACAGCACATGGGGAGGTTCTCTTCACTTCCGATGGGCAGAAAATATCTCACCAGGACACCAAAGCGGCCTGGTTGCACATTGCACAGAAGGGCACAAGCAGGGATGTTGTCAGGAGGACCTGGCTGCAGTGGCACAAACCTTTCAATGATCTCAGTAGATCATGAAATGTTACTGCAAAGCCACACTCAACCTCACCCTGCTGTGCCACTTATCATATCCCCATCACTCTGCCTTCCCTACCCTATTCCTGCACATCCTTACTCACACCAATTTACCTTGCACCTCCACCCATCCCTCCCTCTCTGTCTACATTATCACATCGCGATCTCATTAGCCACCCATCACACTCGCCCTCAGCCCAATCCAACCATAACAATTAACACCCACAAGGGCCGGAATCTTGCTAGTGCTCAGAGGGCGGGTTTGGAGGCGGGTCCGCTGTTAAAATCCAAAAGTGTTGAAAATAAAGATTTCAATATTGGACAACACATTGGCAGAAACTCTACATGAACATTGGCTAAAAGAACCAAGTGCCTAACTTGTGTGTTGTTAGTTGAGAGACTAGCGGGTTGACATCGGGCTCCCGACCCACTGCCAATCATTGACAGCTGACCCTTCTCAACAATGCAGATTTATAGGGATTGGGTTGTGGAGTAGAACAGAGGGTAACTCTCCTGACGACCACCTCATACAGTATTGCCATCAAACAGTAATTAGGACAATGCAGCACTCCTTCAGTACTGCACTGAAGTGTCAATCTAGATTATCTGCTCAGGTCCTGGAAGGAGAATTGAACATCAAAGTTCACCTGTCCAGTAAGAGAAACTCAGAGACCTGTTTAAGAGACACTGAAATAACCAAGCCAAACGTATAATATTTTTTGCTAGCCATAATCTCATTGAATGCTGCAAGAAAAATGTAGGGTACAGCATCAACCCTTGTACATGGCCTTCTTTGACCTTACAAAGGCCTTTGACACTGTCAACCATGAGGGACTATGGAGCGTCCTCCTCCGTTTCGGCTGCCCCCAAAGGTTCGCCACCATCCTCCGCTGATGACATGCAAGTTGCGATCCTGACCAACGGATCCATCACAGACCCAATCCACGTCCGAACTGGGGTCAAGCAGGGCTGCGTCATCGCGCCAACCCTCTTCTCAATCTTCCTCGCTGCAATGCTCCACGTCACACTCAACAAGCTCCCCGCCGGAGTGGAACTAAACTACAGAACCAGTGGGAACCTGTTCAACCTTTGTCATCTCCAGGCCAAATCCAAGACTGTCCAAACCTCTGTCGTTGAACTACAGTACACGGATGACGCTTGCGTCTGCGCACATTCAGAGACTGAACTCCAAGTCATAGTCAACATCTTCAATGAGGCATACGAAAGCATGGGCCTTACACTAAACATCCGTAAGACAAAGGTCCTCCACCAACCTGACCCCACCACACAGCACTGCCCCCCAGTCATGAAGAACCTCGTCATGGCCCTGGACAACATGGACCACTTTCCATACCACGGGAGCCTATTATCAGCAAGGGCAGACATCGACGACGAGACACAACACCGCCTCCAGTGCGCCAGCACAATCTTCGTCCACCTGAGGAAAAGAGTGCTCAAAGATCAGGCCCTCAAATCTGCCACCAAGCTCATGGTCTACATGGCTGTAGTGATACCCGCCCTCCTGTATGGCTCAGAGATGTGGACCATATACAGTAGATACCTCAAGTTGCTGGAGAAATACCACCAACGATGTCTCCGCAAGATCCTGCAAATCCCCTGGGAGGATAGACACACCAACGTTAGCATCCTTGATCAGGCCAACATCCCCAGCATCGAAGCACTGACCACACTCGACCAGCTCCGTTGGGCGGGCCACATTGCTCACATGCCTGACACAAGACTCCCAAAGCAAGCACTCTACTCGGAACTCCTAAACGGCAAGCGAGCCCAAGGCGGGCAGAAGAAACGTTTCAAGGACACCCTCAAAGCTTCCTTGATAAAGTGCAACATCCCCACTGACACCTGGGAGTCCCTGGCCAAAGTCCGCCCTAAGTGAAGGAAGTGCATCCGGGAGGGCGCTGAGCACCTCGGATCTCGTTACCGCAGGCATGCAGAAACCAAGTGCAGGCAGCGGAAGGAGGGTGCGGCAAACCAGTCCCACCCACCCTTTCCTTCAACGACTCTCTGTCCCACCTGTGACAGAGACTGCAATTCCTGTATCGGACTGTTCAGTCACCTAAGAACTTACTTTTAGAGTGGAAGCAAGTCTTCCTCAATTTCGAGGGACTGCCTATGATGATGATGAATGGCAGAGCAGGCTCAAGGGGCCAAATGGCCTAATCCTGCTCCTATTTCTTATGTTCTTATGTTCTTAAGATATTGGGTATAGGCTACTTAACAAGTGATCCGGCCCATAGCTTAGACACTGCTGGAGCAAAATATTTCATCAGTATTATCCAAAACGTTGAGACAATGGGGGTAATTTTGACTTTGTACGGTAGCCCCAATATCTGTTACCTAGATTCAACATCCACTCACTGCCTTACACAGTCCATTGGATTTAGTTGAAATAACAGCAGGATTGATGCTATCTCCTTTCTTAACTCTTGGTTATTGAATTAAGGAGTTAACTACAGCAACATGATGATGCTCTTACTCAGCTTCCATGTTGTTGTGTTGTTCAGTGTTCCTGATGCTGGCTGTAATGTACAGAGAGATGTGGCCCTGCCACTCAGGCGAAGGAAGAATTAAACAATCCTGGCAGCAAAACACGGTGCGAAGAGGGAAGCCAGCAGTGTTTATAAAGAGATCGCTAGCGCATAGTATAAAAATGTTATCATAATGAAGATTGATGGTAGTGCCGCTCCTTCAGCCCAATGCAGATCGGCACTATTCTGCATTTTATAGTTTGAGCCAGAGCTGGAAATCAAACTATAAAGTGAAGAATAGTGCCAAACTGCATTCAGCTGAAGGAACGACACTGCCATCAATCTTCATTATGATAAAATTTTTATACTATGCGCTGGAGATCTCTTTATAAACACTGCTGGCTTTCTCCCTTTTTTGTTTGCTTATGGTGCTCTATATGAGATGCTGCTATTGTTGAGTCGTTTGAGACTTTTACTACATTGCATAGCCTCCCCCCCACCCCCAATAAACCTTACACACAAGTGTACATACACGCCTCCAGTGCTCCAGTGCAGCCTTCGGCCGCCTGAGGAAAAGAGTGTTCGAAGACCAGGCCCTCAAACCTACCACCAAGCTCATGGTCTACAGGTCTGTAGTAATACCCGCCCTCCTGTATGGATCAGAGGCATGGATGATGTACAGAAGACACATCAAGTCGCTGGAGATATATCACCAACGATGTCTCCACAAGATCCTGCAAATCCCCTGGGAGGACAGGCGCACCAACATCAGTGTCCTCGCTCACGCTAACATTCCCAGCGTTGAAGCACTGACCACATTTGATCAGCTTCGCTGGGCAGGCCACATAGTTCGCATGCCAGACACGAGACTCCCTAAGCAATTGCTTTATGCGGAGCTCCTTCACGGCAAACAAGCCAAAGGTGGGCAGCGGAAACATTACAAGGACATCCTCAAAGCTTCCCTGGTGAAGTGCGACATCCCCACTGATACCTGGGAGATCCTGGCCAAAGACTGACCAAGGTGGAAAAGTCATCCGGGAGGGCATTGAGCTCTTCGAATTTCAATGCCCACAAGCGTGAAGAGGTCAGGCGCAGGCAGTGGAAGGAGCATGTGGTAAATCAGTCCCACCACCCCCCCCTTCCCCCGACAAATGTCTGTCCCACCTGTGACAGAGTCTGTGGCTCTTGTATTGGACTGTTCAGCCACCAAAGAACTCACTTTAGGAGTGGAAGCAAGTCTTCCTCAATTCCGAGGAACTGCCTATGATGACATACACGATTACAAGTATGGTGATCCAGGGCCTTTAATGTAACTTTTACGGATAGTTTGACAGTTTGAGATCACAATAGATAGGTTTTGGTAAATAAAGATTCTCCCGGAATTTTACTTTATTCACTTAACTTTAAATGAATCTTTTCATTACTCATTCTCAGGATGTGGGCGATGCTGGCGAGGCCGCATTTACTGCCCATCCATAGTTGCTCTTGGGCATTAAGAGTCAACCATGTTGCATGGGACTTAAGTCACACGTAAACCGGTCTGTGTAGGGGTAGCAGATTCCCTCCCCTGAACCAGCTAATTTATTAATGTCCTATACTATATATAAGGTACCTGATATGCATATTTATTTTTGTGTACGTTTTAAATTAATAAATGTTGAAAACTTAGGATATCTCTTCAGCTGATAGATAAACGTAAGTAAATTTTACTTAATCTTAAATAGTTATGTCATCACAAATAGGCACCAAAATTGTAATACTCATTTAAAACACTATTATAAGATGGTACATAGGATGTTAGGCACCTGCTGGAGCAGACACTGTATCAGTACTGTCAAATCCTTGTTCTGACACTGTAGCATAACTGTGAAGTAGCATGCAATTAGTGACTGACAGCGCAAAGTATGCAGATGGTGCATGTTAACCGTTTCTCCACCATAAGCCGATACTTTACAGTGTTTTCTACTTCATCAACACAGGACCAGACAACTGAATGTTTCTCTAGGCTCAATTCTTCAGGTCCAGGAGGAGTCCACTTAATGATCAGGCAGTTCTGCTTTCCACTCATGGGGTTTTATTCCCATAAGGCCAAGCAGCAGAGAAAGTGCTCTACATTCTGAAGCATGCCATATTATGGCAAGAAATGATTTTCAAATGTGATGCAACTGCAGATTTTCCAAATAAAACAAAATCCATACATTAGCAAGGCACAAGGAGGAGAGTAGGTGGTGTGCTGAGACCTGTGAGTCAACTTCAGGTTTTAGCCTTTCTTTCATTTTTGGCAGATGTTTTGGAACCATATTTAAGATTTTAGGGTACAAAGAGTGGCACAAAATCATGTCACTGGCTAAGCATAGGACTGGGAGGGAGGAATTGGAGATATTTCTTTTACTGATGTCCAGGGGTGCAAATGGCTAAGGGGCTTGGAAAATAATGTGTTGGAATCTCCCATAAGTAGGTGAACTTACTATAAGCATTCTCGTTATTGGCATCACTCTTACCTGAGTCAGTTGGCTGTGACTGGAATCATTCCAAGACTTTAACACATAATCTAGGCTAACACTCCAGTGCAGTAGTGAAGGAATAAAAACATAGAAACATAGAAAATAGGTGCCTTCGAGCCTGCACCGCCATTCAATGAGTTCATGGCTGAACATGCAACTTCAGAACCCCATTCCTGCTTTCTCGCCATACCCCTTGATCCCCTTAGTAGTAAGGACTACATCTAACTCCTTTTTGAATATATTTAGTGAATTGGCCTCAACAATTTTCTGTGGTAGAGAATTCCACAGGTTCACCACTCTCTGGGTGAAGAAGTTTCTCCTCATCTCAGTCCTAAATGGCTTACCCCTTATCCTTAGACTGTGACCCCTGGTTCTGGACTTCCCCAACATTGGGAACATTCTTCCTGCATCTAACCTGTCTAAACCCGTCAGAATTTTAAATGTTTCTATGAGATCCCCTCTCATTCTTCTGAACTCCAGTGAATACAAGCCCAGTTGATCCAGTCTTTCTTGATATGTCAGTCCCGCCATCCCGGGAATCAGTCTGGTGAACCTTCGCTGCACTCCCTCAATAGCAAGAATGTCCCTCCTCAAGTTAGGAGACCAAAACTGTACACAATACTCCAGGTGTGGCCTCACCAAGGCCCTGTACAACTGTAGTAACACCTCCCTGCCCCTGTACTCAAATCCCCGCGCTATGAAGGCCAACATGCTATTTGCGTTCTTAACCGCCTGCTGTACCTGCATGCCAAACTTCAATGACTGATGTACCATGACACCCAGGTCTCGTTGCACCTCCCCTTTTCCTAATCTGTCACCATTCAGATAATAGTCTGTCTCTCTGTTTTTACCACCAAAGTGAATAACCTCACATTTATCCACATTATACTTCATCTGCCATGCATTTGCCTACTCACCTAACCTATCCAAGTCGCTCTGCAGCCTCATAGCATCCTCCTCGCAGCTCACACTGCCACCCAACTTAGTGTCATCCGCAAATTTGGAGATACTACATTTAATCCCTTCATCTAAATCATTAATGTACAGTGTAAACAGCTGGGGCCCCAGCACAGAACCTTGCGGTACCCCACTAGTCACTGCCTGCCATTCTGAAAAGTCCCCATTTACTCCGACTCTTTGCTTCCTGTCAATGCTGCATTAATGGAGGAACCATCTATTGGACTTAAAAGATTCCATGGAATCAATCAAAGAAGAACAGGAGTTCTCCTGGTGGCCAACAATCTTTGTTGTACTCCCTTCCTTATAAGACCTTGATTGATGTCTCTGATGTTGATAGGGAACTGATTTAATGCTGAAAAAAACTGCAGATGCTGGAAATCTGAAACAAAAATAGAAAATGCTGGAAACACTCAGAAAGTCAGTCAACGACTTTTCACAGATACTGACTACTCTGCGTGTTTCCATCATTTTGATTTAATGCTGCAGTTGCCTTATGGAGTTGCGACTGGCGGCAACCCTGATTTCAGATCAGCCGTGATCTAATTAAATAGCTCAAGGGGCCAAATAGCCTACTCCTGCTCCTATTTCTTATGCTCTTATGTTCGCTGGCAGCAGTGTAAATAAGGTGGCATTACTGCCTCTGGAGGAGCAGAGACCTGCCTGAAGAATTGGTTTCCCCTCGTGCCTTCAGAGGCTGTAGCACCAGAACAGCAATATAAACAACCACCATTTTCTCCTGCTGTGAACCAGCTATGAGCTGGCTTGTACTCAGCCTACTTGCACAGGCCAAAGACATACTATTCCCATTACATATGAATTGTTCCTTGCCGTCAAGAAATATCTGGTGCCTGGGAAAGCAAGTCAAAATTTGTGACTTTAAACAACTTTTTCACAAGCACGGCAGTTTGTTATGGCTGATGCTGTGGAATCCATCTTGCAATGTAAAAGGGACAGATTCCAGAGCACCGCTACATAAACACTTGAACAACACACAGTTCTATAATGTGACATATAAAGTACCTCATTAATAATATCCTACGCCTTTATAATGCCCATTCTGTGTGGCTCTCATTGATAGAGAACCCATATTAAAAAAAAATCTTTTATAACACTTTTGCCTGGCTCTCAAAGACAGTATTACATGGGGGCTGTATAGCATTTAGGTGTGATTGAAATGCCTCCTGGATGGCGTTAACCTATATTTTCATTTGCACTGCTGTTTTTATTGTTTGTGCAATCAATAAAATGTCTCATCTGTGCAGCATTCTGTGAACGAAGTACACAGGAAAACAGACGCAGTTCAATGAATACTCTAATATATTTTTTAAATGACATTCAATAACACCCTTAAGAACTATTTTACTGAACATTATTTACTACAAATTATATGTAGCATTTATAGAATCCCACATTTGAGATTTTAAGGCTGAACTGGTACCTGTTCCTACTAGATTTAAAAAAAATAATGATCAGCTCTATGGCAGCAGCTCGGAGAGGAACAGATGGCCTGAAGTCACGTCCCAGAAACTGCATCCCTCAATTAAACAGGGGACGCCTTTATATTTGCATTAGATTTAATAGAAAAATAACGCAAATTGAAAACTCTGCAAAACAATTCTCTCACCAGACTTGCAAATATTTTCCCAGCTTCCAGATCTCTGAAAAATTGCAGTTTTGAAATTTTATTTGTGTGAATAAAGATTAATATATACATCGTTTTCAATTCAATTGGCACCAGGCAGTGTGGATCTTGATAATGAGCAAAAGTTTTCTGTCTCCTTGATTTAAAGCATTAAGGCCGGTTTGAATGAGAGTTGATGGTCAATAGCAAAGGAATTTACAAGTCTAGATAGTGTAGTGGATTTGCACAATATCCTTTTACCCTTGGACAGTAGGTCTGAATCCAGTTTAACTTGGAAAAATGTAAGTCTTTGTTTCGATGGCAGTAAGATGTTTGATATGAAATGAGTTTTGGAAGTCTCAGCTCAGTCGAAGACAACAGATCAAAATTCTCCAGAACTTAGATCAAATTGTGCATGTCATTTAGGCCATGTGATCTCCTGGACCACTTTCGATCGCATAATGGGGTCAGAGAGAAAGTTTCAAGAGTATTTTTTTCTTTACTGACCCTGGGTATTTTCTCTGGTCTGTGCCTTTCCCAGGAGATTACATGCCTTTGGGCATGGTGAGGGGGGAGTGTGTAGGATATGTCTAGTCGTGATGCTCAACTATCGAGAGTTGTGGGTCAGGCTCGTTGGACCAGTTGGTCTTTTCCTGCTTATTAATTTCATATGCTCCTCTGTCATGAAAGTGTAAAGGCAGTTGATGTAGATAATTGAAATTCACACAATGGGGGCCATTTGGACTTTGAGTGATAGTGTAAAATGGGCGATATCGATTTGGCCGCCCTTTGTACATCTCTTCCAATTTTTATTTCCATTGAAGTCAATGAACTGATGTCACCCATTTTACACCATCATCCAAAGTCAATAATGATCCCCGATGGGTGCTCGTTTGAAGTGATGGTTAAAACACCTTGCTGAGCAGAGCAGAACAGAAAAAAGAAATTGCTCTGCATTTGCCTTGTGCTTTACTGGAAGTACTTGGTGCTGAAGCTGGCTGTCATAAAGAATAAAGTGGACAAAATTGCCCCACACCCCGTTTGGGGGCGGTAACCTTCTGAGCCCAGGACTTTTACCGCCCGGGTCGGAAGTCCCGCCTCCGGCGTACAATTGAGCTTTGCGCCACTCGAAAAAGGCGGAGCACTCTCTCAGGCGCTCCGTCTCATTGGAGTGGCACTCCCAGGGTATCAGTGCAACGCGGAACAGGTCAGCGCTATGCGGAAGCTCCACGTAGCGCTAACGCGCTACAATGCCCCTCCCCTTCAGTTAAAGGGGAGGGCTGCTGTGTACTGTGCAGGCCCTTTGGTGGCAGCCACTGGGCCACCAGGGCTGCACTTGACCGGGCCAGTGGCCCGACACCCAAAAGGGAGTACCGGGCTACATGATGGCGGCCTGTTCGAAGCGAGGGCCATCATTGTGGGCCGACTGAAGACACAATGGCCACTTGGGGCGCCCCGAGGTACAAATCATGTAGAGGAGCTGAGGAGTGGAATCCCAGTGCACCGGGGGTTGGGGGGGATGGGGGCTGCGGTTAAGAGAGAAAGGGGAAAAAGACTGAAAAGGGAGAGATGAAATCCTGAGAGCAGCAGTTTGTGAGAATGAAAAGTGGGTAGTGGAAAAAGTCCAAGTCCCAAGGGGGAAGAGAAGAAAATTGGGAACTGGAAAAAAAGGGTAGGAAGAGAGGACAGTGGAAAGCCTGAGAACAGCACTTACGAGGAAGGAGAGAAAAAACAAAGAATGGTGCTGACTGGGAGGGTGAGTTTTGGGGGGGGGTGGGGGGAGCCTGAGGGTGGCAGTGGGATGGGGTGAAGAAGAAAATGTTCAAGCAGTGCTGCAGAGGAAGTGGAGGTTGGGTGTGCCAAAGCTAGCTGGTAGAAGGAGAGTGGCAACATGTATTGAGAGGTTAGTGGGAGAGACTGCCTGTCTGAAGTGTAGAGGAATAGGAGGGGATAGTGATCATTGAGGTAGCATTTGGGAATTTGATGGCCCAATTCATCTGTTCAAAACTTTTAATGTTAATTTTGAGACGAATACTAACCAGAATACACCTTTTATAATGTAAAGTTCTAAATTTTCTGGGAGAGGAGGCTCTCAACTCCCTCTAGAAACACATCAACAGTTGACACAGGATGCAGCATTTGGAAGGAGTGTGTGTGGTTATAACTTAGTTGCCACAGTCCTTATTGTTATGATGTCTTAAATGTTTTTAAAATTATTTGTTGCTGGATGGCTAGATAACTCAGGATTGGAAACCATGGGATCATGGGACCAATGTTTGACACGGTTTACTTACCCTTCTCAGTTAGATAAAATGAGTACCACATTTAAACATATGCAGGAAGAACAGGAGGTTGTCGAAGAATACAAAAATTGTGCAAGGGTTGTCACGAGTACTGTCTTTGGAAACTGCTGGATGTTGGTAATAGAAACAGAGATGGACATCACCTCATACTAGCCAATGTTGATGAGAAGACTTTCTCTCTCTCTCTCTCTCTCTGTCTCTCTTTTTCTCTCTCCCTCTCTCGCCTCCTCTTTCCCTTTCCCCCTCATTTGGCACTCTTTATTAAGTATGCATATGCCTAAAAACCAATAGTGCTCCATTACAAAAGTAATCCATTGGTTATGAAGTGCTTTGGGATATCCTGAGGATGTGATAGGCACTATATAAATGCAAATCTTTCTTGCGTCTCCTTGTGCCATCAGGATAAGAGGGCAGACAGGTGACTTCTGAGCTTCTGTCCAGTTTTATGACTGGGCATTTTGGGAGGGAGTATAAACACATTTGAAGCTGATTTTCCTTTCACTTTGTCATCCCTCTCTGTGGGGATGTGGCTGGCTCAGATCAGTAACACTAGGTAGCAAATTGCAGCTGGCACAGCATGTTGGAGCTCCAACACACTACACCACCATATCACTGCTGAAGAGAATGCCTCTGAAAATAAGAAATGCAAGCTTTAAAAATGTTATTTAAAGGGAGTTACAAGCACAGTAGGTGCTTTAATATGCTCTTGTTTAACACATAGATCATCTCCCATCTTTCTCCAGGGATAACAGGCCATCATTTTGAAAACCCCTGAACTGGGGATGAAGTATTATATTCAAAGGGATGACTCACACCACCTATTAATTTTTTCACAGTGCATCAGAGAAGCAAGTATGATAATTTAGCTCTGCAAAGAAAATAACTGCTGTGACTACTTCAGACAAATATTGCAGACAACAGGTTTGGTTTAATTTTCATAAACCACCAGAAAATGGCATAGTAACAATACCATTGGAAGAACAAAAAATATTCCCAAATACAATATTATCTTGCGCATAAACATATGGGCCCTGAAACTGCAGTCGGCAGCATGACTAAGGAGTGCACCGCTGACCTCTAAACGAAATCCACACTTACCTGGTGCAAGGCTCTGAACAAAAACTTGCTCGGAAATGCTGTCGAGGTCTGCGGAGCATCGTGGCCCATGGATCCCAGGGGCCTACAGTGTGCGTAAGTGGCCCTGGGATCACGTGGGACAATGCTACTGTCACTCAGCCAATTAGCAAACAGTAATCTCCGATGTCCGACATCAATCAAATTTTAAATTAAACGGTGTGAATATTTATTTGACAAGGGCAGTACTTGTCTTTAAAAAGTACAGGAAATAATGGAAGATTCTGCAAGATTAGAAAAAAAGATCTCATCCCTCAAACCGAGCATTTACAGCTGGCTGGTAGGTGCTTTTACGTGTTCGTTTTTATTTTTTGGCCCTGAAATTGCAAATTTCTCATTCTCCACCCCCAGCTCCACTTACGCAGTGCAAACTGGCTCCTGCGCCATCCATAAAATTTTTATGTAATTAGTGTGCAATTAGCCCAACTTGGCACCAGCACGTTGATTCCAATGGACAACTGAAACATGCAACGTAGCCTGTGCACTGTCGGAATTGACACACAAGTTTGAGAGTTGAAATCCCGAACTTGCGGCCAGTTTCAAAGGTGCTATGACAGCGTACTCTGAGATTACACCATCATACCAACCACAATTCTGGCCCATGGAACATGTTTCCCCCAACACGTGTGCAATAATAATATTTATCACATAGAGAATATCAATAATGCATATCATATATATTTTGAACTTTCCACTTGAGAGTAAGAATTAATTTAACTTGCCAGCTGAATATGGAATACTATGAGCCCGACTTTACAAACATTGCAACTTTTATTATTTTCCAGTTATAATGTACAATGGATTTGCATCTGCAATCTATTGTTCGTCCTGAAAACCCATCTCTTTCCAAATCATATCAAAAATGAGTACAAATGTCATTTGAGAACCTCTAGAGATGTTTCCTTGAAAATCTGGTGCATCTGCATCTTGATGAGCTATTTTTAAACATTTTTCATACAAATCAGATGGGGCAAAAACATTTCCATCATTTTTTTGTTGTTGTTGTTGTCCTAAAGCAGTTGATATTAATGGATAATGAACTTCATACACTTATAATGCTCATAGATTGTATTGCTCTTCATTATAGTGAAAATTGCTCTGCAATGTAATTGTAATATAATTTACACCATTTCTGCCACTTTGAGTAAATCTGCCAATTTTCTTACACTGTCTCCTAGAACTGGCATCTGTTGGTATGTGATGGCAGCAAGATTGAAAATGTGTAGTGTTATAATCTCTGTCTCCACTGATGATCATCTTGCTCGAAGACACCCATGAAAAATATTGTAAACAGTAGGGAGTCCCTGGAAATGGTGTGCAGCCTTCTGACTAAAGACTGCAGTTTGGAAAAATGTTGTTTGTTGATGAGACCTATATTTTCTCAGTGTGTGAAACATTAGCAGCGTAAGCACCATACCACAGCACCATGAACACCTCGCAGCTGAATGGGTTTCAGTGGAACACCTTATTTTCTGACATCAATGCTTTGTCTTAGATTTTGGTAGTTGTGCTGTTATAAGGCTATTCAACTGAGCTGCTTATTATAGTTTATATCATATGTTAATACCCCCAAAGAATGCATGCTGTGTGATTTAGATAGCATTAGTTTAGCATCTTCTCCTTCCCTCCTCCGGGGACATTTTTGCACCTGATTTTCACAAAAATCTGTCAGAACAGCTTTGGATTTGCATTACTAACATGTTTTTGCATGCGTGCTCTGATTGGTTCTTGTGATATTTCAATGATTGTTCTGAATTTGTCAAACTCAGGACCCTTCGACTGAAAATATAGACCATGTGAAAATCAAATTGTCCTTCTTTCCCTTCATCCTTTGTGTCTATTAAAACTCAGTGCAGTTGTATAGGAAGGGGTGTAGTTCTTTGTTCGTGGGGAATATATAGGTCCGAGAATTGGATTAGTTGAGATAAGAGTTAATGAGCAGCTAAGGGGTTAAATTGAAGACTTTTAGGTCACAACTACAGTGATGCCAAAACAGGCTGATTGTAGTTGTATTTGTTGCTCAGAGCCCAGGACATTGAGCTCTTGCTGCAGTGCTCCATCTCACCCTCAATAAGCTCCCTGCTGGAGTGGAGCTAATCTACAGAACAAACGGGAAATTATTCAGCCTCCGTCGCCTCCAGTCCAGATCCAAGGTTGTCCCATCCTCTCTCATTGAATTACAGTATGCAAACGACGCTTGCATTTGTGCACACTCGGAGGTCGAACTCCAAACCATTGTCAACACCTTCACCAAAGCGTACAAGAGTATGGGCCTTATATTAAACATCCATAAGACAAAGGTTTTCTACCAACCTGCCCCCACCACACAATACTTCCCACCGATTATCAAGATGCATGATGATGCCTTGGACAACGTAAACCATTTTCCATACCTTGAGAGCCTACTCTCAACAAGGGTAGACCTTGATGACGAAGTCCAACGCTGCTTTCAGTGTGCCAGTGCAGCCTTCGGTCACCTGAGGAAGAGAGTGTTAAAGACCAGGATCTCAAACCCGGCACCGAGCTCATGGTCCACAGAGCAGTGGTGATACCCGCCCTCCTAGATTCTTCAGAGACATGGATTATTTACAGCAGGCACCTCACTCAAAGCGCTGGAGAAGTACCACCAACGCTGCCTCCGCAAGATCCTGCAAATCCATTGGTAGGATAGGCGCACCAACATCAGTGTTCTCGCTCAGACCAACATCCCCAGCATCGAAGCATTGACAATGCTCGATCAGCTCCGATGGATGGGCCACATCGTCCGCATGCCTGATACTAGACTCCCAAAACAAACGCTCTACTCAGAGTTCCGACATAGCAAGAGAGCCCCAAGTGGGCAGAGGAAATGCTTCAAGGACACCCTCAAATCTTCCTTGAAAAAGTGCAACATCCCCACCAACACCTTGGATTCCCTGGCCCAAGACCGCTCAAAGTGGAGGAGAAGCATCCAGGAAGGCGCCGAACACCTTGAGTCTCTGCGCCAGGAGCACACGGAAGCTAAGCGCAAACAGCGGAAGGAGCGCACGACAACCCAAGCACTCCACCCACCCGGCCCTTCAACCACCACCTGCCTTATCTGTGACAGAGACTGTAGATCCCGCATTGGTCTCATCAGTCATTTGAGAACTCATATTAGTGTGGACGCAAGTCATCCTCGACTCCGAGGGACTGCCTAAGAAGAAGATTTGTTTTTGTATTAAAATCTTTATTGAGACAAATACATACTAAATAACATCTCAAATCATAATCCAGTACAAAGCAACCGTTGAACATCTAACTTGGTAGAGCAAAAAAATAACATCCCACAAACAAATCCCTGATTTCTGGCAACTGAGAAGCAATCAATCTGCTTCCAAAACTTAGACCAAAGTTTTTGGGGAGTCACACCTAAGCACCAGTAAGGCCAATAATTATCAATATCTAAATAGTATAGAAGGGCCAGATATTTAGACACTATTATGTATATACCCTAAACATTTCTCAACAGAAATTTCTTTCTGATCAAGAGGAGACAGTGCAATCTGACATTAGATGTGCAGGTATGCAGATATTGTGCGTTGAGTCAAAAGTTATCCAGGTAATGTCTATGTTACGAGTCTGGTCTTTGGTGTCAGTTATGGCTCAGTTGGTAGCACTCACACCTCTAAATCAGAATGTTGCCAGTTCAAGTCCCACTCCAGAGACTTGAGCACAAAATCTAGGTTGACACTTCAAGTATTCAGTACAGTACTGAGGGAGCGCTGCACTGTTGGAGGTCCCATCTTTAAGACGAGATGTTAAACATAGGTCTGCCCTCTCAGTTGGATGTAACTCCCTGTTAAAACAATTACTCTCTCACCCTGGCCATTCCCCCTGGTATAGCCCTGATCTTCACTCCATTAAGTCCAATGGACGCAGACTTGAACGGATATGGCGGAAAATTGGTTTAACCATTCACCGCCAGATCTGGCTGGACCACATAAAGCAGTATCAGGTCTTGCTCTCAACTGCCAAAATTGCTCACTATTCCAGAATCATTCTGGAATGCAAAAATAAACCCTGGCTTCTATTCTCCACTGCAAACCGACTTTTTAAATCCCTCTCCCCAGTCTCTGTCCTCACCTCCGACAAAAAGTGTGAAGAACTCCAGGACTTCTTTGTCTCTAAGATTGAGACCTTCCAATCAGCTGCCTCTGCCACTTCCCTTCCTTTCCCTAACTCACCGGGCCAAACTTCTTCGAAGCATCCCCCCTACCCTAGCCCTGACCTCACATCTTTCTCCAGATTCTCTCCGATCTTCCCTCATGATTCTGTGCCTCAATGCGAGGAGTATTCGGAATAAGGTGGACGAATTAACTGCGCAGATAGCTGTTAACGGGTATGATGCAATTGGCATCATGGAGACATGGCTCCAGGGTGACCAAGGCTGGGAACTCAACATCCAGGGGTATTCAACATTTATGAAGGATAGACAGAAAGGAAAAGGAGGCGGGGTGGCATTGCTGGTTAAAGAGGAAATTAATTCAATAGTAAGAAAGGACATTAGCTTGGATGATGTGGAATCGGTATGGGTGGAGCTACAGAATACCAAGGGGCAGAAAACGCTAGTGAGAGTTATGTACAGACCACCAAACAGTAGTAGTAAGGTTGGGGACAGCATCCAACAAGAAATTAGGGATGCATGCAATAAAGGTACAGCAGTTATCATGGGTGACTTTAATCTACATATTGATTGGGCTAACCAAACTGGTAGAAATGCGGTGGAGGAGGATTTCCTGGAGTGTATTGGGGATGGTTTTCTCGACCAATATGTCGAGGAACCAACTAGGGAGCTGGCCATCCTAGACTGAGTGATGTGTAATGAGAAAGGACTAATTAGCAATCTTGTTGTGCGAGGCCCCTTGGGGAAGAGTGACCATAGCATGGTAGAATTCTTTATTAAGATGGAGAGTGACACAGTTAATTCAGAAACTAGGGTCCTGAACTTAAGGAAAGGTAACTTCGATGGTTTGAGGCATGAATTGGCTAGAATAGACTGGCAAATGATACTTAAAGGATTGATTGTGGATAGGCAATGGCAAACATTTAAAGATCACATGGATGAACTTCAGCAATTATACATCCCTATCTGGAGTAAAAATAAAACGGGAAAAGCGGCTCAACCATGGCTAACAAGGGAAATTAAGGATAGTGTTAAATCCAAGGAAGAGGCATATAAATTGGCCAGAAAAAGCAACAAACCTGAGGACTGGGAGAAATTTAGAATTCAGCAGAGGAGGACAAAGGGTTTAATTAAGGGAGGGAAATAGAGTATGAGAAGTAGCTTGCCAGGAACATAAAAACTGACTGCAAAAGCTTCTATAGATATGTGAAGAGAAAAAGATTAGTGAAGACAAACGTAAGTCCCTTGCAGTCAGATTCAGCTGAATTTATAATGGGGAACAAAGAAATGGCAGACCAATTGAATAAATACTTTGATTCTGTCTTCACGAAGGAAGACACAAATAACCTTCTGGTAGTACTAGGGGACTGAGTGTCCAGTGAGAAGGAGGAACTGAAGGATATCCTTATTAGGTGTGAAATTGTATTAGGGAAATTGATGGGATTGAAGACCGATAAATCCCCGGGGCCTGATAGTCTGTATCCCAGAGTACTTAAGGAAGTGGCCCTAGAAATAGTGGATGCATTGGTGATCATTTTCCAACAGTCTATCGATTCTGGATCAGTTCCTATAGAGTGGACGGTAGCTAATATAACACCACTTTTTAAAAAGGGAGGGAGAGAGAAAGCGGGTAATTATAGACCGGTTAGCCTGACATCAGTAGTGGGGAAAATGGTGGAATCAATTATTAAAGATGAAATAGCAGCGCATTTGGAAAGCAGTGACAAGATCAGACCAAGTCAGCACGGATTTATGAAGGGGAAATCATGCTTGACAAATCTTCTTGAATTTTTTGAGGATGTAACTAGCAGAGTGGACAAGGGAGAACCAGTGGTTGTGGTGTATTTGGACTTTCAAAAGGCTTTTGACAAGGTCCCACACAAGAGATTGGTGTGCAAAATCAAAGCACATGGTATTGGGGGTAATATACTGACGTGGATAGAGAACTAGTTGGCAGACAGGAAGCAGAGAGTCGGGATAAATGGGTTCTTTTCAGAATGGCAGGCAGTGACTAGTGGGGTGCCGCAGGGCTCAGTGCTGGGACCCCAGCTCTTTACAATATACATCAATGATTTGGATGAAGGAATTGAGTGTAATATCTCCAAGTTTGCAGATGACACTAAACTGGATGGCGGTGTGAACTGTGAGGGGGACGCTAGGAGGCTGCAGGGTGACTTACAAGTTAGGTGAGTGGGCAAATGCATGGCAGATGCAGTATAATGTGGATAAATGTGAGGTTATCCATTTTGGGGACAAAAACGCGAAGACAGAATATTATCTGAATGGCGGCAGATTAGGAAAAGGGGAGTTGCAGCGAGACCTGGGTGTCATGGTTCATTAGTCATTGAAAGTTGGCATACAGGTACAGCAGGCGGTGAAGAAGGCAAATGGTATGTTGGCCTTCATAGCTAGGGGATTTGAGTATAGGAGCAGGGATGTCTTACTGCAGTTGTACAGGGCCTTGGTGAGGCCTCACCTGGAATATTATATTCAGTTTTGGTCTCCTAATCTGAGGAAGGACGTTCTTGCTATTGAGGGAGTGCAGCGAAGGTTCACCAGACTGATTCCCGGGATGGCAGGACTGACATATGAGGAGAGACTGGATCAACTGGGCCTTTATACATTGGAATTTAGAAGGATGAGAGGGGATCTCATAGAAACATATAAGATTCTGACGGGACGGGACAGGTAAGATGCGGGTAGAATGTTCCCGATGTTGGGAAAGTCCAGAACCAGGGGACACAGTCTTAGGATAAGGGGTAGGCCATTTAGAACTGAGATGAGGAGAAACTTCTTCACTCAGAGAGTTGTTAACCTGTGGAATTCCCTGCCGCAGAGAGTTGTTGATGCCAGTTCATTGGATATATTCAAGAGGGAGTTAGATATGGACCTTATAGCTAAGGGGATCAAGGGGTATGGAGAGAAAGCACAAAAGGTGTACCGAGGGAATGATCAGCCATGATCTTATTGAATGGTGGTGTAGGCTCGAAGGGCCGAATGGCCTACTCCTGCACCTATTTTCTATGTTTCTATCCTGACTATGAGACCCACTTCCTGCTTCCTTGACCCTATTCCCACCAAACTACTGAGGACCCAACTTCCTTTTCTGGCTCCCATGTTAGCTGACATTATTATCGGTTCTCTCTCCTCAGGTACTGTCCCCCTATCCCTCAAATCTGCCGTCATCACCCCTCTCCTCAAAAAACCAAATCTTGACTCCTCCGTCTTTGCAAACTACCGTCCCATCTCTAACCTCCCTTTCCTCTCCAAAGTCCTTAAACGTGTTGTCGCCTCCCAAATCCGTGCCCATATTTCCTGCAATACCATGTTTGAATTCCTCCAATCGGTTTCTGCCTCTGCCACAGAACTGCTCTCATCAAATTCACAATTGACATCCTTTGTGACTGCGACAAAGGCAAACTATCCCTCCTCCTCCTTCTTAACTTGTGTCCAGCCTTTGACATGGTTGACCACTCTATCCTTCTCCAACACCTCTGGGTGGCACTGCACTCGCCTGGTTTCATTCTTATCTATCTAATCATACCCATCCCCGTACCGTTACCTCTGGTCTCCCCCAAGGATCTATCCTTGGTCCCCTCCTATTTCTCATCTACATGTTGTCCCTTGGCGACATCATCCAAAAACACAGCATCAGTTTCCACATGTACGCTGATGACAGCCAGCTCTACCTCACTACCACTTCTCTCGACCCCCTCCACGGTCTCTAAATGGTCAGACTGTCTGTTCGGCATGTAGATCTGGATGAGCAGAAATGTTCTCAATTGAATATTGGGAAGACTGAAGCTATTGTTTTCGGTCCCCGCCACAAACTCCGTTCCTAGCCATTGACTCCATCCCTCTCCCCAACTCCTGTCTGAGGCTGAACCAGACTGTGCACAACCTTGGTGTCATATTTGACCCTGAAATGAGCTTTCAACCACATATCTGCAACATAGCTAAGACCTCATATTTCCACCTCTGTAACATCGCCCGTCTTCATTCTTGCCTCAGCTTATCCACTGCTGAGGCCCTCATTCATGCGTTTGTTACCTCTCGACTCAACTATTCCAACACACTCCTCGCTGGCCTCCCACATTCTATCCTACGTAAATTAGAGGTGATCCAAATCTCAGCTGCTCATGTCCTAACTCACACCAAGTCCCACTCACCCATCACCCCTGTGCTCACTGACCTATATTGGCTTCCGGTTAAGCAACACCTCGATTTCAAAATTCTCATCCTTATTTTCAAATCCCTCCATGGCCTCACCCCTCCCTATCTCTGTAATCTCCTCCAGCCCCACAACCCCTCGAGATGTCTGCGCTCCTCTAATCCTGCCCTCTTGAGCATCCCTGATTATAATCGCTCAACCATTGGTGGCCGAGCCTTCTGTTGCCTCGGCCATAAGCTGTAGAATTCCCTGCCTAAACCTCTCCGCCTTGCTACTTCTCTTTCCTCCTTCAAGACGCTCCTTAAAACATATCTCTTTGACCAAGCTTTTGGTCTCCTGCCCTAATTTCTACTTATGTGACTTGGTGTCAAAATTTTTAACTCATAATACTCCTGTGAAGCATCTTGGGACATATCACTACGTTAAAGGCGTTATATAAATACAACTTGTTGTATATGATCCCATGGCACTATTTCATAGAAGAGCAGGGGAGTTCTGGTGCTCTGGACAATATTTATCCTTCAGCCAATATTACTAAAACAGATTATCTTATCGTTATCACATTGTTGTGTACAAATTGGACATCCTGAGGCCAAGAAAGGTGCTATGCAAATGCAAGTCTTTCTTTTTTTTAAGAACATGAATGCGGCGATCTGCTATTCTTTTGTATTCTAACCGCATCCCCACCAGAAAAAAGAATAAGTCTATACCATATGCTGTATCATAAGGATTCTCATTAATTACCTTTAGCACTAGGGTTGTCGGAAATATTATTTTTATAAATATCCATTGAAATGCATTTCTGCCGTATACTTCAAGTTGCTAAGGAAATTTAGTGTTCATTGAATTAAAGCGTGGCATGAGATGGGAATGGAGTACTACAACTCTTTTGATTGGAGAAAATAAACATTAACTCAAGTGCCCCCTGATTTGGGGGACACTCCAAACACTTTCAAACAAGTGCCCTTTTTTTGTTTTTTTTTGTGGTTTTTTATTTTGGTTTTTTTGTGGGGTTTTTTTGTGGCACTAAAAGCATAAAATCACAAGTGCCCCCTATAAAAGGGGAGGGGGACACTAAAACCGGCAATTAAAACAAATTAAACTTTTAAAACTGGAGTACTACAACTCTTTTGGGGGGGATACAAAATAAACATTAGATCGAGTGCCTCCCGATCTGGGGGACACTCCAGACACTTATCACTGCCCTCTTTTTTTTTTATTTTTTTTGGGGTTTTTTTGTGAGGTTTTTTTGATTTTTTTGGGGGGCATTAAAATTATATATTTTACAAGTGCCCCCTATAAAAGGGGAGGGGGACACTAAAACCGGCAATTAAAACAAATTAAACTTTTAAAACTGGAGTACTACAACTCTTTTAGGGAGTACAAAATAAACATTAGATCGAGTGCCCCCCGATCTGGGGGACACTCCAGACACTTATACCTGCCCTCTTTTTTTTGTTTTTTTTTGTGTTTTTTTTTTCCTTTTGTGATTTTTTTTTTGGGCATTAAAATCATATAATTTACAAGTGCCCCCTATAAAAGGGGAGGGGGACACTAAAACCCGGCAATTAAAACAAATTAAACTTTAAAACAAATAAAATCAAATTAAAATTTGGTTGCCGAGGATGATGATGCACTCCAGTCCCTCTGGCGCCCACCTCTCGCGGAAGGCCGCGAGCGTACCGGTGGACACCGCATGCTCCATTTCTAAGGACACCCCAGCCCGGATGTATGCGCGGAAGAGAGGCAGGCAGTCAGGCTGAATGACCCCCTCGATCGCCCGCTGCCTGGACCGGCTGATGGCACCCTTGGCCATGCCCAGGAGCAGTCCTACGAGGAGGCCATCGGACCTACCCGCTCCCCTCCGCACAGGATCAGGAGTGTGGGACTGAAGTGCAACCAGAAATTGAGGAGCAGCCCCTTTAAATAATGGAACAGGGGCTGCAACCTCGTACATTCGATAAAAACGTGGAACACGGACTCTTCCAGACCGCAGAAATTGCAGGCGGCCTGGGAGCCCATGAACCGACTTAAAAATTTATTGCACGGGACTGCTCCGTGCACCACCCTCCAGGTCAAGTCCCCGATAAATAGTGGGAGGACTCCCGCGTAGAGTGCACTCCATCGGGGACCCCCGCCTCCTCCGGACGGCAAGATGGTACGCCATGGCGTGTCCGGACGGCAGACGAGGATGGCAAGGTTGAGAGTGTGCCTGGAGTACTACAACTCTTTTAAAGTAAACAAAACAAACATTAGATCAAGTGCCCCCCGATCTGGGGGACACTACAAACATTTCCCAAGGCCCTTTTTTTTTTGTTTTTTTTTTGTATTTTTGTCGTTTTTTTTGGTGTTTTTTTTTGGGCTCTAAAACCATAATTTACAAGTGCCCCCTATAAAAGGGGAGGGGGGACACTAAAACCGCCATTTAAAACAAATTAAACTTTAAAACATATAAAATCAAATTAAAATTTGGTTGCCGGGGGTGACAATGCATTCCAGTCCCTCTGGTGCCCACCTCTCGCAGAAGGCCGCGAGCGTACCAGTGGACACCGCATGCTCCATCTCCAAGGACACCCTGGCATGGATGTACGCACGGAAGAGAAGCAGGCAGTCAGGCTGAACGACCCCCTCGATCGCCCGCTGCCTGGACTGGCTGATGGCACCCTTGGCCGTGACCAGGAGCAGTCCTACGAGGAAGTCCTACCCGCTTCCCTCCGCATAGGGTGCCCAAAGATCAGGAGTGTGGGACTGAAGTGCAACCAGAATTTCAGGAGCAGCCCCTTTAAATATTGGAACAGGGGCTGAAACCTCGCACATTCAGTAAAAACATGGAACACGGACTCCTCCAGACCGCAGAAATTGCAGGCGGCCTGGGAGCCCGTGAACCGGCTTAAAAACTTATTGCACGGGACTGCTCCATGCACCACCTTCCAGGCCAAGTCCCCGATAAATAATGGGAGGACTCCCGCGTAGAGTGCACTCCATCGGGGACCCCCGCCTCCTCTGGACGGCAAGATGGTACGCCATGGCATGTCCGGACGGCAGACGAGGATGGCAAGGTTGAGAGTGTGCCTGGAGTACTACAACTCTTTTGGGGGGGGGAACAAAATAAACATTAGATCAGGTGCTGGAGTACTACAAAACTCTTTTAGAGTCTACCTGCAAAAACATAAAACATTAAACCATGCCACCCGACCTGGGTGACACACCAGACATTTACAAGGCCCTTTTTTCCTTTTTTTGGTTTTTTTTTTGTGTTTTTCATTTTTTGTTGTTGTTTTTTTTTGGGCACTAAAATCACAATTTTCCCAGTGCCCCCTATAAAAGGGAAGGGGACACTAAAAGCACCAGCAATTAAAACAAATTAAACTTTAAAACGTAAAATCAAATTAAAACTTGGTTGCCGGGCGTGATGATGCACTCCAGTCCCTCCGGTGCCCACCTCTTGCTGGAGTACTACATATTCTACCAGCTTCTGCCAGCTGAAATCAATCAAAGGGCAAGGAGTTCACTTAATCCATATTTTCTGAATATGAAATTGCATTTCAAGAGTGCAGTATTGTGTCCACTGCTCACACTCAAGCTCTAATTGATTTCTTTTAAAGCAAAAAAGAAAGATGATATTTATTGTTATGTATCCAATAAAAATTTTAATACAAATATAAATTTTGTAAAGCTAATGACCAGCTTTGAAATGAAAGTCATGTCGGCTATTTGGAGGTAGAATCTCTGTAAGAAAGCTCATTTGTTTTGTACCAAGGTAAATTATTACCCTGATTTGTGCCTCACTATTTCTCCAGTTCCTCTGCTCTGCTCCTCTTGCTGCAAGGACAGGGTAATCGTGGCTGCATCCTCAGTGAAAACTACTAGTGCTGCTCTGTGCATTTTTGCAGCCATGCGCGTGATATCCCAGAACCGCACGTGTGCATCCGATTCCCTTCTGCACATGCGCACTGTTTACCGAAGCTGCACATGTGCAGTACCCAACAGTTGCAGCCTGCACCGTGAGACAGCTCTGTAAGGAGACGGCCACTGGAACAGTTGATGGCCGGTGGGAGCGGGGAGGTGTGTAAGAGGAAGGATCAAAAGGGGCAAGAGAGAGGGAATAGGAGGGGGAGAGAAAGGAGGGGAAAGAGAGGAGAGGGAGAAAAAGAGGGATTTGGAGGGTGGAGAGCGAGAGGAGAGCGGAGGAGAGAGAAAGGAGATTGGAGTGGGAGAAAGAGACGGAATCAGCAGGGGGGAAAGGGAGGAGGTCGGAGGGGGAAGAGAGAGAACTAGAGAGAATCGGAGAGGGGGGAAGGGAGATCGGAGTGTGGAGAGAGAGGAGGTCACAGGTGGAGAGAGAGAGAGGAGGGGGTGAGAGAAGGGGAATCGAAGGGGGAGAGAGAGGAGGGGGAGAAAGAGAGAGAAAGGCGGGCGAGAGAGAGTGAATCAGAGGGGGGAGAGGGAAGAGTTCGAAGGGGGGGGGACAGTGAGGAGATCAGAGGGGGAAGAGAGAGGATATTGGAGGGGGAGAGGGAGAGAATAGATTGGAGGGTGGAGAGAGAGGGGATCGGAGGGGAGAGAGGATCAAAGGGCCGAGAAAGGTTCAGGGGGCAGACAGAGAGAGAGTGAGAGAGAGGGAGAGGGAATTGGAAGGGGGATTAACCAGGATTAAAGCACTGGCAATTTTGTTCCCATTCAAGATGAATGTGCTTTGTTTCTGCAATGCTTTTCCATCTAGTGGTCCAACCATAAATTGGAAAAAAGTTGAGGCATGCAAGTTTGAGTGACAGATAAGACAATATGGGCACACAAGTTTTCAAGTTTCTGAATAGGAATATTACTTGAGCTACCTGTCTGCCTGAAAAAAAAAACCAAATAGCATAAAGCACAAAAAGGCAATAATTATTTTCTTGAGATCTGCTATCCTGGGCAATACAGGGAAGATAATCATTGTTCAAAATATGACTTGCAGAAATCTGGGTATGCTACAGAAAATAATGTTATCCATGTTGCCAGCCTAAAATGTAGTTAATGCAAATAAAAAATTTTAATGTGGGATTTGCTAATTATTACATTTATAGAATGTTATAGAATGTAACAGAGAGGATAGATAAAGGAACGCAGTGGATGTGGTTTATATGGATTTTGAAAAAGCGTTTGATAACGTACCACATAAACGAATTATGGCAATGATAATGGCATGTGGAATTAAGGGGGATGTGGCCACATTGATAGAAAGATAGCTGGAGGACAGAAAGAAAAGATTAGGGGTAACAGAATGTTTATCAGAATGAAAATGTGTGTTGAGTACTTGTTCCTTGGTGGTTCATATTGGGGGCCATACTTATTTACTATATGCATAAGTCACGTGGATAGGAATTGCAGGAACAGTATCGAAATTTGACCCCAAACTGGGAATATGGCAAATTGTGATGAAGGTTGTCAATGATTAGCAAAATAGGAGCAGAAGTAGCATGTGCAATTCAATGTAGGAAAATGTGAAATAATATAGTTTGGAAGAACGGAGAAAACAAATAGATAGTAAATGGGTAAGACTTAAAATAGAGCAGAGGACCTTAGTATGCAAGTCATTAAAGATGACAGCATTACTGGACAAGGCTGTAAAAAGTCAAACTGAATCTTGGTTTTATATCTAGAGGCCTGTAATACAAGGAGATAATATTGAACGTGTACAAGACCTTAGGCCACAGTTGGTGTATTATATGCAGTTTATGGGTACCACATTATCGGAAGGATATAAAAGCAATGGAAAAGGTGCAGTGTAAAAAAAGAGGGATGAAGGGGTTACAGTTATGAAGCAAGACATGAGACTTTAGGGATTTTTCACTGCAGCTCAGCTGATCTGATGGTAGTTTTCAAGATTATCAAAGGTGGTAGAAGTTTCCAACATTTGGCTCAATGACCTAGAAATTGGGAGGAAGAGGCAACCAAAATGGACCCAAGCAGGAGCTGGCAACAGTCTTCAGCATGGTATTGGAGCCGGCAGGAGCACAATTGCTCCTACAGGCTCCACATTCTGGTAAGTATTTTTTTTAACAAACTTAACATTTTGGAGACGACTTCCTGTGGTTCTTTTAAGGACCTCTGTTTATGTCGCATGTAGATCATGGTGTCCTGAATGTAGCTAGCCTGGCAGATCAATGTTCCATACAGGGTCTCAAACAGGTCCCTTATTTGCATATACAAAGGGCCTAAAGCCTGTCTCAGATGTAAGCCTAGGATGCCTCTTTATCTGCCTTTACCGACGTGGCAGATTGTGCTTGTGCATGCCTCATGCTATAATGGATACTTTGGCCTCTGTTTTACTGCTATAAATTGTGTGTGGTATCAACCAATTCCTAGACTGTTGTATCTGTGCTGGCTCTTTGCTCGAGGAATCATAAACTGCCCCATTCTCTCCCCATAACCCTGTATCTTCTGCTACTTTAATATTTTCCCTTACAAAGTGCCTTGGTCTCTGTCTCAACCACTCTGTGGTGACTCATTTCATGCTCCAACAGTCTTTTACATAAAGAAATTACTCTTCATCTCTCTCCTCACTTTCTTAGTGACAATTTTAAATTGATGATCCTTGTGTCTCACTACCCAATTAGAGAAGTCTTTCCCTTGTCACTTTATCAAAATCCTTAATAATTTTAAAAACCTCTGTTAAATCTCCTCTGAGCCTTCTCTGTTTCAGTAGAAATAGTCCTAGTCTCGACTCTCATCATACCTAGAGTTTCCCATTCCTGACATCATCCTGGTCAATCTCGGCTGCACACTTTCCCTGGCTTTAATGTCCTTTCCATAATAGGGTTCCCAAAACTGGACATAATACCCCAATAAAGCTTTCTACAAACTTATCATGACTTCTCTACTCTTATAAACACATGATAAACCCATTTTGATAGGGTAAATAGCGATAGATTGTTCTTTTTTATAAAATTGGTTCACGGGATGTGGGCATAGCTGGCAAGGCCAGCATTTATTGCCCATCCTTAATTGCCCTTGAGAAGATGGTGGTGAGCTACCTTCTTAAACAGCTGCAGTCCATGTGGTGATGGTACTCCCACAGCGCTGTTAGGGAAGGAGTTCCAGGATTTTGATCCAGCAACGATGAAGGAACGACGGTATGTGACTTGGAGGGGAACGTGGAGGTGGTGGTGTTCCCATGAGCTTGCTACCCTTGTCCTTCTAGGTAGTAGAGCTCATGGGTTTGGGAGGTGCTGCCGAAGAAACCTTGGCGAGTTGCTGCAGTGCATCTTGTAGATGGTACACATTGCAGCCACAGTACGCCAGTGGTGGAGGGAATGGATGTTTAAGGTGATGGATGGGGTGCCAATTAAGCCAGCTGTTTTGTCCTGGATGGTGTCGAGCTTCTTGAATGTTGTTAGAGCTGCACTCATCCAGGCAAGTGGAGAGTATTCCATCACACTCCTGACTTGTGCCTTGTAGATGGTGGAAAGGCTTTGGTGAGTCAGGAGGTGAGATGCTCACCGCAGAATACCCAGCCTCTGACCTGCTCTTGTTGCCACAGTATTTATGTGGCTTGTCCAGTTAAGTTTCTGGTCAATGGTGACCCCCAAGATGTTGATGGTAGGGGATTCGGCGATGGTAATACCATTGAATGTTAAGAGGCAGTGGCTAGAATCTCGCTTGTTGGAGATAGTTATTGCATGGCACTTGTGTGGTGCGAATATTACTTGCCACTTATCAGCCCAAGCCTGAATATTGTCCAGGTCTTATTGCATGTGGGCATCGACTGCTTCATTATTTGAGGAGTTGCAAATGCAACTGAACACTGCAGTCATCAGCGAAGATCCCCACTTCTGACCTTATGATGGAAGGAAGGTCATTGATGAAGCAATTGAAGATGGTTGGGCCTAGGACACTGCCCTCAGAAACTCCTGCAGTGATGTCCTGGGGCTGTGATGATTGACCTCTAACCACCACAACCATCTTCCTTTATGCTAGGTATGATGCCAGCCAGTGGAGAGTTTCCCCCTGATTCCCATTGACTTCAGTTTTACTAGGGCTCCTTGATGCCACACTCCAGCAAATGCTGCCTTGATGTCGAGGGATCTCACCTCAGCTCTGGAATTCAGCTCTTTTGTCCATGTTTGGACCAAGGCTGTAATGAGGTCTGAAGCCAAGTGGTCTTGGCGGAACCCAAACTGGGCATCAGTGAGCAGTTTATTGGTGAGTAAATGCCGCTTGATAGCACTGTTGATGACACCTTCCATCATTTTGTTGACGATTGAGAGTAGACTGATGGGACGGTAATTGGATGCATTGGATTTGTCCTGCTTTTTGTGGACAGGACATACCTGGGCAGTTTTTCACATTGTCAGATAGATGCCAGTGTTGTAGCGGTACTGGAACAGCTTGGCTAGAGGCGTGGCTAGTTCTGGAGCACAAGTCTTCAGCACAACAGCCGGAATGTTGTCGGGGCCCATAGCCTTTGCTGTTTCTTGACATGACATGGAGTTAATCGAATTGGCTGAAGACTGGCTTCTGTGATGGTGGGGACCTCAGGAGGAGATTGATATGGATCATCCACTTGGCACTTCTGGCTGAAGATGGTTGTAAACACTTCAGCCTTTTCTTTTGCACTCACGTGCTGGGCTCCACCATTATTGAGGATGGGGATATTCATGTAGCCTCTTCCTCCCGTTAATTGTTTAATGGTTCAACATTATTCAATGAATAAGAAAGTGCAAATTTAAGAAAACCACAAAAATTTAGAAGCCTTTATATAGAGGACGGTTAGAATGTAGGATTCATTGCCACAAACTGTTGTTGAAGCAGAGTCCATAAATTCTTTTAAAAGGGAATTAGATCATTGTTTGTTTGAAAAAGAGGAATATTAATGGTTGTGGAGAGTGAGCAGGAGAGTGGGATTAGACTAAATGGCTCATGGATGATGTGCCTGGTCTCTAACCGACCCGTAGAATTTCAGGCCCTTTTTAAAATAAATTAGATTGATTTCACTATTCACATTTCCTCGTGCTTCACTCTTTGGAATAATCTTCTACAAGATCACAAGATAATTTTGGAATAAGAAGGCCTTTAGGCTCATTCGATCTCAGTCTTTCAGCAAACTCACCCTAGTTTCTTCCCATTAGAATAGATAGGTGTTTCTTAAATGTGTCAAGTGCCTTGATATCAACCAACCTCCCTTGCAAAGTCCCAGCACGCACACATGTTTGATGTTGGATGGTATATTGTTAGACTCCTCCCTGATAAAAAAAACCTTTCAAGAACTAATCATTTACCATGTTGATTAACTTCTGTTCATCTTCATTTTTAGTTGCAATTTTATTTAGATCTTAATTATTATTACAGCAGCTATCCTTCACCTTTATTTTAATCCTGCAGTCTGCAATTTTGGTTTCCATTTAATGGTTGTCATTTATATGCTGAGACACAGATTTGTATCTTTCCTAAGTACTCCCCTGCTTTAGTGTGCAGTCTTTCCCTTATATCTTTAATTTGGTTTCATTATCTTTGTATAGTTCCAAGCTTCCCCTTTGTTTGCAACACTAAACTTTCCCTTTATTTTACTTTTGCTTAACCTAATTTTGTTTTGTTCTGTGTAGTTAATTTTCTGACTTGTTTCTTGTGCTTTATAAAATCTTCGATGTCCCATTTGTTTTCTCTTCTTCTTAGTGTTAGTGTTGAGCATTGAAATTTCTTCTCACTGGTTCTTTCCTCCTTTCTTGTGCCTGTCTATCTATTTTTGCTTCCTGTCAGTCTCTGACCTTTCTTTCACCTCTTGGTCTCGGCTCTTTCTAGCTCTGTGCTGTTCTTCATGTTGAGCCCTGTCTGCTGGCTGTGACTTTTTGGCACATTGACATTTCCATTCATAGCATGGGGTACATGTTCAGCCGATGAGATAACACCCGTGAGATACAATTTTCAGTCTATTGCTGCCGTATCTGCATCACCTTCATCTGCAGTAAATATGCCTAAGTTTTATTATATTTTCTTCAGCTATTCCAACCTGTGTGGAACTTGACTGAATATGTCGATTGGGTAAATATGGGTAACCAATATATATCCATTATTTTCCACAACAGCCATCATTGTGACATTATTGACTGGGACTACAATTTAATGCCAATTATTTTCAAATGATACTGGTATTTAATAATTTTAAACAAGCAGTGCCCGAATATTCATGTGTGAGAGAGTTGGGGGGAGGGGGGTTGGGGTTGGGGGAGGGGGGGGCAGTATGCTTGCCATTGGTATAATGCAAAGTCTGGCCAAAGATTGCTTGCTGAGGGAGGAGCATGAGGAAGACGTTGGGTTCCTCCCCCCGTCCATCCAGAGCAACTTGGTCCGGTGGCCCTGTATAAAGAAAAAGAAAGACTTGCATTTATGTAACGCCTTTCATGACCACCGGACATCTTAAAGCGCTTTACAGCCAATGAAGTACATTTGGAATGTAGTCACTGTTGTAATGTGGGAAAGGTAGCAGGGAGTGGGGGGGGGGGGGGGGGGGTTGACAGCCTGTAACAATTATTTAGAAAAAAATATTGCTGGCAAATCCTCAGGAGATTCAGCTCATCACCACGGCCTGGACTTTCAGGTATGCCCCAAAGCTGCTGGTGGTCAGGCAGCCATGCTGTAGTTTTGTCGAGCATACTCCAGGTGCTTAATGTCTGGGGTATGGAAACCTACTGACTTAGGGAGTCTGCCTTATGCCCCACCCCACTTACTGCTAGGGCCTTGTTGAGGTAGGTGGAGGCTCGACCCCCGACAAGCCAATTTGAGTTTTTTAGTTAGAATCTGGGATTCAGCATATCTGGGTCCTGGAAACATTAAGCAGGTCCGACAGTATCCATGGAGAGAACAGAAAAGGTGTTTCAGGTTTGTTCAGAACTGCTGCTTTCTGGTTTTTGTTTCAGTTTTAAAGCATCTGTCGTGTTTTGCTCTTTGTTCATACCTGGGTCCAAGCCTAGCTTTTGGGTCTTCCGGCGATTCTAACCAAATTATGCTGGGTATATGACAGAACCGCCACAGAATTCCAGGGCCACAATACTTAGTGGGGGCATCAAATTCTAGAGAAGATGGCACTGTGTTCACCACATTAGAAAATTTTGTTCCTTGTTGACCTTAATATTAAAGGAAACAATACAATTCATAAGGTTAGATGTACTAAGGATAGTTATTTCTCAGTTCAGAAATGCTTGCCTGGAGGTTGCAGAACAGATTTTTAATGTGCATCACGTTCCAGTCTATTTGAGGACGTTACCATAATGAACATGGTTAAATAACTAAGCATTAAATTGTTACCATCCCATCACATAGGAATTGCCTTGGCTGCCTACAAGAGCTTCAGATATATTTGACAACTGAGTTGACCTGTGATTAGAGGACAGTTCCAACATACACAGATATCATTATTTATGCCAAATGATTTCAGCAATTAAGTCATATGCTTTTTGATTTGTGCTTGTAAGACCAATTAGCCTTGTTATAAAGTCACTGTTATTTGTCTACTAATTGTCTACAAATCTATCTGCTCATTCTGAAGTGATCTGCTTCAACATTAGTTGTGCAGTGATGCAATCAGTTTAATAAATATAATTATAATGGTTCAATGGCCTCTATGGTGACTTCAGAAATGTTGCTTTAAAGGTTGATATCAAAGAGCCCCCGCCCCCTCCCCCTCCCCGCACCCCCCCCCCCCCCCCCCCAAATACCATGCTGGTCATAGCATAAGCGTACAATATGTTGTGGTCCTGAGCCACAAAGTCCCAGATTTAATTCCCTGGTGTCGATTTTGGTCATCGCCTTGTTTCTGGAGTAGAAATTGGTCCTCCGGCCTCATCAGCATACTCGGCGCAGGCTACGAGATCAATGTTGGATCATCTGCCTCACAGACTACAGGGACGCCTGTGAAATCGGAGGAGCGCGCCTGCTCCTTACAGCTCCACAGGAATGTATTTTTAAAAATTTGACTTACTTGTCATTGGCGGCCACCAAGGCAGCT
The DNA here is from genome assembly GCF_044704955.1 of Pristiophorus japonicus. Taxonomy (NCBI): domain Eukaryota; kingdom Metazoa; phylum Chordata; class Chondrichthyes; family Pristiophoridae; genus Pristiophorus; species Pristiophorus japonicus. The sequence goes on from NC_091983.1 coordinate 149,616,700, forward strand.
GAAGAATCCTAAGCCGGCGTCTGCCCCGTTCAGTGGTGATTCATTTCAGCAAGCGGGCCCTTTTAATAGGTGTCATTTTACAGATTTAAGGGGCCTTTTCCGGGACGCCTGAAGAAAAGGCCCCACGAATCTAGCAGTAGAGCCAGTGCCTGCACAGATTGGGCACAAGCAGTCCCACTGCTAATTTGGTTTGCTTTGTGCCCAAAAAATGGGAGCAAAGCTTACCAATTTCTACCTCTTGGAAGCAATTTTAACCAAACCCGCCCATCTGGAACCTGACGAGAACGGATGCAAAGCTGGTTTCACATCCCACTGGATTTTACTTTCCACTGAAGTTAATGGAGAGTAATATTGGGCAAGGTGTAACACTAGCATTCTGCCTGATACCACGGTTTTCCTGCCTGAATCGTTAGGTTAAAATTAATTCTTTTGTCTCTCCCTGAATGACATGATTTCAGCCAAAACAATAGTCAGATAATATAATTTAATGTCCTCGGAATAGGGAAGGAAAATTTAGCCACCACCATACTCCTGATCAAATGGTCTGGATTTTAGGCTTTTATGTTTTTGGGGCGATAGTGACGGCGGAGCGGGAAAGTTAGTGGCCAGGAATAGTTTGCGCTTCAGTAGTTAAGTTTGGGCATCTGGGCCCTGCATCAGGGGCTGCATCGCTAAGGAAGGCATTGTAGACCTCTCTTGGCGCAAGGATGGGAAACTCCCGAGCTAAAGAACTGGGCTGGGAACACACCGAGAGATGTCTGAGGGCAGACGGAGTAGGGGGGGGGGGGGGAAAGGACCTAAGAAAACCCACAAAAACATTTCTAAAACATTACCCACGCCACCACAACACAAATCACGAAAAGAATTAAAACAAAAAACAATCACACTTAACATAGGAGTCCATTTACTCACCTCTTCGCTGATGGGATGGTAGGACGGCCCTGATTTCCCAGGCGGTCATTGCCAGCGAACTTCTGGGCAATCGGGTCGGGCAGGAGCTCAAACTCGTGCCGGTGTCGTAACCAGGAATGTTGCACACCGGGTGCAGCTCTTCCAAGCAGTGCTGCTCAGCGCCACCACAAAACCGGACCCGAGGATCGCTGCGGGGCACTGGAGTCTGACCGCCTGCCCAGAAGCCCTCACTGCTGCTATTGCCACCGCTCCGGGGTGAAACCCGGAGCGCTGAAGACCAGAAAGTCCAGTCTATTGGTCTATTACCCCTGCTGAAAATGTGAACGAGAAATTGGACATCAATCAGTCCGCTTTTCATGGACGAAACGGGCTCCAAATTTAGATTGCACTTGATTTATCTTGGATATGTGGCTCACGCAAAAATTGAATCTGGCAATTTTGAGTCACCAGGGCCCTTGCCTGAAACAGGGCTGATTTTGTTATGCAAATCAGAGTCCTATGCTAGTTGTAGAATCCTGGGTCTGGATTTTCAGCTATATTACACCTTGTTTAGCATTAAATGCTGTTTCTGAGCGCAATGCCAGACATCCAGGATTTAGCACCCAGCCAGAAAATTCGGCTAATGGGTTGCAACAGTGCAAAAACTTATCGCCCCGCACTCTGTTTTCAACGTGATTATGACGTCAGTCGTCGTACAAGGCAGCGCTAGCGCCCCGGATGGAACATTCGGCCTTAATGCCTCGTTTAACACCCGCCCCAGGAAACACCTGAAAAAAACAGATGGTTCAGCAGGCAATTTTAAATGGAGGGATGAGGATCCTATATCACAGGTCATATTGACTACAACAGTTGCACACATAACGCTGCATGAAGCTCCGACTTGCAAGCTTCACTTTTATCTGCCATTACAATGCCCTTACAACTTCAATGAGAAAATTTAATGGAGGCATTATTAGTTCACCAGCGTATCATACTCCAGGCTATTGCCAGGTGGCGTCAAGCTAGAAGAAGGGTTCTTGGCCATGTCAGCCCATGGAAGAGGAGAGGCCGAAGACATCCAGGGAGGAGACCTCACCCCTCAAGGGTTTTTAGGCACCAACACTCATACCTCCAGCTCTCTGAGGAGCAGTGTGTGAGAAGGCTGTGCTTCCGAAAGTGCTGACAGAGATATGTCATCTCCTACAGGCAGGCCGATGCCTGGACCGCTCTGGAGGCAGCCTTCAATATTCCCCTCAACAGGTATCCGAATTCATTGTGGTGTGCTGCACAACTTGGCCATCATGAGGGGCCAGGCATTGCCAGTGGGGATTGCCAGTGGGGGAGGCAGCGTGGAGATGCTGCCAGAGCAAGAGCCACACGTCGCCAGCTCATAATGGACTGACTCTCGTAAATAGAGGAAAGTGAGGGATGGAGCTAATACTAGGCACTTCCTTTTGGAAGTGGGCTGACATGGCCAAGAGCCCTTCTTCTTACTTGACCCTGCCTGGCAATAACATGGAACATGATACTCTTGCAAACTAGTAATGCCCCCATTAAATTTTCTCACTGAAGTTGTAAGGGCAATGTAATGGTAGATAAAGGCACATCTCCAGTGAACGTTGGAATGATGCACAAGACACCAATGGCAAATGATGATTCAAAATTTTACTCAACAAAGTCATAAAATCTCCCCATACCAAAATAAAACCATTCAGCGTTATGTTGCAGGGCACTGAACAACAATTAAACTTCTTTACATCCGCAAGTTTCGACTTGAGCAACGAATGCCTGAGTTAATGGCAACACTCCTCCAACTTACATTTTTGCCGAAACTTGCAGTCGAGGGTGCAAACTATTTTCAGGTGCCACTATTTAATGCCCCACCGCGATTAGCGCCCCGAAATCACTGAAGCCGAAAATCCGGCCCAATTTAAAATTGGACATCTGAAGTTGTCAAGTCTCAGGACCTATGACTCCATCCTCAAGTGTTCCCTGAGTGTGATAACTTTCCTAGCATGAAGTGGTTTAAGATCAATGGTAAGTATGAAATCAAAAGAATCCCAGTTGTCTGTCTGTGTGGTTGTCATTCATCAGTGTGAAAGCTGGTCAAGTGAATCTATAACACCAAATCACCCGAGGTGGACCAGTTTGGATTTATTTGTGATTACCTATTGCAAAGAACAAAAAGGGCCACTGTACAGCAAAATTCTAAAAGGACAAAGGGTGTTAAAAAACAAGCCTGAAGGCTTTGTGTCTTAATGCAAGGAGTATCCGCAATAAGGTGGATGAATTAACTGTGCAAATAGATGTTAACAAATATGATGTGATTGGGATTACGGAGACATGGCTCCAGGATGATCAGGGCTGGGAACTCAACATCCAGGGGTATTCAACATTCAGGAAAGATAGAATAAAAGGAAAAGGAGGTGGGGTAGCATTGCTGGTTAAAGAGGAAATTAAGGCAATAGTTCAGAAGGACATTAGCTTGGACGATGTGGAATCTATATGGGTAGAGCTGCAGAATACCAAAGGGCAAAAAACGTTAGTGAGAGTTGTGTACAGACCTCCAAACAGTAGTAGTGATGTTGGGGAGGGCATCAAACATGAAATTAGGGATGCGTGCAATAAAGGTGCAGCAGTTATAATGGGTGACTTTAATATGCACATAGATTGGGTTAACCAAACTGGAAGCAATACGGTGGAGGAGGATTTCCTGGAGTGCATAAGGGATGGTTTTTTAGACCAATATGTCGAGGAACCAACTAGGGGGGAGGCCATCTTAGACTGGGTGTTGTGTAATGAGAGAGGATTAATTAGCAATCTCGTTGTGCGAGGCCCCTTGGGGAAGAGTGACCATAATATGGTAGAATTCTGCATTAGGATGGAGAATGAAACAGTTAATTCAGAGACCATGGTCCAGAACTTAAAGAAGGCTAAGTTTGAAGGTATGAGGCGTGAATTGGCTAGGATAGATTGGCGAATGATACTGAAGGGATTGACTGTGGATGGGCAATGGCAGACATTTAGAGACCGCATGGATGAACTACAACAATTGTACATTCCTGTCTGGCGTAAAAATAAAAAAGGGAAGGTGGCTCAACCGTGGCTATCAAGGGAAATCAGGGATAGTATTAAAGCCAAGGAAGTGGCATACAAATTGGCCAGAAATAGCAGCGAACCCGGGGACTGGGAGAAATTTAGAACTCAGCAGAGGAGGACAAAGGGTTTGATTAGGGCAGGGAAAATGGAGTACGAGAAGAAGCTTGCAGGGAACATTAAGACGGATTGCAAAAGTTTCTATAGATATGTAAAGAGAAAAAGGTTAGTAAAGACAAATGTAGGTCCCCTGCAATCAGAATCAGGGGAAGTCATAACGGGGAACAAAGAAATGGCGGACCAATTGAACAAGTACTTTGGTTCGGTATTCACTGAGGAGGACACAAACAACCTTCCGGATATAAAAGGGATCGGAGGGTCTAGTAAGGAGGAGGAACTGAGGGAAATCCTTATTAGTCGGGAAATTGTGTTGGGGAAACTGATGGGATTGAAGGTCGATAAATCCCCAGGGCCTGATGGACTGCATCCCAGAGTACTTAAGGAAGTGGCCTTGGAAATAGTGGATGCATTGACAGTCATTTTCCAACATTCCATTGACTCTGGATCAGTTCCTATGGAGTGGAGGGTAGCCAATGTAACCCCACTTTTTAAAAAAGGAGGGAGAGAGAAAACAGGGAATTATAGACCGGTCAGCCTGACATCGATAGTGGGTAAAATGATGGAATCAATTATTAAGAATGTCATAGCAGTGCATTTGGAAAGAGGTGATATGATAGGTCCAAGTCAGCATGGATTTGTGAAAGGGAAATCATGCTTGACAAATCTTCTGGAATTTTTTGAGGATGTTTCCAGTAGAGTGGACAAGGGAGAACCAGTTGATGTGGTATATTTGGACTTTCAGAAGGCTTTCGACAAGGTCCCACACAAGAGATTAATGTGCAAAGTTAAAGCACATGGGATTGGGGGTAGTGTGCTGACATGGATTGAGAACTGGTTGTCAGACAGGAAGCAAAGAGTAGGAGTAAATGGGGACTTTTCAGAATGGCAGGCAGTGACTAGTGGGGTACCGCAAGGTTCTGTGCTGGGGCCCCAGCTGTTTACACTGTACATTAATGATTTAGACGAGGGGATTAAATGTAGTATCTCCAAATTTGTGGATGACACTAAGTTGGGTGGCAGTGTGAGCTGCGAGGAGGATGCTATGAGGCTGCAGAGTGACTTGGATAGGTTAGGTGAGTGGGCAAATGCATGGCAGATGAAGTATAATGTGGATAAATGTGAGGTTATCCACTTTAGTGGTAAAAACAGAGAAACAGACTATTATCTGAATGGTGACAGATTAGGAAAAGGGGAGGTGCAAAGAGACCTGGGTGTCATGGTACATCAGTCATTGAAGGTTGGCATGCAGGTACAGCAGGCGGTTAGGAAAGCAAATGGCATGTTGGCCTTCATAGCGAGGGGATTTGAGTACAGGGGCAGGGAGGTGTTGCTACAGTTGTACAGGACCTTGGTGAGGCCACACCTGGAGTATTGTGTGCAGTTTTGGTCTCCTAACCTGAGGAAGGACATTCTTGCTATTGAGGGAGTGCAGCGAAGGTTCACCAGACTGATTCCCGGGATGGCGGGACTGACCTATCAAGAAAGACTGGATCAACTGGGCTTGTATTCACTGGAGTTCAGAAGAATGAGAGGGGACCTCATAGAAACGTTTAAAATTCTGATGGGTTTAGACAGGTTAGATGCAGGAAGAATGTTCCCAATGTTGGGGAAGTCCAGAACCAGGGGACACAGTCTAAGGATAAGGGGTAAGCCATTTAGGACCGAGATGAGGAGGAATTTCTTCACCCAGAGAGTGGTGAACCTGTGGAATTCTCTACCACAGAAAGTTGTTGAGGCCAGTTCACTGAATATATTCAAAAAGGAGTTAGATGAAGTCCTTACTACTAGGGGAATCAAGGGGTATGGTGAGAAAGCAGGAATGGGGTACTGAAGTTGCATGTTCAGCCATGAACTCATTGAATGGCGGTGCAGGCTAGAAGGGCCGAATGGCCTACTCCTGCACCTATTTTCTATGTTTCTATGTTTCTATGTAATGTATTTGCTTCATGAGCTCTTTGCTTAAGAATTCATAGCAACACATTGCTATTAAGAACTAGTTGGTTTATTAACAAAGTTTTAACAATCACACTACACACTACCAGTTCAGCCACTAGGCTCATAACTGCATATGTCATCATGGATGACCTAGACCCAATTGACTGGGGTTTTATTGAGTATTCACAATGCAACAGCTCTGCAAATCTGTGAGCATACTCACAGGTGCATACATTACACCTTTATTTTGTCCAATTGGGATAATTTTGGATCTGACTATGCCTATCCTCTATAAAAATAATGAGGCACATACATAAAAGGTATAATGGTCCATCTCTGCATGTGTATCGTCATTGTGCATAGACTGCCATTTATTACCCATCAGGTTACTGCAAGGTGGGCCAAGATGAATGGTTGAAACCACAGCAATAAAGTCAGTTATTTTATGGGGATTTTCAATCCTTTTGTGTTACGTCATGCTCTAGCTGATGTGACTGGGCTAGAATCCAATTCCTTTGGATTCAATCAATGATGTGTGGTGCCTAGAGATTGAGCAAATATCATATATTCTTGTATATAAGGTGACTCACATGTAAGATTACTTTTCAGCCAAGTTGATGATTCTTTTTTTTTACAGTTTTCAATGGCATAAACAGCACTATCTTCAAATAGCAGGAGATTTAAATTTCCCATGCTGCAGAGAATTGACCCATCACACCCCTTCTAACATAGAAAGTTTGATTTGAAACCATTGCAAATAGTGGAATAAAACTTGTAACCAAAAAAAGTAGAATGATCTTATTTTAGCACCATGTACTTGACAGTGATTGTGACTCAGTCTGTGTTCAGCATGCACTCACTGTCCATAGCATAATTAACACAGGCAGCAAGTGCAGTGGACAATCTGTATCCAGATTAGTGAGCAGAAGCCGTTCACAGAACAAGTCCCAAACACAGCATGATTACAGTTGGCAAGTACAGTGCTAAAACGATCATTTCTAATCTTTTTACACATTTTCTTTTAATTTAAAGCAAGGATAATTGAAAAAGGAGAAGGAAAGACCAGCTCGAGGAGTGTTTTGTGTACAAAGTATTCCCAATGTGCAGTCCTTGGATCTCTGGATATAAGATGACTCCAATTCCCACTTTAATCCCCATTTTACACAAGGGTTTTTAAGGTATACTCATTGGATAAATATTTGGTATTGGATCCCAAAGCACTTTCTGTTTGAAATGATCTCGCTCGTTTTATTTCTCTCAACTATTTCCCTCCTCTCATATCTCACTTAAGGACCTTGACTCCTTGCTCTGTCCCTCTCCCTGGCCACTGTCTGAGGCTGAACCAGACCGGTGCAACCTTGGTGTCCTATTTGCAGCCTCCATTAACTTGAGCTCATCCAAACCTTTGCTGCCCGTATCCTGACTCACACCAAGTCCCATTCACCCATCACGACTGTGCTCGCTGACCTACATTGGCTCCCAGTCCAGCAACGCCTCGATTTTAAAATTCTCTTGTTTTCAAATCACTCTTTGGGGGCCTCACCCCATCCTATCTCTGTAACCTTCTCCAGCCTTAAAACCTTCCGTAATTTCTGTGCTCCTCCAATTCTGGCCTCTTGCGCATCCCTGATTTTCATCGCTCCATCGTCCCTTCAGCTGCCTAGGCCCTAAGCTCTGGAATTCCCACCCAAAACCTCTCCACCTCTGTACTACTCTGATGGAGTTCCTGATCATCTGTCTGAATGTCTCATTGTGTGCCAAATTTTGTTTGATAACACTCCTGTGAAGCACCTTGGGAAGGTTTATTATGTTGAAGGTGCTATATAAATGCAAGTTGTTGTTGAACCTGATTTAGTTATCATCTAAATGTGCATCTCAGGCAAACATCATTGGATAGTGATCATGTGTGGAAATCCTAACCAATTTTTCCTTTCCTGAAATAATTGATGCCAACTGCAGTAACCCCCCCTACTGATACCTCAGCTGAGAATAATTAATTGTTTTATAAGATAAGATGGTGCTAGATAGGCTGTGACATTTCTTGCAGCAGAAATATGATGTTACATGGAACGTTAGCTCTAGCAGAAGTGTTCTGAGTAGCGCCATCATGCTTGATGCGCACTATTTTGACGTGTGACATCCTATTTTACAATTGTAGAGAAGTGACGACACATGCCATCAAAGGAACATTAACCAAAATCATATTCAGTACATTTGCCTCCAAAATAAGAAGTGACTATATTTCAAAGGAAATTTATTGGCTGTGAAGCACATTAGAACATCCTAGGGTTGTGAACGGTGCTACATTTATCCAACTTCTCCATTTATTGTTGAAAGAGTTAAGAGAGGCAATTGCAGGGGCTCTAGAAATTGTATTTCAGTGTGGATGTGTGCCAGGGGACTGGAGAGTGGACAATGTGTTAAAAAAGGAGACAGTGCTAATCCGGGTAATTACAGACCAGCTTAATATCAGTAGTAGGGAAAACTTTTGAGTCTTTAATTAAGCATGAAATTACCACATATCGAGATGAAGAGAAAAAAGTTAGAAGTGGGCAATACGGATTTAAAAGGGACGATTATACTTGACAAACCTCCGAGAATTATTTAAGAAAGAAGAACAAAAGTCTTGCATTTATATAGCGCCTTTCGCAATCAATGAAGTAACTTTTGATGTGTAGTCACTGTTGTGATGTAGGAAATGCGGCAGCCAATTTGCACACAGCGGTATGGTAGCATAGAAGTTATTTTACTGGCATTTCTGCAGCCACCGATCTGCTCAATCACACCCTCACCACCACCTTTGATGCCTTAGTCCCTGATAAAATAATTACTCTCTCTCTCCCTGGTCATTCTCCCTGGCACAACTCTGATCTTCGCTCCCTTAAGTCCAAGGGACGCAGACTTGAACGGATATGGTGGACAACAGGTTTAGCCATTTACCGCCAGATCTGGCTGGACCACATAAAGCAGTATCGGATGTTCTCGTCAGCCAAAATCGTTCATTATTCCAGAATCATTCTGGAATGTAAAGATAAACCCCGGCTTCTATTCTCCACTGCTAACCGCCTTTTTAAATCCCTCCCCCCAGTCTCTATCCTCACCTCCGACAATAAGTGTGAAGAACTCCAGGACTTCTTTGTCTCTAAGATTGAGACCTTCCGATCAGCTGCCTCTGCCACTTCCCTTCCTTCCCCTAACTCACCGGGCCAAACTTCTTCTAAGGATCCCCCCTGCCTGAGCCCTGACCTCACATTTTCTCCAGCTTCTCTCCAATCTTCCCTCATGGCCTTTCTGTGCTCATCCTGACTATGAGACCCACTTCCTGCTCCCTTGACCCTATTCCCACCAAACTGCTGACCACCCAACTTCCTTTTCTGATTCCCATGTTAATGGTACTCTCTCCTCTGATACTGTCCCCCTCTCCCTTAAATCTGCCATCATCACCCCTCTCCTCAAAAAAAACACCCTCGACCTCTCCGTCCTTGCAAACTACCGCCCCATCTCCAACTACCGTTTCCTCTCCAAAGACCTTGAATGTGTTGTCACCTTCCAAATCCATGCCCAAATTCCCCACAATTCTATGTTTGAATCCCTCCAATCCGGATTCCATGCCTGCCACAGTACCGAAACGGCTCTCACCAAAGTCACATGACATCCTTTGTGACTGTGACAAAGACAAACTATCCCTCCTCGTCCTTCTTGACTTGTCTGCAGCCTTTGACACAGTTGACCACTCTATCCTTCAATGCCTCTCCACTGTCATCCAGCTGGGTTGGACTGCACTCGCCTGTTTCCATTCTTACCTATCTAACCGTAGCCAGAGAATCATCTGCAATGGCTTCTGTTCCTGCCCCACATCGTTACCTCTGGTGTCCTCTAAGGATCGATCCTTGGCCCTCTCCTATTTCTCACCTACATGTTGTCCCTTGGCGACATCATCTGAAAACATAGCGTCAGTTTCCACATGTACGCTGATGACACCCAGCTATACCACAATACTACTTCTCTTGACCCCTCCGTGGTCCACAAATGGTCAGACTGTTTGTCCGACATCCAGTTCTGGATGAGCAGAAATGTTCTCCAATTGAATATTGGGAAGACCGAAGCCATTGTTTTCTGTCCCCGCCACAAACTCTGTTCCCTAGCTACTGACTCCATCCCTCTTCCCAATTTCTGTCTGAGGCTAAACCAGGCTGTTCGCAACCTTGGTGTCATATTTGACCCTGAAATGAGCTTTTGACCACATATCTGCAGCATAACTAAGACCACCTATTTCCACCTCCGTAACATCGCCCGTCTTCGCCCTTGCCTCAGCTTATCCACTGCTGAAGCCCTCATCCATGCGTTTGTTACCTTTAGATTTGATTATTCCAACACACTCCTGGCTGGCCTCCTATATTCTACCCTACATAAACAAGAGATGATCCAAAACTTGGCTGCCCCTGCCCTAACTCGCACCAAGTCCCACTCACCCATCACCCCTGTGCTCGCTGACCTATATTGGCTTCCGGTTAAGCAACACCTCGATTTCAAAATTCTCATCCTTATTTTCAAATCCCTCCATGGCATCGCCCCTCCCTATCTCTGTAATCTTCTCCAGCCCCACAAACCCCCCTCCCCCCGCCCCCCGAGATGTCTGCACTCCTCTAATTCTGCCCTCTTGAACATATTTGATTATAATTGCTCAACCATTAATTGGTTGGTGTGTCTTCTGTTGCCAAGGCCCCAAGCTCTGGAACTCTTTGCCTAAACCTCTCCGCTTCTCTTTACTCCTTCAAGACGCTCCTTAAAAACTATCTCTTTGACCAAGCTGCACTAATTTCTACTTATGCGGCTTGGTGCCAAATTTTTTAATCTTAGAATACTCCTGTGAAGCGCCTTGGGACGTTTCACTGCGTTAAAGGTGCTATATAAATACAAGTTGTTGTTGTAGTAATCCAGAGGTCTAGACTAATAATCCAGAGATGTGCATTCCAATCCCACCATGGCAGCTGGGGGAACTTAAATTCTGTTCATTAAATAAATCTGGAATTAAAAATCTAGTATCAGTAATGGCGACCATGAAACTATCGGATTGTCGGAATAACCCAACTGTTTCACTAATGTTCTTTAGGGAAAGAAATCTGCTGTCCTTACCTGGTCTGGCCTATATGTGACTCCAGGCCCACAGCAATGTGGTTGACTGTTAACTGCCCTCTGAAATGGCCTAGCAAGCCATTACAACAAAGTCACCACAGTGGGAGTACCTTCACAGGGACTACAGCGGCTCACCACCACCTTCTCAAGGGCAATTAGGGATGGGTAATAAATGCCAGCCTTGTCAGCAATACCCACATCCTGTGCCATGGGATCTTTTACGTCCACCTGAGAGAGCAGACCGGCCTTAGTTTAACGTCCCATCCGAAAGACGCCACCTGTCTCCCTCAGTATTGCACTGGAATATCAGCCTAGATTTTTATGCTCAAGTCTGTGGAGTGGGTGTGAACCCACAACCTTCTGACTCGGAGCAGATGTGATAGCCACTGAACTGCGGCTGACACTTGAGGGAACACATTCAGTATATGAGGAAATGGAGTAAATGTGGTGTACGTGGACCTTAGGAAAGTCTTTGATGGGTACCAAATGGGAGTATACTGGAAAAATTAAAGGGTATGGATTAGGGTGAGGATAGCAAACTAGATTAAAACATTATTAGAAGAGAGAAAACAGAGAGTAGGAGTAAAGGGCAGTTTTTCCAGAGTGATTGGAAGTGGATAGTGATATCTTAGGGAGGTCTTACTGCAGTTGTATAGGGCTTTGGTGAGGCCACACCTTGAATATTGTGTACAGTTTTAGTCTCCTAATCTGAGGAAGGACATTCTTGCTATTGAGCGAGTGCAGCGAAGGTTCACCAGACTGATTCCAGGGATGGCGGGACTGACATATGAAGAAAGATTGGATCGACTAGGCTTATATTCACTGGAATTTAGAAGAATGAGAGGGAATTGGACAGATTAGAATCAAAGGGTATGGAGAGAAAGCAGGAATGGGGTACTAAAGTTGCAAAAATGATCAGCCATGATCATATTGAATGTTTGTGCAGGCTCGAAGGGCCGAATGGCCTACTCCTGCACCTATTTTCTATGTTTCTATCGCACAGGATTCAGCTCTGGCGTCATTTCTGTTCACTGTATATCAATAGCCATGTCAAAATTTGCAAATTATACCTAAATAGGACGTGTAGACCAAAGGAAACTACAAAGGGCTATTGATAAGATGGGCTAAAAAGTGGCAGATGGAATTCAGTGTCAGTGTCAGGTGGAAAAAAAATAACAGTTATGAATGGAAGTAAGGTCAATGCTGTGGAAGGGCAGAGGGATTTGGGGGTATAGGTTCACAGAGCATTAAAGGCAGCACCTCAAGTTGATAAGGCTGTAAAAAAAAACTATAGAATTCTAGGTTGTATCTCAATGTGTAGAATATAAAAACCAAGAGGCAATGATAAGCCTATATAGAACCTTACAACCTCAGTTAGCGAATTGTGCGCATTATTGGGTTCTATACTATAGGAAAGATAGAGGCTTTAATGAAGGTACAACACAAACTCACTAGAATGCTGCCTCGTTTGAGAAAATACAAATATGAAGAGATATGATAAATTGAGTCTTATTTCAGTGGAACAATATGATAGAAGGGTTGAAAATTATGAAAGGGTGAGACAGGATAGTTAGAAGCAGACTGTTTCCAGTAATTGAGGAGTTAAGAATGAGGGGCCATAGATACAAGATTAAGTGCAAAAGATTTAGCACAAAGAGCAGGAGAAACTTCTGTACACGGAAAGTTGTGAGGCTGTGGAATCCACGGGTTAGTGGTTGAAGCAGAATCTATGTCAACATTCAAGATTAGATTGGATAGGTGGATGGAGGAAAATATGTTGATGGGACATGAGAAAAGGGTGAGTAAATGTGATTAGAACTACCTGCTTGTGTGAAGGGTAAATGCCAACCTGGCCCAGTTGGGCCGAAGGGCTGGCTTCTGTGTTGTAACTTTGATGGCTGGATTAGATATAGAGATGTTAATCATGCACGATGTACAGCTAATGTTGCAAGAGTGTTGAATTAAATGAATTTGATCTGTCTCAACACAGTTCTTGCAGGGCAAAAGTCCATAGCATAAAGGGCAGTAGTGATACCCACCCTCCTATATGGCTCAGAGACATGGACCATATACAGGAGACACTCAAAGCGCTGGAGAAATACCACCAGCGCTGCCTCCACAAGATTCTGCAAATCCACTGGGAGGACAAACGCACCAACGTTAGTGTTCTCGATCAGGCCAACATCCCCAGCATCGAAGCACTGACCACACTTGACCAGTTCCGTTGGGCAGGCCACGTCGTCCGCATGCCCGACACGAGACTCCCAAAGCAAGCGCTCTACTCGGAACTCCTACACGGCAAGAGTGCCCCAGGTGGGCAGAGGAAACGTTTCAAAGATACCCTCAAAGCCTCTTTGATAAAGTGCAACATCCCCACCGGCACCTGGGAATCCCTGGCCAAAGACCGCCCTTGATGGCAGTAATCCAACAAAAAAAATCCTTGCTGTTTTGCATCTTAATCATATTAACTAAACTTCTAATTACCTTCCAAAATTAACAGTATTTTTGCACTGCATTCATTTAGGAATTTTTATTCTAATGTCTGAACAAAGAACTTGCTTTAAATTGTATTCAAATTAGGTCCAATAAACTGGATTTGAAAAAGCATCTCATTAACACTGATTGTTAATATGCAATGCTGGAGTATGGTACTCTGTTTACTACTGCTGGTCACATAGCACCAGAATATTTGGAAGGACACACTGAAATTCAAACTAACCAGTTTGCTAACTAATGATGCACCAATGTTGCATTTTCATTTTCTCAATAACAATTTTCATAATAATTGGGGGAAAAAGTCGTCAACCTTGTAGTATCACTGTTAAATGTGGATTCATACAATAGTTTTATTCTCATATTAAATACTGTTGCAGCTCTGGTAATGTAATTTTTCTATTGTGAAATGCAGAACCACAACACTGTGAATAAATTGATGTAGCATGTGGCTGGAGCCTCCCCGGCTGCTTTATCTGCGACTCATTAGGGATCCTAAAACATATTGGGGGAAAAAAGAGATAGTTAATTACTTGGCACGCTGATGGAAGAGCTGTGGCCACAGAGGGACCAGAAGGTCCACACCACCACGTGATTATCCCAAACCACACCATAAACTCCATTAACATGATAATACCCATTAATCCTGCCAAACACAACTCGTTATTCAACTTTAGTTTGTAGCAGGCGTGTATGCATTGGGGGAGGAAGGGAGGAATTTGGAGGCTTATCTGTCAGAGGATCAGCCTCAAAGGAAAGGCTGCTTTCCAGTGCTTCCACATTAGGAAGTCACTCATTTGTTTCCATTTATTGAAACACCTATTTATTACAGCACTTCAGTGATCTTAATTGCCCTTCATGTTGCGGCCTTGGGAAATACTGAGGGTTAGGAACAGCAGATAAAAACTTTACTGAAGAGTCAAAACACACACACACACACACATGCTTGTGTCTGTGCAAAGTGTAAACAATTCTACCTTTATGTTGTACATTAATATGGTTAGAGAGAAGTCGCATAGTAGGTTTGGGCTAGAGTCCACTAAATTGAATTTAAATACCGCTCTAATATAATAATCAACTATTTAAATAATCAGCATTGTAACCCTACCGACACCTGTAGTCCATTATTAATTATATACATGAATAATGATTTTTGAAATGTAATTACCGCAAAGACAATTTTGGCAGCCCACAAAGCAACATACATTTGCCAAAGAGTCCCCTGACTTTTAGGTGAATTGCACATTTGAGCTAATTTCCAATGTAACATCAATCTAATATAATTAACCCACAGATGAGGCCCAAAAAGGCTCAGTTCAATGGCCTATTCAGTGTTCGTTCTGTTCCAGCCCCAAGCACTTTGCTTATCAGATTACTTTCAAACCTTACACTTTGCTGTGTTACAGTGTGAATTGTCTCTTTTGAACTATATATTGTTAAAAGTACTGAAGCTGTGTGCAGTGAATCTAAATACCAGAGCATGATTCAATCACGAGCTCTGACAATGATCTGTCTAGACTGAACAATAGCACTTGCAGATTGTTTTGATCCCAAGTATCCACTGCAACAAATAAACAATTTAAAATTAAAACAAATTTACTACCAGGAGAATATAATTATTCAATGGCATCTCCGCAATAAGATGAGTAAACTAGCTCTTTGCCACTCTATTTTAGACTAAATGGTCTGTAGTCAAATAGAAGAATGCAATTGAAGATTCCGGGGTTGATATGCTAATGAGATCTCCAAAGGTGCTTGCGTTACCTGTGGTGCTGGAAACTTCAGATAACAGTTCTGCTTATACAGTATGTGCTAGATTTGCACCCCATTTATATGACAGCGCAGAATCCATGTTACCTCCTCGTTGAATTCTCCTGCTGCACCTTTGGCATAGCAAATTGGCAAGTATAGTTCACATCTTAGCACAGGAATTTAAACTGCTTGCATGCAGTTGGGGGTATAACATTATACCATCATCGACAGAAAACAAATAGTCTGGCACTGTGTATCTTAGTGCAATGCACATAGTTCAGCTGCATAGAGCTATTTACTTGATTGTGGGACCATAGATGTCTAAGTGCCCCAATATGTGGGTCAGATCTTTTAAAAAAAATATTCAAACCCATGTCTAATGTATATTTTCTTATTCAGTTTTATTGTGGATTGTATGTTTTATTGGAAGACTTTGTTGACTTTGTAATGACATGGCAGCGTGGGACTAATTTGCTCTGCGAAGAATTCACATCAGGTAACTGATTGCACAACCTCAGTTAGTTTACAATAGCTGGACAACTACTGAAAATCTGGGTGAAATAATCTTTGGTAAAATGGATATTCTCCATACTTTCTCTACCTTTCCAAAAGCCTAAGGGCTAGAAATTGCCCAGTTTGGCAATTAGTGCTCCGTTTGGGGCGATAACTTTTCAGGGAGCACAAAAGTATCGCCGGGCGAAAAAAATTTGCTGCTGCCGGGAACTTCCATTTTAGCACTCCTAGAGGGAAGTGGAGTGCTAAATCAAGCGTGGCTGAATCCCTTAGAGCACTAAGTGAGTGAGAGGGGCGGCAGTGGCAGAGCCCTGAGCAATGTTCGGTGCAGTGTTGCCGTCTTTACAGGCTCCTTCCCTCACTTAAAGAGAAAGTCCAATGATGGGTTGAATGAATCTTCATGCTGTCTCTGTTGCATAGCAGCCCCAAGCACTCTAAGAGAGTGCAGGGCTGAGCAATCGCAGGGCCAAAAGAAATCAGGAGGCACCAGAATAGGAGGTAAATAAATTTTGCGCTACCTGACCACCACTACCTTTTAATATCTCTCCCCAAGCAGTCAGCCAAGGTGACATTGCCTCCTGCAGCTGCAGTTGTTGACGCCCGATGATGCTGCAGGGGGCGGGAGCTAATATTATATCTGTGGTGGTAACGGGGCACTGCACACCAGATAACATCATGATCTACAGGGCGCAAGAGAGTGTGGTGATAAGTTTACGGGCATCGATGATTACATCGCGCCCGGATGGTAACCCCTATGTGCCCCATTACTGCTCCTCGCAGGTGCTAATGCGAGGCACAAACAAGGCCATTTTCTCCCACTTTATTTATGGGTGTGTCGAGGTTTGTCAGAGTTTTGTTTCGTGAATACTGGGTTTTATGATGTGCTGTAATCTGGAGGCAAGTGGGAATGGCCTAATTAATAAGGAGAGTTCTTTGGTGTCTTGCCCAACATTTCATCTTGCAGGCAGCCCCTCAGAATCGAGGAAGACTTGCTTCCACTCTGATTCCTTAGGTGGCTGAACAGTCCAATATGAGAACCACAGTCCTTGTCACAGGTAGGACAGATAGTCGTTGAGGGAAAGGGCGGTTGGGACAGGTTTGCCGCACGCTCTTTCCACTGTCTGTGCTTGATTTCTGCATGCTCTTGGCGATGAGACGCGAGGTGCTCAGTGCCCTCCCAGATGCACTTCCTCAACTTAGGACAGTCTTTGGCCAGGGACTTCCAGATGTCAGTGGGGATGTTGCACTTTATCAGGGAGGCTTTGAGGGTGTCCTTGTAACGTTTCCACTGCCTACCTTTGGCTCGCTTGCCGTGAAGGAGTTCTGAGTAGAGCACTTACTTTGGGAGTCTCGCGTCTGGCGAACAATGTGGCCTGCCCAGCGGAGCTGATCAAGTGTGGTCAGTGCTTCAATGCTGGAGATGTTGGCCTGGTCGAGGATGCTAATATTGGTGCTTCTGTCCTCCCAGGGTATTTGTAGGATTGTGCGGAGACATCATTGGTGGTATTTCTCCAGTGACTTGAGGTGTCTACTGTACATGGTCCATATCTCTGAGCCATATAGGAGGGCGGTTATTACTACAGCCCTGTAGACCATGAACATGGTGACAGTTTTGAGGGCCTGGTCTTCAAACATTCTTTTCCTCAGACGGCCGAAAGCTGCACTGGCGCAATGGAGGCGGTGTTGAATCTCATCGCCAATGTCTGCTCTTATTGATAAGAGGCTCCCGAGGTATGGGAAATCGTCCGTGGATCTTGATGACTGGGGGGCAGTGCTGTGCGGTGAGGACAGGCTGGTGGAGGACCTTTGTCTTATGGATGTTTAGCATAAGGCCATGCTTTCATACGCCTCACTAAATACATCGACTATGTCCTGGAGTTCAGCCTCTGTATGTGTGCAGACGCTCATCCCTCAACCAACTCCAAATCAAACCTATTAGGGGAGAAATTTGAGGTGTTTGCGCCTCTCCTTAGCACCTCCGGGGGCGCTAATGGGGAGCAAACGACTTTTCACACTGGCGCAGTGCCACTACTGGTTCTCGCGTAATTCTGCGGAAGTTTTGTGGTGGCGGTAACCAGTAACACCCGCTCTGCTCCACTGGCCATGATAATATCACCACCGTGTGCAGCATCCCGTTTTCAGCCCGGACTGAAAATTAGGTAGGGCCCCCATGAAGCTACCGTGGGTGATGCCTGTGACAGATTCAGGGGTGCGTGCCAAGCTGTAGGCCGCTCGCGGGGCAATAATTAAAGGGGAGGTGGGAAATGTAAAAAAAATGTCCAACTTACCAGTCGCGGCCTTTCTTCGTCCTTGATCGTGGGATCCCGTCCGCAATCTTGTAGCCCGGTACCCTGTTTGCATGCCGGGGTGCTGCCACGGAGTCTTTCCGACCCGCTCCCGCCCCGCTGATCAAGAGGAGCATGATATTTTACACTCCATTCTCGGGGGCGGTAACCCAAATACAAGTTGCAGGGCGGGGCTTCTGCATCTGGCGCAGGGTCTCCCGCCTCACGGTTGTTGGGAGCAGTATGCAATTTCAGGCCATTATCTGGTCATTTATCTCACTTCTGTTTGGGGGACCTTGATGTATGCGCATGCCACTTCTGTCTACATGATGACAGTGGCTGTAAAACACTTTGAGACATCCCGAGGACATGAAAGGTGCTATATAGATGCAGTTCTTTCTTTATTAATTTTCCCAGAAAGTAAAGTCCAAAGCTACCTTCTTGAGCTACGAATCATGACACCTTTTTGAAAGCCAGCTGCCAAGCACAGATATAATGGCCCTGAATGTATGGCGTGTACGAGGTGCGCAAGTGCCCGCATGTTATAGACAGAGCGAAGCGCATGCACAGTGAATGCGCCTAAACCTGGAACTTATGACCTTTCAAGAATCCTCTTGACAGATCGCACGCATCCGGAAGTAAAGGTCTCCGCAGGCTATTTGTCTAACTTCTGCCTAGCGAATGCCCTTGAAAGTCTTGTGCCTGCTTTCATCAGCTTTTAAAGGACAGAAAAATATGTTTATTTTTAAACCCTTCAAAATATGTACATTTATTTTTCAAAAAATTTAATTTCTGTTTTAAGTAATTAATTAAATTCCATTTTGATTAATTTTAAATATGTGATTGTGTTAAAAAAAAGTGTTTGTGTATTTTTTGGGGTATTCCCATTCATACTTATGGTGATCCCGAACTCACCACAAGTATGAATGGAAATACCCCTACTTTGATTGGTTGGGCCGGGCCTTTGTTGAGCGGATAGCAGGTAAAGACTGCTGCTTATGGTGATTAAGACCCAGAAATGCCAGTCGCAGCTTATGCATTGCAACTGGGCAAACAAATCTGGGTCTGAAATAAGCACAGGGGCTTCAGTTCAATATTAACATGAGGCCGGAGTTCACGAGGCGAGAGCTGCTTGGACTGCCTGACAAAAGGTCCCCACCGATTTAGCAGTGGTCTGAACTCCCCTGCAGACTGGGCTCAGGCTTCTGGACTGCTAAATTGGTTTGGAGCAACATATCTATTAATTCATTGGTCATTTGCTTATTATCTATTTGTATCAATTTAAATAAATCAATGGTCAGATTTTTCTCCCAATTCTTTTTGAAGTAAAATGTATTATTCCCATAATGCACTGTTTCCAGAACAAGGCTACTCTTGGAGTGAAGCCAGCAGCTTACTGCTGCAGTATAATCTACAAAAGCCTAATGTACCCCAGCTGCTAGTTTGCTTTGATATCACATCAGCTGCAGTTTAGTTAGTTGGTGCTTATTTAAACCCTAGCAAAAAGCTGTCTTGGCATTAAATATCAATTCCAATACACAAAACAAAATGACCTAAAAGAGGTACACATTTTGGGATAGATTTTGAACAGTTTGATTTGCAGAAGAGAAAAGTTAGGGAATCGTGAATCATGAATCATGTCAATATTCCAAAGAGACTTACCTTATTGTCCGTTTCACCTGACACCTGGAATTCAGCTCTTTTGTCCATGTTTGGACCAAGGCTGTAATGAGGTCAGGAGCCGAGTGGTCCTGGCAGAACCCAAACTGAGCATCAGTGAGCAGGTTATTGGTGAATAAGTGTTGCTTGATAGTACTGTCGACGATATCTTCTATCACTTTGCTGATGATTGAGAGTAGACTGAAAGGGCGGGCGGTAATTGACCAGATTGGATTTGTCCTGCTTTTTGTGGACAGGACATACCTGGGCAGTTTTCCACATTGTCGGGTAGATGCCAGTGTTGTAGCTGTACTGGAACAGCTTGGCTAGAGGCGCGGCTAGTTCTGGAGCACAAGTCTCAGCATTACAGCCGGGATGTTGTCGGGTGCCCATAGCCCATAGCCAGTGCACTCAGCCGCTTCTTGATATCACGTGGAGTGAATCGAATTGGCTGAAGTCCGGCTTCTGTGATGGTGAGGACCTCAGGAAGAGGCCAAGATGGATCATCTACTCGGCACTTCCGGCTGAAGATGGTTGCAAATGCTTTAGACTTGTATTTTGCACTCGCATGCTAGGCTCTGCCTTCATGGAGGATGGAGATGTTCCTGGAGCCTCCTCCTTCCATTAGTTGTTTAGTGGTTCACCACCATTCATGACTGGCTGTAGCAGGACTGCAGCTTTAATCCGTTGGTTGTGGGATCGCTTAGCTTTGTCTATAACATGCTGCTTCCGCTGTTTAGTATACAAGCAGTCCTGTGTTGGCACCTCATTTTTAAGTACAGTTGGTGTTGCTCCTGGCATGCTCTTCTGCACTCCTCATTTAACCAGGGTTAGTCGCCTGACTTGATGGTAATGGTAGAGTGAGGGATATGCTGAGCCATGAGGTTACAGATTGTTGTGTAATACAATTCTGCTGCTGCTGATGGGCCACAGCATCTCATGGATGCCTAGTTTTGAGCTGCTAGATCTATTCTGAATCTATCCCATTCAGTTACACATTCACTTTCTCCACCACCAATGAACTGAGGCTGCAGTGTGTACAAGATTCACTGCAGCACTTCACCAAAGCTTCTTTGACAGCACCTCCCAAACCCATGATCTCAACCACCTAGAAGCAGGTACATGGGAACACCACTACCTCCAAGTTCCCCACCAAGTCACACGCCATCCTGATTTGCAAATATATCACCATTCCTTCATTGTTGCTGGGTCAAAATCCTGGAACTCTCTATTTAACAGCACTGTGGGAGCACCTTCACCACACGGAATGCTACTATTCAAGAAGGCGGCTCACCACAACCTTCGTAAGGGCAACTAGGGATGGGCAATAAATGCTGGCTTGCCAGCGACGCCCACATCCCAGGACAGAATATTTTTTATTTTTGTTTTAAACAAACCGAAGCAGGACCTGGAATCAGTGGTCAGTTAAACACGCAGACTCAAGGCAATTAAGATCAATGATTTTTTTTTAAGCTATACCACCTTACCATACCACCTTACCTTGTTTATTCTGACATTTTATATAACTACTTAAAGTTGCTCCCCTATTGTGGATACAGAGCTCTCAACCACCTATGGCTCACGTATTGTCCCTCTCTCGCTCTGTTGGAAATGGGGAGAAGAAAATTGCTTTGACTGGTTGGACGTGGGTGGTCACGAGATGAATCCTCCAGGAGTATGTCCAAGGAGAGTTAACAACTCTAGGTACTGTACCAGACCAAGCAGATGGGTCCAAAATTCAATCTTTCGTCTGAACTGAGTTAGCTGACTTCAGTCGGTTAGTGGTGGGATGCTATACTTGAGGTTGAGAAGGGAAATCCAATCAATCAGGATTCCCAGTTTTGTTTGCTATCCAAAATTCATGCTGGAATTTTTTCATGTGTGCATATCAGGTGAAGATAGGATTGGGCGTGGAAATTATGCCTCTCATTAATGAATGCCATGCAGATATTCAAGCAGGGAGTTTACATTCTGAGCACAGATCAGGCGGGAGAGGGGCTCGGCAGGTTTGGTGTCGGTTGAGTACTGACTGTGCTGGGACTTCCAGAAGCTACCTGGTTGTATACACCTTAAAGTGCCAAACATTTTTGCTCACAAAAAGGAAAAACATAAGAACATAAGAATTAGGAACAGGAGTAGGCCATCTAGCCCCTCGAGCCTGCTCCGCCATTCAACAAGATCATGGCCGATCTGGCTGTGGACTCAGCTCCACTAACCCGCCCGCTCCCCATAACCCTTAATTCCCTTATTGGTTAAAAATCTATCTATCTGTGATTTGAATACATTCAATGAGCTAGCCTCACCTGCTTCCCTGGGCAGAGAATTCCACAGATTCACAACCCTCTGGGAGAAGAAATTCCTTCTCAACTCAGTTTTAAATTGACTCCCCCGTATTTTGAGGCTGTGCCCCCCAGTTCTAGTCTCCCCGACCAGTGGAAACAACCTCACTGCCTCTATCTTGTCTATCCCTTTCATTATTTTAAATGTTTCTATAAGATCACCCCTCATCCTTCTGAACTCCAACGAGTAAAGACCCAGTCTGTTCAATCTATCATCATAAGGTAACCCCCTCATCTCCGGAATCAGCCTTGTGAATCGTCTCTGTACCCCCTCCAAAGCTAGTATATCCTTCCTTAAGTAAGGTGACCAAAACTGCATGCAGTACTCCAGGTGCAGCCTCACCAATCTCCCTGCTTTTGTACTCCATCCCTCTCGCAATGAAGGCCAACATTCCATTCGCCTTCCTGATTACCTGCTGCACCTGCAAACTAACTTTTTGGGATTCATGCACAAGGACCCCCAGGTCCCTCTGCACCGCAGCTTGTTGTAATTTTTCCCCATTCAAATAATATTCCTCTCTACTGTTTTTTTTTCCAAGGTGGATGACCTCACATTTTCCGACATTGCATTCCATCTGCCAAACCTTAGCCCATTTGCTTAACCTATCTAAATCTCTTTGCAGCCTCTCTGTGTCCTCTACACAACCCACTTTCCCACTAATCTTTGTGTCATCTGCAAATTATGTTACACTACACTCTGTCCCCTCTTCCAGGTCATCTATGTATATTGTAAACAGTTGTGGTCCCAGCACCGATCCCTGTGGCACATCACTAACCACCAATTTCCAACCCGAAAAGGACCCATTTATCCCAACTCTCTGCTTTATGCTAGCCAGCTAATTCTCTATCCATGTTAATACATTTCCTCTTACTCCGTGTACCTTTATCTTCTGCAGTAACCTTTTGTGTGGCACCTTATCGAATGCCTTTTGGAAATCTAAATACACCACATCCATCGGTACACCTCTATCCACCATGCTCGTTATATCCTCAAAGAATTCCAGTAAATTAGTTCCACATGATTTCCCCTTCATGAATCCATGTTTCATCTGCTTGATTGCACTATTCCTATCTAGATGTCCCGCTATTTCTTCCTTAATGATAGCTTCAAGCACTTTCCCCACTACAGATATTAAACTAACCTGCCTTCTGTCTGCCCCCTTTTTTAAACAGAGGCGTTACATTAGCTGCTTTCCAATCCGCTGGTATCTCCCCAGAGTCCAGAGAATTTTGGTAGATTATAACAAATGCATCTGCTATAACTTCCGCCATCTCTTTTAACACCTGGGATGCATTTCATCAGGACCAGGGGACTTGTCTACCTTGAGTCCCATTAGCCTGTCCAGCACTACCCTCCTAGTGATAGTGATTATCTCAAGGTTCTCCCTTCCCACATTCCTGTGACCAGCAATTTTTGGCATGGTTTTTGTGTCTTCCACTGTGAAGACCAAAGCAAAATAATTGTTTAAGGTCTCAGCCATTTCCACATTTCCCATTATTAAATCCCCCTTCTCATCTTCTAAGGGACCAACATTTACTTTAGTCACTCTTTTCCGTTTTATATATCGGTAAAAGCTTTTACTATCTGTTATTATGTTTTGCGCAAATTTCCTTTCGTAATCTATCTTTCCTTTCTTTATTGCTTTCTTAGTCATTCTTTGCTGTCGTTTAAAATTTTCCCAATCTTCTAGTTTCCCACTAATCTTGGCCACCTGAAACGCATTGGTTTTTAATTTGATACTCTCCTTTATTTCCTTGGTTATCCACGGCTGGTTATCCCTTCTCTTACCGCCCTTTTTCACTGGAATTTTTTTTGTTGAGCACTATGAAAGAGCTCCTTAAAAGTCCTCCACTGTTCCTCAATTGTGCCACCATTTAGTCTGTGTTCCCAGTCTACTTTAGCCAACTCTGCCCTCATCCCACTGTAGTCCCCTTTGTTTAAGCATAGTACGCTTGTTTGAGACACTGCTTCCTCACCCTCAATCTGTATTACAAATTCAACCATACTGTGATCACTCATTCTGAGAGGATCTTTTACGAGGAGATCGTTTAGTATTCCTGTCTCATTACACAGGACCAGACCTAAGATAGCTTGCTCCCTTGTAGGTTCTGTAACATACTGTTCTAAGAAACAATCCCGTATGCATTCTATGAATTCCTCCTCCAGGTTACCCCGTGCGATTTGATTTGACCAATCGATATGTAGGTTAAAATCCCCCATGATTACTGCCGTTCCTTTTTCACATGCCTCCATTATTCCCTTGATTATTGTCCGCCCCGCCGTGAAGTTATTATTTGGGGGCCTATAAACTACGCCCACCAGTTACTTTTTCTTCTCACTATCTCTAATCTCCACCCACAATGATTCAATATTTTGTTCATTAGAGCCAATATCGTCTTTCACAACTGCCCTGATATCATCCTTTATTAACAAAGCTACCCCAACTCCTTTCCCTCCTTGTCTATCTTTCCGAATTGTCAGATACCCTTGTATGTTTAATTCCCAGTCTTGGCCCTGCAACCACGTTTCTGTAATGGTCACAAAATCATACCCATTTGTAATGATTTGTGCCGTCAACTCATTTACTTTATTTCGAATGCTGCTTGCATTTAGGTAGAGTGTTTTAATATTAGTTTTTAAACCATGATTTTTAGTTTTGACCCCTCCTGCAGCCCCTTTATATTCATACATATTGTCCCTTCCTATCACCTTGTGGTTTACACTTACCCCAGTGCTACTCTGCTCTGTTGCCTCCTGCCTTTTGCATTCTTTCTTGGGGTCCTGTTCATCTGAGCTCTCACCCACTCTAACTAGCTCAGAGCCCTCTCCTGGGTTCCGAATACTCCTCACATTGAGGCACAGAGCTTTCAGGCTTGCTTTTTTATTACACTTTGACCCTTTAGAATTTTGCTGTACAGTGGCCCTTTTTGTTTTTTGCCTTGGGTTTCTCTGCCCTCCACTTTTACTCATCTCCTTTCTGTCTTTTGCTTCTGTCTCCATTTTGTTTCCCTCTGTCTCCCTGCATTGGTTCCCATCCCCCTGCCATATTAGTTTAACTCCTCCCCAACAGCACTAGCAAACACTCCCCCTAGGACATTGGTTCCGGTCCTGCCCAGGTGCAGACCGTCCGGTTTGTACTGGTCCCACCTCCCCCAGAACCGGTTCCAAAGCCCCAGGAATTTGAATCCCTCCCTACTGCACCACTGCTCAAGCCACGTATTCATCTAAGCTATCCTGCGATTCCTACTCTGACTAGCACGTGGCACTGGTAGCAATCCCGATATTACTACTTTTGAGGTCCTACTTTTTAATTTAGCTCCTTAAATTCGTCTCGTAGGACCTCATCCCTTTTTTTACCTATATCGTTGGTACCTTGAGAGAAGTTTGACTTGCTGGACTCGGGAAGGGAGGGAAGCAGCTGAGGCAGCTGAATGAATGGTTTGAATCTTCGTGACAAAGAAGTCCATGAGCTCCTCACACTTGTTGTTGGAGGTGAGGGTGGAGGGGAAATGGGATTAAGAAGATGGTTTGCAATAGAGAAAAGAAGCCGGCATTATGTTTGCATTCTAGGATGATCCTGGAAGAGTGAACAGTTTTGGCAGAGAGCGGGACCTGATAGTGCTTTTTGTGGTCCAGCCAGATCTGCCGATGAATGGCTGAATCATTAGACCACCATAAATTTGAAAGTCTGCCTCCCTTGAACGTAAGTGAGTGGAGATGGGGGCTGTACCAGGAGGAACAAGGGTTGAAAGAGAATAAGGGTTTTACTAGGGACACGGGCATCCAAGGTGGAGGCGAGGGAGTGATTTAGCAGATCAGTAGCTGCAGAAATATCATGGCAATGGAGGTCCAAAGGATGGATAGTTGAGAATTTAAAAGTACCATTGTAAGTGTCTTGGGGGAGACTTTTTTTTCCAGGGGCGAAAGCAGAAGCAAGTGGGGTTGGAAGAGGGTAGTGGGATGTGAGTATAGAGGGATACAAGGAAGTGATCATAAATGGCTATATCTGTGATTGAGGTGAAATGGGAAAACTCGGCTGATTTTTTTCCATCTTCCTAGCCCAGTGGCATTTAGCGCAATTGTAGTGTCCCTACTGCAGAGATCAGATAACTTAGCACAGTCTGTGGATTAAACTACAGACCCTGCAGGTATATGGTGCTTGGTTCCACACTAGACAATTCAATACTGACTGATTCAACAGATTGTTTTATTGTTTTTCTTTCTATAGTATTATAGATTTATAGATTGTAAATCTTATAAAGGTTGTACAATAACATGTTGATCCAGTGCCATTTACAGTAAGTTGCTCCCTGCTGCTAAGCAAACAACCTCACATTTGAACATTCTGTTTATTGGTACTTTAAAAGTGTTTTTGTACAAGCAACCATAATTTTTTTTTCTCCTGTTACATTGATGACCCTCTAACTGTACTGTTGCCTGTTAATTGGTCACACCATGGGGAATTTGGAAATTTTAGGACTTTGTGTTCCTGCCACAGAGCCTCACCTGCCGGAAGCGCATGTTGGGAATTAGAGTTGATGCCATCCACAAATTTCCAATCTTCTGACAAGGAAGGAAGGAAGGAAGGGAGGGAGGGAGCGAGTGACGGAGGGGAAAGGAAGGGAGGGAGGGAAGGGAGGGAGGTAGGAAGGAAGAAGGGAAGGGAGGGAGAGGGAAGGAAGGAGGGAAGGAAGGGAAAGAAGGGAGGAAGGAAGGACGGAGGGAAGGAAGGGAGGGAGGAACAGCCAATTTGTGCACTGAAAGCTCCCACAAAAGTAATGTGATAATAGATGTTGATTGAGGGATAAATATTGGCTAGGGCAACATCTCTTCTTCGAAATAATGTAATAGGATCTTTTACGTCCACCTGAGAGGGCAGATGGGGCCTCGGTTTAATGTCTCATCCAAAAGACAGCACTGCTCCTCCACAGTACTGCACTGGAGTGTCAACCTAGATTTTTGCACTCAATTCTCTGAAGTGGGACTTAAACCCACAACCTTCTGACTCAAGAGACGAGAGTGCTACCCACTGAGCCACAGCTGAAACCTGTGTAAAACTACTACAAAAACCCATTTCTGCAGGGCCAGTACATGACTGTGTAACGTGGATGTGGAGCAAAAATTGGACCATACACTTCAATAATAATAGTGAAATTAAATAATGACTTTATCAATTATTCTTTTAATAGTAATATCAGATAAAGGTGAAGTAATATATGGACCATCTTTTAAGCTAGGTTCCTGATTGGCTAAAGGCACAAGAGCCTATATTCTTAGATGGCATATTACAATCCGTTCTGTGTGTGTTTGGAACTAGAAGAATAATCTCCTGTTTCCTATTGTCACATCATTAGGCAATGATGGACATTTGCAACATCTTTTACTTGAATGGGGGATCTCAAGTTGTTTACACTTTTAATACTTCTCTGTCCTGTATTATAGCATATCAGATGACTAGATGCCCAGGTGAAAATGTATCTACTCTCTGACTGGATTACAGCCATTAAGTTCTAGAGAAGGTAATTACATTCAAGAGCAAATTCTAAATCCTTAAAGAGTCATATCAAAAGGAAAAAACAATAAAGTAATATTCAAAATCTCACTCCAAATTCTTAGCCACTGATGGGAACGGGTAGAAGCAGAATAAATATCTTTACCCTAAAACAAATATCTTGGCTTCTCCCACGCCATGTATTAATGAATAAAGTGAGTGATCCAGGAGGTTTCATGTTTTGATAGAGGAACCTGAGCGAAGGAGCATTTATCCTTAAACTTGTGCACAAACAGACATTTTAGATCATGATCAGATCCACATCAAAGAAGTACTTGAAGCAACTCTGACATCATTTGCTCCAAGTATCTCTATAA
Source organism: Pristiophorus japonicus (assembly GCF_044704955.1). Taxonomy (NCBI): domain Eukaryota; kingdom Metazoa; phylum Chordata; class Chondrichthyes; family Pristiophoridae; genus Pristiophorus; species Pristiophorus japonicus. The sequence continues at coordinate 149,644,788 of NC_091983.1, forward strand.
TGTGGATCTGACTGTCCCTTTTACAGCTACCCTCTCTGAGCAGAAGAGCTTAGATAATGAAGAGAGTGTCATCTAGACTGCATAGAAGTGCAGCCATGCCTAGAGAATGAATTTAAATTATGAGGTGCATAGACGTCATAACGCAAATGCATGGTTTCCTGGCAACAGCAGGACTGAAGAGATCATTATTTATTTTGGTGTTGCACAGGAAAGGATTTCAATCAGATTGATTCTAGTTTGAGAACCCACTACTGGGCCCACAGAAGCAGCAGTGGGTTTTTGTACTAGTTTTACACTGGAGTAAAATGTGACAAAAGAGTTTCAGATCTACACTAAACTGAATTTGGATTAATGATGAAAGCAGTTGGCATCATTATGATAACTTCTAAATCATAAGTGGAATGCGTGATTTAAAAAATGAACGATCTTATAATTTAACTGTATTTTTTGTTAATTTGTTTTAATTGGTAACTCACTTTAGTGACATCACAGTGGCATAATCATCTTCATTGGTCTGAAATGATTTGTTCCAGACCATGCTGATACCAGTTTTACACACATAATGCTAAGTGAGAATACCAGTGTGAAATTTGTATCCTGTACTGCAGCCTATTAGAACACATTTGACTGGCTGTGGTGAACAACCAGAATTAGGGGAGAATTCTGCCGAGTAACTTTCAAACTATTTTTTCTTCTTTTGTTGGAAATAGGCAGTCAGGAGGTTTTAAGAGGTTCAGCAGTTCGACTGCAATCCGTTTTATTGTGCCCCATGAATCTTTTGTTGAATATTAGCGTGTGGGCAAGCAATGTTCAGAGCTTAACCCCCACCCCCCCACTCGGTTCAGTCGACCGTGGTCATATTAAAAAAAAAAGTCAAAGGAAGGACACATGTACCTCTGACTAGGTTAGTATTAGTGTTTTCATAATTTTTTTTCAAAGTTTGGCTATGCAGAAAATATAATGCACTGCTTTTAGCGATATCGCAGCTGCGACAGCAGCCTCTTGCTGACTGTGGTCCAAAGATAATTATTGTCCTCAGAAGTCACAGGCTTAATGGACCTTGTGCAAGGCCTAAAGGCTGTTATTTCATTTTCATAGTGTTTCCTTTAATTTCACAGCTGACACATTTCAACAGTTATTTTCATTGTGTGCAAGTTGTGTTCTACTTTTTAAAGAGACAGTGTCTTTTGTAATTATTTTCACCAGAAAGCATTTCTGAACTGTACCTGTTATGTTTTAGTTTCCACATTGAAGAGCCCTACTCAATATTTCCAAGAGCCTACCTCTTTTTGTGTTTGGAAGAAGGATAAAAGCCTGTTTTAGTTTATCTGAAATGTCATTAAAAAAAATACATATACTAAAATACTGCAAAATTAGGTGTCTTCGATGAGCCTTACCCCTTTCATTGTACCAGAGCTACTGCTGTCACCAATGATTACATTTACTTTAAATAACTTGACATTTATAAGGAGAAGGCAGTTTATAAAAGGTAATAACACAAATTGCATTTTTTTTAATGCTTTCATTTCCAACACAGTTTGCTGAGCAGTCTCTACAACTTTGCAGAAGTAATCTTTTAGACACATTTCCTTCCCGATACAAGGTGCTGATAGCAATCCTTTATTCTCTGTTTTCCCTTATTCTTTGTTTAAAATCACAATACAATGGTGTAAACCTATTTTATCTACATTCAAAAGGAATGATATTAATCCAATAGAAACAAATGGTGATTTGCTAAAAATTGATTCTGTCTGGGAATTCAATAGGGATCAACCAGAATTCTTGATTTATCTCTTCCAAAGCCATCCTTTAGATTTTCAACCTCCCTCGAATAACGCTTTTTTTAAAAGCTGAAGCTTGCTAACTATATATATAATATAATATATATTCCCAAAGCTGGGCATGTGTCCCCTCGCTCCATGCCTTGGCTGCTCCCAGGTTGCCATGGTGAGGATTCCTAATCGTCCCCGCACATGACAGGCTCCTGTTTGTCTGTGCTCCCCTGGGTGTAAATTTCCAGGCTCAAAAATTCATGCGAGCATATCATCCGCCGTGCAGATGTTTCACTGCTTTAGAATATCAGGCAGCTGCTTGTGCCACTGTCGACAGCTAATTGGAGACCGCATCGCAGGAACAGAGGCGTAATTACAGCATAAATACACATCCTCTGGTGCATCATTGTATCTCTATTAACAGAAAATTTTAAACAGTGCTCAGAGTGTAATTAGTGTAGTTGATAAAGTTGTAAAACATGTAAATAAGGGAAGTAGCAGGTACGTGGCCAATTGCTACCCAACACTGGGGGGATGTAGATTATTGCCTATTTAGAAAATAATTAGCAAACCTACATTAGCAAAGCTTGCATCCTACAGAAGCAAGGCAAACATTTATTCTGGTAACAGCTCTTTCTGTGCTAGCCATGAAAATCTGCTAATATTTGTAATTTAGCCCTCATTACCAGAGGATAAAGCATGAAAAGAGCTCAGACATGAAAAATGACAAGTAATATTAATTTTTATTCCAGACGAAAGACTGCTTTTGCTCGCTGCATGCTGATTTCTCGGCAGGGTCCCTGGCGCTGCGTGCGGGGAGGAGGTGATGGGTAGCTGGTACTTTGGGATTCAGGAAGTGTAGCTGGCTTCTGAGCTGAAGATGTACCCTAGGGTAACCGTGACAATGGCTGATGAGGCTTGCTGCATATGTGTCCTCGGAGCCATATTTAAGAGACACACTTGCAGAGCCCAACGAATACAGTAACTGTTGCTGCTTCATTTGAAAACTACTGTGGCATTTTGGATCCTTTCAAAAATAATAAAGTATGTAACAAGCAGAATTTATTTTAGATTTTAAGGGAATATTATCAGAAGGAAATGTATCGTTCACTCGAACCTCATTTCCCTTTAGAATCTGCAATCTCATTATTTTAACTGCCTACTCTTTCTGATGGAAGAATGATGCTGAAGATGTGTGCAGTGAAGTACAATAAAGATTCACAGCCTAAAGTTAGCAGGCCATTATTTTTCTAAAAGGCACATAAACTGATTTACAAAACTTTTTAATCAAACTATCCAACAGTTCCTTAAACATAAAAAACTGATTTAAAAAATATATATAATTCTACGATAATTTTAAAAGCTATCTATAAACGTAAATTTTCATTTCCACTGATCATCCCCTTTTCAGAGATTTTCTGCAATGTTCCTTTAACTATTTTAAAGATACAGTACACCTTTTGTGAGCTACAGGATAGATTTAAGCACTTGTCAAAACCGCCTCTCACTCAACCCCTTTGTCTTCACACCTGGTCCTAAAGCCCCATAAACTGCAATAACCTATAATTAATATCATTTTACGAGAGATTTTAGAGCTGTGTCAGCTTCCTTTAATTCATAAATAATAGATTTAATGCCTCCATGTCTATTGGACTGATTACATTATATTTGCGTGCCTGTGTTGGAAACCTATACAGATCCTCTGGTAGCTCGTGTATCATTCTAATGTGAGACTGACAGTACCTACTCCAAGTATTACAATCTGAGTCTGCTCAAAATGGTCTCTTTCAGATTTATAAATAATACGTTTTTTAAAAACTCTTGAATTCTGTGCAATTACCAGTATTTTTGTGAGATCACAACTTGTTCTCAATCTGCCAGTGGTTGATTGAAATATTTCACTAATTGAAAAATGTTATGATGAGGTTTTCCCAAAATGTAACAGCAGACTCTGGTATTTCCCAAAACATTCTCTTGTATCTAGTCCCTTCTTTGCTTATGTTTTTTTAGCATTATTTATTATTTTCGTAATGTTAATTTTGGCAGTCTCCTTGTCCCCTGTTTATTGGATGGGCAGCCAACCCATTCCCAGGCCTCTGCCAAAGCTCTTCTTAGAATCATAGAATTTCCCAATACTAAGCGATGCTTAAGGGCAGCTTGTGATGAATGATTTTCCACCCTGCTTCTGAGTAAGTACTTGCTTGGCCTTCTCTCAATCCCTTCCTGTGATGGCAGATGCAACACAGTGCGTGATTAATACCTGGAATCATCTCTGGATAGTATAATAGAGGGAAAAAACTCTGGAATCATTCAAGAGGCAGTTAGATGCTATGATGGTGGAGCCATAGGTTTCTATGGAAGGATGAGCGAGGTGGGCTGAATAACCAACCCTCATTTGCCCATATTTTTGTGTGAAGGTACAATGGGCAATGTGGCTGACACAAACATGGTGTATCCCAGCATTAGTGCCTGGGACCCCACCAAAGCTCACTGGGTCAGAGGAGTTCCCTTTTAAACAATATATTCAATGTTGGGCGCCCTCGTCAAATGTTGGGCACCCTCTTTGAGGGTGCCTGCCTTCTCCTGACAGGCTTCATATTGTGCTGCAACTTGCTGTTCCAGGATAGCTGCCAGGTCCCACTGGAAAGGACTTGGAAATGATTCCAACAGCTCCCTTTGTCATTAAATGACAAAACATAACTTCACACTTTTTCTTTGGGGATGCAGGCCACACTCCCGGCCTGACCCACCAGGAGGGACTCACTGCCGTCATTTGGCAGACTAATACTCCTGGGTGCACATGATGTGCTGCCACCGATGATATGCCAGGGTTCCTCTGAGAACCGGGGATGAGTGACAGAGAGAAAAGAAAAACTTGCATTTAAATAGCGTTTTTCACAACCTCAGGATGTCCTGAAGTGCTTTACAGTTAATGAAGTACATTTGAACTGAAGTCATTGTTGTAATGTAGGAAACGCGGCAGTCAATTTACGCACAGCAAGCTCCCACAAACAGCAATGAAATAAATGACCAGATAATCGGTTTTAGATGTTGGTTGGGGAATAAATATTGGCTAGGACATAAGGAGAACGCCCCTGCTCTTACAATATAGTACCGTGGCATCTTTTATGCTCACCTAAGTAGGCAAACAGGGCCTCGGTTTAAAGCTTCATCTGAAAGATGGCACCTCCGAAAATGCAGCGCTCCCTCAGTACTGTACTGAAGTGTCAGCTTAGATTTATGTGCTCAAGTCTCTGGAGTGGTACTTCAACCCACAACCGTTTGACTCCGATACGATACCTACTGAGCCACGACTGACAGAACTCGAACTCCCGATGTAAGACCGGGACCAAGCATATTTGGTCCTGGCCTAATTCCCAGTTATGGCAGGAGTGCCCCAGATGTGCTGTGGATGTTCAGCCCCAAGTTCTTTTAAAATGTGGATTTGAAGCCCCTTATATATATGTATAACATAAAATCAGGTCACTGTCTTACCGTTGCTCTAGGTTCCTTCAACAGCTTGTCATCAAATATAATTCAAAAGTGCTCCGTCTCGCTGTTGCAGCTGGTATGTAAACATTGCAATCAGAAGCAAATTGTCACAACTCAGAATAGCTGCTGATTTCTGACCCGTTTACATAACTAACAAAAAAATAGTCCTCATGCTTTCAAAGTTTTTTGTGCATGTTTTCATTCTTAATTTTTTTTGCTATGGCAAAATGGGTCAATGACCAAACTTTAATCTTCTTCACCTGCCGATAAACCAAAAAAATAAATCAGGAAAATAAATGCTGAAGCCCTGTGAATTGAAAAACCGTTACCTTAACCTTGATTTCTTTTTTCACCTTCCCCCTTGTTGGCCCTCTCAGCTATGTATTCAGTCAATAAGCAATTAGTGTTGTAGTGACCACTGTGTCAGACTAGCACTAGTACTCAGAGGGTTAACGAGGACTTTTATTTCTTCTCCAGTGTGGCTGTTTGTTTCTTTGGCCTCTGTTTACTGCTTTTGATTACATAAGATTTACTCCAGCCCCCTTAGGGTGTGAATTATCATCGCCTGGCTCGACCTTTCTTGGTGAGGTATTTATCATGTCATGCAGCACTTCCAGCGATCCAGGCGGCCTCTCTACATACAGTGTTGGAAACCATCAAACATTCCAGCACAAAAAATTACATTTCCACAATTCTCTTGCAAACAGCGATGAAGCCATTTTTAGCTCCCGGAGAGAGTGGGCATTTTTACTTACATCTCAGACACAAACTGTGTGTGGAACCCTTGAGGACTGCAGAAGCATTTAAAAAAAAAAAGATTTCTCTGTAGCCTCCATCTCCAGTTATTTTTCTGCCCTATTTCAAAAAAAAATTCTGTTACTTTCATAACATGCAATATTCCCCAGAGAGAAAGAGAGCAGGCAGCTAATCTGCTTCCAGGCATTTAAGGCAGCCACCAGGAGATGCAGGAGTCTCCCTCCCTTCCTTCTAGTTCTTGGGAAAACCTTCTTGATTATATCCCCTCAATTTGAAAAAAAACCTTGTTCTCCATCTCCCCACATCCAGCACAGTCCATAGCCAGGCCCCTGCCAATGGAGCCTGTGCAATTAGACATTGAGAAATGCACAGGCTGGATCACTCCACCTGAGGGAAGCAACTTATTTCTGCTTAGTGTCCCTTCTACCAGGCCTGGTGGCTGATGGCAGGAACTTACTTCCTCAATATAATCTAAACCAATTATTCTTACCGATTAACATGTTGGGTTAACAGATGGCTCACTGGGTAAATACACGGCCCAATGTGGAATGGACCCGTACAGACAAAGAGATCCCGAGTTCAGTCTCTGGTTAGTGTCAGCTAATCTCGCCGGAATGTTGTTAGCAACACTACAATTGATCTCAGTACCTCTGGGAAAGAGGAAAAATCAGTTCAGGCCCCCACTCCTGATCGCTGTTCAGTGACCGATGAAGCAATATTTGTACATGTCAATAGAGCAGGGATAGAATTGGGTTTGCCTGTGATGACACTATGATTTGTCAGCCAACATTCACTATTTCGGCTCACACATGAACAGGACCATTTGTACAAGGTAACAGAAGAGGGTAGCTTGTGCCCAGCATGAGGCAGTACCTTCAGTGGTGGGGGGATTGGAAAGAATTACATAGGATTACATAGGATATATATGGCACAGAAATAGTTCATGCTGCCGTTTATGCCCCACTCGATCCTCCTCCTATCTTTCCTCATCGAAATCTAGCAGCATAACCCTCTAGTCCCTTCTCCCTCATATGCTTGTCTAGCCTCCCCATCTATACTATTCGCTTCAACCACTCCCTGTGTTAGCGAGTTCCACATTCTCACCACTCTTTGGGTAAAGAATTTTCTTCTGAATTCCCTATTGGATTTCTTGGTAACTATCTTATATTGATGCCCTCTAGTTATGCTCTTCCCCACAAGTGGAAACATTCTCTCTGCATCCACTCTAACAAAACCATTCATACTTTTAAAGACCTCTATTAGGTCACCCCTCAGCCTTCTTTTTTCAGGAGAAAAGAAATCCAGCCTGTTCATCCTTTCCTGATATATATACCCTCACATTTCTGGTATCATCCTTGTAAATCTAAGAATATTTACATTTAGATAGCATCCCTACAAAGAGAGTGAGAGAGAGAGAGAAAAGCTATTAAAACAGTCCAGTTTCATGCCAGTCTATTCAGGTGCCAGCATAAGTTATTTCTTGTTACTAAGAGGCTGACATCATATCAAGCCATTTCCTTGTGTGGGTTTTATATTGTGGTTAACAGACTATTTGCTGAAGCAGGCTAATGATCTGGTAATGGGTCAGTACCCTTTTCTGTACTAATGACATAATACAAGATAGGAGGCAATTCCCTTGTACTAAACTAATGCCATCTTACAGCTTTTTACATTTGCTTGATTGTTGCACAAGAGACACAGAAAACTGGAAAAAGTTAGGACATTATTTTTCCCTTGCTTGGCCCCATTTGCCTGGCGTTTATGGTGCCTGTTGTACTCTGGTGTAAAACTGCTATTTTTCCCATTGGCTCTGTGCCTGGCTAAATTAAAATTGAAATAATATTTAAATGAGCCATTCTGTGTTTTTTTTAAATCTGGGAAAACTGCCAGCAGGAAATGCTAAAACAGTAATTGCTCGGTCTCCTGTTTTTAACATTTATTTATTGTTGAGAATAAATTTGAAGATTCTTTCTGGACGCCCATCTCCACAAGGACTGCAGTCTGCCTGCTGTCTTCTTTCATAAATGTAGTTTGCTTGGAGATATTTCTGGCATAGATACGATGGGCCGAATGGTCTCCTCCTGTGCTGTAAACTTCTGTGATGGCTCAGATTTTAGGATTCTTATCCCAGCCATCACCACCAGCACAAAGCTGGCACCTGTCCTCCCCAAGTCAGAACACCAGTTTTCTTGTGTTGATATAGGTCACGGCACTGAAAATACACAAGATGGCATTGCCAGCACAAATCGACCATTTGCAGCTGTGACTATGTGAAAAATTCCTTCATGATGGCACAACGTCCATGGAGAAACTTGAGCCCACAGAGTTTCATTTTCTGTTTGTGTGGAACTAACCCACTGAGGTTCGTTTCCGGGGCACTGTCTTCAAGAGGTTGACTTGCGAGTCAAGAAATCTTGTATGTAAAGAAAAATCAATTTGGCAGTATTCAGGCTGTAATGTAACTAGAGCCGTTTCAAAGATTCACTCTAACCTGAATCTGAAATGTAAGGGTTACAGCTGCAAGTTTCAAACTTGCTGTGATCTTCACGTTAATGCCTTTTTTAAAAAAAACTCTCGACCCATGCCATGATTTTGCCCAGTTGTGTACTTACTTTCATAGAATTAAAACATTTTAAATGCGCCAAATCCCATAACAGATTTCTTTCCACCTCGGAGATACCACTTTCTCTTCTGTCTCCACCTCACGCCAGCAAAGTGCTCAGTCTTGGGGTCAGTCAGTTTTGGCAAAATAAATTTTTCATAGCCCCACTCCCCATAGCTCTCTACATAGAGAGTTGTGCCTTGTGCACCTCAAATTCCCGATAGCAATAATCCCTTTAATCTCGTACTTCACCAAACTGTATCCACGTTGGTGAGATATTACGGTTGTTATCAGTCTTAGTTACAGACGCGGCACGCACACAGGGCGTCACAGTAATGAGTCCTTTCAAACTTCACTAAAATGAAACATAGACAGAATAAAAAATACAGACGAATGGAAACCTGTGACACAAGATATGTTCGTGTCATATGTCACACTGCAAAATAATGAGATATAATATGTTGTCACTGTCACCCATGTCATATAAATTATCATATCATATGCATCCCACTTAATTACAAGGCATATTCCTGGTGCACACCGTGCGTTTTCACTACTCTGCATTTTTACATTTATTCTCATGTCATTTGTTGTGAACAGCCCAATAAAGTGCCTGCAGTCAGTCTGTCCTGTGGACAGAGTAATTAGTTCAGATTTTAAGACTTTTTTTGCTTTCTTGTGAATTTATTGATGTTATTCATGACGCGATCCTATTGAGTATAACCAGCAACTATGGGATAGCAATCCCACGCTCCCAGAAGGGAGCCACGCTTGACGGAAGCACGTTGGAGAATCGGGGCTACAGTGTTGCAGCCCTTGTGGCTTTCCTACTGGGAGGACCAGATTGTGGAATATTCCCTATAATACATAAAGGAAGATGATTTGTTTTTCTTTCCACTCCACTATTTTGTAACCCATGCTAGGACCTACATTTCAGTCTAGCAATACAAGTGCCCATGTTTTCATCCCAACACAATGTTTATTTACTTGAGAAACCTAGGGGAAGGGTCATTGGTTGAAAGTTAGCTAGAAAAGAGTTGGAGAGAAGACAAGTCCACACATGGTGATGAAATGATACCAAGAGCCTGTAAACCATAGGAGAAAGATGCAGTTAAGGATTTCCACAGTTTTCAGGCCCTGGGAAATGAGTCAGAATATGGGATTGTGTACAGTGTTGAAACAATATCTGCAACAGTTCTGATACATTATTGTGGATGCCAATGGAACCAATAAACCATACTCCATCAAAGGCCGATATAGGGTTTTTGTTTCCTTCTTGGAAGCAATGCAATTAGTAAAGGTGCAAGTTATTCAGCTCCTTGTGTTTTCTTTTCTCACAACTGAAATAAATGGTTTATTTCTGGTAACATCAGCTGGGATCCGGGAACCAATGTGATGCCGTGGGGGAAAAATTCAAAAGAACATAATTGGAAGAAAACAAATTGGCTCTTACAGGGCACTATAGGATAAATTTAGCAAGGCTCTGCTCCCAGCATGTAGTGTTGCTTGACAGAAATGCAGATGGAGAATCAAGTGTGGAGCCAACGCTCCTGGTTCAGGGCACTCATGATTTTCCGGGTACTTCAAAAACATGGGAGCACTGCATGTCGGGAGAACTACATGTCGGGAGCACTGACCTCAACACTCGATTCTCCAGTCAACACCAGGAGCATTGGCATTATATGGTGACTGTTTTCTTATGTTTCTAATTTTTTTTTAAAGAAACGAAAACACAGTATTCAAATGCTTCACTTTATCTCTGCACCACTAGTTGTATTTTTGCACTAGCATTAGTTTGGAGGAAAAGGTTTGGTCTGTAAGACAATTATATCAGGCTATTTGAACAAAATACAGACTAACATTGTGGAATGGAAGCTTAAAATATGATGGGGTCAGCACAGGTGCCACAGGAGTAAATGATTGTGAGAATGATTGTTAGTCTGTATAAGTAAGTTAGGACTTATTTTGTGCTCAAATACAGTGCTATATGTGCACAAACTCCACAGGAAAGAAAACCTAATTCAGTCAAGTCTCACAAAATATGCAATTTATGATACTATTGAGGCAAATGTCCAGTGAATGCACCACTGTTGACTATAATTTTGTATCACAAATTATATAGGCAATTAATAGATGGACTGTGCACTAAATCACCAAGTACTATTTGATTACCTATCGTTCTAACAAACAGTTTAAAAGCATAAATTGCTTTGAAAAGCAAACAGAAACAATAGTGATTTTTTGTTGGGGGAATTGTTTAAAAGAACACTTCTAATATATAAATGTGAAAAAGCAAAGAAGACATGAAGGAATTCCTTATAAAAGTACTCAGTAAGTACACTGAAAAAAGTGACCTTGTCATTTTAAATTTAAAAACACTGCTCCCAGCCTCAGGTGGTTATTTATTACTGCTACAGTACGTAAAGCCTCCATCCAATTCTTTGAAAAAAAATTACATTGGTTAAGTTGTCACCCATTTCATTTGTCTTAAAAGCCTTCTTAGGTTGACAAATATCCTGGAGAAATGGGTACTGATGTTTGATAGGATAATGTGTAGCCCCTTAGGACAGGGACGAAGGCAGCAAACTTATCATCCTTTACTAATGCTCAACATGGGTCAGTAACAGTGCTGGAGGTGACAGGGAATGTTAACGTGTGGGAAACAGGGATTGAGAGGTGGAGGAGGGGAGGTTCTCTTTCACAGTGTGCCCATTCTGTAGCAATAGAAACAGCTGCAAAAGCAATGGTCAGTTATCAGCTCTGGTTCAGTGCACACCATTAATTGTCACTGTGAAACAGACCCATGAGTTTTCTTCACTGCTGTACTTGCCGGAGTGAGACATTCAACTTTTCATTTTAGACCCAACCAGGCCTTAAAAGGGCATTGTTGCCAGGTTAGCTTCTGGGAATTTGTGAAAACCATCCAACACAGCGGTCGTTAGCACCTCTTGTACAAGCTTTGCAATAGTGGTCTTTTTTTGCTTAAAGTGTTTAAATAATTTAATCATGAGGAGGAGTAGGCTGGTGTGCAATTTAATGTTGAGACCAGCCTTATGGATCATAATGTTCATTCCCAAGCCTGTACCTTCCTATAGAAACATAGAAACATAGAAAATAGGTGCAGGAGTAGGCCATTCGGTCCTTCGAGCCTGCACCCCCATTCAATATGATCATGGCTGATCATGCAACTTCAGTACCCCATTCCTGCTTTCTCTCCATACCCCTTGATCCCTTTAGCCGTAAGGGCCATATCTAACTCCCTTTTGAATATATCTAACGAACTGGCCTCAACAATTTTCTGTGGTAGAGAATTCCACAGGTTCACAACTCTCTGAGTGAAGAAGTTTCTCCTCATCTCTAAAACACTGCAACTACCAGATAGTTTGCCATGGAGTCACTGTGCAGCATCATATTACATACAGCTGAGCATTATTTAAAACTCAGATGGCTACTAAATATAATGGCGATACTTTTTTAAAACTGTGTGATGGAACCATGAGGTATAGTTATAAGTTCAGGAAAAGGTAAGCTAAACTTAATTTAAGGAGTAAGTACTTCATATTTAGGGGGTAATTTTCAACTTCACCACTTGGATGGTAAACTGGCAAATCAGATTGCCTGCCCCTTATAGAATGCTTATGATTTTCATATCCTTTACAGTTAAGGTGAAAATTACTCCCTTGGTTGTGTTGACTTTATGAGATGTACAGCAACTTAACCCAATGAACCATCCTCAAAGGCATAAGGGGTAAATTCAACTTATGGTGTCGAACTGATTCACGTAGACCAGGAACGGGCAATTTTCAGTTCCTGGTCAGTGCTGAGTTAACTGATCTCTGCCAGGATGGTGATAGGGGAGTTCCAGTTGACCTCAGCACTCTGGGATAGGGAAGTGAAAAATCAGCCAGGGTTGCTGCACTCGATGTCCAATAACGTCTGGTGGTGAAGTGCTTATGTGTGTGCAGTGAGTGAGGAAGAGAATCAAGGTCAGTGTGATGTTTGCTTTACAGAAAACGTGCCAAATAAGATAGCAAAGGAATGTGTGCCCTCAGACTTGTACATGAGTCAGAGCCTTCAAAATAAGAAAGGATAAAAGGGAGAAAATTTAGAAACTCACCTAAAGCCTTCAGAAAGGAAATGAAAGATTTCTGATTTATCGAGGAGCAGATAGATATGGTATCAAAATAGGAGACAGTCAAAAATGATCTCTGTGGGTTCTGGACGTAGACCTAAATAGCAGGGTGAGCTTGATGGTCTTAGTGTTGTCAGAGTGCAGCTGCTACTCATGTGGTATTGGTTCTTGTTTTAATGAAATCTGTACTCGACAATCCACCTGAAATTGTTTCTATGCCATTCTTCTATGAGCAATTTTGAATAACTCTACAGGGGTTGGGGGGGCGGGAGGCGGGGCAGCGTCAAATAAAACGGAGTGAAAGAAAGCAGTAATCTACTCAGGGTCAGCCTCCATCTTTAAGGTTTATGAGAAGGGAGAGAATGGCCGTGTTGCTGTGAGAAGCGGTGCTCCTTAAAAATGTATGCGGTGAGTTTCTTTATCGGAATGGCTTTCACGCTGTAAAAATCTGTACATGACTGGGGGGTTATCAAAATATTGATGATCACTTCCTTTTCTGGTGAACCTATTGAGAGACAAAATCATGTAGATTGCAAATTAGGGCATCGTGACATCACCTGCACGCTATAGTTTGTTTATACGGAGGTTGCATATAGGAAGAGTAGTTTAGAGATCCCCCGTGCTTTAGAAATTGTTTCTTTTTATTAGGAGCTTGAATCCAGGTATGCTGCCTTCGAAAGCAGCAGACCAGGAGTCAATGTTTGAGATTCTCCAAGCGGTAAGTTTTGGGTATCAGCAGTGGTCTGAGTGGAGATCAGTGAGCATGAGAGAGAGATAGATTCACTTTAGCCCAGTCTAATCATGTCCTATCAACCAATTATAGAGAACCATTGGCAGATGCTACTTGCTTAGGTCAGATGGCCTGTCATACTCTCTTGACTGGAGTTATAGGTGTGTCAACAATAGTGAAAGTAGGGAAAGGAGAGAAAATATTGCATAATTACAAAAATAACTGAACTCAGCCAAACTTAACTGAAGAAATGGTGATAAATTCAGATTTCTGGTCAAATTTATGCTGATGCCAAAACATGATTATTAACTTCAGAGCATTCAAGCTGAATTCTCCGTCAATACATTAATCTTTTTATTTGTTATAGTACAACTTGCAATTCATTAAACTGTCTTGAAGACTAGTTCTAGGGGAGCGGTAGATAATTTGTATATATAATGTACACATGTACATTTGTAGATAATTTACACATTTTAACAAAACGTTTTAAAACAATGTTACTTTGGAACATATTCCCTCCATGACTCCAGGCTGTAAAATGACTGAGTTTTTATTTTAAATATTTTTTGCAAATATATTGCTTTGAAAGAAGAAAAGAATACAACTGACTGAGTCACTCCCTCACTACCATTGTTACTGGCCAACAGATTAAGTGTGGCAGGGAAACATTAGGTGTGATTTAGAGAAAACGGACATATGCAGAAGGGATCAAGATGGGAATTTTTGCTCCAGACAAGCTTGGCACTATTTTCCAAAGGGGATAAGTAAGTAGCAAAGGAAACATGAACAACTATTGTATTCTAAGTCATCCTGAGATGTGAATATTCATTAAGGATCTGATTGGTACTTGACTTATATTGTGCGTTCCAATTAGCAGCTCTGTCCCGAAGTGAGAATGATGGCAGGCAGCTCGGAAACTCTAAAGTTGTGACCTTCACTTAACTAACAGCTTAAGCTACTGGGTTGTCCAAGCATAATTATTCCATGCAACTGCCAAATAAGGCAAGAGGTTAATGAAACTTAGCCATTTCATTGGTCAGTTTCAGATTTGCATATCCAATTGTATTATCAAAAATAAATTGTCTGATTTAACTTTTTGAATTGAAACAGATTTGCTTACCCTGGGTAAGCTTTTACATTATATAGTTAAAGACATAACATTATGCAGCACTTGCAGAGCACAATGGTGATTCAGTATTCAGATCAGCACTCCTTGGTGTTGAAAGTGCGAGTTCTGGCGGCGGGCAGCAGTCCAACCTGCCAGTGATATACGATGTAATTGTCATCAGTTCTCAGCTAACCATAGGTGATGTGTCCCCATCTGTGAAAATAAAGTAACGGGACTCAGTTTCCCTCCTACCAACCCTCCCTCCACGAACTCTGGCTTCTTGAAGGTTATATGCCATCTAGTGCTCAGTCGATGAAACAACATCATAACTCTGCTGGCATCTGCACCTTTTCAACTCTATGGCTGAGTAATCTAGTCATTTAAAAAAAAGATTAAATGGTACATTCTGTTCAATAAATAAGATTGCCCAAAAACAAGCTACATTAGCATTTCACACATACATGTAAACACTTGCTGGATATGTGAATAATAATTGTATTGGATTTTGCATGCAGCATACATTAGTATTGATTTATGAATCATGGTCAGTGAGGTATGCCAAGCAAATACATTGAAAAACATTTCAGAATAATTTAATTAATATTCGAATATAACATGTATATATTGAGTACAAACATGGGGGAAAGGGAAAACTGTTCCAGAGGAGAGCCTGAAGATAGTGAATGAAATAAGAGTATCATTGAGTGAGATATAATGGACCCAATGGGAACACTGCGGCCAAGAAACATGGGTTGCAGAAGGTACACATGGAAGCATAGTCCGGGAAGCATTTGTCTTTTCTGTTGTGCGCTAGTTATAGTGCCAGTGTTGGTCAGGCTATGAAAGGGCGCGGGTAGGAGGGAGATGCTGAGAGACTGAAAAGGAACATATCTTTGCTCTGAGTGTCACTCATTGATATTTGGGGGTCAAAAGACTCTGAGACCGCATGGATGAACTACAACAATTGTACATTCCTGTCTGGCATAAAAATAAAAAAGGGAAGGTGGCTCAACCGTGGCTATCAAGGGAAATCAGGGATAGCATTAAAGCCAAGGAAGTGGCATACAAATTGGCCAGAAATAGCAGCGAACCCGGGGACTGGGAGAAATTTAGAACTCAGCAGAGGAGGACAAAGGGTTTGATTAGGGCAGGGAAAATGGAGTACGAGAAGAAGCTTGCAGGGAACATTAAGACGGATTGCAAAAGTTTCTATAGATATGTAAAGAGAAAAAGGTTAGTAAAGACAAACGTAGGTCCCCTGCAGTCAGAATCAGGGGAAGTCATAACGGGGAACAAAGAAATGGCGGACCAATTGAACAAGTACTTTGGTTCGGTATTCACTGAGGAGGACACAAACAACCTTCCGGATATAAAAGGGGTCCGAGGGTCTAGTAAGGAGGAGGAACTGAGGGAAATCCTTATTAGTCGGGAAATTGTGTTGGGGAAATTGATGGGATTGAAGGCCGATAAATCCCCAGGGCCTGATGGACTGCATCCCAGAGTACTTAAGGAGGTGGCCTTGGAAATAGTGGATGCATTGACAGTCATTTTCCAACATTCCATTGACTCTGGATCAGTTCCTATGGAGTGGAGGGTAGCTAATGTAACCCCACTTTTTAAAAAAGGAGGGAGAGAGAAAACAGGGAATTATAGACCGGTCAGCCTGACATCGGTAGTGGGTAAAATGATGGAATCAATTATTAAGGATGTCATAGCAGCGCATTTGGAAAGAGGTGATATGATAGGTCCAAGTCAGCATGGATTTGTGAAAGGGAAATCATGCTTGACAAATCTTCTGGAATTTTTTGAGGATGTTTCCAGTAGAGTGGACAAGGGAGAACCAGTTGATGTGGTATATTTGGACTTTCAGAAGGCTTTCGACAAGGTCCCACACAAGAGATTAATGTGCAAAGTTAAAGCACATGGGATTGGGGGTAGTGTGCTGACATGGATTGAGAACTGGTTGTCAGACAGGAAGCAAAGAGTAGGAGTAAATGGGGACTTTTCAGAATGGCAGGCAGTGACTAGTGGGGTACCGCAAGGTTCTGTGCTGGGGCCCCAGCTGTTTACACTGTACATTAATGATTTAGACGAGGGGATTAAATGTAGTATCTCCAAATTTGCGGATGACACTAAGTTGGGTGGCAGTGTGAGCTGTGAGGAGGATGCTATGTGGCTGCAGAGTGACTTGGATAGGTTAGGTGAGTGGGCAAATGCATGGCAGATGAAGTATAATGTGGATAAATGTGAGGTTATCCACTTTGGTGGTAAAAACAGAGAGACAGACTATTATCTGAATGGTGACAGGTTAGGAAAAGGGGAGGTGCAAAGAAACCTGGGTGTCATGGTACATCAGTCATTGAAGGTTGGCATGCAGGTACAGCAGGCGGTTAGGAAAGCAAATGGCATGTTGGCCTTCATAGCGAGGGGATTTGAGTACAGGGGAAGGGAGGTGTTGCTACAATTGTACAGGGGCTTGGTGAGGCCACATCTGGAGTATTGTGTACAGTTTTGGTCTCCTAACCTGAGGAAGGACATTCTTGCTATTGAGGGAGTGCAGCGAAGGTTCACCAGACTGATTCCCGGGATGGTGGGACTGACCTATCAAGAAAGACTGGATCAACTGGGCTTGTATTCACTGGAGTTCAGAAGAATGAGAGGGGACCTCATAGAAACGTTTAAAATTCTGACGGGGTTAGACAGGTTAGATGCAGGAAGAATGTTCCCAATGTTGGGGAAGTCCAGAACCAGGGGACACAGTCTAAGGATAAGGGGGAAGCCATTTAGGACCGAGATGAGGAGGAATTTCTTCACCCAGAGAGTGGTGAACCTGTGGAATTCTCTACCACAGAAAGTTGTTGAAGCCAATTCACTAAATATATTCAAAAAGGAGTTAGATGAAGTCCTTACTACTAGGGGAATCAAGGGGTATGGTGAGAAAGCAGGAATGGGGTACTGAAGTTGCATGTTCAGCCATGAACTCATTGAATGGCGGTGCAGGCTAGAAGGGCCGAATGGCCTACTCCTGCACCTATTTTCTATGTTTCTATGTTTCTATGTGATCTATCCTTTGCTTTTCATGTGTTAATATTTTATTTCAGCACATGGTTCGTGCATAGAACGATCTTGAATGAAAATAAATTTAAATCTCATTTGTGCTTAAGAATATTTCACACTTTTTAATAGCCAGAGTGCTCTCCTGGACTAGTTTTGATCACCTGGAAGGGTCGGAGAGGAATTTTCCCAGATTTTTACCCCCAATTTGCCTGGGTTTTTATCTGTTTTTTTGCCTCTCCCAGGAGATCGTATGGCTCCAGGTGGGGTGGAGTGTAAAATGTTGCGATGCATGGAGTATCGCAGTTGTGGGGGGGTGGACTGGTTGGGTGGGATACTCTTTACCTGTCTGCCATTGTTCATAGCTTTATATGTAACCTTCAAGGCTGCTGACCGAGGGCCATGTGGCTCTTTGTCGGCCGGCACGGACACGATGGGCCAAAATGGCCTCCTTCTGCACTGTAAATTTCTATGTTTCTATGTTTCTATGATACATTGAATTATAAATATTACATACTAGTTGATGTATCCTGCACTGTAACCGGTCAGAAAAGAGAGCTCTCGAAACAAAACTCTGCTGAGGTATCAACATACAGTCCCTGCAACAAACATTGTTTGTGACATTTGCTTAAAGAGGGGTTGTCACCCACAGAAACCCTTTCACTTGCACAAACCGTTACTTACCTTTAACATTCTTTTGCTTATTTCTGTATTTTTGTTGCTATATTTGCACTATGCACTGAATCAGAAGGTTGTGGGTTCAAGTCACACTCCAGTGACTTGAACACACAAATCTAGGCTGACACTCCAGTGCATTAATGAGGGAGTGCTGCACTGCCGGAGGTGGTTTCTTTTGGATGAGACGTTAAACCGAGGCCCCGTCTGTTCTCTCAGGTGGACGTAAAAGATCTCATGGAACTATTTTGAAGAAGAGCAGGGAAGTTATTCCCAGTGTCTTGGCCAATATTTATCCCTTAATCAACATAACAAAAACAGATTACCTGGTCATTATCACATTGCAGTTTGTGGGAGCTTACTGTGTGAAAATTAACTGTCGCGTTTCCCACATTACAATAGTGACTACACTCCAGAAGTACTTAATTGGCTGTAAAGTGCTTTGAGATGTCTGGTGGTTGTTAAAGGCGCTATATAAATGCAAGTCTTACTTTCTTTCACTGTGAAATGTCTATGTTTAAACAGTGATGTCAGCAACTGTTGTGATTATCACTGAGGCTATATGATGGGGTGGGATCAGCACTCAAACTTGAAGTACAAACACCCTCGGTTGATAACTGAACTGGTGTCAATCCGCCTCTCTGATGCTATCTAAGGCCCCAAATTTTCCCAGCTGCTTAGAGCGACGTAGTTAGATGTGATGCGGCGACTTCGTGGGGGAAAAACCGCACTGAAAACTTATCGGGATAATTTGGCCGTTCCTGGATCCCTGTGGGCCCATGACGTGGCGCTGAGAAACCTGCGGGGGGGGGCGGAGCTTGGGCCATGCTTGTTGAGCGCAGGCGGCAGGGGGGCGGGGCTTGGGCCCGGCATGTCCTCGAGTGCCAGCAAGGGGACGCATGACCGTTTGTGCGTGCGTGCAGGAACCTTGGCAATCAGCCATTTAAAGGGAGAGCGTCCTCAGTGCCTCGGCAGCATTGGCAGTGGGCCATATTGGAAGGTAAGGTGTGAATTGTGATTTTTGATTGGCTGAGGGAGTGGAAAGGAGTGCTGAATAGATGCATGAAAGGTGAGAACTGTGTGTTTTCAAGATCACCTGAGTGTAAATCCAATACACCAATGACGCAAGAACGTGCAACAAGGACGAAGAACTTCTTGCATGAGGATGTGGAGAAACTGGTCACTGTCATTGAGGACAGATGGCAGGAGTTGGATATCAGTAAGAGTGGTCCCACAAAAGTTCCACCCAAAGAAATGAGGAGATGTTGGAACCTAGTTGCAGAAGAATTCTCCGCAGGGTTGACTACCGCAAGAACTGGAAGCCAGTGTAAAAAGAAATGGCAGGACGTTGGTCAAGTAGTGAGTGTAAGTATTATCTGGAGTTTTAAATGGAATTGCAATTGTTACTGTGATCATCTGTATATGTCCCATCCATCAGAAGCTCACCATATGGCAAAAATTACATTTTCATCTTTGCAGAAGAAATTGGCCCACAACAAAAGAGAGAGAACTAGAACAGGAGGAGGGCCGCCAAATCTGCACCAACTATCTCCACTGGAAGAGGGCTGCTGTCTTGCTGAGTCGCACCTGCAGAAAAAGAATCAGCTCTGCACAAGCTGGGCTCACACACGAGGGTGAGGGTCAATCATGAAAATGCATTGTCGCCCTTCAAATCAACCTGCTGACTGGCCTGCTACGCGTGAGACTACTCATTCCACCCATCCTGCCCCCTCCTGTGCTGCTAACCATTTGACTGATCTGTTGTATTTTGCAGAAGAAGAAGATAATCCTGAACATCCTGAAGATCAACAAGAAGATCCAGATGCGTCTGCTCCAGACCAAGGCGGGTGGGGGGAGGAGGGGTCCATGGATCTCTGTTCACGGGAGAATGCTGATCGTGATATGGATCAGTCCATAGTACAGGGCATCACTTTGCCAGACACCTCCATGAGCTCTGTCACGACATTCCTTGGTTTCACACCTTCCGAGGTTGTGGGTCCCAGTGGCGGTGGTGGAATGCAGGTTGGCACACCCAGGGCCCCCCGTTCCAGTCTGCGCCTCGCATTAGAGGGGTGCCGCTAGGCAGACCCATGGTGAGGGGAAGGAGAAGCAGACCAGTCTCTCCTGAGATGCAGCCTTCATCAGATTATATCATTGGGTGAGGAGACCAATGCCCTTATCCGATCACTCGTGGCCGCCATCAGTGGGGTGCATGATGAGATTGCAGCACTGTCGGGAGAAATATCAGCACTGAGATGGGAATTGAGGGCGGGTATGTCAGAGGGAGTGCAAATGATGTCAGAGGCCATGAGGGAGCTAGCTGCTGCAATAAGGGCACACAGGCCTGACAATCAAGTGCCACTCCTACTGCAATCCCCACACCAACCTCTGTTGGGACACAAGCCAGGCCCCAGCCCCCCCTCCCCCCACCACCATCACCATCCCTATGAGGAAGTGCACATTCCCAGATATGTGGGTGAGAGATGGGTGCAGCCTTTCTTTGCTGTTGTTGTTGTTGTTGAAGTGCATTGTAAACTTTCCAATAAAAGATTTTTTACATTAAAACTGAATCATGTTCCATTATCACCATAAAACATTTAGGAACAACTGTAAAAAACAAAAATCCCTCACCCCTACAGTCATGTGTGCCTGTCGCCCCTAGCCCTGGCCGAAGGGCTAGCCGGTGCGTTCTGCAGTCGGCAAGGCAGGACTGCTCTATTTTCAGTAGCTGATTTATCTTTCATTTATTTTTGATGATGTCGTGAAGATGTTGTGCTGAAGTTGTTTTGATGTTGTGCTGATGCTCTGAAGGTGTTTAGTACTTTAGAATCCTCTAACTCACCTTCCTCCCCCTATCTATGGCTACCTACGTTGATTTCTTAAATGTAGGTAAGGTTTTTCTGTGCCTACAAAAGTGGCCACATACACTGGCCTAAGTTAGTTTGGAGTAACTTTTAGCTGGACAAATTTGCTTCCATGGCCAAAACAGGTGTAAGTGGCTGGTCACGCCCATTTTTAGAGAAAAAAACTAAACTTAAAAAAAAACCTAACTAACTGACTTACACTGGAGCAAGTTAAAAGGGGAAATTTGCGATTTTTAAGTTACTCCAAAAAAAGCTACTTCCTCCAAAAAAAGCAGGGCAACTCCTGAGGAAATTTGAGCCCTAAGTTTGTAACTTTTTGCACAGGAAGACTTTTTATCCAAAATGTTAAAAATGAAAAAAGACCATTCAGTGCAGCTAGCTTAAGCTTTATCCAGGATGCACATTGTACAATGCCCGTTCCTTGAGTCATTAAATAATTCCTGAACTAGACTGAAGAATAAATTAAAATTTCCCAATGTGTAACTTCTGGGCCTCTGCTTTTTTCAAGCTTTCACTCCCTCCACCCCAGAAGGTGCCTGGGTACAGTTCCGCAGGTGCCCTCAGCCTTCTGGCTATTATTCATGTGTGAGTCTTAACATTGATTGGCAATGGGCTATTTGACTGCTATGGATATCCCAATCAAGCCCAATCCTGTCCTCACCCGACAAGTTTACTCTTTATCGGGGGTCAGTGCATAGTAATCAGGAGTGTGAGCCCAGGGTTTATTTTTCCCTTTTCTGGCTCCATTGTGTTGAGGTCCATTGTAGCACTGTCAAGTGTTCTCCAGCTGGGATCACCAACCTCAGCACAGACAGCAATTCAAATGCTGGTCGGTAGGTTCTAGTGCAACATCACTAAACCATCAGGGAATTCAGGATAAACTTCTTTGCACAGAGAGTGATTAGAATGGAGAACTCGCTCCCACAAGGAGTAGTTAAGGGGAATAGAATAGATGCATTTAAGGGGAAGCTGGATAAACACAGGAAGAAAGGAATGGAAGGAAATGTTGATGGGGTTAGATGACGAGGGGTGGGAGGCAACGTTCCCCAAAATCTTTTTTGAGTGCATGGGCACTTTAAGGGGCTCTGTGGGCCATTCACAGTCTCGCGAAACTTAATACTGGAAAAGCCGGTCGCAGGCAGCACAGGACTGGCCGACACTGCGGAGTGGCACAGCTTCAAGGGAACATTGGTGCGAGGAGGCTTGTGTGGAGCATAAATAACAGCATTGATCCATTGGGCCGAATGACCTGTTTCAGTGCTGTAAATACTTTGTAATACTTTGCAAAGTTAAGTATGTTAAAGCTCACGTGATTTCTTTGTAACCCTTTAATTTTAAAAGCAGAATGAATTCCGACGGCAACAATTGCTGTTTAGGGGTTAAACCGTAGAACTTTTTCACCACCCTGTCTCCCCAAGTAGCACCAGCACAATACTCTCAAGCTGTTGAATATCGAACATTTCTTTCTGAAGCAGCGCTTCTGGTTTTTTGTGTGTGTTTTTTTTTTGCACATACATTTGCAACTGATTACAGGCGAGTCATGAGGAAATGCAGCCACAGCTCATTTCCTTCCACAGAGCGTGCCTCACTGCCATGTACGATTCTTATTTCTAACACACGCCGTGACTTCAAACCATTGTGATCACCATTAATATAAAACCATTGACCTCTGCTCCTGCTGCTGTGGATAAATTACATTGTGCTGCTCGGCAGCAGCCACAGACCAGGCCAGCTCTTTCAGCAGTGGCCTGATCCCTTGATGCGAGCGCTGCCTCTTTGATGCACCAGCTCTCTTTTAATGAGGATTAGGCACTGTCGGAGATCTGTATGGATCCATGCCCAAGAGGTGTGACCTCATATTTTAATGTGTGTCTCATCTGTGATGGGATTTTTACTTTTATACCATTAAACGAGGTAAAGAAGGTGTAGGAAGCTGACTAAACCTGTGTGCTCACTGCTATGGATGTAAAACACCTCGAGCTGTTAATTTCACATATGTATGCTCTTTTTCCTCAGGAGAAACAACAGGGTGGTTTTGGACAAGCAGCTGCCCAACCCCCTCCCCCCCTCACCCCACACCCACCCGCCATCGTGCCTTTTCGTGCCAAGGGAATGCCACTCAGAAACTGACGCAACTCTGCTCGCTATTCATTGCAGTGAATGGAACGCCAGAGTTTGTGTCCATATCTGCAGTCACCTCTTTTCTTTTTAAAAACTGCACAGCAGTGGCAAAGTGGAAAGACTCCTAACTGGCAAGGTGCCCAATTCCAGATGATAGCACAATTTGTTATCACAGTGAATGGGAAGCTGAGCCTCACAGTTATTGGTGTGATGGCTATGCACTGATTCTGAATGCTGCACTTAAGTGAAACCACTGCTGTTCAATATATATCTGTTGATCATCTATATATAAATCTATATATAATATGTATAATATCTATCGATTTATCTATATACAATATATACATTACATATAATGGGTTCAAATTTCTGCAAGAGTTGCCCTGCTTTTTTTGGAGTAACTTAAAAATCGCAAATTTCCCCATTTAACTTGCTCCAGTTTAAGTCAGTTAGTTAAGTTTTGATTTAGTTTTGTTTTTTTTCTCCAAAAGGGGGCGTGACGAGCCACTTACACCTGTTTTGTCCATGGAAGCAAATTTGCCAGCTGAAAGTTACTCCAAACTAACTTAGACCAGTGTATGTGGCCACTTTTGTAGGCACAGAAAAACCTTACCTACATTTAAGAAATCAGCGCAGATAGCCAAAGATAGGGGGGGGTGGGGGAAGGTGAGTTAAAGGATTCCAAAGCTCTAAAGACCTCCACAACATTACTTCTTCAGCACAACAGCTGCACAACATCACCACAAATAAATGAAAGATAAATCAGCTACAGAAAACAGAGCAGTCCTACCTTGCCGACTGCAGAACACACCGGTTAGCCTTCCCGCCAGGGCTTGGGGCGGCAGGCATGCATGACTGTAGGGGTGAGGGATTTTTACTTTTTGCAATTGATGCTAAATGTTGTGTGGTCCTAATGGAGGATGATTCAGTTTTGATGCAAAATATCTTTTATTGTGAATGATATAAACAACAACAACAACAACAACATCCACAGCAGGAAAGAAAGTCTGCACCCATCCCTCACCCACATCTTGGGGAAAGTGCACTTCCTTATAGGGTCGGTGATGGTGGTGGGGGGGGTTGGAGGCCCGGCTTGGGTCTGACCGGTGGCTGGTGCGTGGAGTGAAGTGGGAGTGAAATTTGAGTCTCCGGCCTTTGTGCCCTTATTGCAGAAGCCAGCTCCCTCATGGCATCTGCCATCGTCTGCACACCCTCTGCAATGCCCGCACTGACTTCCCGTCTTAGTGTAGAGATTTTACCCGATAGTGTCACGACCTCATCACGCACCCCATCACGCACCCCAGTGACGGCTGCCACGAGTGATCTTGTGAGGGCATTGGTCTCCTCACCAATGAAAAAACCCGATTTACTTCTGCTGAGGGCTGCCTAATGGCACTCATCCAGTGCGAGGCACAGGCTGGGATGGTGGGGCACTGGTTGTCCCAAGATATATTTCTCAACCGCCACTCAGACCCGCAACCTCAGAAGGTGTGAACCCATGGAAGGTTGCCGAGAAGCTAATGGAGGGTTCTGGCTGTGTGATGTCATGATCGATATTGCTGTCAGCATTCTACTGAGCACATTTCCATGAACCCCTCCTCCCCCCACTCGCCTTGGTCTGGAGCCTCAGGATCTTGAGGAGTGTCGGCTTCTTCTGCAAAAGACAACACAACAGTCAAATTGTTAGCAGCACAGGAGGGGGCAGGATGGGTGGCATGAGTAGTCTCACGTGTAGCAGGCCAGTCTGCAGGTTGATTTGACGGGCCACTATGCATTTTAATGACTCACGCTCATCCTCGCGTGTGGGTCCAGCTTGTGCAGAGCTTATTCTTTTTCTGCCAGTGCGACTCAGCAAGGCAGCAACCCTCTGTTCCAGGGGTGACAGTTGGTGCATGTTTGGCGGACCTCCTCCTGTTATAGTTCTCTCCCTCTTGTTGTGGGCCAATTTCTTCGGCAAAGATGAAAATATAATGTCAGACATGGTGCGCCTCTGATGGGTGGGACACATGCAGATGCTCACATTTTCCACTGCAATTCAATTTAAAGATGAAGATATTTGACCACTTGACCAATGTCCTGCCATTTCTTCTTGCACTGGCTTCCAGATCTTGCAGTGTTGACCCCAGTGGAGAATTCTTCGGCAATGAGGTTCCATCTTTTCCTCAATTACTTGGGAGAGACTTTTGACGGACCACTCTTGCTGATATCCAGCTCCAGCCATTTCTTCTCAATAATCGTTACTAATTTCTCCACTTCCTCATGGAGGAAATTCTTGGTTCTTCTTGCATGCTCTGGCGCCATTCGTCTATTGGACTCAAACGCAGGTAATGTTCAAAGATCAAACTTACACCTCTCTTACACCTATCCAGCACTCCTTTCCACTCCCTCAGCCACACAAAAATCAATATTCAGACCTCACCTTTATATATGCTCCATAGCCACTTATTCTGAGGACGCTCTCCCTTTAATTGGCCGATTGCGAAACTTCCTGTTACACTGCGCATGCGCATGCGCGCACACTGAAACAGTCATGCGTGCCCCTGCCGGCACTGCACGACACGCTAGGCTCAAGCTCCGCCCCCCCCCCTCCCCACACTCTGCTGCACAACGCCGACGGATCCAGATGACAAGGGAGCGGCCAAATTACAAGGTAGATTTTTGGCGCTTTTTCTCCTCCAAGAAGTTGGTGCACCACATCGATATACGCCACTCTAAGTGGCTGGGGAAATTTGGGGCCATATATTTTATCATTTTTGTTCTCCTGAGGGCACAGATATGCTGGAGTACAGATTAGTGTTGGATGCCCCAGGGTATCTTATCCAAGCAGCCATTCTTAATATGCAAGTCTAGGTATTAAGTGGCAGCCGCCTTTTCAGTTATTGGGGGTAAGATTGCAGAGTCCAATTCACTAAGGACACTTTCCAGCAGTGGTCAGGAGTGGAGTGGGAGGCCTGGCCACATTTTCTTTCATTTTCCTAGTCCAGAGAAACATAGAAACATAGAAAGTTACAGTGTAGAAGGAGGCCATTTCGGCCCATCGGTGTCCACGCCGGCCGACAAAGAGCCGCACGGCCCTTGGTCAGCAGCCCTGATGGTTACATATAAACCTATGAACAATGACGGAAAGGCAAAGAGCATCCAGCCCAACCAGTCCGCCTCAAACTGAGGTCAATTGTAATGTATCTGCTGCCATTCCAGTTGAGACTCAGTACCTGCTGGGGATTGAACCTAGTATCTTCCTGTTCTGTATGACTCAGTTCCACACTGGACAGTGCAGTAACAAGGGGAGAAGGGGATTTGAAATCCCAAAGTGAATATAAATGTACCTTGAGATTGTGGACAGAGTTTAAGCTAGAAATTCTTCTTTGCAATCCTGCCCAAAAATCAGACCAAATTGTGACTGAGAATAACAGCTAAATTCAGGCAGTGAGGCCTACTATTCACCCCACTGACTGATTTCCCTCCCTGTCCCCAAGGGGACCATCACTGGCCACTTCTTCTCCAGCTGCTCCATAGAGATAGCACTGGGCAGGCAAGGCTCCTTCCATTTCTCCTTCCTGCTTCCCTGACTGCCGTGGAGGTGGTGATAGATCCTGAGAAGTGGCGGCAAAGGTCCTGAGTTCCTCCAATGGAGAGAGAAGGCCTTGTAATGGCCTCCTCTCCTTCCAATCAGCCCCAAATATTTACCTGTTCAAGGCTTCATTCTCAGCCAAGGCCTTCCATGCGATCCTTGCTTCTGATCTTTGGGGAGCTTCTGCCAATTTGAGGTCCCTTGCTGCCTCTTCGACTGCAGCAGTGGGATCCTTGTGTATCACCAGTTGCATTGGTGGGCTCCCTCTTGGCAGTGGGAATCTCATCTGGAGCCCATCGCCCATATGGAATAAACCACAGGTGAAAGAAATGGGTGGGGATCAGGATGTGTAGGGGGTGCGGTGGGTGGAAGTATCACGCCACCGGAACTCCGCGCCCATGTTGTATGCATACGTGTGTATTGTGCTAAACTCCATCCACAACTTATCTACCAACATCTTTCTGTGGAATTTAAAAAAAAATTGTTCCTGGGATGTGGACATCGCTGGCAAGGCCAGCATTTATTGCTCATCCCTAATTGCCCTTGAGAAGGTAGTGGTGAACCGCCGTCTTGAACCACTGCAGTCCCTGTGATGAAGGTACTTCCACAGTGTTGTTAGGGAGGGAGTTCCATTAATTTGACCCAACGACGATGAAGGAACAGCGATAAACTTCCAAGTCAGGATGGTGTGTAACTTGCAGGGGAACATGCAAGTTTGGGAGGTGCTGCCGAAGAAGCCTTGGCAAGTTGCTGCAGTGCATCTTGTAGATACACACAGCAGCCACGTTGCGCCAGTGGTAGAGGGAGTGAATGTTTAAGGTGGTGGATGGGGTGCCAATCAAACGGGCTGCTTTGTCTTGGATGGTGTTGAGCTTCTTGTATGTTGTTGGAGCTTCACTCATCCAGGCAAGTGGAGAGTATTCCATCACAAAATTCCTTTTGGGAGATATCTTGGAGGGCAATGTCTCCTAAAATACTGCCTCACTCTCCTTTCCTCTACTCTGCACTGATCTTCTTCCTCCTACATTAAAATTGCACACAAGGGATTATCAATAGGGAATCCCATACCTGGTACGCAGTGGAGGAAAAAATATCCCGGTTGTTTCGGAGACGGTCAGGCTTTCAGATGCAACTCCAGCTCAATCCTGATGCAATGCAAAAAAAATGCTTTAGAAGCTCTTTTGTAACTTCAGAATCTCTCTTGAAAGTTTCTTCAGGCTCCAAACTAAAGCACTTCTGCCATTATCAGCTGATGCTGATAACAGGTACACCCCACTTATATTGTGTTAAGTTAAGGTTGGTCCAATGAGAGCACAAGTCACAGGATTTGGGGATTCCAACAGCATTGCACTGGTCGACGGGCAAGAGCGTAATGTTGGGCGGTCGGTTGCCCTCACGTGGGAGATGAAGGGAGTCTCTGGCACTCAGGTAAGTGGCAGGGAGCAGTTCTTAGGATGAGGAAGGGAGTGGGGGCGGGGGGTGGGGGGTGGGGGGGTGGGTGAGGTGGGAGAATCTTGGGGCAGACGAGGCCTAAACTTTACTTGTCGGCCCAGAAGAGAACACCTCTTCCTGGACCCACAAAGAAAGTAAAAAATTAAAATAAAAAGACTTACCTTTTGGTCCTGGCTCATCTTCCCACTAGGTTTCCCCGGCCTGAGAGACATACAGCTTTCCTGCACACTCCTCCGGTTAAAATAGCAGTTGGCCCCAAAGACATCATCAGAGCCTGACATGTATATTTAAAGAAAGACCCCCTTGGTTTTCATGGGGTGTCCCTCTCGCTTGCTCAGAAGAGTAGATTAAAATCAGAGAGCAGGATTGCTGCAAGGAAGCCCCACGGACCATTTTAACTGCCTGCCAGGAGGGGCAGTAATGGCAGAAGGAAAGCTTTCCGGGCAGGCGGCCAGCTTCCAGTGCCATGCCGGAAAATTTGTTGCTAGTTTTATGGGGGCACAGAGCAGCACCACCCGGGAGTGTCGTGCCGATGTACAATGCCGCCGGTTTCGACTGCGTGTTGAAAGTTGTTGTGCGCTGATCATATAGTGCCGCGTAATATTGGGAAAATCAAAGCCATTGTTTTCGGTCCACGCCACAAACTCCGTTCCCTCGCCACTGACTTCATCCCTCCCCCCAACTTCTGTCTGAGGCACAACCTTGGTGTCATATTTAGCCCTGAAATGAGCTATCGACCACATATCTGCAGCATAACTAAGACCGCCTATTTCCATCTCCATAACATCGCCCGACTCTGCCCTTGCCTCAACTCATCGGCTGCTGAAGCCCTCATCCATGCCCATGTTACCTCTAGACTTGACTATTCCAACGCACTCCTGGCTAGCCTCCCAAATTCTATCCTACGTAAACTAGAGCTGATCCAAAACTTGGCTGCCCATGTCCTAACTCGCACCAAGTCCTGCTCACCTATCACCCCTGTGCTCGCTGACCTACATTGGCTTCTGGTTAAGCAACACCTTGATTTCAAAATTCTCATCCTTATTTTCAAATCCTTCCATGGCCTCACCCCTTCCTATCTCTGAAATCTACTCCAGCCCCACAACCCCCCGAGATGTCTGCGCTGCTCTAATTCTGCCCTCCTGAGCATCCCTGATTATAATCGCTCAACTATTGGTGGCCGAGCCTTCTGTTGCCTTGGCCCTAAGCTCTGGAACTCCCTGCCTAAGCCCCTCCGCCTCGCTACCTCTCTTTCCTCCTTCAAGACGGTCCTTAAAACATACCTCTTTGACCAAGCTTTTGGTGTCAAAGTTTTATCTCATAATACTCCTGTGAAGTGCCTTGGGACGATTCACTTGGTTAAAGGCGCTATATAAACACAAGTTATTGTTGTTGGAGTACGTTGTGGTAGGACCGCCTGGAAAACCAGAGCTGTCCCGGTGGCAGTGAAAGAGAGAATTGGTGAATGAGGTCAGTTTGATTGTTTTGTTTAGTTTTATTTTTGCGATGTAGCTTATTGTGGGGTGTTTAAGGTATTGGGAATGTTTGTTGTGTTTTTAGTTGCGATTTTCTTTGTCACAGAAACCTGTCTTAGGGCACTCAGAGGCCGGCTTTTTAGCAATGGATTTTCAGTTGCTCAGTCGGCCTTGCGCCCTAAAAGAGCTGTGTAACGCCTCCCTTAGCACTCTGCCCTACACGCAGAGCCTAGCTGATGAATTCTGCTGATTGTGACGCAAACCTTTCTCGAGCGCTATAATTACCGCCCCGCCCATGAATAATGGTAAATGGACGGTAACGAAAAATAATTTTTACTAGGTTTACAATATGTTTTTCATTAGGTTTCAGCTGTAAATATGTTTGATTTAAGATAGCCGTTCAATCATCAGTCATTCTATTCTCTTACTATAATAGATAGGAACTTGCACCTGGATACTTGTCGGGCAGTTGCAGACACCAATTGTTCTCCGCCTGTTGGAGTGTGTGTCCCACACACTATGCCAATGATATGATTATCCTCGAGTGGTTGCTATTTTAGTGCTAATGAACCTTACTTGCTATATGTCATCCAGCATTTACTGCATGTACTTACAGGGAACTGCAAAGTCCTGAATTAGTGCCGAGACCAGTGGAGAGACTTGTAGTCAATGGCTATTGGTCTGATCCTACACTTCCTCTACATGCCATCACTGTCCACCACTCCCAGGGGAAATGCGATGCTTGTGGGAATGTCATGTCTGCTGATTGTAGTGGACATGGTCCAGTGAGCGCATGCAGGATGAGGGACAAAGGCCATCTCAGAATATCATTAGAGTGAAACATACAGAACGAGAACCAGAGGTGCCAGAGGAAACACTGGGTTGATTAAATCAAGGTCAGTGGGAAGAAGGACAACTTCCTTTCCCAGGTCCTGCTGAAAGGAGAATGAAAGAACCACATTACAAATGTCACAACCCCAACCTGATCAACAGGAAACTGGAACTGCACAAATTGGTCACTTCGTTGTTCCTGGCATCACAAATGACACAAGCATGCATAATTTTGCTGTGATGTTGTGGAGTTGCAAGTCCTTTAATTAAACATGATCTTGATCTTTCATTTAATCACTAATTTATTCTACTTTATCTTTGACTTACTACAGATAAATTAATAATCAGCTCTTAATAATTCTGCTCTATTTAAAACATACAAACTAGATGTTGAGTGGCTGCCCTTTAGTCTCTGCCTCAGTTTCATTTTCTTTATGTAAATACATGAAATAATTAATATAAATGAGCCAGTAGACCTTGAACTATTTAACTTTTTTTGAACACAATAAGTTACTCAGTACTGTAATGCATTGGTTGTATCACATGTTATGCACAGAGTATTTAGGTCGAGTATTGTGCCTCCAGGGTGATATGAATCTGTACATAGGGAATAGCTGAGATAGGGGATACCATTTTTCACATCTGGTGACCTACCTGAATATACACACAAATTCTGAATCTGAGAGTATGGGCTGACACAAATAATCTATGAGTATTAGAGTCGCAGCAATGAAAAGAATAGGATCTCACTTGTAGCTGTTGGCTGTGTTACTTGAGTGAATGCGTTCAGAAATGCCTCTACTTACCTCAAATGGAAGAGCTTTCTTTTTTTCTCCAGTTAGTTACAAATTATTACTGTGTTGGTATTCACATCCAATGCTTAAACAGTCCCACAACTCAGTGCGATTTGTGCACTGACTCATGTGTTATTAAGAGCATTTGTGGCCCCGTTGAAACACTGTTGTTTATGGGACCACTTTCTTTTTATAAAGCAATATTCACTGTTCTTTGTTTCAGTGTATAGACCCCAAAGTTATTGGGGCTGAAATTGACCCTTTCCGAAAGGTTCTTTAGCATCCCCGCAAGGCGCTAACAGGGCGATAAGGACTTTTTGCTATGGTGCAGGCGGAGGAAGCGACCACCCCCCTGGAATTGCCTCCGGGATGGCGGGGATGCAAACAGCTTTGTGCCACGCCCCGTAGTTTTTGCCTCAGGTAGAGGCGTCCATGGCGATAATGTTATCGGCGTGCACACCGACCACTTATCGCCCCACGCTGACCCCTTTACACCCCGTGGAGGAAATTGCCCCGCGGGAGCGAGGTTGGCATGGGGCAATGCCATCGACAGCTTTGCGAGTCGCAAAGCAGTGGTGGCTGGGGCACCCCGTCTGCCCTTAAAGGGGAAAGCCTTGTGCTGTGGCTGCCATCTTTTTGTTTTTGCAGTCGGCATGACAAAGGTAGCCACTGGTTCAGTTGCACCGCCAACAGGCAGCCCCACAATCCCGGCCATCCGAAATCCTCCCTGGTGGCCCAGTGGGCACCAGGAAACCGGCTGCAGAGTTCACAGCGGCCCTCCTGCTTCCACCCCTCGATCGCCCCACTACCGCTCCGTGGAGGCAAATTACACCTCTGATACTGCCCCGCAGATTTTTTTGATTCAAAGACCCCAAGGGTAATAGATAGACATTTCTGCGGCTGCAATCGAGACTCCAGGATGGTATGTTGCCTCCCTGGTGCAAGGGTCAAGGATGTCTCGGAGTGGGTGCAGGACACCTTGAAGGGGGAGGGTGAACAGCCTGTTGTCGTTGTGCACATAGGTACCAACGATATAGGTAAAAAATGGGATAAGGTCCTACAAGCTGAATTTAGGGAGCTAGGTGTAAATTAAAAAGTAGGACCTCAAAGGTAGTAATCTCAGGATTGCTACCAGTGCCACATGCTAGTCAGAGTAGGAATCACAGGATAGCTCAGATGAATACGTGGCTTGAGGAGTGGTGCAGAAGGGATGGATTCAAATTCCTGGGACATTGGAACCGGTTCTGGGGGAGGTGGGACCAGTACAAACCGAAAGGTCTGCACCTGGGCAGGACCGGAACCAATGTCCTCGGGGGAGTGTTTGCTAGTGCTGTTGGGGAGGGGTTAAACTAATATGGCAGGAGGATGGGAAACTATGCAGGGAGACAGAGGGAAGTAAAATAAGGGAAGAAGCAAAAGATAGAAAGAAGAAAAGTAAAAGTGGAGGGCAGAGATACCCAAGGCAAAAATCAAAAAGAGCCACATTGCAGCAAAATTCTAAAAGGGCAAAGTGTGTTAAAAAGATAAGCCTGAAGGCTCTGTGCCTCAATGCGAGGAATATTCGTAATAAGAATAAAGAATTAACTGCACAGGCAGCAATTAATGAATATGATATAATTGGCATCACAGAGACATGGCTCCAGGGTGACCAAGGCTGGGAACTCAACATCCAGGGGTATTCAACATTCAGGAAGGATAGACAGAAAGGAAAAGGAGGTGGGGTAGCGTTGCTGGTTAAAGAGGAAATTAACGCAATAGTAAGGAAGGACATTAGCTTGGATGATGTGGAATCTGTATGGGTGGAGCTGCGGAATACCAAAGGGCAGAAAACGCTAGAGGGAGTTGTGTACAGACCACCAAACAGTAGTAGTGAGATTGGGGATGGCATCATACAAGAAATTAGGGATGCGTGCAATAAAGATACAGCAGTTATCATGGGCGACTTTAATCTACATATAGATTGGGCTAACCAAACTGATAGCAATGCGATGGAGGAGGATTTCCTGGAGTATACTAGGGATGGTTTTCTAGACCAATATGTCGAGGAACCAACTAGAGGGCTGGCCATCCTAGACTTGTTGATGTGTAATGAGAAAGGACTAATTAGCAATCTTGTTGTGCGAGGCCCCTTGGGGAAGAGTAACTATAATATGGTAGAAATCTTTATTAAGATGGAGAGTGACACGGTTAATTCAGAGACTAGGGTCCTGAACTTGAGGAAAGGTAACTTTGATGGTATGAGACGTAAATTGGCTAGAATAGACTGCAAATGATACTTAAAGGGTTGATTGTGAATAGGCAATGGCAAAACATTTAAAGATCACATGGATGAACTTCAACAATTGTATATCCCTGTATGGAGTAAAAATAAAATGGGGAAGGTGGCTCAACTGTGGCTAACAAGGGAAATTCAGGATAGCATTAAATCCAAGGAAGAGGCATATAAATTGGCCAGACAAAGCAGCAAACCTAAGGACTGGGAGAAATTTAGAATTCAGCAGAGGAGGATAAAGGGTTTAATTAGGAGGGGAAAAATAGAGTATGAGAGGAAGCTTGCCAGGAACATAAAAACTGACTGCTATGTGAAGAAAAAAAGATTAGTGAAGACAAACATAGGTCCCTTGCAGTCAGATTCAGGTGAATTTATAATGGGGAACAAATGGCAGACCAGTTGAACAAATACTTTGGTTCTATCTTCAAGAAGGAAGACACAAATAACCTTCCGGAAGTACTATGGGACTAAGGGTCTAGTGAGAAGGAGGAACTGAAGGATATCCTTAGTAGGCAGGAAATTGTGTTAGGAAAATTGATGGGATTGAAGGCCGATAAATCCCCGGAGCTGATAGTCTGCATCCCAGTGTACTGAGGGAAGTGGCCCTAGAAATAGTGGATGCATTGATGATCATTTTCCAACAGTCTATCGACTCTGGATCAGTTCCTATGGACTGGAGGCTAATGTAACAGCACTTTTTAAGAAAGGAGAGAGAGAGAAAACGGGTAATTATAGATCGGTTAGCCTGACATCAGCAGTGGGGAAAAGGTTGGAATCAATTATTAAAGATGAAATAACAGCGCATTTGGAAAGCAGTGACAGGATCGGTCCAAGTCAGCATGGATTTATGAAAGGGAAATCATGCTTGACAAACCTTCTGGAATTTTTTGAGGATGTAACTGGTAGAGTGGACAAGGGATAACCAGTGGATGTGGTGTATTTGGACTTTCAAGAGGCTTTTGACAAGGTCCCACACAAGAGATTGGTGTGCAAAATTAAAGCACATAGTATTGGGGGTAATGTACTGACGTGGATAGAGAACTGGTTGGCAGACAGGAAGCAGCGAGTCGGGATAAATGGGTCCTTTTTAGAATGGCAGGCAGTGACTAGTGGGGTGCCGCAGGGCTCAGTGTTGGGACCGCAGCTATTTACAATTTACATTAATGATTTGGATGAAGGAATTGAGTGTAATATCTCCAAGTTTGCAGATGACACTATACTGGGTGGTGGTGTGAGCTGTGAGGAGGAAGCTACGAGGCTGCAGAGTGACTTGGACAGGTTAGGCGAGTGGGCAAACACATGGCAGATGCAGTATAATGTGGATAAATGTGAGGTTATCCACTTTGGGGGCAAAAACACTCAGACAGAATATTATCTGAATGGCGGCAGATTAGGAAAAGGGGATGTGCAGTGAGACCTGGGTGTCATGTTACCTCAGTCATTGAAAATTGGCATGCAGGTACAGCAGGCGGTGAAGAAGGCAAATGGAATGTTGGCCTTCATAGTTCGGGGATTTGAGTATAGGAGCAGGGAGATCTGACTACAGTTGTACAGGGCCTTGGTGAAGCCTCACCTGGAATATTGTGTTCAGTTTTGGTCTCCTAATCTGAGGAAGGACGTTCTTGTTATTGAGGGAGTGCAGTAAAGGTTCACCAGACTGATTCCCGGGATGGCGGGACTGACCTATCAAGAAAGACTGGATCAACTGGGCTTGTATTCACTGGAGTTCAGAAGAATGAGAGGGGACCTCATAGAAACATATAAAATTCTGATGGGACTGGACAGGTTAGATGCAGGAAGAATGTTCCCGATGTTGGGGAAGTCCAGAACCTGGGGACACAGTCTAAGGATAAGGGGTAAGCCATTTAGATGAGGAGAAACTTCTTCACTCAGAGAGTTGTTAACCTGTGGAATTCCCTACCACAGAGAGTTGTTGATGCCGGTTCATTGGATATAGAAACATAGAAACATAGGAAATAGGTGCAGGAGTAGGCTATTCGGCCCTTCGAGCCTGCACCGCCATTCAATGAGTTCATGGCTGAACATGCAACTTCAGTACCCCATTCCTGCTTTCTCGCCATACCTCTTGATCCCCCTAGTAGTAAGGGCTACATCTAACTCCTTTTTTAATATATTTAGTGAATTGGCCTCAACAATTTTCTGTGGTAGAGAATTCCACAGGTTCATCACTCTCTGGGTGAAGAAGTTTCTCCTCATCTCAGTCCTAAATGGCTTACCCCTTATCCTTAGACTGCGACCCCTGGTTCTGGACTTCCCCAACATTAGGAACATTCTTCCTGCATCTAACCTTCTAAACCCATCAGAATTTTAAACGTTTCTATGAGATCCCCTCTCATTCTTCTGAACTCCAGTGAATACAAGTCCAGTTGATCCAGTCTTTCTTGATATGTCAGTCCCGCCATCCCGGGAATCAGTCTGGTGAACCTTCGCTGCACTCCCTCAATAGCAAGAATGTCCTTCCTCAAGTTAGGAGACCAAAACTGTACACAATACTCCAGGTGTGGCCTCACCAAGGCCCTGTACAACTGTAGTAACACCTCCCTGCCCCTGTACTCAAATCCCCTCGCTATGAAGGCCAAAATGCCATTTGCTTTCTTAACCGCCTGCTGTACCTGCATGCCAATCTTCAATGACCGATGTACCATGACACCCAGGTTTCGCTGCACCTCCCCTTTTCCTAATCTGTCACCATTCAGATAATAGTCTGTCTCTCTGTTTTTACCACCAAAGTGGATAACCTCACATTTATCCACATTATACTTCATCTGCCATGCATTTTCCCACTCGCCTAACCTATCCAAGTCACTCTGCAGCCTCATAGCATCCTCCTCGCAGCTCACACTGCCACACAACTTAGTGTCATCTGCAAATTTGGAGATACTACATTTAATCCCCTCGTCTAAATCATTAATGTACAATATTCAAGAGAGAGTTTGATATGGCCCTTATGGCTAAAGGGATCAAGGGGTATGGAGAGAAAGCAGACAAGGGGAACTGAGGTGAATGATCAGCCATGATCTTATTGAATGGTGGTGCAGGCTCGAAGGGCCGAATGGCCTATTCCCGCACCTGTTTTCAATGGCCCCAAGTTTCCACACGTGGCAAAACAGGCGCCCCTCCGAGCTGGGCGCTTTGCAGCTCGATGTCTGCTTGGTGCGGCGCCCAGGGAGCGGAGCCTACCACTCGCGCCGATTTTGTAAGTAGGAGGGGGCGGGTTCAATTTAAATGAGTTTTTTTCGTGCCGGCAACCCTGCGCGTGCGCGTTGGAGATTTCGCGCACGTGCAGTCTGAAGGAAACATTGGCACTTGGCCATTTTAAAAAGTGCTGCAGAAAAAGTGAAAATTTGTTTATTGAACCCTTGCAAAGGCTTGTATTTTAATTTTCTTGATATTTCTGTGTGTGAGAGTGAGGGAGTGCATTCTGTAATTAAAGATAGACTGTGATAAACGGGACACATGCACTTGTTTGAGACTATTCAAATTCTTTGTAGCTGTTCAATTTTTAACATTTTTTAATAAAATCACATTGCCCTTCCATGATCAGCACTGAGGCTTCTTGTAGCTTTCTCCCCCTGCCGTCCGTCGGGCCCGACGGCAAACCGCTGCCTCAAGCACTGAGGCTTCCTGCAGCCTTCTCCCTGCCTCCACCCCCCTGCCGTCGGGAACGGCTGCCTCAAGTAATGAGGCTTCCTGTAGCCTTCTCCCTGTCTCACCCCTCCTGCCGTCGGGAACGGCTGCTTGCCTGCCCCTCCCGTCGTCGGGACCGACGCCACACCGCTGCCTGTCTCCAACATGAAAGGCCTGCCTGAAGCACTTTCACACAGGTAGGAAGATGGTTTATTTAATCTTTTCTTTGCTTATAAATTTTTATTCAGGTTGGATTTATTTGTATAATATTTGTATAAGTATAACTAAGGATTTATTGTCGAATTTAATGACTTCCCTTCCCCCCCTCCCCCCCCCCACCTCGTTCCCAACGCCTAATTTGTAACCTGCGCCTGATTTTTTCAAGGTTTTTTCAAGCCTACAAAAATCTTCACTTGCTCCATTCTAAGTTAGTTTGGAGTACGTTTTCACTGTGGAAACTTTCAAATCAGGCGTCAGTGGCCGGACATGCCCCCTTTTGAAAAAAAAATTCAGTTCCAAAGTGAAACTGTTCTACCTGACTCGAACTGCAGAAAACTAAATGTGGAGAATTCCGATTTCTAAGATACTCCGTTCTACACCAGTTGCTCCTAAAAATCAGGAGGAAATCATGTGGAAACTTGGGGCCTATGTTTCTATGTTTCTAATTCTGGGACCTTTAGCTTCCCATCTCGCTGGGTGCTAAATTTTCATTTAATTCAAATTGGGGCACAGTGCAATTTTACCCCCATTGTATGTAATATTTGGTGAATTATTGTATAAAAGTAACTTCCAATTCAACATAGATTTATTTTAAATACATGAGACTAAAACACATCCCTCTCCATTGGCTGGTAGACATTTATCAGCAGTGATACTGGTGAAAATTCTACTACTGCAAAAAGCATACTGATTCCCCCTCACTGGTGCAAGTGCAATGTATAAATATTCTAATGTGCATTGATGAACACGTGCAAAAAAGTCACTTTTTACAAAATTGTCACTATATTCACAGGAAGGTTGCAGTTCTGTCCTGTTCCAAATTGCTCTCCAGTTTATAATCCAGGTTACTGCAGATCAGAGAGTGACTTTTTCAGTTGTACACTGAAAGGGCTGGCTTCTGTTGTTATTTTCCCCCATCAGCTATGAACATCCTGTAAGGACATACTGGGTAGCAGGGTAATATTATTGTTTAGCACGCATCAGTTTATTGTTATATGAGGCCTGGTACTTAGAAATGGGGGCAAGTCACACTCCTGCCATTATTGCACAGACACAGGTTGCATTGAGTAGTAGCAGTACCTCTTGTACCTTCTAATTGCAGGAAAATGCCATCTCATTAATATCATAACATGATTCTTTGCAATCAGTTGATTGTTCGATCATAGATGTACAATAATAGAAGATGTTGTGTTAACTGCAACACAGCCTCTGAATACTGCATTGGCTCAGATGGTATGTACTGTTTGAAATGCTGTGATTGTGTGGTGGTTCAGAATGCTGCTCTTACACATCTGGAATGTGGGTCCAAGTCCAGTCCAGAGATAGAGTTCTAATTTCTCCATCTGATAACTGTAAACAGTTCTGCGGGGGAATTTGTTCTGTATTATTGCATGAAAATGGGAGGTCCTGGGATTTTAAAAAAATGGAGCTTGGAGGCCTTCCGCTGAGTCCTGCACCTAAAATTACCCGCTGTGATTTTTCAATCGACCACCCACCCCACCCCGCAACTATTGGCAACATCTGCATTGCCAATGCTGCCGGATGCAAATGATGGTGAGAGAGCAGATCTTAGGTCTCTGAGAGATTTCTCTCTCTTCTTGCCTCTGCATTGCCAATGGAAGGGAAGACTGGAAGGACGAGTTGGGAGAGGTACTATGGCAGAATGAATTGTACTGGATCCACAGTAGGCGATCTGGCTACTTCTTCTTCCAACTGCTCTGAGCCGATGCAAAATTTGGAGCTGACACATTTTGGGGGCTGCGACCCCCTTCAAAAGTTTCAGCTGCTGTAATGAGTGCCCCGCTGCTGTCACCATGATCATTTCCCTCCCCCACAGAGATGGACTCCCACCGAAGAGTACTGGGAGTCCACCTTGACTATCTTGACGCTCTTATTTAAAATACTTATTTTTTTGTGATAAACCCATTTTCAGCTGTATTAATAAAAATGCGCCAGGTTACCACTCTTAAATGCATCAGTGAATATTTTTTAATGCAAGGAAAACAAACAATTAAATTCTATTACGCTGCCCAATTGCACTGGTTCATGGAAGATTTTACGTTTGTGATTATGCAAGTGAATGTGGGCAGAAAATTGAACCATAACTTCACTTCAGAAAAACGGTGCAATTTCAAGCGCAATTTTCGGCAAGATTTCCGATTGTGCCCAAAGCGGAATCTCTACCCCCTTGACTCTGGTATTCAGTGCAAAAAAATTCTTTACTTAAAATTAAAATAAATGGAGCTGTAGAATTTAAATACCTCCATTATACAACACTTTTAGCTTTGGCTTCAAAACCCTTGCGCAGTAAAACTGCACTCTGATGCAATCCCAAGCTCAAAGCTTGTCCAGAGGAGACCAGCTCTAAGAGGCAATCTAGCAGTCAAGTTAGGATAATTGCCTTCCAGCAGCTCCATAACACTAAGTAACAGTACAGGTGTACAGATTGTAACTGTTTTCCTACTTGGAAGGACCCATGAACTAGTCCTCCCCACCTCCCCTAGACCCTTTCTGACTTTGAGACTGCTTTTTGGAAAGTTTAATATATAAACATTGCATCATTTAGGGCTCAATTTTCCCCAGTGATTTGTGCCGTTTGTTTGGCGCACGCCACTTTTTCGGCCTAAATTTGAAAAATCCAAGTTTCCCCAAAGATTGTGCGCCAGCGTAACTCAGTTAGTTACGATTTTTTTAGGTTCGTTTTTTTTGAGTCATAAGAGGCATAACCTGATGTCTGCACCAGTTTTTCACAATTATGCAAGTTTGGCCAACTTACTCCTAGGACGATGTATGTGACTACTCCTGAAAAACCTTCTGGACATGTAAGAAAAACCAGCGCACATCAAAAAATCGGCGCAGAGAGACGCCATTGTTTTTAGGCGATGTTTTGGAGGGAGTCAAAAACACATAAATATGCATCATCAAGCTAAAATTTTTCACATTTAAAATGCAGAAAATGGAAGTTTCACGGAATTCTTTAAGTTTTGATTTTTTTTAAAGTGCCACGCCAGCACTGAACGTCTTCAAACCAGGCTCAAGGGTCGGAGCGTGTGCCGGCAGAATTGGTTCCTCGCCCGGACACAGGGGCTCTCCTTGAAAAGAAGCATGGGGGTGGGGGAGGTGGGTGGGGGGGGGGGAGTGTGTGGAACGCAAACTGAAGACATGAGAAGCCTTGCACTATGCTGCTATACATCAAATGAAGCCCTGAGGGGGGGGGCTCCCGATCATTGCGCATGCTCAGACCTGGGTGCGGTCCATATTAGGGCGTCGACCTTGGGGAGAGAGAGCAAAGAACCTTGTCCTGCCTGCCGTTTTGAGGTTGTTGCAAAGGTAGAAATTAAGCATGGGGGCGATACAGACAATGCCATACCTCGTGCAAGCCTTCTGCATGATGGTGCTGTGGAGGAGACAATTGATTTGATGTCATTGAATGAGGAACCTCAGAGCACGTAGGGTGATGGGCAGGAGGCCTTACCCCCATTGGGTATATCGAGACAGGTGTTCATACCTGCACCTGAGTGAGGCACACTGTGTCAGAAGGCTGCGTTTCCGCAAAGAAGTTGTATTTGAGATCTGTGTGTTAGTAAAAGCAGACCTGCAACCTAGAAGCATCAGAAGGGCTACTTTGTCAGTTGAAATGAAGGTTACAGCTGCACTTTCATTCTATGCATCTGGATCGTTCCAGGCCACAATTGGGGATGTGTCCGTCATTTCTCAACATGCAACACATATCTGCAATCGGTAGTTGACTGCTGCACTATATGCCCAGAGGAACGATTACATAAAGTTCCCCATGACCACCCAGGCAATGTGTTAAAGGGCTGTGGGCTTCTCCAGTACTGCTGGCTTCCCAAAGGTACAGGGCTGCATTGATTGTACCCACATCGCCTTGCGAGCACCTTTGGAGGATTCCGAGATATACAGGAACAGAAAAGGCTTCCACTCCATTAATGTGCAGCTCGTGTGTGACAATATGCATCGCATCATGTCAGTTGATACGAGATACCCTGGGAGCACCCAAGATGCATTCATCCTATGTGAGAGCGCTATATCTGCCATGTTTCAGCAGCAGCCAGAAGGGCAGAACTGGCTGCTGGGAGACAAAGGGTATGGCCTCGCCACCTGGTTCATGATGCCCCTACGTGTAACCCGGACGGAAGCTGACCGGGAATATAACATGTCACACATTGCGATGTGCAGCATAATAGAGAGGATCTTTGGCATCGTGAAACAGTGTTTCCGATGCCTGGACCATTCAGGAGGCTACTTGCAATACTCCCCTGAGATTGTTGGTCAGTTCACTGCTGTGTGCTGCATGCTGCATGACTTAGCCATCATGAGGCAGCAGCAGGTGGTCGTAGAAGACCCACCTGGGGTCAGAGTGGTTGATGATGAGGAGGAAGATGCAGATGACGAGGAGGAGGATGAGGAAGCCATACAACTACCTGAACCCGGAGCACGACGGCAGAGGTGGGCAGGCTGTCATTCCCCTTTAACGATTGCTTGAGCCTTGCACCAGCAGCTCATCTGTGAACGCTTTAATGCGTGAAGGCTCAGTGGCAACTATTCCAAATGGACCATGTTCCGTTATGTTGTGTTGTGTTAATGGAACAAATAATGGAAATGATTCTTCTTTACTTCAAAAAGTTGTGTTAATAATGGAACAAATTGCATGTTCAGCCATGAACTCATTGAATGGTGGTGCAGGCTCGAAGGGCTGAATGGCCTACTCCTGCACCTATTTTCTATGTTTCTATGTTTCTGAATAATGGAAATGATTCAGTTATAATTTAAAATATATTTTATTCAAAAGTTCAAGAGTTTGTACTTAACTTAACTTTAATAAAAATATTCTTGTATCAAACTTTAAAGTTTTCAGTTAAAATCACTTACTAAGATCACTTACAAACTCTATCACCACTTAAAACTTTAAGATCACTTACAAACTTTTAAACTTGTAAATTTACATAATTTACAAAAAAACTTTTGATTTGAGAAGTTACAACAGTAACAACAATAATAATAACAACAACAATAACAGCAGCAAAGGCTGCACCCATCTCTCCTGCACCTTATTCTGCACTTGGTCTTGGTGACTCCACCCCTGCCCATAGGCAGTGGCGCAGCGTTTCTCGGGTTGGTACCAAGCTTATTCTTTCGAACATCTTGGGTAATGTGCACTTCTTGATGGGGATGTGGGCAAGCGGTAATGTGGAAGGCCTGGCTTCTGTCAATAATCGTGGGGTCTGGGCTTGTTCCCCTATTGCAGCAATTAACTCCGACATTCCCTCCATCATGTTCACCAACAGTGTATCAACAACCTGCAACATTCCCTCCCTCATGTTCGCTGACAGTGTATCAACTACCTGAAACATTCCCTCCCTCATGTTCACTGACAGCACATCAGTTACCTGCGACATTCCCTCCCTCATGTGCACCGACATTGTATCCGCTGCCTGAGACATTCCCTCCCTCATGTTCCCGGACAGTGCTCCCATTTCTCGTGAGAGTGTTGTTACTTCTCCCGACAGTCCCGAAACCTCATCACCCACCCCACTGATGGTGTCCAGGAGTGATTGTGTAAGGTCAATGCTCTCCGCACTCATTGCCATCATCTGAACCACATCTGTTAACTCCTGCAGCTCAGTAGAACGCTGTCGAGCTCTCCTTCCCCTCCTCAACCTGGGTGTGCCTCGCTGCACCCCACTGGGAACTGCAGCCTTGGACAGTGGGGTCCTGGGTGTGCTTCGCTGCACCCCATTGGAATCCCCAGCCTCGGACTGTGAGAAATCATGAAATGTCCCAACACTCGCACCACTCAGGAAAGAGGCTAGCACCTCAATGGATGGCACCTGCACCTCCTCCAAAGTGAGTACAACAGTGAGGGCTTCATCCATCACCTTCCCCGCCCCCCTCCTCCTCACCCCCATGCTCTTTGTCTGGAAAGTGGGATTGGAAAATATTCTCCTCTTCAGGCTTGTCCACGTCTGAATCTTCTTCTGCTTCATCAAGGTTGGCCTCAAGTTCTGCAAAATATAACAGAACAGACAAATGGTTAGCAGCAGAGGAGGGAGCAGGGTGGGTGGCATGAGTAGGCTCACACAGCGCAGGCAGCAGGCTGATTTGAAGGACCACAATGAATGAATAGCACATTGCATCAACCGAAG
Organism: Pristiophorus japonicus; assembly: GCF_044704955.1. Lineage (NCBI taxonomy): Eukaryota > Metazoa > Chordata > Chondrichthyes > Pristiophoridae > Pristiophorus > Pristiophorus japonicus. The sequence goes on from NC_091983.1 coordinate 149,688,523, forward strand.
CGTAGCTGACGGAGACATCCCCATGGACCGAAGCATGGCTAGCCCGCGCAGTACTAATCATTTAGCAAAGCCAGACTGTGGAATTTGCAGGACTTACCCTCTTCCTCGAGTGTGGGCCCAGCTTGTGCAGTGGTGGTTGCTTTTCTCCAGGCAGAACCCATCAAAGCAGCGATCCTTTCTTCCAAGTGTGTCAGAAGGTGCAGATTTGCCGGGCCTCCTCCTGTTCTTTCCCGTTTGTTGTGTGCCACTTTCCTCTGCAAAGATGAAAATATAACTTTTTAGAGAGGGTGCCTTTCTGCTGGGTGGGACATATACAGCTGGTCACAATTACAATTGCAATTCCATTGAATAAATGAAAATATTACTTACACTAACTACTTGACCAAGGTCCTGCCACTTCTTTTTGCACCAGTCCCCAGACGTTGGGGTGGTCACCATTGCACAGTAATCTTCTGCAAGTTGGTTCCAGCGTTTCTTCATTTCGTTTGGTGAAACTTTTATGTGATCTCTGCTGGTGTCCAGCTCGTGCCATCTGCCCTCAATCACAATAACTCGTGCCTCCACTTCATCCTGTGAGAAATTCTTGGTCCTTGAGCCGCATTGCATCTAGTATTGCAGCTCTGATTTTTCCAATGAGAATTAAAGTTCTCACACACAACTGGCTCTTTAGAAATGGCCGAATGCAGACCGGGAGCTGGACTGGGCATGCGCGCCCATAGGAAACACGTCAAAAACGTCCTTTTTTTTGGCGCAGACATTAGGCTCCACCCCCCCGAAGCTACAGGACAGGCTGTGCTGCACCAAATTCAAAAAATAGAATGGGAAAACTTGCTACTTATTCTTTTTGAGTAGTTGGGGCCAAGAATAACGGGCGTAACTCGAGCAATACGGCAAAAAACGGCATTGGGGAAAATTGAGTCCTATTTTGAGATTGTGTGTGCAGACATGCAAACCTGCTGGTTCACTTAGCATATGGTTAGTGTACTGCAAAACCTCTCAGAGAATCCGAATAAGCAGATTCACCAACAGGAGTTAGTACTGTAACCTTCACTACTAATATAACAAAGTCAAAATACTAAAGTTGATTTTAAATTCAGACACACCATAACCAATACTCAGGTGCTGTCACAGCTCTTTTAGCAGATGCACAAGGCTATGGAGGAATTAACACTTAAATAAGTTATATTTACGCTATTTTGTATCTGAAATTAGTAACAGTAGTTTATACATATATGCAAAAAGGGAAAATATTACATGAAACTTCAGTATTTAAAAAAAATATACATTGCAGTATTTCCATAAGTCCTGTTCTCATTTTTAATAAAATAGCTGCTTTAAAAGAGCCTAATAATAATAATGATTTGCTTAACATGTGAAAAAGGTACAATTTAAATAAACTGAAAAATATACTGAGCTTGGCACTTGTGTTGGATCTGGCGTAGCTATGTTACCAATGCGACCGTGGCAAATTAATATCTCAGTGGGATCTGGTGTTGAAAACACTGTATTATAATACACGAAGGGAAAGAGAAAGAAGAGAGTTCTCCCTGTGTTTCCGAGCCTTAACCTCAGTCACAGGTCTGCTAATTTTGTTTTCCACTTAATCTCCCCGGAACTTGCATAACAGAAGGGATGCTCTGCATACTAATACCTCCGTTTCTCCCAAGTTTTCAACTTCCCCTCAGTGCCTGGCAAACATAATTGGGTCAGAACAAAGATACACTAATTATTCTCCATTTATTTGCCTGCTTGAGTGGTCTTAAATACCAGAGTGATTAATTAGCGGGAGGCAGATAGGGCAGGATGTCACACCCTCCTCTGCGTTTAAGTGTCGGCAAGGTTGTGCTCAAGTGTTGGCAAGAGCAGATCTTTAATTTTCTCTGCAAAGAAAAGTTAAGACTGTACAATTAATTCTCACTATGCGAGCACCATCTTTTGTTTCTTTTTTTGGCTTATTGAAAAGGAAATGAGGAATTCTGTGTCTTGATTATTGAAGGTGTGGTAATTTTGTCTTCTCGAATGACTATTTCCTGCACTTTAGTTTGCTTACATTTGTGGTAGTGTTTGTACTTTTGTCTTTCTACACAGTTCTGTGTGACATGGGTTGTTCATCCTTTCTCCTTAAATGGGTAGTGCCAATGAATTCGGGAGTTTATTCAGCAAGGCTCAGTACAAGTACTTGGGACAAAAGGCACCCTGAAAACTCAGCAGCAGAACTGAGATATAGTAATGACCATAGTAATTTCTTATTACAGCAGGTGCTGTACTTCCTGTAACTAGTGTCAACATTTCCAATCCAAGTTTTGTCTGTGGTTTAATTAAAACTAAATCTATGACCTTCTCAAGGTACAGCAAAGTGCCTTGCAAGTTACTTTAGGCCTTTGCCAAGAGTGCCACTGAATTGAGTGTTGGTATGGCTCAATTGGAAGCACTCTTGCTTCGGCGTTAGACATTCATAAATTCACGTCTTACTATGGAATTGAACACATAATGTAGGCTGACAATGAGGGAATGCCATATAGTCAGAGATATCTTTTACATGAGATATTAAACTGAAGTCCTGTCTGTCTGCTCAGGTGGTTGTAAAATATCCCCTGGCACTATTTGAAAAAGAGCAGGGAGTTATCCTGGCCAACATTCCTCCCTCAACCAACATCATATTTTGTGTACTTTGTGTACATTGCTATATGTAAATTATACGCTGTGTTTGTCCACAAACTAATAGTGACTATACTTTAAAGGCAATTCATCCATTAAAAAGCTCTTTGGGACATTCTGAGGATGTGAAGAGTGCTATATAAATACAAGTTTGTTCTTTAACACATGATAAGATTAATATCTCATCAATGCGAGCAGTAATCCAGTATTGGGCTTTTTAGCTTCTTTCCTCTCTAAAATAAGTAAGATTGTAGAGTTAATTTTACAAAGCTACACTCCTCATATGGGCCCTCACTGGATTGGAGCATAAGTTGCAGAATCATCCCAACAATGTTATAGCCCGATTTTCACCCGTCAGGTGAGGTTCCATGCCAGAAGTCTCAACATTACTCATTATAAGTACTGACTGAGTTATAATGAGTGATATTTGGTGATGGAAAAGTGGGATTTTGTAATGGAGTGAAGGTCAAAGACATGTGTCATTGAATGATTAAGCCACGAGGTCTTCAGATAGGACCTGTTATTGTTTTTAACATAAGGATCATTGTTGGATTTAATCATGTCCAGTATTCTTGTGCCATTGAGGGGTATTGCATGGACCTAAAATATTAGACTCAAATTATCAATATCTAGAGCAATGTTCCCACTGCAGTTGATATTTGGAGCATGATTTTCTGCTGGAGTTATGTTGGCTCTAATATGAGCGGGCATATTCAAAAAGATATGCAAATGATAGGAGTTTAACCTAGAACCCTGGGTACTAGAAAAACATGTTTAATTACTGGTGTTAGCATTGCTGTGTTGTACATTGGAAGTAGATTTAAATTTTAAAGGGCCCAAAAGAAGTTGGATCAATCGCACGCTGACCAATTTAGCTCCCCAGAAACATTTCAACTAAAATAATTTACACTCATTTGCAGCTGCTCTGGAGGCAGCTGTTCCGATGCTTTGCAATAGATTCCCAAGACCTGCTGCAGAGATTTTCTTCCCTTCCCTGAGGTGGGCTCCTTGATGAAGGCAGAATCCTGCCAGGTACCTGCTGATATTATTTAAACAACCCTGGTCCCAGAAGATCAGCCAGGGTCAAGAATGGACCATTAGGGCAAGTGGAACTCCTGTCATGCTAGTGGTGCACTGGGATTTCAAAAGCAGAAAAGCCCAGCCTTGACATGCACACTATGATGTTTCTTTAAAAATAGCCTAGAAATTAATGTTGGCGATATTAGTCAATGAACACATTTCTAATTGCATTCCTCTGTCCACTATTTTAATGTAGGTGCTAACCTTTTTATTTTAATTGTGTTAACTTCTCTACTGCAGTAGCAGACAAAGGACTATCATACATATGTGTTAAGCGCTGCCTGCTAAATCGCCAACAGTAATTTCTAGGCTTTATATACAAGGTAGTAAATTTTCCTGTAATTCTCAGGGGGATAAAAGCCTGGTAATACTGCAGCCCATATTCCTTCAAGCCAGCCTTACAAACACAACATTCTATCAGGCCCTATGTCATACAACCTATAAGCCTCCAGGTCCGACAACAGGCAGCCACTTCAAATGGCAGCTAGAAATCAGCACTGTAAAAGTAGGCAAAAAGCATTCTAAAGAAAATTCACTGCCATTTATTTACAATGCACAATAATAGGAACCAGTCAGTAAATATGAAACAGTAATTTAATCTCAAAGGTTCACGCGATGAACATAAATTGCTCTATCTTCACTTTTGTGGTTCATGATATCATGTTCAGCTCCATGATTGGGTTCACTGGCTGTAATTCACAGAAAGGACATTCATTATACACTTAAATGTTACCTTTTGATGTACACTTCTAATACGGATAGCTAAATGTGCCATAAACAATCTGTATGCTATTGACTGGAGTCAATATGGAATATTCAGTTTAAGTTCTGTTGCTGGTCACCCAGGGACTGTATTTGTCACTAATGTCACTGTGTTATATGGCTCAGGGTTTACCATTTTAGCCACCATTGAACTTTGTTTATGAGAACATGTGACAGGAAGTAAAAATAGTGCACACAATGTGACCAAATCAATGTCACATGACAGGAAATGTCACTGCTACAGTAAAAATCTTAGCTGCTGTGTCTTGTGTATGTATATGTATATCTCCTGGGGTATGTTCGTTCATTATCTATTCAACTGGCATTTTCATCAAAAATCTTAAAGAAATGACAATGTATAACCTACTGAATGTATCAATTATCCGAGTATGTCCAGATGCCATCTTTTAGAACATTTGCATTAACCCTTCAAAGATTACTGTATCATTTCTGCACCCAAATCTCAGATTTTCTATCCTCATTACTATGGCATGTGGGGACAGAAAATTGGGTTCGGATATTATTCTGCTGGGTCCCCGCCCATTCCTGCTGTTGCCCGAGTTTCCACTGGAGATGACATTGGATACAGAAAGCAGCTGCCCACTTTCCAGCACTAAAATTCAAATGAAGGCGTAATGTTGTTTCTGCCTGGTGTAAGGGAGATCTGTATAAATGGGCACAATGAGATTGGAGGAAATGCCTTCAAATGGGCACAATAGTGAAGATTGCAAACTCTTATTTTTTTTTCAAATGTTTCAGTTTTTAATTTTTGAAATGTATTTTCTGCCTTTTGAATATCCACCTTGGGGTCTTTTGCTGTCTGACTTCCAATTTTACAAATTCTTATCTGTTTCAGTCCAGGCATTGTGGCATTTCCTTTCAGAATATCCATGTGCTCAGTTGACTTGAAGGAAGAAGAGGAGGCGGAGGGGGAACAGAGTTTTCTTGTCACTTTCAGAAGAAACAGTGAAATGAGGATGCTGGCAGGGAGGTTAGGTGTGCTCCTGCAGCAAGAGTTGAAAAGGCAGCAGAATATCAGCACGAACTCACAGCAGACACCTGCCCTCCCACTCCTCTGTCAAGGAACCCACTTCATGCCCAAAGGATAATGATGCCTAAGTTTGGCTCAGCAAACTGTCTTACATCAACCTGCTTGGATTATATAAGCATTTACACAGCAACCTCACATCAGGATTCACACAAGCTACTGAGTTGAATTAATTAACCCTTTCTTGCAAATTATCAAAGAAGGAGTCAGACAACAAAGTCAGTGGCCAAGAAATTTGGGGGGTTTAGCACCACCTGTTACCACCTGATTCTGGTGAAAAAATTGCATTATTGGCAGCTGGTGGTGGGTTGCGCACAGCCACCATTTTGAGCAGGTTGGCGGCGCTGCCGTTGCTTGCGATCGTCGAACGTATTCTAATGAGTTGGAGCGTGATGTCAATCGGTGTGCAATGCTGAGTTGAGGCCTGCTCATCCATTCTGGATTTTGCCGCTCCTATTGCCACTCATTCTAAAGCATGCCAGTGCGTGCAGCTGCTAAAAGTGTTTTCAGCAGCATTAGCGGCCATGAGGAGTCTGGTTGGACTTGGCAGATTGTAGACGAGGATGGAGGCTGATGAGTGGACTAGTAATCCAGAGGCCTGGATTAATGATCCAGAGACATGAGTTCAAATCCCACCATGGTAGCTGGAGAATTTAAATTCAGTTATTTAAATAAATCTAGAATAAACAGTTCGTATCAGTAATGAGACCATGAAACTACTGGATCGTCGTAAAAACCCTTCTGGTTCACTAATGTCTTTTAGGGAAGGAAATCTGCCATCCTTGCCTGGTCTGGCCTATATTTGACTCCAGACCCACAGCAATGTGGATGACTCTTAACTGCTCTCAAATGGCTGAGCATGGCACTCAGTTATACCAAACCTCTATAAAGAAGATCAATTGCAGCGGTTCAAAAAGGCGGCTCACCACAACCTTCTCGAGAGTAACTAGGGATGAGCAATAAGTGCTGGCCTTGCCAGGGATGCTCACATCCTGCGAACAAATAAAAAAAAGTGGAAAGCAGCTTAGATGGATGTCGGAACTTCGAACGCCTCCTTTGCCAAGGTTCTTTTTTTCTACTTTCATTTTTTGCCTATCCGGTGAGGGGGCTGCCAGTATGGGGGTTGCATTTTCTGGCAGCTTTTCGGGAGGCTTACAGTGTTTGTGGGTCAGTAACTGAATGGGTGAACTCCATTGCAACGTTTGACGATCATCTCTGATAATATCTCTATTATCTTTATGATACCAGAATGTCACCCCCTAGCAAAGCCGGACTCAACTGCTTAAGATTGTAAGGAATTATAATTAATTTATTCAAAATTCCATAACCAATTATTTATCAAATAATGCAAGACCCACTAAAAGCTGACATGATTATTTACACATTTAAACACTTTAAAGAGTAACCATTGGGAAAAGATTAACGTTATAGAGATTGCAGAGACGTGAATTGGCTAGAATAGACTGGCAAATGATACTTAAAGCGTTGACACTGGATGGGCAATGGCAAACATTTAAAGATCACATGGATGAACTTCAACAATTGTACATCCTTGTCTGGAGTAAAAATAAAACGGGGAAGGTGGCTCAACTGTGGCTAACAAGGGAAATTAAGGATTGTTTTAAATCCAAGGAAGAGGCATATAAATTGGCCAGAAAAAGCAGCAAACCTGAGGACTGGGAGAAATTTAGAATTCAGCAGAGGAGGACAAAGGGTTTAATTAGGAGGGGAAAAATAGAGTATGAGAGGAAGCTTGCTGGGAACATAAAAACTGACTGCAAAAGCTTCAAAAATATGTGAAGAGAAAAAGATTAGTGAAGACAAACGTAGGTCCCTTGCAGTCAGATTCAGGTGAATTTATAATGGGGAACAAAGAAATGGCAGACCAGTTGAACAAATACTTTGGTTCTGTCTTCATGAAGGAAAATATAAATAACCTTCTGGAAGTACTAGGGGACCGAGGGTCCAGTGAGAAGGAGGAACTGAAGGATATCCTTAATAGGTGGGAAATTGTGTTAGGGAAATTGATGGGATTGAAGGACGATAAATCCCCGTGGCATGATAGTCTGCATCCCAGAGTAATTAAGGAAGTGGCCCGAGAAATAATGGATGCATTGGTGATCATTTTCCAACAGTCTATCGACTCTGGATCAGTTCCTATGGACTGGAGGGTAGCTAATGTAACACCACTTTTTAAAAAAGGAGGGAGAGAGAAAACGGGTAATTATAGACCAGTTAGCCTGACATCAGCAGTGGGGAAAATGTTAGAATCAATTAGTAAAGATGAAATAGCAGCGCATTTGGAAAGCAGTGACAGGATCGTTCCAAGTCAGCCTGGATCGACTGGGCCTTTATTCACTGGAGTTTAGAAGGATGAGAGGGGATCTCATAGAAACATATAAAATTCTGACGGGACTGGACAGGTTAGATGCAGGAAGAATGCTCCCAATATTGGGGAAGTCCAGAACCAGGGGACACAGTCTAAGGATAAGGGGTAAGCCATTTAGGACTGAGACGAGGAGAAACTTCTTCACTCAGAGAGTTATTAACCTGTGGAATTCCCTGCCGCAGAGAGTTGTTGATGCCAGTTCCTTGGATATATTCAAGAGGGAGTAAGATATTGCCCTTACGGCTAAAGGGATCAAGGGGTATGGAGAAAAACCGGGAAAGAGGTACTGAGGTGAATGATCAGCCATGATCTTATTGAATGGTGGTGCAGGCTCAAAGGGCCGAATGGCCTACTCCTGCAACTATTTTCTATGTTTCTATGTTTCTATTTCATGAACTATTAAAAAAGCAACTAACATCGGGAGGCATGTAATATTTTTGTAGCAAGTACAGCAACTGTACCATACATGGCCTACAGGTTTGTTCCTTTCTTCCACGTTCCCTTTCACTGCAAGCGGGAGACAGATGTGACTTTCGGCCTCCTGCTGAGCTTAGCGCGTTACACCAGAAAATCAACGCCATACTGATGTTAATGAGTACAGAGCACCAAAACACTGGTGCAGCCTGCACTCTCTCAGCCAGCGGCTGTTATCCTTGGCCGTCGGAGATACCGGCAAGTCGCCAACATTCTTGAATTTCCAGGCCAATGACTTACAATTGTTTATTAACCTTAGAATCATTGGTACCGCTGACCTCACCGGCTCCTGGTTAAGTTTGAAAAGTGCAATTGGATCTTTTATCTTCATCAGTGAAGACAGAGGCACCCTCAACTTAACATCTCATCCAATGGCGCAGCACAGAACAACATCAGTGTTCTTGCTCAGGCAAACATCCCCAGCATCGAAGCACTGACCATGCTCGACCAGCTCCATTGGGTGGGTCACATCGTCCACATGCCAGATACGAGACTCCCGAAGCAAGTGCTCTATTCGGAACTCCGACACGGCAAGCGAGCCCGAAATGGGCAGAGGAAACGTTTCAAGGACACCCTCAAAGCCTCCTTGATAAAGTGCAACAACCCCACCGTCACCTGGGAGTCCCTGGCCCAAGAGCATCCTAAGTGGAGGAAGAACATCTGGGAGGACGCTGAGCTCATTGAGTCTTGTCACCAAGAGCATGTGGAAATCAAGCGGGCAGTGGAAGGAGCATGCTGCAAACCAGGCTCCCCACCCACCCTTTCCTAAAATCACTTTCTGCCCTACCTGTGACAGAGACTGTAATTCCCACATTGGACTGTACAGCCACCTGAGAACTCACTTTTAGAATGGAAGCAAATCTTCCTCGATTCCGAGGGACTGCCTGTGATGATGATGACTCATTCAGAATTGCACTGAAATGTCAGCCTAGATTATGTGCATGAGTTGCTGCAATGAGGCTTGATCCCATGACCTTCGGACTCAAAGGCAATAGAGCCAAGACTAACATCTTAATTTAGGATTAGATAGTCAACAAATTAACAACATTATATAGCCAGTCTATTGAATAGATTAAAGTCTGTATGCTTGTCGTTTCTAAAACGTGTACATCATCATCATAGGCAGTCCCTCGAAATCGAGGAAGACTTGCTTCCACTCTAAAAGTGAGTTCTTAGGTGACTGAAGAGTCCAATACGGGAATTACAGTCTCTGTCACAGGTGGGACAGACAGTGGTTGAAGGAAAGAGTGGGTGGGACTGGTTTGCCGCATGCTCCTTCCACTGACTGCGCTTGTTTTCTGCATGCTCTCAGCGATGAGACTCGAGGTGCTCAGCTTAGGGCGGTCTTTGGCCAGGGACTCCCAGGTGTTGGTGGGGATGTTGCATTTTATCAAGGAGGCTTTGAGGGTGTCCTTGAAACATTACCTCTGCCCCTACTTGTACAATCACTGGCATGAATAAAGTGGTTCCCTTGCCTTCCTCTGGAGGATGATGTTAGCTTTCTGAGACATCAGAGTAATGTGTCTCCGTTTATTGACTCTGCCCCTTCCTCAGCTCATCCACTGTTGAAACCCTCATCCATGCCTTTGTTACCTCTAGACTTGACTATTCCAATGCATTCCTGGCTGGCCTCCCATGTTCTACCCTCTGTAAACTTGAGTTCATCCAATACTCTGCTACCCATGTCCTAACTCGCAACAATTCCTGTTCACCCATCCTCCCTGTGGTCGCTGACCTACACTAGCTCCCAGTTAAGCAATGCCTTAATTTTAAAATTCTCATCCTTGTTTTCAAATCCCTCCATGGCCTTGCTCCTCCTTATCTCTGTAAACTCATTCAGCCCTCCAAGATATCTGCACTCTTCCACTTCTAGCCTCTTGAACATCCTCGATTTTAATTGCTCCACCATTGGCATCCATTCCTTCAGCAGCCAAAGCCCCAAGTTCTGGAATTACCTCCCTAAACCTGTCTGCCTTTCTACCTCTTTTTCCTCCTTTACGACTGTCCTTAAAACCTACCTCTTTGACCCATCTGTCCTACTATCTCCTTATGTGACTTGGTGTCAAATTTTGTTTGATAACGCTACTGTGAAGCGCATTGGGATATTTTACGATGTTAACATAAGAACATAAGAACATAAGAATTAGGAACAGGAGTAGGCCATCTAGCCCCTCGAGCCTGCTTCGCCATTCACAAGATCATGGCTGATCTGGCCGTGGACTCAGCTCCACTTACCCGCCCGCTCCCCGTAACCCTTAATTCCCTTATTGGTTAAAAATCTATCTATCTGTGATTTGAATACATTCAATGAGCTAGCCTCAGCTGCTTCCTTGGGCAGAGAATTCCACAGATTCACAACCCTCTCGGAGAAGAAATTCCTTTTCAACTCGGTTTTAAATTGGCTCCCCCGTATTTTGAGGCTGTGCCCCCCTAGTTCTAGTCTCCCCGACCAGTGGAAACAACCTCTCTGCCTCTATCTTGTCCATCCCTTTCATTATTTTAAATGTTTCTATAAGATCACCCCTCATCCTTCTGAACTCCAATGAGTAAAGACCCAGTCTACTCAATCGATCATCATAAGGTAACCCCCTCATCTCCAGAATCAGCCTAGTGAATCGTCTCTGTACCCCCTCCAAAGCTAGTATATCCTTGCTTGAGAAAGGTGACCAAAACTGCACGCAGTACTCCAGGTGCGGCCTCACCAATACCCTATACAGTTGCAGCAGGACCTCCCTGCTTTTAACTCCATCCCTCTCGCAACGAAGGCCAACATTCTATTCGCCTTCCTGATTACCTGCTGCACCTGCAAACTAACTTTTTGGAATTCATGCACAAGGACCCCCAGGTCCCTCTGCACCGCAGCATGTTGTAATTTCTCCCCATTCAAATAATATTCCCTTTTACTGTTTTTTTTTCCCAAGGTGGATGACCTCACATTTTCCGACATTGTATTCCATCTGCCAAACCTTAGCCCATTCGCTTAACCCATCTCAATCTCTTTGCAGCCTCTCTGTGTCCTCTACACAACCCGCTTTCCCACGAATCTTTGTGTCATCCGCAAATTTTGTTACACTACACTCTGTCCCCTCTTCCAGGTCATCTATGTATATTGTAAACAGTTGTAGTCCCAGCACCGATCCCTGTGGCACACCACTAACCACCGATTTCCAACCCAAAAAGGACCCATTTATCCCGACTCTCTGTTAGCCAGCCAATTCTCTATCCATGCTAATACATTTCCTCTGACTCCACGTACCTTTATCTTCTGCAGTAACCTTTTGTGGGCACCTTATCGAATGCTTTTTGGAAATCTAAATTAACCACATCCATCGGTACACCTCTATCTACCATGCTCGTTATATCCTCAAAGAATTCCAGTAAATTAGTTAAACATTTCCCCTTCATGAATCCATGTTGCATCTGCTTGATTGCACTATTCCTATCTAGATGTCCCGCTATTTGTTCCTTAATGATAGCTTCAAGCATTTTCCCTACTACAGATGTTAAACTAACCGGCCTATAGTTACCGGCCTATTTGTCTGTCCCCTTTTTTAAACAGAGGCGTTACATTAGCTGCTTTCCAATCCGCTGGTACCTCCCCAGAGTCCAGAGAATTTTGGTAGATTATGACGAATGCATCTGCTATAACTTCCGCCATCTCTTTTAATACCTGGGATGCATTTCATCAGGACCAGGGCACTTGTCTACCTTGAGTCCCATTAGCCTGTTCAGCACTACCCCCCTAGTGATAGTGATTATCTCAAGGTCCTCCCTTCCCACATTCCCGTGACCAGCAATTTTTGGCATGGTTTTTGTGTCTTCCACTGTGAAGACTGAAGCAAAATAATTGTTTAAGGTCTCAGCCATTTCTACATTTCCCATTATTTAATCCCCCTTCTCATCTTCCAGTCCCACCCACCCCTTCCCTCAACGACTATCTGTCCCACCTGTGACGGGGACTGTGGCTCTCGTATTGGACTGTACAGCCACCTAAGAACTCATGTTCAGAGTGGAAGCAAGTCTTCCTCGATTCCGAGGGACTGCCTATGATGATGATGTGATTTAATTAGCACTAGGCCTTTCCTTTCCCAGCATTCAGTCTAATGACTGACTCCATTTAAGGACACACTTAAGGGAATTTTTCAGGCATTTCTACTTCAATGTCCCTAAACCACACAGTGCCTGGAAACAGAGTCCAAACCAAAAGAGAGGTAACATGCAGATGCAGTCCTTAACTCATTTTCTCACAGATAAAATTTATTTGGGCTTTTCATAGTGTTTCTATTATGTACACTATAATTAATTGTCATACATGACAAGTTTTATATTAAAATATTGATGCAATCAGTTATTTTCAAGCTACAAAATATTTTAACACTAATTTTAAAAAGAAAAAAATAAGGGGCCGAAATTGCCCCATGGCCCATCCAGAGGCGTTAACCTTCCCAGTCTGGGTGAGTTAACGCCTGGCGGCGTGAAATTGCACCTTTGTGACCCGTAAACTCGGCGGAGTGCCTCGGTTAGCATGGTGCTGAGGTCAATGCTGCGCGGCTGCTCCATGAAGCTTTTCTACAGAAAAGAGCCCCAGCTTGCTCAATCTTTTCTCATAGTTGCTTCTTTCCAATTCTCGTAACATCTTTGTAATCTTTCCTGCACTTTCTCCAGTGCTTCAATATTCTTTTTGTAGTATGGAGACCAGAACTGCACACAGTACTCCATGTGTAATCTAGCCAAGCTTCTATATAAATTTAACATTAATTCCTGCTTTTGTATTCTATTCTTCTAGAAATGAACTCCAGTTATGTGTTTGCATTCTTTATGGGCTTATCAACTTGCATTGCTAATTTTAGTGATTTATGTATATATTCTGTATGCTCAATTTGTTCTAGTTTCTTAAAGTGGAGCTAGCTTTGTAGTTGCATCAAGTAATTGCGTGTTAGTCTATTGACTTCATTGTTTATGTTATCGTGTCATTGAACTTCATTCCTGCAGCTGTTCAGACCTTCATAAAGCTATACTCTGGTAGCCATATGTAGGTGTCAGCAAAGGAACAGTAATTAAGCTAGGTATCCAAGATAATTGCAATCTGATGTGCATTACATATAGGGCTTGAACAGGTGCAATAGAAGAGAACCTGCTTTAACTAGTAGTGTTCCCACTGCCAAACTTCTAGGACAGAGAGGAGCTGGGAGAACTATAGGCTCTATACAGTCAACTCCGTTGCATATAGCATACATTGCTAATTATGCCGGTTCTTGCCTATAGTTTGGCTCCTGCGAATCATTTTAATTGAAAATACATCTGGGCAGTAGTTTAATCTGTACAAAGTGGTCTAACAGGCTGCTATTTTCTGTCATTCAGATTGACAGTAGACTTAGTGGGCAGCCTATCTACTCTCCAGTGAGCGATTTATCATGATCAGGCTTAATTGTGAGATGTGGGCTATGCTAACATTATCCAGCAGTAAATAAACACACAGGTTTCAGTTTGTCGGAGACTAAAATTTGCTTACAAAAACTGTCATGAAGCCTTTTACACAAGAAGAGGTGTTGAAAAACAAGACTATAACAACTGTACATCGTGAAGTACTGATTAGATAATCTCAAAATTGGATTTTAAAAGTTTTTAGGCGGACGGAAAGACTAAGAGAGATAAGGAATCCAAAAGTTAAGGCAGAATTACCAGAATTAAAGCATGCAAGAGTTTTAATGGGGAGGAGAGCATCAATGGTGAAGAGAAAGAATGTTTGAGCAAACTGACAGCTGCGAAAGTATCAGGTCAAACAGAAGGCCAAAAACTAGGCAGTTGGCAGCTTGAAAGCGCAGTTATAAGTGACTTGGGATATTTTTTCTGGAGGCAGCTGCAGAAGGAAGAAGGTATGGAAGTGGGTAGAGAGTCCACATGTAATAGCAAGGTCAGGGGGATTCTGTAAATATGGGTAAGAGAGTTTATATGGAAAGAGAGATTTAAGGAGGATAGGTAAGTAGTGAAATCAGAGTAGAGAGGGAAAGTTGGAGATTAAAATCACCAAGGATGAGGAGTTGCTTTGTGCAGAGGCTGCGTGAGGGTATCTTAATGGGGTTTGGCGGCATCAGTAGAGAACAAGGATTTTAAAAGGAGATGGGAGGGGGTGGAACAAGGTGAGGTGCTCAAAGGAAGAGAAGATGCCAGAGAAGTAGGGGAGAGACCAAGATGTGATTTGGTGATAAGGGTCACACCACACTGCAGTGGTTTTGGTGGGCCATGTGGTGGAAAGACAGGGATCCTCACCCAGGAACCAAATTTCAGTCAAAGGCGTGATGTCAGTTAAATTGTCCACATAAGGTCATGAAAAGCAGGGGCCATGTTTGGAAGTGAATGGGCATTCTGCCTCAAGTCTACGAAGATCCTTAGGTTTCTTTCAACTTCATCCTTGGCTATTTTAACATAATTCATAGAGTACATCTCACGTTTATCTTTTCTTGCAATGCCAACTCATAATTTAGAAAAATCTTAAATATATATATCTAATATGTTACTGTAGCATAAGTTTTAAAATAAAGGCCTAGACATTCCTGTGGAGGGCTTCTAGGGTTGGATCTGGGGTAGGGTGGAACTTGCGTCTGCTCCATGGACGTGCCTTACTCAATCCCAAATCCTGTGCTCAAGGTCATTTACATATTCCTGGAGGAATCTTGTTGTAAGCAGGCCTGGGGACAAAAAGCAACTGACTTTGAACTGAAAAATGCTGCTACCTTTGGTAGGGACCGGATTCCTGAAAGCAAATCAGTCGAGTTGCAATTTATTGGTTTCAGGAAACTGGCCATTTAAATTTTTAATGCTCTGCCAACATTTTCAGTAACAGTGGATTCTAGAAATGCACAGGAATCCCTTGCACCTAATGTTGCTGGAGCAAAAGTGAGGGGATAGATGCTCATTTGCATAATGTCATAAAGCTGCCCCCACCCCCCCCTGCACAGGCACACCATTTTTGGGGCAGGTGGATTAAGCCCCCCCCCCCCCCCCAGTACTGCTGGAATATCTGACAGGTGGAAAAAAAAGGAAAGGAGTAGGTGCCCTCAGCCGGCCGCATCATATCACTTTTGTAGCCCTGGGGCTGCAGAATTTGTGGGCCTTAAGAATATAGGAACTTTGGTGGAACCTTTGCAGCCAAAGGGTAATATAGTTGTTGGTTAGTTACGGGGAAAGGCTAATCAAGCAGACAGGACAAATGGGTTTCATTGTGATACACTAGATATGATTCAATAGGAAGTAAGCATTGTGGATAGGTAGGTGGATTTGATCTATGAAAAGAGATTGAGTTTGCTGGGCTTCATGGCGCTATTCCTGCTCCTACAAATCGTTATGCTTTTACTTTGTATTGTTGAAACTGAAGTACATTTTAATTTATTTAAAAAAAGAACACCTACCAGAATTGAGGATTTTAGTTGAACAGCTGCATTAGTTCCAAAATGTGGCTCCTGGATCTGGCTTGTATGGCCAGGTGAGAAATCTGATGAATGGCTTTTGTTATAGTTATTTATTGCGTAAGACTTACATACTGATAAAAAATAGCGAAGTTTTTCTCCTCCCTTTTTATGGAAATGAGTGATGTCTGAAAGTAATGTTGAAGATTGCAGGAGGTGTTTTATTAGCAGTCAATAATATTGCTGTGATATTTATGGGTGACAAAAAGGAGGGGTGAGAGACTACTAATTATTTTCTTGGGCCTAACGGGCATTTTTCCTGAATAGACTGTTAATTTGATCATTGTCATGCAGTTCACAGATTTATAGGAGCTTGTTTTTATGTGACATAAGGTTAAATACAGCTATATTCAGAATGCGACTTTATTAATAGCATTCAGCCAGTAAAACTCAAAAGTGCTAAGTGTGTGGGTGCCATGATGATACAATAGCGTAATTTATTTGTAAGTTTTTAGGAATTATTTTATAAGCCTTTTTTGTCTGTATTTTTTCTGTTATGATTTAAGACTGTATTTCAGAAAATCTGTTATTTGCTCAAATTGTTACCCTTTCATACGAAACTGCTTTTCATCTCCCATGTGGGCTGTCTCATCCCTGAGTCATCATTCAGCTGTGTGGGTGGACAGCCAAATGAGGCAGAAACTTTTCAGTGACTTCTGATGCATGTGATCGTGAAGTCAATTCTTTCTTGTGTGACTTTGTAACTCGACTGTCCCCACCTTCGTTCTCCCCCTTCCTACCCATGTCACCAGTTCTGTCCCTTTTGAGCACCTCTCAACAAGCTGCATCCTTCTTTAAGCAGAAATACAGAATAGTGTAGGCTATTGATCTCTCCACCATTGCTGTCAGACCTGCTCTACGATCTGTTGTCAGGAAGTGTGATTCAAGTGGAATATAGTGGGTAATGTCAACTTTTTCTCTTTCCATGATAGAAGTGGCCTGTTAACATGAGTGTCTCCTTTCCATGACCCAGTAAAGAACAGAACAAATTTAGCTCCGTGGAGAGACCTCTTCCTCCCTGATCATACTTACCTCCTCACTTTCATTTTATTGATTTTTTTCCACTTTGTTTTGTTCGCACCTCCTCTCTCTCTTTCTCTTCAACTGTGTCCTTTTCCACCTTCTGGCTATTTTTACATTGGTTCCCAGATGCATCTTTCTCTGTCTCCCCGCTCTATCACTGTTATCTCCTGGGTGTATCCATCTATTATCTTCTGTTTCTTTCCCTGTGAACTCTTTTGACTCAAAATTAAGTATTTTATATAAGGAGAATGTAATATGCATTTAATAAAATCACAATTGGCAATTAGCATGAAATTAAACAACTTCGAATGAAATAAACAGGATCTTGCTTCCACATTGCTACACTTTGTTGATCTGGGCTCTGAATTTGAACAGAAAGGACATGATAAATTACCTTTTAAAATCCATAAATATTTTGAAGTCTTTTGGAACAAACTGCTATTGGTTCAAATTGATGGTACAGCAAAGAATTTAATTGTTGCAAATCAAATCTGGAACACTCAGGCAGCATTAGTGGAGAGAGGAAGGTAGGTTTAATGTTGATGACCTTGGACGTGGGATGTAGGCGTTGCTGGCATTTATTGCCCTAAAGTAATTACCCTTGAACCGCTGAAGTCCGTGTGGTGAAGGTACTCCCACAGTGCTGACTTTGTTGTAGCGATCATGGTACAACTGAGTGGCTTGCTAGGCCATTTCAGAGGCCAGTTAAGAGTCAACCACATTGCTGTGGTCTGGAGTCACATAGGGCATTAGTGAATCTATTGGGTTTATCTGACAATCCGGTAGTTTCATGGTCACCATTACTGATACTAACATTTTAATTCCAGATGTATTAAATTAACTGAATTTAAATACCCCAGCTGCCATGATGGGATTTGAACTCAAGTCTCTGGATTATTAGTCCAGGCCTCTAAATTACTAGTCCAATAACATAACCACTATACTACTGTACCCCTCAGACAAAATTTTTCCAAAGATTGTTACTTCTTTCCAAAGATTGTTACATCTTTCTAAAAATGCTGCCTGACCTGTTACGTGTTCCCAGCATATTATATTTTTATTTAAAATTTCCAACATTTGCGGAAATTTGCTTTTTGTTTGCTGGATGACATGTTATGCAAGTAAATAACAAAAAGATGTTCTTAGCCTCCAGTGGCATGAATGCCACCTTTTTTAAATGACAGCACTGCCTCCACTGGGACATATAGTTATGTGCCCCTTCATAGCTGTCAGTAAAGGTAAACTTTCATATCCTATTCCTGGCCTGGATCCAAGCACAGGTTTCCAGAGGTGACGGGCAATGACCACAAACAATATCATTACCAATTTTCCACATTCTGTTGAAAAAATAACAGATTTTCATTGAAGTAAGTGAATTTTTCCTTCCTCCTTTCAAACCCAAAATATATAATCTGGTGTTAGGTTGATAATCTGAGAAATGAAAAGCAATATGATCTCTGAATACTTCCCAATGAGTGGCTGCTAAGAATGGTACATAGTTATTTAACACTTAGCACTGTTCCACAAGATTGTTTCCTTTGAAGTATCCTATTTTAAGTATAATAATGTGCACACTTCGGCATGGTATATTAGGAACAAAAAATTAGTTTAAAATCAGAAAATAAAGCCAGATAGTATCAGATTTCTGTAAAATCAGACTTAATCTATTGAAGTTCAGGGAACTCTGTAAAACCCTCTCAATAAGTGACATTTTTAAAAAGCCATGAGTTTCTTAATATGGAATTACATCCTAGGATAATATGCTTTTGCACTGGTTTGATAGGCTAAACATGATGTCTGAATGATAGAATATCTATCTCTCTTGATTCTTAGTGATCACCACTGGATGCAATATTCAATGTGTGTATAGAGCACTATACAGTTTAACCGCTTCCTCCTCTGAGTTATATTCTACTATTTTGACTGTGTAGTTCAACATCCTGTTGGCTTTCTTTATTACTATTCTTCGTTGGTTGAACATGTTTAGTGTCAAGCTCACTGAGAATCCTAGTCGTTTTCGGTTTCATCCTTATCTATTTCAAATTTCATTCATGATGTAACCCATCATGATGTAACTATACAGTTTAACCGCTTCCTCCTCTGAGTTATATTCTACTATTTTGACTGTGTAGTTCAACATCCTGTTGGCTTTCTTTATTACTGTTCTTCGTTGGTTGAACATGTTTAGTTGTTTATTTTTCCTGCCTATGTGTAGCACTTCACACTTGATTGCTTTAAATTTCATTGGCCATTGTTCTGTCTATTAACTTTGTCCATCTCATTCTGTAATTGTGCATCCCCTACTTCTTTCACTCCAGCATTGGCAGTCGTGCCTTTAACTTTCTAGGCCCGAAGCTCTGGAATTCCCTCGCCAAACCTCTTTGCCTCTTCACCTCTCTCTCCTCCTTTAAGACACTGCTTAAAACCTACCTCTACCTGTCCTAATGTTTCCTTCTTTGGCTCAGCGTCAATTTGTGTCTAATCACACTCCTGTGAGGCACCCTCGGATGCTTTACGATGTTGAAGGCATTATATAAATGCAAGTTGTTGTAAATGAAAGGAGTTGCTCTGGAATGTATCTATACTTAAGTATTCGGAGATGATCTAAGTGTGACTAGCTACTGACTGAATCAAAGCTACTTAATAATGCATCTCAAATTTCATTTTTGAAGGACTTTATACTAACAATGTTCATCTTAATCTTTTGTTCTTCTTTCATGAGCCAGTCCCATTATCAATAACCCTGCTTAATATTTCAGTAGAATGAGGTTTCACTTTAATGTCTTTTAACATCTCTATTTTTCTGTCTTTCTGAATTTTGATGACATCATCAGGGGAAACTGGTCTTGAGTAATTAATGGGCCAGTTCTGTAAGTGAGTTGCAATAATATCAGCAATGTAACAGTCATAGCCACAGGGGTTCTCCCAAATGTCTATTTATGCCTTGTCTTCGGGTTTCTGTCGGTCTTCTGCCAAGGATACGACGGACAATTGGGAAACTCTCCTTGGAAATTTATCCCGAAACTCAAGGAACTGGTGGGAGCTATTTCAGTTCTCGACACTGTATCCCAGATTTTCAGATCAATATCATTTTAGCACGAACAGTAACCCACTTAAAATAAAGGCATTACAGTCAATGTTAAATTAGCACCGATCATACAATCTGGGCTCACGCCTTCCAACCAGTTCCTCAATGATGTTACTAGCCCTGTTGAATGATACTATCAAAATGCCAAAATAAATAAAGGATGTTAAAAGTAATGTGAATTTTTTGTAACTGAAGTTTTAAAGGGCATAATCATACTTACTGCTTAAAGGATCAGTCTCTGTCTTTGTGTAAAAAGGTTTCTCATGATCCCTGTGCTAAATCTCTTACATTTAATCTCCTTCTAGACCTGTCAACCACTGAAAACAGTCTGTTTGGCCACAATTTTTCATACGGGTCGGTAGTGAGGCGGGCGACTTCGGGTGCTGGAACCTAGCTCCTGGTTGCGGCCCGCTCTGTCCAAATTATTTTATGTGGCTGAGGCTTCTTAAACCCACCCTGCGAGATTCCTGGCCAATTAACAGGAAGCAGGTCTGATGATGTCATTTGATGACGTGGCATCGGCCGGTTTCCTTACAGGGATTATGCCCACATTCATTTTGACAGTTGTTCTGTCAGTGTTCTGCAGCATTGAGGTGCTGCAAATATAAGAACATAAGAAATAGGAGCTGGAGTAGGCCACACAGCCCCTTGAACCTGCTCCACCAATCAATAAAATCATGGCTGATCATTGACCTCAACTCTACTTTCCCACCCGATCTCCATATCCCTTGATTTCCCCTAGACTCCAAAAATCTATCTATTGTGTATGGAGAAAGAATCAGACTGAATGAACACTGTGAGCTCAAAGTAAAGTATGACCGTAGTCTTTTATTGCAGGTCTCCAGAGTGCCTCTCCAACCTGTGAAGCCTTCTTAAATACCTATGCTCCCAAGGGATTATGGGATCCCTTGGGACTCCAGGGGATGAGCCCTCTGGTGGCTGTACAGAGTAAATACAAGTCCAAATATATAACAACTCTCCCCCCAAAAGTCAATAGTGTAACTATTTACAATGTGAGTCGATCTGGGGCCCTTCTTGCTCTGGTTGATCGTCTCAGTGTGAAAGCTGGTGTTGTTGAATCATTTGTTGGGCCCTCACTGGGCTGCTGTGCAGCTGGTCTTGCTGGGCTGCCTGGTGTGTTGGGCCCTGCAGGTCTGCTGTGGATGATAAGTTCTACTTCTTGGTCTTCCGTGGTGCCAGTTGCCACTGGTGTGTATGTTGCGGGATTAAAAAAGGTAGGGTCCAAGGTGGGTTGCTCAGGATAGTCCGTGAATCTGAGTTTGACTTGGTCCAAATGTTTCCGGTGAATGAGTCCATTTGAAAGTTTGACCTGAAACACCCTACTCCCCTCTTTGGCCACAATAGCGCCGGGAAGCCACTTGGGACCTTGTCCATAATTTAATACAAATACAGGATCATTGATTTCAATCTCGCATGACACATTTGCGCTATCATGTATGCACTATGTTGAAGCCGCCTGCTCTCTATCTATTCATGTAGATCAGGGTGAACTAATGAGACCCTTGTCTCAAGTGTTCTTTTCATAAGCAGTTCAGCAGATGGGATCGCAGTGAGTGAGTGGGGTCTCGTGTGGTAGCTAAGCAGGACCCGGGATAGGCAAGTCTGCAGTGAGCCTTCAGTTACCCTCTTCAAGCCTTGCTTGATGGTTTGCACTGCTCTCTCTGCCTGACCATTGGACGCTGGTTTAAACGGGGTAGATGTGACATGTTTGATCCCGTTATGGGTCATGAATTCTTTGAACTCAGCACTGGTAAAACATGGCCCGTTGTCGCTCACCAGGACATCAGGTAAGCCGTGAGTGGCAAACATGGCCCGCAGGCTTTCAGTAGTGGCAGCGGACGTGCTAGCCAACATTATCTCACGTTCAATCCACTTTGAGTACGGGTCTACAACCACAAAGAACATTTTACCCAAGAACGGGCCTGCATAGTCGACATGGACCCAAGATCACGGTTTGGAGGGCCAAGACCATAAACTTAGCGGCGCCTCCCTGGTTACATTGCTTAACTGCGAGCATGTATTACATTTGTGAATGCAGGACTCTAAGTCCATATTGATACCGGGCCACCACACGTGGGATCTGGCTATGGCTTTCATCATTACGATGCCTGGGTGGATACTGTGGAGGTCATTGATGAAGGTATCTCTACCCTTCTTGGGGACCACTACTCAATTGCCCCACAGAAGGCAGTCTGCCTGTATAGACATTTCATCTTTGCGCCGCTGGAACGGCTTTATCTCTTCCTGCATTTCCACTGGGACACTGGACCTGTCATGTATGTAATCTTCATGTAACTGCAACCTTCATGTAACAACACTGTATACTGTATACACCTAAGAAATGCACACCTTGACCACAGGGGGTGAACTTATGGGAGACACTCCTCACCTGGTCATCCAGGTATATAAAGGGATGTCCCACGCAGGGTCATCACTTCTTGGTTCTGTGAATAAAGGTTCGGGTAACAGAGTGACCTTGTCTGCAGAATGTGCCTCATGTGAATTTATAGTAGTGTGTAAGGACATTACATTTGGCGACAAGAAACGGGAATCAACACTCACGAGAATGGCCACCGGTAGCATAGAGGAACGGTACTATGTTGGTGAGGACTGGGACAATTTCGTTGAGAAGCTCCAGCAGAGCTTTGTCACGAAGGACTGGCTGGGAGATGCAGTGGCCGACAAGCGAAGGGCGCATCTACTGACCAGCTGTGGACCTAAGACGTACGTGCTGATGAAAGACCTGCTCGCACCCGAGAAGCCGGCGGACAAAACCTTTGAAGAGGTCAACAAACTGATCGGTGAGCACCTCCGTCCGACGAGCAGTATACACATGGCCCGACACCAATTCTATACACACCGACGTTGGGAAGGACAGAGCATACCGGACTTCATTGCGGACCTTCAGCGCTTGGCCAGCCTCTGTACGTTCACAGACGCCTGCAGGGGGAGATGTTAAGGGATTTCTTTATTGAAGGCATTGGTCATGCCGGGATTTTCAGAAAGCTAATTGAGACCAAGGACTTGACCTTGGAAGCGGCGGCGTTGATGGCTCAAACCTTCATGACAGGGGAGGAGGAAACCAAGATAATATACGCGCGCAACTCTGCTTCCAACGTGGCAATGGATTAGGAAGTTAACATTGTAAACGTGACTCAGAACCCCGCAGGCAGGCAAGGGCAATTCGACACCACCCAGACTCTAGAGTGGGTCCTCAACAAAGACAATGGCAGGTTGAATGGACATTTACGCCATCACAGTGGACAATGCGTCTCATGATGGGGCCATTGACACCCACTAACAGAGTGCTCAAGAGTAATCAAAGAGACAATCAGAGAGGAATGCCTGGTAACAGCTCTTTTGTTCACAATAATCTCAGCTCATGCTGGAGGTGCGGGGGCAGACATGCTGCAAAAACCTGTAGGTTTCAACAATTCATCTGTAGAAATTGTAACTTCAGTGGACATTTAGCCAGAATGTGCATGAAGCCTGCAGTGAGGCTAATTTATGAGGCAGATGAACCAGAAGAGGGGTCTGCAAGGCAGGTTGATGCATGGGACAAAGCAATGGACGCTGAAGTTCAGCGGGTTCATGTGGCAAACATTCACAGCTCATATACCAAAACGCCACCGATGATGATGAAAGTCCTATTAAACGGCATCCCAGTACGCATGGAGCTGGACACAGGGGCCAGCCAGT
Source organism: Pristiophorus japonicus (assembly GCF_044704955.1). NCBI lineage: Eukaryota > Metazoa > Chordata > Chondrichthyes > Pristiophoridae > Pristiophorus > Pristiophorus japonicus. The sequence goes on from NC_091983.1 coordinate 149,712,231, forward strand.
CACTTATGATTGTCCAACAATTCGAGAAACTATGGCCACTCAGAGCTAGCAGACCCAAACTGGAACGCATTGACACGCAATTAAGGATGTACACCAAAGAGATCATCCCAGTGCTAGGCAGTGCAATGTTGGTGGTCACACATAATGGATCAGAGAACCAGCTGCCACTCTGGGAAATGGTCCCGCGCTCTTGGGGAGGAGCTGGCTAGCCGAGATGAACTGGAAATGGGGGGATGTGCACACCATTTCATCTGTGGAGCGAAGTTCATGCTCACAGGTCCTACAGAAATTTGATTCACTATTTCAACTCGGTGTGGGGACTTTCAAAGGTATAAAAGTAGTGATACGTATCACCCCGGATGCCAGACCTGTGCCTTATGTAATGCAGGAGAAAATTGAGAGTGAGTTGGACAGGTTACTAAGAGGGCACAATTTCGCCCGTTGAATTCAGCGACTGGGCAAGCCCCATTGTCCCTGTCCTAATAACGGATGGCTCAGTCAGGATCTGTGGCGACTACAAGGCCACTATCAACCAAGTGTCACTACAAGACCAATACCCGCTTCCGAAAGTGGAGGATCTTTTTGCCACGCTGGCAGGCAGCAAGCTGTTCACCAAATTGGACCTCACTTCAGCCTACATGACCCAGGAACTGGCCGAAGAATCCAAGCTACTGATCACCATCACTACGCACAAGGGACTGTTTGTCTAAACAGGTGTCCGTTTGGCATTCGATCAGCGGCCACTATCTTTCAAAGAAACATGGAAAGCATGCGCAAATCCATCCCTGGAATAATCGTATTTCAGGACGACATCCTTATCACGGGTCGAGACACTGAGCAACACCTCCACAACCTGGGGGACGTGCTACGCCAACTGGACCGGGTAGGCCTGCGACTAAAGAATTCCAAGTGTGTGTTTTTGGCCCCAGAGGTCGGGTTTTTGGGCAGGAGGGTTGCCGCAGACTGGATCCGGCCTACCAAATCCAAAACGGAGGTGATTCGTCATGCGCCCAGGCCCGGCAACACATCGGAGTTGCGTTCATTTCTGGGACTCTTGAACTATTTCGGGAACTTTCTGCCGAACTTAAGCATATTGTTGGAGCCGCTACACGTGTTTCTGCGTAAGGGTTGCGATTGGTTTTGGGGGGACTGTCAGGAACGGGCTGTCAGTTGGACGCGGAACCTGCTTTGTTCTAATAAGCTGTTGACCCTGTACAACCCCTGTAAGAAATTGGTTTTGACATGTGATGCATCATTCCTGTTACTGTTAGTGTTTATCAGAAGAATCACTCAACACTCAGAGTCGGTTCCAACGCCAGTGCGGCCTTTATTTACGCCAGCGGGGAGGAAATCACAAGACTGAGTCCAGGCTTCTCTCCGCTGAACAAAGGGTTTCATGGATCTTTATATGTTTTACAACAGCTTACTACAGTTACATACAACAGTTTACTACAGTTACATTAGACCAATAGCGTTAGTCTCTAAACGTAAAGTGGCTCATGTGTTGCCAAGAGATGTGTTGCTAAGGGGTGTGTTGCTAGGGATGACTCATGTGTCTTGTAACATGGCCTGGGCCTCTCTTATCTTACTGTCCTTGGATGCTGGCATTGGGTAGCCTCCTTATCTCCATCCTGCTACAGAGCCGTATTGTTAGTAGAACATTTGGTCCTGAGGCCTAGCTGATTAGAGACACCTGCAGAGCTTGCTTGCTGGTCCTGTGTGTGGGAAACAACAAGTATCAGTCTCCAGGAATGCGGTCTATTTCAGCTAACATAAATCCCTTGAGGCTTCACTGGTAGCTATTTTATGGTACAAGTTACATATTTAATTCTAACCTTATCCTATAGGTGCCGTTGCCCTAGGGTGCCTAATACCTACAACAATTCCCTCCTTTCGGTAAGGGGACTAGTCCTAGTCCCCCTTTAACCGACCGCCCTACTTATGTTAGATTTTGTGCACGGCCCGGTACTCCCTGCCTCAACGTGCTGGCCAGTCACGCGGTTTCAGGAGTCCCGGTTGTTTAGATCAAATTAATTAAGGTCAAATCCTCCTTCTCCTTTATTAGATAGGCTTGTTTATTATTTGGGGATCGGTCATGGGTCCCTCTTCGTTGTGCATGGTGCCTGCATGCCTGGCAGGCCATTATGCCCCATGTTATTGCTAAGATTGTATCCCGACCAGTACATGTGAAATTATTCGAATCCAAGGATAGATGTTCACATTTATTCCCCAGTCCCAGACCTTTCTCCACCAACTCTGACTTTGTAAGTCTATATCGATATCTTCTTCCAGTACTTTGATTTTAGTTTGCAGTTGGTGGTAGAGCTTTACGGATTGACCCACCCTGAGCCTTAACTCTTGGAATACTTCGGTTAGATGTGGGATAGGGACCTGATCTGGCTCGTCATAATCCTGCAAATGATCATGCAGCTGATCGGTTACATCAATAACTTCGGACTTCCGGCGCCTGACCTGGGTGATATGCGCTTGCCCGATCGTGACAGGTTGTAGTGGCGTAAAGCAAACGTTTGGCTGTGGTATCGGGCACTGCAGGTCATTATACTGGTATGAATGCTCTGTGGTAGAGACGCAGTATCTTCCCTTCCCTCCGTAGCCTGCCCTCGCGAAGTGTCTGTGTGCGGGCACTATTTCTAGTACGCACCAGTCGGTTCGGTTAAACCCGCACTCATCTAGCTCACCTCGGCCTACCGGGTGAGGGCATACTGTGATTCCTCCCCTTGCTTGCATTCTGTTTGGGAAATCCCAGTAAGTATGTCGTTTCGGCGAACGGCGGAGGTGGTGGTCAGATAGTAATGGATTTTCCCTTATTACTCCGATATTCTCTAGTTGGTACAGGGGGAACGGTCCTGAGTCCGGCGTGGCTATAGGGATCATCAGGACTATCCCTATCCCAGTATTCCTTCCCATCTGGCAGTCTGGAATTGCTGGGTATACTCGGGTCAGTCCCTTCAAAGTACAGTTATCCAGAGTCCCCCTCTGGTTTGCCAACTGAGCCAACTGTGAACTGTCTATCCAATCGGGTACTTCCCCGCATTGGATCTGGTCGAGATTGTGGCGGATCTGTCCCACCATCCACAGACCATAAGCGTGACAGAGTTGCCCCTGTCTTTGCTTTCCTGTATCTTCTTTTTCTCTATCAATGAGGTGATTAATGGTATTGGCGTGAGCTTCCAGGACTGAGATGCCATCCAACTGGATTTCGGCACCCTCCTTTCCTAGGTTGGCTTAGTCTTCCTGGTTTTTCTCCACCCTCTCTAATAACCCCTTCATTACTCCTCTAAGCTATTCCACCCTCTCATTTAACCCTTGTATATCTATCGAGTTTACTAAGGAGGTCCCTGTATTGAAAACGGTAGCAATATCATTAACTATTTCCCTCTTTATCCTGGGGGCTGACTCCTGTCCTCGGAATCTACTGGCACCCATTGCATCGGCAGCCTGCTGCATTACAACTTTACTTAATACATTGTACATCTTCCTTGACTGTTCTGTACAGTATTCCGGCATCTGGATGCCTGAAATATTGATCAGGACAGGCACAATTTCATGTTTAACATTATCATACAATAATTCCCCTTCGTTGTACATTACAATCCCATTTTCTGGTCCCTTAGTAGTTATGGGACAAGGCAGTTCCTCGGGCAATGTAGTGGTTCTTATGGGGCACGGTGTCGGAGGGGGTGAGAAGCATACATACACTGATATTGCAGCCGCCCCCGCCTCCTCGTAGTACCCACACAGCCCCACTCCCTTTTTGCGGATGACTGATTGCTGGGATTGTCCCGGAGCGTGCAAATTATGCCGAAAGTACATTCATCAGGCCCTTTGACATCCCTCCGTTTAATGCAGCTGCTCCTTATACCCGTGGAGCACTGTACACATACTCTTATTCTTATTAGGATTCTTATTAGGATTCACTTGTAACCATGCATTAAAATAAATCCTGTCCTTGCTCCAGTCCTTGGCTGCTGGGATGCACATTCCATCCGTTAAATTAAACAAGACTCCATAGTTCATGTAGTTGTTTATTTCCTGAGCGCGCTGCAATCCATTGGTATCATCCAGTGTTTGCGTGGGTCTTGAGGTTCCCAGTATCATGAGTCCCCAGAGTCGAAGTCACCACTGCGGTCCCATCTTGGTGAGTGTTTTATCTGAAAATTTTAAACAGATAGCCTGGTCGTCACCAAGTGTTAGGTTCTGGTCTACTTGTGTCGCTGTCATTCTGTGGCATCGAAGGTAAGGATTAGGTTAACCATATTCTTTATAGTCGTACCATCTCTATCACTTCATGTCCCTGTCTGGGCTGCCGTCGGTTTTGCGTTTGAGCCTGCTGTGCTCGAGCCTGCACGATGACCCATCTAAATATTATCCAAACTCCAATCAACACCAATGCCACCATTATTCCTCCAAACATCGCTGTCTGCTTTACCGTTAGGTTGGGTTTGTGGACTACACCTACCCACCGTGGGGTACATTGGCTCTATTGCCATAGGTGATGGTGCTATGGCTGCGCACTGCACTATCCGTAAAGTCCCGTTTTATTTTAAAACATCTCTTCCAGCCTGTTTATCTTAGCTTTTAACTCTTCAATTTGTTTTGTTTGAGTATCTATTTCTTTATTGTATCAGGCAAGTATTATTACATTTTTGTTTCCTCTGTTAGGTGAGTCTTTTTTTTTCTATAAAACGGCTGTCAGTGGAAAGGGTTAACTCCTTTCCAGGTTTGTAAGAAGACCTGATGTCATTACGTGACTTCACGTAATCATCTGAAAAAAAAAGTCTTTGTGCCTTCAAAACTTGCTTAGAAATTAGGAATCCGTTAAACAGCATAAATCATTAGAGTAAACTCCAATGTTTTCTTAACTTCTAATTCAAGTACTTGCCAAATAATTTTTTTTTAATATTGATTTAAAACGAGACCACACATACAATAGCAATTTTGTTTACTGAAATTCAATTTTTTTTTTTAAATTTCTCTCTCAGTACAAAATCTAAACTTCTGTGCCAGTTCCATTTTCTATAAGAATTTAAGAATTCAGTAAGATTCTCTAATTTCCAGTTTTTTTTTTCTGTGCTGAGTTCGCATAGCTTAGATCTCCAAAACCCTCCTGCTTGTTTAGACTGTTCGGGACTTTTCTTGATAAACACTGTCCATTTTGGAAATCTTTTCAAACTGCATTGAAACTTTCTCATAATTTAAAATCATTTGTTTACTTTCAAAATGGCGTCTTTATCTTTTTCTTTTTCTCCATAACTGGAATGGAGTCCAGCTTTGAGGGTGTGAGGGCTGCTTTTCGTTATCTCAAAATGCTCCAGTTTCAAAGTCGTTACTAAAGCTTGCTGTTTTTAACATTTTCCAAAAGTCCCTTTTACACCTTCGCAGATAGCTCGCCACTCGCCCAGAAGTTTGACCTGATCAGATTTAATTTAATAATTTTTTTTTTTTAATCCACCTCAGTATTTTCTGTGCCTTCTCTGAATATCTCAAAATCCCAATTCAAACTTTGTAATTTCAATCTTTATTTAAAACCTTTTTTTTTGTTTTGAGCTAGAAGCTTTTTTAAAAGGCATTCTTTATCTCATTCCGAGACTAAATTTATGTCTTTCAATCCAATGTAATCAATCATTGCACGTTTTCTTTCGACAAGTAAATTCTTTTTTTTTAACCACCGGGACCATGTATTTATTATGTTTTACTCAACAAACCTATCCTTTGTACATTTCCTAGCTCCGTAACTTATCATCCGAATAAATCCACACCTGCGTTTCTAACTTAAAATGTCTTAAAACTTCCCACATACAGGACAACACTACAAAGGGTTAAAAAAGACTTTCACTCTGTTTCTAAAATAAACAGACACTTGCATTCCTCTTCCAACCAGGCTTTCGGAACATGAAAACATAAAAAAATTCATTACGCAGTCAAAAATCACACAGGCACTTCTCACTCAACGACCAGACATTTACAACAGTCTCTCTTCTTTCCTATTAATTGTTTTGGCCGGCTCTATTTTTGGATCCATGACCTTTCAGGGAATTCGTAGTTTTATCTAAATAATTCCTCACATAACTTTTGTAGTGGACTACCGGTATTGGTTTTTCTGTTCCTTCACCCACCATTCCCATTGGGCTGCTGGCAGGTCCCACCCTGCTCTAATCATTTTCTCGATTAGTTTCTTTTGTTTTTCCGCCATGTGGCGGGTAAGGGACCCTTCTGATCCCCACTCGAGTTTACTTGCTTTATCTGGCCATTCCTGGGTAGGACTAGATCCGTTAGGTATCTACTCTCAGAGGTCCGCTTTCTACCTAGCGTAACTTGTAGTAAACCTTCTCCTAGCTACTGTCAGGTCACAAGTTCTGCTGTTACACAGACTTATACAATTCTTAAAACGCATTTAAGCAATTCCTGCAGTGCTCTACGTATCCTTAACGACTACCTACCACCGCTCTGCCCGTTGGTCCGACCCTGTTCACAGGTTTGGATTCCGTTAGCCGCTGTACACCGCTTGGTTCTACCCTGGGGTATATTTCAAATTACACTGCTGGGTCTGGAAGATGCCTTTCAGTATCACGATCCCACAGTCCAAGTGTGTTCCCGGCACCTACTTAATTCCTGGCCGTCACGTGGGACTAAAGTCCTCTTAATTCAGGCTCAGGCTAGGTGTTTGAGATATTGGACCGTCTCCTCGTGTCGATCAACCAGCATCCACCTTCCGCACCCTTTATAATTAAAAATCGTTTTGTATACTCACCCGGGTTTTTCCAAGGGCGCCCAGCGACCCCGAAATCCTGTTCATGACGTCACTGTTAGTGTTAGTGTTTATCAGAAGAATCACTCAACACTCAGAGTCAGTTCCAACGCCAGTGCGGCCTTTATTTACGCCAGCGGGGAGGAAATCACAAGACTGAGTCCAGGTTTCTCTCCGCTGAACAAAGGGTTTCATGGATCTTTATATGTTTTACAACAGTTTACTACAGTTACATACAACAGTTTACTACAGTTACATTAGACCAATAGCGTTAGTCTCTAAACGTAAAGTGGCTCATGTGTTGCCAAGAGATGTGTTGCTAAGGGGTGTGTTGCTAGGGATGACTCATGTGTCCTGTAACATGGCCTGGGCCTCTCTTATCTTACTGTCCTTGGACACTGGCATTGGGTAGCCTCCTTATCTCCATCCTGCTACAGAGCCGTATTGTTACTGGAACATTTGGTCCTGAGGCCTAGCTGATTAGAGACACCTGCAGAGCTTGCTTGCTGGTCCTGTGTGTGGGGAAACAACAAGTATCAGTCTCCAGGAATGCGGTCTATTTCAGCTAATATAAATCCCTTGAGGCTTCACTGGTAGCCATCTTATGGTACAAGTTACATATTTAATTCTAACCTTATCCTACAAGTGCCGTTGCCCTAGGGTGCCTAATACCTACAACAATTCCTATGGGGTTGAGTGGGTGTCGCAGCAGAGTAATGATGAAGGCCAACTCCAACCTGCGGCCTATGCCTCCAGGTCGCTCTCCCAAGCAGAACGGGGATATGGGATGGTTGAAAAATAAGCACTCGTATGTGTCTACGGTGAAAAAGAAGAACCGGTACCTTTTTGGCAGAAGGTTCGAGTTAGAAACGGACCAGAAGCCGTTAACATCCCTGGCTTGTCCAGGTTTTGATCTACTGGGCAGTGACGGGTGATTGCTCACTCTCAAATGCTTCCGTAACCATGGCTAGATCTGCGGGCTGTGCCATTTCCACCCCCGTGGTGGGCAATGGCAGCCTACTGAGAGCATCGGCGCAGTTTTCTGTGCCTGGCCTGTGGCGGATGGCGAGGTTGTATGCGGACAACGTGAGTGCCCATCTCTGGATGCTGGCTGATGCGTTGGTATATATCCCTTTACTCTCAGAAAACAGGCATATAAGTGGCTTATGATCAGTTTCCAATTCGAATTTTAGCCCAAACAAGTATTGATGCATTTTCTTTACCCCATAGACTCACGCTAACGCTTCTTTTTCAATCATGCTGTCGGCTCTCTCAGCCTTAGACAGATTCCTGGATGCATAAGCAACCGGTTGCAGTTTACCAAAATCATTAGCTTGTTGCAATACACACCCGACGCCATATGACGATGCATTACATGCTCGTACCAAACGCTTACATGGATCATACAACACAAGCAATTTGTTTGAGCATAACAATTTTCTCGCTTTTACAAAGGCATTTTCTTGGCTTTTGCCCCAAACCCATTTGTCCCCTTTTCGTAGTAAGACATGTAGTCATTCTAACAGTGTGCTGAGACCCAGTAAGAAGTTACCAAACTAGTTCAAGAGTCCCAGAAACGACCACAGCTTCGTCACGTTCTGTGACCTTGGTATGTTCGCGATTGCCTCCGTCTTCGCGTTGGTGGGTCTCATGCCGTCCGCTGCAATCCTCCTTCCCAAGAACTCCACTTCAGGCACCAGGAAAACGCGTTTTGAGCGTTTTAACCTGAGCCCCACGCGGTTGAGTCGACTAAGAACCTCCTCCAGGTTCTGCAGATGCTCGACTGTGTTCCGACCTGTGACCAAGATGTCGTCCTGGAAGTCCACAGTGTGCGTGACCAACTTCAGTAAACTTTCCATGTTTCTCTGGAATATCGCCGCCGCTGATCGGATTCCAAACGGACATCTGTTATAAATAAAAAGACCTTTGTGCGTGTTGATGCAGGTGAGGGCCTTCAATGATTCCTCCAGTTCCTGTGTCATGTAGGCTGAAGTCAGATCTAGCTTTGTGAACGTCTTTCCTCCCGCCAGCGTTGCAAAGCAGTTGACGGCCTTTGGCAGTGGGTATTGGTCCTGCAGGGAGAAACAATTGATAGTTACTTTGTAATCGGCAGAGATTCTGATGCCGTCTCCCTTGAGGACTGGGACAATAGGACTGGCCCACTCGCTGAACTCGATCGATGAAATGATGCTCTCTCTTTGCAGCCGGTCTAGCTCGATCTCTACCCTTTCTCTCATCATGCACGGTAATGCTCTCGCCTTGTGATGGATGAGTCGTGCCCCCGGAATTAGGTGGATCTGCACTTTTGCTCCTTGGAATTTCCCGATGCCTGGTTCGAACAGCAAAGGAAATTTGTTTAGGACCTGGGCACACGAAGTGTCGTCAGCGGGAGATAGCGCTCGGACGTCGTCCCGGTACCAGCGTATCTTTCCCAGCCAGCTCCTGCCGAGCAGCGTGGTACCATAGCCCGGTACCACCCAAAGTGGTAGCTTGTGCACTGCTCCATCGTAGGAGACCTTTACGGTAGCACTGCCAATTACAGGAATCAGTTCTTTCGTGTAAGTTCTTAGTTTTGTGTGAACTGGAGTTAAGACTGGTCTTGAGGCCTTGTTGCACCACAACCTTTTGGAAGTCTTTTTGCCCATGATGGACTGGCTCACGCCGTGTCCAGCTCCATTGACACCGGGAGTCCATTTAGTTCAACATTTATCATTATCGGGGGACAATTTATGGTGAATGTGTGCACCCCATGTACCTCTGCCTCCTCTATCTGAGGTTCTAGTTCGTCGTGATCCTCCATGGATCTGTCCTCCTCTGCAACATGGTGGTTTGCAGGTTTAACAGGCTTTGCAGCTTGACTGCACATACGTTGGAGGTGTCCCATTGTTCCACAGCCCTTGCAAATGTACCCTTTGAATCGGCATGAATGGGAACGATGATTACCCCCGCAGCGCCAACAAGATGTTAATGGCCTTGCATTCATCACCCTTGAAGGTGGACTCTGAGTCATCTGCGGATGTGCAGCTGCAGGTATGTATGACCTGCCCTGTACGTTATGATTCGAAAACAACATCACTTTGTTCACAGTACTTGTAGCAGCACTTGTGCTGAGAGATTTGCTTCGTATTGTCACTGGTGGCAATGAACGCCTGGGCTATTGCTATGGCCTTACTCAAGGTTGGGGTCTCTACAGTCAAAAGTTTGCGAATTATGGTTTCATGGCCAATGCCAAGTATGAAAAAGTCTCTGAGCATGTGTTCCAACTGTCCAAATTCGCAATGTCCTGCAAGGCGTCTTAGCTCGGCAACATAACTCGCCACTTCCTGGCCTTCAGACCTTTTGTAGGTGTGGAACCGGTACCTCACCATCAGAACGCTTTCCTTCAGGTTCAAATGCTCTGACCAGTGTGCACAAATCGTCATACGATTTCTCCGTGGGTTTCGCTGGAGTGAGCAGATTCTTCATGAGGCCATACATTGGTGCCCCACAGACGGTGAGGAGGAGCGCCTTTCATTTGGCAGCGCTCTCTTCCCCATCTAGCTCGTTGGCCACGGAGTATTGGTCGAGCCGCTCCACAAATGTTTCCCAATCATCTCCCTCTGAGAATTTCTCCAGGATGCCCACTGTTTTCTGCATCTTTGGGTTCGCTATCTGTATGTCGTCGCCAGTTGTTGTGTATGGAGAAAGAGTCAGACTGAACACTGTGAGTTCAAAGTAAAGTGTGACCTTAGTCTTTTATTGCAGGTCTCCAGAGTGCCTCTCCAACCTGTGAAGCCTCCTTAAATACCTGTGCTCCCAAGGGATTATGGGACCCCTTGGGATTCCAGGAGATGAGCCCTCTGGTGGCTGTACAAAGTAAATACAAGTCCACATATATAACACTATCTATCTCAGCCTTGAATGTATTCAGAGACTTGGCATTCACAGTTCTCTGGCGCAGAGAATTCCAAAGATTCACAATCCTCCGATTGAAGGAATTCCTCCTCATCTCTGTCTTAACTGGCCTACACCTCACCCTGAGAGTGTGGCCCCTTGTTCTAGACAGTCCAGACAGGGGAAACAACCTCTCAACATCTACACTGTCAATCCCCTTCAGAATCTTGTATGTTTCAATGAGATCATTTCTCATTCTTCTAAACTCCAAAGAGTATAGGCCCATTTTACGCAATCTCTCATTATAAGACCGCTCTCTCATCTCAGGAAACACTGACAAGCACTGCCCAAAGATGCACAGCTGCACCCAGGCTCTTCCATCAGTCCCTCTATATGCTTATGTATGCCGGGAGGTTCTCTTCCCTTCCCATGGATGGAAGAGACCTCCCAGGACATCAATGAAGCCTGGTTGCACATTGTACAGGAAGGCACAAGCAGGGATGTCATCAGTTGGACCTGGCTGCAGTGGCACAAACCTTTCCATGATCTCAGTGGATCACGAAACATTACTGCAAGGCCACATTCAACCTCATCTTGCTGTGCCACTAATCACATCCCCATCACTCTGCCTTCCCTACCCTATTCCTGGACATCCTTACTCACACCAACTTACCTTGCACCTCCACCCATCCCTCTCTCTCTATCTACATTATAACATCCCATTTCACTAGCCACCCCTCACACTCACCCTCGTCCTTGTCCAATCATACCAACTAACAACTTGGGTGTTATTGCCAATGTTCATGTAAAGTTTCTGCTAATGTGTTGTCAAACATTGAAATTTTTATTTTCAATACTTTGCCTTCTTGAATAGATTTTTGTGCACCTTTGAAAGTGGCTTAATGAGTTGATGTGAATGGTGAGACAGAACGGTTACCCCCCCCCCCCCACACTTCCCCCCCCCACCCCCAATGATAATGAGTGTGAAAGGAATGGCTTGGGCATTGTAGGGATGGTGTTGGTGTTGGTGTGGGATGGTGCCAACCTGGCGCATCATGTGGCAGTCAGGGTGTACAGAGTCAAGTGAAGTAAATTTGGCTTTGGTGAGGCTATCCTTGGAGTCCAAAAGCGATATGGTCGGATGCTGATGTCCTGTGTCCTGTGCAGAATCAGGTGATTGCGGAGAAGGTTGGTGTTGTTGTTGGTGATGCTGGTGTGCCTGGTGACGTTGGTGTTGGGACTGATCACGGTGGATTCTGAGGACCAAGATGAGATTTTTTCAAGGGCACTGATGCTGTTAGAATAGATGGCAGGTGAAGTTGAGATGACAGAAACGATCTGTCAATGGTGAGAGAGGTTGCTCCAAGGAGGTGGCACTGGATAGAGAGTTCACTGCAAACACTTCCAACCTCCATAAAGCTGAAAAGTGTATTCCAAATCCTGAAAGCTGCAGCTTCTAAGATTGGAAATTGAACAGCTGTGAAATGGTAGCATTTATACCACTTCTGCAGCTGTCAACTATTCAAACCTATTCCAGAGTTGTTGAGAACCCGAAACGCTTACCTGACATGATCTCCAAGGTATGGGAACCTTGTAGAAAATTTGGCAAAATGTTTAGGACCTGGTAAAGTGTTGCTTAAATAGCTTTAGGCAGCTTCTTAATTATCTTAATTGGCTGACACGCCACTTAGTGCCGGGTCTGCAAACCGCAGGCACACTTGCGAAATTCACAAGGAGGTGGGTTCAGAGCGGACTTCCGCCCCACTGTCAATCATGGCCATTTTGACAGTGGGCCTGCCTCCAAACTTGCAATGGCAGGGCTGGTAAGATTCCGGCCAATGCTTCTTTAAATGGGGACTTTAAACAACCTGCCTTTAATACCTGGTTTTCATAGGTGGAATTTCCACTCACAAACAGCAGAAAAACAAAGAAGGACCTCTTTAGCATAATAGATGCAATGCTAACTAGGCTTCTGCTCAAAGTTAGTGGGACTGAAGAATATTTAAAGCCTGAGTTGAAAACTCAGCAGGAGAGATTTCAGCAGAGATTTGTTGGAAGCGCTGGCCATTCAATTTCCAGATTCCCTCCTCATGTAAATTCTACTTAAGGTAGAGATCCACCCAGCAGTAAATCGGCCACTTTGGTCAAAGGTTATATTGAGGTAATACTGACAGCCCGAAATTAAGGAAAATGGCAAACCTAAAAAAGAAATGAAGGAAGCCCTGGTTTAACTGACAGAAAGTGATCTGTTGGTGGACGAGGTTCTCAAACAGAGGCCATCTCTCTTTTACACGTATGTCTGTTGTGTGTCTATGCCTCCATTTTCATTTTTAGTAACAATGTATTCAGCATACTTCGCATTTATTATGGTCTCTTACTCTTAATTCAATAAGATGTCGAAGGATGTGGGCTTCATATCAAGGCAGGGGGGAGATGAAAATGATCTGCGTAGGCCCTGCAAACAGGCTTAAATAAATGGACTATTTGCCATCCCTACCTTCTTGTATCTCAGTTTGAAAGGTTAATACAGTATTCAGTGACAGTGCCACACCTGAATTCCATTATGTAGTGCTATTATCTCAGTGTATCATTCAATCAGGGGCCCATTCTGTATATTCCTCTAATGCAAAACATCAGTAAATTGCTTTTTCAGAATCTTCATTAAAATGTTGTAGTAGAATTCAAAGGGACAAAATTCGGTGGATTTAGGAGGGGCTAAAATGGGTGGATCGCCTGCATGGGGACGGAGGACGGTGAGGGAGTGGGTTGACAAAAATTTTGGACCAGATCTGCTGGGCCTCTGGTCCCTGCAATCTGTGTCTTACATTTGGCTTAAGCCTCATTGTCGCTGCCCCATGTTGCTTCTGCTAGCTCCTCATCCCGTCCACAAACCATGGGTGGGGTAAGTCGGTCATTTCCAGCGATGTTCAAAAGAATCCTCAAAAGGATCCTCATCTACTCTCAGGTCCAGTGCTTTTGGAAGATGTTTTCCTTCTGTTACTTAGTAGTTGTTTTGCTGCTTAGACCATTTTAAACTGCTTGTAGTTGCTGTCGAATGCTGTGAACACTTAAAGGGCTTCTGGCAACACATGTTGTTCTTCGTGGGTGTTCTGACAATTTCACTCTAGCAAGAGGAGGAGCAGCTGCAAGAGCACCAGCACAACAAAGAAGCAGGCAGAGCTTCAGTTGCAGGGAAAGCAAGTAAAAGGAGGTATGCTCACAGGAATCGTTACTGTCCCTGCAGAGTTTATAAGCCCAGGACACCAGAGCTGAGGTTCTCTGAGGAGTAGTGCATAAATAGGGCTATGCTTCTCTCAGGAGGTTTTCACAGAGTTGGGTCACCTTCTGCAACAAGGCATGAAACCAACTGGCTGTTGCAGTCAATGTCACTGCAGCTCTGAACTTCTTTGCCTCTGGCACCTTGCAGACTGCAATAGGAGATGTCAGTAACATCACTCAGTCTGCAGTTCATGTTTGCACTATGCAGGTGATTGATGCCATGTTTGCTGGAAGAAACACTTTCATCACTTTCCCAATGGACTATGGGTGGCAGTCAATTTGTACTCAGCAAGGTCCTGCAAACAGCAAATCAGATCAATCTGGAACCTGCTGTCACATCGAGTAGTTGAAGCAGATAGCATTGACACATTTAAATGGAGACTTGATGCATATATATATATATATATATATATATGTATGTACATATCGCTGTTCCTTTATTGTCGCTTGGTCGAATTCCTGGAACTCCCTCATTAACAGCATTGTGAGAGTATCTTCACCACATGGACGGCAGCGGTTCAAGAAGAACCACTGTCTCAAGGGCAACTAGGAATCGGCAATAAATGCTCACCTTGGTAACGATGCTCACATCCCAAGAATAAATAAAACAAAATACACGTGAGCAAGGAATAAAGGGATATGGGCCATTGTGTGAAGAGTTAGTTAGAATGGGAGGAGGCTTGTGTGGGTGTGTAAACAACAGCAAAGACCAGTTGGACTAAATGGCCTGTTTCCATGGTGTAGATTCTATGGGGGGAATTTTAACCCCCAAGAATGGCAGATGGGTAATTAAAACAAGTCATTTTTAGATTGCGACTGCAATCCGTCGCCAAAGAACCCACTTCTAGGTTTAACGGAGTCACGTTTGGATGCCTGTGAGTTACCAACCCACCGCAACTGGGACCTTAATTAGTGCAGGTGGGCGGGTACTTATTGCAGCAATTAACTTCCTTATGAGATGGTAATGAGGTGTTCTTGCCTTTTTACTTACTTTTACTTACCTTTAAATTTAATGCCTCCAGGACGGGTTTCGCAGGGCCCGGGAAACCCGGCAGCTGAATGGAGGTACAAAGGGCAGGATCCTGCTGGTAAGTGCCTTTCCAGCACTGCTTGGAGGCTGGAAGGAGCAGGAGTGCTTCCCCCTGGGCCCTCAAGCAAACCTGCTACCCCCCCCATGATCAGCCTCCCTCCTCCTAGCAATCCGATCATTCCCCCCACCTCCACGATCTCCCCCCCACTACGGCCTTCCATCCACGATCCCCCCCGACACTCCATCCACAATCTCCCCCAACACTCCATTCACGATCTCCCCCCTCCACTTCGAATTTCCATCCACGATCACCCCCACCCTCCAACATTTCATCCGCGATCTCCCCTCAATCTTTCATCCACAATCTCACCCTGACACTCCATCCACGATCTCCCCCAACCCCCCCGACAATCCATCCATGATCTCTCCCCAACCCAACACTCTATCTACGATCTCCCCCCCCGCCCCCTGCCACTCTGACCTTCCATCCATGATCCCTCCCCGCTCCCCAGTCTACCAGCGCAGGTATTCCGCCCAGCAGACTCTCAGTCTGGCTGGCCACCGGCCAGGAAACGGAGAAAAAAAATTAAATGAGGTCCTGTCATTAAATTAGACAGGATCTCTGCGTTAACCATATTTCCGGGTTTCCTGGCTGCTCTACTCCCACCCTTGCTCCCACCCCGCCTCCCTGTAAATATCAAGGCCTGTGTAATGCTATTGATTAAGAGTGGGTGGTTGAGTAGGACACTGGGAGAACTCTGCTCTTTTTCAAATACAGGGTAATACCACAGGATCTTTTATATCCCTCTGAATAGGCAAAAAAAAAACTGGAGGCATAGTTTTTACCTGCACAAATACATTTTTATGTGCAGTAGAAAGTCAGATAACACTACGCAGTATACAGTATTAATATTACAAGAAAATACTGGGGAGCTTTTCAGCAAAGAGGTAACACTGCATTTGCTCTCTGTGCTCTTTAACTTTGGCTGTGCTGAATGGAAAGTCCATTCAGCTGAAATGTGACATAATGCTAAATTTTATCCATATACTTAATTATCGTGGGCCCCAATTTGCCCAGGAGTTGCTCCGTTTTCTTTGGAGCAACTTGATTTTTCTGGAATATCTTAAAAATCCCCATTCTGCACATTCAATTTGCGTCAGTGTAAGTAAGTTCGTTAGGATTTTTTTTAGTTTAGTTTTTTTTTTCAATAGGGGGCGTTACCAGCCACCTACGCCGGTTTTGGCCATTTAAGCCAGTTTGCACAACTAATAGTTGCTCCAAACTAACTTAGGCCAACGTATGTGGCCACTTGTGGCCGCACAGAAAACCCTTGCGGAGAGTTAAGAAATCAGCGCAGGTAGGTACTTAATGACTTGACTAAAGAATGTGAATGAGATCAAACAGCTATACAGGACATATGACAAACTTCGCAAAGTTAATTTACTATTCAACAGAAGCATTCATAGAAGCTTAAACTACAAAAATAAAAGAAGTAAAGAGACAAAACATATTTACATAATTTTTTCAAAATATCCAAATAAAAACAGTTATCATCCCCCCCCCATCAAAACACCCCCCATTTCAAAACTCCCCCCCCATTAAAACTCACCCCCCATCAAAACACTCCCCCCTCCCATCAAAACTCTTCCCCCCCATCAAAACTCTCCTCCTTCCCCCCATCAAAACTCACCCCCATATCAAAACTCCCCCCCCCAATCAAAACTCACCCCCAATCAAAACTCCACCCCTCCGATCAAAACACTCTTTCCCCCCCGATCAAAACTCTTTCTCACCGCCCCCCCCCATCAATACTCTCCTCCTCCCCCCACAGTCAAAACTCTCCTCACTCAACAAAACACAACCATCAATAAATAAAAACTAAAACTCAAGTCTTACCTCAGCCAGGGAAGACCGGCCGGTGCGAGTGGCCACTCGGCCGGGGATAGGTGCAGGACTCTATGACGTGCAGCAGCCCGGCGCGCGTCGTGACGCCACTCGGCCTGGGATAGGGGCAGGTCCCACGCTGCAGAGGAGCTACTGCGCATGTGCAAAACCTCCAGTGCACATGCGTTGAGCTGCCGCCACTCTTTTGAGCGCAGGGCCCTAGCTCCGCTCCCTAATTGAATTGCCACGCCGCGCCAAGCCATGGGAAAGGCCACAGAGCAGCCAGAATGCGGGGACAACTTTTTGGCGCCATTTTTATCCAAGGAAGTTGAAGCACCTCGGGTGAGTGCGCCAAAGATCGGCTGGGGCCAAATTTAAGCCCCGCATGTGGAGCTTTAAACCTGATGATCAGATGTAACTAGGGAGCAGGCGATGGAGAAGAATTCCTCTGTGCACTACATTTAATGAAATATTTATAAACGCATTTCTGATTTTGCTACACATACTGCATAATTAAAATCTCATGCCATCTTGTGTACAACCACCTCCCCACACATGCAACATCATTAAGTTGCACTGCAGTGACATGAATAGGAACACTGAGCTGGGGGCAGCTCAACTGGAGTGAAACTTCATAATATCCCATCAGGAGATGCTCAACACCCCAGACTGCATCAAAGCTACAGACATACTGCATAAACCATAGTAACAAAGGACAACTATAAGAATCTGAGAAGTGTATAAATGTAATTCAGATTGTGCTAATTCAGTACAATACATTATCCCCTTTAATTAGGTAACTATTGGATACTGCTGTATTTATTCTTATCTGATTAAACAGTACTCTGGCCCTGAATTTCTACAGGGCTCTCCTAGTCTCTGGCTGCAACTTAGGTCCTTCTTTGTTTTTCTGCTATTTGCCAGTGGAGATTGGCAGACCACCCAGAGAAGTGACATCAATGACCATTTTTAGCTCTTTACGCCAATTCGCCAGGGTTTCCACCAATCTCCCACCAGAGAAATCCTACGGAAATTCCAGGCACCAGTGTTTTGATGGAGGTTGTTTTTTTTTCCTTTCACTCCACATGCTAGCACTATCAAAAGCAATGCAGACAGATATGAGCACATGATATTAGAAGCTGCAGAAAATCCCTTGATCTCAGGCAACTTAAAAAAAATAACTGGCATTAAAGATTTTTAGAGCTTTGTCAGCATTGCAGGAGAAAGGAATGGAAAACTGCCCATCTCTGCATTGGGCTGCTCAAGAATCTTGTGTTTCTCCTGCATTCTCTTTAAAACCAGAAAAAACCCCAACTCTTCCCTGTCAGGAGGTCACAAGAAGACCTCCCCCCTTCCACCACCACCACACCACCCGTCCTTAGTCTCTCTCAGGCCAACATCCCCAGCATCGAGGCATTGACCACGCTTGATTAGCTCCGATGGATGGGCCACGTTGTCCGAATGCACGATACTAGACCCCCGAAACAAGCACACTACTCCCAGCTATGTCACGGCAACTGAGCCCCAGGAGGGCAGAGAAACGCTTCAAGGGCACCCTCAAAGCCTCCTTGAAAAAATGTAGCATCCCCATTGACTCTTGAGAATCCCTGGTCCAAGACCACTCAAAGTAGAGGAGAAGCATCCGAGAAGGTGCCGAACACTTTGAGTCTCTTCATCGGGAGCACGGGGCAGCCAAGCGCAAACAGCGGAAGGAGCGAAAGACAACCAAGCACCCCACTCACCCATTTCTCCAACCACCATCTGCCCCACCTGTGAGACTAGATCCCGGATTGGTCTCATCATCACCTTCGAACTCATTTTACCGTGGAAGCAAGTCATCCTCAACTCCGGGGGACTGCCTAAGAAGAAGAAGAAGAAGAGATACTTCGTGGCCCTACCCTTGATATTTCTGGTGTGTGTAAGAAGCAGAGATCTACAGGTCAGATACTGAGATTATACACTGGTATCTTGCAAGATTCATCATAGCCAGTCCCTCGGGGTCAAGGATGACTTGCTTCCACACTAAAAATGAGTACTCAGGTGACTGATGAACTCATTTTAAACGGGGAAAGATGCCTGTGCGTGAATTCTTTGCACACCAGCCACCACAGGGGCTTGATGGAGCAAGGTCTTGTTCCAGTAGCAAGGGGATCCAAGATGACTGGAGACCAGGCTCAGCCGCATGTGCCAATACACACACACAAACTCAAACATACTCCTACTGTCCTCCTTCCTTCCTCCTTCCCACAGGACCTCTCTCTACGTGGAGTTCATAGTACGCAATCACACGAGCAGCTGATTCAAAGTATGTGCTGCAAAGAAGCTGTGCACCTTTTAGTTTATGAAGGACAGTGTTAATAGTAGTCGCAAGATTTGTGATGAACTAAGGGGGTTACAAACCACTAAGTGATAGGTCTATTTTCAAAGGAAGCGAATGAATAGCAGGAGTTCCGATGATTAAAAGGTGTTTTACATGGAATTACTTTCTTGTTGCTGTGGAAGATTCTGGAGATCTGTTTAATTTGATTTGAATTAGCTAGTTCATTTAGCTAGAGAGGTGACCTGCTCCTGACTTTTGTTTCCTACAGAGTCTCTCTCTCTGTCATTATGTTTTTTTAAATTCTCAATCTTCTCCCTTTTGTCTCTTCCTCCCCTGAAAGCACCAACTCATTCTGGGGGTACAGTAATGGCAGTACATCACCCAGATATCTGTTTTCTTGTGTGAGTCTAGACAGCGAGTGTCAGTAAGCTATTCGGTGTCAGTGCCCAGCACAATCCCATCCTCTAGTTATAAATGCATTTGCCAGCACTAGTGATAAGGTTGTTTTTTACCCTCGCTAATGTAGAGGCTCTGGGGCCAGTTGTGTCTCACCAGCTCTCACTGCTGCTGCAACTAGAATCATCTAACTTCAGCACAATGAACCCGAGACCTTGATCTGTAGTGCTCAGTACCCACAGGGTGGCATATTTACCCTCCCTACTCTCAAGCCACGGGGGACTATAAATTTATCTTTTACTATAGTTTGCAAAATCTACCATTTCATGACATGAAGCAGCCTATTTATTTACTTGTTGTTCTTTCTATCTGTTTAGGTGTGAATCCCACCAATCTTGATTTGAAGAAAAACCATGTAAGTTTTTTTTTTAAACTTCATGATCTCATCCCTCCTTTCCTCAGCTAGTTTAGCACAGTTAAACTGTAAAAGAAATAAAAGTATGCCAAAATGTTATGACACACTTTGAAATTGTTGTGACTACCAGCCAGTGCGGATCTGACCCTTTCCTCCCCCTTTGTGCAGGTAGACATGTTAATTAAATAAATTAAAAGCAGCTTTTATTTTGCTCTTGTGCCCATGGCTGTTTACATATGGGTCTTCCGCAATCACAGGTAAATGAAAGGTAAACCTACCAGATTACTTAAAATTGCCTGTGTAATATATTTGCTTCATGGGTTCTTTGCTTAAGAATTCATAGCAACACATTGCTGTTAAGAACTAGTTGGTTTATTAACAAAGGTGTCATGTATTCAACCAGCATTGTAACCCATGTATAAACTGACCTAAGTTGTACACCGTGAGAACACTGACCACTAGGTGGGAGACACTCCTAACCTGAACCTTCAGGTATAAAAGGGGAAGCTCCAGCCACCTTCATCACTTGAGTGCTAAGGAATAAAGGACAGGTCACGGACTGACCTTCTCTCAAGCATGGGCCTCGTGTGCATTTATACTGTGTAGTAAGGACGTATCAATGGCGACAAGAAACTGGGATTTAAACCACGTGAGCATGGCCACTAGCAGAACAGATGAGAGGTACTGTGTTAAGAATGGTTGGGACAGAGATTCAACATTGTTAAAGCAGCACACAGTTCTCCAGGCAGACAAGGGCAGTCGGGCCTGCCCCAACATGTAGTCGAACCCAGAGGGGGAGTTCGACAGAGACAATGGCAAGCTGAACAGCGATTCACGCCATTGCAAGGGACAATGCGGCCAGTAATGGGGCCATCAACACCTGTTAATGGTGCATTCAAGGACAATAACAGGGGCAGTCAGGGACGATCGACTGGCAAGGGACCTTTTGTTTCAAACTGCAACTCATGCTGGAGGCGTGGAGGCATACATTCAGCCGGAGTTTGCAGAAATGAGCAAAATACCTGCAGAAATTGCAGAAATGGACACTAGGGGAAATCGCTGGAAGCTAAAGTTCAGCGAGTTCATGTGGAGCACGTATACAGTTCATACACCAGGACGCCACTGATAATGATGAAAGTGCTCCTCAATGGCATCCCAGTATCAATGGAGTTAGACACGGGTGCCAGCCAGTCCCTGATGGGTATCAAACAGTTCGAAAAGTTGTGGGCATCCAAGGCCAGGAGGCCAAAATTATCGCCGATTGACGCACAGCTACGGACTTACACAAAGCAGATCATTCCGGTGCTAGGCAGCGCCACGGTAGTCGTGACTCACAAAGATTCGGAGAACAGGTTGCCACTCTGGATTGTTCCAGGGGACGGTCTCGCACTACTGGAGAGGAGTTAGCTTGCTGTCATGAACTGGAAATGGGGCGATGTCAATGCAATTTCCTCTCTGGAGCGAGTATCATGCTCACAGGTCCTGGACAAATTTGACTCATTATTTCAACCCGGCATTGGCACTTTCATGGGGGCCAAGATAGTGATTCACATAAACCCGGACGCCAGACCAGTACACCACAAGGCCAGAGCGGTGCTGTACGTGATGCGGGAAAAGATAGAAGGCGAATTGGACCGCCTGTTGAGGGAAGGCATCATCTCGCCAGTCGAATTCAGTGACTGAGTGAGCCCGATTGTGCCGGTGCTCAAGGCGGATGGGTCGGTCAGGATATGTGGCGATTACAAGACCACCATCAATCGGGTGTCACTTCAAAACTAGTACCCGCTACCGACAGCGGAGGACCTCTTTGCGACGCTATCCGGTGGCAAACTTTTTTCAAAATTGGACCTGACCTCAGTTTACATGACCCAGGAGCTGGCGAGTGAGTCGAAGAAGCTGACCACCATCACAACACACAAGGGGTTGTTTGAGTACAACAGATGCCCGTTCGGGATTCGCTCGGCCGCCGCGATCTTCCAACGAAATATGGAAAGCCTCCTCAAGTCGATTCCAGGGACGGTGGTTTTTCAGGACGACATCCTCATCACGGGTTACGATACTGAAGAACACCTCCACAACCTGGAGGAGGTGCTACGCAAACTGGACCGGGTAGGTCTGCGACTGAAAAAGGCGAAGTGCGTCTTCCTAGCTCCAGAGGTAGAATTCCTGGGGATGAGGGTAGCAGCAGACGGGATCAGCCCTACTGCATCCAAGATGGAAGCGATCCAGAGAGCACCCAGACCCCGTAACACGACGGAGCTACGTTCGTTCCTGGGGCTCCTGAACTATTTTGGTAACTTCCTTCCCAAATTGAGCACGCTGCTAGAGCCACTACACGTGCTCCTACGCAAAGGTCGCGAATGGGTCTGGGGGGACAGCCAGGAAAGGGCTTTTAATAGAGCACGCAATTTGTTATGTTCCAACAATCTGTTAACGCTATATGACCCATGTAAGAAACTTGTGTTAACGTGCGATGCGTCGTCCTATGGTGTCGGGTGTGTGTTGCAGCATGTCAATGCCAATGGTCAGTTTCAGCCGGTAGCTTATGCCTCCAGGAGTCTGTCCTAGACAGAAAGGGGCTACGGGATGGTAGAAAAGGAGGCGCTCGCGTGTGTATATGCGGTAAAGAAAATGCACCAGTACCTGTTTGGCAGGAAATTTGAGCTGGAGACAGATCACAAACCCCTAACGTCCCTTTTGGCCGACAACAAGGCCATAAATGCAAACGCATCGGCCCGCATACAGAGGTGGGCACTCACGTTAGCTGCCTATGACTACACAATTCGGCACAGACCGGGCACCGAAAACTGCGCCGATGCACTCAGCAGGCTCCCACTAGCCACCACTGAGGGGGCTACCGAGCATGGTGCTGAGATGGTCATGGCTGTTGAAGCTTTCGGAAGCGAAGGCTCACCCGTGATTAAAGTCTGGACAAATAGAGACCCGCTATTGTCTCTAGTCAAGAAATGTGTCCTGAATGGGGACTGGGCAGCCACGTACAGGGCATGCCCTGAGAAATTTAAACCATTTCACAGGCGCAAGGATGAACTCTCGATTTAGGCCGATTGCCTACTGTGGGGAAACCACGTAGTCATGTCCCAGATGGGCAGAGAGGTGTTCATCAGAGAACTCCACAATGGGCACCCGGGCATTGTCACGATGAAGGCAATTGCCAGGTCACACGTTTGGTGGCCAGGGATAGACGCAGATCTGGAACTTTGTGTTCGCAGGTGCAACACGTGTGCCCAGCTGGGCCATGCTCCCAGGGAAGCCCCCCTTAGCCCCTGGCCATGGCCCGCCAAGCCTTGGTCACGCATCCATGTGGACTACGCAGGTCCTTTCATGGGGAAAATGTTTTTGGTTGTAGTAGATGCCTACTCCAAATGGATCGAGTGTGACATTTTAAATTCAAGCACAACCTCTGCCACGGTAGAAAGTCTACGGGCAATGTTCGCCGCCCACGGTCTACCGGACATCTTGGTCAGCGACAATGGCCCGTGCTTCACAAGCACTGAATTCCAGGACTTCATGGCAGGCAATGGAATTAACCATGTTAGAACGGCACCGTTCAAGCCGGCCTCAAATGGCCAGACAGAACGAGCAGTGCAGATAATCAAACAGGGGATGCTCAGATTCCAAGGGGGTTCCCTACAAACCCACTTATCACGCCTCCTGTTGGCCTATAGATCCCGACCACACTCGCTCACAGGTGTTCCACCCGCAGAGCTACTAATGAAAAGGACGCTCAAAACCCGATTATCCCTTATACACCCCATCATGAAAGAAATTGTCGAGAGCAGGCGCCAGTCACAATATCCATGATAGGAATGCGAGGGCGCGATGTATTGATGTAAATGATCCTGTTTTTATCCTCAACTACACTGCAGGGCCCAAATGGCTCGCAGGCACTGTGGTTGCCAAAGAGGGAAATACGATTCTGGTAGTTAAACTTACCAATGGACAAATCTGCCGCAAACATGTGGATCAAACAAAAAGGAGGTTCAGCAACCCCATAGAAGAAGCAGAGGAAGAACACGATATAGAGTTCACTCCACCACAGGTGACCGAACACCGGAACCAAAGGGAGGAGAGCCCAGTCACTGTGGGCAGTCCGGACAGGCCTGAGGCACTGCAAACAGCAGACACTCAGGCCAGCGCCCAACAACCGGAGCCCCAACTCAGGCGCTCTACAAGGGAGCGTAAACCACCAGAGAGACTCAACCTGTGATCCCAATAAGACTTTCGGGGGGAGGTGATGTCATGTATTCAACCAGCATTGTAACCCATGTATAAACTGACCTAAGTTGTACACTGTGTGAACACTGACCACTAGCTGGGAGACACTCCTAACCTGGACCTTCAGGTATAAAAGGGGAAGCTCCACCCACCTTCATCACTTGAGTGCTAAGGAATAAAGGACAGGTCACGGACTGACCTTCTCTCAAGCATGGGCCTCGTGTGCATTTATACTGTGTAGTAAGGACGTATCAAAAGGTTTAACAATCACACTGCACATTACCAGTTCATCCACTTGGCTCACAACTCATCGTGGATGACCTAGACCCAACTGACTGGGGTATTAATGGGACGGATTTTCCGGTCCTCGGTGTTCCGTTTTTCTCCACGGAGGGTTGGCAGTGAGATCTTCTGGGCAGGCGGTCAGCCTCCAGCGCCCCACAGGATTTTTTGCGGCTGTGTTTGTGGCGATGCAGAGCAGTGCCGCCTGGAAGAGCTGTGTGCAATGCCCCGGGTTGCGACACCGGTGCACTCTTTGACTCCTGCCTGACCCGTACGCCCACAGTGCGCCCCTCAGTGACCGCCTGAGAAAACAGGCAATCAAACCCATACCGACTGCAGAGAGGTAAGTAATACTGTCCTAAGGTAAGTGTTATTGTTTTTTCTTTTAATTATTTTTGCAATTTATGTTGTGGTGACATGGGCTATGTATTGGGAATGTTTTTGTGGGTTTTTTTTCAGGTTTTTCTTTTTCTGCTCAGGCGTCTTTCAGAGCGCTCCCGGGCTGCCTCTTTATCTTGGTATTTTCCCATGCTAGCGTCTCCCTTAGCGCTGTGCCCCAGACTCAAGGTCCAGCTGCCCAATATTGATGACTGATGCGCAAACTGTTCCCGGGCGCAAACATTACCGCCTTGCCGCCATTACCGGCCCAAAATCATCTAAGCCGAAAATCCAGCCCAAGTTGAGTCTTGTAAGCATCACTTGACTGGCTAAACCACTCACAATGCAACAGCTCTACATAGTCACAGGTGCATACATTACAGCCTGCTATTTTACTGAGTATTCTCTCCGGTCAATGGTCTATTTGGTTCCATTAAATGTGCTGCTCTCACAGCTGTACGATTCTCAATAGTGAAGATAGAACACAAGCCTTGAATGTTTGGGAGTCATGAGAATTCTTGCTGATATTATGATGCCAGTATTTCACACATGTGCACAGGACAAACTACTCAGACAGTTTGTGTATGTGCTACCGATCAGAATTCGCTTGGTAATTAGTTCATATGGAGACTGGCTGCACAATTTGTAAATGCAAGACAGCATAAAGCTTAAGTTTGTGTGTCACACACTGACTGCTCAGATCTCTTCTGAAATCTGGAGAGCCAATCCCCATCCCCAAAGGCATACACAACATGCAAGACATGTTGCATACTTGTCTGAATAAATGTAATGTACTCTGAGATTTTGAAGAATCCCAAGAATTTCTGACTGCAGTCAATGTATAATTGCAGATTCAAGTAAAGTATGTATAAACAGTATTATTTATCTTTATTGATAATGAACATATTTCCCTCCTTTATCCAGCAAAATGTCAGTGATGCCAGAAAGAAAGAAAGACTTGCATTTATATAGTGCCTTTCCTGACCTCAGGATGTCACATAGCACTTTACAGCCAATGAAGTACTTTTGAAGTGTAGTCACTGTTATAATGTAGGAAATGTGACAGTGAATTTGCACACAGCAAGCTCTCACAAACAGCAATGTGATAGTGATGTTGGTTGAGGGATAAATATTGGCCAGGACACCAGGAAGAATTCCCCTGCTCTTCTTCGAATAGTGCCATTGGATCTTTTACATTCACCTGAGAGGGCAGACGGGTTTAACGTCTCATCCAAAAGACGGCACCTCCAACAGATCAGCCATGATCTTATTGAATGGCGGAGCAGACTCGAGGGGCCAAATAGTCTACTCTTGCTCATGTTCTTATGTAGCACTTCCTCAGTACTGCAGTGGAGTGCCAGCCTGGATTTATGTGCTCAAAGTCCTGGGCCACAATTTCCCTTACCTCTGCGGGTCCGTGGTGGGTGATGTCGGTGGTGGGTCCAGGCCTCTCTGCTGGCTGCAGCCCACTGTCCAAAATGATTTTCCCCTGATTGGGCTTGTTAAGCCTGCTCAGCATATTTGCCGACCAATTGAAGGAAGCAGGTCTGATGAAGTCATTTGATGACTTGTCATCAGCCGGTTTCCTTAAAGGAACCATGTGCAAATTTAGTTTGTGCTGTTCGTGTTCTACAGCATTGAAGTGCTGCAAACACAGACAAGCATTGCACAATGGTGCACAGCTGCACCCAGGCTCTCCCATGATTCCTTCCATATGCTTATGGAGGGAGTCACAACACGTAGGGAGGTTCTCTTCCCTTCCAGTGGGCGGAAGCGACCTCCCCAGGACACCACGCAGCCTAGTTGCACATTGTACAAGAAGGCACAAGCAGGGATGTTGGGAGGCGAACCTGGCTGCAGTGGCGCAAACCTTTCAATGATCTCAGTCGATCACGAAAGGATACTCAACCTCGTTCTGCTGTGCCACTCATCACATCCCCATCACTCTGTCTTCCTGACCCTACTCCTGCACATCTTTACTGACACAAACTTACCTTGCACCTCCACCCATCCCTCTCCATCTATATTCACACTTCCCCATCTCACTAGCCACCCCTCACACTCACTGTCATCCTAGTCCAATCATACCAACTAACAGAACACAAGGGTAGGCACTTGGGTGTCTTATGCAATGTTCATGTTAAATTCCTGTTAATGTGGTGTGAAACATTGAAATCTTTATTTTCAACACTATGCGTTCTTGGACAGATCTTTTTTGCACCTTTGGAAGTGGCTTAGTGAGTTGCAGTGAATGATGAGACATAATGGTACCCCCACGCAACGGTAATGAGTGCGAAAGGAATGGCTTGGGCATTGTAGGGATGTTTTATCGTGTTGGTGTGGTGTGGTGCCAACCTGATGCATCATGTAGCCAGGGTGTACAGCATCAAGTGAAATAAATCTGGCCATGGTGAGGCCATTACAGTGTAATCAGACAGGATTAATAAACAATCTCCTAGTAAAGGGTCTGCTAGGAATGAGTGACCATAACATGGTTGAATTTCAAATTCAGTTGGAGAGTGAGAAAGTTGGATTTCAAACTAGTGTCCGAAGCTGAAATAAAGGAGACTACAAATGTATGAAGGCAGAGTTGGCAAAGTGGACTGGGAAAATAGATTAAAGTATGGGACGGTTGTTGAACAGTGGCAGACATTTAAGGAGAAATTTCATAACTTGCAACAAAAATATATCCCAATGAGAAGGAAAGACTGTAACAGAAGGGATAACCATCGGTGGCTAACTAAGGAAATATGGGATGTATCAAATTGAAAACAAGGGCATACAATGTGGCCAAGACTAGTGGGAGGCCAGAGGATTGGGAAACTTTTAAAAGCCAGCAAAGAACGACTAAAAAAATTATAAAGGGTGGGAAGATAGATTATGAAAGTAAACTAGTACGATATATAAAAACAGATAGTAATAGTTTATACAGGTACATGAAAAGGAAATGTGTGGCTAAAGTAAATGTTGGTCCCCTAGAGGACGAGACTGGGGAATTAATAATGGGGAATATGGAAATGGCAGAGACTTTGAACAAATATTTTGTATCGGTCTTCACGGAAGAAGACACTAAAAATATCTTAATAGTAGATAATCAAGGGACTATAGGGAGGGAGGAACAATTACTATCACTAAAGAAGTCGTACTCGGTAAAATAATGGGAGTAAAGGCGGACAAGTCCCCTGGACCCAATGGCTTGCATTCTCGGGTCTTAAAAGAAGTGGCTGCAGAGACAGTGGATGCATTGGTTGTGATCTACCAAAATTCCCTGGATTCTGAAGAAGTCCCAGTGGATTGGAAAACCACAAATGTAACGCCCCTATTTTAAAAAGGAGGCAGGCAGAAAGCAGAAAACTATCGGCCAGTTAGCTTAACATCTGTGGTTGGGAAGATGTTGGAGTCCATTATTAAAGAAGCAGTAGCAGGATATTTGAAAAAGCCTAATTCAATCAAGCAGAGTCAGCATGGATTTATGAAAGGCAAATTATATTTGTCAAATTTGCTGGAATTCTTTGGGGATGTAATGAGCATGGTGGATAAGGGGGAACCAGTGGATGTGGTGTATTTGGATTTCCAGAAGGCATTCAATAAGATGCCACATAAAAGATTACTGCGCAAGATAAAAGTTCACTTCGTTGGGGATAATATATTAGCATGGATAGAGGATTAGCTAACTATCAGAAAACAGAGTCAGGATAAATGGATCATTTTCCGGTTGGCAATCAGTAACTAGTCGGGTGCCGCAGGAATCAGTGCTGGCGTCTCAACTATTTACAATCTATATTAATGACTTGGATGAAGTGACTGACTGTAATTTAGCCAAGTTTGCTGATGATACAAAGATGGGTGGGAAAGCAAATTGTGAGGAGGACACAAAAAATCTGCAAAGGGATATAGATAGGCTAAATAAATGGGCAAAAATTTGGCAGATGGAGTATAATGTGGGAAAAAGTGAGGTTATCCACTTTGGCAGAAAAAAATAGAAAAGCAAATTATAATTTAAATGGAGAAAAATTGCAACGTGCTGCAATACAGAGAGACCTGGGGGTCCTTGTGCATGAAACACAAAAAGTGAGTATGCAGGTACAGGAAGGAAGGCAAATGGAATGTTGGCCTTTATTGCAAGGGGGATAGAGTATAAAAACAGAGAAGTCCTGCTACAACTGTATAGGGTATTGGTGAGGCCACACCTGGAGTACTGTGTACAGTTTTCGTCTCCGTATTTAAGGAAGGGTATACTTGCATTGGAGGCTGTTCAGAGAAGGTTCACTTGGTTAATTCCGGAGATGAGGGGGTTGACTAATGAAGATAGGTTGAGTAGGTTTGGCCTATACACATTGGAATTCAGAAGAATGAGAGGTGATCTTATCGAAACATAAAAGATAATGAGAGGGCTCGACAAGGTGGATGCAGAGAGGATATTTCCACTCTTAGGGGAAACTAAAACTAGGGGGCATTATCTTAGAATAAGGGACCGCCCATTTAAAACTGAGATGAGGAGGAATTTCTTCTCTCAGAGGGTTGTAAATCTGTGAAATTATCTGCCCCAAAGAGCTGTGGAGGCTGGGTCATTGAATATATTTAAGGCAGAGATAGACAGATTTTTGAACAATAAAGGAATAAAGGATTATGGGGAGTGGTCAGGGAAGTGGAGTTGAGTCCATGATCAGATCAGCCACGATCTTATTAAATGGCAGAGCAGGCTCGAGGCCAAATGGCGTACTCCTGTTCCTATTTCTGATGTTCTTATGATCCCTGGTGTCCCAGGCAGCAATGTGGTTGGGTGCTGATGTCTTTTCTCCTGTGCAGTATCAGCTGATTGAGGAGAAGATTGATGTTGTTGTTGGTGCTGCTGATATGCCTGGTGTTGCTGGTGTTGGGGTTGATCGTGATGGGAATCTGAGGACCAAGGTGAGATAGTTTCAAGGGCACCTATGCTGATGTAATAGATGGCATTTAGAGGTGACAGAAGCGATCTGTCCATGGTGAGAGTGGTTGTTCCACGGAGGTGACACTGGATAGAGAGTTTACTCCAAACACTTACAAGCTGCATAAAGCTCAATCTGTCTTCCAAATGCAGTAAGCAACAGCTTCTGAGCTTGGAAAGTGAACAGCTGTGAGATGGAAGCTTTTCTAGCACTTTTGCAGCTGTCAAATAATGAGTTGATTCCATGGCCATTAAACTCCCAATTTGCTTACCTGACATGATCCACGAGCAGCATGGACCCCATGGGCGACCTGGTTAGCTCTGAGGTTGAGCTCAAAATAGTTCTTAATGTTCTGTTAACTAGGTCATAATGATCTGAATTGCCTCCCCGGCCGCTGTGTGTTGGGTCTGCTCAGCGCTGACAGACCCGACATTTTGGAAAGGCGCATGGCAGTGGTTTAACAGCAGGGTCCCAACCCGCTGTCAAAAATACATTTTCCCACCTGACCCACCACTGATAATGCCGCTGACCCCCGTGCAAAATTCCTGCCCTGGATTGGATCTTGAAATCACGACCTTCTGACTCAAAGGTCAGAGTAAGTATACTTTCAACAGTCATATTAACAAAATTACAAAAATGAGTCACTTGGAAAGAGATGATACATAGCCATTATCATTTTCAGGCTTGGCCTTTTCATGTGCTTCTAGACAGCTTTCTCAGTTGCAGCTGACACAAACTCCTACTCATGCAGAACTCCACTGGCCTCATCTTGAGCCACTTACCTTTTACCCTCGTCTCTCCTGTTCTCCACTCACTCCCTGGTGTCTAAAGCATTGATTTCAAAATCCTTCTTTACAAATTCTTCCTATTTTTAGCTCCACTCTGCTTCCACAACCTATTCCTCCCTGTGACCCAGCTTACACTTCTGCTTAGCTGATATACACTTGACTCTCTGATCCTGGAGAATTTTAGCTATGAGGAAAGATTGGATAGGCTGGGGTTGTTTTCTTTAGAACAGAGGATGCTGAGGGGAGACCTGATTGAGGTGTATAAAATTATAAGGGGCCTGGATAGAATGGATAGGAAGGACCTATTTCCCTTAGCAGAGGGGTCAACAACCAGGGGGCATAGATTTAAAGTAACTGGTAGGCTTAGAGGGGATTTGAGGGGAAATTCTTTCACTTAGAGGGTGGTGGGGGTCTGGAACTCACTGCCTGAAAGTGTGGTAGAGGCAGAAACTCTCACCACATTTAAAAAGAACTTGGATATGCAATTGAAGTGCCGTAACCTATCAGACTACGGACCAAGAGCTGTATCGTGGGATTAGGCTGGACAGCTCTTTGTCAGCTGGCATGGACACGATGGGCCAAACGGCCTCCTTCTGTGCTGTAAATATTTATGATTCTATGATCACCGGTCATCACAATCCTGCACTCTGGAATTCCTTAAACTTCTTTTCCTTGTTGCATATCTCTTACCATCAGGCACCTTCTCAAAACCAAGCTCTTCAGCCACATCTTTGGTCACTTTCTTAACACTCCTATCAATTTTGCTCGGGGTCCAAGCAGTGAAGTGCCTTTGGATGTTTCATTGTATGAAAGATGTAATTGTTATAGGATTCAATTTTAACATTCTCAGAGAAAGCATAATAGAATTTTTGCATATCGTGTGAAGAAGCTTGGATAAGTTTAGAGTCATGGAAACAACACCACTTGTCCTTTCCCTATCAGAGTTCCAGGGATCAGATGAACTCAGTACTTGCAGGAGAACAAAGAACCACCCCTCATCCCATCCTACACTATTAGTTTATTAACCGACGAAGGAGTTCTGACGAAGGGTCATTGACCTGAAACGTTAACTCTATTTCTCTCCACAGATGCTGCCAGACCCGCTGAGATATCCAGCATTTTATGTTTTTATTTCAGATTCCAGCATCCGCAGTATTTTGCATTCGGATCAAATGGATACAGCAGTTGCTGAGCCCACAGATCCTCTCCTCTTCCCATGTGAACACCAGCTCAGTAGACTATCAGGGATCAAACGAACTTGTAACCATCATCATCATCACTACAAGACTACATCCCCTCATTTCATCAGATTAGTAGAGCTCAAGGAGATGCTTAATTTTTATGAGGCTGAAGATTTCTTTCCTGATTAATTTATCAAGGGCAAAAGGAAACATTTGTACAGTTACACTAACATATAAAAAGGAATCAGAGTTGACTGGTATCACCAGGAATAAATGCCTCCTCCCCCAGACCATCAGACATTTGCATCAAGCAACAAAATGTGGCATTTAAAAACTTGCTGATAATTGCTGCGACACCAGCTGCGGACAAAAGCCATTCACTCACCATACCAGCAGAGAAACTTGCAGTGGGATTGTATAAATGACAGTGACAATGCATGTGGACATCACTTTGTTTCTATATGCATAGGGTGCTGCTATTTTTAGAATAAGACACAGAACAACCAACACCCAATGTCTCATTTGGGCAAAAATATTTGGCAAATAAATTCAGAACTGGCCACAATCAGACGGTTAGAGAATTTGAATTTGTGCTCATCCTTAATCTATTAGAAATCATTTTTTTAAAAAAAGCAAATCTTACTCAGATGAGATCTACTGATGCAACCTGTTCACACTGAATCTTGTTTTACACCGTACACCTCGTGCTGAATTCAGTCATTGCATCGGCTTTGCATTGACTTCACACAGCGTCACTTTGAAAACCTTGTCGACCTATATGGAAAGGTTCATATCAAAAAGACATTTGATGGTCTCTATATATACAATGTTTTGTATTCCTAGACTGAAGTTTGATAATGAAAATCCATTGTGGAATTTTCACTCCCTTCTTTAGAAATTCTAACCAGATAGTGCATCATATGTCCAAAGGTAATGATAATGAAAATATGCATTACAAGACCATATTAAAACAATATAAGAAACACAAATGCACACATTGCAACTGTAGTTGATAAAATGGCCAACTACCTTTTTTAAAAAGAAAACTCAAAAATTTCAATTTTATTTCCCCTGAGCTTTTTGTTCCGTTGCAGGACAGATTGTGTGGAAAATAAAGAACACACACAAAACAATAAGACCATGCACAAATAAATCAAAAATAGGCAAAAGACAACGCTGAATGAAAATGACAGCAGAATACAAAAAAGGAAAAAAGGAATGACATTAGCAGCATAAGGCAGAGAGATTGATGAGAATTCTTCCACTGTGATCAATTAGTTGGATTGTTATCATTGAGACTTGGTGCAAGATTGCTTGTTAACTTGCAAAGCAGCTGGTCACCAGGGTAGTGTGATTTCAAGAAGCCATTTGAAGGGGCTGCTCCTGAAATTCTGGCTGCACTTCAGTCCCACTCTCCTGATCTTTGGGCACCCTGTGCGGAGGGGAGCGGGTAGGTCCGAAGGCCTCCTCGTAGGACTGCTCCTGGGCACGGCCAAGGGTGCCATCAGCCGGTCCAGGCAGCGGGCGGTCGAGGGGGTCGTTCAACCTGACTGCCTGCCTCTCTTCCGCTCTTACATCCGGTCCAGGGTGTCCTTGGAGATGGAGCACGCGGTGTCCACCGGTACGCTCGCGGCCTTCCGCGAGAGGTGGGCACCGGAGGGACTGGAGTGCATCATCACGCCCGGCAACCAAATTTTAATTTGATTTTACGTTTTTTAAGTTTAATTTGTTTTAATTGCCGGTGCTTTTAGTGTCCCCCTCTTCTTTTATAGGGGGCACTGGAAAAAAGGAAAAATTTGATTTTAGCGCCCAAAAAAAAAACCACAAAAAAAACCCCCCCAAAAAAAAAAAGGGCCTTGTAAATGTCTTGTGTGTGTCATCCAGGTCGGGTGGCACGGATACATGTTTTATGTTTTGCAGATTAACTCAAAAGAGTTTCAAGAAGCCACTCAGCTACTCTTCCAGGGTTTATTGATACCAGTCAGCTGTGGCAGATTGTTGTGGCTGTGCCTTGTCTCTCCAGCACAGCCCCCGGTAAAACCCCTGATTGACAGATCTCTCTGCTCCGAGAAACAACATCTGCTATGCCCTGTGGAGTGGGTAGGATAATATTTTCCCATGCATCGATGTGCGCTTTCATTATTGATTGCTTATTTATTCTTCCTGCATGAGTCTTTGCAACATTTTGTCATATTTAAAATTACATAATATTTATTAGTTTTTTAAAATATAATTATATTAAAATGTCTAAGGGATACAGTAAAGATCTGAGAAAGAAGGTGAATACAAGTATTTATTTGGGTGAGATTATGAGAAGAAATCAATGACTATCTAAAATGTGCGATTATGGATGGAGTACAGGGTCTACTTCCTGCACACTCTAGTGCTACTCGTGTAATTAAGAATGTTGTCTCACTTTTAATTTCTGCTGTAAATTGATTTTCAGTTTGTAAACTGAACCGCAGTGCTAATACTCGTGATTTTGTGAATGATTTATTGGCTTTTGACCATTTAACTTGCCGCAATTTATGGGAATAGGAGAGAGGGAAACTTCTCTTTTTCTCTCCCTTCGATCACAGTGAATGGTGCATATTAAAACAATAGTGCAAAATCAATGAATCATTAATGTAATTGCAAATGTTGGCAATGCTATAGCACTCAAATCAGGTTGGAGCTTTTGTATTGAGTATCCAATTGACACCATTGTTCTACTTTAGTGTTTTCTTTTATTGTTAAACTAATTGAGCTATTAAAATAAATCATCATTTTCAAACAATGAGCCAAAAAGTTCTGACTGGCCAACGCTGTTCACATATTTTTGCCCAGCATAGTCACAAATTGAGGGCTTGTCGTATCACTGGCTATGGTGGTATTTTTGCATTAGTGCTTATGCCAAACAATGGAGATACTTGCAAGTCATGAGTAAATCTATCCTTTTTGCATTGAATGCTCTGAGTTGCAAAAGTAGAAAAGGCTTTCTGCTGTCGTACTGAGCTGCTATCAGCACCATGCAATGTCCATGAATAACAGTTCGTAAAAATGTCACTGGCACCGTGGTACAGCACTCGCTTTACACTGACTGCTTGACTTCTCATAATAGAATGATAGAAATTTACGGCACAGAACGAGGCCATTTTGGCCTATCGTGTTCGTGGCAGCTGACAAAGAGCTATCCAGCCTAATAAGAAACTTAAGAACATATGAAATAGGAGCAGGAGTAGGCCATTTGGCCCCTCAAGCCTGCTCTGCCATTCAATAAGATCATGGCTAATCTGATCTTGGGCTCAGCTCCACTTTCCTGCCTGCTCCCCATAACCCTTCACTCCTGTATTGTTCAAAAATCTGTCTAGCTCCATCTTAAATATATTCAGTGACCCAGCCTCCACAGCTCTCTGGGGCAGAGAATTCCACAAATTTATGACCCTCTGAGAGAAGAAATTCCTCTTCCTCCTCTCAGTTCTAAATGGACGATCCCTTATGTCCCCTAGTTCTAGAATCCATGCACTTCGAAACATCCTCTCTGCATCTACCTTGTTGAACCCCCCCTCAGTATCTTATATATTTTAATAAGATTATCTCTCATTCTTCCAAACTCCAATGAGTATAGGCTCAGCCTTTCTTCATAAGTCTACCCCTTCATCTCAGGAATCAACCTAGTGAACCATCTCTGAACTGCCTTCAATGCAAGTATATCCCTCCTTGAATAAGGAGACCAAAACTGTATGCAATACTCTAGGTGTGGTTTCACCAATACCCTGTACAGATGTAGCAGGACTTTCCAGCTTTTATACACCATCCCCTTTGCAATGAAGGCCAACATTCCATTTGCATTCCTGATTAATTACTGTACCTGCATACTAACCTTTTGTGTTTCATGCACAAGGACCCTCAGGTCCCTCTGTACTGCAGCATTTTGTAATCTCTCTCCATTTAAATAATTTGCTTTTTTATTTTTACTGCCACACTTTCCCACATTATACTCTATCTGCCAAATGTTTGCCCACTCACTTAGCCAGCTTATATCCCTTTGCAGATTTTTTGTGTCCTCCTCACAACTTGCTTTCCCACCCATCATTGTATCATCAGCAAACCTGACTACATTACACTCGGTCCCTTCATCCAAGTCATTTAATTTAGATTGTAAATTGTTGAGGCCCCAGCAGCGATCCCTGTGGCACCACACTAGTTACTGTTTGCCAACAGGAAAATTACCCGTTTATCCTGACTCCATGTTTTCTGTTAGCTTGGCAATGCTCTATCCATGCTAATATATTATCTCCAACACCTGTGAGCTCTTATCTTGTGTAGTAACCTTTTTATAAGAACATAAGAAATAAGAACAGGGGTAGACCATATGGCCCCTTGAGCCTGCTCCGCCATTCAAAAAGATCATGGCTGATCTGTTCATGGACTCAGCTCCACTTCCCCGCCTGCTCCCCATACCCCCTTATCCCCTTATCGTTTAAGAAACTATTTCTGTCTATTTCTGTCTTAAATTTATTCAATGTCGCAGCTTCCACAGCTCTTTGAGGCAGCGAATGCCACAGATTTACAACCCTCTGAATGAAGAAATTTCTCCTCACCTCTGGTTTAAATGGGCGGGCCCTTATTCTAAGATCATGCCCTCTAGTTCTAGACTCCCCCATCAGTGGAAACATCCTCTCTGCATCCATCTTGTCAAGCCCCCTCATAATCTTATACGTTTCGATAAGATCACCTCTTATTCTTCTGAATTCCAATGAGTAGAGGCCCAACCTACTCAACCTTTCCTCACAAGTCAACCCCCTCATCCCCGGAATCAACCTAGTGAAACTTCTCTGAACTGCCTCCAAGGCAAGTATATCCTTTTGTAAATATGGAAACCAAAACTGCACGCAGTATTCCAGGTGTGGCCTCACCAATACTTTGTATAGCTGTAGCAAGACTTCTCTGCTTTTATACTCCATCCCCTTTGCAATAAAGGCCAAGATACCATTGGCCATCCTGATCACTTGCTGTACCTGCATACTATCCTTTTGCATTTCATGCACAAGTACCCCCAGGCCTCGCTGTACTGCAGCAGTTTGCAATCTTTCTCCATTTAAATAATAACTTGCTCTTTGATTTTTTTTCTGCCAAAGTGCATGACCTCACACTTTCCAACATTATACTCCATCTGCCAAATTTTTGCCCACTCACTTAGCCTGTCTATGTCCTTTTGCAGATTTTTGTGTCCTCCTCATACATTGCTTTTCTTCCCATCTTTGTATCGTCAGCAAACTTGGCTACGTTACACTCAGTCCCTTCTTCCAAGTCGTTAATATAGATTGTAAATAGTTGGGTCCCAGCACTGATCCCTGCGGCACCCCACTAGTTACTGGTTACCAATCCAAGAATGAACCATTTATCCCTACTCTCTGTTTTCTGTTCATTAGCCAATCCTCTATCCATGCTGATATATTACCCCCAACCCCGTGAATTTTATCTTGCACAGTAACTTTTTATGTGGCACCTTATCGAATATCTTCTGGAAATCCAAATACACCACATCCACTGGTTTTTCCCCATATACACTGTACTCATTACATCCTCAAAGAATTCCAGCAAATTGATTTTCCTTTCATAAAACCATGCTGACTCTGCTTGACTGTGTTATAATTTTGCAAATGTCCTGCTATTGCTTCCTTAATAATGGACTCCAGCATTTTCCCAATGACAGATGTTAGGCTAACTGGTTTATAGTTTCCTACTTTCTGTCTCCCTCCTTTTTGAAATAGGGGCGTTTAATTTGCGGGTTTCCAATCTGCTGGGACCTCTCCAGAATCCAGGGAATCTTGGTAGATTTCAACCAATGCATCCACTATCTCTGCAGCCACTTCTTTTAAGACCCTAGGATGCAAGCCATTGAGTAAGGAGACTTGTCCATCTTTAGTCCCATTATTTTACCGAGTACTTTTTCATTACTGATCGTAATTGTTTTAAGTTCCCCCTCCCTATAGCCCCTTGATTATCTATTATTGGGATGTTTTTCATGTCTTCCATGAACACCGATAAATGTGTGTTCAAAGTCTCTACCATTTCCCTGTTCCCCATTATTAATTCCCCAGTCTCATCCTCTAAAGGACCAACATTTACTTTAGCTATTCTCTTCCTTTTTATAAAGCTGTAGAAGCTCTTACTATCTGTTCTTATAGTTCTTGGTAATTTACACTCAAAATCCATCTTCTCGCTCTTTATTATGTTTTTAGTCGTCCTTTGTTGTTTTTTTAAAAATTCCCAATACTCGGGCCTCCCACTAATCTTCGTAACATTGTATGCCATTGTTTTCAATTTGATACCATCCTTTACTTCCATCGTTAGCCATGGATGTTTCTCCTTCTCTTTCCTTTTCATTGGAATATATTTTGGTTGAGAGTTATGAAATAGCTCCTGAAATGTCTGCCACTGCTTATCAACCGTACCACACTTTAATTTATTTTCCCAGTCCACTTTAGCCAACTCTGTCTTCATACCTTTGTAATCACCTTCATTTAAGTTCAGAACACTGGTTTGAGACCCGACTTTCTTCCCCCTCCAACTGAATTTGAAATTCAACCATGCTATGATTACTCTTTCCTAGAGGATTCTTTACTATGAGATCACTTTCCAGCTCTTGGTCCATAGCTTTGTCGATTACGGCATTTCAAGTCCATATCAAAGTACTTTTTAACTGCCTTGAGGGTTTCTGCCTCTACCACCCTTTCAGGCAGTGAGTTCCAGACCCCCACCACTCTCTGGATGAAAACATTTCCCCTCAAATCCCTTCTAAACTTCCTACCAATTAATTTACATCTATGCTCCCTGGTTGTTGACCTCTCTGCTAAGGGAAATAGGTCCTTCCTATCCGTCCTATCTAGGCCCCTCATAATTTTATACATATCAATCAGGTCTCCCCTCAGCCTCCTCTGTTCCAAAATAAACAATCCCAACCTATCCAATATTTCCTCATTGTTAAAATTCTCCAGTTCAGGCAACATCCTTGTAAATCTCCTTTGTATGCTCTCTAATGCAATCACATCTTTCCTGTAATGTGGTGACCAGAACTGTACTCTAGCTGTGGTCTAACTAGTGTTTTGTATAGTTCAAGCATAACCTCCCTGCGCTTGTATTCTATACCTTGGTTAATAAAGGTAAGTATTCCATATGCGTTATTAACCATCTTATCTACCTGGCCTGCTACCATCAGGGATCTGTGGACATGCACTCCAAGGTCTCTTTGTGCCTCTGCACTTCTCGGTGTCCTACCATTTATTGTGTATTCCCTTGCCTGTCAGCCCTACCCAAATGTATTACCTCACACTTCTCACTTATGTTTCTGTTTGTGGCAATTCCAACACAGCTGTTAGAGAAGTGTAAAGGATTTGCTAGTGCACTGCCTTTATATTAGAATGTATTCATAATGAAGGTAAATATCAGGGACAAATTGTCATCTTCCTGGAAAGTATAATACTCTGGCTGTAATTTTAGAAATTCATTGCAGACTGTTATAGCAGTATATCCATTGTATGAGAGTGAGTCACATCTTTATCTGAATTCTTCAAAGCTTAGGTTGCATATCTAAAATGATAGATTGACAAGCAGTTACAAGACTGAAGTGCAGTCCAGAGGGTCAGCTGATGTTATAAGTCACGTGAATGAAATTCGAGTTGTTTCGTGAACCCCATCTCTTCCAGTTGGAAGCCCTGGACACTTTCTTTGACCATCAGCAATGTGGCTGAAATGCTGAGCTTTCCTGTGATTTCTTATATAGCAAATATTTAATACTATAGATCAGAAAAATGAAACTAGATTTCTAGCAAAGAAAAGTTTACCGATGGCAATAGCGCAGCAATGAGGCAACAAGAACAACAACGACTTGCATTTATATAGCGCCTTTAACATAGTAAAAGGCAAGGAGAGCGGCCTGACTCATGGTAGATACAAAAGTGAGTAGATCAAGGGAGTAGTCAGGAGTTTAGCTGCAGCTACTGTCTTTTTCAAATGGTTGTCATAGATGTGGGTTTTGAAGGAGAATACCTGTTTCCAATAGGAAGTTTGAAGGAATTGTAGGAGGTTGCCGACATGGGACAAGCTGCCCTCTCCCCATCTTGCAGCCAATTAGAATGTGGAAGAAAGTAATTTCAAGGGCAGCTCACTGTGTAATAAAAAAGTGTGTTGAGTGCAGATGACCTCAACCAGTATACTCTAAGGCTAATTTGAATAAATTATGATGATGTCTACAGGACATTGTGAATTAATTTTTAGTATTAATTAGAATGGAGACCTGAGGGCTCAGCTGATGTGTTGCAGATGCAGAACTTCTAACCTGGTAGAATATTTTGTCATGTGACCGGCAATCTTGGGGGAGAAAAAGCTCCACCGGCAAAGTGCAGCATCAAAATACATAATACGACAGATATTACACAGCGGGTACATAATACTTAGATTGTCTGCAAAAAAATAACTGCTGACCAGTTTCCTTCCTATTTAGGAGAAAACTCCAATATCCTAAACATATTCATAGATGTCTGTATCTATGTATTGTAACAGAAGGCATCTTGTGACCCATGTTCCCAAATTTGAAGGAAATACATTCAGAAGCAGGAAAGTCAAATCCGCATTGCTTATTAACTGCAAAGAATACGACTGAAATTAAAATTCATGAAAGTTTTGCTCCCTGATGGGGGGGGAAAAGTAAAATGTATTTATTTTTAATAAACCTCCATCACACCCCTCTTTCCATTTCTTTTCTGCTGGGACATGAGCAGGATCAGGGCCTTTTCTGTGGCTTTCATTAATGCTCCTTCATATTGGCCAATAGAAGTGTACTTAGCAACCTGGCATCAATCACCCATCCATGTTGTCCTCATTTGCAAATGGTGTATACCATCACCGTAAAGCAGTTCCTCCACACCACCTGCCACCACCATGGATACAAGGGGAAAAGTAATTCCGCTGGAAAGGCAGTCTACTATCAGATATCAACTTTAACTGGGAGTACAAAAAACTACTGCTGAAGCCTTGAGACTAGGAAAATGACTCTGGCAAATAACATAATGTGATGCCAACGTTTAGTAAAAAAAATGTGAAATAGAGAATCCTAGAATGGTACAGCGTAGGAGGAGGCCATTTGGCCCATCATGCCTGTGCTGGCTCTATGAAATAGTTATCCAAATAGTCCCACTCCCCTGTTCTTTCCTCATAGCCCTGCAACATTTTCCCTTTCCAGTATTTATTCAATTTCCTTTTGAAACTTATTGCGTCTGCTTCCACCACCCTTTCAGGCAGTGTATTCCAGATCATCATAACTCGCTGTGCAAAAAAAAAAAAAATATTTTCATCTGTCCTCTGGTTATTTTGTCATTGCCCTTCAATCTGTGTCCTGTGGTTGCTGGCCCTTCTGCCACTGGAAACAGTTTCTCCTTATTTACTCTATCAAAACTATTCATGATTTTAAATACCTCTATTAAATCATCCCTTGGCCTTCTCTGCTCTAATGAGAACAACTTGCATTTATATAGCACCTCTAACGTAGTAACAATCCCAAGGCACTTCATAGAAGTGTTATCAAACAAAATTTGACACCGAGTCACATTAGGAGATTTTAAGACAGATGACCAAAGGCTTGGTCAAAGAGGTATGTTTTATGTAAAGTCTTAAAAGAGGGGAGAAAAAGGTGTGGAGAGCTTTAGGGAGGGAATTCCAGAGCTGAGGGTCGAGGCAGCTGAAATCACAGCCACCAATGGTAGAGCAATTAAAATCAGGGATGTGCAAGCGGCCAGAATTGGAGGGGCCTGGAGATCTCAGCGGGTTGTAAAGAAAGACTTGGATTTATATAGCACCTTTCACGACCACTGGACGTATCAAAGAGCTTTACAGCCAATGCTTTTGGACTGTAGTCACTGTTGTAATGTAGGAAACGCGGCAGCCAATTTGCGCACAAGCAAGCTCCCACAAACAGCAATGTGATAATGACCAGATAATTTTTTTTTGTTATATTGATTGAGGGATAAATGTTGGTCAGGACACCGGGGATAACTCCTCTGCTCTTTTTTGAAATAGTGCAATGGGATCTTTTACTTCCACTTGTGAGAGCAGATGGGGCCTCAGTTTAATGTCTTGGTGTTGTGTAATGAGAGAGGATTAATTAGCAATTTTGCTGTGCGAGGCCCCTTGGGGAAGAGTGACCATAATATAGTAGAATTCTACATTAAGGTGGAGAGTGACACTGTTAATTCAGAGACTAGAGTCCTGAACTTAAAGAAAGGTAACTTCGACCGTATGAGATATGAATTGGCTAGGATAGGCTGGTGAATGATACTTAAAGGGTTGATGGTGGATAGGCAATGGCAGACATTTAAATATTACATGGATGAACTTCAACAATTGTACATCCCTGTCTGGCGTAAAAATAAAATGGGGAAGGTGGCTCAACTGTGGCTTACAAGGGAAATTAGGGATACTGTTAAACCCAAGGAAGAGTCATATAAATTTGCCAGAAAAAGCAGCAAACCTGAAAACTGGGAGGAATTTAGAATTCAGCAGAGGAGGACAAAGGGTTGAATTAGGAGGGGGGAAATAGAATATGAGAGTAATATTGCAGGGAACATAAAAACTGACTGCAAAAGCTTCTACAGATACGTGAAGAGAAAAAGATTAGTGAAGACAAATGTAGGTCACTTACAGTCAGAATCAGGTGAATTTATAATGGGGAGCAAAGAAATGGCAGATCAATTGAACAAATACTTTGGTTCTGTCGTCACTCAGGAAGACACAAATAACCTTCCGGAAATACTAGGGGACCAAGGGTCTAGCGAGAAGGAGGAACTAAAGGAAATCCTTATTAGTCAGGAAATTGTGTTAGGGAAATTGATGGAATTGAAGGCCAATAAATCCCCAGTGCCTGATAGTCTGCATACGAGCATACTTAAGGAGGTGGCCCTAGAAATAGTGGATGCATTGGTGGTCATTTTCCAGCATTTTATGGACTCTGGATCAGTTCCTTTGGACTGGAGGGTAGCTAATTTAACACCACTTTTTAAAAAAGGAGGGTGGGAGAAAACAGGGAATTATAGACTGGTCAGCCTGACATTGGTGGTGGGGAAAATGTTGGAATCAATTATTAAAGATGTAATAGCAGCACCTTTGGAAAGCGGTGACAGGATCGGTCCAAGTCAGCATGGATTTATGAAAGGGAAATCATGCTTGACAAATCTTCTAGAATTTTTTGAGAATGTAACTAGTCGAGTGGACAAGGGGGAGCCAGTGGATGTGGTGTATTTAGACTTTCAAAAGACTTTTGACAAGGTCCCACACAAGAGATTAGTGTGCAAAATTAAAGCACATGGTATTGGGGATAATGTACTGACGTGGATAGAGAACTGGTTGGCAGACAGGAAGCAAAGAGTAGGAATAAACGGATCCTTTTCAGAATGGCAGGCAGTGACTAGTGGGGTTCAGTGCTGGGACCCGAGCAATTTACAATATACATTAATGATTTAGACTAAGGAATGTAATATCTCCAAGTTGGGTGGTGGTGTGAGCTGTGAGGAGGATGCTAAGAGGCTGCAGGGTGACTTGGACAGGTTAGGTGAGTGGGAAAATACATGGCAGATGTGGTATAATGTAGATAAATGTGAGGTTATCCACTTTGGTGGCAAAAACAGGAAGGCAGATTATTTTCTGAATGGTGACAGATTAGTAAAAGGGGGGGTGCAACTAGACTTGGGTGTCATGGTACCTCAGTCATTGAAAGTTGGCATACAGGTACAGCAGGCGGTGAAGAAGGCAAACGGCATGTTGGCCTTCATAGCGAGAGGATTTGAGTATAGGAGCAGGGAGGTCTTACTACAGTTGTACAGGGCCTTGGTGAGGCCACACCTTGAATATTGTGTACAGTTTTGGTCTCCTAATCTGACGAAGGACATTCTTGCTATTGAGGGGGTGCAACAAAGGTTCACC
This sequence comes from Pristiophorus japonicus, assembly GCF_044704955.1. Lineage (NCBI taxonomy): Eukaryota > Metazoa > Chordata > Chondrichthyes > Pristiophoridae > Pristiophorus > Pristiophorus japonicus. The sequence goes on from NC_091983.1 coordinate 149,755,949, forward strand.
AGACTGATTCCCAGGACTGACATATGAAGAAAGACTGGATCAACTAGGCTTATATTCACTGGAATTTAGAAGAATGAGAGAAACATATAAAATTCTGATGGGATTGGACAGGTTAGATGCAGGAAGAATGTTCCCGATGTTGGGGAAGTCCAGAACCAGGGATCACAGTCTAAGGATAAGGGGTAAGCCATTTAGGACCGAGGTGAAGAGAAACTTCTTCACTCAGAGTTGTGAACCTGTGGAATTCTCTACCACAGAAAGTTGTTGATGCCAGTTCATTAGATATATTCAAAACAGAGTTAGATGTGGCCCTTACGGCTAAAGGGATCAAGGGGTATGGAGAGAATGCAGGAAAGGGGTACTGAAATGCATGATCAGCCATGACCATATTGAATGGTGGTGCAGGCTCGAAGGGTCGAATGGCCTACTCCTACACCTATTTTCTATGCTTCTATGTCCCATCCCAAAGACATCACCTCCGGCCGTGCAGTGCTCCGTCAGCACTACAACTGGAGTGTCAGCCTAGATTTTATTTTTTTGTGCTTGGGTCCCTGGAGTGGGACTTGAACCCACAACCTTCTGACTCAAAGGTGAGGGTGCTACCCATTGAGCCACAGCTGACATTTGTTGGGTTGGAGGAGGTTACAGAGATAGGAAGGGGTGAGCAAGCACAGGGGTGATGGGTGAATGGGACTTGGTGCGAGTTAGGATACGGACAGCAGAGTTTTGGATGAGCTCAAGTATATGGGGGTGGAAGATGCAAGGCCAGTCAGGAGAGGATTGGAATAGTCAAGTCTAACAAAGGCATGGATGAGGGTTTCAACAGCAAATGAGCTGAGGCAGGGGCAGAAGCGATCAATGTTGAGGAGGTGGAAATAGGCAGTTTTGGTGATGGTGCATATATGTGGTTAGCAGCTCATCTCAGGGTCAAATATGACAGCACGGTTGTGAATGGTCTGGTTCAGCCTCAGATAGTTGACCGGGAGAGGGATGGAGTCAGTGTCTAGGTAGCGGAGTTTGTGGTGGGGACAAAGACAATGGCTTCGATCTGCCCAATATTTAATTGGAGAATATTTCTGCTCCTCCTGTAGTGGATGTCGGACAAGTAGTGTGACAAATCAGCGAGGAGTCGAGAGAGGTGGTGGTAACGTAGAGCTGGGTGTCGTCATTGTGCATGTGGAACCTGACGTTGTGTTTTCGAAGGATGTTGCCGAGAGGCAGCATGAAATCAGAAATAGGAAGGGAGGCAATGGTAGATCTTTGGGGGACACTAGAAGGAATAGTGCGAGAGTAAGAAGGGAAGCCGTTGCAGGCGATTCTCTGGCTACAACTGGATAAATAAGAATGGAACCAGACGATGGAGGAAAGGGGTTGGTCAACTGTGTCAAAGGCTGCAGATAGGTCGAGAAGGACAAGGAGGGTAGCTTACCATGGTCACAATCACGTAGGATGTCATTTGTGACTCTGATAAAGGCCATTTCAGTGTTGTGGCAGGGGCAGAAACATGATTGCAGTGATTCAAACATGGAATTCCAGTAAAAATAGGCATGGATTTTGGAGGCGACAGCACATTCAAGCACTTTAAAGAGGATAGGGAGGTTGGTGATGACGATGACAACCCCAGCTTCTCCAGTCTCTCCACATAACTGAAGTCCCTCATCCCTGGTACCATTCTAGTAAATCTTCTCTGCACCTTCTCTAAGGCCTTGACATCCTTTTAAAAGTTGGATGCCCAGAATTGGACACGGTACTCCAGCTGGAGCCTAACCAGTGTTTTATAAAGGTTTAGCAAAACTTCTTTTCTTTTGTAATCTATGAGGCCAAAATTCACTGCCGCCCAAAACAGGTCACACCTACCACTTTTCTTGTGTTTTCAGTGCTGTGGTGGATGAGGTGGCCTCTTGCGCGAAATTCAGCTCTTTGTCATTTTTTTCCTGAGTGTGGCGCAGAGCAAAAGATCGATCACGAGGGGCGGAAGTGGAGGCAGGATGAAGTCTTGGCCGCGGTCAGTCATCAGCGTAGCGCTAATGATGTCATGATGCTTGTGCGTCACCATGTCTCTCCCCTTCACTTAAAGGGGAGAGTCACTGCGAATTCTGCGATTATTTTAGTTAGGTCCACTAGCCACTAAGGAGGGTTTCGGCTGGACTAGTGGCCTGGCTCCCAAGTGGAGGTTCCAGCCTGCCTGTTGGCGGCAGGCTGAACCCGGGAACATAATTGTCCTAGTCGGCCGTCAAAAAAAAAAAATGGCGGTCGCAGCAGTGTGTCCTCCCCTTGAATGGCCGCTGCATAGCCATGTCGCACACACTGCAAACACAGCGCACCGACATAAAAAACTGTCTGGGGCACCGTGCAGGAGATCGGCGGCTTTGATGACGTACTTAGGACTGGTCGGCAGCAGCGATGTGGAAGTGGGGACCTCTGGAAAAAGCACCTCGGAGAATTTCCCAAGCGGCTATCGTTCGACTCCGCCGTGTGGCCGCCACTTTCCGACAGTAAGAGGCATTTTCAGGAGGCTGGATTTCAGCCCCTATGCCCTGATTATAAAACCAAGAATCCCACATGCTTTTTAACAGCCTTCTCAAAAAGTAGGATACTACTTTTACACAAGCCTGTTTTCAGTAATACAAGATGTAAGTATATGAACATGTGGCACACTGTTCCCGTTTCACTTTTCTGTTCAAACTTCACAAAAAGGTAAAGAAAAATTAAGGAAATTTAAGCACCTGAGTATTGGCTTGTGTAAGAGATTAGCATTATACCCTTTCATATAAGAAAGCATAGAAAAGCAGATGATTATTTGGTCTGTTCCTTCTGTAGACTGTATACAATGAAGCCTGCCATGGCGTCCACCCAACAATTGTCACCTTCTGAAGAGAGGAAGTGCAAACTTATTTTCTGCCCTCTGCCCCCAGCCCCCTTCAAAAAGTAAATGACACACAGCTCTTGTGTTGTGCTGTCAGATCCATTTGTTGTTTGAATGTGTTTTTTAGTTGTCAGGGGTAACACTCTGGTCACTCAGTCAGGTTGTGGGTTCAAGGCCCTCTCCAGAGACTTTAGCACATAATCCAGGCTACATTTTAGTACAGTACTGAGCGAGTGCTGCACTGTCGGAGGTGCCATCTTTTAGATAAAACATTAAGCCAAGGTCCCATCTGCCCGATCAGGTGAATGAAAAAGATCCCCCGACACTAGTTCAAAGAAGAGGAAAGTTCTCCTGGTTCCCTGGTCAATATTTATCCCTTAATCAACATCACTAAAAACAGATTATCTAGTTATTTATCTCAATATTATCTGTGGGAGCATGCTGTGTGAAAATTGGCTGACACATTTCCTACATTACAGTAGTGCCTAGATTTCAAATATATACTATTGGCTGTGAAATGCTTTAGGGCAGCATGAGGTTATGAAAGATGCTATATAAATGTAAGTTCTTTTATTTTTTCTAAATGAGTTTGTGCGGTACCTCCATACATGATAACCCATCAGCATTTCACACTATTCAGCCTGGGCAGCATGTCAGCAGTTTACAACACAAAGTGTGGATCAGGCCCCTCATCCCTCAGCACCACTTCTACCAGAATCCTGCTGCTAATGGACATGATCCCTACCATTGCAAGTTGCAAGCAGAAATGCTTGTGAAAACCTTCAGTATGTAGCAGGCAGAATCAAGTCCATTCGCAGCAGCATTCAGATAGGAGTGGCGATAAGGGAAGAGGTAAAGTGGAAATGAATGACAATGAAGGGGTGAAGGCACGTGGGAAATAGATGGTAACGAAAGCAAAAGCAAAATATTGTGGATGCTGAAAATCTGAAATAAAAACAGAAATGTTGGAAATATTCAACAGGTCAGGCAGCATCTGTGGAGAGAGAAACAGAGTTAACATTTCAGGTTGACGACCCTTCGTAATGAAAGCAATTGCGCCTGGAAGTGTTATGGTTGATGCAAAAAGGTCCTGTGTCTTGTTTGCATCAGCGTAAGGGGTTATCTAAGGCATTAATTAAACATTTTAAGATCGTACATTATACACATACACTATCAAATGAGTTTCTGCAAATATGGGCCCGGATTACAGTTTTAATGATGTCTAAAATTATCAAAAAATTAAATTTTCAGTGAGGTTGGTGGAATGAAGGTATTTACGAATAAAATTTCAATGTTATAAATTGTAATTAGATTAGATCTTGGAATTCCATTCGATCTCATTATGGGATTCCCTTCAGAACTGATTAAAATAGAATTCTGTTTTGTGATTAGAGAACCAGATTCACGTGATCCCAGGTACGTTTCTGCACCGCCTGCGTCCCTGGGATACGTGGGCCATTATGCTGCCCTCCGCCTCGCAGCCTCAGACCACAGTTGTTGCAGCCTTGCCACTAGCAGGTAGGTTGGTAATTCTTTCGCTGGTCGGACCACAATTAATGGCCCATAGAATGCAGGGCTGGTAACAGAAGCCATTGTTAGTGATGCTCTGGCTTCACTCAGATAGATCAGATCGGAACCAAGCGAGGGACATACCACCTCGCTGGACAGTGGAGAGCGTTGAAGGAGGTTGGTGTGGTCAACCGTATCAAAGGTTGCAGAGAGTTCAAGGAGAATGAAATGGAATAATGCACCATAACCACAGTCACAGTGATGCCATTTGTAACTTTGGTTTGCAATGTTTCGGTGCTATGAGAAGGGTGAAACCCGATTGTAAAGATTTAACCATGGGGTTGCAGGAGAGATGGGGGTTATATTTGAGAGGCAACAACATGTCTAAGGACTTTGGGGAGGAAAGGAAGGTTGGAGATGGGATGTAAGTTTGCATGGGTGGGGGTGGGGGTGTGTGCGGGGGGGTCAAGGCTTTTGAGGAGTGGGGCGATGGTGATTTTGAAAGAGAGAGGGAAGTACGCGAGGAGAGAGAACCATTAACGATGTCAGTTAGAATGGGTGTCAGGAAGTGAAGTTGGGATGTCACCAGTTTAGTGGCAATGGGATTAAAGGAGCAGGTACATTGATCTCATCGATGAAATGAGCTTGGAAGGGGCATAGGCAGAGGTAGGAGAGAAACTAGAAATGACCAAGTGTTCAGTGCTATGACATGGGCATATTGGAGGAGATTTGGCTTGGTGGAAAAGTGGAGGGGTGGGGGGAACCAGTTGCAGCAACGAACTGGATTGTCTCTACCATGGTGACAAAGATATCCATGAGCTCCTCACACCTTGGGTAGAATTTTCCGGGGGTCAGCGGGCGCGATTGGGGTCAGGTGGGACAATGTTTTTTTTTCTTGCAGCGGATCGGGACCCTGCTGTCAACCCACCACCATGCGCCTTTCCCTGATGTCGGGTCTGTCAGTGCTGTGCAGATCCGGCACGCAGCGGCGGGTGAGGCAATTCAGGTTATTATGACCTTATTAGCAGAGGATTAACAACTATTTTCAGCTTACCTTCAGAGTTTACCAGAGTTTTAGAGGTCACCCACGGGATCCACACTGCTCAGGGATCACGTCAGGTAAGCAGGGCGGGAGTCGAATGGCCATGGAATCATCTCATTTCTTGACAGCTGGAAATTTGCTACAAAAGCTCCCATCTTGCAGCTGTTCATTTTGCAAGCTCAGAAGCTGTTGCTTACTGCATTTGGAAGGCAGATTGAGCTTTATGCAGGTTAGCTGTGTTTGGAGCAAACTCTCTATCCAGTGTCACCTACTTGAAACAACCTCTCTCACCATTGACAGATCGCTTCTGTCACCTCACGTTCAGCTGCCATCTATTACATCTCACCTTGGTGTTCAGAATCCCACCACAATCAGCCCCAACAACAACAGCACCAAGCACACCAGCAGCCCCAATAACAAAACCAACCTTCTCCGCAATCAACTAATGCTGCACAAGTCAGAGGGCATCAGCACCCGACCACATTGCGGCCCGGGATGGCCTCCCCATGGCCAGATTTACTTCACTTGATGCTGTACACCCTCATTACCTCATGATTCACCAGGTTGGCACCATCCCACACCAATACCATAAAGCATTCCTACAATGCCCAAGCCATTTATCTCACGCTCATCAGCATTGTGGGGGGTACCGTTATGTCTCACCATTCACTGCAAATCACTAAGCCATTTCCAAAGGTTCACACAAATCTGTCCAAGAACACAAAGTGTTGCAAATAAAGATTTCAATGTTTCACACCACATTAACAGAAACATCATATGAACTTTGGCTAAAACACCCAAGTGTCTACCCTTATATGCTGTTAGTTGGTAGGATAAGGGAGAGTGTGAGGGATGGCTAGTGAGATGAGGAAGTGATAAATTAGATAGATAGAGAGGGATGGGTGGAGGTGCAAGGTGAGTTGGTGAGAGTAAGGATGTGTAGGGATAGGGTAGGGATGGCAGAGTGATGGGGATGTGATGAGTGGCACTGCAGAATGAGGTTGAGTGTGGCTTTGCATTAACATTTTGTGATCCTCTGAGATCATTGCAATGTTTGTGCCACTGCAGCCTGGTCCTCCTGACGATATCCCTGCTTGTGCCCTCCTGTGCAATATGTAACCAGGCTGCATTGATTTCCTGGAGAGGCCTCTTCCGCCCATTGAAAGGGAAGATAACCTTGCTGCATGCTGTGCCTCTCTCCATAAGCATATGGAGGGAGTGATGGGAGAGCCTGGGTGCAGCAGTGTACCTTTGTGCCATGCTTGCCAGTGCTGGCAGCACATCAATGCTGTAGGACACTGACAGAAGAAATGCCAAAATGAATGTGGGCATGGTCCCTTTCAGGAAACCAGCTGATGACACGTCATCAAATGACATTATCAGACCGGTTTCCTTCAATTGGCCAGCAAACGCAGAATCCGGGGAAAATAATTTTGATAGCGGGCTGGAGCCGACAGCGAGGCCAGGACCTGCCACCGACGTCGCCTGTCGTGGACCTGCTGATGTTGGTAAAATCCAGCCCTTTTTGGTTGAGGCAATGGTCGGGGTTAGGAAGGAGAGGGATTGGTAGTGGAGAAAAGAATCCGTGAATTATCCTTGCTCTCCTGAGGATCCTGAAATAGTGGGTTGTTTTGGCAGAGGAGGGAGCTGAGTAGGGCTTGCTGCGTTCTAGCCAGGTCTGTTGATGAATGGCTCGGCCAGTTGTGCACCAGGTACACTCAAGTCTATGTCAAAATTCAAAAACGTATATAAACATGTGTGTGTGATTTTATTTGTGGACACAAATGAGGGATTCTCGGGGATGAAATATCTATTTGCTCATTTTAAAACAAAAATAAATAAACGTGTTTTATGGAAGATTATACGCGGGCAATTTTTCAGGAAGTTAATGAAGACAGGAATTTCATTGCCTTCCGTACCATGACTCCTAAGACATACAAAATAAATCTTCCAACCTATTTTACGACAGTGGGAAATTAAATATTGGAGTTATAAGCATACTTTTGGTAAAGTTCCATTTCGCTTGTTGAGGTATAGATTACAGTCTGTGACCCAGCGGCACCTCTGTGCTCAGAGGTTAATTTCATGCAGCTTTCCACCACCCCCTCCACTTCAAACATTTTGTCCTCTCGCAATCAAAGCATGGTTGAAAGAAATCGAGACTGGCAAGTATTTTGTTTATTTTGGAAGTTAGTCAATTATTTATCCAACATTTAATACACTCTGCAGGGTATGTTGTTTTTGCTACATAAAATTGCCTGGGGCTGTTATATCACAGTACACAAGGTTTGGTTTTGATCATTTTTGAAGATTTTGACAGAATGACAAATTGACACTTTCGCAATCCCCCTCCCCCTCTCTCCCACCCCCTCCTCCACACACATACACAACCCACATAAAGAATCCACAAGTAAAGTAAATAAAAAAAAACTCTTGCAAATCCAGAGAGACTCTGGTCGTATAAGCGCTTCACGCCTTCTCCAGTCAGTCGCTTTTAATTTCATTGATTCTGTTTGAAGGACAAGGTGCTGAGTCACTACCTTTAACTTCTGGAGGTCAAAGGTCAAGGCACAGCATCTCAAGAGGAATAGATGCAGGTGAACTCTTAGTGAAGGCAATTAATGATTACAAGTGAAATATGCTGCTGTCAGTTTGGGTTTAATCCCTGTATACATGGACCTACAACAGCAAAGCTAAAAACTATTTGACATGCAGCTCCAGCTCTGAAGCTATGTTAATGAAAATCCTTACGGAAATATGTAATGTTATCTGCCTTTTCAAAGGCTTAGGTTGAGACTATACTGTAAAAGGAAGTTCCAAGTATTGTTAAAGGTTGCACCATGCCTTATCAAGTTTTGCTCAATATATTGTTACTGTTATATATGTAAACTTGTATTTATTCTGTACAGCCACCAGAGGACTCATCCCCTGGAGTCCCAAGGGATCCCATATTCCTTGGGAGCACAGGTATTTAAGGAGGCCTCACAGGTTGCTCTCTGGAGACCTGCAATAAAAGACTAAGGTCACGTTTTACTTTGAGCTCACAGTGTTTAGTCTGATTCTTTCTACATACAACTGGCGAATTGATACAAATAGCGAAGCCAAATATGCAGAGAACAGTGGGCATCCTGGAGAAATTCTCGGAGGGAGATGATTGGGAAACTTTTGTGGAGCGACTCGACCAATACTTCGTGGCCAATGAGCTACAAGGGGAAGAAAACACTGCCAAACGAAGGGCAATCCTCCTCACCATCTATGGGGCACCAACGTATGGCCTCATGTAGAATCTGCTCACTCCAGCGAAACCCATGGAGAAATCGTACGATGATTTGTGCATACTGGTCCGAGAACATTTGAACCTGAAGGAAAGCGTTCTGATGGCAAGGTACCGGTTCTATACCTACAAAAGGCCTGAAGGCCAGGAAGTGGCGAGTTATGTCGCCGAGCTAAGACGCCTTGCAGGACATTGCGAATTTGAAGGACATTTGGAGCACATACTCAGAGACTTTTTCGTGCTCGGCATTGGTCACGAAACCATACTTCACAAACTTTTGACTGTAGAGACCCCAACCTTGAGTAAGTCCATAGCGATAGTCCAGGCGCTCATTGCCACCAGTGACAATACGAAGCAAATCTCTCAGCACACAAGTGCTGCTATAAGTACTGTGAACAAAGGAATGTTGTTTTCGAATCGCAACATACAGGGCAGGTCACACATGCTTGCAGCTGCACGTCCGCAGATGTCTGAGTCCACCATCAAGGGTGATGAATGCAAGGCCATTAACACCTTGTTGGCGCTGCGGGGGTGATCTTCATTTCCATTCATGCTGATTCAAAGGGTATGTTTGCAAGGGCTGTGGAACAATGGGACACCTCCAATGTATGTGCAGGCGATCTGCTAATCCTGTTAAGCCTGCAAACCACCATGTTGCAGAGCAGGACAGATCCACGGAGGGTCACGATGAACCAGAGCCTCAGTCCGAGGAGACAGAGGTACATGAGGTGCATAAATTCACCACGAGTATCCCCTGATAATGCTGAATGTTCAACTAAATGGACTCCCGATGTCAATGGAACTGGACACGGGCGCGAATCAGTCCACCATGGGCAAAAAGATTTTTGAAAGGCTGTGATGCAACAAGGCCTCAAAGCCGGTCTTGACTCCAGTTCGTATGAAACTAAGAACTTACACGAAAGAACTGATTCCCATAATTAGCAGTGCTACCATAAAAGTCTCTTACGATGGAGCGGTGCACAAGCTACCACTCTGGGTGGTACCGGGCGATGGTCCCACGCTGCTCGGCAGGAGCTGGCTGGGAAAGATACGCTGGAACTGGGATGATGTCCGAGCGCTATCGCCCACTGACGACACTTTGTATGCCCAGGTCTTCAACAAGTTCCCTTCGCTGTTCGAACCAGGCATTGGTAAATTCCAAGAAGCAAAAGTGAAGATCCATCTAATTCCGGGTGCGCGACCCATACATTACAAGGCGAGAGCAATACCGTACATGAGAGAAAGGGAGAGATCAAGATAGACCGGCTGCAATGAGAGGGCATCATTTCACCGATCGAGTTTAACGAGTGGGCCAGCCCGATCGTTCCTGTCCTCAAGGGAGACGGCACAGTCAGAATCTGTGGCGATTACAAAGTAACTATCCATCGTTTCTCTCTGCAGGACCAATACCCACTACCAAAGGCTGACGACCTGTTTGCAATGCTGGCGGGAGGAAAGACGTTCACGAAGCTGGATCTGACTTCAGCCTACATGATGCAGGAACTGGAGGAATCATCGAAGGATCTCACCTGCATCAACACGCACAAAGGTCTCTTCATTTATAACAGATGCCCATTTGGAATTCAATCAGCAGCGGCGATATTCCAGAGAAACAGGGAAAGCTTACTGAAGTTGGTCCCGCACACCGTGGTCTTCCAGGACGACATCTTGGTCACAGGTCGGAACACAGCCGAGCATCTGCAGAACCTGGAGGAGGTTCTTAGTCGACTCAACCGTGTGGGACACAGGTTAAAACGCTCAGTGCGTTCTCCTGGCACCTGAAATGGAGTTCTTGGGAGAAAGGATTGCGGCGGATGGCATCAGGCCCACCAACGCGAAGACGGAGGCAATCGAGAACACACCGAGGCCACAGAATGTGATGGAGCTGCGGTCATTTCTGGGACTCCTGAACTACTTTGGTAACTTCTTAATGGGTCTCAGTACACTGATAGAACCACTGCATGTCTTACTACAGAAAGGAGATGAATGGGTTTGGGTCAAAAGCCAAGAAAATGCCTTTGTAAAAGCGAGAAAATTGTTATGCTCAAACAAATTGCTTGTGTTGTATGATCCACGTAAGCGTTTGGAACTAGCATGTAATGCATCGTCATATGGCATCGGGTGTGTATTGCAACATGCTAATGATTTCGGGAAACTTCAACCAGTTGCTTATGCATCCAAGAGTCTGTCTAAGGCTACGAGAGCTGACAGCATGATTGAGAAAGAAGCGTTAGCGTGTGTCTATGGGGTAAAGAAAAAGCATCAATACCTGTTTGGGCTAAAATTAAAATTGGAAACTGACCATAAGCCACTCATATCCCTGTTTTCCGAGAGTAAAAGGATAAATACCAACACATCGGCCCGCATCCATAGATGGGCGCTCATATTGTTCGCATACAACTACGCCACAGGCCAGACACAGAAAACTACGCCGATGTTCAGTGGACTGCCATTGCCCACCACGGGGGTGGAAATAGCACAGCCCCAGATTTAACTATGGTTATGGAAGCATTTGAGAGTGAGCAATCACCCGTCACTGCCCGGCAGATCAAAACTTGGACGAGCCAGGACCCCTTATTAGCCCAAGTCAAAAGCTGTGTGCTTCACGGGAGCTGGTCCACTGTCCCAGTGGAAATGCAGAAAGAGATAAAGCCATTCCAGCAGCGCAAAGATGAAATGTGAATACAGGCAGACTGCCTTCTTACGAACCACTACACGATTGCCCCACAGAAGGGCAGAGACACCTTCATCAATGACCTGCACAGTACCCGCCCAGGCATCGTAATTATGAAAGCGATAGCCAGATACCACGTGTGGTGGCCCGGCATCGATGCGGGCTTCGATGTAATACATGCTTGCAGTTAACCAATGTACCCAAGGAGGCGCCGCTAAGTTTATGGTCTTGGCCTTCCAAACCGTGGTCTAGGTTACATGTTGACTATGCAGGCCCGTTCTTGGGTAAAATGTTCCTTATGGTTGTAGATGCGTACTCCAAGTGGATTGAATATGAGATAATGTCGGCAAGCATGTCTGCTGCCACTACCGAAAGCCTATGGGTCATGTTTGCCACACACGACCTACCCGATGTCCTGGTGAGTGACAATGGGCCATGTTTTACCAGTGCTGAGTTCAAAGAATTCATGGCCCTTAACGGGATCAAACATGTCACATCTGTCCCGTTTAAACGAGCGTCCAATGGTCAGGCAGAGAGAGCAGTGCAAACCATCAAGCAAGGCTTGAAGAGGGTAACTGAAGACTCGCTGCAGACTCGCCTATCCCGAGCCCTACTTAGCTACCGCACGAGACCACACTCGCTCACTGGGATCCCACCTGCTGAACTGCTCATGAAAAGATCTCTTAAGACAATGCTCTCGTTAGTTCACCCTGATCTACATGAACAGGTAGAGAGCAGGCGGCTTCAACAAAGTACATACCATGAAAGCACAAATGTGTCATGCGAGATTGAAATCAATGATCCTGTATTTGTATTAAATTATGGATAAGGTCTCAAGTGGCTTCCCGGCACTGTCCTGGCCAAAGAGGGGGAGTAGGGTGTTTCAGGTCAAACTTTCAAATGGACTTATTCACCGGAAACACTTGGACCAAATCAAACTCCGATTCATGGACTATCCTGAGCAACCCACCTTGGACCCTACCTTTTTTTTGATCCCCCAACATACACACCAGTGGCAACCGGCACCATGGTTGACCACGAAGCAGAACCCATCAATCACAGCAGCCCAGCAGGACCCAACACACCAGGCAGCCCAGCAAGACCAGCTGCACAGCAGCCCAGTGAGGCCCAACAAATGATTCAACAACACCAGCTTTCACAGAGATGATCAACCAGGGCAAGAAGGGCCCCAGATCGACTCACATTGTAAATAGTTACACTATTGACTTTGGGGTTGGGTGGGTGGGGGGGAGGGGGGCGGGAAGTGTTGTTCTAAATGTAAACTTGTATTTACTCTGTACAGCCACCAGAGGGCTTATCCTCTTGTGTCCCAAGGGATCCCATAATCCCTTGGGAGCACAGTTATTTAAGGATGGAGAGGTTGGAGAGGCACTCTGGAGACCTGCAATAAATGACTAAGGTCACACTTTACTTTGAGCTCACAGTGTTCAGTCTGACTCTTTCTCCATACATAACAGTTACCATACCACAACCTCCAAAATACATAGGGGTTGAATTTCTTTGGCTCTTATAGCAGATTACTGCCATAAATCTGGTGGGAGTCCAACAAATGGCTTGGAAACAGGTCAGGACCTTGATGCACTGGGTCACTACATAATCTGTGATTTCTCACTTGGTCTTGTAAGGGATGCAGCATCCATCCATTCCTTACAAGGCTATTGCTATCATAAGTGTTGGAGCCAGAGGCTTCTTCATTCCCTATGGGACCAGTGTATGTCTGGCAGCTGGTACACCCAGTGAGATGAGATACGTTAGCCCTCAGAAGTGTGCAAGTGAGTGTGTTGGGGGATGGGTTGGGTGCGAGAATGGAAGGAGTCCTGATTAGGGATCAGAACATAAGAACATAAGAAATAGGAGCAGGAGTAGACCATTTGACCCTCGAGCTTGCTCCTCCATTCAGTGAGATCATGGCTGATCTTCTACTTCAACTCCACTTCCTGCACTATCCCCATATCCCTTGATTCCCTTAATATCCAAAAATCTATCAATCTCTGTCTTGCATATACTGAAAGACTGAGCTTTCACAGCCTTCTGGGGTAGAGAATTCCAAAGATTCACCACCCTCTGAGTGAAGAAATTTCTCCTTATCTCTACTAAATGGCTGACCCCTTATTCTGAGACCATGACACCTGGTTCTAGACTCCCCAGCCAAGGGAAACCTCCTCCCTGCATCTACCCTGTCATGCCCTGTAAGAATTTTGTATGTTTCAATGAGATCACCCCTCATTCTTCTCCACTCGAGCCAATTAAAAACAAGGGCATACAATGTGGCCAAAACTAGTGGGAGGACAGAAGATTGGGAAGCGTTTAAAAGCCAGCAAAGAATGACTAAAAACATGATTAAGAAAGGGAAGATAACTATGAAAGTAAACTAGCATGAAATATAAAAACAGATAGCAAGAATTTCTATCGGTATATAAAAAGGAAAAGGGTGGCTAAAGTAAATGTTGGTCCCTTAGAGAACGAGACCGGGGAATTCGTAATGGGGAACATGGAGATGGCAGAAACTCTGAACAAATATTTTGTATCAATCTTTACGGTAGAGGACACTACTAATATTCCAACAGTGGATAGTCAAGGGGCTATCGGTGGGGGAGGAACTTAACACAATCACAATCACTAAGGAGGTGGTACTCAGTAAGATAATGGGACTAAAGGCGGATAAATCCCCTGGACCTGAGGGCTTGCATTCTAGTGTCTTAAGAGAAGTAGCGGCAGGGATAGTTTACCAAAATTACCTGAATTCTGGGGAGGTCCCAGCATATTAGAAAACTGCAAATGTAATGCCCCTATTTAAAAAAGGAGGCAGACAAAAAGCAGGAAACTATAGACCAGTTGGCCTAACATCTATGGTTGGGAAGATGTTGGAGTCCATTATTAAAGAAGTAGTAGCAGGACATCTGGAAAAGCAAAATTTGATCAGGCAGAGTCAGCATGGATTTATGAAGGGGAAGTCATGTTTGACAAATTTGCTAGAATTCTTTGAGGATGTAATGAACAGGGTGGATAAAGGGGAACCAGTGGATGTGGTGTATTTGGACTTCCAGAAGGCATTTGACAAGGTGCCACATAAAAGGTTATTGCACAAGATAAAAGTTCAAGGGATTGGGGGTAATATATTAGCATGGATAGAGGATTGGCTAATGAACAGAAAACAGATAGCAGGGATAAATGATTCATTCTTGGGTTGGCAATCAGTAACCAGTGGGGTGCTGTAGGGATCAGTGCAGGAACCCCCAACTATATACAATCTATATTAACGACTTGGAGGAAGGGACCGAGTGTAACGTAGCCAAGTTTGCTGACAATACAAAGATCGGAGGTAAAGCATTGTGTGAGGAGAACACAAAAAATCTGCAAAAGGATTAAGTGAGTGGGCAAAAATTTGGCAGATGGAGTATAATGCTGGAAAATGTGAGGTCATGCACTTTGGCAGAAAAAAATCAAAGAGCAAGTTATTATTTAAATAGAGAAAGATTGCAAAGTGCTGCAGTGCAGCGGGACCTGGGGATACTTCTGCATGAAACACAAAAGGATAGTATGCAGGTATAGTAAGTGATCAGGAAGGCCAATGGAATCTTGGCCTTTATTGCAAAGGGGATGGAATATAAACGCAGGGAAGTCTTGCTACAGTTGTACAGGGTATTGGTGAGGTCACACCTGGAATACTGCGTGCAGTTTTGGTTTCCATATTTACGAAAGGATATACTTGCTTTGGAGGCAGTTCAAAGAAGGTTCACAAGGTTGATTCTAGAGATGAGGGGGTTGACATGAGAAAAGGTTGGGCCTCTACTCATTGGAATTCAGAAGAATGAGAGGTGATCTTATCGAAACGTATAAGATTATGAGGGGGCTTGACAAGGTGGATGCAGAGAGGATGTTTCCACTGATGGGGGAGACTAGAACGAGAAGGCATGATCTTAGAATAAGGGGCCGCCAATTTAAAACGGAGATGAGGAGAAATTTCTTCTCTCAGAGGGTTGTGGATCTGTGGAATTCGCTGCCTCAGAGAGCTGTGGAAGCTGGGACATTGAATAAATTTAAGACAGAAATAGACAGTTTCTTAAATTATAAGGGAATAAGGGGTTATGGAGAGCGGGCAGGGAAGTGGACCTGAGTCCATGATCGGATCAGCCATGATCGTATTAAATGGCAGAGCAGGCTCGAGGGGGCCGTATGGCCTACTTTTGCTCCTACTTCTTATGTTCTTATAAATATAGGCCTTGTCTACTCAATCTCTCCTCATAGGACAATCTCCCTATCCCAGGAATCAGTCTGGTGAATCTTCATTGCACTCTCTCTATGGCAAGTATATCCTTCCTTAGGTAAGGAGACCAAACTGTATTCAAGACTCCAGGTGTGACCTCACCAGGGCTCTACATACTCAAATCCTCTTGTAATGAAGGCCAACATATCATTTGCTTTCTTAATTGCTTGCTGCACCAGCATGTTAATTTTCAGTGATCCGTGTACAAGGACATCCAGGTCTCTCTGAACACCAACATTTTCCAATCTCTCATCATTTAAAAAAAATACTCTGCTTTTATATTTTTTCTCTCAAAGTGGATAACTTCACATTTCTCCCAATTATATTCCATTTGCCATGTTCTTGCCCATTCACTTAGCCTGTCTATATCCCCTTGAAGCCTCTTTGCATCCTCTTCACAAATTACATTCCAACCTAGCTTTGTATCATCAGCAAACTTGGATAGATTACATTTGAGCCCCTCATCCAAATCATTAATATCGATTGTGAATAGCTGAAGCCCAAGCAATCCGTCAACCCAAAAATGATCCGTTTATTCCTACTATTTATTCCTACTCTCTGTTTTCTGTCCACTAACCCATCCTCAATCCATGCTAGTATATTACCCCCAATCCCATGAGCCCTCATTTTGTTTAATAACCTCTTGTGTGGCACCTTATCGAATGCCTTCTGAAAATCCAAATACACCACATCCACTCGTTTCCCCCTTATCACTCTTGCGAGTTCCAACTCAAAGAACTAAAAAAAAACTCCAACAGATTTGTAAAACATGATTTTCCTTTCATAAATCTGTTGACTCTTCCAAATCTTCTTTTCTAAGGGCCCGGTTACGACTTCCTTAATAATAGATTCCAGCATTTTCCCTACTACGAATATCAGGCTAACTGGTCTATAGATCCCCATTTTCACTCTCCCTCCTTTCTTAAATAGTGGGGTTATATTTGCTACTTTCAATTCATGGGAACCGTTTAGAATCTATGGAATTTTAGAAGATGACAACCAATGCATTCACTTTCTATAGCCACTGTTGTGTTCATACTCTGTTTGTTACACGAACCCTCACTAGACAGGCATTTTCACACACTGCTGTAAACACGCTGGTTCATGCTAGTTTGGGACACCATTTTGGGAGTTGCTATAAAGGACACAGTAAGTTACATTACTCCTGTTTCAGTTAGTCTGTTTATTTATGTACACAACATAATTTGCCAATGAGGACGAATCAAATTAACCTTCCTAGCCCCCTGGCTTTCCTCTCTACACCCTGGACCCTCCAACCACATGGCCAAGATAGATAAAAAGCTTTTCTACGTATATCACAGTGAGTGGGTTAGACGGCAACAACGTAACACCAGCTCGCTGTCATTCAATACTTATCCATTGCCTCGGCACTGAAGGCCAACACAGCTTTGGCCAAATCGAAGACACCGAGTCCTACGACTAAGCGGTAAGTGCCCTAGAGAAATATTTTGGGCCAAAGCAAAGTATCATGATGGATAGATACAAATTTCATCAAAGGGGGCAAGGAAACAGTGAACCAATCAAACAGTATATCATTTCATTAACTGAACTGGCCGCTACATGTAACTTTGGAGCACTCACAGGAGGAAATGATCAGGGATCAAATGATTGAGGAAACAATGGTCCCCAACATTCGGGAACGCTTGCTAATAGAGCATGATAAATTGACATTAGACAAAGCAACTAATTTGGCCATCCAAATCGAATCAGCGCTTTCCAATTCAAAAGCGATCAGATCCCCTGCTCCCCCTGTGCAGCAGACTTCAGCTACAGCCCATGTGCAAGGCGTTCGTCCAAAGCGGAAATCACAGCAGAGACCCAGGGCTAGTAATAAACCACCAATACGGATTGCGGGCTTAACTTCCACTGCTTTAACTGAGGGGGCAAATCACACTCAGCAAAGAATCCTAACTGTCCTGCACGTGGGAAGAAATGCTCTGCATGTGGTAAAATGAACCATTTTGCTAGTGTCTGTCGCTCATTGCAGCATATTCGACATGTGGATAACCCTGATAATGATGAACCCAGTATGGTTTACACCGTTGGTGACATTTCGCACATCGGTCTGGGCAAATTCAAGGGCTGTGATGTAAACATTGATGGCACGTCCATCTGGCTCCTCATTGACCTTGGAGCCAAAGTCTCCATATTGAGCGAGGTTGTGTACAAAACCCACTTCACGCACTATCAACTGCAGCCCGCAACTTCCACTCTGCATGCATACTCGGACTCCAAAATTGAGGTACTTGGGTTCATAACTGTGCCGATATACTACATGGACATAACTTTTGAGAATTTCTCGTTTCATGTCGCGAAGGGACGAAGCCTCATGGGCGTTGACCTTTTGACAAGCTCGGGTTCAAAGTTTACGATCCAACCGGCACACCTGTGTACACAGTGGACTTTGACGAGCAGTATCTCTCAATCTTCACAGGATTTGGAGTGACAACAAAATTCTGCCATCATCCCCGCATTGACCCTTCTGTCAGACCGGTTACGCAGCGACTTCACCGTCTCCCATTCGCGGTTTGTGACCAAGAATCTGCCGAATTAACGTGACTCGAATCTCAGGGAATCATTGAGAGCATCTTCTCCTCACCCTAAATCTTGAACTTAGTCATTGCTTGGCGTAAAAATGGGGAGTTCCCCCTATGCATCGACCTGAAAGAAGTCATCAAGTGCTCTCTTCCTACCATCGACAAACTGTCTTCAGAATTCCACGGCTCAATAGTTTTTACGAAATTCGACATGCAAATACCGCTCGCGGAGAACAGCAAACCGCTCATGGCATTCACGATGCATGGTGGTCTGTATCAGTATCAACACATGCCCTACGGACTATCTTCTGCACCAAGTGTATTTCAGAAGATTGTTACTACTATACTAACAGGATTAGAGGGCGGTATCGTTGTCTGTGGACGGACAATGGAAGAACATGACCAACGACTTCATACAGTTATAGCTAGACTTGTTGCCGATCAGTTTACATTCGCTACTGGAGAAATAAACTTTCTGGGCTACAGAGTCACAGCACAAGGTGTCAAGCCAATACTTGACAACATTGACGCGATCCAGCGAATGCAGGAGGCTACCAATGTCAAAGAACTTTCATCATTCCTTGGCACTTGCAACTTCTATTTGAAGTTTGTCCCACACTACACGCACATGGCTGAACCACTTCACAAGTTGCTGTGCAAGGACATCCCTTGGGAATGGACAGATTCCTAGGCTCAAGCATTCACCATGCTTAAGGAGAAAATCACATCCCCTCCTATCCTCGCACAGTTTGATTTGAATGCCGCTACGTACGTCACCATGGATGCATCAGGCACCGCCATGAGTGCTGTGTTCTCGCAATGGATTGACAGCCTGGAATGCCCAGTGGGCTTCGGCTCTCGCACGCTCTCGTCTGCAGAACGTAAATACTCTACAGGGAAACGCGAAGCAATCGCTTGCATCTACGCATGTGAACGCTGGCACATCTATCTCTATGGCAGGAAATTTACCCTCTATATGGATCACCAAGCACTAACTATGCTGCTCGCTAGAACTGGATCTGGGCACAGACCAATACGAATCAGCCGATGGTCAGATCACTTTCATTATTATAACTTTGATGTACAGTACATCGCTGGCAGTCGCAACCACGTAGCTGACCTGCTCAGCCGCTCAACACCTGTTTCGAACTCTGGTGCTGACTTGTTCACAGATGACGACACACATGCCACGTCGATCATCACTCAATCCATCAGAAACCTTGGCTCCTGCGCCAAACTCGAAACCGAATCACAGCATGATGCTACGCTCCAGCATGTGAGCCACTTCTTCCAGATTGACTGGCCTAAGCAAATTCCGGAAGAGCTGAAAACCTTCCACAGACTTCGCGATAAATTTTCCGTTTGGAATGATGGCTGCCTAGCTCGTGGTGATAGAACAGTAATTCCCAAGTTGCTTCAACAGCGCGTTCTCTCATTGGCACACGATGGACAGCCTGACATTGTCCACGTGAAGCAGAGATGTCGCGATTCAGTATTGGGGCCTTGGATTGACACTCGCATCGAGAAGTTTGTCTCACACTGCGAAGCATGCAGTCTGAGCGAAAAGGCCACAAACATCTGACCAGCACCAATGAAGCCCATTATAATTTCTTTCACTTCCTCATTCTCGCTAGACCCTTGATTCTCCATTATTTCCGGTAAGTTTTTGCTGCATCTTTTGTGAAGATGGACACAAAGTATTTGTTTAATTTCTCTGCCATTTCCTTATTCCCCATTATCATTTCTCCTGTCTCAGCCTGTAAGGGACCCACATTTACTTTAGCTAATCTTTTCCTTTTTACATACTGAAAGAAGATTTTACAGCCTGTTTTTATGTCTCTCGCTAGTTTACTCTCTTAAATTCTATTTTCCCTTTCTTGATTAATTTCTTGGATCTTCTTTGCTGAATTCTAAAATCCTTCCAATCCTCAGACATACTGCTCTTTTTGGCAACATTATAAGCCTCTTCCTCAACCAAAGAATGTGGCCTGGATCTTCAAAGAAAAGTGTAATTAAAAACAAAAATTGTATTGGCCCCTTTGGTAAGAAGATCAAATGATGCAAAGTAAAGTGGAATGGGTGCTCCGGTGACCTTCCTCCCAACTAGGCTGGCAATTAGGTGCTAATGTTTCCAGCAATGCAGGGCTGCCAGATGCAGCTGTCGTGGTGTAGGTGGTCTACAGATCATGCAAATGAGGTGTCCTCTGACTGACCCTGCATATCCTAGCAGGGGCAGTGCCAGAGGGCACTGATGGGTGCTATCCCAAGGAACTGGCTTGATTTTCAGTCCCATGCCAGGGAACAGAAAAAGGGAGTAGCATTCATAAAGACCACCCCAGCTCCTGCGTGCAGACTTAATTAGGAAGGTTAAAATTTACTCTCCTTTTTTTGTGCACCTCATTTTGTAGAGCCGTAAAGGAACTTACATAGAAACATAGAAAATAGGTGCAGGAGTAGGCCATTCGGCCCTTCGAGTCTGCACCACCATTCAATATGATCATGGCTGATCGTTCACCTCGGTAACCCTTTCCTGCTTTCTCTCCATACCCCTTGATCCCTTTAACCATAAGGGCTATATCTAACTCTCTCTCTTGA
The DNA here is from genome assembly GCF_044704955.1 of Pristiophorus japonicus. Classification (NCBI taxonomy): domain Eukaryota; kingdom Metazoa; phylum Chordata; class Chondrichthyes; family Pristiophoridae; genus Pristiophorus; species Pristiophorus japonicus. Next base: position 149,776,755 of record NC_091983.1, read on the forward strand.
ATATATCCAATGAACTGGCATCAACAACTGTCTGCGGTAGGGAATTCCACAGGTTAACAACTCTCTGAGTGAAGAAGTTTCTCCTCATCTCAGTCCTAAATGGCTTACCCCTTATCCTTAGACTATGTCCCCTGGTTCTGGACTTCCCCAACATCGGGAACATTCTTCCCGCATCTAACCTGTCCAGTCCCGTCAGAATTTTCTATGTTTCTATGAGATCCCCTCTCATCCTTCTAAACTCCAGTGAATACAGGCCCAGTCAATCCAGGCTCTCCTCATATGTCAGTCCTGCCATCCTGAGAATCAGTCTGGTGAACCTTCACTGCACTCCCTCAATAGCAAGAACATATTTCCTCAGATTAGGAGACCAAAACTGAACACACTATTCCAGGTGAGGCCTCACCAAGGCCCTGTACAATTGCAGTAAGACCTCCCTACTCCTATACTCAAATACCTGCATGCCAACTTTCAATGACTGATGTACCATGACACCCAGGTCTCATTGCAGCTCCCCTTTTCCTAATCTGCCGCCATTCAGATAATATTCTGCCTTCGTGTTTTTGCCACCAAAGTGGATAATCTCACATTTATCCACATTATTCTGCATCTGCCATGCTTTTGCCCACTCACCTAACCTGTCCAAGTCACCCTGCAGCCTCTAAGCGTCCTCACAGCTCACACTGCCACCCAACTTAGTGTCATCTGCAAACTTGGAGATATTACATTCAATTCCTTCATCTACATCATGAATGTATATTGTAAATAGCTGGGGTCCCAGCACTGAGTCCTGCGGCACCCCACTAGTCACTGCCTACCATTCTGCAAATGACCCGTTTATCCTAACTCTCTGCTTCCTGTCTGCCAACCAGTTCTCTATCTACGTCAGTACATTACCCCCAATACCATGTGCTTTAATTTTGCATACCAATCTCTTGCGTGGGACCTTGTCAAAAGTCTTTTGAAAGTCCAAATGCACCACATCCACTGGTTCTCCCTTGACCACTCTACTAGTTACAAATTCAAAAAATTCTAGATTTGTCAAGCATGATTTCCCTTTCATAAATCCATGCTGACTTGGACCAATCCTGTCACTGCTTTCCAAATGCGCTGCTATTTCATCTTTAATAATTGATTCCAACATTTTCCCCACTACTGATGTCAGGCTAAGTGATCTATAATTACCCGTTTTCTCTCTCCCTCCTTTCTTTAAAAAGTGGTGTTACATTAGCTACCCTCCAGTCCACAGGAACTGATCCAGAGTCAATAGAATGTTGGACAATGATCATCAATGCATTCACTATTTCTAGGGCCACTTTCTTAAGTAGTCTGCATCCCAGAGTATCAGGCCCTGGGGATTTATCGACCTTCGATCCCATCAATTTCCCTAATACAATTTCTCGTCTAATAAGGATTTCCTTCAGTTCATCCTTCTCACTAGACCCTCAGCCCCCTAGTATTTCCGGAAGGTTATTTGTGTCTTCCTTCGTGAAGACAGAACCAAAGTATTTGTTCAACTGGTCTGCCATTTCTTTATTCCCCATTATAAATTCATGTGAATCTGACTGCAAGGGACCTATATTTGATGTCAGACACTGCCACAGGACAAGCTGAACTTTGTGCTTTAATTAATGTTTAAAAAAGATATGGGTACTGTTGCGCAATTCTGTGTAATCTAACGATGATACAAGTGTCCTGGAAGATGACATGAGTGAGGAAATTTTACGAAACCATGCTTCAGCATGGAGCCTCAGTACTGGGAGCACAATTTTATAAAATTACTCCTGAGGCCTTCAGATTTGTCAACCAAGGTGTTTTTCAATTTTAGTGGAACTTATTCATGATTTCTTAAATTTAATTAATTTTGAATTAACTACTAATTACAATTAAACTCTCTGCACACTGGATTCAGTGTTTGCATACTCAATAATAAAAAAAAATAATGAATTTTTATAAGGTCCCATGACATCCTGTGGTTGTCCCAAAGCTCGACACCACAACTGAATCATTTTTGAAATGTAGTTACTGATATTATGTAGACAAATGTAGCTAATTTCAAATCTTAAGTTTAATGTATTGGGCCAAAGGGAGCTAATGCAGCTGTTTCCAACATTACAACAGTGACTACACTCCAAAAGTACTTCATTGGCTGTAAAGCATTTTGAGACATCCAGTGGTTGTGGAAGGTGCTGTAGAAATGTCAGTCTTTCTTTCTTTATGGACTTTACTATGTGTAAATTAAACAGCAAATAATATGTATTACAGATCACTCTAGTTTGGTTGTGTTGTTTGAAGGAAGAGTGTTGTCCAGGACGCTATAGGAGAATTCTCTACTCTTCTTTGAACAAGGGAATTTTACATTCACCTGAAGGCAAACAGGGCCTTGGTTTAACATCTTGGCCTAGAAATTAGACCGTGCCCAAATTCCGATGTGATCTGGGCACAGTGGTCACTGCGCCCGCCTAAACAGACACGGGAAACATATGTTATTCCTTTGTTCTTTATCTTATTGCAGGTATTAACTCATTTATTTTAAATGTGTTACTACTTCCTTTTAATACAGTTCAGAGATGGAGTATTCCAGAGAGTAGGGCCAAGGCTTTACCCCAAGTGGTTAGGCAAAGAGAAGTTGGGATATACAAAAGAGCAGAATTTTAGGACAGGTGAAGGAGGAGATATAAGGATGCAGAGATAGGGTGGCAGAAGTCTATGGAGGGTTTTAAAGATGAGCACGAGGATCTTAAGCTTAATGTGTTGGACCAAAGGTAGCTAATGTAGGTCTAAAAAGATGGGGAAGATGGACAAGGGGGACAGTGCTAGAAGGATACAAATTTCTAGGTTTTGGGTAATTTGGAGGTTATGGAAGGTGGGAAGCCACAAAGGAAGACATTGAAGAAATTGAATCTAGGTCTGACAAGAGCTTGCATTAGAGTTTTAATGGCTGAAGAGCTGAGGCAACTGAAGCATTGTGGAGGTGGAACTAAGCAGTCTTGGTGATTGATGAGATGTTTGGTTTGATGCCCATTCCGCATTGAACAGAGTGCTTAGCTTTTGCGCAGTGCGGTTCTGTGTGAGCAAGTTGCTGGGGAGTACGATGGAATCAATGACAAGGGAGTAGAGTTTATGACTGGATCAGAAAACGTTGGCTTTGGTCTTCGCAATGTTCAGTTAGAGGAAGTTTTGACTTAATTTTGGACAGATGGTGTGGCTGTCTGCAGTTGGTCATGAGGTTGAAGGAAATGGTTTAGAGGCATTCATAGAATCATCAAATCATAGAAATTTACAGCATGAAAGGAGACCATCAACCATTGCCCTTTGCTTCCTGCCTCTGAGCTAATTTTGGATCTAACTTGTCATTTTGCCCTGGATCCCATGTCTTTTACTTTCTTGACCAGTCTGCCATGTACGACCTTATCAAAAGCTTTGCTAAAATCCATATACGCTACATCATACGCACTGCCCTCATCGGCCCTCCTGGTTACCTCCTCAAAATTCAATCGAGTTAGTCATATATGATCTTCCCTTGACAAATCCATGCTGACTGTCCTTGATTAATCCATGTCTTTCCAAATGACGATTTATCCTGTCCCTCAGGATTTTTTCCAATAATTTTCCCACCACTGAGGTTAGGCTGACTGGCCTGTAGTTACTCGGTTTATCCCTTTCTCCCTTTTTAAACAAAGGTACAACATTAGCAGTCCTCCAGTCCTCTGGCACCACACTTTTAGCCAGAGAGGACTGGAAAATGATGGTCAGAGCCTCTGCTATTTCCTCTTTTGCTTCTCTTAACAGCCTGGGATACATTTCATCTGGGGATTTATCCACTTTCAAAGCTGCTAAGCCCCTTAATACTTCCTCTCTCACTATGTTTATCACATTTGATATTTCACAGTCCTCCTCCCTCATTGCAAAGTCTGCATTGCCCCTCTCTTTTGTGAAAACAGATGCAAAGTATTCATTACGAATCATACCCACATCTTCTGCCTCCACGTACAGATTTCCTTTGTGGTCTCTAATAGGCACCACTCTTTGGGCCCAATTTTGGCCATGACTCGCATCAATTTTTTTGGAGTAAGTTGTTTTTCTGGCTTAAGTTTAAAAAATGAAATTTTCCCCAAAACATTTGCTCCAAAGTAAGTCAGTTAGGTATGTTTTTTTTAGTTCAATTTTTTTTTTCAAAAGGGGGCGTTCCCAGACACTTACACCAGTTTTGGCCATTTATGCCACTTTGGCCAGCAAAAACTTACTCCAAATCGACTTCGGTCAGCATATGTGGCTAGCTCTGAAAAACATTGCGGGCAGTTAAGAAATCGGCGCAGTTAAGTAAGTAAGGACTTGCACCCAAGCACCAAACATTTCAAATAAAAGTTAAAATAACTAACTAAAAATAAAGAACTCAGGTAAACAATTGATTAACAATTAAATATATTAAGTAAATCCTACCTTGGACCGGCTTGTACGGGAGGCCATTTGGTGTGGGATAGGGGCGGCCGGCAAAAACACATCAGGAGGCTGGGGGTGGGGGAAAGGCAACGCTCCATGGCATCGGGTGGTGGGGGTGGCGGGAAGGGAGAGGAAAGGCAGGGCTCGACGGCATCGGGAAGGAGGGAGAGGAAAGGCTGGGCTCGGTGGCATCTCGGGTAGGGTTCTGACAGCCTGGGCTGCACTCGGACACAGGCGACCATTCGGTCACGGCTAGGGACGTCGAACAGTGGGTCCTGCTGACAGCTTGCAGGACATGCTGGGAGAGCGAGGAGCATGCGCGCAGACTCCACTGCGCATGCGGACAGCTGCCAGCAGTGTTTTCAGCGCAGAGCTGTAGCTCTGCCCCTCGCACTCCACCATGGATGCCGCACCAGGACCCAGGACATTCGGCAGAGGGGCCAGAATACTAAAAGTTTTTTGGCACCCTTTCCAGCGCACAAAGTCAGCACATAAAGGGTCAGTGCGCCAAAAAAATGGGTTGGCCAAAATTGGGCCCATACTCTAGTTATCCTCTTGCTCTTAATGTATTTATAAAATATATTTGGGTTTTCCCAAATTGGCCTCATTCATGACTTTAGAGTGTGGTCTCAGTTCTGGACTGAAGGGATTCAAACAAGAAGTTCCAGCTGAAGTGGGCCTGGGGATGTTCGTTGATGTCGCATTCAGGAATCTTAGAGAGGAAAGGGATGTTAAGGATGGGAGGGTAGCTGAAGAGCCTGAATAGATTGAGGATGGGTTTCTGAGGGGAGGGATGATGATGGCAGTTCTAAAAGGAAGCTGGATGATGACTGAGGAAGGAAATGGATTTCATAATGGAGAGATTGGCAAGGGCTGCGTTAAGATGAAAAAGAAACCTTTTTTGAATTCATGGTATGTAAGCATCACTACCAAGACCAGCATTTATTGCCCATCCCCTAATTGCCCTTGAGAGGGTGGAGGTGAGCCGCTGTTGAACTGCTGCAATTCGTGTGGTGAAGGTACTCCCACAGTGCTGTTCAGGAGGGAGTTCCAGGATTTTGACCCAGCGATGATCCAAGTTAGGATGGTGTGTGACTTGGAGAGGAACTTGGAGGTGGTGGTGTTCCCATATGCCTGCTGACCTTGTCCTTCTAGGTGGTAGAGGTTGTGGCTTGGGAGGTGCTGTCAAAGAAATTGTAGAAGGTCAGGGGATCGGAACTGAAATGGGTGCAAAATATCTGAAACTAGATTTGGGTGAGTAGCTCAAAGATTTTTGATGGAGTCCAGCCTGAAAAAACTTGAGAATTGATGAATCAGAAAGTTTTGTTCCAATTTATTGTCAAATTTATACCAGCCTTGAACAATGGCTTATGCAAAGATGTTTCTCCATCATTTTAGTGGTAGGTGCAAATGCATTAAATATTCATCCACTTATATTATCAACAGTAATTTCTAGGCTTTAGTCTCAAAATTAATTACTGATAGTACAGTACAAGGTAAGAAAGCAAAGCTCATTGCAGTACCTGCAACACAGCCTTGCAATATTCATCCGATGTTGGCTGCGTGCCTGTCTTTAAACCTTGTGTCATTTGCTGTCTTGTGCTTTTGGAACCAGGGGCTGAAGAAATGGCTGATTCAGGTTTATGACTTGAGACTTGCTGGCCAGGGATTTCCACATCTGCACTCGCCAGCCCATGATTTTCCAGAGGTTGAAGTTACTGAGCAGAATATCGCATACTGGCAAGCACAGAAATGGGAAAACTTGGCTGCTGGTCTTGCTGTTCATTTTCTTCATTCTTCATCACATCTTTAGTCTACCCCTTTATTCGTATATAACTCTTCAAACCAGGGTATTTGATCAGACTTAAAAGTGAATCAGTGAGCTTGCTGGACTACTATATAGTTTCATCTGAAAAAAATCTTGAGAGTCTTGCCTTCCAAGGAGGGCTGATCGGGAAAAGGATGATAAGAACCCAAATCATTAATTAGATGGCAGATTTGAGCAATAGGTGAGGATAAATCAATTTATGTGCTGTAGACCATTTATCATTATCCATTTAATAGCAGGTGGTGGATTTATAATCAACTCAAATTAATAATAATTATGTTTAGGAGCAGGAAAGATTTAATGCTATGAAAATATGTAATATATAAGAATGTGGATCCTGCTTCTCCCACAGCACCAAAATGTCCCTAATCAAATTCATAAATGATATGCTCTGTGACTGGCTGTGCTGCATTATTCTCCTTTGCCTTTCTTGAACTATCTTTGACATGGTTTATCCTCCTCCAACACTGTTTCTCCATTGTCCAGCTTTATGTGACTGCCCTCATTTGGTTACACTCTATGGCCATAATTTTCCAGCAGGGCAGTGAGCAGGATTAGTGACAGGTCCGGTGGAAAGCTTGATATTTTTGACAACAGGTCGGGAATCCACTGTCGCCTCGCTCATACACGCCTTTTCCGAAGTCGGGTCTGTCAACGCTGAGCAGACCTGACAGACGGTGGTGGGTGACCCAATTCAGGTAATTAGTGGCTTGTTTAGAGTTTACCTTTTGCATCTGACAACTTGCCCATGCGGTTTACACTGGACGTGGACCACGTCTGTCAAGCTGAGGCGGGAGTTCAGTGGCCATTGAATCAGCTGTTGAGTTGACAGTTTCAAAAGTAAAGTAAAAGCTCCCTCCTTACAGAAATATCTTCCCTCAGCTACAAACTCTTCCTCACTGCATTGCCACTATTGATTAAGCATGCTGCAAGTTTATACACCAGCCACCATCCAGTCTGACTTCATTACCACTCTCGCCATTGACAGATCACTTCTGTTATCTCTACTTCATCTGCCATCTATTCCATCAGCATGGGTGCCCTTTATACTCTCTCACCTTGGTCCTCGGAATCCCACCACGATCAGCCCCAACACCAGCAGCACCAGGCACACCAACAAAACTAACCTTCTCCACAATTAATTGATGCTGCACAAGACAGAGTGCATCAGCACCCGACCACATTGCTGCCCAGGACACCAGCGATGGCAAAGGTGCACACACACCTGTCCGAGAAACCAAAGTGTTGAAAATAAAGGTTTCAGTCTTTGATACCACATTAACAGAAACTTTACATGAACATTGCATTAAAAAAACCCAAGTGCCTACCCTTGTATGTTGTTAGTTGGTATGATTGCACTAGGATGAGGGTGAGTGTGAGGGGTGACCAGTGAGATAGGGTGTGATAATATAGATAGAGATGAATGGGTGGAGGTGCAAGATAAGTTGTTGTGTGCAAGGATGTGCAGGAGTAGGGTAGAGATGGCAGAGGATTGGGATATGATGAGACACACAGGAGGATGAGGTTGAGTGTTGAGGCTTTCTACTAAAATTTCATGCTCTACTGAGATCATTGAAACATTTGCGGCACTGCACCCAGGTCCTCCTGACCTCATCCCTGCTTGTACCTTCCTCCTGTAATAGAAACATAGAAATTAGGTGCAGGAACAGGCCATTCGGCCCTTTGAGCCTGCACCACCATTCAATTAGATCATGGCTGATCATTCAACCTCAGTACCCATTCCTGCTTTCTCTCCATACCCCTTGATCCCTTTGGCTATAAGGAACATATCTAACTCCCTTTTGAATATATCTAAAGAATTGGCCTCAACAACTCTCTGCGGTAGGAAATTCCACAGGTTAACCACTCTGAGTGAAGAAGTTTCTCCTCATCTCGGTCCTAAATGGCTTACTCCTTATTCTTAGACTGTGACCCCTGGTTCTGGAACTCCCCAGCAATGGGAACATTCTTCCTGCCTCTAACCTGTCCAATCCCATCAGAATTTTATATGTTTCTATGAGATCCCCTCTCATTCTTCTAAACTCCAGTGGATACAAGCCCAGTTGATCCAATCACTCCTCATATGTCAGTCCTGCTATCCCGGGAATCAGTCTGGTGAACCTTCGCTGTACTCCCTCAATAGCAAGAACGTCCTTCCTCAGATTAGGAGACCAAAACTGAACACAATATTCCAGGTGTGACCTCACCAAGGCTCTATATAACTGCAGTAAGACCGCCCTGCTCCGATACTCTCATCCTCTAGCTATGAAGGCCAACATGCCATTTGCTGCCTTCACCGCCTGCTGTACCTGCATGCCAACCTTCAATGACTGATGTTCCATGACACCCAAGTCTTGTTGCAGCTCCCCTTTTACTAATCTGTCACCATTCAGATAATAATCTGTCTTCCTGTTTTTGCCACCAAAGTGGATAACCTCACATTATACTGCATCTGCCATGCATTTGCCCACTCACCTAACCTGTCCAATTTACCCTGCAGCCTCTTAGCATTCTCCTCACAGCTCACACTACCACCCAGCTTAGTGTCAGCTGCAAACTTGGAGATATTACATTCAATTCCTTCATCTAAATCATTGATGTATATTGTAAATAGTTGGAGTCCCAGCACTGAACCCTGCGGCACCCCACTGGTCACTGCATGCCATTCTGAAAAGAACTCATTTATTCCGACTCTCTGCTTCCTGTCTGCCAACAAGTTCTCTATCCACATCAATACATTACCTCCAATACCATGTGCTTTAATTTTGCACACTAATCTCTTGTGTGGGACCTTGTCAAAAGCCTTTTGAAAGTCCAGATACACCACATCCACTGGTTCTCCCTTGTCCACTCTACTAGTTACATCCTCAAAAAAATTCTAGAAGATTTGTCAAGCATGATTTCCCTTTCATAAATCCATGCTGACTTGGACCGATCCTGTCACTGCTTTCCAAATGCGCTGCTATTTCATCTTTAATAATTGATTCCAACATTTTCCCCACTACCGATGACAGGCTAACTGATCTATAATTCCCTGTTTTCTCTCTCCCTCCTTTTTTAAAAAGTGGTGTTTCATTAGCTACCCTCCAGTCCATAGGAACTGATCCAGAGTCAATAGAATGTTGGAAAATGATCACCAATGCAGCCACTATTTCTAGGGCCACTTCCTTAAGTACTCTGGGATGCAGACTATCAGGCCCCGGGGATTTATCGGCCCTCAATCCCCTCAATTTCCCCAACACAAATGCCTGACTAATAAAGAATTCCTTCAGTTCCTCCTTTTCACTAGACCCTCGAACCTCTAGTATTTCTGGAAGGTTATTTGTGTCTTCCTTAGACAAGACAGATCCAAAGTATTTGTCTGCCATTTCTTTGTTCCCCATTATAAATTCACCTGATTCTGACTGCAAGGGACCTATGTTGGTCTTCATTAATCTTTTTCTCTTCACATATCTATAGAAGCTTTTGCAGTCAGTTTTTATGTTCCCTGCAAGCTTACTCTTATACTCTTTTTTCCACCTCCTAATTAGACCCTTTGTTCTCCTCTGCTGAATTCAAAATTTCTCCCAGTCCTCAGGTTTGCTGCATTTTCTGGCCAATTTATATGCCTCTTCCTTGGATTTAACATTATCCCTAATCTCCCTTGTTAGCCACAGTTGAGTACCTTCCCCATTTTATTTTTACTCCAGACAGGGATGTGCAATTGTTGAAATTCATCCATGTAATCTATAAATGTCTGCCATTGCCTATGCACTATCAACCCTTTAAGTATCATTTGCCAGTCTATCCTAACCAATTCATGTCTCATACCATCGAAGTTACCTTTCCTTAAGTTCAGGACCCTAGTCTCTGAATTAACACTGTCACTCTCCATCTTAATTAAGAATTCTACCATATTATGGTCACTCTTACTCGCAGAACAAGATTGCTAATTAGTCCTCTCTCATTACACAACACCCAGTCTAGGATGGCCAGCTCTCTAGTTGGTTCCTCGACATATTGGTCTCGAAAACCATCCCTAATACACTTCAGGAAATCCTCCTCCACCGCATTGCTACCAGCTTGGTTAGCCCAATCTATATGGAGATTAAAGTCGCCCATGATAACTGCTGTACCTTTATTGCAAGCATCCCTAATTTCTTGTTTGATGCCATCCCCAACCTCACGACTACTGTTTGGTGGTCTGTACACAACTCCCACTAGCGTTTTCTGCCCTTTGGTATTCCGCAGCTCTAATGTGCAATCAGGCTGTGTTGACCTCTTGGGGAGGTCTCTTCCACCCATCAGAAGGAAAGGGGACCTCCCAGCTTGCTGTGACTCCTTCCATGAGCATAGGGAGGGAGTCATCGGAGAGCCTGGGTGCCATCCTGCGCCTTTGAGCAGTCATTGTCAGTGTTTGTTGCTCTTCAATGCTGGAGAACACTGACAGCACATGAATTTGGACATGGTTCCTTTCAGGAAACAGGCTGATGACGCAACATCAAATGATGTTGCCAGACTCACTTCCTCTAATTGGCTGGGAAATGAACTGGGTGGGCTTAATAAGCCCCATCAAGGGTCATTCATTTCACAGAGTGAGATGGAGCCAGCAGCGGAGTTGGGACCCGCCACCAATGTCTTCTCTTCCCATTCCCACATCATCACCTGAAGAGCCCCCCGAGGATCCATCCTTTCTTGGCTACATGCTGACCCCTGGTGACATCCTCTACAAACACAGGGTCAGCTTTCCCATGCACAATAATGGCACCCAGCTTCCCCACTCCACTGCTTCTCTTGACTCCTCTATTGCCTCTGAGCTTTCAGACTGCTCATCCAAAATCCAGTGTTTACTGGATTTAATTACATTTGTTTGAACCCAGCACAATTTTACAAGTTTATGCTCTCACTGGAAATGTACAACGGGAATTCAGGCACATGCCCATTATGACATTCTGTGTATTCTCATTCCCATTATGCACTCCTGGCGGGTGAAGCAAAAACTCAAATTAACCCAACAGTGTTTTAGGCAGCATTTTTTTTTAAACTTATTCTTAGGATATGCATTTATTGCCTATCCTTAGTTGACCTGAGGTTTGACGCAAGTGAATGGCTCACCAGGCCACTTCAGAGTCAACCACGTTAGTGTGGGATTGGAGTCACATTATAGGCCACACCCAAAAAGGACAGCAGGTTTCCTTCCCCAAAGGATATTGGTGAACCAGTTGGGTTTTTATGAAAATCCGACAGCTTCTTGGGCACTTTTGCTGATACCGGCATTTATTAATTCCAGATTTAAAAAAAAATTCAATCTCAAACTGACATGTGGGATTTGAATTTACAATCTCTGCATTAATCGTCCATTAACATAACCACAACACTACCATACCCTTTTGTGATGCAGACTGTCAGAGATGAAAAATACATTGATTATATAAAGAACCTACTGATTATGTTGTGAATCTAAAATCTCATTACAGAGTTTTCGTTTACATTCTTTTTTGGGAGGGGCATTTTTTCTTTTTCCATCTCTTTTTGTGCCCGGTGACAAATGCTGTTCCCTGACTCAGAGGTTAGGTAAACCTAATTTATTCTGAGGTCTCTGCTAGTGCTGCTGCTGAGGCAGACACAGAGCGTGGAGCAGTCAGGCTTCTCATCCTCTGAATTTCCTTCTTGCTTTATGGGGACATGTCTCTCTCTCTCTCTCTCTGATATTTAAATCATGCTGTTTGGGGAATTGTGGGCTGACACCCATATCCTACACCCTGTGGTGTAAAGTGCTTGAGCATCAGCATGTGGCACCACCATAGTGCCATATATCCAGGTCATCTTGAACGTATTTTTGTGATCAACACTGCAAGATGAATTTGTGATCATTTCTGGCTCTAGGGGATCATTTCATAGAGCATGCCTGAACAAACAGCAGCAAAGACAGAAACCTTGCTGTGAATTTTCAGTGTAAGCACAGCCAGAAGAAGATGATGTATGATGCAACGTGTAACTGCAAAAGGCAAAGTCCCAGTGTGTTAGTGAGGTAAATGGGCCAGGAGATCCTGAGCTCGCTCATCAAAATGTACGGGTTAATTTGCTGTGGTGGGCACACAACTCGCGCAATTTACGTCATACATACAGGAGGTAGCACTTTGACAAATGTGAGGCACACAGCACCAGATGGGATTGAATTGTTGTACATATATAGGAGTTGGCACTGAGATGGATTTAAGCCATAGGAACATCCTGTGGTATGAATGAGAAAACCCATCCAGCCTATTCAGCTCAAGGCTGACTGTGGCTAGCAATAAGAAGGACAATTTTATTCTTGCTATGCATAAAGTTGGTTGAATGTTAAAGACTAGTTTTGGTCCTATGAATAGGGCCATTCGAATTTTCCAGCACTTCAATTTCTGCAGCAAGCCAATTAAGTTCTTCAGCATGATGATGCAGACTCTCCAGCAAACTACAGAAAAGCACAAGAGGGCAGGAAAAAGAGTGGGAGAGCGCTAGTGATAGGGGATTCGATTGTAAGGGGAATAGATAGGTGTTTCTGCGGCCGCAAGCGAGACTCCAGGATGATATGTTGCCTCCCTGGTGCAAGGGTCAAGGATGTCTTTGAGCGGGTGCAGGACATTCTGAAAAGGGAGGGTGAAACAGCCAGTTGTCGTAGTGCACATTGGTACTAACGATATCGGTAAAAAAAGTGATGAGGTCCTACAAGACGAATTTAAGGAGCTAGGGGCTCAATTAAAAATTAGGACCTCAAAAGTAGTAATCTCAGGATTGCTACCAGTGCCACGTGCTAGTCAGAGTAGGAATCGCAGGATAGCTCAGATGAATACGTGGCTTGAGCAGTGGTGCAGCAGGGAGGGATTCAAATTCCTGGGGCATTGGAACTGGTTCTGGGGGAGGTGGGACCAGTACAAACCGGACGGTCTGCACCTGGGCAGGACCGGAACCAATGTCCTCGGGGGTGTGTTTGCTCGTGCTGTTGGGGAGGAGTTAAACTAATATGGCAAGGGGATGGGAACCAATGCAGGGAGACAGAGGGAGACAAAAGCAAAAGACAGAAAGGAGATGAGTAAAAGTGGAGGGCAGAGAAACCAAAGGCAAAAAACAAAAAGGGCCACTGAATACAAAGGGGCTGCAGGAGGGGTCAAAACTAAAAATCATGGTTTAAAAACTAGTATTAAAACACTCTACCTAAACGCACGCAGCATTCAAAATAAAGTAAATGAGTTGACGGCACAAATCATTACAAATGGGTATGATTTGGTGGCCATTGCAGAAACGTGGTTCCAGGGTGGCCAAGACTGGGAATTAAACATACAGGGGTATCTGACGATTCGGAAAGATAGACAAGAAGGGAAAGGAGGTGGGGTAGCTCTGTTAATAAAGGATGATATCATGGCAGTTGTGAGAGACGATATTGGCTCTAATGAACAAAATGTTGAATCATTGTGGGTGGAGATTAGAGATAGTAAGGGGAAAAAGTCACTGGTGGGTGTAGTTTATAGGCCCCCAAATAATAACTTCACAGTGGGGAGGGCAATAATCAAGGGAATAATAGAGGCATGTGAAAAAGGAACGGCAGTAATCATGGGGTAATTTAACCTACATATCGATTGGTCAAATCAAATCGCACGGGGTAGCCTGGAGGAGCAATTCATAGAATGCATACGGGATTGTTTCTTAGAACAGTATGTTACAGAACCTACAAGGGAGCAAGCTATCTTAGATCTGGTCCTGTGGAATGACGCAGGAATAATAAAGGATCTCCTAGTAAAAGATCCTCTCGGAATGAGTGATCACAGAATAGTTGAATTTGTAATACAGATTGAGGATGAGGAAGTCGTGTCGCAAATGAGCGTACCATGCTTAAACAAAGGGGACTACAGTGGGATGAGGGCAGAGTTGGCTAAAGTAGACTGGAACCACAATTGAGGAACAGTGGAGGACTTTTAAGGAGCTCTTTCATAGTGCTCAACAAAAATATATTCCAGTGAAAAAGAAGGGCGGTAAGAGAAGGGATAACCAGCCGTGGATAACCAAGGAAATAAAGGAGAGTATCAAATTAAAAAACCAATGCCTATAAGGGGGCCAATGTTAGTGGGAAAATAGAAGATTGGGAACATTTTAAACGACAGCAAAGAATGACTAAGAAAGCAATAAAGAAAGGAAAGATAGATTACGAAGGTAAACTTGCGCAAAACATAAAAACGGATAGTAAAAGCTTTTACAGATATATAAAACGGAAAAGAGTGACTAAAGTAAATGTTGGTCCCTTAGAAGATGAGAAGGGGGATTAAATAATGGGAAATGTAGAAATGGCTGAGACCTTAAACAATTATTTTGCTTCAGTCTTCACAGTGGAAGACACAAAAACCATGACAAAAATTGCTGGTCACAGGAATGTGGGAAGGGAGGACCTTGAGACAATCACTATCACTAGGGGGCTAGTGCTGGACAGGCTAATGGAACTCAAGGTAGACAAGTCCCCTGGTCCTGATGAAATGCATCCCAGGGTATTAAAAGAGATGGCAGAAGTTATAGCAGATGTATTCATTATAATGTACCAAAAGTCTCTGGACTCTGGGGAGGTATCAGCGGATGGGAAAGCAGCTAATGTAACGCCTCTGTCTAAAAAAGGGAGCAGGCAAAAGGCAGATAACTATAGGCCGGTTAGTTTAACATCTGTAGTGCGGAAAATGTTTGAAACTATCATTAAGGAAGAAATAGTGGGACATCTAGATAGGAATAGTGCAATCAAGCAGATGCAGCTTGGATTCATGAAGGGGAAATCATGTTTAACTAATTTACTGGAATTCTTTGAGGATATAACGAGCATGGTGGATAGAGGTGAACCGATGGATGTGGTGTATTTAGATTTTCAAAAGGCATTCGATAAGGTGCCACACAAAAGGTTACTGCAGAAGACAAGGGGACGCGGAGTCAGAGGAAATGTATTAGCATGGATAGAGAATTGGCTGGCGAACAGAAAGCAGAGAGTCGGGATAAATGGGTCCTTTTCGGGTTGGAAATCGGTGGTTAGTGGTGTGCCACATGGATCAGTGCTGGGACCACAACTGTTTACAATATACATAGATGACCTGGAAGAGGGGACAGAGTGTAGTGTCACAAAATTTGCAGATGACACAAAGATTAGTGGGAAAGTGGGTTGTGTAGAGGACACAGAAAGGCTGCAAAGAGATTTAGATAGGTTAAGCGAATGGGCTAAGGTTTGGCAGATGGAATACAATGTCGGAAAGTGAGAGGTCATCCACCTTGGGGGAAAAAAAACAGTAAAAGGGAATATTATTTGAATGGGGAGAAATTACAACATGCTGTGGTGCAGAGGGTCCTGGGGGTCCTTGCACATGAATCCCAAAAAGTTAGTTTGCAGGTGCAGCAGGTAATCAGGAAGGCGAATGGAATGTTGGCCTTCATTGCGAGCGGGATGGAGTACAAAAGCAGGGAGGTCCTTCTGCAACTGTATAGGGTATTGGTGAGGCCGCACCTGGAATACTGCGTGCAGTTTTGGTCACCTTACTTCAGGAAGGCTATACTAGCTTTGGAGGGGGTACAGAGACGATTCGCTCGGCTGATTCCGGAGATGAGGGGGTTACCTTATGATGATAGATTGAGTAGACTGGGTCTTTACTCGTTGGAGTTCAGAAGGATGAGGGGTGATCATATAGAAACATTTAAAATAATGAAAGGGATAGACAAGATAGAGGCAGAGAGGTTGTTTCCACTGGTCAGGGAGACTAGAACTAGGGGGCACAGCCTCAAAATACGGGGGAGCCAATTTAAAACCGAGTTGAGAAGGAATTTCTTCTCCCAGAGGGTTGTGAATCTGTGGAATTCTCTGCCCAAGGAAGCAGTTGAGGCTAGCTCATTGAATGTATTCAAGTCACAGATAGATAGATTTTTAACCAATAAGGGAATTAAGGGTTATGGGGAGCGGGCGGGTAAGTGGAGCTGAGTCCACGGCCAGATCAGCCATGATCTTGTTGAATGGCGGAGCAGGCTCGAGGGGCTAGATGGCCTACTCCTGTTTCTAATTCTTATGTTCTTATATTCAGAGTTGGTTCCCCAGTGCTGCAAGAGAGGGCAAGATGACAGCACTAAATTCCAAGTAGCAAAACATCCAAGCAAATTATTATGGTTTTGATATTTTTTCGAGCATTTAAATGTATCTCATTCAGTTACAAAAAGGACTGATTCCATTGTTCTTCTATATTGCAAATACAATGTCATAAATAATTGTTGCATCTCTGTGCATGAGCAAGTGGGCATTTAAACACCACTCCATGTAAAACTGCAGGTTTCTCATCTCTCATCAGCTAAAATGATTGGCTTTCATGGACAAAGTTACTAAATAGAATCCAAAATGCAACACAATTTTTCACAGTCACAAACAGGAAAAATCATCCTGCTTTTAGCAATGGTAAAGAAAAGGGTTGGGTTTTCGGTTGGAGGCTTCTTGGGGCACTAATGGTACATTTTGTGCCGGGAAATGGTTTGCGTTGGCATCCACAAATTTCAGTAGCTGGGCCCTGAGTGTGGAGCAGAGCTCTAAGGGTGGCGTTCCACACCTCTCTTAGGGCGCTTGGGCGGCTGAACAACTGAAAATCCTTTGCTAGAGTCGGCTTTAGAACGTCCTAAGAGAGGCCTCCTTGCAAAAGAAATTGGGACACAAAACACAGAAAACATTTCCAATACATTACTGACCCCAAATAAAGCTAATTTGCACAAAGAAAACAAAAAAAAATCACTCTTGCCTCATGCAGTCATTCCTTCCCTAACTGCTGCCTCCTTAAGTACAGGTGCTCCTAAGGGATTGTGGGATCCCTTGGGACTTCAGGGATGAGCCCTCTGGTGGCTACACAAGATATTTACAGGTTTACATATATAACAACACTCCTTCACCCCCCCCCCGCTCCCCCCAAAGTCAATCGTGTAACTATTTACAAGGTGAGTTGATCTGGGGCCTTTTGTTCCCTGGTTAGTCGTCTCGGTGCAAATGCTGGTTTTGGTGAATCGTTTGGGCCCTCGCTGGGCTGCTGTGCAGCTGGCCTTGCTGGGCTGCCTGGTGTGGTGAGTCCTACTGGGCTGCTGCGGATGATGGGTTCTGCTTCGTGGTCAACCGTGGTGTCGGTTGCCACTAGTGTCAAAGAAGGTAGGGTCCAATGTGGGTTGCTCTGGATAGTCCGTGAACCTGAGTTTGATTTGATTCAAGTGTTTCTGGTGAATGAGTCCATTTGAAAGTTTGACCCGAAACACCCTACACCCCTCTTTGGCCACAACCGTGCCGGGAAGCCACTTGGGACCTTGTCCATAGTTTAACACAAATACAGGATCATTGATTTCAATTTCACGTGACACATTTGCGCTATCTTGATATGTACTTTGTTGAAGCCGCCTGCTCTCTACCTGTTCATGTAGATCAGGGTGGACTAACGAGAGCCTTTTCTTAAGTGCCCTTTTCATGAGCAGTTCAGTGGGTGGAATCCCAGTGAGCGAGTCGGGTCACGTGTGGTAGCTAAGCAGGACTCGGGATAGGTGAGTCTGCAGTGAGCCTTCAGTTACCCTCTTCAAGCTCTGCTTGATGGTTTGCATTGCTCTCTCTGCTTGACCATTGGCTGCTGGTTTGAACGGGGCAGATGTAACATGTTTGATCCCATTTTGGGTCATGAACTCTTTGAACTCGGCACTTGTGAAACATGGCCCGCTGACGCTCGCAAGAACATCAGGCAGGCCGTGCATGGCAAACATGGCCCACAGGCTTTCGGTGGTGGCAGCAGACGTGCTTGCTGACATTATCTCACATTCAATCCATTTGGAGTATGCATCTACAACCACTAGGAACATTTTATCCAAAAACGGGCCTGCATAGTCAATATCGACCCTGGACCCTGGTTTGGAGGGCCAAGACCATAGACTTAGTGGCGCCTCCCTGGATGCATTGCTTAACTGCGAGCATGTGTTACATTTGTGCACACAGGACTCTAAGTCCGCAATGATACCGGGCCACCGCACGTGGGATCTGGCTATCGTTTTCATCATTACAATGCCTGGGTGAGTACTGTGGAGATCACTGATGAAAGTGTCCCTGCCCTTATTGGGGATTACTACCTGATTACCCCACAGAAGGCAGTCTGCCTGTATAGACGTTTCATCTTTGCGTCGCTCTTACGGCATTATCTCTTCCTGCATTTCTAATGGGACACTGGACCAGCTCCCGTGAAGCGCACAATTTTTTAACAGGGACAGTAAGGGGTCCTGGCTTGTCCAGTTTCTAATCTGTCGGGCTGTGATGGGTGATTGCTCACTCTTGAATGCTTCCATTACCATGACTAAATCTGTGGGCTGTGCCATTTCCACCCCCGTGGTGGTCAGCCTACTGAGAGCATCGGCACAGTTTTCTGTGCCTGGCCTGTGGCTGATGGCGTAGTTGTATGCGGACAACGTGAGCGCCCATCTCTGGATGCGGGCTGATGCATTCGTATTGATCCCCTTATTTTTGGGAAAAAAAGGATATCGGTGGCTTATGGTCAGTTTCCAATTAAAATTTGAGCCCAAACAGATATTGATGCATTTTCTTTACCCCATAAACACACACTAACGCTTCTTTTTCAATCATGCTGTAGGTTCTCTCATCCTTAGACAGACTTCTGGATGCATAAGCAACCGGTTGCAGTTTCCCAGATTCATTAGCTTGTTGCAATACACACCTGACGCCATATGATGATGCATCACATGCTAGTACCAAACGCTTACATGGATCATACAAGCAATTTGTTTGAGCATAACAATTTTCTAACTTTTACAAAGGCATTTTCTTGGCTTTTACCCCATACCCATTTTTCTCCTTTACGCAGTAAGGCATGCATTGGTTCTAACAGTGTGCTGAGACCCGGTAAGAAGTTATCAAAGTAATTTAGGATTCCTAGAAACAACCGCAGCTCCGTCACGTTCTGTGGCCTCGGTGCGTTCTCGAATGCCTTTGTCTTCGAATAGGTGGGCCTGATGCCATCCACCGCGATTCTTCTCCCCAGGAACTCCACTTCAGACGCCAGGAAACTGCATTTCGTGCATTTTAACCTGAGCCCCACGCAGTTGAGTCGACTAAGAACCTCCTCCAGGTTCTGCAGATGCTCGACTGTGTCCCGACCTGTAACCAAGGTGTCGTCCTGGAAGACCACCGTGCGCGGGACCGACTTCAGTAAGCTTTCCATGTTTCTCTGGAATATCGCCGCGGCTGATCGAATCCCAAACGGGCATCTGTTGTAAAGGAAGGGACCTTTGTGCGTGTTGATGCAGGTGAGGCCCTTCGATGATTCCTCCAGCTCCTGCGTCAAATAGGTCGAGGTCAATTCCAGCTTCGTGAACGTCTTTCCTCCGCCAGCATCGCAAAAAGGTCGTCTGCCTTTGGTAGTGGGTATTGATCCTGCAGGAAGAAACGATTGATAGTTACTTTGTAATCGCCACAGATTCTGATGGTGCCGTCTCCCTTGAGGACTGGGACAATAGGACTGGCCCACTCACTGAACTCGATCGGCGAAATGATGCCCTCTCGTTGCAGCCGGTCCAGCTCTATCTCCACCCTCTCTCTCATCATATACAGTACTGCTCTCGCCTGTGATGGATGGGTCGTGCCCCCGGAATTAGGTGGATCTACACTTTTGCTCGTTGGAATTTCCCGATGTCTGGTTCGAACAGCGAGGGGAATTTGTTTAAGACCTGGGCACACGAAGTGCCGTCGATGGGCGAGAGCGCTCGGACGTCGTCCCCGTTCCAGTCTATCTTTCCCAGCCAGTTCCTGCCGAGCAGCGTGGGACCATCCCCCGTGCCACCCAGAGTGGTAGCTTGTGCACTGCTTCATCGTAGGAGACTTTTACAGTAGCACTGCCGATTACAGGAATCAATTCCTTTGTGTAAGTTCTCAGTTTAGTGCGAATGGGAGTCAGGATTGGCCTTGAGGCCTCGCTGCACCACAATTTATCGAAAGTCTTTTTGATCATAATGGACTGGCTCGAGCCTGTGTCCAGCTCCATTGACACGGGAGTCCATTTAATTCAACCTTCAGCATTATCGGGAGACACTTTGTGGTAAATGTGTGCACCCCATATACCTCTGCCTCCTCGGTCTGAGACTCTGGTTCGTTGTGATCTGCCGTGGATCTGTCCTCCTCTGCAACGTGGTGGTTTTCAGGATTAACAGGGTTTGTAGCTCACCTGAACATACATTGGAGGTGTTCCATTGTTCCACAGCCCTTGCAAACGTATCCTGTGAAGCGGCATGAATGGAAACGATGATCACCCCCCACTGCGCCAAAAAGGTGTTAATGGCCTTGCAATCATCACCCTTGATGGTGGATTCTGAGACATCTGCGGACGTGCGGCTGCAGGCATGTGGGGCCAGCCCTGTATGTTGCGATTTCAAAACATCACTTTTTTCACAGTACTTGTAACAGCACTCGTGTGCTAAGAGATTTGCTTAGTATTATCACTGGTGGCAATGAATGCCTGGGCTATCGCTATGGCTTTACGCAAGGTTGGGGTCTCTACAATCAAAAGTTTGCGAAGTATCACTTCATGGCCAATGCCAAGTACGAAGAAGTCCCTGAGCATGTGCTCCAAATGTCCTTCAAATTTGCAATGTCCTGCAAGGCATCTCAGTTGGTGCAGACGTGAGGAGAATCGCCCTTCGTTTGGCACTTCTCCTTCCAACTCGTTGACCACGAAGTATTGGTCGAGTCGCTTCATGAAGGTTTCCCAATCATCTCCCTCCAAAAATTTCTCCAGGATGCTCACTGTTCTCTGCATCATTGGGTTCATCATCTGTCTCTTGTCGCCAGTTGTTAAGTATGAATCAAGAGTCTGACTAGATATACTGTGAGCTCAAAGTAAAGTGTGACCGTAGTCTTTTATTGCAGGTCTCCAGAATGCCTCTCCAGCCTGTGAGGTCTCCTTAAGTACAGGTGCTCCCAAGGGATTGTGGGATCCCTTGGGACTCTAGGGGATGAGTCCTCTGGTGGCTACACAAGGTATTTACAGGTTTACATATATAACAGGGCAGTGACTTCCAGCGTCTGGCCATGTGCAGTTAAACACGGAAATCCAGAAGTTGCTGTCCGATTTGCCCTGCTTCTCTACAAACTTCGCTACACCGGTACCTCGTTGCATTACTCACCAATAAAACACATGAATGGTACTTACCCACTAGATACCTACTAAACATGCTAGAAAAAGTTTGGGCTTGTCCATTCAAGTGTAAATGATTTTTTAATGGCATGATGGGCTGGCATTTCGAGGAGTTTGCGACCATTTTTCCACTTGGGTGAAGCGCTAAAACAAGTTTTTTGGCGCTAAATGAAGCAAACAAAATTGGTTTTGTGGCGGCGCTAAAACTTTGCACCCGCCCGATGTTTTGAGCGTTTGGACGATGTCAATCATCGTGCAATGCTGCGCTAGCGCCCCGGGTGGAATTTTCTTGCACATCAACCGATTTAGCATCTGCCCGGGAACCCACCAGCAAAAAGTAGTCTCAGCTGGACCCGTGGCGCATCCAGCACTAATGGCTTCATCTTGAAAACCGAGGATAGATAAGTTTACTGCTGTGTTGTAAGGATATAAAATTGTTGAAGTTAATAAAAATTAGAACATTACTACAGTACTGATCTTTTTTTCTGTAACTCAAAACTTGAGCATTTGGAAGGAATAGATAATGTCACTTTTTACCTTGCTTTAGTGACGAATGATATGTTGTTACATTTTCTGTTCTGAGCAAACCTTTTCTTGTGTTTATGGATCATCCTGTCAAACAGATTTTGCTCACTTCATTGGCATTACTGGGCTATTTTCTTCTCTTCAAAGCCAATAATGGCTCACCACTGTCCTGTCTGAGATCAGCAAACTTCACGCAGGCAAGTGGGTTAAGCCTGAGACCTTTATGATCTGCAGAGCCGTTTTGTAATGTTCCATTTTCTTCATCTAGTGAAAGTGAGTGGAGGGTTAGGGAAAGGTATGGCCAGGTGCAGCCTGTTCTCACTCATCAAGCATACGTGTGCAATTTCTAGAAGGTTCACTCAACCAGCTGTCATTGTCTTGGGACATTAGCCAATTATATAGTGGCCATTGCTGTCTTGACTAATTCAGTATCGAAAAGGATTTGGAGAAGAAGGCTGCGTTTATCATAGCGAAGTTAATAGTTTATAGTTTACAATTGTCAGTTTATAGTTTGTTGTAAAGGACATTTAAGGACATTTTAAAAGATGGGATTATACGATGTCAGCCATTATATCTGGCTGCTATATTTACACAGCATCAAGCTGCAAGAAGGCTTATTGATCATTTTGAACGTAATCAAAGAGGTCGCAGACGTATGGGGTGGAAGCCTTACCCCCAACGAGTTTACAGGGAACAGCGCTCATACCTGCAGCTCTCTGAGGCACAGTGCGTTCAAAGGCTGCGCTTCTGCAAAGAAGTGCTGACAAAGATATGCCAGCTCATAAATGCAGACCTATGGCCTCGTCAACAGGGTGCACTGCCCGTCAGGGTGACAGTGACTGTGGCACTTGCCTTCAAAGCCTCCGGCTCCTTTCAGGCATCAGCGGGGGACATATGCTCCATCTCGCAGCATGCTACACAGCGCTGCATTCGTCAGGATGAACTTCATAAACTTTCCAATGACCAAGGAGGCCCAGAATGAGAGGGCTGCAGGTTTTGGACGATTTATTGGCTTCAAGGTTCTGGGTGCCATTGACCGTATGCACATTTCCCTGCGAGCACCTTTACACAATCCAGAGGTTTACTGAAATGGAAAGGGATTCCACTCCATGAACGTTCAGATCGTCTGCGATCATACTCAGCGCATCATTGCAGTAAATGCCCAATATCCAGAGTGCACCCATGATGCTTTCATCTTGCACCAGAGCACTGTCTAGGCCTGTTGCAGCATCAACCACAAGGCCAGAGCTGGATGCTCGGGGACAAAGATTACGGCCTTACCACCTGGCTCATGACCCCCCTCTGGAACCCTGCCACAGAAACCGAGCATCGCTATAATGAGAGCTGCAGCCACATGCAACATCATTGAATGGACAATTGGGGTGCTCAATCAGTGCTCCCGGTGCCTGGACCACTCTGGAGGCTGCCTGCAATACTCCCCTCAGCAGGTCTCGGAGTTCATTGTGGTGTGCTGCATTCTGCACAACTTAGCCATCATGAACGGACAGGAATTGCCAATGGGAATTGCAGAACCACCTAAGGAGGAGCCTGACGAGGAACCCATGCCACCACCACCCCCACCACAGGGGAGACGGCGTGGAAATGTTGCCGCTGCAAAAGCCTTGTGTTAGCAGCTGATAATTGAATGATTTGCTTGAAGAGTAAACCGTTTGACCATTGCTGGCCACTCCATCCCACCATGTTGACTATTTCCCTCTTATTCTGCAAATGAGACACTATACAGGAATGGTTAAGGTAAACAATAGATTTTCTCCAAAATGTAAACTTTTCCAACTTTGTAAATGTTCAATAAACATTGAAAACTTTAAAAACTTTCATAAAATAACAACAGGAACAACAACAAGAGCAGCAACACAACAACCCCTACCCAACGTCTTTTAGCACCGGGTGCTCTTCCCCCCCCCCCCCCCCCCCCACTTACCCTTACCCCTAGCCCCCTCCCTCGCCTGCACTCCCTTCCCAAAGTGGCACCAGTTCGTGCAACAAGGCGGCCAGAGTACTACTGTATTAGGGGGAGAGACAATGGAGATGCCATGTGTGGATCAACTGGAGAAGCTCGGAGTATGGAAGGCCCGGTTTCTGACTGGCAAGCCTCTTGCTCGGCGTCGTCAGTCACGGATCTGGGTGTGACACTGGGAACTGCAGTGTCACTACTGGAGGCCATCAGTAGCACGTGTGCATTGACAGCCCCACAGGTTTTACGCCATGCATGGACAATCTGCAAACCTACCTCCGTAACGGTCACAGTGAGTGTCGTGCTCGCGGGAATCCTACCCAGGACCTCGAGGAGCTGTCAGGTGAGCTGGGCACTCTCCCTCGACAGTGACACCATGTCCAGTAGACTGGGTCTTTACTCGTTGGAGTTCAGAAGGATGAGGGGTGATCTTATAGAAACATTTAAAATAATGAAAGGGATAGACAAGATAGAGGCAGAGAGGTTGTTTCCACTGGTCGGGGAGACTAGAACTAGGGGGCACAGCCTCAAAATACGGGGGAGCCAATTTAAAACCGAGTTGAGAAGGAATTTCTTCTCCCAGAGGGTTGTGAATCTGTGGAATTCTCTGCCCAAGGAAGCAGTTGAGGCTATTGAATGTATTCAAGTCACAGATAGATAGATTTTTAACCAATAAGGGAATTAAGGGTTACGGGGAGCGGGCGGGTAAGTGGAGCTGAGTCCATGGCCAGATCAGCCGTGATCTTGTTCAATGGCGGAGCAGGCTCGAGGGGCTAGATGGCCTACTTCTGTTCCTAATTCTTATGTTCTTGTGTTCTTATGTCTGCCTCCTGTCAGCAGACCGGCTTTGCCGACACCCTCCGGAGAGACGGGATTTGACCCCAGAACTGCATTGCTGCACGCCACTACTTGTCCCAAGAGCCTCGGATATGTCAAAGCCAGAGAATGCACACGCACACGCATTTATACCATGCTGTGTGAATGTAATACAGTCCTTTGTTTAATTGCCTTGGAAGATGCACGTGGTTCATCAGGGGACATCGACGTGCGGAAATATCTTATGAGATCTCAGAAAGCAATCTTAATGATGTGTAAAGATCATTCATGGAAAATAGTGTGCCAAACTAAACCTACCTATGTGTCCTGCATTTTAGGAGGCAACCTAAGGAGCGCTGAGACCCAGCAACAGCATCAGAACAAATAGGACGTTAGATTTATAATTTCAGTAATGAAGGAGTGCATGATTGAAAATGGTACTCACTCTGACGGCCCTCGTGAGATCGTTACATTTTTTTCTACACCGGTCCGCAGTTCTTGCTACAGTTCTGAAGAAAGAGACCTCCTCTGCAATCTCCCCCTTGATTTTTTAAAATATTGCTAGGAGGGGTCTACTTCCACGCTTCCTACATAGGTCTCCACAACAGTAACCAATGCCTCGCTTGCCTCCATAGTGAACCTCCTGGCCCGTTGCCTATCTTCCTCGATGTCTCTGTGCTGTTCCATGGTCGAAATCAAAACTGAAATGGCTGATTCAACCTCGGGTGTATGTGCATGTGCACGGGTGCCTGCATTAGCATTTGCAATCGGACAGCTGACCAGAAACGCGGGAGGAAGAAAAAAAAATTGCGCATGCGCAGAAAGGCCAATGTTTTTTTCCATGGCGGAACTTTGGGCTCCGGCACACAAAATCTGTTGTGTAATGCTAGAGCAAATGCTAACGCTCGTTGCCATTTGGCGAAAGTTGCACACTCTAGCGCTAATACTAACCCGGCATTAAACTATATATTTCTCCGCGATTTGCGCCCAAAAACGGGCAAAATTGCAAAAACCCGAAAATCCAGCCTGATGAGTCTTAACTAATACCAAACAACCTCTCTGGCACTGAAAATTTAATTTTACAATGGTGGAATCTAATTCCTTCAGATTTTAATTAAATTTAATTGTTGAAGATTTAAAACAAAAGTAAAATAAAAATTATTTTTAAACTTTCTCTCTCTCTCTCTCTCTCTCTCTCTCTCTCTCTCTCTCTCTCTCTCCCATATTTCTTTCCCATAATCTAACATACACTTTAAAGTCTGCGTGAATCAGTAAAGATTCTTCAATCCGATTGGATGCTTGTCCTGGTCTCTCAGGTCCCAGATTCCCGTATAGGGCGCCGTGCTGAAATGGCTCTCTAATTACTGTAAGTTGTCGCACAATAGCCCATTAAAAGTCTTTGAGCAGCTGTAAGCATAATGAACAGCGAGTGCAGTTTGTTTGCTGGCGACCACAAATTAGGGCCATTATGTAAATTATTTTAACTTTACTTCGCTTTCCTATTTGTTTACTTCTGTCCCATCAAGGAACTTGGAATTCCATTTCTTCTTCTGACCATCTTCATTAACCTAGCATTACATTAACCTATCATTTCTCTTTTCAGATAATGACCAACCCACAGTGTATTTCTTGCATTTTCTGTTTTTATCGGCTTTCTTTTTACCACTATAATATTTTTATTTAATTGAATAAGATGGGGATGATATTTCATATTTCTAAGTTTATAAGACAATGGGCTAGAATTTCCCCAGCCTAACACATGATTTTTTTCGCATTAAAAGTGCTTTTTTGTTCTTAAAATGAATTGGTCAAAATTCCCCAAACCTTAAGAATGGCATTTTGAAAATATCAACAAAAAGCGGATCGCCAATGTGCAACGCGAAAAAAATCGCGAAAAAAAACCACACCACATAAGTTTGGCCATTCGGTGAACCCGTTTTTTGAAAAAAAAATGCATGAGAAAAGCAGGCATTGCAGCCTCAAACGTCAGTAAGTAGGAAGACCTGCAAAAAAGGTAAGTTAAAGTTTTTATTTTTTAATTCTTTTGCAGCAATTACTTAGTTAAGGGTCTTGTAAATGTTTTGTGATTTTTGTTTTTTGTCATTTTTGTTTCTGTTTTCTCCCCTCCCAGGGGGCCTATATTTTTTGCCTTGATAGGCCTCGGGCTAAAGTTGGCGACATCGCGGTTTTTAACGCGAATTGTTGTGGAATGCTGTTTTTTAAGAACAGGCATATTATGTGGCCAAATTTATCCCCTTAAAAAATGGCGACATTTTTATTTTATTTATTCACTATTTTGTCGTTATTTATCAAATAACGATAGGCTGGGGAATTTCTAGCCCAAATGAGTCTGTCATATTGTGGTGCTAAATATTTACGGTGTTGTAGAGTTGAGGAATATATGATTCTCCAGGTAATTAATTTAAAACAGTAAAGAAGAGCTTCTAAAAGCTTCCTGTGAAAACAAAGGCCAATAAATCACTTCATGGAGAAGTCTTGCACAAGCAGATAATTCTGTTCTAGGTTTCAGCAACAACAACCTGCATTTATATAATGCCTTTAATGTGGGAAAATGTCCCAAGGCACTTAACAGGCGCTTAATCATACAAAAATTGACATTGAGCCAAAGAAGAAGATATTAGGAGGTGTGATTAAAAGCTTGTCAAACTGTTTTGTTTTAAGGATGGTCTTAAAGGAGGACAGAGAGGTGCAGAGACATGATGTTTAGGGAGGGAATTCCGATACTTAGGGCCTAGATGGCTGAAGGCATGGCCAGCAATGGTGCAGCAAAGGGAGTGGGGAATGTGTAAGAGGCCAGATTTGGTGGAATGTAGAGTTCTTAGAGAATTGTAGGGCTGGAGCGGGTTACAAGACAGAGAAGAACAAGGCCATTGAGGATGAGAAAATTAAATTGGAGGCATTGGTGGACCGGGAGCCAGTGAGCACAGGAGTGAAGAGTGAATGGGACTTTGTGTGGATACAGGCAGCTGAGTTTTGGATGAGCGCAATTTTACCGAGTATTGAAAATGAGAGGTCGGTGCCAGGAGAGCACTGCAACAGTTGAGTCTGGAGGTAACAAAAGCAAGAATGAGGGTTTCAGCAGAAGATTGGCTGAGGCAGGTGTAATGAAGGATATTATTACAGAGATGGAAGTAGGCGATCTTTGAGATGGAAAATGAGGTTAGAAGCTCTGCTCGAGGTCAAATTGGACACCGACATTGTGAACAGCCTGAGACAATGGTGGGGACGGGGATGGGATCGGTAATCAGGGAACAGAGTTTGCAGTGGGGCTGGGGGTGCTTTGGGGGAGGGAATGGGAGGCGGTGGTGGTGAGGGCGCTGAAAACAATGGTTTTCATCTTCAGAATGCTTAATTGAGAATAGGATGGTAGAATAATAGTGAAAGGTTGGGGTAGAGGTTAGAGGGGGCAAGTTAGCCGAGAGGGGAGAAATGAAAGGAAGCATGACTGGGCAACAGGAAGGGAAGGAGACAGGAGAGAAGGGCCCAAGAGGGGTAAAATGAAGAAAAAGAAAAATGGAGATAGAAGTAATGGGCTCAGGTCTGGAGCACAGCAAAAATGTGCATGTGAATGGACAATATTTACTGTGATTTTTACAATTATTGAACCACTGTATCTTTCATTACCAATATAGAGTCATAAAAGTTGTTTAATTCCTTTTCAGGACTTATGTGCCAGTTTTGATCTTCGTAGAGCTCATGGAATATCCCACAACCGTGCAGTTTTCAACAGATTTGAATTGTATCGGTATGTTTTCCTATTGCTGAATATCTATTGCATGAATCATAAAATCTGAGGTTGAATGACATTAAAATATTGTATATACGATCAGAATTTCCAAAGTTTTATCTTGCTTATAATGAAACTTCCATTATCTGTGCCTGAATTATCTGCTTTCCTCAATATCTGGCAGAGTTTTCATGGGAAAAAGCCTCTTATGAGACATTGCCTCACTGCACAGTCAGTAACCTCAACTTTAACATAAATCAGCCTCATAAACCAAGAAAGATTAAATTCAATTTATATTATTTGTACTGTATTTGTGTTTATTCCTGCAGTGGGGTATTGTACGACCTTGTGTGTTAAGTCAGATTACAGGGACTGCTGAATTTCCACCTTTTTTTTATTATCCACTGTGGATCATGCATAATGGAGGTTTCACTGCAATATTGTCGATAGCAAGTACCTAATAGTGAGTTGAGAAAATGTAACCTGGTCTTCGACTACACACGAAATTGGCGCTGAATTTTCTCAATGTCCGTTGCGGCCACGTTGCACCAGAAAGTTAAGCCAATCACCAGCAGAGGGAGTTTCATGCAAATATCTTGGGTGGGTTAATTTACATATGAAATTATGTAACTTCTGCCATAATTACATTCTAACAGTTCACTGAGCAGCTTATGCCCCAGGGAACTTCAGTGCAAATTCAACACAGCCTTTGTAAGTCTTCCTTAGAGCACTTTGGGAGAGAAAGGGTAGGCTGCCAAGATTCTTTCCTCGACCGCTTTGCATTTTATCCACTCGGGAATCTCCAACCATCATCTGATGTCCCTCTTGCCAGAACCATGACAGTCGCAGGCCAGCTGTGCCCTTGGGGTAATATGACAGGGCAACATCTTGCCAAAGCGACTGAATTTTGCACAGGAAGACCTTCAAATCCTCGACAAAGAGGTGGAAGACAGGATGGACAGATTCCTGGGTGTCCCAGGCAACAAGCCAACCTGGAGGCTCAGCCTTGCTGTGTTGAGGATGGTGATCCTGGCACTCTCTGCCAACATTTACTGCCATGCTGCCTTATTCCCTCCTCTGCCATTCACTGCTGTTCCACCTCCTCCATAAGGATGACATATGACCACGAACAATGCCATAACTTCTCCAAAGGATGGGACGAACTTGAATCTAGCCTGGAGGCAGCGAAGGTTGAACTGGTTCCCACTGGTTCGATAGTTTAGTTCCACTCCAGCGGGGAGCTTGTTGAGAGTGAGATGAAGCATTGCAGCAAGGAAGATTAAGAAGAGCATTGGTGCGATGATGCAGTCCTGCTTGACCCCGGTCCGGATGTGGATTGGGTCTGTGGTGGATCCATTGGTCAGGATCTTTCTGACCAAAGATAACCTAAAGATGTTGATGGGGAACTCAACCATGGTGGAGCCGTTGATGGCCAGAAGGAGATGACTGGGTTTTGTTTTGCTTGAGATGGCTCTTACTGAGCATTTATGTGGTGCAAATACTACCTGCCACTTGTTAGCATCAAGGCTGGATGTTGTCCAAGTCCTACTGTAGGATGCCATGGGCTGCTTGATTATCAGAGTACTTGGAATCATCAGTGAACTTATGTTCAAGGGAAGTTCACCGATGAAGCAGCTGAAGATGATTGGGCAAAGGGCACTTTCCTGAGTAACTTCTTCAGCAAGTGATTGAGAAGCACCATTGGATGTTTAACTCATTTCCTCCTACTGTACCTATTTTCTCCAGACAATGGGCCCAAATTTCAACAGCCGCCTAGAGCAGCATAGTTATGGGTGGTACGCCGACTTTTTGGGGCAAAAAACACGCTAAAAATGTACCTGTTAAGTTGGCCGCTCCCTCGTCGTCCGGATCTATCAACGTGGTGCTGCAGAACCTGCAGGAGCCGGAGGGCCGGGGGGCGGGACTTAGGCCCAGTGCCTTGTGGAATGCCGGCAGGGGGTCGCATGTCTGTTTGAGCGTGCACGCATGTGCAATGGGCGTTTCAGCGTGTGCTCATGAGCAATGCAACAGGAAGCTTGGCGATCGGCCAATTAAAGGGAGAGCATCCTCAGTATCATTGGTAATGGACCATATATAAAGGTAAGGGTTAAATATTGATTTTTGTGTGGCTGAGGGAGTGGAAAGGAGTGCTGTATTGGTGGAAGAAAGGTGAGAAGTGTGATTTTTGAACATTACCTGAGTGTAAGTCCAATACACGAACGGCGCAAGAGCGTGTAACACGAACAAAGAATTTCTTCCATGAGGAAGTGGAGAAACTAGTGACTGTCATTGAGGAGAAATGGCTGGAGCTGGATATCAGCAAGAGTGGTCCATCAAAAGTTTAATCCAAGAAAATGAGAAGAAGATGGAACATAGTTGCAGAGGAATACTCTGCAGGGGTCAATACTGCAATATCTGGAAGCCAGTGCAAGAAGAAATGGCAGGACATTGGTCAAGTAGTGAGTATATAAGTAATATCTTCATCTTTAAATTGAATTGTAATTGAAAATGTGACATAGAAACATAGAAAATAGGTGCAGGAGTAGGCCGTTCGGTCCTTCGAGCCTGCACCACCATTCAATATGATCATGGCTGATCATACAACTTCAGTACCCCATTCCTGCTTTCTCTCCATACCCCTTGATCCCTTTAGCCGTAAGGATCACATCTAACTCCCTCTTGAATATATCTAATGATCTGGCCTCAACAACTTTCTGTGGTAGAGAATTCCACAGGTTCACAATTCTGAGTGAAGAAGTTTCTCCTCATCTCAGTCCTAAATGGCTTACCCCTTATCCTTAGACTGTGACCTCTAGTTCTGGACTTCCCCAACATTGGAAACATTCTTCCTGCATCTAACCTGTCCAATCCTGTCAGCATTTTATATGTTTCAATGAGATCCCCTCCTCATTCTTCAAAACTCCAGTGAATAAAGGCCCAGTTGATCCAGTCCCTCCCCATGTATCAGTCCCGCCATCCCGGGAATCAGTCTGGTGAACCTTCGCTGCACTCCCTTAATAGCAAGAACGTCTTTCCTCAGATTAGGAGACCAAAACTGAACACAATATTCCAGGTGAGGCCTCACCAAGGCCATGTACAACTGCATTAAGACCTCCCTGCTCCTATACTCAAATCCCCTAGCTATGAAGGCCAACATGCCATTTGCCGCCTTCATAACCTGCTGTATCTGCATGCCAACTTTCAATGACTGATGACCCATGACACCCAGGTCTCGTTGCACCTCCCCTTTTCCTAATCTGCTGCCAGTCAGATAATATTCTGCTTTCAGATTTTTGCCACCAAAGTGGATAACCTCACCTTTATCCACATTATATTGCCATGCATTTGCCCACTCACCTAACCTGTCCAAATCACCCTGCAACATCTTAGCATCCTCCTCACAGCTCACACCACCATCCAGCTTAGTGTCATCTGCAAACTTGGAGATATTACACACAATTCCTTCATCTAAATCATTGTAAATAGCTGGGGTCCCAGCACTGAGCCCTGCAGTACCCCACTAGTCACAGCCTGCCATTCTGAGAAGGACCCGTTTATCCCTACTCTCTGCTTCCTGTCTGCCAACCAGTTCTCTATCGTCGTCAATACATTACCCCCAATACCATGTGCTTTAATTTTGCACACCAATCTCTTGTCTGGGACCTTGTCAAAAGCCTTTTGTAAATCCAAATACACCACATCCACTGGTTCTCCCTTGTCCACTCTACTAGTTACATCTTCAAAAAATTCTAGAAGATTTGTCAAGCATGATTTCCCTTTCATAAATCCATGCTGACTTGGACCGATCCTGTCACTGCTTTCCAAATGCGCTGCTATTTCATCTTTAATAATTGATTCCAACATTTTCCCCACTACTGATGTCAGGCTAACCAGTCTATAATTCCCCATTTTCTCTCTCCCTCCTTTTTTAAAAAGTGGTGTCACATTAGCTACCCTCCAGTCCATAGGAACTGATCTAGAGTCGATAGACTGTTGGAAAATCATCACCAATGCATCCACTATTTCTAGGGCCACTTCCTTAGTCTGCATCCCAGCATACTTATCAGGCCCTGGGGATTTATCGGCCTTCAATCCCATCAATTTCTCTAACACAATTTCCTGACTAATAAGGATTTCCTTCAGTTCCTCCTTCTTGCTAGACCCTCGGTCCCCTAGTATTTCCAGTAGATTATTTGCGTCTTCCTTCATGAAGACAGAACCAAAGTATTTGTTCAATTGGTCTGCCATTTTTTTGTTCCCCATTATAAATTCACCTAATTCTGACTGCAAGGGACCTACGTTTGTCTTCACTAATCTTTTTCTCTTCACATATCGATAGAAGCTTTTGCAGTCAATTTTTATGTTCCCAGTAAGCTTCCTCTCATACTCTATTTTCCCCCTCCGAATTAAACCCTTTGTTCTCCTCTGCTGAAATCTAAATTTCTCCCAGTCCTCAGGTTTGCTTCTGGCCAATTTATATGCCTCTTTGTTGGATTTAACACTATCCCGAGTTTTCCTTGTTAGCCATGGTTGAGCCACCTTCCCCGTTTTGTTTTTACTCCAGACAGGGATGTACAATTGTTAAAGTTCATCCATGTGATCTTTAAATGTTTGCCATTGCCTGTCCACCATCAACCCTTTAAGTAGCACTCGCCAGTCTATTCTAGCCAATTCACGTCTCATACCATCGAACTTACCTTTCCCTAGTCTCTGAATTAACTCCATCTTAATAAAGAATTCTACCATATTATGATCACTTTTCCCCAAGGGGCCTCGAACAACAAGATTGCTAATTAATCCTCTCTCTCATTACACATCACCCAATCTAGGATGGCCAGCTCTCTATTTGGTTCCTTGACGTATTCATCTAGAAAACCATCCCTTATACACTCCAGGAAATCCTCTTCCACCGTATTGCTACCAGTTTGGTTAGCCCAATCTATATGCAGATTAAAGTCACCCTTGATAACTGCTGTACCTTTATTGCACGCATCCCTAATTTCCTGTTTGATGCCATCCCTAACCTCACTACTCCTGTTTGATGGTCTGTACACAACTCCCACTAGTGTTTTCTGCCCTTTGATGTTCTGCAGCTCTACCCATATAGATTCCACATCATCCAAGCTTAATGCGTTTATCTCCTCTTTAACCAGCAATGCTATCCCACCTCCTTTTCCTTTCTGTCCATCCTTCCTGAATGTTGAATACCCCTGGATGTTAAGTTCCCAGCCTTGGTCACCTTGGAGCCATGTCTCCGTAATCCCAATTACATCATATCCGTTCACAGCTATCTGTGCAGTTAATTCATCCACCTTATTATGAATGCTCCTTGCATTGAGACACAGAGCCTTCAGGCATGTTTTTTTAACACTCTTTGTCCTTTTAGAATTATGTTGTAATGTGGCCCTTTTTGATTTTTGCCTTTGCTTTCTCTGCCCACCACTTTTCCTTATCTCCTTTCTACCTTTTGCTTCTGCCCGCATTTTATTTCCCTCTGTCTCCTTGCATAATTCCCATCCCCCTGCCATATTAGTTTAAACTCTCCCCAACAGCACGAGCAAACACTCCCCCTAGGACATCGGTTCCGGTCCTGCCCAGGTGCAGAATATCCAGTTTGTACTGGTCCCACCTCCCCCAGTCCCAGGAATTTGAATCCCTCCCTCTTGCACCATTTCTCAAGCCGCGTATTCATCTTAACTATCCTGCTATTTCTACTCTGACTAGCACGTGGCACTGGTATCAATCCTGAGATTACTACCTTTCGAGATCCTACTTTTTAATTTAACTCCTAACTCCCTAAATTCAGCTTGTAGGACCTCATCCCATTTTTTTACCTATATGCATCACGACAACTGGCTGTTCACCCTCCTCCTCCAAAATGTCCTGCAGCCGCTCCGAGACATCCTTGACCCTTGCACCAGGGAGACAACATACCATCCTGGAGTCTTGATTGTGGCCGTAGAAGCGCCTATCTATTCCCCTTACAATAGAATCCCTTACCACTATAGCTCTCCCACTCTTTTTCCTGCCTTCCTGTGCAGCAGAGCTAACCATGGTGCCATGAACTTGGCTGCTGCTGCCTTCCCTTGATGCGTCATCTCCCCCAACAGTACCCAAAACGTTATATCTGTTTTGGCGGGAGATGACTGCAGGGGACCCCTGCACTACCTTCCTTCCACTGCTCTGCCTGATGGTCATCCATTCTCCATCTGCTTGTGTAACCTTTACCTGTGGTGTGACCAACTCACTAAACATGCTATTCACGACATCCTCAGCATCTCGGATGCTCCAGAGTGAGTCCATGCACAGCTCCAGTGCTGCAATGTGGTCTGTCAGGAGCTGCAGCTGGACACACTTCCTGCACACATAGTAGTCAAGAACACTGGAAGCGTCCCTGACTTCCCACATAGCACAGGAGGAGCATGACATGGGTCTGGGCTCTCCTGCCATGACTTAACCCTTAAATTAACTTAATTTGGCAACAATGTCAAAGATTACCTACTGATAAGAAAAGAAAAAGAAAAAGATTAAATACTCAGCAATTCACCAGCCAATCACTTACCCGTTTGGCTGTAATGTCACACTTCAATTTCTTATTGCTTCTTTGTTTACTCTTGTCCCTGCACCAGCTAGTTGCTCCCGACTGCTGCTCCGACTGCCCGAACTCCTGGCCTTTTATAGGCCTCGATCCTTGAACTTTGAGAGCAGAGAAGATTAAGGGGAGATTTTTTTTTAGATTTGTTCTGGGATGTGGGCATCGCTGGCAACAGCAGGATTTATTGCCCATCCCTAATTGTCCTTGAGAATGTGGTGGTAAGCCGTCTTCTTGAACCGCTGCAGTCCGTGTGGTGAAGGTACTTCCAAAGTGCTGTTAGGGAGGAAATTCCAGGATTTTGACTCGGCGGTGATGAAGGAACGGCAATACATTTCCAAGTCCGGATGGTGTGTAACTTGGATGAGAACTTGCAGGTGATGGTGCTCCCATCCGCTTGCTGCCCTTGTTCTTCTAGTTGGTAGAGGTCGCGGGTTTGGGAGGTGCTGCCGAAGAAGCCGTGGCGAGTTGCTGCAGTGCATCTTATAGATGGTACACACCGTAGCCACGGTGTGCCGGTGATGGAGGGAGTGAATGTTGAAGGTGGTGGATGGGGTGCCAATCAAGCGGGCTGCTTTGTCCTGGATGGTCTCGAGTTTCTTGAGTGTTGTTGGAGCTGCACTCATCCAGGCAAGTGGAGAATATTCCATCACACTCCTGACTTGTGCCTTGTAGATGGTGGAAAGGCTTTGGGGAGTCAGGAGGTGAAACACTCACTGCAGAATACCCAGCCTCTGACCTGTTCGTGTTGCCACAGTATTTATGTGGCTGGTCCAGTTAAATTGCTGGTCAATGGTGACCCCCAGGATGTTGATGATGGGGGATTCGGTGATGGTAATGCCGTTGAATATAAAGAGGTGGTGGTTAGACTCTCTCGCTTGTCGAATAGAGGCATTCAAAATTATGAGGGCATTTGATAGAGTAACTAGGGAGAAACTGTTTCACTGGCAGCTGGATTGGTAACCAGAGGACACAGATTTAAGATAATTAGCAAACAAACGAGGGGTGAATTGAAGAGATTTTAAAAAATTCAATGTGTTGTTATGATCTGGAATGTACTGCCTGAAAGGGTGATAGAAGCAGATTCAATAGTAACTTCCAAAAGGAAATTAGATAAATACTTGAAATGGAAATGGCTGTAGGGCTATGGGGGAAGAGCGGGACTAATTGGATAGTTCTTTCAAACAGTCAGCATAGGCACGATGGATCAAATGGTCTCTTTCTGTGCTATATGATTCTACGAATTTAGGAACTCCGAGTGAAATATTTGTGAGAATTCCAGTTATTTGTGTGTTCTAAATTATGGTAGAATCTTTGCAAAAGCCCTCAGTGATGGATGTGATTCATACTTTGAACTTGCTAGAGTTTTAAAATAAGTCATGAGAAGACATTGGAACGAAACGTGTGATAATTTTTACTGTAAACATGGCAAAATGTGTAACCTCAGCAAAAATGAATCTACTTTACAGGAAGCAACAACT
The DNA here is from genome assembly GCF_044704955.1 of Pristiophorus japonicus. Lineage (NCBI taxonomy): Eukaryota > Metazoa > Chordata > Chondrichthyes > Pristiophoridae > Pristiophorus > Pristiophorus japonicus. Next base: position 149,813,339 of record NC_091983.1, read on the forward strand.
AAGGTCTCTGCATGACATTCTATTCACTTAACCGATAAGACACTTTTATATTTTAAAAACTGCATTGTTAGACATTACTGGTGATTGAACTACTTAACTACAAGACAAACATTATGACCAAAAACTTAACTTCAATTCTCGAAAAAAAGCCGAGACCAACTTATTTATTGTTCCTGACTGGAAAATGAATGATTAGGAGGAAGAAATGATCACAGATGTGCTTTGGAGTCGGGCCCCTGTGTGCTGGAGATGTATTACCTATCAGTTTTGGGAGGGTGGGGTGTTAGTGATGCTACATATAAATATGTTACATATGCTACATATAAATATGTGCTTTAAGGGGGTAATTAGCAGTAAATATGGTTAGGACCACAAGGGAAAAATTAGTACAGATGTGAAAAAGAATGAAGAATGGAGTGCTCACATTAATCTGCTAGTGTGGGTTCACCTAAAACTGAGAATGCATTATCTGAATCTGTTATAAATGGTTCATCATTGCTTTGCCTCTATGTAACTGCAATAATTTTCAGAATCCAACACTAAGTGAGCAGAAGCACATTTAAAATATGCATATCTCTAAAATGTTAATGATCTGTGGTTTTAGCTCCACTGATGGTTTTGTGGGTAATTGCACCACCAGATTTGGTGCTCAATCATATAAACCAAGGAGGTTCCAAGTTCAGCCTCTGGTCCATACTGAGTTAGCTGATCTGAGCTAAAGTAACATTGGTCCTGGGCTAGGAAAGGAAGAAAGACAATATTCCCACTCCTAATTGTGAGATTCATCATACATGTGTGGATATCGGGTTAGGAGAGGATTGGAGCATGCCAGGCAGCCTGCTGGTACTCAGTCAGCCAAGATCTAATTGAATGGTGGAACAGGCTCGAGGGGCTGAATGGCTACTCTTGTTCCTATGTACTTACCCTTTAGCTCCTAGTGCCTGTGTACATGTGGCTGATTTGCCAACCCTCTCCGGATTGTCCGGGAGTCTCCAGGAATGGAGGATTGATCTCCCAGGCACTACTGCCAGCAATTGGGAGGAAAGTACCCACTTGCAGTCTGCTCCAGTGTACTTTTATTGCTTTTAGAAAATAGTTTCTTTGAATGGGAACACTCCTTTTACTCAATTGTTTACAAAGGATATGGGACAATATTTAATGCATGTTGCATCTTGAAATGCTTGTGATAGAGCTGTCGGGTAGTTCCACAAGAAATTATTTTAATACATATGTTTTTCAGTTAATATGACTGTTCAAACATAGATCTTTAGAAGTTTAATGCTTCATTGGATATTTAGCATAATTTACACATTATTTTGAAGAGTTCTAGTTTCAAACCCCTTTGCAAATGAAGGATCGTAGTGAAGCTCCAAGATGAACAATGTAGATTTGAAAGGAGATGTTTTAATGGATCATTGGGGAAGTGGGTATGATGGGTCTCAAATGTCCTTGGTGCCCAAAGCCCCAAGAATCTTTCAGTATGTGCTCACTGAATGGCTAACAGTGGACAGGGATTTCTAATAAATATGATAGGCAGCTCAGGATATTCCAGACATGGAGAAACAGACTGCAAGGCTTTAGTCTTGGATGAAACACTTTGAGTTTAGCACGTGTGGCCTAACTATACAAAATAAATACAGGAACAGTTGCAAACTGCAGGCAAGTGTCACATGATCCAATGTTACATGATCCGGTGCCACATTGTCAAGCCTCTAGGAATACATCTAACCAGAGTTGCCAACCCTATACACAGCATTGAAATAAAAACAGTAAATGCTGGAATCACTTGTCAGTCAGCACCTGTAAAGAGAAAAGACAGGTTAAAGTAATATTTCAGGTGTGTATCCTTCAATAATAATTCTGAGAGCACCCTTGGACAGCGGCAAGACTGATTCCCACAAAGTGTTGCCTGTTTTGAAGGTCTGCACCTGAAATGTTTTCTGTTCTCTCCACAGATGCTGCCTGGCGTGCTGCAGGTTTGCAGTATTTTATGTTTTTGTTTCAGATTTTCAGTACATGCAGTATTTTACTTTTTATTTTCAATTTAACTGCGTATCTGCACTCTTCTAATTCTGCCCTCTTGAGCATCCTTGATTATAATCGCTCAACCATTGGTGGCTGTTTCTTCTGTTGCCTAGGCCACAAGCTCTGGAATGCCCTGCCTAAACCTCTCTGCCTTTCTACCTCTCTTTCTCCCATTAAGACGTTCCTTAAAACCTACCTCTTTGACCAAGCTTTTGGTCACCTGCCGTAATTTCTCCTTATGTGGCTCGGTGTCAAATTTTGTGTCTTGGACATTTTACTACGTTAAAGGTGCTATATAAATACAAGTTGTTGTTGTTGTATGTTTCATCTTCTTCCTCATACTCCCAGGCTTAATAATTCATCTGATCCAACTCCCAGATAATGTTATCATCATTCACTGTTCAAACAAAAATACTTAACGGAAGTGAACGGAAAGAAAATTCCATTTGACCGTTTATGTTTTTTTAGAAGGGATGGTTCCTCCTTTTATAAACATGCTGTAAATGTAGGTTAGGTCACTAGTGAGCAAGTCTGATGAGGTTATAGTTTTCTTCAGAGTAAATTTGATCAGTGTTTATAAAAAATGTTGCCATTCCTTTTACATCATAGAATTGCTGTTAAATGTGAACTGTTGCTCTTTTTCAGCTACAGTGCACCCAGCTGATGACCGTGTACCCTTTTACTCTGCAATCGTCACCACTAATCATCTACTAATGACTCGTAGTCACATAGCAAAAGCTATGTTAATAGACTATTCTTAACACATCCCGAATTAAATAAACAGTAACTCCATATGGTTAGCATAACAAACACTGGGACTAACACTTTAAAGGTTAAAAGGTGAGAAAGGGCAGATGTGCCATCTCACTTCAGTAGCACACACAGACTCTGAAGGATTTTCTTAATGAGATTTCAAACTGTCAACTGCCTAATAGATTTTGCTGTCACTTTTGAAAAGTTTACTGGGCTGGGTTTTGTAGGTTGCTGTACTTAAAAGTGAATGGCTATGGCTATGGGGAAACACCAATCATTTATCAAATATCTTATCTGATTGATTGCCTTTCTCTAACCAACATGATACCTTCCTTTACATTGGCCCTGAAGTAAAATATAAAAAAGTTATAATTTTTTTTTAAGTTGTTTTTTTTCCTGGTACACTCAGTAGGTTAGGATATGATGTTTAGAATCTTTGGGGGAGATTTTCATTGACTTTGTCGAGCATAAACAGGGTGTTGACGCCACAAAAGTCGTGTTCCCGCTCTGCAGCATCTGATACAGCGGACCACGCTAACCTCCTCATGGCTCTCAAATCTGGCACCAAGCTTATGATCTACAGGGCTGTAGTGATACCCGCCCTCCTGTATGGCTCAGAGACATGGACCATATACAGTAGACACCTCAAATCGCTGGAGAAGTACCACCAATGATGTCTCCGCAAGATCCTGCAAATCCACTGGGAGGACAGACACACCAACGTTAGCGTCCTCGACTAGGCCAACATCCTCAGCATCGAAACATTGACCACACTCGACCAGCTCCGTTGGGCAGGCCACATTGTCCCCATGCTGGACACGAGACTCCCAAAGTAAGCGCTGCACTCTGAACTTCTACACGACAGGCAATCCCCAGGTGGGCAGAGGAAACGTTTTAAGGACACCCTCAAGGTCTCCTTGATAAAGTGCAACATCCCCACCGACACCTGGGAATCCCTGGCCAAAAATCGCCCTAAGTGGAGGAAGAGCATCCAGGAGGTCGCTGAGCACCTCGAGTCTCGTCACAGAGAGCATGCAGAAAACAAGCGCAGGCAGCGGAAGGAGCGTGTGGCAAACCAGACATCCCATCTACCCTTTCCTTCAACCACTGTCTGTCCCACCTATGACAGAGACTGTAATTCCTTTATTGGACTGTACAGTCAGCTGAGAACTCACTTCGAGAGTGGAAGCAAGTCTTCCTCGATCTCAAGGGACTGCTGATGATATATGATATGATGTTCCACTCCTACTTGTCCAAATGCAGCCAGTGCATCACCAGCAATGTCTTCTCTTTCCAACCCCGTACAGTCATTTCAAGAGTCCCCAAAGATTTATCATTGGCCACTTCTTCTTCCTCATATACATACTGACATCACCCATATAGACAGGGTCAGCTTCCGTACATAGGCTGTTCCCATCCAGCTCGATCTTTCCTTGATTAAATGACCAACTGCCTGTTCAACATAAGTTACCAGATGAGACAAAATATTCCCCAAGTGAATGTCAGGAAGATCAAAGCCATTGTTTTGGCCTCCATCATAAACCTACCTTCCTTGCCACAAACTCCATCCTTCTCTATGGCCATGTGCTCAGGCTGAACCAGGCCATGCAAAACCTTGATCAGTTTGATGACTGCTAAGTTTAAACCCCACATCCTATTCATCACTAAGACTGCTTATTTCACCCATAACCCAAACTCAATTTACCTGCAGTGACTTTCTGTTCCCCAATCTATTGCATTTAAAACCCACATCCTTATCTTCAAATCCCTCCATGGCCTCTAACCACCATGTTTCTTCATCATCCTCCATCCTTATATCTCCTCCTTCACTTTTTGATCAAGCAAATCTAACCTTTTGTGCATCACAACCTCTCTTTACCCCATGATTGGTGGTGGGGTTTTCTACCACCTTGGCCTTATTCTCTGGAGCGCCCTCCCTAAATCCCTCCATCTTTCCACCCCTTCACCTTTAAAAGCTTTCTGAAACCTTAACTTTTCAACTAAGTTTTTAGTCATTTTTGTTCTCTTCAAACTCTTCCACCATGGCTTGATGTGCATTTCCATAGGATTACATAGGATGTACAGCACAGAAACAGGCCATTCGGCCCAACCAGTCCATACCGGCGTTTATGCTCCACTTGAGCATTCTCCCGTCTTTCCTCATCTAAATCTATCAGCATATCCTCTATTCCCTTCTTCCTCATATGCTTGTCACTTCAACCACTCCCTGTGGTAGCGAGTTCCACATTCTCACCGCTCTTTGGGTAAAGACGTTTCTTCTGAATTCCCTATTGGATTTCTTGGTGACTATCTTGTATTGATGGCCTCTAGTTATGCTTTTCCCCGCAAGTGGAAACGTTCTCTCTGTATCCACTCTATCAAAACTTTCATCATTTTAAAGACCTCTATTAGGTCACCTCAGCCTTAAAGACCTCAGCCTTCATTTTTCAAGAGAAAAGAGACGCAGCCTGTTCATCCTTTCCTTATATGTATACCCTCGCATTTTTGGTATCATCCTTGCAAATCCTCTCTGCATCCCCTCCAGTGCCATTACATTCTTCCTATAATATGGCAACCAGAACTTTATGCAGCACTCCAAGTGTGGTCTAATACGGGTGCAGCATAACTTCCCTACTTTTCAATTCTTTACCTCTAGAGACCTGAGATACTTCCTATATCTCATTTACTTTTTCACCCCCTCTGCAAACTTTAGGACATTTTGGGCTGGATTTTCAGCTTATCGTTGCCCTTGTTTTCACCCCGGAGGGGCAACAATGGCGGCAGTGAGCTCTTCGGGCGGGTGGCCAGCTTCCAACGCCCCACCACGATTTTCGGTAGCAGTTTCAGTGGGGTGGGGAGCATTACCGCCCAGAAGAGGCGAGCCAGTGTGCAACGCCCCTGATTGCAACACCAGCTCAATTTTTGGCTCCAGCCCAATCCATAGTGCTCCATTGAGCACCATGCTGGGACCACCCGTGAAAGTGGGCTGCAGTGAGCCAAGTAATATCGCCCTCAGATAAGTGTGATGATTTATGTTGTGGTGGCGTGAGGTATTTATTGGGAATGTTGTCAGTGTTTTTTTTCTCTCCAGGCCTCTCTTAGAGCGCTCCGAGGTCTGCTGTTTAGCTCGGGATTTTCGCTTGCTCAGCCAGCCTGGCACCCGAAGAGAGGTGTGCAACGCTTCACTGAGCGCTCCACCCCACACTCAGGGTCCAGCTGCCGAATATTGCTGACTGAGGCGCAAACTATTCCCGGGCACAAACTTTACCGCCCCGCTACCATTATCGCCCCGACATAACCAGAACACAAAATCCAGCCCTTTATGTGCTAAAGAAATTAATTAAATATGGGTTGTTGTCTATCAATGCTTTGATACAACAGGCCACATGTTGAGATGCTTCCTGCTACCTCATACACCAGATGACAATGTGAGGTGATGACATGAGAATTCACAAAGCATCCCTATCCATCCAGTGGCATCAGTTGTCCCTCTCTTTCTTTTTTCTAAAAAGCACATGGTGGTTACCTAAGTAAATGAGCATACAATCCTCTGACTGGGGAACTGAGAAACAGCTGAGTCACAGTCACAGTAATTCAATAATTAAACGGAGAAGAAAATGAATAATGTAAAGACAGACATTACTTTACTGCTGATGTTTAGTACTACTTTACTCAACCTCAACTGTATTTAAAAATGCTCTTGACGAAAGTGTATAAAAGAAATAGAGGGTTATTTTGGTCAAAGGGTGAAAACGGGCACGAAATGGGTGCTGTGCGAATAGGACATGCCTGTTTGAAAGTCTGGATTTAGCACATGATTTTGGTCCTAATTGCTGATTACCATAATTTGAACTTGTCTGGATCGTGCTGAACCAGAAACCTGCAGGTCGAGCACTAAATGCTGATTAGGGCAGTTGTGAGAGACGATATTGGCTCGAATGAACAAAATGTTGAATCATTGTGGGTGGAGATTAGAGATAGTAAGGGAAAAAAGTCACTGGTGGGCGTAGTTTATAGGCCCCCAAATAATAACTTCACGGTGGGCGGGCAATAATCAAGGGAATAATGGAGGCATGTGAAAAAGGAATGGCAGTAATCATGGGGGGATTTTAACCTACATATCGATTGGTCAAATCAAATCGCACGGGGCAGCCTGGAGGTGGAATTCATAGAATGCATCCCGGATTGTTTCTTAGAACAGTATGTTACAGAACCTACAAGGGAGCAAGCTATCTTAGATCTGGTCCTGTGTAATGAGACAGGAATAATAAATGATCTCCTAGTAAAAGATCCTCTCGGAATGAGTGATCACAGTATGGTTGAATTTGTAATACAGATTAAGGGTGAGGAAGTAGTGTCTCAAACGAGCGTACTATGTTTAAACAAAGGGGACTACAGTGGGATGAGGGCAGAGTTGGCTAAAGTAGACTGGAAACACAGACTAAACGGTGGCACAATTGAGGAACAGTGGAGGACTTTTACGGAGCTCTTTCATAGTGCTCAACAAAAATATATTCCAGTGAAAAAGAAGGGCGGGAAGAGAAGGGATAACCAGCTGTGGATAACCAAGGAAATAAAGGAGAGTATCAAATTAAAAACCAATGCGTATAAGGTGGCCAAGTTTAGTGGGGAAATAGGAGATTGGGAAAATTTTAAATGACAGCAAAGAATGACTAAGAAAGCAATAAAGAAAGGAAAGATAGATTACGAAGGTAAACTTGCGCAAAACATAAAAACGGATAGTAAAAGCTTTTACAGATATATCAAATGGAAAAGAGTGACTAAAGTAAATGTTGGTCCCTTAGAAGATGAGAAGGGGGATTAAATAATGGGAAATGTGGAAATGGCTGAGACCTTAAACAATTATTTTGCTTCGGTCTTCACAGTGGAAGACACAAAAACCATGCCAAAAATTGCTGGTCACAGGAATGTGGGAAGGGAGGACCTTGAGACAATCACTATCACTAGGGGGTAGTGCTGGACAGGCTAATGGGACTCGAGGTAGACAAGTCCCCTGGTCCTGATGAAATGCATCCCAGGGTATTAAAAGAGATGGCGGAAGTTATAGCAGATGTATTCATTATAATCTACCAAAATTCTCTGGACTCTGGGGAGGTACCAGCGGATTGGAAAGCAGCTAATGTAATGCCTCTGTTTAAAAAAGGGAGCAGACAAAAGGCAGATAACTATAGGCCGGTTAGTTTAACATCTGTAGTGGGGAAAATGCTTGAAACTATCATTAAGGAAGAAATAGCGGGACATCTAGATAGGAATTGTGCAATCAAGCAGACGCAGCATGGATTCATGAAGGGGAAATCATGTTTAACTAATTTACTGGAATTCTTTGAGGATATAACGAGCATGGTGGATAGAGGTGTACCGATGGATGTGGTGTATTTAGATTACCAAAAGGCATTAGATAAGGTGCCACATAAAAGGCTACTGCAGAAGATAAAGGTACGCGGAGTCAGTGGAAATATATTAGCATGGATAGAGAATTGGCTGGTTAACAGAAAGCAGAGAGTCGGGATAAATGGGTCCTTTTCGGGTTGGAAATTGGTGGTTAATGGTGTGCCACAGAGATCGGTGCTGGGACCACAACTGTTTACAATATACATAGATGACCTGGAAGAGGGGACAGAGTGTAGTGTAACAAAATTTGCAGATGACACAAAGATTAGTGGGAAAGTGGGTTGTGTAGAGGACACAGAGAGGCTGCAAAGAGATTGAGATAGGTTACGCGAATGGGCTAAGGTTTGCCAGATGGAATACAATGTCGGAAAGTGTGAGGTCATCCACCTTGGGGGAAAAAAACAGTAAAAGGGAATATTATTTGAATGGGGGAAAATTACAACATGCTGCGGTGCAGAGGGACCTGGGGGTCCTTGTGCATGAATTTTTTTTTTTTTTTTTTTTGGGCACTAAAATCAAATTTTTCCTTTTTCCAGTGCCCCCTATAAAAGGAGAGGGGGACACTAAAAGCACCGGCAATTAAAACAAATTAAACTTTAAAACGTAAAATCAAATTAAAATTTGGTTGCCGGGCGTGATGATGCACTGCAGTCCCTCCGGTGCCCACCTCTCGCGGAAGGCCGCGAGCGCACCGGTGGACACCGCGTGCTCCATCTCCAAGGACACCCTGGACCGGATGTAAGAGCAAAAGAGAGGCAGGCAGTCAGGTTGAACGACCCCCTCGACCGCCCGCTGCCTGGACCGGCTGATGGCACCCTTGGCCGTGCCCAGGAGCAGTCCTACGAGGAGGCCTTCGGACCTACCCGCTCCCCTCCGCACAGGGTGCCCAAAGATCAGGAGTGTGGGACTGAAGTGCAGCCAGAATTTCAGGAGCAGCCCCTTCAAATAATGGAACAGGGGCTGCAACCTTGTGCACTCAATAAAAACATGGAACACGGACTCCTCCAGACCGCAGAAATTGCAGGCGGCCTGGGAGTCCGTGAACCGGCTTAAAAATTTATTGCACGGCACTGCTCCGTGCACCACCCACCAGGCCAAGTCCCCGACGAATAGTGGGAGGACCCCTGCGTAGAGTGCCCTCCATCGGGGACCCCCGCCTCCTCCGGACGGCAAGATGGTACGCCATGGCGTGTCCGGACGGCCGGCGAGGATGGCAAAGTTGAGGGTGTGCAGGAGCAGCCCGTACAGGAAACCCCTCCGCGCGGAACTGAAAGGCACGGAGGGGATTTCCCCGAGGCGGCTCAAGTTGTGAGGCGCCGGCCCCCGAGGGAGGTTCCGGGGTTTGGCGCCAATGAGGAATTCCGTCCGGACGGGGGTCAGTTCGGACGGGATCTCCCCACGTGCTTGAGCCTCCTCGATGCACCTAACGGAGTCAGGGCCCAGAGCTGTTTTTAGCGACTCGATGGCATCGGCCGCGTGGCGGACGTTGGCAGAATTTAGGCGCCGCGCCAGCGTGTCTGGCGCCATCCAGCCCGCTCCTCCGCCATCGAGCAGGTCCCTGACCCTGGTCACCTCACCAGCCACAGCCCTCTCTTCCGACCGCCACATAAAACCTCGGCCGTGGAGGTACGGGTTCCCGAGCAGCGGTTCCTGCAGGACGGCCGCCACTCCAGCCGGCGGAGAGCTGCGCTTGGTGGAGACTTTGTTCCAGACCCTGATGAGTTCCCTGTAAAAGACAGGCAGCTCCCGGAGGGCGGTCCTGGCACCCCCCAAGTTCACAAACAGGAGCTGTGTGTCATAATTGAGGTCGAGCTGCTGGCGGAAGAAATACCTCGCCAGAGCACACCACCTAGGAGGGGGCTCGACGTAAAGGTATCTCTGCAGGGTCTGAAGACGGAAAGTCGCGAGCTGGGCGCTGACGCACACCAACGACTGACCGCCCTCCTCAAGCGGGAGACTCAGGACCGCGGCAGAGACCCTGTGCTTCCTGTTGTTCCAGAAGAAGTCCACCAGCTTCTTCTGTATCTTGGCGACAAACGCAGGGGGAGGGGTCAAAGTGACCAGCCGGTACCACAACATTGCGGCCACCAGCTGGTTTATGACTAGCGCTCGACCCCTGTAGGACAGCACTCGGAGCAGTCCTGTCCAGCGCCCTAGGCGAGCGGCGACCTTGGCCTCCAGCTCCTGCCAGTTCGCCGGCCAGGCTCCCTCGTCGGGGCTAAGGTAGACTCCCAGATAGAGGAGATGGGTCGTGCTCCAGGCAAAAGGCCTGAGCTCCTCCGGCAGGGAGTCCACCCGCCACTGACCCACCAGGAGTCCAGAACATTTCTCCCAGTTGATCCTGGCGGAGGACGCGGCCGAGTAAATCTCCTGGCACTCACGCATCCTCCGCAGGTCAGCGGGATCCTCTACCGCGAGGAGCACGTCATCGGCGTAAGCCGAGAGGACGACCTCCACGCCCGGCCCTTGCAGAGCCAGTCCCGTCAACCTCGTCCGCAAGAGGCGCAGGAAAGGCTCCACGCAAACAGCATATAACTGGCCGGACATGGGGCATCCCTGGCGCACCCCTCTCCTAAAGCGAAGGGGCGCCGTCAAGGACCCGTTAACCTTAATCAGACACTCCGCGGCGGCGTACAAAAGTCGGATCCGGGCGACGAAATGCGTCCCGAACCCGAAAGCGCGCAGAGTTCCGAGCAGATAGTCGTGATCCACCCTGTCGAACGCCTTCTCTTGGTCGAGGGATAGGAAGGCGACCGACAGACCAGCCTCCTGGGAACAATGGATGAGGTCCCGGACCAGATGGATGTTATCGTGGATTGTCCGGCCCGGGACCGTGTAGGACTGGTCGGGGTGGATCATGTGGTCCAGCACGGCACCAAGGCGAGCAGACATCGCCCTGGCGAAGATTTTGTAGTCCGTGCTGAGGAGGGAGACCGGGCGCCAGTTCTTAAGGAGGCGGAGATCGCCCTTCTTAGGCAGCAGGACGATGACTGCCCTGCGCCAAGAGAGGGGCATCTCCCAGGACCCGCGCGTAGTCGCCCCCCAGGACGTCCCAGAACGCCCTGTGGAACTCCACGGTCAGCCCGTCCAGCCCCGGGGATTTTCCCCTCGAGAGCCGGGCGAGGGCACCGGTCAGCTCCGCCAGGCTTAGCGGAGCTTCCAGATTTTCGGCGCCCTCCGGGCTGACCTTCGGCAGGTCCTCCCACAAAACTCTACGCGCTTCCTCGCTGGACGGATCCGGAGAGAACAGAGCCCCGTAATATTCACGGACCCTGTTGTTGACGCCCTCCGGATCCGAGACGAGAGAGCCGTCGTCGGCCAGCAGCGTCAAGAGCTGCTTACGGACACTCTGCCTTTTTTCCAGCGAGTAGAAGAAGGGGGAGCCGCGGTCCAGATCCCGCAGGAACCGGATCCGCGACCTCACGAACGCGCCTCGGGACCCGACGAGCTGCAGGTCCTTCAGCGCGGCCTTCTTCGCTTCGTACACCGTCCGCAGGGCCGGGCCCTGGACGACTTGACCGAGACGGGCTTCCAGGTCGAGCACCTCTTTTTCTAGGCGCCCGACTCTGGCCGCCCGCCTCTTGGTCGACCCCCTCGCGTACTCTTGACAGAAGACGCGGACGTGAGCCTTGCCCACGTCCCACCATAGCCTCAAGGAGGGGAAGCCCCCCTGCTTCCTTCTCCAGTCGGACCAGAATCGACGGAACGAGTCCTGGAACCGCACGTCCTCCAGCAGCCGGTTGTTAAAGTGCCAGTACGCGGACCCCGTCCTCGCGCGGAGCGAAGCGAGCTCCGCCCACACCAGGTGGTGGTCCGAACACGGCACCGGCCGCATGGAGGCCGCCGGGACGCAGGAAACGTACGCCCGAGACACGTAAAGGCGGTCGACTCTAGACCATCCAACTCCAGGCCTCACCCAAGTAAAGGCGCTGGAGTCGGGGTGGAGATTTCGCCAGACGTCCACCAAGTCGAAGGACCCGACCAGGTCCCTCAACTTCTCCATCGCCGTCATGCACTGCGGGGCACCGGAGCGGTCCCGCGCCTCGAGGGTGCAGTTAAAATCCCCCCCGAGGACAATGCAGTCGCCGACGTCGACGGAGCCAAGAAGAGCGGACACCTCTTCAAAGAAGCGCGTTTGCTGCGGGCCGGGCTGAGGGGCGTACACGTTCACGAGATGGAGCGGTACGTCCCCCAGGCGAACCGTTACGTGCAGCAAGCGGCCTGGCACGGGCTCCTCGACCCCCAAGATCTCCGGCTGAAAATGCGGGCCCAGCAAGATGGCCACCCCATTAGAAATGGCGGTGAGGTGGCTCATGCGGACCTCTCCTTGCCATTCCAGGAGCCACGTGACTTCGTCTCCCGGAACGGTGTGGGTTTCTTGCAGGAAGCACACCGCATATTTCCCCTCCCGCAGGAGCGAAAAATTGTCAAATCTACGGCGTGCCCCTCTGCCGCCGTTGATGTTGAGGCTGGCTATGGTTATCTTCATGGCAAAAGCATAGTGCAACCTCTACCTTAACCTATTGTGGGGGAGGGAGCGGAGTCTTTTGTTGAACTCCGCTCCCTCCGCAGCCCAGCGAGGAGTCCCTCGAGCTCGCGCAGCTCAAGCTGTTGCGCCTTTGTCAAGAGCCCGCCCGCGGCCAAGGTTTTAACGGCGGCGCGGACAGACCCCTTGATCAGCTCTGGCTCGGACCATTTTTCCAGGGCCAGTCGGGCTTGGTTGCAGCGACCCCGGCTCTGGGCCAAAAAGTCCCGGAGTTCCCGTGCAGGAATGAGGATGGTCTCGGCGGCGGCCGCGAGCAGATCCACCGCCTCACTGGCAGTGGTCTCTAGGTCTTCACCCGCGTCCCCCACCGAGTCCCCGTCCTCCTCCGGGAGGTGGCCGCCAGCAGCCGGCCCATCGACCGCACAAGGTACGGCAAATGAACCGGCCGCTCCAACCGGCCCTGGCTCTGCCCCGATCCCACCCCCAGGATCGTCGGCAGAGGAGTCCCCACTGGGCTCTTTTAAAAATGGTGCTGGGTCGGGAAATGACAGCGGAAGGGGTTCCCCCTCCGCCCCAGGAACTGGGGAACAAGGAGAGACCCGGCCATAGGAAATCCCCAGGCTCCCCAAAGTAAGGGGCGAGGGTGAGTGTTCCTCCCCCTCCCCGCTACCACCCCCCGGCCCAGCATCTACAGTGTCATAAAAAACATTAATTTCATTTTCTGCCGGGTCGAGCGACTCCCGGGAGCAGTTGATTAATAGCTGGGCGGGCTCAGGTCCGGCCTTTTCGGCCCCGCCCGCCTCAGTCCCCGGGACGCCCGGCCCGGCGGCAATGCATTCTTCCGCTGGACCCACGCCCCCCACGACAGGCAGATTTCCACTCCATCCCCAGGAGGCAGCGGCTGGGCAGCCTCGACTCCCTCACCCTCCGCGGGGACAGACTCCTCGCGCCTGCAGCGCAATTTGGGAGCGCTGGTGGGGGACGCGGGACACGCGGCGGGCACCGCCTCCTCCGCGGAGGGATGTTGTTCCCCCTCCGCCTCATTGGGGCGGTGCCTCTTTTTGTTCCTGGGGGCGCGCGGAGTCAGGGAGACCTCCATGTCTGCCGAGGCCTCCCGCTCCGCACCCCCCTTTTCCTTTTCTTGCCCGCGCCCGGGCCCCTCTGTGGTGTTGTTCAAGGGCTCGGGCACGGGCTCGGGGCACCCCGCGCTCGCCGGTGACGGGGTTGGGCTGAGCGCGGTGGTCAAATTATCTGGCGCACTGAGGGGACCCGCCTCATGATGTTTTGCCTTCTTCCGCGCCTTCTTTCCGGTCGGACGCTCTCCCTGCCCCCCGCCGGAGGCCCTGAAAACAAAGGCCTCCGACGATGCCCGTGCACCTACGGCTCCCGGCACGCGGACGCAACTAGGGGGAGGGGTGGCGGCGGCGCCAGCCTTGGCCGCCTTCGGTGGTTTGGCGGCCTTGGAGGCGGGGCAGTTCTTGCGAACGTGCCCCACCTCCCTGCAGGCATGGCACCGCACGCCGTCCGACGTCCAAAAGACGCGGTAGGCAGTCCCCTCGTGCACCACATTAAAGTTCCCCTCCGTCGTCTCCTCCCGTGCCAGCCGGACAAAGAGCTGGTGGCGGAAGGAGAACACGTGGCGCAGGCTGCTCTCCCTGAGGCCGAGCGGTATGGGGTTGATCCCCGACCTTACCTCCCCCAGTTGGTGTAGGTGAGGGAGGAGGAGCTCAGCGGGAACAAAGGGCGGGACGTTCGATATGATGACCCTCTGCGCGGTGGCCTCGAGAGGGTCCACCGGCAGGAACGTCCCGCCCACCGTGAGCCCCTTTTTGAGGGCCAGGAACACCGCCCGCTCCGACCCCAGGAAGAACACGGCCTTCCCAGACATCTTGGAGGCTGCTACAATGGCCGAGGGGCCGACTACCCCAGCCATCGCCCGCACGCACTCCTCAATGCTCATTGTGGGGTGAGTGTAGCTCTTGACCCCGTGTTTCCTGGTTATAAGTCTGAAAGGTGGCAGGGCAGCGGGTGGCGCAGGAGGTGCCGTGGAAGCGGTTGCCACCTGCGCATACGTCTTCGCTGGCCCTGCCACCGGCGTGGATGGGGTCGCCATCACGGGGTTCCTTTAAGGGCTACACCCACCCCAAAGTCACAGGCCTTAATGGTCTTGATTGGCCTCATTTGGTTTGACTGAGCAGAGGAGCTCTTAATGAGGCACCTCTCCCCTAGTTGGTAATTGGGGAGGGGCCTTGCTCCCTCTGCTCAGTTGTCTTAATAGTTTTTTTTTTTTAAATTAGGAAGAAAGGGCTCTCAGAGAGAGAGGGGAGAAACAGAGGGTAATGGAGAAAGAGGGGTGGGAAGGGGGGGGGGCTGCGAGGGCAGGTCTCCCCTCGCAGCTGTGGGTGGGTGCACTCCCCAGATGGCAAAACACACAAGCACAGTCTTTGGGTTGGTCTTCAGGTGGGGGGAGAAGACGTCTTCACCTGGGGTAGCTAGAGCCACCAGGCACACACTCCTAACGATGTTAATTGGTGATTTAAAGAATCTTCAGCCTGGTAGCTCCAGCTATCCCAGGCTAGGCAAATGTGGGGGGGTGGGGGGGGATTCCAATTGTGGGGGGGGCCTAGTTGTAAGCACGGCCCCCACGCACACTACCACACACACACACACCCCCCGCGATGTTCCGGCCCTCAGTGGTCTTCTTTCCTCCCCCCACCGATACAACAAAGTCTTTTTGGGAAATGCACCCACACCCACCTGTATAAATGTAGAGTCTCCCTCCTTCCACACTGGTTTGTTGTTGGTCTTTTCCCCCTCTCTCCAACTCCTTGCAGAATGGTAAAAAAATGTTTGAAATGTTTTCTGTTCTCCTCCTCTCCCTCTGGGTAAAAGTGATGGTGAAGCCCCTTCCCTCCTTCTCTTCCTGGGCTGGTCTCAGGGCTCTCCAGGCAGGAGCTCAAGTTGCTAGCTGCTTCTCTCACTGCTCACAGCTCCAACTCAGCAGGACACGCCTTCACTGCTCCACGATTGGTTCCTTGTGCATGAAACTCTTTTGAGTTAACCTGCAAAAACATAAAACATTAAAACCATGCCACCCGTCCTTGTGCATGAAACTCTTTTTGGAGTTCACCTGCAAAACATAAAACATTAAACGGTGCCACCCGACCTGGGTGACACTCCAGACATTTACAAGGCCCTTTTTTCCCCCCCCTTTTTTTTGTTTTTTTTTTGTTTTTTTTTGTGTTTTTCTTTTTTTTTGTGTTTTTTCTTTGGGCACTAAAATCACAATTTTTCCCCAGTGCCCCCTATAAAAGGGAAGGGGACACTAAAAGCACCGGCAATTAAAACAAATTAACTTTAAAACGTAAAATCAAATTAAAATTTGGTTGCCGGGCGTGATGATGCACTCCAGTCCCTCCGGTGCCCACCTCTCGCGGAAGGCCGCGAGCGTACCGGTGGACACCGCGTGCTCCATCTCCAAGGACACCCTGGACCGGATGTAAGAGCGGAAGAGAGGCAGGCAGTCAGGTTGAACGACCCCCTCGACCGCCCGCTGCCTGGACCGGCTGATGGCACCCTTGGCCGTGCCCAGGAGCAGTCCTACGAGGAGGCCTTCGGACCTACCCGCTCCCCTCCGCACAGGGTGCCCAAAGATCAGGAGAGTGGGACTGAAGTGCAGCCAGAATTTCAGGAGCAGCCCCTTCAAATAGTGCAACAGGGGCTGCAACCTTGTGCATTCAATAAAAACATGGAACACGGACTCCTCCAGACCGCAGAAATTGCAGGCGGCCTGGGAGTCCGTGAACCGGCTTAAAAATTTGTTGCACGGCACTGCTCCGTGCACCACCCTCCAGGCCAAGTCCCCGATGAATAGTGGGAGGATCCCTGCGTAGAGTGCCCTCCATCGGGGACCCCCGCCTCCTCCGGACGGCAAGATGGTACGCCATGGCGTGTCCGGACGGCCGGCGAGGATGGCAAAGTTGAGGGTGTGCAGGAGCAGCCCGTACAGGAAACCCCTCCGCGCGGAACTGAAAGGCACGGAGGGGATTTCCCCGAGGCGGCTCAAGTTGTGAGGCGCCGGCCCCCGAGGGAGGTTCCGGGGTTTGGCGCCGATGAGGAATTCCGTCCGGACGGGGGTCAGTTCGGACGGGATCTCCCCACGTGCTTGAGCCTCCTCGATGCACCTAACGGAGTCAGGGCCCAGAGCTGTTTTTAGCGACTCGATGGCATCGGCCGCGTGGCGGACGTTGGCAGAATTTAGGCGCCGCGCCAGCGTGTCTGGCGCCATCCAGCCCGCTCCTCCGCCATCGAGCAGGTCCCTGACCCTGGTCACCTCACCAGCCACAGCCCTCTCTTCCGACCGCCACATAAAACCTCGGCCGTGGAGGTACGGATTCCCGAGCAGCGGTTCCTGCAGGACGGCCGCCACTCCAGCCGGCGGAGAGCTGCGCTTGGTGGAGACTTTGTTCCAGACCCTGATGAGTTCCCTGTAAAAGACAGGCAGCTCCCGGAGGGCGGTCCTGGCACCCCCCAAGTTCACAAACAGGAGCTGTGTGTCATAATTGAGGTCGAGCTGCTGGCGGAAGAAATACCTCGCCAGAGCACACCACCTAGGAGGGGGCTCGACGTAAAGGTATCTCTGCAGGGTCTGAAGACGGAAAGTCGCGAGCTGGGCGCTGACGCACACCAACGACTGACCGCCCTCCTCAAGCGGGAGACTCAGGACCGCGGCAGAGACCCTGTGCTTCCTGTTGTTCCAGAAGAAGTCCACCAGCTTCTTCTGTATCTTGGCGACAAACGCAGGGGGAGGGGTCAAAGTGACCAGCCGGTACCACAACATTGCGGCCACCAGCTGGTTTATGACTAGCGCTCGACCCCTGTAGGACAGCACTCGGAGCAGTCCTGTCCAGCGCCCTAGGCGAGCGGCGACCTTGGCCTCCAGCTCCTGCCAGTTCGCCGGCCAGGCTCCCTCGTCGGGGCTAAGGTAGACTCCCAGATAGAGGAGATGGGTCGTGCTCCAGGCAAAAGGCCTGAGCTCCTCCGGCAGGGAGTCCACCCGCCACTGACCCACCAGGAGTCCAGAACATTTCTCCCAGTTGATCCTGGCGGAGGACGCGGCCGAGTAAATCTCCTGGCACTCACGCATCCTCCGCAGGTCAGCGGGATCCTCTACCGCGAGGAGCACGTCATCGGCGTAAGCCGAGAGGACGACCTCCACGCCCGGCCCTTGCAGAGCCAGTCCCGTCAACCTCGTCCGCAAGAGGCGCAGGAAAGGCTCCACGCAAACAGCATATAACTGGCCGGACATGGGGCATCCCTGGCGCACCCCTCTCCTAAAGCGAAGGGGCGCCGTCAAGGACCCGTTAACCTTAATCAGACACTCCGCGGCGGCGTACAAAAGTCGGATCCGGGCGACGAAATGCGTCCCGAACCCGAAAGCGCGCAGAGTTCCGAGCAGATAGTCGTGATCCACCCTGTCGAACGCCTTCTCTTGGTCGAGGGATAGGAAGGCGACCGACAGACCAGCCTCCTGGGAACAATGGATGAGGTCCCGGACCAGATGGATGTTATCGTGGATTGTCCGGCCCGGGACCGTGTAGGACTGGTCGGGGTGGATCATGTGGTCCAGCACGGCACCAAGGCGAGCAGACATCGCCCTGGCGAAGATTTTGTAGTCCGTGCTGAGGAGGGAGACCGGGCGCCAGTTCTTAAGGAGGCGGAGATCGCCCTTCTTAGGCAGCAGGACGATGACTGCCCTGCGCCAAGAGAGGGGCATCTCCCCGGTCGCCAGACTTTCCCCCAGGACCCGCGCGTAGTCGCCCCCCAGGACGTCCCAGAACGCCCCGTGGAACTCCACGGTCAGCCCGTCCAGCCCCGGGGATTTTCCCCTCGAGAGCCGGGCGAGGGCACCGGTCAGCTCCGCCAGGCTTAGCGGAGCTTCCAGATTTTCGGCGCCCTCCGGGCTGACCTTCGGCAGGTCCTACTACAAAACTCTACGCGCTTCCTCGCTGGACGGATCCGGAGAGAACAGAGCCCCGTAATATTCACGGACCCTGTTGTTGACGCCCTCCGGATCCGAGACGAGAGAGCCGTCGTCGGCCAGCAGCGTCAAGAGCTGCTTACGGACACTCTGCCTTTTTTCCAGCGAGTAGAAGAAGGGGGAGCCGCGGTCCAGATCCCGCAGGAACCGGATCCGCGACCTCACGAACGCGCCTCGGGACCCGACGAGCTGCAGGTCCTTCAGCGCGGCCTTCTTCGCTTCGTACACCGTCCGCAGGGCCGGGCCCTGGACGACTTGACCGAGACGGGCTTCCAGGTCGAGCACCTCTTTTTCTAGGCGCCCGACTCTGGCCGCCCGCCTCTTGGTCGACCCCCTCGCGTACTCTTGACAGAAGACGCGGACGTGAGCCTTGCCCACGTCCCACCATAGCCTCAAGGAGGGGAAGCCCCCCTGCTTCCTTCTCCAGTCGGACCAGAATCGACGGAACGAGTCCTGGAACCGCACGTCCTCCAGCAGCCGGTTGTTAAAGTGCCAGTACGCGGACCCCGTCCTCGCGCGGAGCGAAGCGAGCTCCGCCCACACCAGGTGGTGGTCCGAACACGGCACCGGCCGCATGGAGGCCGCCGGGACGCAGGAAACGTACGCCCGAGACACGTAAAGGCGGTCGACTCTAGACCATCCAACTCCAGGCCTCACCCAAGTAAAGGCGCTGGAGTCGGGGTGGAGATTTCGCCAGACGTCCACCAAGTCGAAGGACCCGACCAGGTCCCTCAACTTCTCCATCGCCGTCATGCACTGCGGGGCACCCGAGCGGTCCCGCGCCTCGAGGGTGCAGTTAAAATCCCCCCCGAGGACAATGCAGTCGCCGACGTCGACGGAGCCAAGAAGAGCGGACACCTCTTCAAAGAAGCGCGTTTGCTGCGGGCCGGGCTGAGGGGCGTACACGTTCACGAGATGGAGCGGTACGTCCCCCAGGCGAACCGTTACGTGCAGCAAGCGGCCTGGCACGGGCTCCTCGACCCCCAAGATCTCCGGCTGAAAATGCGGGCCCAGCAAGATGGCCACCCCATTAGAAATGGCGGTGAGGTGGCTCATGCGGACCTCTCCTTGCCATTCCAGGAGCCACGTGACTTCGTCTCCCGGAACGGTGTGGGTTTCTTGCAGGAAGCACACCGCATATTTCCCCTCCCGCAGGAGCGAAAAATTGTCAAATCTACGGCGTGCCCCTCTGCCGCCGTTGATGTTGAGGCTGGCTATGGTTATCTTCATGGCAAAAGCATAGTGCAACCTCTACCTTAACCTATTGTGGGGGAGGGAGCGGAGTCTTTTGTTGAACTCCGCTCCCTCCGCAGCCCAGCGAGGAGTCCCTCGAGCTCGCGCAGCTCAAGCTGTTGCGCCTTTGTCAAGAGCCCGCCCGCGGCCAAGGTTTTAACGGCGGCGCGGACAGACCCCTTGATCAGCTCTGGCTCGGACCATTTTTCCAGGGCCAGTCGGGCTTGGTTGCAGCGACCCCGGCTCTGGGCCAAAAAGTCCCGGAGTTCCCGTGCAGGAATGAGGATGGTCTCGGCGGCGGCCGCGAGCAGATCCACCGCCTCACTGGCAGTGGTCTCTAGGTCTTCACCCGCGTCCCCCACCGAGTCCCCGTCCTCCTCCGGGAGGTGGCCGCCAGCAGCCGGCCCATCGACCGCACAAGGTACGGCAAATGAACCGGCCGCTCCAACCGGCCCTGGCTCTGCCCCGATCCCACCCCCAGGATCGTCGGCAGAGGAGTCCCCACTGGGCTCTTTTAAAAATGGTGCTGGGTCGGGAAATGACAGCGGAAGGGGTTCCCCCTCCGCCCCAGGAACTGGGGAACAAGGAGAGACCCGGCCATAGGAAATCCCCAGGCTCCCCAAAGTAAGGGGCGAGGGTGAGTGTTCCTCCCCCTCCCCGCTACCACCCCCCGGCCCAGCATCTACAGTGTCATAAAAAACATTAATTTCATTTTCTGCCGGGTCGAGCGACTCCCGGGAGCAGTTGATTAATAGCTGGGCGGGCTCAGGTCCGGCCTTTTCGGCCCCGCCCGCCTCAGTCCCCGGGACGCCCGGCCCGGCGGCAATGCATTCTTCCGCTGG
Organism: Pristiophorus japonicus; assembly: GCF_044704955.1. Classification (NCBI taxonomy): domain Eukaryota; kingdom Metazoa; phylum Chordata; class Chondrichthyes; family Pristiophoridae; genus Pristiophorus; species Pristiophorus japonicus. The sequence goes on from NC_091983.1 coordinate 149,834,130, forward strand.
ACCCACGCCCCTCACGACAGGCAGATCTTCCACTCCATCCCCAGGAGGCAGCGGCTGGGCAGCCTCGACTCCCTCACCCTCCGCGGGGACAGACTCCTCGCGCCTGCAGCGCAATTTGGGAGCGCTGGTGGGGGACGCGGGACACGCGGCGGGCACCGCCTCCTCCGCGGAGGGATGTTGTTCCCCCTCGGCCTCATTGGGGCGGTGCCTCTTTTTGTTCCTGGGGGCGCGCGGAGTCAGGGAGACCTCCATGTCTGCCGAGGCCTCCCGCTCCGCACCCCCCTTTTCCTTTTCTTGCCCGCGCCCGGGCCCCTCTGTGGTGTTGTTCAAGGGCTCGGGCACGGGCTCGGGGCACCCCGCGCTCGCCGGTGACGGGGTTGGGCTGAGCGCGGTGGTCAAATTATCTGGCGCACTGAGGGGACCCGCCTCATGATGTTTTGCCTTCTTCCGCGCCTTCTTTCCGGTCGGACGCTCTCCCTGCCCCCCGCCGGAGGCCCTGAAAACAAAGGCCTCCGACGATGCCCGTGCACCTACGGCTCCCGGCACGCGGACGCAACTAGGGGGAGGGGTGGCGGCGGCGCCAGCCTTGGCCGCCTTCGGTGGTTTGGCGGCCTTGGAGGCGGGGCAGTTCTTGCGAACGTGCCCCACCTCCCTGCAGGCATGGCACCGCACGCCGTCCGACGTCCAAAAGACGCGGTAGGCAGTCCCCTCGTGCACCACATTAAAGTTCCCCTCCGTCGTCTCCTCCCGTGCCAGCCGGACAAAGAGCTGGCGGCGGAAGGAGAACACGTGGCGCAGGCTGCTCTCCCTGAGGCCGAGCGGTATGGGGTTGATCCCCGACCTTACCTCCCCCAGTTGGTGTAGGTGAGGGAGGAGGAGCTCAGCGGGAACAAAGGGCGGGACGTTCGATATGATGACCCTCTGCGCGGTGGCCTCGAGAGGGTCCACCGGCAGGAACGTCCCGCCCACCGTGAGCCCCTTTTCGAGGGCCAGGAGCACCGCCCGCTCCGACCCCAGGAAGAACACGGCCTTCCCAGACATCTTGGAGGCTGCTACAATGGCCGAGGGGCCGACTACCCCAGCCATCGCCCGCACGCACTCCTCAATGCTCTTTGTGGGGTGAGTGTAGCTCTTGACCCCGTGTTTCCTGGTTATAAGTCTGAAAGGTGGCAGGGCAGCGGGTGGCGCAGGAGGTGCCGTGGAAGCGGTTGCCACCTGCGCATACGTCTTCGCTGGCCCTGCCACCGGCGTGGATGGGGTCGCCATCACGGGGTTCCTTTAAGGGCTACACCCACCCCAAAGTCACAGGCCTTAATGGTCTTGATTGGCCTCATTTGGTTTGACTGAGCAGAGGAGCTCTTAATGAGGCACCTCTCCCCTAGTTGGTAATTGGGGAGGGGCCTTGCTCCCTCTGCTCAGTTGTCTTAATAGTTTTTTTTTTTTAAATTAGGAAGAAAGGGCTCTCAGAGAGAGAGGGGAGAAACAGAGGGTAATGGAGAAAGAGGGGTGGGAAGGGGGGGGGGCTGCGAGGGCAGGTCTCCCCTCGCAGCTGTGGGTGGGTGCACTCCCCAGATGGCAAAACACACAAGCACAGTCTTTGGGTTGGTCTTCAGGTGGGGGGAGAAGACGTCTTCACCTGGGGTAGCTAGAGCCACCAGGCACACACTCCTAACGATGTTAATTGGTGATTTAAAGAATCTTCAGCCTGGTAGCTCCAGCTATCCCAGGCTAGGCAAATGTGGGGGGGTGGGGGGGGTTCCAATTGTGGGGGGGGCCTAGTTGTAAGCACGGCCCCCACGCACACTACCACACACACACACACCCCCCGCGATGTTCCGGCCCTCAGTGGTCTTCTTTCCTCCCCCCACCGATACAACAAAGTCTTTTTGGGAAATGCACCCACACCCACCTGTATAAATGTAGAGTCTCCCTCCTTCCACACTGGTTTGTTGTTGGTCTTTTCCCCCTCTCTCCAACTCCTTGCAGAATGGTAAAAAAATGTTTGAAATGTTTTCTGTTCTCCTCCTCTCCCTCTGGGTAAAAGTGATGGTGAAGCCCCTTCCCTCCTTCTCTTCCTGGGCTGGTCTCAGGGCTCTCCAGGCAGGAGCTCAAGTTGCTAGCTGCTTCTCTCACTGCTCACAGCTCCAACTCAGCAGGACACGCCTTCACTGCTCCACGATTGGTTCCTTGTGCATGAAACTCTTTTGAGTTAACCTGCAAAAACATAAAACATTAAAACCATGCCACCCGTCCTTGTGCATGAAACTCTTTTTGGAGTTCACCTGCAAAACATAAAACATTAAACGGTGCCACCCGACCTGGGTGACACTCCAGACATTTACAAGGCCCTTTTTTTCCCCCCCTTTTTTTTTGTTTTTTTTTGTGTTTTTCTTTTTTTTTGTGTTTTTTCTTTGGGCACTAAAATCACAATTTTTCCCCAGTGCCCCCTATAAAAGGGAAGGGGACACTAAAAACACCGGCAATTAAAACAAATTAACTTTAAAACGTAAAATCAAATTAAAATTTGGTTGCCGGGCGTGATGATGCACTCCAGTCCCTCCGGTGCCCACCTCTCGCGGAAGGCCGCGAGCGTACCGGTGGACACCGCGTGCTCCATCTCCAAGGACACCCTGGACCGGATGTAAGAGCGGAAGAGAGGCAGGCAGTCAGGTTGAACGACCCCCTTGCGTGTCATCCTTGCGCAGGGGCCATGCTAATCTTCCCAAAAAGTTAGTTTGCAGGTGCAACAGGTAATCAGGAAGGTAAATGGAATGTTGGCCTTCATTGCGAGAGGGATGGAGTACAAAAGCAGGGAGGTCCTTCTGCAACTGTACAGGGTATTGGTGAGGCCGCACCTGGAATACTACGTGCAGTTTTGGTCACCTTAGTTAAGGAAGGCTATACTAGCTTTGGAGGGGGTACAGAGACGATTCACTAGGCTGATTCTGGAGATGAGGGGGTTACCTTATGATGATAGATTGAGTAGACTGGGTCTTTACTCGTTGGAGTTCAGAAGGATGAGTGGTGATCTTCTCGAAACATTTAAAATAATGAAAGGGATAGACAAGATAGAGGCAGAGAGGTTGTTTCCACTGGTCGGGGAAGACGAGAACTAGTGGGCACAGCCTCAAATTACGGGGGAGCCAATTTAAAACCGAGTTGAGAAGGAATTTCTTCTCGCAGAGGGTTGTGAATCTGTGGAATTCTCTGCCCAAGGAAGCAGTTGAGGCTAGCTCATTGAATGTATTCAAGTCACAGATAGATAGATTTTTAACCAATAAGGGAATTAAGGGTTATGGGGAGCGGGCGGGTAAGTGGAGCTGAGTCCACGGCCAGATCAGCCATGATCTTGTTGAATGGCGGAGCAGGCTCGAAGGGCTAGATGGCCTACTCCTGTTCCTAATTCTTATGTTCTTATGTATTGGACGCAATTTTTGTGGAGCAGTATACGTGGGCTCGACACACCCACTTCCACTGAAGGTGTTGAGTGCTCTGCCTGGCAGACAGCGACACCTTGCAGGATAGCTGAGGAAGAGACCGTGCAGGTCCTTGAATATGACACTGGAGGTTTTGGTGGAGGCGATCCAGAGGAGGAGGGATGTCTGCAATGGGGAAGGACGCCACCTTGCCCTCCTGTCCCCCCTCTCCTGCAGCAGCTGATTTTGCTTTGTCTGGCTGCCTCCCATTCCTCATTCAGACTAAGGGGGACCACTAGTAAGATTCCCATTACCAAGCACTCCTTTTCTCCTGGTGACTCCAATAAGGTGGAGTAGTACAGCGCACTTTTTTTTTAGGTGAAGTCCTCAGAGAATTTGTAAAATAAATGTTGCTCGAGTGTTGAAGACTTGACAAACTATCCTGGAAAGTCTCCCAATGTATTTCAGAGTTCCTTTTCACAGCTCCAGCAGCAATTAACATGAAATGATGAATAACCTTTTTAAGCAGCGCTTGAAATCCCCATCAATGCCATGTTTAATCCCAAACAGCTGGTCACAGTTAGGAGAGGGCGTTAGTTGAAGTGTTAGCCACCAAAATGCCGTGCAGTCTCTAATGGATGCTCAGAGGCATTTTAAGTGGCAATCAGCTGTTTAATGAGCCTCCAGGCGGCCGTTCCTAACGCTCCCTTCAACACCATTACCAAGGTGGTATCTTGCGCTAAGCGTGGGCTAAACCACATCAGAGGCTCTTTAGCATCTAAAGTATTCAGCAAAAATCACTCCCATACTGTACTCGTATTTATAGACATTATTGTACTTTTAAAATCAGTTGTAAAGAAGAGTTGCCTCTTCAGTAAACCTATTGTTCTGTCACACAGACATGGGACCCAGTGTGCCAGTGAGATTGCAATGGAGGCCAACAATTCGTTTTGTGGTGTGGGTATCGCTTACAATGCCAGGATTGGGGGTAAGTATTCATACTCTGTATGCAAGGAGGTTAAAAAATTGCCAAGAGGACCTTTGTCCATTTTATGATTTCTTATTTTATCAAAATCATTCATGATTTATATTATACAGAATATAAGGTATATTATTTTTCCTGTACCCTTAATTTAAAATTAAAATATTTTCTATATATACTGGCCATAGAATTCTGTAGTGGTCAGAGTGGGTAGTTTCTCTACTTCCAACAAATTCATTGACGATATACAAAATAATGGATACCTGGGAGTGATTAGAAGACAGTGATCTTAAATGATATCATAAGGTAGAAATTACATTCAGTTGCGTGTGTTGTCCACTGACCCTATTTTGTGCTCTCACATTTGGCTTGACCTCCCTTCACTTTTGCCTGCTACTTACCCCAATGCAGTCGTTGGAAAGGCTGACGTATCCAAATACTATTTTCAACCTTTAGAAAGGCTGAAACAATTTTTGTCCTCGCATGCCTTTAAATTTTTTCAGCAGACCTTTAAAATCTGCTTGGTTACAGGATGTCCCATGCATGCATCAAGCCTACTCTTGCACCTGGGCTAATGTTTGCAGGGAGTGTATTCTAAATCATGAAAGGACACAAGATCCACCCTCTCTGCTACTTGTGCTGGTAATATTAGGAAAAATATTGCCATTTTTAATGCAGCAGTTTTTAAGGTACCAATTTTTAAAAAAACTTGTTTCTATGGCAACCCTGGCAGCTGTGAGCAATGCAGTGTGACATTTACAGAAAGGTGTTAAAGGCATTTATGAAGCTGCAATGGAAGGCGTTGCTCTAATGCACTATACCTGGATGGAGATTTCAGTCTGTCATTCCCCATAGAGCGGGGAAGGAGCCCAGTTTAGGCTAGGTGCTTTCCTATAAGAATAGAATTAAAAATAGTGTGCAGGACATGCTAGGCTGTTTCATTCACCTCTTAGTGGCAGAAGCTAAGGAGCCTTTTTGGAGAGAAATGATGCATGACCTCGTAATCGTGCAAAAAAAATCATTGGTGCAAAAAGAAACATACATGATATGCTTTTGACTTCATTACTGTAGGGTTCATAATATCATTGCTGTAGTTTTCCTGAAAAATTATGTGCCGCTGATGACTAGTGTGTACCCAATATATTTTATTTAAGTAGCCTTGAAGTTTTGCCAAGCAACTATTCCCTTGTATCGGTTCACTTGATTCATGCTGGGCAAAAATTATAATTTTGCTGATTCTTAAAATGGCATTTTTATTCTCAATTTCAAACTTGCATTCTTACAGTAGGATTATAATGTGACTGTTGTTCTAGTGCTCATTGGTAAACATTGGGAAATTAATAAATTTTGTCTAAACTGTAATCTGTGTATTAGGCTTTTTATATGACAGTAAATTCTAAACAGCTGAATTGGCTAATATTATGGGTGTATATCACAGTACAGGACACGCATTGGGGCAATACCAAAGTACTAGTGAATGGGACTACCCTATTGTTGTTGATTTTAAAATGCTGAAAGGCAACGAATAACTAATCGCAACAGATGGAAATGGGCAATTTCCCAATCTTTCACAACCATTCCATTTTTCCTGCTACATGATCTGTATGAATGGTCAACATATTAGCATAAAGTATGCATTCATTATCATATAAATGATGATTTCAACCACTTGGAGCAGTCTATATGTTAATTGTATGGTCATTAAGTACACTTGTCAAACAGTAATGGCACAAACCATCTGAGTTCCTCAGAAATGAAAACCCGTATGCTGGCTTGTTAGCATAAACCAGGAAGTTTAATTTGTCTTCACTGTAATGTAGATCTGACCATGCAACTTAGCAGGCTTTAGTTTGACTAGTGATAATTCTAAAACAGAAGGTGAGCAAAACACAGGATATACTGTTCAGAGGTACCTGCGCAATACTGTACAGTGGCCATAAAGTCACCTCTCTGAGGGGCTGGGTGAAAGGTTTCATTTCAAATAAGATCCACAAGTCCTCTTGGTGTCAAAATGTGTTGTGATTATAGCTGTAAGATGTGAAATTAAAGAACTGCATGTTTTACATGGCAGGTATTCGCTTGCTGGATGGGACTGTTACTGATGCTATGGAAGCTACAGCTTTCACCTATAACAATGACTACATTGACATCTACTCCTGCTGCTGGGGGCCTACAGATAATGGCAGAACAATGGATGGACCAAAAAGGCTTGGCCAAAAGGCATTGCGCCTGGGAGCAATAAAGGTACTTTATTTCCTCAGTAATGACAGAAAATTACATTTTAAAACTAGACTTAATTAGTGGGGCATAATTCCCAGTGTTTTCCCTTTTTATATGAAAGTATTTGCATTGATTTCAAATAACTTGCATATTAACTGAAGTTCCATCCTGAAATTATACCGTTGCAGTGTTGCTCCAAAATAACAAAATCTGATATTTATATTGTTGATTTCTAATTAATTTCCAAGAGCTTTAAAATAGATTTTTGAATCTGTGTATAAAAATTGATGGGAGCAGAAGCCAGTTACTGGTGCAACGTCGCTATCAATTGTGTGGAAGTGCCACGTTATGATCAGTGTTTTTTTTATTGCTGGGGATGGCCTGTACCACAAGGATCTGGGATAAGCACCCCACCTGACTATACCTAAGAGCCTTTTCATCTGCAGTCTTAGGGCTCAAGTTTCGGACGCCCGATAGAACGGCGCACATCGGAGAGGTCCACCTAATTTATAGAACAAAAATTGCGCCAAATACTTATCTCGCAATTCTCCGATATCTGTAGGCCCATTTCCACCTCGGCGCGGCGCAGCAGGAGCTGCTGGAGGCGGAGCTACAGCCCTGCGCCAAAAACAGTGCCGGCAACTGCACGCGTGTGCAGTATCTCCCGTCCCTCCCAGCGCATCCTGTCTCTGGGGTGACGACCCTATCCCAGGCCGAGTCGCATGACGCATCTCACCTCGGCGGTGGGGCCCGCTCGCCCGGCCTCTCGCTGGGGGCGGGCCCCGCCCGAAGTCCTCGGCGGGGTCTGGCTTCGTTGTCGTCTTCTCTTCTCTCTTCCCCCCCCCCCCATCTTCTTCTCTACCTCCCCCTTCATCATCTTCTCACCCCCCCTCATCTTCTCTCCTCCCCCCCATCTTCTTCTCTCCTCCCCCTCCCCCCATCTTCTTCTCTCCTCCCCCCCACCATCTTCTTCTCTCCTCCCCACCCTTCATCATCTTCTCTCCTCCCCCCACCCTTCATCATCATTTCCCCCCTGCCCCGTTCATCATCATCTCCCCCCTGCTCTCTTCTCTTCCCCTCCCCCTCCCCCTCTTCTCCCCGGTGCTGCAGTAGGTGAGTAGAAATATTTTTTTTATTTATTGAGTGATTTTTTATTTATTATTTTTCATTTTTTTTGATTGATTTATTGGTTTATTTATTGATTTATTTATCATTTATTATTGATGATAGCTCTTTATTTGTAAAAGTGAAGTGTTTAATGTTTGTAAACCTCCCTCCCCCCCCCCCCATCTCGCGTTCCCTACGCCTAATTTCTAAGTGTAGGCAAGGTTTTTTTGAGCGTACAAAAATCTACACTTACTCCATTCTAAGTTAGTTTGGAGTAAGTTTTCGCTGCCTAAACTTGCAAAACAGGCATAAGTGGATGGACATAGAAATAGAACATAGAAACATAGAAAAATAGGTGCAGGAGTAGGCCATTCAGCCCTTCTAGCCTGCACCGCCATTCAATGAGTTCATGGCTGAACATGTAACTTCAGTACCCCCTTCCTGCTTTCTCGCCATACCCCTTGATCTCCCGAGTAGTAAGGACTTCATCTAACTCCCTTTTGAATATATTTAGTGAATTGGCCTCAACTACTTTCTGTGATAGAGAATTCCACAGGTTCACCACTCTCTGGGTGAAGAAGTTTCTCCTCATCTCGGTCCTAAATGGCTTACCCCTTATCCTTAGACTGTGACCCCTAGTTCTGGACTTCCCCAACATTGGGAACATTCTTCCTGCATCTAACCTGTCTAAACCCGTCAGAATTTTAAACGTTTCTATGAGGTCCCCTCTCATTCTTCACGCCCCCTTTTGGAAAAAAAATCTGTTCAAAAATGGAACTATTCTAACTCTCTGGAACTGGAGCAAACTAAATGCCGAGAATTGCAATTTCTAAGATGCTCCATTCTAAACTAGTTGATCCAAAAAAAATAGGAGCAACTCGGGCCGAAACTTGAGCCCCTAGTCTTGGCTATATTTAAAACTGTCTCAGAGTCGAAAGGAGAGTTTTCCAATCCAGTGCACCATCCAGTCTCCCGGTCACACCACAGGTTGTATTTGCAAAGCAATGTTGTGGCATCTCTAATGTTGGAGTTAAACTGCCATTTGTGCATTGCTGCAAAGTCGAAAACACTTTGAAGCAATGCAAAAGCGATGATGTAAATTTTCTGAGCATGCAGTGATGCGAAGATTCATCGCCATCACCTCATACTTGGAAAATGACTCTCTGTACCTACAGAGCTCTTGCAGACTTGACATCATAGCCGTCTCCTGTGTGACACCCACAGGAGCTGGCAATCAAACAACATCTCAATTTTGACATCACACGAATTACAACTCCAGTGAGGTTTCAACCCCCAATTTAAAAAGTTGACCTCCAGGACACTTCATAAACTGAATCAAAGTTTATTTAAATGTTTTAAGAAAGCAGATACTACTACCCATGCTCTAAATTTGAGCAGAAGTGGAGACCTGAGCATGTAAGTAATCAGCACGTATGCGTAGAACTCTCTCCTCGATCGGAGAATTGGATTTGCAGGCAGGCAGAATAAACAAGCTGTTGCCAGCTGCGAATCATTTGAGAGCTACAGGATAGCTGCAGCCTTAATGTGCTTTGTTATATAAGTACAGCGCTAGGTCTTGATTTCCTGAGGTGAGGGCCCGTTATACTAGCCCCATGCAGCGCTCGCACCTGCCTCATCCACACCTGCAATTTTCACTGGAAGCCTCCTGCTACTCCGAGTGAAAAGAGCTGGCTAGGCAGATCGTTGTTTTCAAGCAAACGTAAAGAAAATGTTGGTACATAAGGTATTGCATATTTATGTGCTTGGCTGTGTGCCTTTGTTGAGGTCTCACTGACCCAAAAAGAAGTAGGACAAAATGGGCAGGGAATGATACCAGTCTTTCAATGTTCATCAAAGTATATATCGGTAAAGATACGCCACTATTGTGTTACTGAACATGTTACATAATATCGGTATCATATAGGGTTAGTTCACTGCTTTCAAATTAAGCTGAAGTGAACATAAAGTCATTGATGCTGGAAACCTTATCACAAGTTTAATCTGGTATAGATGTGAAACTCTATTGCATTATATTCCAGTGTAGAACTGGAAGGAAAACTCAGCTGGGAAGGCTAGCCTCAGCTTCTGAAACCAACATCAATCTGATTCAGTCTTTTCCAGTGGTGCATGGGAACAATGATCTCTTCAGTCCTGATGTTGCCTGCAGTTGAGCATTTGCATTATGGTTTGCGTGCAACTATTTAAATTCATAATCCAAATGAATTGATAAAGACCATTTAGTGAAAGAACATTTTTCTATAATTATTTCATGTGAACTCAACATAGTGTAGAGAATTAACAATGTTCTTCATGTCTGCTTCTTTATTGGTATTAGGGGCGAAAAGGCAAGGGCAGTATTTTTGTCTGGGCAGCTGGCAATGGCGGTCTGCTGAATGATCACTGCGGAGCTGATGGATTCGTCAACAGCATCTATACAATTGCCATTGGTGCGATTACGCACAGTGGCCTCCCAGCCTTTTATGGAGAACCGTGTCCAGCTCTCATGGCTGTTACATTTACCGGTGCTGCCAAAAAGATCTTGACAGACCTTCCTCTGGTATGTTGCAGTTTAAATAAGCGGATTCGGTTATGGTATCCATGGAAATCATATTTGTAGATTAACATACATTTTTGTCTGGAGCAGTTTCAACCACAGTGGACTGCATTTTGATACAACACTGGCAGCATAAAGTCAGAATCCACCTTCAGTCTGTGCCACATTTCTGCTCTGCACACTGCACCTTTCCCTGATTGTCTGGTCAATATAGATAGTATCAATGAAAAGATAACTTCTTACTCAAATTTTGGTATGGTGGGTTGATGAACAATTCAATAGTATTGGCAAACTCAAGAGGGAACTGGATAGATGCTTGAGAACGCAATTGAGAGGTAGGAGAAATTGAGCATTGTATGGTATATTTAGAAGATTGAGACTGGTCAGATCAATCATAATTGTCTCTTTCGGTCCTACATGTTATGTTCCTTCATCTTGGATGAATGGATTTTAAAAAGCTGTCGTCCTTTAAATTTTGTTTGTGACATTATGGGCGGAGCTTCTATCTGCGCTCCTCCCTACCCAGATCAGGTAGGCATGTCTTTGGGAATTCTACTTTTTCTGCCCTCCTCGGCCTCCGTGGACTCTCTCCAGCTGAAAGTTAGTGTGAGCCCAACTGAGGGCATTAAGAGACCCAAATCTTTTCTAAGCATAGGTAGTCGATCCTGGAGAGGACCCTTACTAATGAGACCTGCTTGATTCATTGAGAGCACACGAGCCAAAGAAGAGAACTTTCCTTGGGGCCTCGCCAAGCCCTTCTCTGCAGTCAGAGCAATTTGGGGTGGTCACCAATGATGTGCCTGCCCCACCCATGAACATGATTCCATTACCAGCATTCAGAATGGGCTCATTGGCTTTGGGCTAGGGCCCATGAAGGTTCAACTCTCTCACACTGTCATCCAGAGAGTAGCTAAGAATAAAAATGTGGATGTGCTCCAACTTATTGTGGACAGACAATGGTCAGCAGTCTGATGTTGCCGCAAATCATTTAGGTTATATTGTCCAAATAATTCAAGTTGTCGCTTTATATTCTATGCTGTTCCCTCCCAATCACCCCAATAGATGCAAATTTGAAACACAGCACGGTGCATTTAGAAGTTCACCCCAGGTCTACTCATGTTATCCATCTCTTACCGTTATTCCAATCGCATTTTCTGGTAGCCATTCTGTTTCATAGTGTGGCTGGAACCTTCCCAGGCCTGCGAGTGTGGATTTGGAGGCTGTCAAATTGGTTCTGATTGACAGTGGGTTGGAAGTCTGTTCTGAACCCACTTTCGTGTCAGTTTCTCAACTATCGGGTCTGCCTGTGTATCGCAGACCTGATACTAAATTAATTAAGGTAGTGAACAGGTAGTAAAATTCAACTTGAGAGGATTAAAAGCAGGCAATTACAATTTTACCAACTTTTTGATGAGTTTGCCGTAGCTCAGGGCACATGCCTGGTAAGTGTGTCGGATTCTCAGTGACTCTACATTACTTTGGCTAGTTGGCAGCTGCAAAAGTGGCATAAAAGCTACCATTTCACAGCTGTTCACTTTCTGATGTCAGAAGCTGAAGCCTTCAGGATTTGGAAGAAGCTTTTGAGCTATATACAGTTTGGAAGTTGTAATGTCTGTAAGCTTGTGATGTTTATAGCTCCGCACTGTGGATGTGGACATATTGTGTACTGCAACTGCAGAGTTAATAATAAACAGAACCAGCCTGTTCCGGAGGCTTCCGACAGAGCTGCCTGCCATGTTGGAAGCTGTGTGTGCTTGTGCTCTGTGAATATGTCACATTTGACAATTGAGATGGGATTTTTCGGATGATTTAAAGCTTAAATTTTGTTGGTGAGGGATTCAGCCAGCTGACCGAGACTTTGGAAGTTTCTGTCTTTTGAAAAAGCTGAAATATATCTGAGGTAAAATACAGCACATGGTGTGAACAGCTAGAGATTAAAATGGCAGGTGTAATGGGACATTTGGGGGAATATAGACACGACCGAGAACGTTTTAAAGCTTATGTGGATCGGCTAGAAATGTATTTCACTGCAAATAACATAATCGAAGTTCCAGACAATGCAGTCCAGAACCGGGCTGTGTTGGAATGTAAGAGAACAATCTTCGTATCAGAGGCGGGTCTGGCATTATACGAAACCCTTGTAAATCTGCTTGTGCCTGACGAGCCAAAGGACACAACGCTTAGAGATTTTAACAAAGCTGGAGCAGCACTATAAACCCAAACCATTAGAAATTGCTGAAAGCTATCATTTCGGGATTCAGAATCAAAAGATTGATGGAAGTATCAGTGATTACATTATAGCATTAAAAAAGCTATCGATGCACTGTAATTTTGGAAACTTTCAAAACCGAGCATTACGGGATCGTTTTGTTTGTGAGGTGAAAAATGATGCGATCAGAAGGAAGTTATTGACGACGGATGACTTGACTTTTGAGATTGCTTGTCAGACACCGAGGTCAATGGGCATGGCCGAACAATATTCCCGAGAATTAAATAATAATTACGGTCGTCAGTCAACCGAGGTAAATCAATTGCAGGTTCAAAGTAAAAGACGGTGTTGGCACAAAGTCTCAGAAACTGGAAATTCGAACAGAGCATCGAAGTCATGCTATAGGTGCCTGGGATAACACATTGCTCAAAGTTGTCCATACGTGAAGGCAGAGTGTTTCTTCTGCAGGAAGACTGGGCATCTTGCGAAGGCATGCCGACTGAAGGGTAAATCAGTGTTCAAAGCTATGAGTCCAGCGTTCAAAGCTATGAGTAGAAATCCCAAGAGACTACATAGCATGGAAGAACAACAACAGGACGAGATGATGTTAGAGTTACACATCATCAGGAGCACGAGGTTAATGGACAGCGATTCGGAAAGTATCAAAATCCAAATAGCTGTTGTGGGATTCAAGATACCAATGAAAATCGACATGGGTGCATCCGTGAGTGTAGTACTGGAGTCGCTGTACCTCAACAAATTGCGTGATTTCCAACTGGAGAAATCCAAGATAAAGCTGCGAGGCTACTCGGGAGAGAAAATTCCTGTGGTAGGTCGTATCACTGTACTGGTGAAATATAAAGATCAATTTCAGAACGTGCCTCTAATAGTAGTGAAAGGAGACAAGCCTGCCTTACTAGGAAGAAATTGGTTGAGCTCACTGAAGCTGGATTGGAGTGAGATTTTCATCAACGGATGAGGTTATCAAGAAGTAAACCAGAAGGTGGGAGTGAAGAACCATCATCATAAATGGTTAAAGTGGTTACTTGGAAAAGTGGTGAAGATATGTGGTCCTCGCACATATTTGGTAAAGATGTTTGATAACTGACAGGTTAGGTTTGTTCATATTGATCATATTTTACCTGCAGACATGGAAGGAGTTGAAGGTGGGAATGATTCAATTATTTCTGACTCATCAGATAGTTTTGATACACCAGTAGCAAATCCTAAATCCAATGTACTGGAAACAAATCCAGGAGAGAATCAGAATGAAAGTCCGAGTCCGAGTCAGGAAAACAAAGAGCCTGAATTTAGAGTGAGTTCAAATGAAAATCAAGGAAATTCTGTGGAGGAAAACGTTCATCAGGATGAGCCTTGAATGAGTGTGAAATCGACACTGTGTTTGGAAGTTCTGTTCGAGAGCGAAGGTATCCTCTTTGAAACAGAAAACAAGTACCGTATATACTCGCGTATCCTACGATCTCACGTATCATGCGACCCCTAAATTTTCGTCCCCAAAACATGATTTTATCATATATCTTATGTATCATGCGAGTCACTTTTTTGAGATACCAGATGACACTAGGCTAGGCTTTCAAACAAGTTTAACAAGTACCCAACACGTAACAAGTATCCTAACACATAACAACGATCGAATACAGACCTTAACAACCGAATCATGAAACGACTCTTCCGCCGTAAACAACCGAATGAGAAACAGCTGTTTTGCATTCTACCCTTAGCCACTATGGAGAAAAGATCTGCGAAGAAATATACTGCCAAATTTAAGCTGCAAGTTGTTGCCGAAGCGGAACAAAGCAACAACGTTAAAGCTGCAAAGCTGTTTGGTGTCAGAGAAAGCTGTGTCCGAAACTGGAGAAAACAAAAAGAAAAATTGAAGGAAACTCCTTCCTATAAATGCGCAAATCGCGGGTTGAAATGTCATTGGCCGCATTTAGAAGATAAAGTATCAAAGTGGGTGTCCGAAAATCGAGAAAATGGTTATATTATAACACGATCTAAAATAAGACTTTATGCTTTACGAGAAGCAAGAAAAATGGGCATTCGTGTGTTTACTGCAAGTCCCGGATGGTGTACGCGGTTCATGAAAAGACATGACTTTGTGTTAAGAAGAAAAACAAAAATTGCACAGAAACTCCCAAAAGAATTAGAAGAAAAAGTGTAAACATTACGTGTGTATCAGCAAGTAAAACAGCAGTTTTATCAAAATCATCTTTATTTGATATACATATGTACTATTTGATTTACCGTAAATGGATACGGTCTGCTTAACAGCCTAACAGCCTAATCTTGGCCAGCACTTCACACCCGCAAGTTTTGTATCTCGCGTATCATGCTACCCCCCAAATTTAGGTTACAATTTAGGTCTTCAAAAGTCGCATGATACGCGAGTATATACGGTAGTAAAGTTAAGTTTGTAAATATGGAAAAAAAATAAGTTTATATCCTGTGTTATGTATAAAAATGAAAGTTATGTATGATGTTTGTTATAAAAACTTCTTCATTAAGGAGGGAGAAGTGTAATGTCTGTAAACTTGTAATGTTTGTAGCTCCATACTGTGGAGGTGGATGTATTATGTACTGCAACTGCAGAGTTGTTAATAAACAGAACCAGGCTGTTCAAAAGGCTCTGTTAGGAGCTGTGTGTGCTGTGCTCTGTGAATATATCACATAAGTGTTTGCAGTGAACTCTCCATTCACTGTCACCTCCTTGGAGCAACCTCTCTCACCATTGACAGATCGCTTCTGTCATCTCAAACTCACCTGCCATCTATTCCAGCAGCATTGGTGCCCTTGGAAAAAAATCTCACTTTGGTCCTCAGAATCCCACCATGATCAGCCCCAACACCAACATCACTAAATACACCAGCATCACCAACAACAACACCAACCTTCTCCACAATCACTTGATGTTGCATAGGACACAGGGCATCAGCAACCTGACCACATTGCTGCCCGGGAGGCCAGGATTGGCCTCACCAGGGCACATTTATTTCACTTGATGTTGAAAGCCCTGGCTGTCACTATCTAACACCAGCTCCATAAAGCATCCCTACAAAGCCCAAGCCATTCCTTTCACACTCATCACCATGGTGTGGGGGTACCCTTATGTCTCACCATTCACTACAACTCACTAAGCCACTTCCAAAGATGCCCACAAATCTGTCGAAAAACGCAAAGTGTTGAAAATAAAGATTTCAATGTTTGACAACACATTAACATAAACTTTACTTAAACATTGGCTAAAAGACCCAAGTGCCTACCCTTGAGTGTTGTTAGTTGGTATGATTGGACAAGGATGAAGGTGAGTGTGAGGGGTGGCTACTAAGAAGGGGATGTGGTAATGTAGATAGAGACAGGGATGGGTGGAGGTGCAAGGTAAGTTAAGAAGAGCATAAAAACATAGGAAATAGGAACAACAGTAGGCCATACGGTTCATTGAGCCTGCTCGGCCATTCAGTAAGTTCATGGCTGATCTGATCATGGACTTAGCTCCACTTCCCTGCCTGCTCCCCATAACCCCTTATCCCCTTATCGTTTCAGAAACTGTCTATTTCTGTCTTAAATTTATTCAATATCTCAGCTTCCACAGCTCTGAGGCAGTGGATTCCACAGATTTACAACCCTGTAAGAGAAGAAATTCCTCCTCATCTCTGTTTTAAATGGGAGGCCCCTTATTCTAGGATCATGCCCTCTAGCTCTAGTCTCCCCCATCAGTGGAAACATCCTCTCTGTATCCACTTTGTCAAACCCCCTCATAATCTTATATGTTTCGATAAGATCACCTCTTATTCTTCTGAATTCCAATGAGTAGAGGCCCAACCTACTCAACCTTTCCTCATAAGTCAGCCCGCTCAGCCCGGAATCAACCAAGTGAACCTTCTCTGAACTGCCTCCAAAGCAAGCATATCCTTTCGTAAATATAGAAAACAAAACTGCATGCTGTATTCCAGGTGTGGCCTCACCAATACCTTGTATAGCTGTAGCAAGACTTCCCTGCTTTTATATTCCATCCCCTTTGCAATAAAGGCCAAGATACCATTGGCCTTCCTGATCACTTGCTGTACCTGCATACTATCTTTTTGTGTTTCATGCACAAGTACCCCCAGGTCCCGCTGTACTGCGACACTTTGCAATCTTTCTCGATTTAAATAATAACTTGCTCTTTGATTTTTTTCTGCCAAAGTGCATGACCTCACACTTTCCAACATTATACTTCATCTGCCAAAATTTGGCCCACTCACTTAGCCTGTCTATGTCCTTTTGCAGATTTTTTGTGTCCTCCTCACACATTGCTTTTCCTCCCATCTTTGTATAGTCAGCAAACTTGGCTACGTTACATTCAGTCCCTTCTTCCAAGTGGTTAATGTCGGCTGGCACCTGGGAGGTACAGTTCAGATATTGCTGTTAATCATGTTCCAAGAGAAAATGGCACAGAATATCTTGGAGCTGCAGGCCATTGTGTGGGGGAGGAGGAGGGCCCTGCTGCTTGTGTCTCGTCCCACTCACTGGTGCACACCAATTCTTAACTCCTTTCCCCTTCTTCCACAGATCAGTGACAGCCACGGGGGGTGGGGGGGGAGATGATGAGGAGGATTAAGCAGATGATGATAAAACAGTTTCCTCTGCTTCCAGCCATAGCTGCTCTCTTTCATCCCTCCCCCGCCCTGCGCCTGGGTCACTTGCTTTCTCTTCCTCACTCACTATGTCAGAGGCTTGTACCTGGGGTGCAAAAGAGAGTGGGAATGAAGAATTATCCCAGGGCGATTCACAAAGAACAAGGAAGCTGGAGGAACAAGGAGTGGAGAAGATTCTGCTGTTCCCCAGCAGTGGAGATGGTTGCCCTTTTTGGGAACCAGTAGCTTCTGATCCCGCTATGAAAAGAAGGAAGTTTGTTGAACATCACACTGCATACAGGCAGAGGTCACAGTGGACAATGGAATCTACTGCTTTCATATGTGGCAACATCAAGGAAGCATTTTCCTTGTTGCAGATATGAATGGAGCATGTGACAACTTCACTGAGTCTCCAACCTCTTCTACTTCCCTCTCCCCATAGAAGTGGTTCAAAATCAAGTTAGTGCCTCTTCCTCTGAAAGTGAACTCGGTGTTCATTTAAAGAAGATGTTTATTTGTGCATTGGTGCTGATTTCCAATGAGATCATTAGGTCATTAGTTTGATCTGTGTCAAGATCCTCCTGATATTGGGCTCCATGTGATACGCTGCCTGCACAGCAACTGGGGCTTCCTGTTCCCTCACTATGGCAGTTTAAAATCTGCCTCAGCAGCTTTCCAATGAAAGAACATGAAAAATATGCAGGAAAACCTGAGCTGTGGCAAAGGTTCTCCAGTGAGCTCTTTTCAATGCAACACGTGTTAGGATCAGCTGATCTTGGCATTTATGCGGTTGTAAATTAGACAGAGTACAGTTGGGTGGTAACAATAGGAATTATAATGTGTGATATAATTCTATAATGCCATATACTTTAAATATCATTGTTGCCGAAAGGGTAGGTGAAGAAAGCAAATATCCCCATCCCTGGCCACCTAAACAAAAAATTGTGTCAGCCCGAAAATGAGTGCTACTCCAATTTGCGCTGTTATAATGAGTCCCCCACTGCCATTACTCCTCAAGTGCGCTGAAAAACTCAAGGGAATTAAGGCCCTTTGTGTCTTTTTGCAAGATTTTCTTTGTTGAATGAATCAGTGCCTCAATTGCCATTTGTTTGAAATAAGTGATATTTAACTTTATTTATTTTGTTGTCTTACGGGGTTGAGGGATGACTGTGCTGTGAATACAGTGTTTTAACATGTTGCTCATGGATCAGTATAACACAGCAGGGCAACATCTCTCTTACCGAGACAGTAGTGAGAAACAGGTATACTTGATGATGATGGTTTAGTTGTTATATTTATGACCCTTTACAAATCAGCCAGGGGGATTTTATTGATTTACAGTGTTGGTCAGGCTTCACACACATCCCAGTTAACTGTGTTTGAGCGTTCTACCCAATCCTAACCATGTTCTAATGAATAATTTAGAATTATCTAATGTGTCTGGTCCTCAATCCCAACCTCAACCTCAGAGGTTCAACCATATGACATGAGCACAGCATTTCCATTCCCTGTGCTGCCTGTACTTGAGGCTTTTCTGGGAATGATTGCTGAATTCAAAGGCATTTCCTGCAAACTGGTTCAAAATTGACCAAGTTTACTTCATAAAGATCCTTAACAGCAAACAAAGATACAAGAGTTGTATCCGATCTCTCTGGACTTGAACCAGCAAACCTCCCATGAAAGCACTGCGTGTCAATGATCGGCAAGTCAGCAGAGTGATTGTACCCCAAGGCCCATGCTGAATTCTACACCATGTCTCATCTGCATTTAACTGGCGAGTGTGCCAAGCAAGCATCAGGAAGTAGCCGGCTAGTACTGATGGCTGGAGTTTGAGCTGACTACAATGTTAGCAGTGGCCTCTGGTAGGTCCTGAGAGGGAGCGAGCCCAGGCTAGCAGCAGCCTGCATTTGTTTTTTGGAGCCAGCAAGAGAATTCCTGTTCCCTTTGACTCCACAAAATAAAAACATTTTCAAATCTCTTGGAACTTTTTTCAGTTAAAGGCCGCTTTAGATCGTGAAGAATTGTTGCTGTCCAATTTTACATTGGGGTCCTCATATCATAGGCAGTCCCTCGGAGTTGAGGATGACTTGCTTCCTCTCTAAAAGTGAGTTCTCAGGAGACTGAACAGTCCAATGCGGGAATTACAGTCTCTATCACAGGTGGGGCAGACAGTGATTGAAGGAAAGGGTGGGTGAGGAGCCTGGGTTGATGCATGCTCCTTCCACTGTCTACACTTGGTTTCTGCTTGTTCTCGGCAATGGAACTCGAGGTGCTCAGCGCCCTCCCAGATGCTCTTCCTCCACTTTGGGCAGTCGTGGGCCAGGGATTCCCAGGAGTTGGTGGGGATGTTGCACTTTATCAAGGAGGCTTTGAGGATCCACCACAGACTCAATCCACGACTGGATCTGGATCAAGCAAGGCTGCATCATTGCACCAATGCTCTTTTCGATCTTCCTTACTACAATGCTGCATCACATCCTTAGCAAGCTCCTCGCTGGAGTGGAGCTAAATGATAGAACAGATGGCAATCTGTTCAACCTCCGCCACCTCCAGGCCAGATCCAAGGTAGTTCCATCCTCTGTCATTGAACTACAGTACGCAGACGACGCTTGCATCTGCGCACACTCGGAGGCCGAACTCAAAGCCATCGTCAACACCTTCACCGAGGCGTACGAAAGCATGAGCCTTGTGCTATTGGGGTCAAAACTACTATTGTAGGGCCCCGATATGAACAACCATTCAGATTGAAAAAGAAAAAGAAGGACTTGCATTTATATAGCGCCTTTCGCAACCTCAGGGCGTCCTAAAGCATTTTACAGCCAATGGAGTATTTTTGAAGTGTAGTCACTGTTGTAATGTAGGAAACGTGGCAGCCAATTTGCACACAGTAAGCTCCCACAACAGCAATGTGATAATGACCAGATAATCTCATTTTTTTTTGTGATGCTGATTGAGGGATTTAATATTGGCCAGTACACCGGGGATAACTCCCCTGGTCTTTTTCGAAATAGTGCCATGGAAGCTTTTACGTCCAGCTGAGAGAGCAGATGGGGCCTCGGTTTGTCTTATCCGAAAGACAGCATGCCACCTGTTTCAGGCGGGCGCCCTGAATGACTAAAAGAAATTTGATTCAGTTTCACATGAGGCACTCTTATGGGGTCAACCATCCATAGAAGATCGTGACCTGGTTTTGAACCCCATTTTGCCTATTTTCCGCCCAATAAACGGGCACATTGTTGTCCATTTTTTCCCATATTGTGCTGTCTGTCCTCCTCCTTTACCCGGAAGAATAAAAATAACATTGCTACCTTGAAATTATACAAACATAATTAAAATGTAAGTAGATAATGACTAAAATGTAGTTAAGTAAGACTATAATTTTTAGATTTGAACATATTTGAGAAATAGCCATGTTATTAAAGATAATCTGGAGCTCCCAGTGGGAGGAGCAAATGCAGAGAGTGCATCTGAGGAAGTATTCATGCACAGCCCATCATTTTCCCTCCATGCTGTTCCCCACTGAAAATACCACATCACAGAATCACTACTACAATGAGGTCATTTGGTCCATTCAGCCTACTCCACTTTTATGACCCCGACTTGCCGTAGATGTTCTTCACAGGTTCTGCGAGAAACATCTGCGGCAGGTCGGGGTCATAAAATGAGCACGCCATTCCAGGGAGCAGCGCGAGCTGGTGCAGGAGGGCGACTGGATTGGACGTCACCATAACCCAGGTCAGTGATTGGAGCGTGCGCAGGTACAGCAGGAACAGCAAGGTCGGGGTGAGGGAGTGGCAACAGATTGCAGAGCAATGTGATCGGGGCCCAGGAGAGGCGTGAGTTCGGGGCCCAGAAGAGGCGAGGGCCCTGGGGCAGCACGGGCCAGCCCGCACTGCGATATGTGTGCACACTAGGTCCATGCAGCAGAGCTGGTCTCTAATCATCTTGGTTAATCCTTGCCACTGCACCAAGACCTAGCTCTGTCAAGCCCGTGTGGTGGCCGTTGCACACCAGCCACCACACCTTAAAAAACAATCTATGCACAGGCATCTTCTACCTTTCAACATGTAGTTCGGGACCTGGAATATTAGGTCCTAGAAACATAGAAACATAGAAAATAGGTGCAGGAGTAGGCCATTTGGCCCTTCGAGCCAGCACCGCCATTCAACAACATCATGGCTGATCATTCCCTCAGTATACCTTTCCTGCTTTTTCTCCATACCCCTTGATCCCCTTAGCCGTAAGGTTCTTTATTGAAACACCTGTGAACTCATTCCTTTTTGGCGTGGAAGCAAGTCATCCTCGTTTCGAGGGACCGCCTAAGAGAGAAGAGAAGAAGAGAGATTAGTTTGAAAATAAATGGATCAATGGATCAAAGTTATTGTATCAGATGAGTTTACAAGGATGTGTCAGATCTGAATTATTTTTACATGTTTAAATTATTAATAAGGAAAAGCACCATAGCCATAGAAAAAGAAAAGCATTGGAGAAAATAAACTGGCAGGTTTAGTCATTGAAATTGCTTTGTTTGGTATTAGTAATGAATGAGTTAATGCATTCATATGGATTTCCTTTACTATTTTAATGAAAATAGGAGACTAAGGAATAAGGTTAACATGGTAATGGAAAGAATGAGGTGAGAATAAAAATAGTAACCGATACAGGAATGATATGAGAATAAAAATGTATGTAATATGTTACTCTGTGTAACTTAGGGGAGAAAAATGACCTAAATGGTTTTGCTGCCCCATCAAATGAGCTGAAATACTTCATAGAGGAAATGCCTGCAGATCACTAGGAAATGATTCCATTTTCTAAAATGTAGATTTCTGACATTTATATCCAGTTATCTTTAATGAGATCAAGATATGTACACTAATTAGAATGAATAACAACTTTTTAAACAGGAACCATGACAGTTAAAGAAAGTTGAGCTATGTGAGCAAATTTGGGCCCTGTATTCAGATGTTTGTTCATTTTTTAGAGCTGCTTATTCATGTGAGAGTCCAATAACATGGTACTTGTCTTATGCCAGTGAGAATTTACTAAATAATCCCACACTTTGAATCTGGAAGAATCATAATGTAACAAAAAATGTCATGAAACTTGCACCTTATTATTGATAGATGCATTGAAATCACATGAATCAAGAATAAGGTGCAACCATAAAAACAGAGTCATATCAATAGATAAGCAAGGGAAAAATGGGTAAATTGGAAAATAACTATCGGAGGCTACGAAGAAATGAGATGGCATTCAGAAACAAAAGTCCTGAGGTAAATTTGGTAACTTTTGTGCCCATTTTATGCCTATAAAAAGGATGCAAAATGACCAATTTAGGAGTACAATATCCGGCCCTTGATATGCCAGTGAGGCAGTCAGCCCAAATTTGGGCCAAGCATACTGTTAAGTGACTGTGGAAGCATGACAGGTGCCAGTAGCTCACCCCTATTATTGGGCCCAAGTTTCGGGCCGCGCCTAAAACAACGCAGCCAGGACCTGGACGCCCGTTTTTCGTGCCACAAAGTGCGCCTAAAAAAAACTTACCTATTCTCCGGCTCCCTGCAGGCCCTCTGGAGCTGGGCGCAGCCCCCCCCGCCCCTGCCCCCTGCCCGCCGACCCGACCTCCGCTCCCCCCCCCCCCCCCGAGCCGACCCAATCTCTGCGCCCCTCCCGCAACTCTCACTCCCGCCCCTCCGTGACTTGTGACTTCACCCCCGGACCTCTGCGACTTCCCCCCCCCCCCCGGACTTCCGTGACTCTTTTCCCCCCCCCCCCCCCGGACCTCCGAGACCCGACGCCACCTACCTGTAAATCCAGCCCGAAGTCTTGGGCCCGGCCGTTCAGCCTCCTTCTCTCCCTTCTCTCCCTCCCTCCCTTCCCTCCCTCTATCCCCTCTTCCCTTCTCCCCCTCTCCCCCCCCTCCATCCCTCCCTCCATCCATCCTCTCTCTCTCCTCCCCCCTTCTCCTCCCCCCTCCCCCTCCCCCTCCCCCTCCCCCTCCCCCTCCCCCTCCTCTAGCCACTACCCCCTCCTCCTCTCCCCCCTACCCCCTCCTGCTTCCCCCACCCACCTCCTCCTCCCCCCTCCTCCTCTCCCCCCCACCCACCTTCTCCCCCTCCCCTCGCTGTCA
Organism: Pristiophorus japonicus; assembly: GCF_044704955.1. NCBI lineage: Eukaryota > Metazoa > Chordata > Chondrichthyes > Pristiophoridae > Pristiophorus > Pristiophorus japonicus. The sequence continues at coordinate 149,857,388 of NC_091983.1, forward strand.
GAAACACAGACACTGACAGACAGAGAGTGAGAGACACACACACACAGACAGAGAGATAGAGATACTGACAGAGACACACTGGGGGGCCGTCCCAGCACGCTGTTGGAGGACTCCCGGTGCTGCAGTCGGTAAGTAGAAAATGTTTTATTTATTGATTTTTTTTTTAGTTTTATTTTTTATTAATTTTTTTTGATTGATTTATTAGTTGATTTATTGATGTATTTATCATTTATTATTGATGATGGCTCTTTATTTGTAATACTGAAGTGTTTAATGTTTGTAAACTTCCCTTTAAACCCCCCCCCCCCACTTTCCCTACGCCTGATTTGTAACCTACGCCTGATTTTCTAAAGTGTAGACAAGGTTTTTTCGAACGTACAAAAATCTTCACTTACTCCATTCTAAGTTAGTTTGGAGTAAGTTTTCACTGCCTAAACTTTGAAAACAGACGTCAGTGGCTGGACACGCCCCCTTTTGAGAAAAAAATTCTGTTCCAAAATGAAACTGTTCTAACTGACTAGAACTGGAGCAAACTAAATGCCGAGAATTCAAATTTCTAACATACTCCATTCTAAACCAGTTGCTCCAAAAAATCAGGAGCAACTCAGGCCGAAACTTGGTCCCATAATAGGGGAACAGTTGCATAATAGTAATGTCACTGGACTAGTAATCCAGAGGCCTGGATGAATAATCCCAAGACATGAGTTCAACTCCCAACATGGCAGCTGGGGTATTTAAATTCAGTTAATTAAATACATCTGGAATAAAAAGCTGGTATCAGTAATGGTGACCATGAAACTACCGGATTGTTGAAAAACCCATCTGGTTCACTAAAATCCTTTAGGGAAGGAAATCTACTGTCATTACTCAGTCTAGCCTATATGTGACTCCAGGCACACACCAATGTGGTTGACTTTTAACTGCCCTCTGAAATAGCCGAGCAAGCCACTCAGTTGTACACAACCACTACGAAAAACAATAATGAGCATAAAACTGGTTGGACCATCCAGCATCGACCTTGGCACTGGCTATGGACATGACAATGGCATACTCAGCCCAATTGACTCTGCAATGTCCTTCTCACCAACATCTGGGGACTTGTGCCAAAATTGGGAGCGTTGACTCAAAGACTAGTCAAGCAACAGCCCGACATAGTCATACTCACAGAATCACACCATTCAGCCAATGTCCCAGATTCCTAAATCACTATCCTTGGCTATGTACTGTGCCACCAGCAGGACAGACCCACCAGGGGTAGTGGTACAGTAATATACAGTCGGGAGGGAGTAGCCCTGGGAGTCCTCAACATTGACTCCAAACCCCATGAAGTCTCATGGCTTCAAGTCAAGAATGGGCAAGGTAACCGCCTGCTGATTATCACCTACCGCCTTCCCTCAGATCAATCAGTATTCCTCTATGTTGACCATCACTTGGAAGAAGCACTGAGAGTAGCAAAAGACAGAATATACTCTGGATGGGGAACTTCAATGTCCATCATCAAGATTGGCTCGGTAACACCACAAATGACCGAGTTGGCTGAGTCCTGAAGGATATAGCTGCCAGACTGGGCCTGCAGCAGATGGTGAGAGAACCAACAAGAGGGAAAAACCTACTTGACCTCGTCCTCACCAATCCAACTGTCGCAGATGCATCTGTCCATGACAGCATTGGTAGCAGTGATCATCACACAGTCATTGTGGAGACGAAGTCCGATCTTCGCACTGAGGACACCCTCCATCATGTTGTGTGCACTATCTCCGTGCTAAATGGGATAGATTTGGAACAGATCTAGAGGCTCAAAACTGGGCATCAATGAGGCGCTGTGGGCCATTTGCAGCAGCAGAATTGTATTCTACCCCAATCTGTAACCTCATGGCCTGGCATATCCCTCACTACCATTACCATATAGCCAGGGGACCAAACCTGGTTCAATGAGGTGTTCAGAAGAGCATAAGAACCTAAGAAATAGGAGCAGGAGCAGGCCATAAGGCCCCTCGAGCCTGCTCCGCCATTCAATAAGACCATGGCTGATCAGATCATGGACTCAGCTCCACTTCCCTGCCCGCTCCCCATGATTCCTTATCCCCGAACACCAGGCGTACCTATAAATGAGGTGCCAACCTGGGGAAGCTGAAACACAGGACTACATGCATGCTAACAAGTGGAAGCAGCATTCTATAGACAAGGCTAAGCGATCCCACAACCAACAGATCAGATTAAAGCTCTGTAGTCCTGCCACATCTAGTCGTGAATGATGGTGGGCCATTAAACAACTAACAGAGGGAGGAGGAGGCTCCATGAAGATCTCCATTCTCAAAGATGGTGGAGCCCAGCACATGAATTCAAAAGACAAAGCTGAACAGTTTACAACCATCTTCAGCCAGAAGTGCCGAGTGGATGATCCATATCAGCCGCCTTCTGAGGTTTCCACCATCACAGAAGCCAGTCTTCAGCCAATTCGATTCACTCCACATGATATCAAGAAAAGGCTGAGCACACTGGGTGCAGCAAAGGCGATGGGCCCCGACAACATCCCGGCTGTTGTGCTGAAGACTTGTGCTCCAAAACTAGATGTGCCTCTAGCCAAGCTGTTCCAGTACATCTACAACACTGGCATCTATCTGACAATGTGGAAAACTGTCCAGGTATGTCCTGTTCACAAAATGCAGGACAAATCCAATGCAGCCAATTACTGCCCCATCAATCTACTCTCGATCATCAGCAAAGTGATGAAAGGTCAACAGTGCTATCAAGCGGCACTTACTCACCAATAACCTGCTCACCGATGCTCAGTTTGGGTTCCATGAGGACCACTCAGCTCCAGACCTCATTATAGCCTTGGTCCAAACCTGGACAAAAGAGCTGAATTTCAGATGTGAGGTGAGAGTGACCTGCTCTTGACATCAAGGCAGCATTTGACCAAATGTGGCAAAAAGGAGCCCTAGTAAAAATGAAGTCATTGGGAATCAGATGAAAACTCTCCACTAGCTGGAATCATACCTAGCACAAAGGAATGTTGGCTGTGGTGGTGGGAGATCAATCATCACAGCCTCAGGGTGTCACTGCAGGAGTTCTCCAGGACAGTGTCCTAGGCCCAACCATCTTCAGCTGCTTCATCAATAACCTTCCCTTCATCATAAGATCAGAAGTGGGGATGTTTGTTCATGATTGCACAGTGTTCAGTACCATTTGCAATTCCTCAGATAATGGAGCAGTCCATGCCCACATGCAGCAAGACCTGGACAACATTCAGGCTTGGGCTGATAAGTGGCAAGTAACATTCGCGCCACACAAGTGCCAGGCAATGACTAGCTCCAACAAGCGAGACATTCAATGGCATTACCATCACTGAATCCCCTACCATCAACATCCTTGGGGGTCACCATTGACCAGAAACTTAACTGGACCAGCCACATAAATACCTTAGCAACAAGAGCAGGTCAGAGGCTGGGTATTCTGCGGAAAGTGTATCCCCTCCTGACTCCCCAAAGCTTTTCCACCATCTGCAAGGCACAAGTCAGGAGTGTGATGGAATACTCTTCACTTGCCTGGATGAGTGCAGCTCCAACAACACTCAAGAAGCTCAACACCATCCAGGACAAAGCAGCCCACTTGATTGGCACCTCATCCACTACCTTAAATATTCACTCCCTCCACCACTGGCATACCATGTCTGCAGTGTGTACCATCTATAAGATGCACTGCAGCAATTCACCAAAGTTTCTTTGGCAGCACCTCCAAAACCCGTGACCTCTACCACCTAGAAGGACAAGGGCAGCAGACGCATAGGAGCAGCATCATCTGCAGTTACCCCTCCAAGTCACACACAATCCTGACTTGGAAACATAGCGTCGTTCCTTCATTGTCGCTGGGCTAAATTCCTGGAACTCCCTCCCTAACAACACAATGGGAGAAATTTCACCACAAAAACTACAGCGGTTCAAGAAGGCCGCTCACCAAGGGCAGTTAGAGATGGGTAATAAATGTGGGCCTTGACAGTGATGCCCACATCCCAGGAATGAATAAAAAAAAATAAAACAATGAGGCCCGAGGCCCAATTTGCAGCTGGCCTGTCAGTTCGGACATGCGCCGTCAGCTATGCTTTCGGTAACGGGCCATAACAACTTTCCCCTCACCCCCGGCCCAGATGTAATGATATATATTTGTCTATTTATAATGAATAGATAAATACACATTGAATCATAATTAACATGTAGTAAGAGCCTACATATTGAGAATAAGCTGCCACAGCTGGATGTTGTATCTCCAGTAATCATAGAATCATGCAGCACAGAAGGGGGCCATTCAGCCCATCATGTCTGTCCTGACTCTTTGAAAGAGCTAAGCAATTAGAAACATAGAAACATAGAAAATAGGTGCAGGAGTAGTCCATTCGGCCCTTCAAGCCTGCACCACCATTCAATAAGATCATGGCTGATCACTCACCTCAGTACCCCTTTCCTGCTTTCTCTCCATACCCCTTAATCCCTTTAGCCATAAGGGCCATATCTAACTCCCCCTTGAATATATCCAATGAACTGGCATCAACAACTCTCTGTGGTAGGGAATTCCACAGGTTAACAACTCTCTGAGTGAAGAAGTTTCTCCTCATCTCAGTCCTAAATGGCTTAGCCCTTATCCTTAGACTATGTCCCTGGTTCTGGACTTCCCCAACATCGGGAACATTCTTCCTGCATCTAACCTGTCCAGTCCCCTCAAAGTTTTATATGTTTCTATGAGGTCCCCTCTCATCCATCTAAATTCCAGTGAATACAGGCCCCAGTCGATCCAGTCTCTCCTCATATGTCAGTCCTGCCATCCCGGGAATCAGTCTGGTGAACCTTCGCTGCACTCCCTCAATAGCAAGAACGTCCTTCCTCAGATTAGGAGACCAAAACTGAACACACTATTCCAGCTGAGGCCTCACTACGGCCCTGTACAATTTCAATAAGACCTCCCTGCTCCTATACTCAAATCCCCTAGCTATGAAGGCCAACATACCATTTGCCGCCTTCACCGCCTGCTGTACCTGCATGCCAACTTTCAATGACTGATGTACCACACCCAGGTCTCGCTGCACCTCCCCTTTTCCTAATCTGTCACCATTCAGATAATATTCTGCCTTCGTGTTTTTGCCACCAAAGTGGATAATCTCACATTTATCCACATTATAATGCATCTGCCATGCGTTTGCCCACTCACCTAACCTGACAAGTCACCCTGCAGCCTTTTAGTGTCCTCCTCACAGCTCACACTGCCACCCAGGTTAGTGTCATATGTAATCTTGGAGTTATTACACTCCATTCCCTCATCCAAATCAATAATGTATATTGTAAATGGCTGGGGTCCCAGCACTGAGCCCTGCGGTACCCCACTAGTCACTGCCTGCCATTCTGAAAAGGACCCGTTTATCCTGACTCTCTGCTTCGTGTCTGCCAACCAGTTCTCTATCCACGTCCGTATATTACCCCCAATACCATGTGCTTTAATTTTGCACACCAATTTCTTGTGTGGGACCTTGTCAAAAGTCTTTTGGAAGTCCAAATACACCACATCCACTGGTTCTCCCTTGTCCACTCTGCCAGTTACATCCTCAAAAAATTCTAGAAGATTTGTCGAGCAGGATTTCCCTTTCATAAATCCATGCTGACTTGGGCCGATCCTGTCACTGCTTTCCAAATGTGCTGCTATTTCATCTTTAATAATTGATTTCAACATTTTCCCCACTACTGATGTAGCAGGCTAACCGGTCTATACTTACCCATTTTCTCTCTCCCTCCTTTCTTAAAAAGTGGTGTTACATTAGCTACCCTCCAGTCCATAGGAACTGATCCAGAATCTATAGACGGTTGGAAAATGATCACCAATGCATCCACTATTTCTAGGGCTACTTCCTTAAGTATTCTGGGATGCAGACTATCAGGCCCCGGAGATTTATTGGCCTTCAAACCCATCAATTTCCCTAACACCAGTTCCTGCCTAATAAGGATTTCCTTCAGTTCCTCCTTCTCACTAAACCCTCGGTCCCCTTGTATTTCCGAAAGGTTATTTGTGTCTTCCTTCGTGAAGACAGAACCAAAATACTTATTTAACCAGTCCACCATTTCTTTGTTCCCCATTATAAATTCACCTGAATCTGACTGCAAGGGACCTACATTTGTTTTCACTAATCTTTTTCTTTTCACAATTCTATAGAAGCTTTTGCAGTCAGTTTTTATGTTCCCAGCAAGCTTCCTGTCATACTCTATTTTCTCCCTCCTAATTAAACCCTTTGTCCTCCTCTGCTGTTTTGTCTGGCCAATTTATATGCCTCTTCCTCGGATTTAACACTATCCTTAATTTCCCTTGTTAGCCACAGTTGAGCCACCTTCCCCGTTTTATTTTTACTCCAGACAGGGATGTACATTTGTTGAAGTTCATCCATGTGATCTTTAAATGTTTGCCATTGCCTATGCACTGTCAACCCTTTAAGTATCACTCGCCAGTCTCTTCTAGCCAATTCATATCTCATACCATCAAAGTTACCTTTCCTTAAGTTCAGGACCCTAGTCCCACTTCTCTGCTCTTTTCTCAAATTTTTCCTATTCAAGTATATATTCAATTCACTTTTTTTCCTCCAAATCATAAGGAACATTCCACTGTGTTTTATAATGGAATAGGGGACAGAGTGTTGATTAAATCAGGAAATGCTCAGCCCCCATTCCAGCATAAAACATGTTGAAGCATTCATTATAAACATAATAAAGCCCAAAATGTCAGAAGAGACTGGAGATCTCTAAAATTCAGATTTCCTTAGGATATGGATCATTATACAGTCCTTGTATTTTTCTATGCAGGTACATTGAGCTAAAGCAGATGTTTGTTGCATTCCTCACTTATGCATTCACAGGAACTGAGGCGACTCACAAACAGAAACAGATCACACACACAGCAGTTGTTGGTGGAACGAGGCCTCTATAAGTTGGTAACGCTACTGTGGGGAGGATTGTTTGTTTCTGGTTGACAGAGAAGGATAATGCTAGTCATTTGGGCGTGGAAATTCAGCAACGCAAGAGCTTTGAAAGGACGAAGATTTACTGTATATTGGTTCTGTTGCTTCTGTGTGATATTGAGTAGCTTTTTGTTAAGACAAAGAGATTTAAGTGGAACATATCTCTCAGCTTTTCTGTCTGAAAGCTTGAATGAGAAAAGAAAAGCAAGATTAGAAAATAAAAACCAAAACAAGGACAGAGAGGGGCCGAATTTGGTCAAGGCCTCTGCCGATCCAAGTGCCGCCCAAAGTGCCGCTGAGGTACGATTTTGTACTTTCAGTGGGGTTTTCATCGCCGAGGTCCCTCGAAGGTCGGCGGGCGGCAAATGAACAACGTACGCCGCCAATCTGGGCGACAGCAGGCAGGAGGTCTCATTCTCAGTGGCAGAGGCGCTTGCCGCCCAAGTGCCGCTGAGGATGGAGTTGGGCCCACGGAGGGGCGAACAGCTGAAAATAAAAATCATCATGAAAAAATGTAGAAAACTATCGGAAGACCTTCAGGGGACCCCCATCCAGGTAAGTCGCTGTGGAAAAAAAAGTTGTTAACTAACAATTTTTTCAGGATCTTTAGACTTACTGCCAGGGCCAGACCAGCCTCCAGCCAGCAGTCCACCCCCATTCTGGCGCCGACTCCCGCCAGCATGAATATGGGAGCTCGGCGGGCGGGAGCTCAGTTACACCACTTGGCCGTCAGCGGGCGGTTCCCGGCGGCGCTCCCCTCCCGCCCGCTCCAGCCCACCTCGAAAGTGGCACTTGGCGGATCTTGCAGAGAAATGTGGTGGCATTGGGCAGTAAGTTGATCAATTTCGGCCCCAGAATCTCTCTGCATTACTCAGCAAGGGACTTGTCTAATTTTCACGATCCACCTGGTTTTCAGTACTGTAGATACCAGCAACACTGTAATCATATCAATGAATGATTTAATTCACATGCACTATAAAAGGAAGAAAAAGTTTAACTAGTCGCCTTAGCATTAAATTTTATGTTGTTTGTAATAATAGAACAACTTCATGCTAAATAACATCCCTCCCTCCACAAAAAAATAATTTTAAAGACCCTGTTTCATTTCTTGTTGAGCAGTAACAGCAGAATATGAAAGCCATTTCATTTTATTTCCTGTTGCTTACTATTAAGATTTTCCCAAAGGACAAGTACAGCTGTCTCATTCCAGTAGTAATGACCTAGTTTTATGACTTTTGTTGAATTAAAAGAAAAAAAAGCAGTAACACTCTCTTTGTTGATGGTATAAAAAATATGATAGAGATTTATGCCTGTTGCTTTTTTCAGAATCTGCCTCATTAATTTTGTTGCTCACTGCATTTGTCATTTTCAGGTGACAGCCACTAACAGTGTGAAGGGGTGTAATTCACATTTCCGTGGCACGTCCAGTGCTGCGCCAATGGTCGCAGGAGTCCTGGCACTGGTTTTGGAAGCCAAGTAAGTATCATTTTATTATTCATGCTCTTCCTCCTTTTTGACTTGATGTCATTTGCTTCTGAATTCTTTGCTCAACTTAAAAGATGCAGTAGCCAAACCCATAGGTGTGCCTGTGGCCCTAACAATGGAAATGTATAATATGGAAGAGAAGGGTCAGGATGGGAAATATCCATTTACCCTTCCCACTCTCCCCCCTCATTTTAAAATGGAACACTTCCATCAACAGCTACTTCATCCCAAGGGTCTGGAGGAGAGCTCACAAATCTCAGTTGACCTTAGCAGTATATGGACTGTTGGAGCTCTCTTATTGTTATGTATCTGGACTACTTAAACAGATACCATTTCTTAAAGTCAAATAGATTAGGGGAGACAAAAGGGTAAATTCAGTAAATTCCATGCTCCCAGTGGGGAGCCGCACTTGAAGGACATGTCGGTCTGAAAATCAGCACTGCAGTATTGTAGCCTATCTCTGACTCATGCTCTCTTCAAGCAAGGTTCACACTGGGAATGTAGAAGTTCTGTATTTGCCCATACATTTTGGAAATGTGTCAAATCATTCTGACTAATAAAGGGATAATGTCTTCCTGAAAAAGTGTTTGGTAGAGTTTTTCTTTATTCCTTAAGGAAGAAATGCCATGTGTAGTAATATTGTGGGTGAAATTGGACATGCTCAAGGATGCAAAACAGGCGAAGTCGCATTTGCAGACCATTATATGACATTCTGAGATTAATTTCAATGGGACCAAGCGTGTAACAGGCCAATGGTGCAATACCGGCTGTTTTGCGTCCCTGGCCATGTCCAATTTCACCCCCATTATGTCCAAGTAACACAATGATTCATTCGCTGTGATTTAGGATCGTATGAATAGGAGTGGGCCATTCAGCCCCTCGAGCCTGTTCCACCATTCAATGAGATCATATGATCATGGCTGATTTGTATCTTAACTCCATCCACCTGCCTGGTTCCATATCCTTTTATATCTTTGTCTAGCAAAAATCTATCGATCTCCGATTTAAAATTATTAATTGAGCTAGCATCTACTGCTTTTTGTGGGAGAGAGTTCCACCCTTCTACCACCCTTTGCATGAAGAAGTGCTTTCAAACTTCTCTCCTAAATGGCTTTGCTCTGATTTTAATGTTATGTCCCCTTGTCCAATCATTTACATCATTGGGTCATCTATTTGTGAACAAACAGAAAATGTTTTTTAGCTACTTTTACATGAAGATATAGGGCCCCATATTGGTGGCCTTACCGCCTGCTGCCACCAACTGCCGCCGATTTTTGCTGCTGTTTTCCTCTCCTCACCATTTTCCACTTGGGCTGGAGTGGGTGGGAGGGGAGTACCACCGGGAACCGCCCATTGACGTCCTCTGGCAGATTGGTGTGGGCGAGAGTCGGCGCCAGCAGGGGGAAGGACCGCTGCGTGGAGGCTGTTCTTACCCCGATGGTAGGTATTAAGACATGAAAGAAAAGGTTTGTGAACATTAAAAAAAATAATAAAAAATGTTTTTACAGCGACTTATCTGGATGGGGTCCCCTGAAGGTGTCTGGAGGTTTTTTTTCTTTGGTAATCTTTTTTACTTTTCAGAGTTTCCCCCCTCCCTGGGCCCGACTGCATCCTCGGAGTCACTTGGGCGGCAAGCTCATTTGCCGCCAAGATTGAGAGCTCCTGTCTGCTGCCAGCCAGATTGAAGGCCTAATCCATTATTTTGCCACCGGGCGGTACTGCCACCTCTTTTAGAAGAATCTTTCAGGTAAAGTACCGCCCGGTCTCTCGCTGGCCATCGGCGGACCTTTGGGCAACAAATGGGTGGGCCTTGCAGCTCATGAAAACTGGGGCCATTAGCTCTGTTAAACTGTTGGGGTTTTACTCTTGACTTGGCTACAGCATTATGGAACAATACCATAGATGCGTCCTTGTTTCCTACAAATGTGCCTTTACTTGCCCAATACCTAAGTACCTTGCAGTGAGCTCAGTGATTGAACAGGAAACTATTGTTACTGTATTTTGGCTACAATTATGTCATGCGTCCTCACAAGATCTTCCTTAACTGTGGAAGACGATGGAATAAATGCTTCACTAGATTGTGATTTAAACTATAAATGACTAAACAGTAAATAGAAGTGAAAAGAAGGAATCCAATTAATAGTAATTGTAGACTTCAACTAATTCTCCCCAGAATAATTGCTGTGCTAAACTGCAACATAAACCAGACAGGATGGCTGAATATTAACCTTTTATGGCTTATTTTCCATGGAGACTCTCTGACCTATCTCCTTCCGAAGGCTTCAGATGGACTACCCATTTGTTTTATAAAACAGGCTAAGAAATACTTTTTTAAAAAAAAGTGATTGTGACAATCAAAATTTAAATCTGCTTCTCTGAAACACAAAATGAGCTGCCAATCAAACATAATATAATATATAGATATAATATAATAGATATATATATAGATACCTTTTGGGTGTGAAAAGTTCCACCCTCTCCTTGATGTCTTGGATCAGTAATCATTTTCTTCATGGCTATAACAGGTACTGTGTGTTGCTTCATGATCACAATTTACTTTAATATTTCACATACAGAATGATAGAATGTTCCAGTAGAGAAACAGACTATTTGGCTCAACAATTTGTGCCAGTGCCTTTTCCTACATGAGCCACCTAGTCAAATCACACGTGGCTGCTCTTTCGCCACGGTTTTAATAATCTTCTTTCCCTAACAGCTCTTTCAAAAGAATTGATGGCAGAAATTCCATATTTTAACCACCCTCTGTGTGAAGATTGTTTTAAATCTCCCATTTAATCCTTTTTGTGATTTATCTTAAATGTTGCTCACCAGTGGAAACATTCCATAACTGTGTAACCTATCATAACCCTTCATGATCTTGAAGACCTCTATCAGGTCACCCATAACCTTTACAGTTCTAGTAAAGAAATTCTAACTTCTCAAGTTTCTCTTCCTAAATGTAACCTGTCATCGCTCGTAATATCCCAATGAATCTCCACTGCACCTTTTCCAATACTTGTATATTGTTCCTGATAGGTAGTGCGCTAAACTGTACACAATGCTCCAATTACAGCCCAAGGTCTTCTACCAGTTCAACATTACCTCTTTGGTTTTGTATCCGATGACTCTTGCTTTAAAACCAAATATTCTGGTCCCCTTTTTTAATATCTTAACTGCTTGTGCCCGTGACCTGTGTATATGTACACCATGGTCCCTCTGCTGCATTTAAAAACCTAACATCTAAATATGTATTTCCTTTTCTTCTTCTTCCTTCCTCGAAAATATATTACTTCACATATTTTATTTATTTTGAACTGCATCTGTCCATCCTGTTCCCCTATCTACGTAATGTTACAATCTTTCACTATCCTTGTTACAATTTGTCATACAAACAATTTTATGTTGTGAGTGAATTTTGATATTGTTCCCTCAATTCCCATGTCCTGTTTATCAGTAACTGAGAGCAATGCCAGCACAGGTCACCACGGAACACCAGTCAGTACATTTTTCAGGTACAAGAAATTTCCTTTATTTTCTTCTCCAGCCTTTTCTAACCATGTAGCAATATTTGCCTTAATCCCATGAGCTCTTACTTTTGCCCTTACTCTTTAATGTGGAACCTTATCAAAGGACATTTGAAAATCCTTAAAACCACATCCACCTTATTTTGTTTATCTATCCTCTGTTAATTCGACAAGGAATTCTGTTAAGTTAGTCAAATACAAACTGGCTTTTAAAAATCCATGCTGTCTGGCCCTAATTAAATCATATGTTCCTCCAAAGAGCATAGTAATTTCATCCCACATTAGAGATTTTAATGGTTTGCCGACAATTTAAGTAAGACTAACGGGGCTATAATTATCTCACATTTGCCACTTTCCAATTCTCTGACACAATTTTTCTTTCCAAAGAATTTTGAAAACTTTTAGTCAGAGTGCCCTTTAATTCTTCCTTAGCTTCCCTCAGGATCCTAGAATGTAAATTATCAGGTCCCAGTAATTTGTCTATCTTTATTTTATGTAACTTCTTCAATACCATCTCCCTTTGAATAATAATCTCCTCTAAATGTTTTACAGTCACCTATTGTAGTTCTACAATTTTAATATCCTCTGTGAAAACTGAGGCAAGGTATTTCGTATTTCTATCATCACTAACCGGCCTATAGTTACCTGCCTTTTGTCTGCCCCCTTTTTAAAACAGAGGTGTTACATTAGCTGCTTTCCAATCCGCTGGTACCTCCCCAGAGTCCAGAGAATTTTGGTAGATTATAACGAATGCATCTGCTATAACTTCCGCCATCCTGGGATGCATTTCATCAGGACCAGGGGACTGGTCTACCTTGAGTCCCATTGGCCTGTCCAGCACTACCTCCCTAGTGATAGTGATTGTCCCAAGATCCTCCCTTCCCACATTCCCGTGACCAGCAATTTTTGGCATGGCTTTTGTGTCTTCCACTGTGAAGACCAAAGCAAAATAATTGTTTAAGGTCTCAGCCATTTCCACATTTCCCATTATTAAATCCCCCTTCTCATCTCCTAAGGGACCAATATTTTCTTTAGTCACTCTTTTCCGTTTTATATATCTGTAAAAGCTTTTACTATCCGTTTTTATGTTTTGCGCAAGTTTACTTTCGTAATCTATCTTTCCTTTCTTTATTGCTTTCTTAGTCATTCTTTGCTGTCGTTTAAAATTTTCCCAAACTTCTAGTTTCCCACTAACCTTGGCCACCTTATATGCATTGGTTTTTAAATTGATACTCTCCTTTATTTCCTTGGTTATCCATGGCTGGTTATCTCTTCTCTTACCGCCCTTCTTTTTCACTGGAATATATTTTTGTTGAGCACTATGAAAGAGCTCCTTAAAAGTCCTCCACTGTTCCTCAATTGTGCCACCGTTTAGTCTGTGTTCCCAGTCTACTTTAGCCAACTCTGCCCTCATCCCACTGTAGTCCCCTTTGTTTAAGCATAGTACGCTCGTTTGAGACACTACTTCCTCACCCTCAATCTGTATTACAAATTCAACCATACTGTGATCACTCATTCTGAGAGGATCTTTTACTAGGAGATCGTTTATTATTCCTGTCTCATTACACAGGACCAGATCTAAGATAGCTTGCTCCCTTGTAGGTTCTGTAACTTACTGTTCTAAGAAACAATCCCGTATGCATTCTATGAATTGCTCCTCCAGGCTACCCATGCGATTTGATTTGACCAATCAATATGTAGGTTAAAATTCCCCATGATTACTGCCGTTCCTTTTTCACATGCCTCTATTATTCCCTTGATTATTGTCCGCCCCACCGAGAAGTTATTATTTGGGGGCCTATAAACTACGCCCACCAGTGACTTTTTCCCCTTACTATCTCTAATCTCCACCCACAATGATTCAACATTTTGTTCATTGGAGCCAATATCATCTCTCACAACTGCCCTGATATCATCCTTTTATTAACAGAGCTACCCCACCTCCTTTCCCTTCTTGTCCATCCTTCCGAATTGTCAGATATCCCTGTATGTTTAATTCCCAGTCTTGGCCACCCTGGAACCATGTTTCTGTAATGGCCACCAAATCATACCCATTTGTAATGATTTGTGCCGTCAACTCATTTACTTTATTTTGAATGCTGCGTGCGTTTAAGTAGAGTGTTTTAATACTAGTTTTTAAACCATGATTTTTAGTTTTGACCCCTCCTGCAGCCCCTTTATATTCATACATATTGTCCCTTCCTATCAAATTGTGGTTTACACTTACCCGAGTGCTACTCTGCTCTGTAGCCTCTTGCCTTTTGCATTCTTTCTTGGGGTCCTGTTCATCTGAGTTCTCACCCACTCTAACTAGCTCAGAGCCCTCTCCTGGGTTCCGATTACTCCTCGCATTGAGGCACCGAGCTTTCAGGCTTGCCTTTTTATTACACTTTGACCCTTTGGAATTTTGCTGTACATTGGCCCTTTTTGTTTTTTGCCTTGGGTTTCTCTGCCCTCCACTTTTACTCATCTCCTTTCTGTCTTTTGCTTCTGTCTCCATTTTGTTTCCCTCTGTCTCCCTGCATTGGTTCCCATCCCCCTGCCATATTAGTTTAACTCCTCCCCAACAGCACTTGCAAACACTCCCCCAAGGACATTGGTTCCGGTCCTGCCCAAGTGCAGACCATCCGGTTTGTACTGGTCCCACCTCTCCCAGAACCGGTTCCAATGCCCCAGGAATTTGAATCCCTCCCTGCTGCACCACTGCTCAAGCCACGTATTCATCTGCGCTATCCTGCGATTCCTACTCTGACTAGCACGTTGCACTGGTAGCAATCCCGAGATTACTACTTTTGAGGTCCTACTTTTTAATTTAGCTCCTAGCTCCTTAAATTCGTCTCGTAGGACCTCATCTCTTTTTTTTTTTTACCTATGTCGTTGGTACCAATGTGCACCACAACAACTGGCTGTTCTCCCTCCCTTTTCAGAATGTCCTGCACCCGCTCTGAGACATCCTTGACCCTTGCACCAGGGAGGCAACATACCATCCTGGAGTCTCTGTTGCGGCCGCAGAAACGCCTATCTATTCCCCTTACAATTGAATCCCCTATCACTATCGCACTCCCACTCTTTTTCCTGCCCTTCTGCGCAACAGAGCCAGCCACGGTGCCATGAACTTGGCTGCTGCTGACCTCCCCTGATGAGTTATCACCCTCAACAGTACTCAAAGCAGTGTATCTGTTTTGCAGGGGGATGACCGCAGGGGACCCCTGCACTACCTTCCTTGCACTGCTCTTCCTGCTGGTCTTCCATTCCCTAGCTGGCTGTGGACCCTTCACCTGCGGTAAGACCAAGTCGCTACACGTGCTACTCACGTCATTCTCAGCATCGTGGATGCTCCAGAGTGAATCCACCCTCAGCTCCAAATCTGCAACGTGGTCCGTCAGGAGCTGGAGGCGGATACACTTCCCACACCACGTAGTCGTCAGGGACACTTCCAGTGTCCCTGAGTTCCCACATGGTACAGGAGGAGCATATCACGTGAACGAGCTCTCCAGCCATGACTTAACCCTTAGATACACTTAATTTGGCGACGACAATGTTAACAGGTTACTTATTGATATAAAAAAGAAAAAGACAACAATGTTAACGGCTTACTTACTGATATAAAAAAGAAAAAGAAAAGCTACTCATCAATCACCAGCCAATCACTTACCCCTTTAGCTGTGACATCACCGTTTGATTACTTTCTACTTATTTTTTGCTTTTTCTCCCAGCTGGAGCTGTACAAGCACAGGTAGCTTGAGGTGAGGTGAGATGTTAAAACTTCGAAAATCTCAAACCCGCCCACTTCCAGATTTAACGGAGGCGGGACAAGTGGTGGGCAGCCAATCCATTCCCTGCAGGCGGGCTAGCCAATTAAATATTTTATTGAGGCTGGCAGACTCTGATTTAACCTGCATTGTAGCTATAATCCTGGCCGGATTTCCTAGGCCTCGGGAAACCCAGCAGCTGAAGGGAGGAGAGGACCGCTTTCGGGAGAAGGTAAGTGCTTCCCTGCGGCCACCTCTGCCCTCAGACCGCCCCTCCATACAACCTCCCCTATCACCCACGCAGCCCGTCCCTGTCAAGATTCAGTCCATAGGTCCTGAAATTCCATGGGAGTTGTTCCAATCTCCGATTGTAACTCCAGTTTTTGGGGAGGGTTTCACCAATCTTCGAGAGCTACATTGAGAGTCCGGGGCAACAGCCCTGTGGAATTGAACAGCTATAATCTTAGAATTTGGGCTGTGAAAATGAATCTAGGGAAATTGGGATTAAAAGGATGGAGCTGCTGTAGCTAACAAATTGACACAACAGGCTTAATGGGCCAAATGGCATCTTCCTACAAGTACAGTATACATTATATACAGTGGAATGCACATGTTCTACTGTGTTTATATGACAAATAATTCTGGAGACATCATAAGCTGAGTAAAATTCAGTCAATTCATCAGTACCACCCCAATTCTGAGATGGAATATGCCTTTTGTAAACCTCTCCAATGTATTACTCTTTATATATGGATGGAATTTAGGGGAATTTAATACTTAGCAGCTAAGATTGCAGTTTGCAGTGATAGATGGCAGACTTCAATTATATGGTTTGAACTAAAGTTTAGTTGTACCATAATTTGAACTGCAGCAATATTGGGTTTTGTTTTAGTGGAAATGCATAAGCCTGCACATATTATATTCAAATCAGATTGATTTTTAAAAATTTATTCTCTGCATGCTAATACTCTACATACCAAAATATCTCTCAATCTTTGTTGGACTATTAGAAGGACACAGAAATGCATCATGTACGTTTTTGTAATATCGAAAAGAAATGGGTATGTATCAGTAAAAGCAAAACCGAATCAGTACTCTACTGGTAAAGCATTATCCCCAGCTGTTCCTACTGGTACACTCCCTCTTGGGAATGGAATGGCTCCAACTAGCGATCCCTGTATTAGCGCACCATTAGCTACAATTGATGCTCCTCATTTTAAGCACTGTTACTGGTATTGATAGAGCTCCTGCTGGCTGCTCTTTCTATTTAACCATTTTCTCAAGGAACTCATTCTTTGTCATTTTTTGTATGTGGTCTTTAAACCTGTTTTTTTTTCCTGATGTGTGACTGTGCATAGCCATAACCCTTCATCATAGTTCCATAAAATGCACAACCTTGGCAGGATCAGACCTTTCGACCCAACAGAAACAGAGTTTTGGACTTTGATGGTACTAATTTACACGAGAAGATCAGTTGGAATAAAAGAGGAGAATGTGACTGGTGGTTTTTAGACTGATGTAGGGAAAGTGTTTTTCAATCTTTTGGGTAGTAGAGTCAAAAACCTTAGATCCAGTTGGACGATGCGATGTGACTGTAGTTTTTGTTGTTGGATGGATGAACTAAAAACGACTGAGTGGCCTCCTTCTATATTTTATCTTGTGATCTTGCAATTTGTTTATAGTAAAACTTCACTTAAATATCTCTGAAGTTATTACTTTGCATTGTTGTCGATGTCTCCAGCATTCACAGTCAAAGTAGGATTCTGAGTACTCAGGAATCTCATTTTGTTTTGAACTCTGGACACAACAGTGTGATCATTTTGCCTTTTCTTCTTTCTAGTAGCATATTAAAATCTTGTTTTCACTTTCTCTCCTTGGACAAGTCACAGAAATATTGAATAAGTTCCTTTTTACTGTCAATCGTCTGCCCTCCTTTCCTCCTCCACTCCACTCCTGAAGGCTCCCTGGTTCCTTTGCACCCTGGCTACACTTTACAAAACTACAAGTGGAAGATGGTTGAATGAACGTATAATTATCTAGTCCATCTAGTGAGCTATGTAACTGGGCAATATTGTCTTGTAGTGAACAAGCTTACAATCATGGAAGTGCTATTTGATTTACTTGTATTTCTTTTGCAGAGACTGCATTTGGTCATGTAACACACAGTGCAAATCATAGAACATCTGAATAATGTGGCATGTCTCACCAATTCTCCTCCAAGTACTGAACCCCCATTCCTTCCAAACTTTGCTATCAACTACAGCTTGCTTAAATAGCTTTAGAAGTTTCCCCAAAAGTTATACTCCAACTGTTGCATTTTAAACCATATGTGCCAGTTTTGACTTTAAGCACAAGAACAGTAGGGTTTGAGGCAGGAGGACCTTCACTCTCTTATTATGGCATGTAAAATGCAATTTGCATAACCTTGGTTATTTTAACTTGTAATGCATTACATGCTGGAATCGGGACATCTCACCATCTCAGTCAAACATTTTGGATATGAAATGTGGGTATCTTTTTAGACGTCCACATTTCTATCAGGTGAATAGTTTTCTAATGCTGTTAATTTACAATCAAATTTAGCCTTACCTCCGTGTTCTTCCTTAAGTCATGCAATTTATCCCTAATTTCCTTTAGACCTGGAGATTACGTCCACCATTTGGGTTATATACTCACAAACATGCCTTGTTCTCTGTTCGTTTGCTGCCCTTCCTCAGCCCTCATAAACATCATTGTGACACTCCAGAGCTTGGAGTACTTCTTCTCGGAAACATGCTGTCATTCAGCCATCCTTTTATACAGTTGTGCATTTCACAGCTGCATTAACAATGTTTGGGAGATTTATATCAGTTTGGTGATTTGTTAGCTGTTTGAAGATTATTTTTGCAGGTACCTTGTGATTGACATATTTATTTTCACTGCTAACAACTCCATTTTTGCTAGAATTGCACATTTTCACTAGCAGTTCATGATTAGCAAGCAAAAGCATGCCTCTCAAATTTATTGCTGAAGAGGAATTCCTTAACCATGCTGTTCTAACATCAGCTAAAAGGTGGTGTTAAACTCATTTGAAGCCAATATTTTAACGAGTGAATTCCTATTTTACTGGGTTTTGTTTTATGAAAATAGGCTCTATTGATATTATACTGTTCATTGTTTGCTATCTGCCTTGTATCTCTGTTTCCTCTGCCAGCAGCTCCAAAATAATGAATAGATTTCAACTTCTGCTTTCCCATAAAAGTTATTTGTATTAAAATGGTGGCCAATACTACATTTGGGGCTGAGGAAGTTGCAGGTGCAATCCAGTGTAAGTCGCACATGGTGGGGGTGGGGAGGTTGGGGTTGGTGGGGAGAGGGGACTTTTAATTTCTGCACAAAACAGGTGTGAAGTCGGCAGAGTGGCTGCATCACCTGCCTGAAGCCAGCCTCGGTAGGCTTATACTATCTTCAGGTTTGGACCTCCTTCAGCTTAATTCAGGGTCAACTGCCAAGCTATTGGGAACAAGAAGCTTCCCCTCCCCCCACATTGGGGGTGGGGATGGGGGGGGGGGGAGAAATCCAGCAGCTCCATGAGAAATTTGATATTAGCACTAAAAGCGGGGGGTGGTGGCAGGGCAGAAGGGGAAGCACACTGAGCCGACCGAGTGACTTGCAGTCGGCAGTGATAGTTTGTGGGACCAAGAGAAGCTACTTCTGGCCCGACAAATATTCCCCCCTAAAATGATCCATTTTTGGAGCAGCCTCCAGTCATTGCTTTAAGGACCATTGGTTCGGCTGCTCGCTGCCTGGTACAGATGAGCGGAGCATATACTGCATATACAACCGGTGTCAGACCCTAATTTGCATATGTAAGCAGAGTCCTTCCTGTTTCCTGTGTGTCCATTTACAGACTAGTCTAAATATTGCATCAGGTGAGCCTTGAGTGTCGAAGGGGGGGGGAGTCAAGTGGCCCCTCTCCCACAGATTTTTAGCAGCTAGCCACCCATTTTTCAGGAGAGAGATGGACAGGCGACAGCTTAAAATCACTCCCTATGTGTACCCAAAATTAACTTTCCTATTAGATCCTATGGTAATGGCTAAAGCAAGGACACTGCATAATTGGCAAAGGGGCTCTGTCTGTCATCAGAGGTTTCCAATTAAATAAGGCCACCGTACTGCCAGAAATATACTGGGTGGACATTTGAATGTTGATGGGTGGCAGTAATGCTGAAACCTGTCAATGCCAATTTGAGCAAAATTTAGGCCATATTTGTAAATCTTGAGCACTTATAAATTAGCCAAAAAATAAGATGGTAGTGAACAATGTAGAAAGAGTCATGTTGGCAAAATCATTGATCTTTGTTCACTTAACTTAATTTGGTTGTCTCTCTATTTGTATAAGGCTGTAACAGAGATTGACAACAGTTTGTTTCTCACCTACTTGAATTAAATGTAGCAATGTGTGCAATCAATTATAACCAAAAGCCAACTTTAAATATCAGAGTATATTGTTCAGTCCACCTGATATCCCCAGGTCATACATTGACTGCAACTGAAGTGGATGGATGGTCTGCTCCCAGATCTTCAGTAAACTTGAACTTTTCTAAAACTCTGCTGCCTTTATTCCATCTCGTACCAAGCCCCTGTTCACCCATCATCCCTGTGCTCACCAACCTATATTGACTCCTGGTCCAGCAAAGCCTCAATTTTAAAATTCTCATCCTAGTTTTCAAATTCCCTGTGGCTTCACCCCTCCCTATATCTGTAACCTCCTCCAGCCTTACAATCCTCTGAGATATTTGCGCTCCTCCAATTCTGACCTATTGTGCATGCCCGATTTTCATTGCTCCGTCATTGGCAGCCGTGCTTCTGTCTGCCAAGGCCCTGAGCTCAGAAATTCCCTCCCTAAACCTCTCTGCCTCTTTACCTCTCTTTCCTCCTTTCAGATGCTCCTTAAAATCTACTTCTTTGACCAGGCTTTTGTTCATCTCTGTGTGGCTCGATGTCAAATTTTGTTTGATCACAGTCCAGTGAAGTACCTTGGATATTTTGCTACATTAAAGGCACTATATAAATGCAAGTAGTTGTTAAGGGTGCATGAGTGTATATTCGGGAATACCCTTGGCTTCCTCTCTGTGTTTCCACACAGCAGCACTACTGAGGTTGAGAACTCTGTGAAATGAAGGAATCACACCTGTGTATTGCCATTCCATGATCTTGCATGTTGGTACAGCAACACTCTAACTCCCCTACTACAGTGTTCCTGTAGCAACCAAACAGATTTCATTTTTCCAGCACCACAAACCAGCTTACTTCCCTAAGTGTTGAAGGTAACTTATTGAAATGGGTCCATTTATGTTTGGCAAACATTTGCATGCCAAAGTCTGGTCTTGTGATGTAAAGAAACTCAGAAATCATTTTTCTATGAATGAAAACCCCATTTTTTGGAAATTGCTCTCGCCACCAAAATAGGGAGTGGGAATGCCAGGCTGGAAAAAAATACAGTAAGTAAAAGAGTTCTAAAATTACTGTTTCAGGAAAGAAAGGTACGGAAGCGAGAGATTAGGCAAAATAAAGTCAATCCAAAGATTTAAAAAATGAGTAGAAAAATGAGTAACAAAGAATAAAGGGCTAGAGATTCCATTGCGCCCATTTGAGGCGATAACTTTTGAAATGCGAGAAAAGTATTGTCAGACGATAATCTTTTTTCATCCCAGGAACTTCAACTATAGCACTCCGAGAGGGAAGTGCAGCGCTAAATCAAGTGCTAACTGCTTCTCTTAGGGCGATAAAGTGTGTGAGGGGGCGGTAGTAGCAGAGCGCTGAAGAATGTGCAGTGCAGTGCTGCCGGCATCAGAGGCACTTTCCCTCACTTAAAGGGAAGGGCCAATGCTGGGTTGCAACATTCTTCTTCGTAGTTATGTGGGGCCAAGAGCCCTGCACAACTTCCATTACAGCCCCAATCACTCTGAGTTTGGGCTTGGGTATCACATAGCAATGAGGCTTTCAAACTTTCCAGCAGGCACCAGACTGGTGCGAAAAATAAAGTTGACCACCATGGCCTTTAATTATCGCTGCCCAAGTGGCCAGCCAAGGTGATAATGCCTCCTGTTGCTGCTGATAATGCCTGGTGATGCAGCAGGGGGGTGGGAGCGAATTTCACATCCAGGGCGGCAACGGGGCGCTACGCACCTGACGACATCATGATCTACAGGGCGCTAGAGACCGAGGCGGTAAGTGTTAGCGCCAGCGCAAAACCGCCAGGAAAATTCGTGGGTAATTTCGCCGTGACCGGTTGGTAACCCCTTAGCGCCCCGTTGCCGCCCCCGCCCCCCCCCGCAAGTGCTAACAGGAGGTGCCAAGCAGCTGAATTTCTCCGCCAGAGAGCAGAAAATGGACAACAGGGTGAGCAGAATCAATGTTTTGTAAATCAAAATTGTTTTTATATGATTTACTTGAGTAGTTTGAGGTCTGTATTATAGTAGCAAGGCTATTCCTGATATTTAAGTAGCTTAACATTAGATGTGCCTGCATCATAATGTGAAACTAAAATTTACAAAACTGGCTAACTGAGGGAGATTTAAATGTCCATGGAGCTCCCATTGATCTAAGGGCTAAACAGTGTGCCTTAATGACTCTACAATCAACAATGAATAAACTGGCCTTTGTAGCAAAACTTCCTAAAAAAAAATGCCACTAAACCAGTTGTTTTACATGGAATATTTTACATTTTAAAGTTTTAAAGGGACACTGTGTAAAGGGTTTCATAGATTCAAATTTTAAAGGGTAAAAATTATGTTCCTTTAAATGTGAACAATGAGAGCTGCCACAAGAGAGTGTACTGTACACACAATATGAGGAAGTTCTCCCCCACCCTCACCCTTCCCTAGTCTTTTTTTAAAGTTCTGACACAGTCAAGGTGATGGCCAATTTTAGCCACCCGGTTATCCATCACTTCTCTCAGCTGGGCATGCTCCATCATATGCAACAGCCTCATGAATTTATGCATCAAGCTGTGCAGCCAGTCGTGCCGAGGGCCCTGGTGACAAGCAAAATTGCTGTGCGCCTCATTTAGCTGTTTATTGCGCCAGAGTAAGTGTTGCAGCTGTCATCCTGAGATGGGATGATAGTGCTCGTTAATAGACAAGACTGGCAAGGAATGATGGACGTCACAGTGAGAAACACTCATCTGCCTACAAGCACCAGCAGCACAAAAAAATATCGCACTGAAACATATCGTTTCATATCATAGACAGCAGAGTTAAAAATAGTAAAGCCATGAGCCCTCTTCACCTAGATTGCCATTACACTTAAAACAAGATGTTGTCCAAGATGTTACATAAGGTTTTATGTAATCATTCCCCCCTTTTTTCCCCTCTCTTTAATTCCCAACAGAGTAAGAGCTTGATAAATATCAGTTTAGCATGTTCCACTCCTTCTGTGCTGTGTCAGGGTCTTGCAAATATATTAAAACCTCAAATTTAATGTGACAGCATTCTATTTATTGGCCGACATGAGTATTTTGTGTGACTAATAAAAATGTAATCCTCCCAACATAAACTTGAACAAACTACAAGCTTTTGCTAAACTAGCTTTTTCATCTCTTTTGTTATGTTTTTCTATTGTTATCATAATAAAGTATTTTTGTTTGATTTTTTTTTTTAAATGCCAGATGTCTGTCGTATTCTTGATTAAGGTTTGTTAGAAATACAGTAGATCCTCATTAATATACTCTCTGAGGTAGCATGACCTTCTGTTACAACATGCATTGTTTATGGCTTCTTTGTTAATGGAGAAAACACCCTCCCTGTAAATTCGGTGATTCAGTGTCCCTGGGTTATAGGACTCTTTTTGTATGGCTGCCAATGATAATGTTATAGAAAGGAATGAGCCTCTACCGTACTGGAAGGTTGTCAGAAGGCGGAGCTACTTTCAAATGTGTGCTCCTCAGGACTGATTTTGTAGATAGACGATTACCCCAGAGACCCGAGATCTGTCACGGCCTTTTATTTCCTTGATTGTTCATTGGACACGATAGAAAGTATTTTTAAACTGAGGTGCATGAATTATAGGGATCCCCATATCTAAGATTTGAACTTTCCCCATAAATGCAGAAAAAAAAAATGTTAGCCTTGATGTTGTTCCTCTTTGCCTAACAGAAAGTCAATCTTGTCAGACAGGATACCATCTCTTTCAAGTTACCAGGGATTGCTATTTTGGACTAAGAAACAGGCCCAGGTAAAATCCTTCAAGGTTGATCTGCAGATAAGCACACTTGGTACAATTTGAGTTATTTTGGATACAAACAAGAACTACTCCCCCTCCCCTTACCTCTTCCCACCCAAAGAAACTGCTGTACAGAGGTACAACCTGCACATGTGCCACTATTTTGTCTTACTTAACATCAATCTCCCCCTGTAATGTATAGTGACGGGTGAGCTGCTGCCCTCTGTGGCTGGATTCACATTAACAAGAGAACATTATTTACAAATTGTAATGTAACATGCATCCTGCAATGTAAAATGTAGCATCACTCCTTCAACTTAAAAAAGGAAACATTATTACTTTTACTTACCAGATTTAGGGTGATATCTTGGCAGACTGGTTAAGCGCTGGGGCGGATTAATCCTTGGTGATCTAGCATTGGCTTGTTTTATTTTTTTTTAATATTTAGGATGAAGTGTTGTGCTCCTTCCCTCAACTAACATCATTGCAACAGTGGGCCAAAAATTCCGACCTTGCCAGGGTCTGTACGAAGTGCGCATGGACCCGGGGAAGCCTCGCAAAAGCCGGTTTTCGGGGCATGATGGCGCATGCACCGAAAACAGACTTTTCCGATCTGTCAAGATTTCTCTTGACAGATCCTCCACATGCCTGGGAGAAGGACATCCGTGCGGGAGAGATTGGGCCATTTGTCCAACTCATGCCCAGCGAATGTCCTTCAAATGTTTACGCCTGATAAAAGCAGGCGCATAGCTTGCCAGCATAAGGATTTTAACACATATAAAAATTACATTTAAACACTCATTTTTATATTTAAAAACCCTGTCCATTAAAGTAAGTTTATTTTAAACTCCTACTATTACTGCCCTATAGTTTTTGCACTTCTCAGAAATCTGCCTACATATTTGCTCCTCTATCTCCCTCTGACTGTTTGGGGGTCTATAGTACACTCCCAGCAGTGTTATCGCCCCTTTTTTGTTCTTGAATTCAACCCATACAGCCTCATTTGATAATCCTTCTGACATATCATCCCTCCTCACAGCTGTAATTATTTCTTTAAGTCATCCTTAGGTCTTGCACTGTGCAACTCTCTGATCAGAAGAGCTTGCGAGAAAGAACAGGAATGGGGATTGCGCATAGAGGACATAAGAACATAAGAAATAGGAGCAGGAGGAGACCATTTGGCCCCTCGAGCCTGCTCCGCCATTCAATAAGATCATGCCTGATCTGATCTTGGCCTGAACTCCACTTCACTGCCCACTCTGCGTAACCCTTGACTCCCTTATCGTTCAAAAATCTGTCTATCTTCAATGACCCAGCCGCCATAGCTCTCTGGGGTCGAGAATTCCAAAGATTCACCACCCTCTGAGAGAAGAAATTCCTCCTCATTTCCCCACGAGGGAAACATCCTTTCTGCATCTACCCTGTCAAACCTACTCAGAATCTTTCATTCTTCTAAACTCCAATGAGTAAAGGCCCAATCTGCTCAATCTTTCTTCATAAGATAACCCCTTCATCTCAGAAATCAACCTCATGAACCGTCTCTGAACTGCCTTCAATGCAAATATTTCCCTCCTTAAATAAGGAGACCAAAACTGTATGCAGTACTCCAGGTGTGGTCTCACCAATACCCTGTACAGTTGTAGCAGGACTTCCCTACTTTTATATTCTATTCCCCTTGCAAGAAAGGCCAACATTCCATTTGCCTTCCTAATTCATTGCTGTACCTGAATGCTAACTTTTTGTGTTTCCTGTACAAGGACCTTCAGATCCCTCTGTACCACAGCATTTTGTAATCTCTCCTCATTTAAATAATTTACTTTTTTATTTTTCCTACCAAAGTGGATAACCTCACATTTTGCCACATTATACTCCATCTGCCAAATTTTTGCCCATTCACTTAGCTTATCTGTATCCTTTTGCAGATTCTTTGCATCCTCCTCACAATTTGCTTTCCCACCTATGTTTGTATTATCAGCAAATTTGGTTACATTACACTCGGTCCCTTCATTCGAAATAAAGTAAATGAGTTGACAGCACAAATCATTACAAATGGGTATGATTTGGTGGCCATTACAGAAACGTGGTTGCAGAGGGTCCAAGACTGGGAATTAAACATACAGGGGTATCTGACGATTCAGAAAGATAGACAAGAAGGGAAAGGAGGTGGGGTAGCTCTGTTAATAAAGGATGATATCAGGGCAGTTGTGAGAGACGATATTGGTTCTAATGAACAAAATGTTGAATCATTGTGGGTGGAGATTAGAGATAGTAAGGGGAGAAAGTCACTGGTGGGCGTAGTTTATAGGCCCCCAAATAATAACTTCTCGGTGGGGAGGGCAATAATCAAGGGAATAATGGAGGCATGTGAAAAAGGAACGGCAGTAATCATGGGGGATTTTAACCTACATATCGATTGGTCAAATCAAATCGCACGGGGAAGCCTGGAGGAGGAATTCATAGAATGCATCCGGGATTGTTTCTTAGAACAGTATGTTACAGAACCTACAAGGGAGCAAGCTATCTTAGATCTGGTCCTGTGTAATGAGACAGGAATAATAAACGATCTCCTAGTAAAAGATCCTCTCGGAATGAGTGATCACAGTATGGTTGAATTTGTAATACAGATTGAGGGTGAGGAAGTAGTGTCTCAAACGAGCATACTATGTTTAAACAAAGGGGACGACAGTGGGATGAGGGCAGAGTTGGCTAAAGTAGACTGGAAACAAAGACTAAACGGTGGCACAATTGAGGAACAGTGGAGGACTTTGAAGGAGCTCTTTCATAGCGCTCAACAAAAATATATTCCAGTGAAAAAGAAGGGCGGTAAGAGAAGGGATAACCATCCGTGGATAACCAAGGAAATAAAGGAGAGTATCAAATTAAAAACCAATGCGTATAAGATGGCCAAGGTTAGTGGGAAAATAGAAGATTGGGAAAATTTTAAACAACAGCAAAGAATGACTAAGAAGGCAATAAAGAAAGGAAAGAATAGATTACGAAGGCAAACTTGCGCAAAACATAAAAATGGATAGTAAAAGCTTTTACAGATATATAAAACGGAAGAGAGTGACTAAAGTAAATGTTGGTCCCTTAGAAGATGAGAAGGGGGATTTAATAATGGGAAATGTGGAAATGGCTGAGACCTTAAACAATTATTTTGCTTTGGTCTTCACAGTGGAAGACACAGAAACCATGCCAGAAATTGCTGGTCACAGGAATGTGGGAAGGGAGGACCTTGAGACAATCACTATCACTAGGGGGTTAGTGCTGGACAGGCTAATGGGACTCAAGGTAGACAAGTCCCCTGATCCTGATGAAATGCACCAGGGTATTAAAAGAGATGGCGGAAGTTATAGCAGATGCATTCGTTATAATCTACCAAAAGTCTCTGGACTCTGGGGAGGTACCAGCGGATTGGAAAGCAGCTAATGTAATGCCTCTGTTTAAAAAAGGGGCAGACAAAAGGCAGGTAACTATAGGCCGGTTAGTTTAACATCTGTAGTGGGGGAAAATGCTTGAAACTATCATTAAGAAAAAAACCTCGGGACATCTAGATAAGAATAGTGCAATCAAGCAGACGCAGCGCGGATTCCTGAAGGGGAAATCATGTTTAACTAATTTACTGGAATTCTTTGAGGATATAACGAGCATGGTGGATAGAGGTGAACCGATGGATGTGGTGTATTTAGATTTTCAAAAGGCATTCGATAAGGTGCCACACAAAAGGTTACTGCAGAAGATAAAGGTACGCGGAGTCAGAGGAAATGTATTAGCATGGATAGAGTATTGGCTGGTTAACAGAAAGCAGAGAGTCGGGACAAATGGGTCCTTTTCGGGTTGGAAATCGGTGGTTAGTGGTCAGCCACAGGGATCGGTGCTGGGACCACAACTGTTTACAATATACATAGATGACCTTGAAGAGGGGACAGAGTGTAGTGTAACAAAATTTGCAGATGACACAAAGATTAGTGGGAAAGCGGGTTGTGTAGAGGACACAGAGAGGCTGCAAAGCGATTTAGATAGGTTAAGCGAATGGGCTAAAGTTTGGCAGATGGAGTACAATGTCGGAAAGTGTGATGTCTTCCACCTTGGGAAAAAAAACAGTAAAAGGGAATATTATTTGAATGGGGAGAAATTACAATATACTGCGGTGCAGAGGGACCTGGGGGTCCTTGTGCATGAATCCCAAAAAGTTAGTTTGCAGGTGCAACAGGTAATCAGGAAGGCGAATGGAATGTTGGCCTTCATTGTGAGAGGAATGGAATACAAAAGCAGGGAGGTCCTTCTGCAACTGTATAAGGTATTGGTGAGGCCGCACCTGGAGTACTGCGTGCAGTTTTGGTCACCTTACTTCAGGAAGGCTATACTAGCTTTGGAGGGGGTACAGAGACAATTCACTCGGCTGATTCCGGAGATGAGGGGGTTACCTTATGATGATAGATTGAGTAGACTGGGTCTTTACTCGTTGGAGTTCAGAAGGATGAGGGGTGAAAGCAGGAAACTATAGACCAGTTAGCCTCACATCTGTCATTGGGAAAATGCTGGAGTCCATTAGTAAGGAAGTAATAGCAGGACATTTAGAAAATCATAATACAGTCAAGCAGAGTCGGCATGGTTTTATGAAAGGGAAATCATGTTTGACAAATTTGCTGGAGTTCTTTGAGGATGTAACGAGCAGAATGGATAAAGGAGGACCAGTAGATGTCATGTAATTGGATTTCCAGAAGGCATTCAATAAGGTACCACTTAAAAGGTTACTGCACAAGATAAGAGAAACATTTAAAATATAGAAAGGGATAGACAAGATAGAGGCAGAGAGGTTGTTTCCACTGGTCGGGGAGACTAGAAGTAAGGGGCACAGCCTCAAAATAACGGGGAGCCAATTTAAAACCGAGTTGAGAAGGAATTTCTTCTCCCAGAGAGTTGTGACTCTGTGGAATTATCTGCCCAAGGAAGCAGTTGAGGCTAGCTCATTGAATGTATTCAAGTCACAGATAGATAGATTTTTAACCAATAAGGGAATTAAGGGTTATGGGGAGTGGGTGGTTAAGTGGAGCTGAGTCCATGGCCAGATCAGCCATGATCTTGTTGAATGGCGGAGCAGGCTCGAAGGGCTAGATGGCCTACTCCTGTTCCTAATTCTTATGTTCTTATGTTCTTATGTTCTTAAATTATTAACATAGTTTGTAAATAGTGAAGGTCCCAGCACTGATCCCTGTGGCACCCTACTAGTTACATTTTGCCAAGCTGAAAATGACCCATTTATCCTGACTCTCTGTTTTCTGTTAGTTAGCCAATCTTCTATCCATGTTAATATATAATCCCAACCACATGAGCTCTTATCTTGTGCAGTAACCTTTTAAGTGGTACCTTATTGAATGCCTTCTGGAAATCCAATTACATGACATCCACTGGTTCTCCTTTATCCATTCTGCTCGTTACATCCTCAAAGAACTCCAGCAAATTTGTCAAACATGATTTCCTTTTCATAAAACCATGCCGACTCTGCTTGACTGTATTATGATTTTCTAAATGTCCTGCTATTACTTCCTTACTAATGGACTCCAGCATTTTCCCAATGACAGATGTGAGGCTAACTGGTCTATAGTTTCCTGCTTTCTGTTGCGGTATCATTTGCAGTTTTCCAATCCGCTGGGATCTCTCCAGAATCCAGGGAATGTTGATAGATCATAACCAATGCATCCACTATCTTTGCAGCCACTTCTTTTAAGATTCTAGAATACAGGCCATCAGGTCTCGGGGACCTGTCCACCTTTAGCCCCATTAGTTTGCTTAGTACTTTTTCTCCCAATAGCCCCTTGATTATCAATTATTGGGATGCTTTTCGTGTCTTCTACCGTGAAGACAATACAAAATATTTGTTCAAAATCTCTGCCGTTTCCCAGTTTCCCATTATTAATTCCCCAGTCTCATCCTCTAAGGGACCAACGTTTACTTTAGCTACTCTCTTCGTTTTTATATACCTGTAGAGTCTCTTACTGCCTGTTTTTATATTTCTTGCTAATTTACTCTCGGAAACTATCTTCTCTCATTTTTTTAGTCATCCTTTCCTCATTCCTAAAAGTTTCCCAATCCTCTAACCTTCCACTATTCTTCGCAACATTGAATGCCTTTGTTTTCAATTTGATACCATCCTTTACTTCCTTAGTTAGCCACAGATGGTTCATCCTTCTCTTAGAGTCTTTCCTTCTCACTGGAATATATCTTTGTTGAGAGTTATGAAATATCTCTTTAAATGTTTGCCATTGCTTATCTACCATCTTCCCCTTTAACTTTAACTTTAGCTGTCTCTGCCTTCATAACTTTGTAATTGCCTTTATTTTTCAGGACACGAGTTTGAAACCGAGCTTTCTCACCCTCAAACTGCATTTGAAATGTTTTTGTACAGCAGCCAGAAGGAACTGATACTGGTGGAAATTCCAGCTGCTGCAGGAGCCTCAGCTGTATTTTTGCCTCCTTTTCCAGCATTAAGGCCTTGCCATGGACTAATGGTTTCTCCATTGACTATGAGTCATCATCATCATAGGCAGTCCCTTGGAATTGAGGAAGACTTGCTTCCACTTTAAAAATGAATTCTTAAGTGACTGAACAGTCCAATATGAGAACCACAGTCCCTGTCACAGGTGGGACAGGTAGTCGTTGAGGGAAAGGGTGGATGGGACTGGTCTGCCGCATGCTCTTTCCGCTGCCTGCGCTTGATTTCTGTATGCTCTCGGCGATGAGACTCGAGTACTCGGCGCCCTCCCGGATGCACTCCCTCCACTTAGGGTGGTCTTTGGCCAGGGACTCCCAGATGTTGGTGGGGATGTTGCATTTTATGGGAATGTGACACTCCTGGTTTCTCAGTGTTAATGATAGTACAGCCTACATCTGTCGTAGTCAGAAGACTACAAAAGATGAAAGAAGTATGTTGTTGTCATTGTAACCTGATTGTGTTCATGACATTGTGTTAAAAAAGTAACCAAAAAATGCTTTCCAAATGTTAGCATTTGTTCCAAAAAGTTTCCATTCCTGTTAGAACCATTATTTTGTACCTTGCCCATTTCTTTTCAATTTCTATTAATTATTATACTTATATTAAATTGTTTACTCTCTTACTCTAAGGAATGAATCTTATTTTGAATAGATTTTAGTGTTTGGTGATAGGACATCTTTTGACATAGAAACAAAGTGTTGTCGGGTTGTTTTGGCCTCCATGGTAAGATGAGTGTATTGTGGGCTGGGAGCCTGGGAGAAATCTCTCACTGCATATAAAATGGTCTTTTTGTTCCTTTGTGCTTGTGATTTTCTGAGTTGGAAATCTCTCCTTGATGATCAGCTATTTTTTTCACCAGACATAGCTGGGAATTCTCACTATATATTATTTCGAGTGTTGTTGCTGTTTTAGGAGAGGAAGTGCTATCTCAGCGACATTATTGTTCCAGTGACACCAGCCAGAAGCAATGGAATAGTATTTTCATCATGTTGTAACATCATTTTGACATGAATTGCGTTATTGTGACGTGTATTCAGAAAGGCAGTTAGCAAACTTGGCTGGCTTTCCAACAGCAATAAACCCTGGTTAAAAACTTTTTTTTTGGCAAGTTCATTTCTATATTCTCCTTATCCCTATTTAGATGTCTCTAAAGCAAATATCACCTGAGAGGGCAGCCAAGTAACTGCCTTCCAGGCCTCTGCCAGTGCTGCTATTTATCAGCCTAAATTCAGACCTGGATGACTGTTCACTCCATTGATTTCCTAGGATAATCGGGAGAGAAATTGTGGTCGTTAGTACCCCCTCCGTTAGTGCCCCTGGCACAAATGGCTTTTCACCCTGGCACAGCGCTGCTAACGACTCCCGCTAAATTCTGTGGCCGTTTCGTGGCGGCGGTAACCAGTAGCACCACACTCCGCTGCGCTGGTGATGACTATGTAATCACTATGTTCAGTGACCTGTTTTCACCCCCTGTGATGCCAGCGACAGCTTCATGGGTCACGTAAATGGGGGTCGGCCGCTCGCAGGGCGCTAGTTAAAGGGGAGGTGGCGTGCAGAGTCTGCAGCTTAGCCCTCCCATTTAATGAAGGGTAAGGTCCCTCCTACCCGGAGCACTACGCGGCCCATTGCGTAGCGCTGTGCCCCATTTACTTCGCTGCCGCCCCGATAGCCCAGAGAGCAAGTGGAGCATGTTTTTTTGTGCTCCACTTCCTCTTGGAGGCGATAACCCCAATTACGCGAGCGGGGCGGGGCTTATGCACCTGGCGCAGGAAGTCCCTTCTCGCGGATAATACTGCCCCCAAATGGGCGCTATTCAATTTCCTGGACGTAAAATCTTGCAGCACAGAAGGAGGCCATTCAGCCCATTGTGCCTGGGCTGGAATCTACAAAAATGTTTGCTTCCCTCTATTGTGAGGTGCCTCGCCTCCACTTAGCTCTCCTCAATGGCATTGCTGAAATTGGGAGCACATTGGCTGAGAAATTGCTGGTGCAAAGCCATGTCCTACCACTCCACAGCCAATGCAATTGAGCACTGAATGACAGTGATATCACAAACTGGCCTCTTACACTTACTGAACCCATCCAGTTCTTATATGGTTAAGGTTAGCTAAGGCTCTCTATGAACTGCATCAGGCACAGTGTTAGCAGCTCTTCAATGAAGTCTGATGCAGTAACGCAGTCAGTGCCAATGTCACTAACACAGTGGGACAGAAATTCAACCTGGGTGTTAGTTATCACCCATTTACTGCTATCACCCAATAAAAATGTCCATTTTAGTGCAAATTTGGCAGCACTATGCAGTCATTCATGATGGAGTGCGCTGGTAATTTGAGCTCAGTACAGTAGCAATATACTAGTTATGGGATGTCTACATCTTATAAGTAAAGTGCAATTGGTGGCATTTCTAGTCCATTGAGCTGTAGAAATTCTACCCTTCATAGGACTGAAAGTACATGTGTGCATTTATTTAAACTAATTATGAATAAACCTCTATTGTGATGACTAATACGAGTAAGATTCAATAACTTCATCAGTGTAGCATCAACATTAATGGGTGTGCTCCATCAGCCAGCAGTCTCTGAATGGTAATAGGTCCAAATTGAAATTAAAGTCACACTATCATGAGTATTTAAAAAAAAAATTGCTTGCAATTTGATTAACGATAACATTGTTATTCTTACTTCCTGGCTTTTACTATAATTGAATACTTCAGCTTAAATGTTGTGTTGACCACATTAACAACATGTTACTTAGCCTAGTGAGAGAACTAATTTAACATACAGTTAAAATGATTTAAAAGTATTGAAAAGCCTGCCTCCCCATCACCCCCATATGTGTCTAATAATGGTACATCAGCCCCTCACTCCGCCAAGCTCAGAGACTCCTTCGAGCCAGCGTCCTGATGATGTCATCAGTTTAAACAAAAGAAATTTAACAGACATAATAAAAACACAAAAGACTGTTAAAGTTAATCAGAATTCTTCAAGATAGTTTGATATTTTTAAAGGGGTCACAATTGTAAATCTCCCTGTTTAGTAGTGGGGTGGGTGGGGGAGGTTAAGCCCAATGGATGTATACCACAGTGTTTCCATAGTGAACCTCATTGTCCATATTCATGCATGTCTATCGTATTCCAATTTGTTTGGGTATTTCACTGCAATAGCTTAAATATGCAAATGCATGAACTACATAAAAGAGTTACTAGTGGTCTAAACATTACCTCCTGGTGTCTGAGAACAGTCTGAATGCTATTCCCAAGTGCTTATGCATTACTTAAACACAGCCACCCCACCGAGCGCAGTCATTTCAGAAATGCCTGTGTAACATTTAGAATGGGGCTGTACGTCCAGCTTCCCTCTCCAGGAAGCTGTTTTTAGTAACAGAAGTTTGGACTCCATAATTTTATCTTTCTTAAAAGGACAAATTAAAATTTTCATTTTCACCATCGGAATATTTTTCACAATGTTACTTAAAGTGATACTTAAGTGAACGCATGCAATCTGCAGACTGGTTTTGTTGAATTAGTGTCAAAATTTAACATTTGAGGCTCAGATTCTTGTCACAAAGTTTTTGTAATGATTTCAGTTTTAAAAAAATACAATTTTCTCTGAAAATAGCTGCAAGGCAGCAAATGACAATTTGCAGAAAAATTACAAAGCGCTAGTGTTTTACGCAAGGATACAACAGTCTTTGTACATAATGACCTAAATATCAAGCTAAGCATTTACTGAAGCTGAATTATATTAGATTCGAAACTAGGGGCACTGGTAACTTTTAGTTGAGGATCCCAATTTGAGCAGTGCTTTACTTGTGGGCCACTATCAGAGACTTACCTCCAAGTAACTCCATGTACATATTTACTGTGCATTCTTTTTTGAATCAAAATGAAAAACAGACATATCTTTGTATAATGTTGTCTCATGGTACTTACAGGCTAGTAAGCTGGCACATTGGGGTTACTGGTATGCTTATGCACGTGCTGGGAACAACGCACTTTTTGGGGATCAAGATAATTTGACACTGGTTCCTGGGATTTGGCTGGGTCATTGGGATACAAAGGGTCATGCCCATAGAGACGGCCCCTGCATGGTTGGTCATTGCTCTTTGTGGAGCTTTAGGAGGGGGCTGTTGTTAGACTGTGACTGCGTTCTGAACTGGCCCATTCTCATGTTGCTTTTATTGATCTAATTCTGTGTGCTCCCAGCTCTCACGCCATGGCTGGCAATCTCAGTGTAACTTTACTCGATTTACTATGGCCACAGAGTGGCTAGACCCTTTTGTTTCAACAATTACCAGCAGGGCTCCATTAAAGTGTCAAAGTGGGATTCAGCACTTGCAGCCCCTCGCCATGAATTCATGACACAAAATAGTATCATGCCATCAATATTTGAGACATGCTGTTTTTAGCCTTCTCAATGCCCTGGAGTTTAATGGTGCAGATCAGCATTGGGTTCCCTCTTTTACTTTGCAGGCAAGTCATGGATGAATGGCCTAAGCATGCCGCTCTCCTGTATTTACACCCACACAGTGCAGCCAGTCTCACTGTCGATGAAACTGCAAACTTATTCCTTGCATTTGTGTGCCAGTATTACTGGCCACTATGCATGTGTGAAAGTACTGGAACACAGAGGATGCTCTCCTGTGATCTGGCTTTTGAAGATAAGAGGTAGGTTCTCAGGAAGGGGCTTCAGATTGCCTGATACTCCAGAGCTTCAGGCAGACTCAAAACATTATCAACAGGCATATGTCCCAAAATATTTCACCCTCTGGTTTGTTGTGGAAGTGGCTGCACTTTGCCATGGGGAGTAGCGGGTAGAGTAGGGACTGCACCCTCTTGTGACAGTCAGTTGCAGTTGCACTGGACTACCCGGGGATGGGGTGGTGGAGAGGATCACTCTCCGACGAGTAGGTGCAGCAGGCACAGATGTGTGTCTGCAAGAATTTTGATGTCTGTCATGTTCTCTGTGTCCTTCTGGCCTGCTGCCCAAATGGTTTAATAAACATTCTGGCTGCAGCCTCTCCAGCATGAATCTGCAAGGAGGGGTCTAACTTGTGAAATATTTGTGTGCTTATAGAAGGCCATTTTTTTCAACAAAAAAAACATGCTGGCTTGCCAGCACGGACTTCAAACCTCTGCAACAAAACCGGTAGGCCCGAGGCCCAGATTTTGAGCTGCTCCATTGCTGACCGCCCCTCAGGTTGGTCCTGGGAGAGGTGGGAAAGCGATCAAGTGGGGGCTGAGCAGGAGTTGGCAATGATGTTTGGCACTGCACTGGATCTGGTACGTATAAATATTGTTCAACAAACATACCACTTTAGTGACGGCTTCCAGCAGTCCCTTTAAAGATGACAACTTAGACTGCATGTTGTCCACATTTTCCTGAACCCAGTCAGCCCGCGTTCAGGGCAGACCAGTTTTGCAAAGTGGGCCTCAAGTAGGCATTAGGCCCATTATTTGCACATGCAAAGAGCCTAACGTCTGTTTCAGGTGCCGCCTTGGACACACCTTTTTCTGTCTTTACCAATATAGCGGGTGGTATACTTTTAACATAGAATGCGTACACGCAAGCATTACCCACCATATTGGATACTTTGGCGCCCATTTTATGGCTCTAAAATGGGCGTGGCATTCACCTCTTTCTTGGCCATTCTCTCTTATCTTGCCTTCCCTTGCTCTAGTAATATCCCAGAGCTTGCGATTACGAAGTGAGGTGCACTGACACAAGGAGCAGCAAATCTATTCAGGACCACTAGTGAGAGGGAAGCTATGGCACAGGTGGCCCTCCAGCCATATCAAACATTCCATTGCAACAAGTATAAGTGCCCCAATATTTATTAAAACCAACAGGCATGTTACAGGTCAAAGTCCAGAATTAGTTTTGGGGAAGAACAATTGCAAATGCAAAAAAAAAGGTCCAAAAAACCTGCTTTAACTGGAACAGGGGTTGGATTCCAGTATAAGACTGTGAATGGAAATTGTATTAAAGAAATAAATAGAAAATGTGTTTAAAATGATAAGTGAGCTGAATACTACTAAGACAAATGTACCAAAAGTCACAGTTTTATTTTACAAAATAAAATAATTTGGAAAGACAATCCATTTGCGCTTGAGCTCTATTCCCAAGTGTTTATTGTATTTGGAAGGGGGGTGTGGGGAAGTGCAGGAAAAAAATGCAGAAACTATAGTTTATCAGGTCATCAAAGACTGTGAGAATGTAGAGGCTTTAGTCTGTTAAAGCTAGAAATTAAACTTGCAATTCTTTTTAAGGTTCAGAGGTCAGACAAGTGCTCCCTGCAGTACAAAAGACTGTTATGGAGCCTCATTGACAATGAGTGAACTTCAGGAAGCTGAGTATGTCATGAGGTTACACTTAGGCTAGTAATACTCAATAACTAGTTCAATAACATAAACACCTTCGGCAAGAAACATTTATGTATATGTATGTGTATGTGTGTGTATATGCGTGTGTATGTATGTATATGCGCGTGTGTGTGTGTATATGCGTGTGTATGTATGTATATGCGTGTGTGTGTGTGTATATATATATATATATATCCGTGTGTATATGTGTGTGTGTGTATATGTGCGTGTGTATATGCGTGCATGTGTGTATATGCGTGCGTGTGCGTATATGTGTATACGTATGTATCTATATGTATTCATGTTGATTGTTGTTGGAGGTAAGAATAAAACATTTATATATTAATTGTACTTGACATTATTTAAGATTTCAATGTTAAATCATTAATTTAAATAAAACTGTGGTGCGACCCTTTCATTGTTTCCCTCCCATTTTGAAACACTTTTTGGATTTTCATTATTTTCTACATTGTGTTTTACAATGTACAGTCTTACATTGACCGGGCAAAAAAAATATGAAAGATTGCACTGATACACACCTTTTTACATTTTAAGTGCTTGACAGAATTGTTCCATTAAAGGAAACAAGAATATAGATTACACTTCCCCACCAGCTCCCTCCAAGCCCCCCGTCAACAGTGCCTTTTTAAACAGGAAAGAAAATCAGCATAATGTGTTGCCTGATGCAGTCCTGCCACCGATGTAAAATTCTCCCTCACTCTCTCAGCTTTCTCTCCTTCACCTGGGGGCAGCTGCTGATGAGTCTCTTGTAGAGGCAGCTTAATGACTGTTTCACGGCAACTGTCAGTTGTTTGAAGCCAAGTAGCACTGCGTATTGGTGTATGAGCAGACTTTTTACATGATTTGCCTGGCTGTAAATGAAAGATTTTTTGATGTAGTGAAATGTAATTGGCAAGTGTCAGCAGTCACAGATAATCATCTCCGCTTTTCTTCCTAATGGCTGCCTGACAAGTAATAACAATTAGCCTTTTCCCACTCAAACATTTCACACAAAAACTGACATGCCGATTGGAATCGTCCTGGAGAAAAGATTACTGCGTTCTGATGTTAAATGTTAAAAATGTAAAAGTTTCCTAGAACTCCCATATATTTATATATATTTTTTTGTTTTGCTGTTCCCAAGGGTAACACAATAAATGGTTACAGTGTAGGAT
This sequence comes from Pristiophorus japonicus, assembly GCF_044704955.1. NCBI lineage: Eukaryota > Metazoa > Chordata > Chondrichthyes > Pristiophoridae > Pristiophorus > Pristiophorus japonicus. The sequence continues at coordinate 149,895,377 of NC_091983.1, forward strand.
GAGACGTGATATGGCTGTTCTTCAATGCATTAGAACAGAAATGATTACGTTTTCACTTCATATACAATCCTTGTACTGTACTAAACTTGTAACATCATCATGCAATGCAGTGCTTTAAAGATAGTCTCACTTTCTAGCCTACAATGACTGGAATGTATTCAGTACAGCCAATGAGAATACTCCATCCCCTTAGAACATTGTCCTGGGAAACTGAATGTTTTGCATGTTATAATGAGGTGTGTGCTGCAGTGAGGATCCCATAGCACAGAATTTAACAGAAAAAGTTCAGAGGCAAGGTCCGGTAGCTTTGTGGCAAAGAATATGTCTTCATCTGAAACCCTTTTATGAAGATTGGATCTATAAACCGAGCACTGACCATCATTGCAATTTTTAAGTGTTCCCTTCCAGCACTCTCATCTTCAGTTATTTGCAGACTTCTTTATTTTTAATAGCGTTCAGTATCATAAATCACCATCCTGTGGTGCTGAGTGATGTTAAAGGCAGAATGCCCTCAAGGTTAAGATGCCTCCAACAATCAGCTATGATTGAACCAGAAGAGGTGTTGACAGCTGCACAGATTTATTATTTTTTATTTTGCGTGGGCTTACACTGTTTAGCATGTGTGTGGGGAGTGGCATGATTTGAAAATGCATTATTATTTACCGCGGTTGCTTATTTGCCTAATATATTCAGGTATGAAGGAATGCAGCTACTTCTCTATATCAGTCAGTTTTCAGAGCAGCCTTCGTCAGTGTGCTGAAAATAGTGGGATCACAATGCATGGCCGTTGTGAAGGAGTTTCGTTATCACTTCGGCGGGGGCCTGCCTGAACAGTGCAAATGCTGCCAGGACTCGGATATGCCAGAACTTGGTCACGGTATAATGTTTCTGGGATGGCCTTGTGAGGATGGAGCCTCCACCCGCCCTCAAAGTCTATTGAGATAAAGGGTGGGTGAGGCTGGTCTGAGGGTGGGGGTTCCCAATGTCAGGAGTGCCCACACCGCCACTGTCAGTCAGAGCCCAGTACTGGCTCAGTGCAGACCTACTTCCCAAACACAGGTGGATATGGGTACCACCTGGGTGTAGCTAATTTGCATAAAAGGGGTAGTCATCTATTCTCTTTCCGGTGTTCCCTAGGCATCCACTAAATGAGGTAGCCAGGAATTTCTGAGCAGCACCATGCCACACTGTTGTCCATTTAAGGTGAAGAATGCCCAAAAATGCTTATAGAAGTATCAGATTTTGAAGCCGCTGCTATTCCAATGGTAATCTGATTGCCGCTAGGACACTGTCAGGATTTCTGGCCGTGGATATTATCCTTCTTTTTCTGATGGCAGCATGGATTCGATTTTTCTACATTAAAATAAAGGGGTGGAGACCTAGCAGAACCAGGTCCTGGCCAAACTATGCACCCAGCTGCTGCACTGTTTTCCCAAGCCCAGGAATTTATTTTTATATAACGGCATCAGAGGTATTACAACACCATCTGAAAATACAGACAGCTTCTTTGAAATAAGGTACAAATATTTACGAAGCTTGTCTAATATATTTTGGGCTGAATTCTCCTCTATGTGGGAGGATGCAATCTCTGAATCCACCTGACTCATTTTCCTGGGTCAATGGTCATTCACTACGAACAGCAGGCTCCTGACAGGATTCTCACTGCCAAGAGGGAGTCCACCAGTGTAAGAAGAGAATGCCAATGCATATATTTATGGCCCCTGGTTTTGGGCTCCCCCACAGGCAGAAATAAAATGGTTAGAAATAAAATAAATGTTGGTGCACTATATTGTAATTGCAATAAACACAGTAGCCCTGATTTTAACTGTGGGGGTGAGCAATGTTTCCTGTAAGCTGCGTGGCCGCACTCCGGGGATCCCACGCAGCTGGCTTGCAGCTTTGCAATGCAAAAAATACGCACGTGCGGTATTTTGACTGGCCAGCGCAGCCCCTTAAAGGAGCCGCCCAGCGCAAAAATAGTTTCAGGAAATATTGCCTGTGAGTGCCGCATGGATGGGGTGGGGGGGAGCTGGGACAAACAGGAAGCACCCATGTTGGCGCTGGCGTGAAGCTCGTGTTTTTTTTTAAACTGCGGCTCTTATTGCCATTTTGGAAGATGGTCTCCCACCCAAATATAGTGGAAATGTCTAGGTGGCCAGGGGTGGGAGCGCGATTTTTTTTCGGCAGTAGGCTTCCGCTGGGAACCCTGGGAAACAGTCCTCGGCATGAAGTCAGTGGCAAGAAGGCGACCCAAAGGCAATCAACGTCAGGGGAGTGGGAGGGAAACCCAGGGCACGGGAAGTTCACTGTGTGGCCCAGAGAAGAACACTTGCTCCTCATGGTCTACAAGGAAACCTGAAATGATTCCAAATTGACACGTATCTGGGCCTTTTCTGGCCGCGTTACTGCTTGGTGCTCCTGGGGTTAAAATCTCATCGGGGTCCATGTGGTATCAACAGACTATAAATATTAATGAGGCCTCTGCCTGCCTGTGCTGTACCACAGTGGAAACAGAGAATCTGAAAGAAGAAACTAGGGCAAAATGATGTATGGGGCCCTTTCCAGATGAAATCAAGATAGCCCATGCTACTGTTGACTTTGATGTGCTAAGGTTACGCATGATATTCTACTTTGTGTGTTCTGATCTGCTTTTTGTTGAGAAAATATGATTCAAGTAATTAATTCAAGTTTTTCTTAGGATGTGCTGTCACTGGCAAGGAACAATTTCTTACCCATCCTTAGTTACCCTAAGGGCAATGAGTCAACCAAAAAGACTGGAATCTTCCCAGCCTGCAAATGTGGGTTTGGAGGCGGGCCCACTGTCAAAATAGCCCTGATTGACAGTGAGTCGTGATCCCGCTCTGAACCCGCCTCCTTGTCAATTTCTCAGCTGTCGGGTCTGCGTGCAGATCGCAGACTCGACACCAAGCAATCAGTCACATCATCAAGGGGTACTTAACAGGTAATTTAGTGCTATTTAAGAGAATTAAAAACAGCCATTTACAATTTTACCGACAATTTGACGGGTTTGCCGTCCCTCTGGGAACATGCCAGGTAAATGGAGTCGGGTTCTCTGTGACTCTCTATTGCTTTGCAAGTTGACAGCTGCAGAAGTGGTATAAGAACATAAGATAATAACACAAGAAATAGGAGCAGGAGTAGGCCATTTGACCCCCTTGAGCCTGCTCCACCATTTAATAAGATCATGGCTGATCGGATCATGGACTCAGCTCCACTTCACTGCCCGCTCCCCATAACCCTTTATTCCCTTATCGCTCAAAAATCTGTCTCTCTCCATCTTAAATATATTCAATAACCCAGTCTCCACAGCTCTCTGGGGCAGAGAATTCCACAGATTTACAACCCTCTGAGAGAAGAAAGTCCTCATCTCAGTTTTAAATGGGCGGCCCCTTATTCTGAGACTATGTCCCCTAGTTTTAGTTTCCCCTGAGTAGAAATATCCTCTCATTCTTCTGAACTCCAATGAGTATAGGCCCAACCTACTCAACCTATCTTCATAAGTCAACCCCCTCATCTCTGGCATCACCCTAATGAACCTTCTCTGAACAGCCTCCAATGCAAGTATATCTTTCCTTAAATACGGAGACCAAAACAGTACGCAGTACTCTAGGTGTGGCCTCACCAATACCCTGTACAGTTGCAGCAGGACTTCTCTGCTTTTCTACTCTATCCCCCTTGCAATAAAGGCCAACATTCCATTTGCCTTCCTGATTACTTGCTGTACTTGCATACTAGTTTTTTGTGTTTCGTGCACAAGGACCCCCAGGTCCCTCTGTACTGCAGCACTTTGCAATTTTTCTCCATTTAAATTATAATTTGCTTTTCTATTTTTTCTGCCAAAGTGGATAACCTCACATTTTCCAACATTGTACTTCATCTGGCAAATTTTTGCTCACTCACTTAGCCTGTCTATATCCCTTTGCAGATTTTTGTGTCCTCCTCACAATTTGCTTTCCCACCCATCTTTATATCATCAGCAAACTTGGCTAATGATACAAAGATGGGTGGAAAAGCAAATTTCACAGCTGTTCACTTTCCAACATCAGAAGATGAAGCCTTCAGGATTTGGAAGAAACTTTTAAGCTGTATGCGGGTTGGAAGTGTTTGCAGTGAGCTCTATATTCACTGTCACCTCATTCGAGCAACTTCTCTCACCACTGACAGATCGCTTCTGTCATTTCAACCTCATCTGGCATCTATTCCATCAGCATCATAGCCCTTGACAAAATCTCACCTTGGTCCTCACAATCCCACCACAATCAGCCTCAACACCAACAACACTGGGCAAATAGCCCAAATCTCCGCCCACGAAGGCCCTTCTCCCGGGGATGCATTGCAATTGCCAAAATAAATTTTGACAGTTTGCAAGTGCCGGATTTTGGCGCATGCACTTTGCGCGCCTAAACCTGGAACTTGTGGGGCCTTTTCGGGCGCATGCATACATCGTACGCACCCGGAGAGGCCACAATTTCAGGGTCAATGTAAATCTATTTTTTGTCCCTTTCTTGTAGTAAATATTTCTTAAAGACATCCTGTTTGTACTGAAGTGGAGTCTTCCAAGTAAGTTATTCCCAAAAGGCTGAGCTTACAGTTTGCACGGCCCCACTCATTGACTCGATTCTCTTCTATTATTTCAGTGCACATATCTTAATGCTATTTATATACTTCATTCTGGGAGAGCCCCAGACATACACTGTTGCTTATTATGATGTTAGAAAAAGTTCTAATTTTCTTCGAATACGCTCAGCAGTCAAGCCATTGCTTTCAAAATGGGATTTCTTTACCTGAGAATGAAAAATTAAGGGAATCTAGCATGTGTTAATAAACAATTTGAAGTAGGTTTGCGAGCCCTCCCAGATTGTCCTGGAGTCTCCAAGACTTAAAGATTAATTTTCCAGACACTGCTGTGAGCAACCTGGGAGAGAAATCATAGGGAATTGTCAAAATGACGATTGAGTGGTGTACCCCTGAGCATTAATACCAATCTCATTCTCAGCGTCGGGCCCCACCTCATCATCGACCCCTCCTCCTCCCCTTTCTGAAATTGGGTCGTGACTGAGCTCAGCACACCGTGGATGCTGTGGACAAAGTGAGTGGGAGTGAAGAACAGACTGAGATCTGCAGGCAAACCAAGGGTTCTTAAAGGGACTACTGTAGGCTGACGCTGCTGGAGGAGGAGTTGGACACATTCACAAACACAGTAAAAGAGCATCAGCTGGGTCTGATAGATGGGACAGTGCCAATAACAATGCCTATCCCCCTGAGACAGTAAAACCTTCAGTCTGGGGGTTTGGCGGGAAGGTGGGTGGGGGTTGGGGCAGGGCAGCTTTTGTTATCACTTTGAAATGATTAGCAGCTTTGAACTGACACAGTCAGAGGCACATCATTGAGCAGAGATCTCTTAGTCTGACCGAGGGTTTCCAGATCAAACTGTACAGGGATTTAAAGAACAGCCGTGTAGTCATCAGTCTGGCTGAAATGAGTGTGACTGATATTCCAAATGTTTTCTCGTTCTTCACACAATACAGTTTGGTAATGATCCTTTTTCCTAGCCAAGCCAAATACACAGGAGTTGGAAAAAAAGTGTGGCAACAAGACCAAAGACAGGTTGCAATCCGGGAAAAGATTACTCTAGGACTGTGGACACTAAAGCCTGGATTATCTGAGACAAGTGGTACGCAGGCAGGTGGGGCAGGTGCTCGGGTGGGAATCATCTTTGCTGAATCTTTGCCCACTTTTTCACCTGACTGATTTTCCCGTCTCAATACCAACCAACCACACAAGTACCCAGCTTAAATTGGATGATTGTGGTTAAATGAGACAGGCGTGAAGTAGGGATATCGAGGAGCCGATTTTCTTGGCCTCCACTGGCTGAGAATGGAACGGTAGTGCTCCATTGCAGTGCTGAACTTACCACCCTGTTGCTGCTCCCCATGGCCACAACCATTTCCAATCTATTGTAGAAATGGGCCACCAGAGTGCCCCTTGCAACATGCAGATTGTGGTCCCTGACATCTACTGACTTCTTCCCCCATCCATGATTTCCTCCTCCTTCGCCTCCTTCCCTTAAAGTTAAAAATTCCAGCTCAGCTCCGAACAGGAGCCACTCGTTTTAACCAGCCCAGCCCCCAGATCAGTGAGATGCCTGTAAGCCCTGGTTCAGTGCTCGCAGCTCACTGATGTTATGCCGATGAGGCCCTACATCTCTCTCCCATGTTTGGCATGTTGCTTAATTTCTAACGGTGTCAGTATTCCCTCAATGTAATCTATGACCAAAAGGGATGATTTACTGCCTGATGGATCTCTACTCAAGCAGAATTTGTGTGAGGAGGGAATCTGGAAATTGAGCATCTAGTGCTTCCATCCAATCTCTGCTGAAGATCTGCCAGCTGACTTTTCAGCTCAGGCTTTTCATCTATATTCTTCACTGCAATTGTACATAGTTTATTTTATACAAATACTTCTCTTCTAATTGTATAGACAGTAGCCCTGATTTTAATCCCTGACAAGAATGAGGCGTACCGGTGACCAACTGATCAGTCGCATCCTGACCAGCTCGTGAGGTCCTCACACCAGGCAAGAGAGAGCCTCACTAACACTCAATAGTCGGGGTCTGATAACGTCATTCAGACTCTGGCTATATTTTAATGCTGAACAGCCTCTTTCGGCGCCCCAGTACCGCCTCATCAGAAACACTGGACATGAAGGAGCAGCAGGTCGCAAAGAGGGCCGAAAAGGTAAGTAATTGTTTCTAAAAAGGTTACTTTGTGGGCCAGAAGGAGCAGAACTGCTCCTCTGGGCCTCATGAGAAAACCTAGAGCTGCCATCCCCTGACCACAATCAGCCACCTTTCCACCATCACCAACCTGACTGCCCGGGACCATTCCTGCCTGACGGCCTGCCATCATTGACGCCAGGTTGTGGCAGGAGTTGGGCCTGGTGTATTTAAATGAGGCCCGGGAGTTAAAATGGCCCGGGTCGGCAATGCCGAGCTCACCATACTGACCTCATATTTGTCCCTCGCCCTCAGTTAAAATTGCGGCTAACATCTTCAGACATTCTCTGCAATTCTGGGAGGAAAATGTCAATTACGTCATCAATTTATGAAATAGGAATGCTACAGATAAGTATCAGAAATGCACTAAAATAAAATGATTATTGATGTGTTTTGTTTTACGGGATAAACTTCAAAAGCGATAACTGTGAACATGACCACTGTTCAGTTACACATCATTTTTAATGAAAAAAAAAAATCAGGATACTTCCTGGAACACACTTCCAACACTGGGGAAACACGAAAAATTTATTTCTCAAAAATGAAGTGGACGGGTATGGACTTTTCCTGCTCCTAATTCTTAAGTTCCTTTGTTCTTAAAATTGCTATTTTTTGTGCATGGTCAATGACAATAGTTAATAAAAATGTTAACATTTAAATTTTTTCTGATGAGTCATTGAGTAATAATGAGTAGTACTGAGCCGTATAACTGGGACGTCTCAAGTTCAATCACCTTGGGTGATTTCAGTTGTGGTGAAGGCATTACAAATAACCTGAGAGTCACAGGGTTAGAAAGGGGAAGAATCAACCTGGATTCCTCCTCCCCGGTCACTATCCATGCTGGAAGTGCATGTGTGTAGACAACATTAGAAATGATTTATTTTGGTTGCTATGTGTAGACAGGTTGCATTAATTAATGTAAACTTTTCAATAGGTTTATCTTTTAATATAGAGCTAGATTATGTTTTCTGATATTACACACGGGTGCAGGAATTGTGGTCGGAGGCTTCCCACAAGCAGATGCCTCCGATTTGAAAAATATCTACACACTCACCTGGTGGTCCGAGAGATTCGGAGACTTTAAGAACATAAGAACATAAGAAATAAGAAGAGGAATAGACCATATGGCCCCTCAAGCCTGCTCCGCCATTCAATACGATCATGGCTGATCCGATCATGGACTCAGCTCCACTTTCCCGCCCACTCCCCATAACCCCTTATTCCCTTATCATTTAAGAAACTGTCTATTTCTGTCTTAAATGTATTCAATGTCCCGGCTTCCACAGCTCTCTGAGGCAGCAAATTCCATAGATTTACAACCCTCTGAGAGAAGAAATTTCTCCTCATCTCAATTTTAAATGGACGGCCCCTTATTCTAAGATTATGCCCTCTAGTTCTAGTCTTCTCTATCAGTGGAAACATCCTCTCTGCATCCACCTTGTCAAGCCCACTCATAATCTTATATGTTTCGATAAGATCACTTCTCATTCTTCTGAATTCCAATGAGTAGAGGCCGAACCTACTCAACCTTTCCTCATCTCCAGAATCAACCTAGTGAACCTTCTCTGAACCGCCTCCAAAGCAAGTATATCCTTTCGTAAATATGGAAAACAAAACTGCACTTGCGGTCCTGGATCTCTATGCGAAGGCTGGTGTAGAGGCCCAAGTGGCCCAGGGATATAGGCGTTTTACACGCGTCCCTGGGATCACAGGCCGGCCCAACCAATCAAAGTAGGGGTATTCCCATTCATACTGTGATGAGTTCTGTATGTACTGAATTGCCATAAGTATGAAAGGGAATACCCCAAAACACTTACAATAAATAATAAAGAACATCACATTTAAAATTAATCAAAATGTAAATTAATTAATTATTTAAAACAAAAATTTAATTTTTTGAAAAATATATTTACATATTTTAAAGGTTCTAGAAATAAACTTACTTTATTGCACAGGTCTTTAAATGTTAAAACTATTGAAAAAAAATATTTTTCTGTCCTTTAAAAGTCTTACGCTCGTAAAAGCAGGTCTTATGTCTACTTTTATCAGTTGCATGAATTTAATGGGCATTTACTGGGCAGAAGTCGGGATAATAGCCCAGCTCTCCGCCCGCAGAGGTCCTTTTCTTCCAGATGCGTATGATCTGTCCAGAGGAATCTTGACAGATCGCAAGTTACGGGTTTAGGTGCATGCGCAGTGCATGCCTAAACCCAGAACTTGAGGGGCCCCTACGAATGCATATGCAACCCGCATGTGTCCATAGGGGTCACAAATTCAGGGCCATGGTGTTATAATACACGGTTACTTGGTGAAACATGGTGGAAATAGGCAAATGAAACAATTACAGTTTTAAAAAAAAACATAGTCAGTCCAATCCAATCATTATTAGACTGAAATGCACAGCATCTATAAGAGAAGGAGAGAAGAAAGGACCCCAGAGGATAAGCCTAACGAGTTGAGAAGCACAATTGGATGACTCCTATCTTATGAATGGAAAGGATGAAGGATTGAAGAGAAATATTGTAAAGGTTTGATTGAAAGGGAGAGATCTTCATTCAGTGCACTGATTACCTTGTGTACAGTGCTCTTGACTTAAGGATAATGACACGTTACTTTCTTTTATCACAAGAAAAATCCTTCCAACCTCACAGCACCAACTGTTTAAAGTATCAAATCCAGTCTGACTGGTTTCAGATACATACACGTGTTCGAATCTTGATATTCAACCATTTTGCATTTGCTAATATTGTGTAGAATTATTGATTGTTGAAGCAAAACTTTTTAATGCAGAACCCTGATTCAAACATAGTATGCTCAGCACATTAAATAATGTCCGTTGCCACCATTGCGTACTGAAAGACAGAAGGACGTTTTGAAAATCTCAATCACTTTGGTTGAAGTCTGATCATATTGTTAAATGCTTCTGTATTTTATTTTTGTTCAGACTGAATTGCTGAATGAATGAATAAATGAGCTGCAATGCAAAGGTTTGCCAGCTGTCTATTTTTATCCAAAATTTTCTGAATTCCTGATCCAAGCACAACATTTCTTGGCAAATTTGTTGAACATTTATCAGGATTTAGCTGTAGTACTTGTCTCTACTGTGCCAACTGCTTCACCAGCACATTCTATATGTAGGAAAGCTCTCTGTACCGTACAATCTGGCAAGACATTGCACTTGGCATTTGGTTTTGCTCATTATTTGACGTTAATGTATGTATTTGTTCTAAAGTCTTTATTGAACTATTAATTTAAAAGATATAAGATTAGAAATGACTGGAAGCACACAGTTCTGATGTAGAGTTTCTGCAGTAACATTTGCTTATGTTGATGAGCCTTTTTCTGTCTTTTTTAATTTCAGATTTCCAGTTTCCTTTCGAATCTCTTTATTTTTTATGTGTTATATGGATTAGTACCCGAGTGTGATGTCTTACTGATGGTGTGATAAATAATTCAAGTTTTATGAATGCAATCCTGGAGTTATGTGGTTCAGATTTATTTGAGATTATTATAGATGTGGGCTGAAACACTAAGCATGATTGGCTGAAATTCATCAAAAGATCACCAAGACGCATTCAGTTGAGGGAGGCCTTTTGGTTCACCTTAGCTCACCCGGCCAGGAAAATCCCCATCATGGAATTGAACTGTTTCATGAACTGCTTTTGTATTGGGTTTAACAACATGCTTCTGCCACCAGCTCTGGCATGTGAGTTTTACATGGACAAATTCAAAGTAACCTTTCGCGATTCACCAAGATTGATCAATTTGAAAATCTAAATTTGCCTTTTATTAGTTTGAACCAGTGTTTGCTTCGGGATTTGCCCCTCATTTAATGTTCCCTCTAAATTTTCTTTTTACCGGGCTGGCTACAAACTCCTCTGAGCACTAATTCTTTGCCCATGGGCAGCCATGGATGCTAACACAGTTATTAATTGATGAAATTGCGAGCGGACTGTTTATTTCAATGTATGGTACATTCCAGATTGCACCACGGCCGTGCACCTTAAAGGGAACTTTGCCTCCATTACTTTCTTAAAAATGGTTCTGCGAGTGTACCATCAGGATAAGCAGCTTAAGAGCTCACATCACCAATTGGGTATTTTACAAACCCTTTGTTGTTTTCAAGGAGTTATTATCTGTAAAGCGAAAGGCAGTAGTCTATATCTAGGGATAGATTTTAGGAATTTGTGCATCTGACGTAAAGGTTAGCCTGCTGGGAACGCATAGTGGGAATATGGGCACGGAGACCAGCAGAACTACAGGATTTCCTTTACATTGTGTCACCTTTAATGACCTCGGGATGTTCCAAATTGCTTTACAGCCAATGAAGTACTTTTGCAGAGTTGTCACTGTTGTAATGTAGGAAAACACGTATACAGTAAGGCCCTGCAAAAGGTAATGAGATAACTGAGCAGATAATCTGTTACATATGCAACACCTTGTAACCAGCATTCTACAGCCACCAGAGGGCGCATCTGTTGGATCCCAAGGGATCCTAGCATCCCTTGGGAGCACTGCATATAAGCAGGCCTCCCATGCTGTGCCGGCATTCTGGAGTCAGAATAAAGAGACTAAGGTCATACTTACTACAGTACTCAGTCACATTGCTTTATTTGAGACTTAACAACTGGCGACGAGTAATAGATAACGAACCATCACGCAAAAATGCAGAGAACTGTTGGTATCCTGGAGAAATTCTCAGAAGGTGACGATTTGGAAGCCTTCGTGGAGCGACTCGACCAATACTTCATGGCCAACGAGCTGGAAGGGAATGAGAACGCTGCCAAACGAAGGGTGATCCTCCTCACTGACTGCGGAGCAACAACCTATGGCCTCATGAAGAATCTTCTTGCTCTGGTGAAACCAACAACTAAATCGTATGAAGAACTGTGTATGCTGGTCCGGGAGCACCGAAATCCGAAGGAGAACGTTCTGATGGCAACGTATCAATTTTATACATGTCAACGGTCTGAAGGCCAGGAAATGGAGAGCTACGTCGCCGAACTAAGGCGCCTTGCAGGACATTGCGAACTTGGTGGATTCCTGGAGCAAATGCTAAGAGACATTTTTCTGCTTAGCATTGGCTATGAGGTTATCCTTCACAAACTAATCACTGTTAAACACCGAACCTGAGCAAAGCCATAACGATAGCCCAGGCATTTATGTCCACCAGCAATAACACCAACAAATTTCGTAGCATAAAGATGCATCGGGGGCAAGTACTGTACACAAAGTAACGTTGTTTTCAGGCAGGAATGCATACGTCAGAATGTACACGCCTGCAGCTGCACGACCTCAGATGGCTTGGAGTCCGCCATCAAGTGTGAATGCGAGGCAATTAACATCTTGTTGGTGCTGCGGAGGTGATCATCGAGCCCATCAATGCCGCTTCAAATACTATGCGTGCCAAGGTTGTGAAACAATGAAACACCTCCAGCGAATGTGCGCAAACCCCGCAAACCATCATGTTGCAGAGGAAGACCGATCCATGGCGGATCAGGCTGAACAAGAGACTCGAACCGAGAAATCAGAAGTGTACATGGTTCACACCTTCACCACGAAATGTCCACCGATCATGTTAAAAGTTGAACTGAACGGAATTCCACTATCTATGGAATTGGACGGGGTGCAAGTCAATCTATCATGAGCAAGAAGGCATTCGAGAGGCTGTGGTGCAACAAGGCACAAAGGCCCAAGCTGAGCCCTATTCATACCAAGCTGAGAACTTACACTAAAGAGCTGATCCCTGTAATTGGCAGTGCAGCAGTAAAAGTCTCCTATGATGGAACAGTGCACGAACTACCACTATGGATTGTACCAGAAGATGGTCCCACACTGTTCGGCAGAAGCTGGCTGGGAAAAATCCACTGGAACTGGGATGACATCCGAGCACTTTCATCTGTCAACGACGCCTCGTGCCCAGGTTTTGAGTAAGTTCCCATTGTTGTTTGAACCAGGTATCGGAAATTTCTCAGGAGCGAAGGTGCAGATCCACTTGGTTCCCGGTACATGACTCATCCACCACAAGGCACATGCGGTGCCATACATGATGTGAGAGAAAGTGAAGATCGATCTGGATAGACTGCAACGAGAAGGCATCATCGCGCCGGTTGAGTTCAGCGAGTGGGCCAGTCTGATTGTTCCGGTTCTCAAGGGCGATGGCACGGTCAGAATTTGTGGGGACTATAAAGTAACGATTAACTGTTTTTCGCTGCAGGACCAGTACCCACTAACCAAGGCAGACGACCTTTTTGCAACGCTGGCAGGAGAGAAGACATTCACCAAGTTGGACCTGACCTCGGCCTACATGACGCAGGAGCTGGCGGAATCTTCGAAAGGCATCACCTGCATCAACATGCACAAAGGTCTGTCCATCTACAATAGATGCCCATTTGGGATTCGATCGGCCGCGGCTATTTTTCAAAGGAACATGGAGAGTCTACTAAAGTCGGTTCCGCGTACCGTGGTTTTCCAGGACGAAATATTGATCACAGGTCGGGACACCATCGAATACTTGCAGAACCTGGAAGAGGTTCTAAGTCGGCTAGATCGTGTGGGACTCAGATTGATATCTCAAAGTGTGTTTTCCTGGCGCCAGAGGTCGAGTTCTTAGGGAGAAGAATCGCGTCAGGTGGCATCAGACTCACCAACGCCAAGACGGAGGCCAACAAGAATGTGCCGAGACCACAGAACATGATGGAGCTTTGTTCATTCCTGAGACTCCTCAATTATTTTGGTAATTTTCTACCTGGGTTAAGCACCTTGCTAGAATCTCTACTCGTGTTGCTACGCAAGGGAGATGACTGGGTATGGGGGAAATCACAAGAGACTGCTTTTGAGAAAGCCAGAAATCTGTTATGTTCCAACAAACTGCTTGTTCTGTATGACCCATGTAAACGTTTAGTGTTAGCTTCGTACGGAGTCGAGTGTGTGTTACAACAAGCAAATGAATCGGGAACATTGCAAACAGTCGCCTATGCATCCAGGAGTTTGTCCAAGGCCGAAAGGGCCTACGGCATGATTGAAAAAGAAGCTCTGGCATGCGTTTATGGGGTGAAAAAAATGCACCAGTATCTGTTTGGGCTTAAGTTCGAGTTAGAAACTTACCATAAGCCGCTCATATCGCTATTCTCAGAGAGCAAAGGTATTGATACCAATGCCTCTGCTTGCATCTAAAGATGGGCGCTCATGCTGTCTGCATATAACTATGTAATTCGCCACAGGCCAGGCACAGAGACCTGCGCTGATGCTCTCAGTTGGCTACCATTGCTCACCACCGGGATGGAAATAGCACAGCCTGCAGACTTGCTCTTGGTGATGGATGCATTTGAAAACGAAAATGCACCCGTTACGGCCCACTAGATCAGGACCTGGACCAGCCAAGATCCTTTACTGTCCCTTGTAAAAAAAAAACTGTATCCTCCATGGGAGCTGATCTAGCGTCCCAGCGGAGATGCATGAAGAGATCAAGCCGTTCCAGCAGCGCAAAGACGAAATGTCCATACAGCCGAACTGTTTTATGGGCTAATTGCGTGATTTTGCCTAAGAAAGGCAGGGAAACATTCATACGCGATCTACACAGTACCCACCCAAGCATAGTAATGATGAAAGCTATAGCCAGATCCCATGTGTGGTGGCCTGGCATCAACTCAGATTTGGAGTCTTGCGTGTGCCAATGCAACACTTGCTCTCAACTGAGCAATGCTCCCAGGGAGGCACTGCTAAGTTGTGGTCATGGCGCTCCAAACCATGGTCTAGGATCCACGTTGACTTCATTGGCTCGTTTCTAGGCAAAATGTTTTTGGTTGTTGTGGATGTTTATTCAAAATGTATTGAGTGTGTAATAATGTCTGTAAGCACGTCCACTGCCACTATCGAAAGCCTACGAGCCATGTTTGCCATGCACGGCCTGCCTGATGTCCTTGTCAGCGACAATGGGCCATGGTTCACCAGCGCTAAATTCAAGGAATTCATGACCCGCAATGGGATCAAGCACGTCACATCTGTCCTGTTCAAGCCCGCATCTAACGGCCAGGCAGAATGGGCAGTCCAAACGATCAAGCAAAGCTTGAAACGTGTGTCGGAAGGCTCCCTGCAGACTCGCCTGTCCCGAGTCCTGCTCAGCTACCGCACAAGACCCCACTCGCTCACCAGGGTTCCCCCTGCTGAACTCATAAAAAGGGCACTCAAGACAAGGCTCTCTTTCATCCACCCTGACCTCCATAATCATGTCGAGAGCAGGTGGCATCAACAAAGCATATACCATGATCACGCAAATTTGTCACCTGATATTGAAGTCAATGACCCTGTATTTGTACTCAATTATGGACATGGTCCCAAATGGCTTGCTTGCACTGTCGTAGCCAAAGAAGGGAGTAGGGTGTTTGAGGTCAAACTTGCAAATGGACTAACTTGCAGAAAGAATTTGGACCAAACCAAACTGCGATTCACAGACAGCCATGAGCAACCTGAAGAGAACACCACCAACTTCGACCCTCTGATACACACACAAGTGGCAACCGACATCACGGTTGACCACGAAGCTGAACTCATCATCCCCAGCAGCCCAGCAAGGCCAGCCCGGCAAAGGCCCAACCAACTCACCTGCACCTGTGTTTGTACTGAGACAATCGACTAGGAAACGACTAGATTGTTTTGCCCTGTAAATAAGTGTACTATTGACTTTGGGCGGAGCGGGGGAGGGCGGGGGGGGGGGGGTGGTGGAGTGATGTTATGTATGCAACACCTTGTAACCAGCATTTTACCGCCACCAGAGGGCGCATCTGTTGGAGTCCCAAGGAATCCCAGCATCCATTGGGAACACTGCATATAAGCAGGCCTCCCATGCTGTGCCGGCACTCTGGAGTCAGAATAAAGAGACTAAGGTCATACTCAAGTCTACAGTACTCAGTCACATTTGCTTTATTTGAGACTTAACATAATCTGTTTTCCCTACTTTCGTTGTAGGACAAATATTGGCAGGGACTTCCTTGTTTTTCAAAATAGTGATATGGGATCATTTAGATCTACCTGAGAGTGCAGGCGGGCCTTGGATTAATGTCTCATCTGAAAGACAGCACCTCCGACAGTGCTGCACCCTTTCAGTACTGGACTGTTGTGTGAGCCTAGATTATGTGTTCAAGTTTCTGAATTTTAGTTGCTTACCCTATGTCCCTGCTTGAACATGGTCACTGACTTGAAGTCATGTCGTGAACATAACTGAACCTCTGAAAATATTTGTTTAAAGTCTTAGCTGTTGTACATTTACAGGCTGACTTCACCTCAGAAATATGGATTATTCCAATTATGTGGCTAATATGTTTTCCATGAATATTTTCTACACAACATGGTATACTTAATCAAATATTTCAAAAGGGTTGAGTACATTTACCCTTTAACTCCTATTATGGTAAGTTTGACTTTTTCATAAAGTTTATGAGAAAAACTACAGGATGGTTAGAGAGGAGATCAGATACAATTACATGCAGTATTTAATGTCAAAGCAAATAGAATTAAAGGCATTTTATAACCTGAGTGAAAACCTAGACATAATTAGCAGTCACACACATATAATATAGACTGAATAAAGTATATCAGTAGGTGGGGAAGGGAAATAGTTGAGGGAGTACATTTTTTTCAAAGTACTCCCCCATTTTATTTTAAAATATAAATTTATAAAATAATATTATTTGACATTTAAAAAAAAAAAGCTTTATTTCTTGTCCCAGTGACCTATAATTTCATCTGTCCTTGTCTCCATCTTCTCTAGTGCCATGTAACCAGACAATTGGCCTGGAAGCTAACCCTGATTTTTTTTAAAAAAGGGAGGATTTTGAACCAAACATATTGCCACTAGCCTGCCTTTTTTCTTTAAATAAAATTACAGTTATTTGAACATGGCTGGTGAAGCTCTTAACTCGCAGCTAAAAAGGCTATAAGTTTCAGATCACCTGTCACGGGCGACATTCGCCTTGGCTAGACAAGTTTCTTCAGTCAAATCACCAGTTGGTACGTGAGTTAAGAATTCAGCTTTCCATGGAGCTGGGAGGGGACTTTTTCCTAATCAACTGGCTAAACTTGAATTACCTGTGTCCCTGAAAAGAGACAAATGTAAATCTGTTTTATAACTCTCCCAATTATCAGAATAGTTTTCCCTACAAAAATGTATATAGTATTTTTAAAAATATTTCTTTGCATTAAACTGCTGATATCTTAAATTGTAAACAAAAGGAAACATCCAATACATTTGTCCCTTAATAATGTAGGAAAATATTATAAATAATTAAAAATAAAGATTTGTTTGCAAAAATTGTATATATTGACACATTTTATTCCAATATAAATAGAAATTATGATATATATATTTATTATTTATCCATGTTCTGGAAGAATTGTGATATTTTTACATATTTTTTGATATTCTGTAAATGTCATCAAAAAAATTCCTTAAATTGGAACTAGAATCTCTCTACTTCCAACTTTTTGATTGTTGAACAATACTGGAGAGTCAGGGAAGGACTACAGAGCAGCACAAGAAGTAGGTTGGGAAAAAACAGCACATTGGGCTGCCAGGTGGAACTGAGCCATTAACCTTGTTGAGGGCTAGACATCGTCCCATACCATTCCAATCCATTCTAACTATTTAGGACCGAGATGAGGAGAAACTTCTTCACTCAGAGAATTGTGAACCTATGGAATTCTCTACCATAGAAAGTTGTTGAGGCCAGTTCTTTAGATATATTGAAAAGGGAGTTAGATGTGGCCCTTACGGCTAAAGTGATCAAGGGGTATGGAGAAAAAGCAGGAATGGGGTACTGAAGTTGCATGATCAGCCATGATCTTATTGAATGGTGGTGCAGGTTCAAAGGGCCGAATGGCCTACTCCTGCACCTATTTTCTATGTTTCTATGTTTCTATTACCCGGAGGATGATAGGTGGTGTGGAATGGCTGCAAGTGACAAACAATTGTAAGGAGACCAAAGAGCGGTATAAGTGGGTAGTGCTGAACCTATTTCATTATCCACAGCTTTCCTGTGCTATTAGTACCAAAAACATAAACACCTTTTCTACTCCAATCTTGTAGTATATTATTAGTGTATTTTTTCTTTACAAATTCACTTCCTAAATTAGGATTAGAGTTTGAAGCCAGATCCACGCATACTGAACTCAAGCGTAGAATTCCACCATCCCAAATTTTGCTTTTTTTGTGTTCTCCCTCTATTCTGAAGGATGAGGCAGGATCATCACTAGATCGATCTTACTGTAAGTTTTACATTTTAAAGGGAAAGTTATAAACAAGAGGGAGAAAAAAGAAGAAAAGGATGTTTAAAATGCTTCTGATAATTCTTGGCTGAACTGTACGAACTGGCACAGAGATGGTCAACATTGTAGTATTAAAATCAGCCTCGCTCAAAAGGACTCTGCAGAGACATTGCCAAATAAATTAATAGGCTTATCAAAGTATCCTATAACATACCATTAATTGCATCTTTAAAATGTGTGAGGCCATTAATATTTGTGTTTTACAAGCATAAATTGGCACATCTATTTTCTGCGCTCTAACATGAGTCTCAGGAAGGAGTAGTGATGGAGCTGTTTCTATGGGCCGAAGTTTCGGGCTGCGCCGTTCCGTCCTGGACGCCCGTTTTTCGCGCCACAAAGTGCGCCTAAAAAAAACTTAGATTCTCCGGCTCCCTGCTGGTCCTCTGGAACTGGGCGCGGTGCAGCACGAGCTGTGGGGGGCGGAGCTAGGTCCCTGCACGGAAAACTGTGCCGGGACCTCTGCACATGCGCGCTACAGTGGGCGCGCATGTGCAGTAGCTCCAGGTGCCCAAAACTGTGTGGGAGGGGCCCGAAGCACGCAGCCCCTAGCCCTGGCCGAATGGCCTCACTGGGGCTGCGTGCATAAGGCTGCCTCCCACGCCCAGCTCCTGCTTCCTCCCGACCCGACTCGACTTCCTTAACCCACCCCCTCTCCCCCGCCCCCGACCCTGACACCGACCCGACTCCCGCTTCCCCCCACCCCCCACCCCTTCTCCTTCCCCCCCTTCTCCTTTCCCCTCTTCTCCTTTCCCCCCCTTCTCCTTTCCCCCCCTTCTCCTTCCCCCCTTCTCCTCCCCCCTTCTCCTCTTCCCCCCCTTTCCCCTTCTCCTCCTCCCTTTCCCTTCTCCTCCTCCCCTTCTCCCCCACTTCCCCTTCTCCTCCTCCCCCACTTCCCCTTCTCCTCCTCCCCCTTCCTCTTCTCCTCCTCCCCCCTTTCCCCTTCTCTCCCCCTTCCCTCCCTCTGCCTCCCTCCCTCCCCTCCCCCTGCCCCCCCTCTCTCCCTCTACCTCCCTGCTCTCCCTCCCCTCGCTGTCAGAAACACAGACACTGACAGACAGTGAGAGACACACACAGACAGACAGAGAGATAGAGACACTGACAGAGACACACTGGGGGGGGGGCATCCCAGCACGCTGTTGGAGGGCTCCCGGTGCTGCAGTCGGTAAGTAGAAAATGTTTTATTTATTGATTTAAATTTTTTTTTTATTTCTTATTAATTTTTTTTGATTGATTTATTTGTTGATTTATTGATGTTTTTATCATTTATTTATTATTTGTAAAACTGAAGTGTTTAATGTTTGTAAATTTCCCTTTAAACCCCCCCCCCCCCCCCCCCATTCCCTACGCCTGATTTGTAACCTACGCCTGATTTTCTAAAGTGTAGACAAGGTTTTTTCGAGCGTACAAAAATCTTCACTTACTCCATTCTAAGTTAGTTTGGAGTAAGTTTTCACTGCCTAAACTTTGAAAACAGGCGTAAGTGGCCGGACACGCCCCCTTTTGAAAAAAAAATTCGGTTCCAAAGTGAAACTGTTCTAACTGACTAGAACTGGAGCAAACTAAATGCCGAGAATTTGAATTTCTAAGAT
Source organism: Pristiophorus japonicus (assembly GCF_044704955.1). NCBI lineage: Eukaryota > Metazoa > Chordata > Chondrichthyes > Pristiophoridae > Pristiophorus > Pristiophorus japonicus. The sequence continues at coordinate 149,915,084 of NC_091983.1, forward strand.
ATTCCGTTCTACACCAGTTGCTCCAAAAAATCAGGAGCAACTGAGGCCGAAACTTGGGCCCTATGTCTTTGCACTAATAAATATAGAAGAGAAAGAGTGAGTGTGTTGTCCAACACCATACAGCAAAATATTCCACTTCCGAACATATAACACTAAGAATAATAATTGCATTTCATTGTTTTTGTCTCATTTCACCTTCCACAATGGAAATTAATCTTCCATTTTAAGCATTCAGTCATTCTGACTTCAGAAAGTCAAAAATTGCAGACAAGAGCACTGATGTGTCATTTCAAGTGATGCATCTATTTGTCTCTCGATCAATGTATATCATCAGTTATATCAGTGGTGTCCACAATTGCCTGGTCAGTAAGAAAAATTCTAATAGTTTTTCCTTAAATGTCGGAAATATTATACACACATTGAAACATTATTTGCCTTTAAAATCATTGTAATCCATCTTGCTGTTTTGTGTATATGGCAGTGACATGGATAATGTTTCAATAGAGAAGAATTTACATTTCCATAGTGCCTTATCACATCTCTAAGAAATGTGTCCAAGTGATTTACACAAAATACTTTTGCAGTGCAGTCACTACCATTATGTAGGAAAAATAGAATAATTTCACACATGGTATGCTTGATATGTTTAAGGGGCCCAGTGGCAAGTCTTCAATGAGGTGAAGTTCTGGCCCCCAGCATAGGAGGCTGGTTGGTGGCATTTGCTGATGACACCAATGTTAGGCCTCAGAGAGGAAAATCAAATGTAAATTATTTTCTTTAAGGGGCAGAATCTTTGGAAAGTCTTTGTGCATTCATACATGCTTGTAAATGAATGAGAATCATATGGTGTCATTGTGAGGAAAATTATATATTTGGCCCAAATTTGGCCCACCCGTTTTTTCGGCACACTCATGTGAGATGCGCTGACTTCCTACAATCTAAATGGTGCCAAAAAGATGTCCCCGGATTCTGGCCCCTCTTCCGACTCTCCCGGGGCTTGGCGCGGCGTGGCGAGTCCATTGGGAGGGCAGAGCTAGGGCCCTGCACCTAAAAGAGTGCCGGCAGCTGTCCGCATGCGCAGTCGAGCGTTCGAGCATGTGCAGTAACTCCTCCCATGATTATGATGATGCGCGCCTGCAGCGTGGGATCCAACGCGTCCCGCCCCTATCCCGGGCCAAGTAACCTGCCGCACAGCCTGAAGGCTACAAGAAACAGGTTGGTGTGGGGAGACTTTTGATCGGGGGGGTGGGCTAGCGGGGGCGGGTGGAGAGTTTTCATCCGAGGGGGAGGAGAGAGGAGAGTTTTGATGAGGAGGGGGAAGAGAGGAGAGTTTGATGGGGGGGGGGGGGGGAAAGATGTGATAACTGTGTAGCCAGTAATTTTAATGAGCTGACTCAAGACTTTGCTTAACCCTGTTGATGAAAATACTTTCCTACAAGCAGGAGGTACTTCTCTTTTTCATTTGGATATTTTGAAAAAAATTATGTAAATATGTTTTGTCTCTTTACTACTTCCATGAATGCTTCTGCTGTATAATAAATTAACTTTGCGAAGTTTGTCAGGCCTGTATAGCTGTTTGATCCTATTCACATTCTTTAATCAAGTCATTAAATACCTACCTGCGCCGATTTCTTCACTCTCCGCAAGGGTTTTCTGTATGGCCACAAGTGGCCACATACGCTGGCCTAAGTTAGTTTGGAGCTACTATTAGCTGCCCAAACTTGCTTAAATGGCCAAAACGGGCGTAGATGGCGAGTAACGCCCCCTTTTGGGGAAAAAAAAAACTAAACTAAAAAAAATCCTAACTAACTCACTCACACTGGCACAAATTGAATGTGCAGAATGGGGATTTTTAAGATACTTCAGAAAAATCAAGTTGCTCCAAAAAAAACTGAGCAACTCCTGGCAAATTTGGGCCTATATCTTTTCTATTTTCTCTTCCTCCCTGACAAAAAATCCTTTGCCGGACACCGTTTTAAATAAGATGACAGTGCCTATTTAGCCTAAAATTATACCATTTTTGTATGATATTCTAGTCCTTAATTGTACAAATCTTGTATAAAGTTTAGTTTTTCAAACCAGTAGGAAAGGAAAAGGGGTGCTGTGGGCCATATTGTACTCTGTAGCCTCTCAAAATCTCTCTGAAGGATCTCATGATCTGAAATTGAAATCTTCAGGGGAATATTCTCAATTGTTTCCCTTTGTGGACCTTTTTCCTTTGTCCTCCAGAGTTATTTGAGGCAGATTTTCAAAATCGCTGTCATTGTTAGTGTGTGAGGGTCCAAAAGGGAAGACAAATGGGGATTTAAGTAACAGGCAATCTTGAGGCCAGTACTCATGACTTTCTGTTTGGAGGTCAACAGCTCAGATATCTTCAGGCTAGCTTTCCAAAGTATGCATATCAGAAGCTTGTTACTCCAAACACTTAAAAATATCTAGATAGAGAAATTCTTAATTAATTTTCCAATAGAATCTAACAGTGAGACAGTTTCATAAATGGTTGGTTTCAATTTTTCTTTTTAGCTCTCTGAAGCACTGTTACAGATTTGATGTTATGCATTTGACTTATAGCTAGTGTTGCCCTTTGGTGATATGTTGTGGGAAGAACTATAAATGCAGGCCTGTGTGCTCAAACTTTAATACTCACTCGTGGTCTATGATGCATTGTATATGCCCCTCCCAACCATCCCCGAAAAACTTTGAACCAATCCACAGCATAGCCTTTGCCATAAAGAGGCTTATGGCAAGAAGCTTGACATCCGTAGTGGGGAAAATGTTGGAATCGATCATGAAGGACGAAATAGCAGCGCATTTGGAAAGCGGTGACAGAATCGGATCAAGTCAGCATGGATTTACGAAAGGGAAATCATGCTTGACGAATCTTCTGGAATTTTTTGAGGATGTAACTAGCAGAGTGGACAAGGAAGAACCAGTGGATGTGGTGTATTTGGACTTTCAGAAGGCTTTTGACAAGGTCCCGCACAAGAGATTGTTGTGCAAAGTCAAAGCACATGGTATTGGGGGTAATGTACTGACGTGGATAGGGAACTGGTTGGCAGACAGGAAGCAGAGAGTTGGGATAAACGGGTCCTTTTCAGAATGGCAGGCAGTGACTAGTGGAGTGCCGCAGGGCTCAGTGCTGGGACCCCAGCTCTTTACAATATACATTAATGATTTGGATGAAGGAACAGAGTGTAATATCTCCAAGTTTGCAGATGACACTAAATTGGGTGGTGGTGTGAGCTGTGAGGAGGACGCTAAGAGGCTGCAGGGTGACTTGGACAGGTTAGGTGAGTGGGCAAATGCATGGCAGATGCAGTGTAATGTGGATAAATGTGAGGTTATCCATTTTGGGGGCAAAAACACAAAGGCAGAATATTATCTGAATGGTGGAAAAGGGGAGGTGCAACGAGACCTGGGTGTCATGGTTCATCAGTCACTGAAAGTGAGCACACAGGTACAGCAGGTGGTGAAGAAGGCAAATGGTATGTTGGCCTTCATAGCTAGGGGATTTGAATATAGAAGCAGGGAGGTCTTACTGCAGTTGTACAGGGCCTTAGTGAGGCCTCACTTGGAATATTGTGTTCAGTTTTGGTCTCCTACTCTGAGGAAGGACATTCTTGCTATTGAGGGAGTGCAGCGAAGGTTCACCAGACTGATTCCAGGGATGGCTGGGCTATCATCTGAGGAGAGACTGGATCAACTGGGCCTTTATTCACTGGAGTTTAGAAGGATGAGAGGGGATCTCATAGAAATGTATAAGATTCTGACGGGACTGGACAGGTTAGATGTAGGAAGAATGTTCCCAATGTTGGGGAAGTCCAGAACCAGGAGGAATCGTCTTAGGATAAGGGGTAGGCCATTTAGGACTGAGGTGAGGAGGAACTTCTTCACTCAGAGAGTTGTTAACCTGTGGAATTTCCTGCCGCAGAGAGTTGTCGATGCCAGTTCACTGGATATATTCAAGAGGGAGTTAGATATGGCTCTTACGGTTAAGGGGATAAAGGGGTATGGAGAGAAAGCAGGAAAGGGGTACTGAAGGAATGATCAGCCATGGTCTTATTGAATGGCGGTGCAGGCTTTAAGGGCCGAATGGCCTACTCCTGCACCTATTTTTCTATGTTTCTATGTTTATTTTTTGAGAATTATTAGTTACCTCATATATGTTGACCATCTCCAACAATTAAGCACAGACATAGTCCTACAGTAGTTAGACATAGGTATTATCTCTGTTACATTAATGCATTGTTTATTTTACGTTCATTGCTGATCTCTAATACGGGTCAAAGATGCTACTGTGTGTTTAAGATAGTCGATGAAGTGAGAGCTAAAAGTGGTCATTTTAAAAGTTATTGAACAGTTTCAATTCTCCCACAATATTTGTGAATGAAGCATGTTTCTGAATGCATAACAATGGTTGCAGCTCAAATCCTTGAGTTTCTCATTTCAAATTGTAATCAGTAATGTAAAATATTCAGTTTAGTAACAGTTAATCTGCTTGCTGCCACTATTCTTGCTCATATCTGTTTAATTGGATTTGCCATGGAACCCATGGCTTAATAAACATAAGTGATCACGGGTATTGTGATAAACAGTATCTATGATGAAATAAAGTGCAGGCAGCAGGACTGTTCATGTTGTGCTTGAGGAGTTTGAGGTGCTGTTTAAAGTACTGTACGTTGACACTGTTTGTTTATTAGGAAAGCTGCTGCTGTGCTTTTAAAGTGATTGATGGTCTGCAGTTCCAGCCTTAGTGGTTGTCATCAGTCATGCATGGAAGTGACATTTCCTTATGTGTTCAGCTGCTAACATAAGCAAGTACTAGCAAAGTGTTTGAATCAGGAGTTGGACTTTCTGCCATTTTGATCAAGCTGCCCGACCCTCGATTTTGCTCCATGTGTATGCATATTATTATTTATTAAATTTCAACAGATATCTTTTCTAATTCATCTTATATTTCAGTTCAGTTTTTGCTGGCTTAATCTTGCACTGTGTGTAAATGTTTGCAAGGTCAATTCAACATGATTTTATACAGTAGCTATTTGGTGATCATGTGATTTAGCTGCTATTTATAATTCATTGCTTTCTGTTGCATGAACAACTTGATTGTACTAAAACTCTAGTTATGCGTTGGGATACAATATAAACCAGGCTTGGAGTTTCCCAGTAATCACTTGCAGTTTTTCAATAAATTTGTAGTAGTGATGTCACAAGTGTTAATCGTCTTGTGGGGATGCCATCTTAAATCAGTAGCATGGAGCACACTGACTGTTGATGTCCATATTGTTGGCAACTGCCTATCCCAAAATAAAATCAATCTCCCACATATAGGGCTCAATTTTGTCCAAGGCCGTTTTTTGGCGTACTGCCAGAGTTACGCCCATTTTTCTAGGCTAGAAATACTCTTAAAATATTTGTCCCAAGTTTCCCTGCTATATTTTTCAAATTTTGTGCCGCACAGCCTGTCCAGTTGCCTCGGCGGGTAGAGCCTGCTGTCTGCATTGAAAAAACTATGCCGTACCTTCTGTGCATGCGCAAAAAAAATTGACGTTTTAATGTGATTCCAATGGGCGTGCATGCTCAGTGCAGCTCCCGGTCTGCAATCGGCCATTTTTAAAGAGCCAGTTGTGTGTGTGAGAATGTTGAGTGCTATGTGAGAACATTGGAAAAATCGGAGCTGCAATACAAGATGCAACGCGGTGCAAGGACCAAGAATTTCTTATAGAATGAAGTGGAGGTATTAGTTACTGTATTTGAGGCCAGATGGCAGGAGCTGGACACCAGCAGAGGTCACATAAAAGTTCCACCCAAAGAAATGATGAAACACTGGAACCAACTTGCAGAAGATTACTGGGTAATGGTGACCACCTTGAGATCTGGAGGCCAGTGCAAAAAGAAGTGGCAGGACCTTGGTCAAGTAGTTAGTGTACGTAATATTTTCATTTTTCAATGGAATTGCAATTGTAAATGTGACCATCTGTATATGTCCCACCCAGCAGAAAGACACCCTCTCTTAAAAAGTTATATTTTCATCTTTGCAGAGGAAAGTGGCACACAACAAAAGGGGAAGAACTCGAACAGGAGGGGGCCCAGCAAATGTGCACCCATTGACACCCTTGGAAGAGAGGGCGCTACTTTGATGGGTCCTGCCTGGAGAAAAGCAACCACCACTGCACAAGCTGGGCCTACACTCGAGGAAGAGGGTAAGTCCTGCAAATTCCAGTCTTGCTTTGCTAAATGTTAAGTACTGCACGAGCTTAGCTGTGTTTCGATTATTGTGGATGTCTCCGTCAGCTACGCTTCGGTTGATGCAATGTGATATCATTCATTGTGGTCCTTCAAATCAGCCTGCTGCCTGCGCTGTGTGAGCCTACTCATGCCACCCACCCTGCCCCCTCTTTTGCTCACCATTTGTCTGCTCTTATATTTTGCAGCACTTGAGGCCAACTCTGACAATGCAGAAGAAGATTCAGATGAGGGCGAGCCTGAAGAGGAGAACATCTTCCAGACCCAAAGCATGGGGGTGAGGGGGAGGGGATAAATGAAGCCCCCACTGTTTACTGACTTTTGAGAAGGTGCAGCTGCCACCCATTGAGGTGCCAGCCCCTTCCATGACTAGTGGTTTGAGTGCTGGTGGGACATTCGATGGTTCCCACCTTCCGAGGCTGTGGGACTCAGTGGTGGGGTCCAGCGAGGTACACCCAGGGCCCCACCTTCCGAGGCTGTGGGACTCAGTGGTGGGGTCCAGCGAGGCACACCCAGGGCCCCACCTTCCGAGGCTGTGGGACTCAGTGGTGGGGTCCAGCGAGGCACACCCAGGGCCCCACCTTCCGAGGCTGTGGGACTCAGTGGTGGGGTCCAGCGAGGTACAACCAGGGCCCCACCTTCCGAGGCTGTGGGACTCAGTGGTGGGGTCCAGCGAGGTACACCCAGGGCCCCACCTTCCGAGGCTGTGGGACTCAGTGGTGGGGTCCAGCGAGGCACACCCAGGGCCCCACCTTCCGAGGCTGCGGGTCCCAGTGGTGGGATACGAGCCACATCCGTGGTGAGGAGGGGAAGGAGAGCTCGACAGCACTCCTCTGAGGTGCAGGATCTAACAGATGTGGTTCACATGATGGCAATGAGTGCGGAGAACATTGACCTTACGCGATCACTCCTGGCCACCATCAGTGGGGTGGGTGATGTGGTATCGGGACTGTCAGGAGAAGCAACAACACTCTCACGAGAAATGGGAATGATGTCCGGGACCACGAGTGAGGGAATATCTCAGTCAGCTGAAACCATGTCAGTGAACATGAGGGAATAAATGTCACACTTTTGCTCAACATGAGGGAGGGAATGTTGGAGGTTGTTGAAACACTGTCAAGGGCGCATGAGGGTGGGCATGTTGGAGTTAGCTGCTGCAATAAGGGAACACACCCAGACCCCGCGTCCATTGACAGAATCAACTGCCACTCCCACTCCAATCCCCAGACCAACCTCTGAAGAGCCCCAAGCCGGGCCCTCCACATTGCCGCCTGCCATCCAACTCCCCCTCAACAAGTGCTCACTACCCGATATGTTAGAAAGAATAAGCTTGATGCCAACCCCAGAAACACTGCGCCACCGCCTGTGGGCAGGGGTGGTGGAGTCACCAAGACCAAGCAGTGTGTGGTCTAAGAGTAAGGTGGAGGAGAGATAGGTGCAGCTTTTCTTTGCTGCTGCTATTGTTATTATTGTTACTGTTGTAACTGTGTTCGGTTCTTATCAGTTTAATTGGCTAAGATCATGCGTAACTGACCTGACAGGGGAGTAACCATGACCCCAAAGTGGTTCTCCCTGGATCAGGAAGGTGGTTCTCCTATGCTTTTTGGAAATAGGAGGTGGGTGGGGTGGCTTGACCCATCCACCTCCACGGAGGTGTGTGGGGGGCCTGACCCATCCACCTCCATGGCACGAACCTGGTATTGCAGTACTTCCAGGAACGGTGCAGTGGCTCTAGGCCTTTTGGCTAAGAGCATTGGCGCAGAGTGATCCTTGATGTGTGCAAGGTGACCTCTGGCGTTTGTGATTTGACAAAGAATTGGAACGATTGGCTACGAATTTAAAAAAAAAAACTGTGTTCGGTTCTTATCAGTTTAATATCCCCTATGGGGACATGATATTGAATTGATTTTTGGACAGGGAGCTGGATCAGGGGCTTGCCCCGTCCACTCCATGCACCGACCTGGTATTGCAATATTTCCAGGAACGGTGCAACTTCGCCTCTCGGCCTTTTGGCTTAAGATCAAATATATTGGCGCAAAGTGATCTTTGGCGTTAGAATTGATCTGGAAAGAAATTGGACATAAAAAAAAAATTAAAATTAAAATTTAAAAAACTGTTCGGTCTTTTGGCTAAGATCAAGTGTAGTATCTGTTCTTATCAGTTTAATATCCCCTATCTGGGGACCAAATATTAAATTGTTTTTTTGGAACAGGGAGATGGAACAGGGGCTTGCTCCGTCCACACCACGCACAGACCTGGTATTGCAGTGTTTCCAGGAACGGTGCAGCTTCCCCTCTTGGTCTTTTGGCTAAGATCAAATGTAGTAGCGCAAAGTGATCTTTGGCGCTGGAGTTGATCTGACAAAAATGAACAAAAAAAAACTGTTCTCAAATTAAAAGTTTTTTGGAAGTTATGTAAATTTACAAGTTTAAGAGTTTGTAAGTGATCTTAACTGAAAACTTTAAAGTTTGATACAAGAATCATTTTATTTAAGTTAAGTACAAAGCACTGTGTTAAACGTTTGAATAAAATATATTTTAAATTAAAACTGAATCTTTTACGTTATTTGTTCCATTATTAACCCAACTTTTGGAACTCAAGAAGAATAATTTCCATTAACACAACACAACATTACGGAACAGCTCCAACCAGTAAACATGGTCCATTTGGAATAGTTGCCACTGAGCCTTCAGGCACCAAAGCATTCACGGATGAGCTGCTGGCACAAAGCTCGAGCAATCGTTAAAGGGGCATGATGGCCCGCCCTCTGCCATCGTGCTCCGGGTTCTGGTAGTTGCTTGGCTCCCTCGTCCTCCTCCTCGTCATCTGCATCTTCCTCATCATTATCATCAGCCACTTTCACCACAGGTGGATCTTCTCCTACCAGCTGCTGCTGCCTCATGATGGCTAAGTTATGTAGCATGCAACACACAACAGTGAACTGACCAACAATCTCAGGGGAGTATTGCAAGTAGCCTCCGAAATGGGCCAGGCATCGGAAACGCTGTTTCAAGATGTCAATGGTCCTACCTGCAACATTCCCTCCCTCATATTCACTGAGAGTATTTGAACTATCTGTGACATTCCCTCCCTCTCCATGATGCTGCGCGTCACAATGTGCGACATGTTGTATTCCCGGTCAGCTTCCGTCCGGGTTATGCGTAGGGGCATCATGAGCCAGGTGGCGAGGCCGTACCCTTTGTCTCCCAGTAGCCAGCTCAGCCAATCTGGTTGCTACTGAAACAATGGCAGATATAGCGCTCTCGCGTAGGATGAACGTATCATGGGTGCTCCCAGGGTGACTTGCATCAACTAACATGATGCGATGCATGTCGTCACACACGAGTTGCACATTAACGGAGTGGAAGTCTTTTCTGTTCCTGTACATCTCGGAATCCTCCAAAGGTGCTCGCAAGGCGATGTGGGTACAATCAATGCAACCCTGTACCTTTGGGAAGCCAGCAATCCTGGAGAAACCCACAGCCCTGTCACGCATTGCCTGGGCGGTCATGGGGAACTTTATGTAGTCATTCCTCCGGGTATATAATGCAGCTGTCACCTGCCGAATGCAGACATGTGTTGTATGTTGAGAAATGGTGCGTACATCCCCAGTTGTAGCTTGGAAGGATCCAAATGCATAGAATGAAAGTGCATCTGTAACCTTCACTTCAACTGACAAAGCAGTCCGTCTGATGCTTTTAGGTTGCAGGTCTGCTTTCACCAACTCTCAGATTTCAGTTACAACTTCTTTGCGGTAACGTAGCCTTCTATTACAGTCTGCATCACTCAGGTGGAGGTACGAATACCTGTCTCGATATACCCGAGGTGAGTAGGGCCTCCTGCCCAGCACCCTACGGGCTCATGCGATGACATCAAATCAATTGTCTCCTCCGCAGCACCATGGTGCAGAAGGCTCGCACAAGGTATGGCATTGTCAGTATTGCCCACATTCTTAAATTTTACTTTTACAAGAAGCTCAAAATGGCAGGAAGGAAGGCAGGACAGATTCTTTGTTCTCTCTCCCCAAGGTCTTTATGGACCACACCCAAGCCTGAGCAAGCGCAGTGATTGGGAAGAACCCCCTGGGCTCATTGCAGTCTTGTGACTTGTTCTGATCGCATTGAACAGCACCTTTCACCTCTCCCCAAACCCCCCGGGCTCATTTGCTGCCGAGTGCAGTCTTCTGATCGCCACCTCCTCCCACGGGCTTGTTCTGCAGCGGAGCCCCGAGCCACACGCGCAGGGCCGATTTTGCTGGCCGATTCTCCCACTCTCCAGCCCTGTTTGAAGAAGTTCGGTGGTGGCGTGTGAGTTTAAACTTCCATCCACTCCATTGTAAGGTTAAAAAAAAATCTTTATTAGTAATATTTAAAGAGTTCTTGACTCCCTCCAAAACTTCGATGTAAAACAATGGCGTCTTTATGCGGCGATTTCTCAATGTGCGCTGCTTTCTCGGGAGTGGCCAGATACACCGCCAAGGAGAAATTTTTTTGAGGAAAACTTTGAAAAATGATTAAAAAAAACTGGCGCAGACATCAAAAAAAACGAACCTAAAAAAATCGTAACTAACTCAGTTATGCTGCCGCAGAATCCTTGGGAAAACTTTAATTTAAACAACTGCACCAAAAAAGCGGCGTACACCAAAAAAACAGCGCAAATGACCGGGGAAAATTGGGCCCTTAATGTAAGCGGTATATATGTAGACGCTTCCTGTCAGAGACTGCTGGCCAACTAACTCACGAATGTCATAGGTTTGGAGGGAAAATAGGAGAACAGGTCACCTTATGTCATTCTTACATATTTGGCTTGAGAGCAGCAGAAGTCGACACCCAGAATGGCAGATCGACCTTGGCTTTTAACATGCATGGCACAGTGGGGACCCAAAGAGCAAGATTCAAGAAAATAATTTGATAATGGGGAAACGAAAAAATAGTTGCATCTTAAGGATGTTTAATATTGTTTGGCTTACTTCTGTTTCTTTTTTTTTTAAAAAAGTATTTAATTAGTGAGTTCTAAACAGAATTAGAGAAATTGCTCCATCCTTCTTCAGTGGGCTGGGGTGAAATTCACATCGTTTGCACCTCCTGTTGGCGCCCCAAGGGTGCTCCGTGAGGTCGCCAGCCTTTCATTGTATATTTCGCGGGGTCCGTGTCGTGATGGTACAGCCCGGCACTGCACTTCTGTGCTGGACTGTGGCCACGGCACCCCGTATTCCCAGTGGCGTAGTGGAGGCCCCTCGCCCCACTGCAGAGGTCGCAGTGTGATCTCCCCTTTAACGGAAGGGGAGGGCCCTGTGCTCGTGCCAGCGCTACGTGGAGAGGCCACGTAGCGCTGGAATATTTGCGCGCTTACCACCCTGGTACTGCCCCCAAGAGGAAGTGGCGAGCTCGACATTGCATTCCGCTTCCTCTCGGGGGCGGTAACCCCAATTTCACGGCTGGGCTTCCGTGCCAGGTGCAGGAAGTCCTGCTTCACCTCGGTTACCGCCCCAAAACGGGACGATACCAAATTTCGTCCCCACAATCTTTAATCTATAATGGTTTAGAAAGTGTATCATTTCAATTGTGCTTGTTATTCATCCCTCTTAAAGTATTGGGCCAACAAACCTTTTTTTGCAGCAGTCTGTTCTCCCCACTCATGATCATTTAAGTTACCAGCTAAATATATGGTCACTAGATAAACAAAATTATTAAAAGTAGCCACTGTTCATAGGTTTGATGTTTTTCAAAGTTTTCTGCTGGTAAAACTTACCTGGGGGGGGGAGGGGTGGTGATTTTCAAGGGGATTCTATTGTTACATCCTGGGTTATGCTATTGCATAGTTCTGAGTGAGATTGAGAGCAGGTGTCAATATTGAACACAACTGAAAAGAGCATATTCTGGGGTGAGATTGAAGTCAATGGAAAAGAAAATTGAGTGATGTGTAAACAGGTGGCCAATTTGCTATCATCTGTTTTGCGCTACCACCCAAGATCAATTTCCTCCCCCCCCACTCCCCCCCCCCCCCCCCTCAACTTATTAATACAAAGTATTATGTCAAAATGAACATTTAAAGTTCTGCCCAACGTTCTGATTAGTCTGTTCAAACGAAGTATTATTATCCATTCACATGCTCGGCAAGGATCAGTTACATCTGACAATGATGTGAAAAGAGACATCCTCCCCTCACCGCCGTGAAAGTTCCAGTACATAAGAACATAAGAACATAAGAATTAGGAACAGGAGTAGGCCATCTAGCCCCTCGAGCCTGCTCCGCCATTCAATAAGATCATGGCTGATCTGGCCGTGGACTCAGCTCCACTTACCCGCCCTCTCCCCGTAACCCTTAATTCCCTTATTGGTGAAAAATCTATCTATCTTTGACTTGAAAACATTCAATGAGATAGCCTTAACTGCTTCCTTGGGCAGAGAATTCCACAGATTCACAACCCTCTGGGAGAAGAAATTCTTTCTCAACTCTGTTTTAAATTGGCACCTCCGTATTTTGAGGCTGTGCCCCCTAGTTCTAGTCTCCCCTAACAATGGAAACAACCTCTCTGCCTCTATCTTGTCTATCCCTTTCATTATTTTAAATGTTTCTATAAGATCACCCCTCATCCTTCTGAACTCCAAGGAGTAAAGACCCAGTCTACTCAATCTATCATCATAAGGTAACCCCCTCATTTCTGGAATCAGCCTAGTGAATCGTCTCTGTACCCTTCCAAAGCTAGTATATCCTTCCTTAAGTAAGGTGACCAAAACTGCACGCAGTACTCCAGGTGCGGCCTTACCAATACCTTATACAGTTGCAGCAAGACCTCCCTGCTTTTGTACTCCATCCCTCTCGCAATGAAGGCCAACATTCCATTTGCCTTCCTGATTACCTGCTGCACCTGCAAACTAACCTTTTGGGATTCGTGCACAAGGACCCCCAGGTCCCTCTGCACCGCAGCATGTTGTAATTTCTCCCCATTCAAATAATGTTCCCTTTTACTGTTTTTTTTCCCAAGATGGATGACCTCACACTTTCCGACATTGTATTCCATCTGCCAAACCTTAGCCCATTCGCTTAACCTATCCCAATCTCCTTGCAGCCTCTCTGAGTCCTCTACACAACCCGCTTTCCCACTAATCTTTGTGTCATCTGCAAATTTTGTTGCACTACACTCTGTCCCCTCTTCCAGGTCATCTATGTATATTGTAAACAGTTGTGGTCCCAGCACTGATCCCTGTGGCACACCACTAACCACTGATTTCCAACCGGAAAAGGATCCATTTATCCCGACTCTCTGCCTTCTGTTAGCCAGCCAATTCTCTATCCATGCTAATACATTTCCTCTGACTCCGCGCACCTTTATCTTCTGCAGTAACCTTTTGTGTGGCACCTTATCGAATGCCTTTTGGAAATCTAAATACACCACATCCATCGGTACACCTCTAGCCACCATGCTCGTTATATCCTCAAAGAATTCCAGTAAGTTAGTTAAACATGATTTCCCTTTCATGAATCCATGCTGCGTCTGCTTGATTGCACTATTCCTATCTAGATGTCCCGCTATTTCTTCCTTAATGATAGTTTCAAGCATTTTCCCCACGACAGATGTTGAACTAACCAGCCTATAGTTACCTGCCTTTTGCCTGCCCCCTTTTTTAAACAAAGGCGTTACATTAGCTGCTTTCCAATCCGCTGGTACCTCCCAGTAACACCAGCTCAAAGAAAATACGCTAGAGAAAGTGATAACCAAGATCACCATCAGCATAATTTTTCATGTATGATATGCCACATCCTTAGTCATAATAAATACAAATTGAAAAAGCACCATAAAACAATTTATTCACATATATTTTAATTAATGTGATGGGTTACTTTTGTAATAATTACATTCCATCTAGAATAATCATATTTGGGAGCCCAATTAGTATTAATCTTATTTCATCATTGACATAATCAATTTGTAGAAAAGAATTTATAAGTTGATACCAAAGGGTAGATTTTACAAATTTGTGCGTCTGACATGTTTTTTAAAATTCCTTCATGGGATGTGGATGTCGCCGGCAAGACCAGTATTTATTGCCCATCCCTAATTGCCCTTGAGAAGATGGTGGTGGGTCACCTTCTTGAATACAACTGAGTGGCTTGCTGAGCCATTTTAGAGGGCAGTTAAGAGTCAACCACATTGCTGTGGGTCGGGAGTCACATATAGGTCAGACCAGGTAAGGACACCAGATTTTCTACCCTGAAGGACATTAGTGAACCAGATGGATTTTTATGACAATCTTGTAGTTTCATGGGGCCCAAATTTGCCCAGGTGTTGCTCTGTTTTTTTTGGAGTAACTTGATTTTTCTGGAGCATTTTAAAAATCCCCATTCTGCACATTGAATTTGCACCAGTGTAAGTGAGTTAGTTAGGATTTTTTTTCGTTTAGTTTTTTTTTCAAAAGGAGGCGTTACCAGCCACCTACACCTGTTTTGGCCATTTAAGCCAGTTTGGACAGCTAATAGTTGCTCCAAACTAACTTAGGCCAGTGTTTGTGGCCGCACAGAAAACCCTTGCAGAGAGTTAAGAAATCATCACAGGTAGCCAGAGATGGAGGGGGGAAGGGAAGCACAGAGGACCTTGCAAAGCACTGAACACCTTCTCAACAACATTCATGAAGCATAAAAACCATCAATAATAAATTTTTTTAAAAATAAATGGAAATAAAAAATAAAACTTAAGTCCTACCTTCATACTCGGCCGGGGAAGTCAGTGGGCCAGTAGGCCACTCAGCCAGGGCTAGGGGCGGGAGAACTCACCGGCAAGAGAACGCACCGGCAAGCCCTTCGACCAGGGCTAGGGGCAGGAGAATGCACCGACTCCAGCACACACCAGCAAGCCATTGGACCAGGGCTAGGGGAGGGAGAACGCACCGACTCCAGCACACACCATCAAGCCCTTCGACCAGGGCTAGGGGCAGGAGAATGCACCGACTCCAGCACACACCATCAAGCCCTTCGACCAGGGCTAGGGGCAGGAGAATGCACCGACTCCAGCACACACCATCAAGCCCTTCGACCAGGGCTAGGGGCGGGAGAATGCACCGACTCTCTCTCCGATTTCTCTCCAAGGACTGACTTCTCTCCGTGGACTCTCCAGCTGGGGGAAGGAGCTACTGTGCATGCACGAATCCTCCCGTACACACGCGTTGAGCTACCAGCACTGTTTTCGTGCTGGGCCCTAGCTCCGCCCCCTAATGGACAGACCATGCCGCACCAAGCCATGGGAGAGGCCACAGAGCAGGGAGAATATGGCGATATATTTGGCGCTGTTTTGAGAACAGAAAGTCAGCGCATCTCAGGTAAGTGCGCCAAAAAAAACGGAGGGCCAAATTTGGGCCCATGCTCACCATTACTGATACTAGTTTTTAAAAACAAAATTCCAGATTTATTGAACTGAATTTAAACTCATGTCTCTGGATTCTTAACCCACACCCCTGGATTCCAGTAACATTATCACTATGCTACTGTTCCCATAAATTTAAATAAGTTGTTGTGTATTTAATTACTTCCAGTGAATTTTGTGCTTAACAAGGTGACACAATATAAATACTGGAAAATAGAACATTTTTCCACTTTTGTCACTCAGTGTTAGCATCAAGCACTGCCAGGTCTTAGAGAGCTCAGTCAGAAGTAACGTAAAGTTCCATTGCACTGCCTTAACAACATCATATAACTCCTCACAGGAGACCCCCTAGTTCCAGTTCACACCAGCCATTATTTTGGCCACTCGAGAGTAGATTTTCATCATTGGGTCTTCTGGTGATCGAAGCACAACAACAAATCAGGCACACACCTGATTTAAAGGCCCACAATTTCCAATGGGTGTACAATTGTGAGCCTGTTGATCAGGCACACTCCCAAATTCCCAATGTGTGCTCCTGCTGCATAAAACTCTGCACCAAGAATGCTAAAGATGGAAATTCGCCCCTCTGACTGAGATGAATATTTTATTCAGTGGAGCATGTATCCTCTAGCAACAGAGGGTATATAAAAAGTCTCATTATGATGTTTACAATGTCCTTTCCTCTTGTAAAAATGCTCATATACTATGGAGACACAAGTCTGACTTCCCAGAGTTTGCATGTTGTGCTCTACCACCAGTACCGAATTCTGGCTTAGAGCACAATAGCAAAATACTGCGGATGCTGGAATCCGAAACAAAAACAGAAAATGCTGGAAACACTCAGCTGGTCAGGCAGCATCTGTGGAGAGAGGAACAGAGTTAACGTTTCAGATTGATGGCCTTTCGTCAGAACTCAAAAATGTTAGAGATGTAACAGATTGTAAGGAAGTGCATGGGGCAGGGAATGGGGAGGAAAGTACAAAAGGGAAGGTCTAAGATAGGGTGGAAGGCAGGAGAGATTTAAATGACAAAAAGCGTGATGCTGCAAGGCAAAAGGGGGTGGTAATGGGACAAATAAAGAAACAAAAGATGAATCTAGAGAAGCTGTATCATTTGCAACAGACAAATCATTACCAGCACCTGCTATCCGAAAAGATGGGAGCAGTGGTTATGGTCTGAAATTGTTGAACTCAATATTGAGTCTGGAAGGTTGTAAAGTGCCAAATCAAACGATGAGGTACTGTTCCTTGAGTTTCAATTGAGCTTCATTGGAACAGTGTAGGAGGCCGAGGACAGAGTGGGAGTTGGACGGAGAATTAAAATGGCGAGCGACTGGAAGCTCAGGGTCACGCTTGCAGACTGAACGGAGGTGTTCATCAAAGTAATCATCCAATCTGCGTTTGGTCTCCCCAATGTAGAGGAGACTGCATCGTGAGCAGTAAATACAGTATATTAATTTGAAAGAAGTGTATAAAATTATGAGGGGCTAGGATAGAGTGGATAGGAAGGACCTGTTTCCCTTGGCAGAGGGGTCAACAACCAGGGGGCATAGATTTAAAGTAATTGGGGAGAGGTATAGAGAAGATATGAGGGGAATTTTTTTTACCCAGTGGGGGTGTGGAACTCACTGTCTGAAAGGGTGGTAGAGACAGAAAGCTTCACCACATTTAAAAAATACTTGGATGTGCACTTAAAGTGCCGTAACCTACAGGGCTATGGACCAAGAGCTGGAAAGTGGGATTAGACTGGATAGCTCTTGGTGGCCAGCGCGGACACGATGGATCGAAATTGCCTCCTTCTGTGCTGTATATTTCTATGATTCTAAGTACAAATAAATTGCTGTTTGACCTGGAAAGAGTGTTTGGGTCCCAGGATGTTGGGAAGGGAGGAGGTGAAAGGGCAGGAGTTGCATGGGAACATGCTGTGGAAAGGGAAGTGGGTTTTGGGGGTGATCGAAGAGTGGACCAGGATGTTGCAGAGGCAATGGTCCCTTTGGAATGCTGCAAGAGGAGGGGAGGGGAAGATGTGTTTGGTGGGTTGCATCAAGCTGGAGGTGGCGGAAATGGTGGAGGATGACGATCCGTTGAGTGTGCAGGCTGGTGGGGTGGAAGGTGAGGACAAGAGAAACTCTATTGTCATTCTGGGAGAGAGGGGAATGGGTGAGAGCAGAAGTGCAGGAAATGGGATGGACACGACCTTCTGTAATCATCATAAATCCAGGCACAAACTTAAGTGGTCTGAGGTAGTTTCCTGCTG
Source organism: Pristiophorus japonicus (assembly GCF_044704955.1). Classification (NCBI taxonomy): domain Eukaryota; kingdom Metazoa; phylum Chordata; class Chondrichthyes; family Pristiophoridae; genus Pristiophorus; species Pristiophorus japonicus. Next base: position 149,932,947 of record NC_091983.1, read on the forward strand.
ATGTTCATTGAATATTTACAGGGTAAAAATTAATCTGTGCCTGTTTTCAGCAGCAGCCCTTGGGTAGGTCCCGGGAGGGTTTGTTGGAGTGGGCTACAAAGAGGGGCGGGGGGAGAATAATTGTGACACCTGTGGGGTCAGTGGAGCACTCCTGCTCCTCCTGGCTCCACAGGAAAGTATATTTTTTAAAAGTTACCTTTGGTTGGTGACTGCAGGGGACCACTGAAAAATCCTGAGCCTGCCCCCTCTTCGGTCACTAATTTGTAAAAAGAGTCTTTTAACATGTTAGGCCCCTGATTCGCATACTCGTGGGGCCTATCGTCTGTTTTAGGTGTCTGCCTGGGACAACTAAAAAATGGGCTCCATGAATTTGGCAGTGGGAGCAATGCCTGCACGGATCAGGCGCATTGTTAATTTGGAATGCTTAGCACCCATTTTACACCCGAAGAGCGGATGTAACCTATACCAATTTATACCCCTTATATGTGGATGGGGGTCTAAACAGTACTATTTCTCAAAACAACAAGATCAGATTTTTGTCACACTGCAATTTTAACTATCATACCATTTAAATATTTTCAAATGTGAATGCAAAGGTCTGAAATTTAAAAAGCTATGAACAGCCATAGACTAAGAAATAGTAAGGTGACTTTTACCTGGAAGAGCAACCTTTTCTTAAAATTTATCTTAATTCCTCACTGCATGTAGTGTTGAAACTAGAGGTTGGCTGCCTGTAGTTAAACAGTACCATGTTATTTTGCATTATTTCTGGCTGACATTTGGTGATCAGGATGGGAGACTCCGGTGGCAGCACTGATCCAGATACTTGGCCTAACCAGTTTAAAAAGAAATGGCTGCAATCACAAAGCAAACCGTGTAAATTGTTACATAAGGCGCCTCGATCAAAGTGTTTAGAAACTCAAATGTCATTTTTGTTCGTTTTCCCAGGAGTTTTCCTCTAATAAAAAAATTGTGTTGAAAATCATTTTTTCCCTGAATAATATAAATGGAAAAGACGACTCAGCTTTATTAAAGATAATCAACAGCAAGCATGTTTCTGAAGATGTAACAAAGCTTCAAAGTGGGATCTCACTTTAGCCAGAGAGTATGTGGTAGCTGGAAGCAGGTACTGGAAATACCCAAGAGGCACGGACATAGCTGGCATGTGGCTTTAACTTCATTTGGAGGAATTTTTAGGAGGTAGACATTACTTTTGGTTTGTTATTTCTGTTGCAACTTGTTGCAAAGAATTTCGTCTAAATATTTTTAATAGATCAGATAATATATATGATCTGGTATAAGTTCAACTATTATATGTTGTGTGTGTGTGTGTGTGTGCGTATATATATATATTATGTGTGTGTATATATATATATATATATATATATACACACATAGTCTTGTATATGTTCAACTCTTTCTAATCTTCAAAAGAAAAACTAGCAGTAGCAGTCCAGAAACCAGGTAAATGCACATTTTGATGTCCAGTATTTGAAATGTTACTAGGGCTGTGGATTATCTATTAAAGGGAATGCTTCTCACTCATCCCACCATTCGTGTTTCCTACATTTCTCTTTAGCTTTAACATGCCACTGACTGGCATATATCTTATACAAGGTATGATTTATACATATGCCATTATAGCATTCAACTGTGATATGAAAAGCAGACACAGAATGTGCACACAGACAGACATACCTAGTGCCAATCACCTTAAATGGGATCAGACTGGGTTAGGACCCAACTTTGACAGCATACTTTCCAAGGTCATGTTTCACTCCAATGAATTTCACTGACGGTGGACAAAGCTGAAGGAGAAACTGTTTCTGTTTGGTTTAGAGCTAATAATAAATCAAAAAGTTAACCCTTAACATACTGAACAATGAGTAGCATCTAAGACAACTTTATAAATAATGAATTTAGTAGCATACTGGATAGCAGTTAGTTCTGTTGTGGCATGCCCTGAGCAATCAAGTTCCTGTAGAACCTGACCAATTAATCAATGCATTCACTGATTTATGAAGTTTCTTTATTGTAGCGCCGTTCAAAGTAATAACTCAAATTGAGTTGCTGATCCCAGTCAGGCTAATCTGCGGTAACTTTTTCCATTTTTGATCATTTCCCTTTGACCTAACTCATGCCCCATCCCATGAAGCAGACTCCAATAGAAAGCGCATGCTTCATGTCAGTGTGATACCTCTTAAAACCTGTTTCAAATGGCACTCAGCTGAGAGGGAGCAGAGCCTGGGCAAAAAGGCAAAATACCCACGGTGCAGGAGCAAAGGAAGGGGGAACTATTGTGGTGGACAAAAGTGGGTTGATTTTTTTTCCCCCAATGATTTGGTCTATGCTGTCAAGTAGTTAGCACAGGCCAGTGTTGGGATCCAACTGGTCTGTCATATTGTTAACAAGAACTAATTAGCAATGTTAGAGGGTCAGCATGACCATGCAGTTGTATTGTACTACAGACACACAAGCACAAAAACTTTAATAAAATAGACAGAAGATTAATTATTTTGATGTAACCCCACTTTTTAAAAAAGGAGGGAGAGAGAAAACAGGGAATTATAGACCGGTCAGCCTGACATCGATGGTGGGGAAAATGTTGAAATCAATTATTAAAGATGTAATAGCAGCGCATTTGGAAAGCAGTGACAGGATCAGTCCAAGTCAGCATGGATTTATGAAAGGGAAATCATGCTTGACAAATCTTCTAGAATTTTTTGAGGATGTAACTGGTAGAGTGGGCAAGAGGGAGCCAGTGGATGTGGTGTATTTAGACTTTCAAAAGGCTTTTGACAAGGTTCCACACAAGAGATTAGTGTGCAAAATTAAAGCACATGGTATTGGGGGTAGTGTACCGACGTGGATAGAGAACTGGTTGGCAGACAGGAAGCAGAGAGTCGGGATAAACGGGTCCTTTTCAGAATGGCAGGCAGTGACTAATGGGGTACCGCAAGGTTCAGTGCTGGGGCCCCAGCTATTTACAATATACATTAATGATTTAGATGAAGAAATTGAATGTAATATCTCCAAGTTTGCAGATGACACTAAGCTGGGTGGCGGTGTGAGCTGTGAAGAGGATGCTAAGAGGCTGCAGGGTGACTTGGACAGGTTAGGTGAGTGGACAAATACATGGCAGATGCCGTATAATGTGGATAAATGTGAGGTTATCCACTTTGGTGGTAAAAACAGAGAGACAGACTATTATCTGAATGGTGACAGATTGGTAAAGGGGAGGTGCAACGTGACCTGGGTGTCATGATACATCAGTCATTGAAGGTTGGCATACAGGTGCAGCAGGCAGTGAAGAAGGCAAATGGCATGTTGGCCTTCATAGCGAGAGGATTTGAATATAGGAGCAGGGAGGTCTTACTGCAGTTATACAGGGCCTTGGTAAGGCCACACCTTGAATATTGTGTACAGTTTTGGTCTCTCAATCTGACGAAGGACATTCTTGCTATTGAGGGAGTGCAGCAAAGGTTCACCAGACTGATTCCTGGGATGACAGGACTGACATATGAAGAAAGACTGGATCGACTAGGCTTGTATTCAATGGAATTTAGAAGAATGAGAGGGAATCTCATAGAAACATATAAAATTCTGATGGGATTGGATAGGCTAGATGCAGGAAGAATGTTCCCGATGTTGGGGTCACAATCTAAGGATAAGGGGTAAGCCATTTAGGACCGAGATGAAAAGAAACTTTTTCACTCAGAGAGTTGTGAACCTGTGGAATTCCCTGCCGCAGAGAGTTGTTGAGGCCAGTTCATTGGATATATTCAAGAGGGAGTTAGATGTGGTCCTCACGGCTAAAGGGATCAAGGGGTATGGAGAAAAAGCAGGAATGGGGTACTGAAATGCATGATCAGCCATGATTATATTGAATGGTGGTGCAGGCTCGAAGGGCTGAATGGCCTACTCCTGCACCTATTTTCTATGTTTCTATGTATGTACACAGTTAGGAGGAAGTAAACAGATATTAAATGCCAGGTGGAATGAACTCACCTAACTTAGTGCTAGAGGGAATGAGCGCATGAAACCCAGTACCAGAGGTGCCCTAGAAGACAATATTTTATTGATGAACTGATGTTCACTTTACTTTATTTTATGCAAGGTTGCAGCTGAGAAAAGTTCTGTTGACAATGCATCTTTTTTCTGATTATGATGGAGTTGTCATGTCACCATCAATACTCAGTTTTGACAGGAACAACAATATCTTACACTTAATTAGTTCCTTTAATAAACTAAAACATTCCAAAGTACTTCACTGAGAAGTGAAGGGAGAAGGACGAGGAGAGGTGACTGGGTAGAACAAATGAAGGACAGAGACAGGATGAGTTGCTCGACCATGTGCTTGCTTTTCTAGGCCAGAGGGAACTGAGCATGCTCACGTGAAACCATGTGAAAAACCATGTAATACTACATTGTACTGCTTTTCCCTTAAAAAAAATGCATGTATTCCCCTCTCAAAAACAACAAAACTTTGGTCCAACCTTTCCCAGCATTACATGTACCACTCAACAAAAGCTCCTGTCTTTTTTTATTTTAAATACACTACAAATCTATTTTAATAACAGGTTTGCGGAGCCTTCCTGATCTCCTTACAGAAGGTTTTGGTGTTGAACCAATTTTCAGGCTGTTTTGTTTGGGTTCCGAACTCAAAAAGATGATCTTGTTTCTATCTCAGACTTGTTTGAACCTAATACTTTAGTTATTGAAGTCTGAACTGAGTCAAACTCGTGTATGTTTTTGTGATCAAGTGGTTCAAAATCACTGTCCAATCGAGCCCAGTAAACAAAGCTTCTTGCAACTGATTTCATACTGACAATCCCTGAATGTTCAGTGTGAAGTTCGGCCAGAATTCTATCTCTCAAAGAAGTAGGCACAAACACTCTGTTTTCCCATTTGAAACAACCTTGCTCACAAGACAATTCAGTCATCATCATAGACAATCCCTCAGAATCGAGGAAGACTTGCTTCCATTCTTAGCATGAATTCTTTGGTGGCTGTACAGTCCAATATGAGAACCACAGTCTCTATCGCAGGTGGGACAGACACTGGTTAAAGGAAAGGGTGGCTGGGGAGTCTAGTTTGCCGCACGCTCCTTCCGCTGCCTGCGCTTGATTTCTGCATGCTCTCGGCAACGAGACTTGAGAAGCTCAGCACCCTCCTGGATGCACTTCCTCCACTTAGGGCGGTCTTTGGCCAGGGACTCCCAGGTGTCAGTGGGGATGTCGCACTTTATCAGGGAGGCTTGGAGGGTGTCCTTGTAATGTTTCCGCTGCCCACATTTGGTTCGTTTGCCGTGGACGAGTTCCGAGTAGAGTGCTTGCTTTTGAAGTTTCGTGTCTGGCATGCGAACTATGTGGCCTGCCCAGCAGAGCTGATCAAGTGTGGTCAGTGCTTCAATGCTGGGGATGTTAGCCTGGACGAGGACGCGAATGATGGTGCATCTGTCCTCCCAGGGGATTTGTAGGATCTTGCAGAGACATCGTTGGTGGTATTTCTCCAGCGACTTGAGGTGTCTACATGGTCCACATCTCTGAGCCATACAGGAGGGCGGGTATTACTACAGCCCTGTAGACCATGAGCTTGGTGACAGTTTTGAGGGCCTGGTCTTCAAAGACTCTTTTCCTCAGGCGGCCGAAGGCTGCACTGGCGCACTGGAGGCAGTGTTTGATCTCGTTGTCAATACCTCCTCTTGTTGATAGGAAGTTGCCCAGATAAGGGAAGTGGTCCACATTGTCCAGGGCCGCGCCATGGATCTTGATGACTGGAGGGCAGTGCTGTGCGGCGAGGACAGGTTGGTGGAGGACCTTTGTCTTACTGATGTTTAGCGTAAGGCCCATGCTTTCGTACGCCTCAGTAAATACGTCGACTATGTTCTGACGTTCAACCTCTGTGTGTGCACTGATGTAGGCGTCGTCCGCATATTGTAGCTCGACAACAGAGGTAGGGGTGGTCTTGGACCTGGCCTCGAGATGGCAAAGGTTGAATGGGTTCCCACTGGTTCTGTAGTTTAGTTCCACTCCAGTGGTGAGCTTGTCGACTGTGAGGGTAAGGATCACGGCCTGCAGTTCCTGATCGGCAGAAAGTTTACCCTGATAACTGATCACAAACCGTTCCCAGCAATATTGGGGCCGAAATCTGCTATCCCTGCAATGGCCGCATCAAGAACGCAACATTGGGCAGTGTTGTTGTCACAATATGATTGCATGATTGAATATCGCACTTCAAACATCACCTCCAGTGCGCCAGTGCAGCCTTCGCCCGTGTTAAGTATGGAAGAACTCCACAAGACTGAGTACTGTGAGCTAAAACTGATGTGACCTTAGTCTCTTTAATACAACTCCAGAGTGCCGAAGCAGCATGGCAGACCGCCTTTTATGCTCCCTTGCACGAGGTGTACAGGTGACCCGTGGGTCTCCAACAGTTGCGACTTTGGTGGCAAGTCTTACACAGTTACAATATTTACATACATAACATCACTTCCCCCCCCCCCACCCCCAAAGTATTTGATACAAATTATTTACAAGTTGAGACGATCCGGGGCCCTACGCTCCCTGGTTGATTGTCTGAGTTCAAACTCTGGCATAGGTGAGTTGGTCGGACCATTGCTGCACTGCGGCGCGGCTGGTCTGACTGGACTGTGGGGAATGGTGGGTTCATCCTTTTGATTGACAGCGAGGTCGATTGCTGGTTGGGTGTGTGTTGGTGGATCGATGATGGTGATGTCATCTTCAGGTTGTTCCTGGTTGTTGGCGAACCGCAGTTTGGTCTGATCCAAATGCTTTCTGCACGTTTGTCCATTCAATAGTTTGACTATAAACACTCTATTCCCCTCCTTGGCCAAGACAGTGCCAGTGACCCATTTAGGACCATGACCGTAATTAAGGACAAACACAGGGTCATTCACATCAATGTGACGCGATACAGCCGCGCGATCATGGTACATGTTTTGCCGGTGACGCTGGGTTTCCACATGATCATTTAGATCTGGGTGGACTAGGGAGAGCCTGGTTTTGAGTGCTCTCTTCATTAATAATTCTGCAGAGGGAACCCCAGTGAGTGAGTGAGGTCATGTCCAGTAGCTGAGCAGAACCCGAGATAAGTGGGTCTATAAGGAGCCTACCGTCACGTGTTTCAAGCTCTGCTTGATAGTTTGGATTGCCCGTTCCGCTTGACCGTTGAATGCGAGCTTAAACGGGGCAGACCTGACATGCTTGATATCATTGTGGGTCATAAACTCATTGAATTCCGAGCTGGTGAAACACGGTCCATTGTCACTGACAAGGACGTCGGGCAAGCCATGGGTGGCGAACATAGCCCGGAGGCTTTCAATGGTGGCAGTGAATGTGCTGGATGAAATGATTACGCATTCAATCCATTTAGAGTAAGCGTCCACTACAACTAAAAACATCTTTCTGAGAAAGGGGGTAGCAAAATCTACGTGGATCCTGGACCACGGTTTGGAGGGCCATGACCACAGACTCAATGAAGCCTCCCTTGGTGCATTGCTCAATTGTGAGCACATGTTGCACTGGTGTACATATGACTCGAAGTCCGAGTCAATGGCGGGCCACCAAACATGCGACCTGGCTATAGCCTTCATCATGACTATGCCTGGGTGGGTATTGTGTATGTCGCGTATAAACGTTTCCCTGCCATTTTTTTGGCAAAACCACACGATTACCCCATAAGAGACAATCGACTGGATGGACAGTTCATCTTTGCGTCGGTGAAATGACTTAATTTCATCTTGCATTTCCCCGGAACTGCTGACCAGCTCCCATTGAGGACACAACTTTTTACAAGTGATAGCACAGGATCCTCGCTGGTCCAGGTCCTGATCTGGCGAGCAGTGACGGGTGACCCCCTCGCTCTCAAAAGTATCCATGACCAGAAACAAGTCTGCGGGCTGCGCCATTTCCACCCCGGTAGTGGGCAATGGTAGCTGACTGAGGGTATCAGCACAGTTCTCCGTGCCTGGTCTGTGGTGGATAACATAGTCATCGGCGGACAATGTTTGTGCCCATCTTTGGATGCGAGATGAAGCATTGGTGTTTATACCTTTGCTTTCTGAAAACAGCAAAATGAGCGGTTTGGAGTCGGTTTCAAGCTCAAGCCAAAGTCCAAATAGGTATTGGTGCATTTTCTTAACCCCCTATACACATGCTCTCTTTCTCGACCATACTGTAGGCTGTTTCAGCCTTAGACAGACTTCTAGGCACATAAGCAACCGGCTGAAGTTTGCCTGATATCATCATCATTGGAGGCAGTCCCTCGAAACGAGGATGACTTGCTTCCACGCCAAAAAAAAGGATGAGTTCACAGGTGTTTCGAATGAAGAACCCGAACTACATCCTGAAAGGTGGAAGTTGTCTGTGCGTGGATTTTTTTTAAAGTGTGGTGGCCGTTGCACACCAACCGCTACACGGGCTTGACAAAGATAAGTCTTGGTCCAGTGGCAAGGATTACCCAAGACAACTGGAGACCTGCTCTGCTGCACGGACCTAGTGCGCACACATATCGCAGTATGGGCTGGCCCGTGCTGCCCCTGGGTCCCTAGCCCTGAACTCACACCTCCCCTGGGCCTCGATTGTGTTTTCGGGGCTGCAGTGTCCATTTAAGAAACGCTGTGTGTTATCTTTCCCCTTAATTCAGCAAATCTCAACAGAAATTTAGTTTGCAAAAAACTTATGAACTTTTATGTTAATCCTAAATTGATTTTTGGTACAAAATCTACAATAGTGTGTGAAAGTTTCCACTGAATAAAATCTACAATTAGAAAGAGCTTACTGACAATTCTTACTGACTTGCACATTACACAGAGTGGCCCTTCCATTATCCACCAGAAAGGAGGGGAATGGGAATTGGTGGGGAATCAATGTCCCCAAATGTTGCCCCTCCCATCTGGTGTAGTAATCCCCTCGGCACGGGAATGGAGACAAGTCCAGACCAAACCTGCGCGCAGTACTGCAGGTCTGGTCTTACCAATGCCCTGTCCAGTTGTAGGAGGACTTCCCTACTTTTATATTCCATCCCTCTTGCAATAAAGGCCAGCATTCCATTTGCCTTCCTGATTACTTGCTGTACCTGCATAAGGAGCGGCGTGCGGCCCAGGGTGCTACGTGGAGGACCCGACCTACGAGAAACCATCAGTGGCTGGTCGGGGCCATAAAAGGAACGGCATGCGGCCCAGGGAGCAGCGTGGAGGCAGGCCGTTCCTTTTATGGCGAGCTGGTACAGGAGGGCGACGGCAGCAAAGAGTGATGTCAGCAAGGTCCAGGTCGGTGATTGGAGTGTGGGCAGATGCAGCAGGAGTGGCGAGAGACTGTGGAGGGATGTAATTGCCCGATATATTGGTTTGCTGTAACACACAGCCGACCCCGTGCGAAGATGCAGCACAAGCTAGCACTAATCGTTTACATGGGTCATACAATACAAGTAACTTATTAGAACAAAGTAAGTCTGGCCTTCTCAAAGGCTGGCCCTTGAGATTTACCCCAAACCCAGTCGTCACCCTTACGTAGCAACATGTGCAGCAGTTCCAGCAAAGTGCTTAACCCCGGTAGAAAGTTACCAAGGTAGTTGAGGAGTCCCAGGAACAAACGCAGCTCCATCACATTCTGTGGTCTGGGTGCATTCTTGATGGCCTCTGTCTTTGAGTCTGTGGGTCTGATGCCATCTGCCGCAATCTTTCTCCCCAAAAATCCGACCTCTGGTGCCAGGAAAATACACTTGAAGCATTTCAGCCTGAGTCCCACTCTGTTTAGTTGACTTAGAACCTCTTCCAGGTTGTGCAGGTGTTCGGTGGTGTAACGACCGGTGATCAGGATTTCGTCTTGAAACACACCGGTAATCGGAACCGATTTCAGCAGACCCTCCATATTCCTCTGAAAGATGGCAGCAGCCAAGCGAATCCCAAAAGGGCACCTATGGTATATAAACAGTCCTTTGTGTGTGTTGATGCACGTCAATCTTTTTGAAGATTCACCCAGCTCCTGTGTCATGTAGGCGGAGGTTAGGTCCAACTTGGTAAACGACTTCCCCCCTCGTTAACGTTGCAAACAGGTCATCCACCTTGGGTAGCGGGTACTGATCTTGTAACGAGACTCGGTTGATCGTTACCTTGTAGTCTCCGCAGATTCTGACCGTGCCATCGCTTTTCAACTCCGGAACAATCGGACTGGCCCACTTGTTGAACTCGACTGGCAATATGATTCCCTCTCGTTGAAGTCTGTCCAGCTCGATCTCGACTTTCTCCCTCATCATATATGGAACTGCTCAAGCCTTATGATGAACGGGCCTTGCATCGGGGACTAGATGGATCTGCACCTTGGCGCCTGTGAAGTTGCCGATGCCTGGTTCAAATAGCAACGGAAACTTGCTCAGCACTTGGGCGCATGAGGCATCATCCACTGAAGATAGTGCTTTGATGTCATCCCAGTTCCATTGGATCTTTCCTAGCCAGCTTCTGCCGAATAGCATTGGGCCATTGTCTGGTACAATCCACAGTGATAAATCATGCACAGCTCCATTGTACGATACCTTAACTGCCGCACTGCCAATGACTGGTCTGAGCTCTTTGGTTTAGGTGCGCAGCTTTGTCTGAATCGGGCTCAGTTTGGGCCTCTCTGCCTTGTTACCCCACAGTTTCTCAAAAGCCTTCTGGCTCATAATTGACTGACTCGCCCCCGTGTCCAACTCCATTGATATCGGAATACCGTTTGACTTGACTTTCAGTATGATAGGAGGGCTCTTGGTAGTGAAGATGTGTACCCCATACACTTCTTCCTCGGGTTGAGTTGCCTCTCTTGTTTGTTCTGCATGATCCACGTCGGATCGATCATCCTCTGCTGACTCTGCCATGTGGTGAGTCGCAGCACTCTTGCATATTCGCTGGAGGTGCCCCATTGTTTCGCAGCCTTTGCACATGTAGTGCTTGAATCGATAATTAACCCCGCAACGCCAAGATGGTGCTAATGGATTTGCATTCACGCCCGATGGCGGACTCTGAGTCATCCTAGGTCTTGCAGCTGCAGACTTGTAGGCCCTGCCATATGCAGTTCTGCGTGCTAGCAACGTTATTTTATGCATAGTACTTGCCGGTGAGCTTCGATGCTGGGAAGATATCGGTCTGGTATTATTGCTCGTGGATATGAATGCCTGGGCTATTGTGATGGCCTTGCTCAGGTCTAGGGATTCGGCGGACAGCAGCTTGCGAAGAATGACTTCGTGGCCGATGCCAAGCACAAAAAGGACCCGCAGCATTTCCCCTTAAAATCCAGCAAATTCGCAAGTTCCCGCAAGGCGTCTCAGGTTGGCGACATAACTCGCCTTGTCCTGGCTCTCGGAGCGGTGGTGCATGTAGAAGCGATACCTGGCCATTAAGACGCTCTCCTTCAGCTTGAGGTGGTTCCAAACCAGCATTCACAACTCTGTATATGTCTTCTCTGCTGTGCTTGCAGATTCTTGATGAGGCTGTATATTATGGACCCACACACGGTGAGGAGAATCGCCTGAGCTTGATCGCTTTATCGTCCCCATCCAGCTCATTGGCCACGAAGTACTGGTCGAGATGCTCAACGAAGGCCTCCCAATCATCACCCTCTACAAATCTCTCTAAATAACAATGGCAGCCATGACCACGTGAAAGTTCGTAATCTGTTACTTATTGCCAATTGTTAAATATGGAAGAACTCCACAAGACTGAATACTGTGAGCTAAAACTGATGTGACCTTAGTCTCTTTAATACAACACCAGAGTTCCTCCACAGCATGGCAGACAACCTTTTATACTCCCTTGCACGAGGTGTGCAGATGACCCTTGGGCCGCCAACAGTTGCGCCCTCTGGTGGCAAGTTTTACATAGTTACAATGTTTACGTACATAACAGGCCGCCTGAGGAAAAGAGTATTTGAAGACCAGGCCTTCAAAACTGTTGCCAAGCTCATGGTCTACAGGGTTGTAGTAATACCCGCCCTCCTGTATGGCTCAGAGACATGGGCCATGTAGACACCCCAAGAGAAATACCACCAACGATGTCTCCACAAGATCCTACAAATCCCCTGGGAGGACAGATGCACCAACATTAGCGTCCTCGTCCAGGCTAACATCCCCAGCATTGAAGCACTGACCACACTTGATCCGCTCCACTGGGCAGGCCACATAGTTCGCATGCTAGACACGAGACTCCCAAAGCAAGCGCTCTACTCGGAACTCGTCCACGGCAAATGAGCCAAAGGTGGGAAGCGGAAATGTTACAAGGACACCCTCCAAGCTCCCTGATAAAGTGCGACATTCCCACTGACACCTGGGAGTCCCTGGCCAAAGACCACCCTAAGTGGAGGAAGTGCATCCGGGAGGGTGCTGAGCTCCTTGAGTCTTGTCGTCGAGAGCATGCAGAAATCAACCGCAGGCAGCGGAAGGAGCATGCGGCAAACCAGACTCCACGCCCACCTTTTTCTTTACATAAAAAACATAAACATAAGAATTAGGAACAGGAGTAGGCCATCTAGCCCCTCGAGCCTGCTCCGCCATTCAACAAGATCATGGCTGATCTAGCCGTGGACTCAGCTCCACTTACCCGCCCGCTCCCCGTAACCCTTAATTCCCTTATTGGTTAAAAATTTATCTCTCTGTGATTTGAATACATTCAATGAGCTAGCCTCAACTGCTTCCTTGGGCAGAGAATTCCACAGATTCACAACCCTCTGGGAGAAGAAATTCCTTCTCAACTCGGTTTTAAATTGGCTCCCCCGTATTTTGAGGCTGTGCCCCCCTAGTTCTAGTCTCCTCGACCAGTGGAAACAACCTCTCTGCCTCTATCTTGTCTATCCCTTTCATTATTTTAAATGCTTCTATAAGATCACCCCTCATCCTTTTGAACTCCAACGAGTAAAGACCCAGTTTACTTAACCACTGTCTGTCCCACCTGTGACAGAGACTGTAGTTCTCGTATTGGACTGTACAGCCACCTAAGAACTCATGCTAAGAGTGGAAGCAAGTCTTCCTCGATTCCGAGGGACTGTCTATGATGATGATGATTTCAGTACTGAGTCCTTTTGAGTCTCATCTGCAATCTCAGTTGCGTTCACGGGAATGTCTTTGTCAACTCCACCCAGCATGAATATAGCACCTTCACACCCAAAAAGCGAGTCCTCATGTGGCAACCTGGACAGGGCATCTGCGATTGTGTTCACTTTGAAGTGCGATATTCAATCGTGCAATCATATTGTGACAACACTATCCAACGTCGCATTCTTGATGCGGCCATTACAGGGACAGCAGATGTGGGCCCCAATATTGCTGGAAACCGTTTGTGTTCATTTATCAGGGTAAACTTTCTGCCAGTCAGGAACTGTTGGAATTTCTTGATTCCAAACACTATGGTGAGCGCTTCCTTTCCAATTTGCGCATAGTTTCTTTTGCTCTTTGTGAGGGTTCACAAATGTGAACACAATTGGTTTCTCTTGGCCGTCATCTGATACGAGGCTTATGACAGCTCCCCAACCATAACTGGAAGCATCACATGCTAACTTAAGCTCACGCTCTGTGTCGTAGTGCAAAAATAGAGTATCACTAGAGAGACTTCTTTTACAAGCGTCGTAAGCTTCCTGTTGCGCTTTCGTCCACTTCTACTGGTCATCCTTCTTGAGGAGCTCGGGCAATGGAGTTAACATGGTCACTAACTCGGGTAAGAAACATGAATAGTACTGGACCATTCCAAGGAAAGATCTTAACTCAGACACATTCTGTGGCTTTGGAGCATTGATGACTGCATCAACCTTTTCCTTCACTGGTTGCAAGCCATTTGCATCAACTTTCAGACCAAGTTACACAACCTTGTGTTGCATAAAAGCACATTTGCTCCTTTTCAATTTGACATTGAGGGAATTCAACCTTTAAAGCACTAAATCTAACACACAAATTTTCTTCCTCACTGTTTGTTGCGATCAACACATCGTCTTGATTGCATAAGCAATTTGGAACGCCTTGAAAAATGTTATTTATTGTACCCTGGAAGATTTTGGGGGATGGCTTACACCATACGGCAGCTTGGTGTACGAGTACAGTTCCTTGTGTGTGTTGACAGTGCGATACTGTTGACTCTCTGTCAAAATTCAACTGAGCATAAGCTTGGCGAAAACCTTTGACCCTGAGAGTGCTGCATACAAATTTTGTGATGTAGGTAACATGTACTGCTCATTGTCAACTGCTTGGTTGATAGTAATTTTGTAGTCACCGCACAAGTGTACAGTTTTGTCTGTTTTGGGCACTACCGCAATCCGGGTAGCCCATTCACTTTTGCCAGTTTTTACAACACTCCATTCTCTCTGAGCTTCACTAGCTCTTCCTCCATCTGACTTTTCAAAGCATAGGGAACCGAGCTTGCCTTACAATATACAGGCTTCGTGTTGGAATTGATGTGGATCTGCGCGTCAAACCCAGTGATTGCCTCATAACTGTCTGTAAACAGGCTTTCGTACTTGTTCAGCATTGTGTTGAGTTGCTTCTTTGAAGCATCTACACTGAAAACATTATTTCAGTCTAGTTTTCACCTTCTCAAGCAGTCTTTGCCCATGAGAGTTGACCTGTTGATGTAGCTCGCTACAATAATAGGCAGCTTTACTGACTGCCCATTGTGTTTGAACTGTACATTCCATTTGTCCATATGTTTCTAGGATTTCTCCAGAGTAGGTTTTTAACTCTACGGTATTCTTTATAAGTGGTACTTGATTAAACTTACTCTCATATGTGTCCTTACTCAAGATAGAGCAGTCCACCATCGTGTCAATACAAATATCAATATATTGCTCATTGATCAAAAGTTTTGTATGGCAGTCTTTCTCACGACTGCTGGCACTACCGCAGCTGGCATAGATACTGTAGATGCCTAGTTTTTCAACATCAGGTATGTTCACTTCAGTGTTGTGAACTCCTCCCTTTCGTGGTCGCTTTGCATTGCCACTAGAATGGTTCTTATTTTCTACTTTAGATCTAGCTCTGCAAGCTTTGAAATATGGCCTTGCTTCTGGCAGTGAAAACACTTTCCATTTCTGTATTGGCAGGACTGTGGTGAGTGATTTCCATTGCAATGATAACAATTCACTGAACTGCTCTCACTGACATGCTTTCGACTCGGTCTTACAGCTTTATGTTTGGCGGTGACTTTGTAAATGAACACCTCAGCTGCACTAGTCACTTTAGTTAGACAGAGCTCCCTAGCATTCTTAGACACCATCTCCATAGGGCAATTTTGCATTCTATGTCAAACGTTAGGTTCAGAGTGTTCAGTAACTTGGACTGTGTGCTCTCATCCACCAGTCCACACACAAACTTAACTCGCAACGCACGATCCAAAAAAGTGCCGAAGTTACAATGCAAAGACACATTCATAAGAGCTACAATGTGCTCACTGATGGTTTCACTTTTTTTTTTTTGGTTTCTGGTACCAAACTTATAGTTCTCAGATATTTCTTTGGGTCGAAATGATCCTCAAGCTTCTCGACAATAGAAAAGGAGGAGAGGTAGCCCTGATAATAAAGGATGGGATAAAAACAGTAGAGAAAAGGATCTTAGCTTGGAAAATCAAGAAGTACAATCAGTTTGGGTGGAGCTAAGAAACAGCAAGGGGAAGAAAACATAGGTGGGAGTTATTTATAGGACCCTAAACAGTAGTGGTAATGTAGGGCAGAGTATAAATCGGGAAATTAGAGGTGCACGTAACAAAGGTAATACAATAATCATGGGGCATTTTAATCTACATATTGACTGGGCAAACCAAATTTGCAGTAATAGTGTGGAGGCCGAATTCATGGAATGTATACAAGATGATTTTCTAGATCAGTATGTGGAAGAACCAACTAGAGAACAAGTTATTTAGATCTAGTATTGTGCAACTTGAAATGATTAATTAATAACCTTGTTGGAAAGGGGCCCTTAGGGAAGAGTGATCATAATATAATAGAATTTTACATTAAGTTTGAAAGTGATTTAGTTAAATCCAAAGCTTGGGTCGTAAATCTAAACAAAGGAAACTACGTAAGTATAAGGGGAGAGTTAGCTAAGGTAGATTGGGAAACTACATTAAAAAGTACGACGGTAAACAAGCAATTGCTAGCATTTAAAGAGTTAATACATAATTTACAACAAACATACATTTCTTTAAGGCACAAAACCCCACAGGACAAGTGGTCCATCCGTGGCTAACAAGAGAAGTTAAAGATACTATTACATCAAAGGAAAGGACTTATAATGTTGCCAAAAAGAGCAGTAAGCCTGAGGATTTGGAGCATTTTAGAATTCAGCATAGGAGGACCAAGAAATTGATAAAGAAAGGGAAAATAGAATATGAGAGTAAACTAACGAGAGTCACAAAAACAGATTGTAAAAGCTTCTATAGGTATGTAAAAAGGAAAAGATTAGTGAAAATAAATGTGGGTCCTCCTGCAGGCTGAGACCGAAAAAATTATAATGTGGAATCAGGAAATGGCAGAGAAATTAAACAAATACTTAGTGACTGTCTTCACGGAGGAAGACACGATAAACCTCCCGGAAATAGTGGAGTACCAAAGGTCTAGTGAGAATGAGGAACTGAAAGAAATTAGTATTAGTAAAAAATAGTACTGGAGAAATGAATGGGACTTAAAGCCGATAAATCCCTTGGACCTGATGGCCTACATCTTAGGGTTTTGAAAGAGGTGGCTACAGAGATAACGGATGTATTGGTCGTCATCTTATAAAAATTCCATAGATTCTAGAATTGTTCCTGCAGATTGTAAGTTAGCTAATGTAACCCCATTATTTAAGATAGGAGGGAGAGAGAAAACAAGGAACTACAGACCAGTTAGCCTGACATCAGTAGTAGGAAAAATGCTAGAATCTATTATTAAGAACGTAGTAACAGGGCACTTAGAAAATAATAATAGGATTGGACAGAGTCAACAGGGATTTATGAAAGGGAAATCATGTTTGACAAATCTGTGAGAGTTTTTTGAGGTTGTAACTAGCAGAATTGATAAGGAGGAACCAGTGGTTGTGGTGTATTTGGATTTTCAGAAGGCATTCGATAAGGTGTCACACAAGAGGTTATTAAACAAAATTAGAGCTCATGGGATTGGAGGTAATATACTGGCATAAATTAAGGATTAGTTAATGGACAGAAAACAGAGAGTAGGAATAAACAGGTCATTTTCAGGTTGGCAGGCTGTAACTAGTGGGGTACTGCAAGGATTGATGCTTGGGCCCCAGCTATCCACAATCTATATCAATGATTTGGTTGAGGGGACCAAATGTAATATATCCAAGTTTGCTGATGATACAAAACTAGGTGGGAATGTAAGTTGTGAGGAGGATACAAAGAGGCTTCAAGGGGATATAGTCAGGCTAAGTGAGTGGGCAAGAACATG
This sequence comes from Pristiophorus japonicus, assembly GCF_044704955.1. NCBI lineage: Eukaryota > Metazoa > Chordata > Chondrichthyes > Pristiophoridae > Pristiophorus > Pristiophorus japonicus. The sequence goes on from NC_091983.1 coordinate 149,950,364, forward strand.
GCAAATGAAATATAATGTGGAGAAATGCAAAGTTATCCACTTTGGTAGGAAAAATAGAAAAGCAGAGTATTTTTTAAATGGTGAGAGATTGGGAAATGTTGGTGTTCAGAGGGACCTGGGTGTCCTTGTTCATGAATCATTGAAAGTTAACATGTAGGTACAGCAATCAATTAAAAAAGCAATGATATGTTGATCTTTATTACAAGAGGATTTGAGTATAAGAGTAAAGAGGTCTTACCGCAATTATATAGAGCCCTGGTGAGACCGCACCTGGAGTATTGTGTACAGTTTTGGTCTCCTTACCTAAGGAAGGATATACTTGCCATTGAGGGAGTGCAACGAAGGTTCACCAGGCATATTCCTGGGATGGAGGGATTGCTCTATGGGGAGAGATTGAGTAGATTAGGCCTATAGTCTCTAGAGTTCAGAAGAATGAGATGTGATCTCATTGAAACATACAAAATTCTTACAGGGCTCGACAGGGTAGTTTCAGGGTGGACATTTCCCATGGCTGGGGAGTCTAGAACCAGGGGTCACAGTCTCAGAATAAGGGGTCGGCCATTTAAGACTGAGATGAGGAGAAATGTCTTCACTCAGAGGGTGGTGAATCTTTGGAATTCTCTGCTCCATAGGGCTGTGGAGGCTCTGTCTTTGAGTATATTCAAGACAGAGATCACTATATTTTTGGATATTAAGGGAATCAAGTGATATGCGGATAGTGCAGGAAAATGGATTTGAGTAGATCAGCCATGATCTCATTGAATGGTGGAGCAGGTTCGAGGGGCTGAATGGCCTTCTCCTGCTCCTAATTCGTATGTTCTTAAACGATGCATCCTTCACTTTCCCTAGCATGAGTAGGTTTGTCAATGCTCCAAAGATATCTGGCCTGATCTCCGTTTGAAAAATTGCCTTTTTCCATTCACAAATTACTTTATTTGGAGCTTGAACATTCTCATCCGTACCTTTGGTCTCAATAATCTTATTGGCCCTAAAAAAAAATCTCCAACTACTCAATGTAAGAACTGAATGGTTCGTGAGTTCGGTCATACATGCCGAGGCTTCCGATGAATCCTATAGGTGCGGCCATGATTGTCCCTATCCCGTCGAACAGTGACCCAGCACACTACCTGTGTACCTATGCGAATCAACGCTGCTGCTGCTGTGTATACATACCCACGAAGGCAAAGCACAGATGATTCTGCACGAGCATTAATGGTAAAACGTCACAAAAATTCAGTTTATGTGTCACAAATTCACCTTAAACTTGTCTATTCGAAGATTGTACACTGTGTCCTTCCATGATCCCTAAAAATGGCTTTGGGAGCCCACTCTCATCACCAAAATGTAATATAATTGGGTAGAGCAAATGAAGGACAGAGAGACGATGAGTTGCGAGTCCATGTGCTTGTTTTACTAGTGAACTGAACATGCTCATACTAAACCATGTTACAAACCATGTCACAAGCAATGTGATAATACAGTGACCAAAGCAAGATTGAAGAGATAGATATTGAGAATGCTTTTGAAGAATGGAAAAGACGTAGCAAAGCAGAGGGGCCTAGGTAGAATGTCCCCGATTGTGGGCTGAACTGGATGAAGGCTCTAAAGCCAAAAATGGAGCAAAGGTGGAGCCAATGTAAAGGAAGCCAGAATTAGAATAGTGACGATTGCAGTGATAGGGAAAGTTGAGGCCACAACAGATTTATAGATGAGGACATGTGTAATATATAGCTCCATCTAGTGGACTACTGCGGTAATGCAGCCATTGCTGTAAATACAATAAAGGCATCAGGTGACAGGTCACCTCATAAGTTCCTGTGTTAAGAGCCATCTTGTAAAGTCTGGTCATCGAGAATATACCACATTGACGATGTAGGATCAGATTCCGCGATACTCTAGCTAAAATTTTTGTTGGTGGATGATTCCAGCCAAACAACAGAGAGACTGGAGAGATCCTTTGTGTTTGCAGAACAGCTAAAATCCAAGGTAAATTACAAGCACACTTGGCTGAACTGAAGAATCCAAATGGCTGCACCTATGGGAATAATAGGGCACTTGGGTGCATTTCAATGCAACTGAGAGACTTTTGGAGTGTATGTGGAATGGCTAGAAATGTTTTTGACCACAAATAGTATCATTGAAGTCCCCGATGATGAAACCCGTAACCGGGCTATTTCCATGACTGAAGCAGGCCCCGAGGTGTATGAAACTCTGAAAAATGTGCTTGTTCTCATCAAACCAAAGGACACATCACTTACGGAGATTCTAAGCAAGTTAGAACAGCACTACAGTCCTGAGCTCTTGGAAATTGCTGAAAATTATCGCTCTGGAATACGAGATCAGTAACTGACAAGCATATCAGTGAGTATGTTGTAGCATTAAAAAAGCTATCCATTCACTGTCATTTTGGAAACTTTCAGGACCGAGCATTGCGTGACCGCTTTGCTTGTGAGATGAAGAATGAAGCAATCAGAAAAATGTTGTTGACAACTCTGAATTTGACTTTGGAATTAGCTTGTCTGACAGCTATGTCAATGGATATGGCCGACCAATATTCCCGAGAATTTCCATTTCCAGTCATCAGACAACTGAGATGAATCACCTGCAGGTTAAAAGTAAAAGGCAATTGGGCCCCAAGGCCTCAACAACTGGCAATAGTAACAGCGCATTAAAGTCATGCTACCAGTGCCTGGGACAATACATAACTCAAAGTTGTCCATATGTGAAGGCAGAGTATTTCTTCTGCAGGAAAACTGGACATCTTCCGAAGGCATGCCGACTGAAAGGTAAACCAACTTTCAAAGCTATAAGTAGAGACTGCATAGCATGGAAGAAAAGCAACAGGATGGAGATGCACGTCATCGGGAGCATGAGGGTATCTAACAGTGATTCAAAAAATATAATCCAAGTATACGGTGCAAGAACGTAGATACCCATGGAAATCGACACTGGGTGCATCCGTGATCGTAGTACCAGAATTGCTACATCTTGACAAGTTAAGTGATTTTTCATTGGAAAAGTCGAAGATAGAGCTGCGAGGCTACTCAGGAAAGAACATTCCTGTAGTAGGATGTATCACTGTACTGGTGAAATACTCGTATCAAAGCTTGCCTCTCAGTAATGGTAGGAGACAAGCCTGCCTTACTAGGTAGAAATTGGTTGGGATCACTGAAGCGGATTGGAATGAAATTTTTTGTGTTGAAATGAGATTTGCATCGAAGGATGATGTCATCAAGAAGTATCTGAAGGTGTTCTGTGAAACAGGCAGTCCGATCCAAGGCTTCAAGACGAGTGTCAGGGTCCAGAAGGATGCTAGATCAGTTTACTGCAAGCCACGTCTCATACAATATGCACTCAAGGAGAAAGTTGAGCAAGAACTAAAAAGACTAGAGACTGAGAACATTATCTCTAAGATAGATCGATGTAATTGGCCTACACCCATTGTTGTTGTCCCTAAGTCAGATGTTAAGGTAAGGTTGTGTGGCGATTATAAAGTAGCCGTCAACCAGGATCTAGAGGGTAATCTCTCCAATACATTGCCAAATGTAGAAGATTTGTTCATAACACTGACAGGTGGTCAGATCATCTCAAAGTTAGATCTTACAAATGCCTATTTACAACTTGAGCTATATGAGGAGTCCAAGTGATGCTTGACGATAAATACTCATCTAGGACTATATCAATTTAATAGGCTACCATTTGGAGTGTCTTCTGCTCCCGTCATATTCCAAGGGGTGATGAACCAGATTTTGCAAGGCATTGAAGGGGTAGTATGTTATTTAGATGACATAGTCATTTCAGCATCAAACAGGCAAACCACAATAACGTTTTGAATGAAGTGCTCAAATGGCGAGAGAAGCACAGAGTACGAGTGATTGCTCGCAAGTGTGAGTTATTTAAAAATTCAGTGGAATTCTCAGGGCACAGAGTAGACAAAGATGGTTTGCATCCAACCAAGGGAAAGCTGAATGCAATTAGAAATGCACCCACTCTCAAAAATGTCACTGAACTTTGATCATTTTTGGGACTTCTGAACTATTATGGGAAGTTCCTACCAAATTTGGCTACAGTGTTACATCCACTGAATGAACTGTTGAAAAAACAGGTCCATTGGAAGTGGTCAGAAGAATGTGATGCAGCATTCAAAGAGTGTAAAAGCCAGTTGGTAGAGAGTACCTTGTTAGTTCACTATGACGTATCCAAGAAGATGTGATGCCGCTCCAAATGGAGTTAGAGCAGTGATCACTCATGTACTACATAGTGGGGAGGAGAGACCAATTGCTTTTGATTCACGCACTCTCAGTGCCAGTAAGCGTAATTATGCGCAAATCGAAAAGGAAACTTTGGCTTTAATTTTTGGGGTCAAGAATTTCCACAAATACTTGTATGGTTATATGTTTACCATCGTTACGGACCATAAGCTCCTGACAGCAATTCCCCATCCAAAGTTCCCAGTTCCAACCTTAGCTGCAGTCCGAATGCAGAGATGGGCTTTTATTTTGTCAGCATATATGTATGACATTGAGTACAGATGATCAGTTGATCACAGTAATGCTGATGCTATGTCTAGGCTGCCATCCCCATCACAAGTTACACCCGATAGGGAAGAAGTGTTCTATTTTTCATACATTGCTGAACTGCCAGTCACAGCTGAAGAGATTGGGAGAGCAACCAAATGTGACCCAGTTATGTCAAAGGTGTATGATTACATAGCAAATGGCTGGCTAAACCAAGTATCAGAGAAAGATATTCATGGAAACATAGAAACATAGAAAATAGGTGCAGGAGTACACCATTCAGCCCTTCGAGCCTGCACCACCATTCAGTAAGATCATGGCTGATCATTCACCTCAGCACTCCTTTCCTGCTTTCTCTCCATACTCCTTGATTCCTTTAGCCGTAAGGGCCATATCTAACTCCCTCTTGAACATATCAAATGAACTGGCATCAACAACTCTCTGCGGTAGAGAATTCCAGAGGTTAACAACTCTCTGAGTGAAGAAGTTTCTCCTCATCTCAGTCCTAAATGGCTTACCCCTTATCCTTAGACTGTAACCCCTGGTTCTGGACTTCCCCAACATCGGGAACATTCTTCCTACATCTAACCTGTCCAGTCCCATCAGAATTTTATATGTTTTTATGAGATTCCCTCTCATTCTTCTAAACTCCAGTGAATACAGACCCAGTCGATCCAGTCTCTCCTCATATGTCAGTCCTGCCATCCCGGGAATCAATCTGGTGAACCTTCGCTGCACTCCCTCAATAGCAGGTCTCGTTGCACCTCCCCTTTCCTAATCTGCCGCCATTCAGATAATATGCTGCCTTCATGTTTTTGCCACCAAAGTGGATAACCTGACATTTATCCACATTATACTGCATCTGCCATACATTTGCCCACTCACCTAACCTGTCCAAGTCACCCTGCAACCTCTTAGTATCCTCCTCACAGCTCACAACGCCACCCAGCTTAGTGTCGTCTGCAAACTTGGAGATATTACACTCAATTCCTTCTTCTAAATCATTGATGTTGTAGTGTATGTAGGCACCTTTAGTAATGACTCCACGAGGCAGGGTATGATACTTAGTGTGTAGACCTGTAGTCCTTTATTAGCAACTCCTGAGTGAGGACAACAAGCTGTGTGTTCCTTTTTATATTGGGTTACCTGCAGTGTGCAGGTAACCCTTAGGCCTCCAGCAGCTGTACCCTCTGGTGTACAGGCAAGGTGTGTACAGTGTAAGGGTAAATTCAGTGTTGCATAACAGTGTTACAGACATCACACAGTAAACAGACATGCATACACAACAGATGTATATTGTAAATTGCTGGGGTCCCAGCACTGAGCCCTGCGGCACCCAGTCACTGCCTGCCATTCTGAGAAGGACCCGTTTATCCCTACTCTCTGCTTCCTGTCTGCCAACCAGTTCTCTATCCATGTCAGTACACTACCCCCAATACCGTGTGTTTTAATTTTGCACACCAATCTTTTGTGTGGGACCTTGTCAAAAGCCTTTTGAAAGTCCAAATACACCATATCCACTGGTTCTCCCTTGTCTACTCTACGAGATACATCCTCAAAAAATTCGAGAAGATTTGTCAAGCATGATTTCCCTTTCATAAATCCATGCTGACTTGGACCGATCCTGTCACTGCTTTCCAAATGCACTGCTATTTCATATTTAATAATTGATTCCAACATTTTCCCCGCTATTGATGTCAGGCTAACCAGCCTATGATTCCCCGTTTTCTCTCTCCCTCCTTTTTAAAAAAGTGGTGTTACATTAATTATCCTCCAGTCCATAGGAACTGATCCAAAGTCGATAGGCTGTTGGAAAATGATCACCACTATTTCTCGGGCCGCTTCCTTAAGTACTCTAGGATGTAGCCTATCAGGCCCTGGGGATTTATCGGCCTTCAATCCCATCAATTTCCCAACACAATTTCCTGACAAATAAGGATTTCCTTCAATTCCTCCTTCTCGCTAGACCCTCAGTCCCTTAGTATTTCCGGAAGGTTATATGTGTCTTCCTTCGTGAAGACAGAACCAAAGTATTTGTTCAATTGGTCTGCCATTTCTTTGTCCCCATTATAAATTCACCTGATTCTGACTGCAAGGGATCTACGTTTGTCTTCACTAATCTTTTTCTCTTCACATATCTATAGAAGCTTTTGCAGTCAGTTTTTATGTTCCCAGCAAGCTTCCACTCGTACTCTATTTTCCCCCTCCTAATTAAACCCTTTGTCCTCCTCTGCTGATTTCTAAATTTCTCCCAGTCCTCAGGTTTGCTGCTTTTTCTGGCCAATTTATATGTCTCTTCCTTGGATTTAACACTATCCTTAATTTCCCTTGTTAGCCACGGTTGAGCCACTTTTCCCGTTTTGTTTTTATTCCTGACAGGGATGTACAATTGTTGAAGTTCACCCATGTGATCTTTAAATGTCTGCCATTGCCTATCCACCATCAACCCTTTAAGTATCATTCGCCAGTCTATTCTAACCAATTCACGTCTCATACCATTGAAGTTACCTTTCCTTAAGTTCAGGACCCTAGTCTCTGAATTAATTGTGTCACTCTCCATCTTAATAAAGAATTCTACCATATTATGGTCACTCTTCCCCAAGGGGCCTCACACAACAAGATTGCTAATTAGTCCTTTCTCATTACACATCACCCAGTCTAGGATGGCCAGCCCTCTAGTTGGTTCCTCGACATATTGGTCTAGAAAACCATCCCTAATACACTCCAGGAAATCCTCCTCCACCGTATTGCTACCAATTTGGTTAGCCCAATCTATATGTAGATTAATGTCGCCATATTTGGTCCATACTTTGTTCATAGGAGTGAATTATCAGTGGGTAAAGATTGCATCATGGGGGGGGGGGGGCGGCTGGGCGGATGCAGGAGTAATTATTCCTGATAAATTCAGGTCCAAATTATTAGGAGATCTTATGACCAGCACCTGGGAATGTGATTGACCAAGAGTTTTGCACACAGTTACTTTTGGTGGCCAGGTCTAGATAAAGATGGTCTAGAATTTCCAATGCTTCATCGCTTGGTTTCTCGGTAGTATTGGCCGTTGTCGGTGAGAAGAAGGTCGACGAAACATTCCCCAGCTGAGTTCCGCTGGCGGTTTCGAAGTACCGCTGGGGAGCGGACCGCGGCGTGCACCGTCCATAGATCGCCATGGTGCGATTTTTGGCTCAGCGGTGACCCGTAGGTAAGTTGAAAAAAAATGCCAATAAGAATCAGCGGAGCTGGGTGGTAAGTAGCCCTGAAGAAAAAGGTAAATAATTTTTTTTTTACTAATTATTTTAAAATTCTCTTGTAGTGATTTGTGAAAAGTGTCCTGAGAATGTTTTTATGATTTTTTTATTTCATGTTTTTTGAAAAAATATATTTTGTGTTTTCTCTTCTTAGGCCCAACCTGCAGCCTCGGTGTAAATTTCTTAATTATCAGCCATTTTTTTTAAGAGCCGCCCAATCAGCCCCATTGGGGTGTAATGCCCATTTTTTTCGCTGGGCGGATTTTTTTCTTTTTTGGGGGGAATTTTTCACCGGCGATAATTTTGGGAATCTTAGCGTTATTTTGGGTGGCAATTGGAAGCTGGCGGATTGATTGGAAATTCTAGCCCATAGAGTACATCTTTAGTCAGTGTACAACATATCAATCGCTAAGCAAGAAACCACCATCAGTACCATTACAGCCATGGAAATGGCCTCCCAGGGTGTGATAAAGGTTACATATAGATTTTGCTGAGCTAGAAGGACAGCAATTGTTCATTGTGATTGATAGCCATTCGAAGTGGGTAGAGGTGTTTCCCTTGCAGAAAATAACACATAAAACATGAGACAATTTGATTATTTTCTTCCTATGGCCTCCAAGAAGAAATTGTGTCTGATAATGGGCTACAATATTGTTCAGAAGAATTTGCACAGTTCATGAGCAAAAATGGTGTGAAACATACCAAGGTTCCACCATAACACCCTGCTTCAAATGGTGCAGCAGAGTGCACAGTCCAAATTGTAAAATGGGCCCTCATCAAATAAATGTTGGATCCAAATCCAAAGAAACAACAGTTGTCATTGAACCACAAATTGGCAAATTTTCTAATCACTTATCGTAATACTCGTACAAATACCAGCAGAGTTGTTTCTCAAACGACAGCCATGAACTAGGTTCTCGTTGTTAAAGCCAAACTTAGCACAGTCAGTAGAAGAGAAACAATTAAGACAGAAAGAGAATCATGATAGAGGTAGAGTAAGAGAGAAGTGTGAAATTAAATCAGAAGGTGAGAGTGAAGAACCATCAGAAGAGTGGTGAAGATATGTTGTCCTCGTTCAGATTTGGTCAAGATGTTTGATCGTGGACAGGTTAGGTTTGTTCACATTGATTATGGGGCAGAAATCCCGGCCTCCCCGGGTCCATACTGAGCATCTACGGACCCGGGAAGGCATCGCAAAAGCCGGTTTTCAGCGTGCAATGCGCATGTGCTGAAAACCAACTTTTCCGATCTGTCAAGCTGGAGCTTGACAGATCTTCCGCATCTCGGGATCAAGGACATTTGCATGGGCAAGATTGCAGGATTTACCCATATCTTGCCCAGCGGATTTCCTGAAAACTTTTGCACCTGATAAAAGCAGGCGCATAGCCTACTTTTACAGGCAAGAGTTTTAAAACACACAAAAACATTGTGGAATAACATTTTAAAAACACATTTTAATGTTAAAAACACTTTTTAAAAAATTGGAAAAATATATATTTTTAAAATACATAAATAACTTTAATTTAAATTATTAAAAATATGTTGTGCATTTTTTCTATCTTTTATTATTGGTTATGTGTGTTGGGGGCTGTTTCTCATTCAAAGTAATGGGAACGCCAATTTACGGAGTTCCATTATTATGAATGCGAATGTACTATACCTGATTGGCTGCCCAGAGCTATGTGACTCCAGCTCCAGACCTGCGCATGTCCTAATATGCACGCGCTGTGACACGGTCAGGGGAGGCCTCAGGATCAGGATCTTGTGTGGGAGCAGCAGCTTCAGGTAGGTGCGCTTCTTTTTTCTAGAATCCAGTCGAACGCCCATGGGAAGGAGAAACTGGAATTTCTGGGCCCATTTTTTACCTACAGATGTGGAAGGAGTTGAAAGTTGGAATGATTCGATTATTTCTGACTTATCAGATAATCTTATTACAAGTACAGTACCAGTACCAAATCCTACATCAAATGTACTAAAAACAAGTCCAAGAGAAAGTCAGAATTTAAGTCTGAGTCTGAGTCAGGCAGAGAAACAATCTGAAGTTGTAGAGAGTTCAATAGTTAAGGCAATAGTTAGGAATGACATTAGCTTGGATGATGTGGAATCTATATGGGTAGAGCTGCAGAACACCAAAGGGCAAAAAACGTTAGTGGGAGTTGTGTACAGACCTCCAAACAGTAGTAGTGATGTTGGGGAGGGCATCAAACAGGAAATTAGGGGTGCGTGCAATAAAGGTGCAGCAGTTATAATGGGTGACTTTAATATGCACATAGATTGGGCTAACCAAACTGGAAGCAATACGGTGGAGGAGGATTTTCTGGAGTGCATAAGGGATGGTTTTTTAGACCAATATGTCGAGGAACCAACTAGGGGGGAGGCCATCTTAGACTGGGTGTTATGTAATGAGAGAGGATTAATTAGCAATCTCGTTGTGCGAGGCCCCTTGGGGAAGAGTGACCATAATATGGTGGAATTCTGCATTGGGATGGAGAATGAAACGGTTAATTCAGAGACCATGGTCCAGAACTTAAAGAAGGCTAACTTTGAAGGTATGAGGCGTGAATTGGCTGGGATGGATTGGCGAATGATACTTAAGGGGTTGACTGTGGATGGGCAATGGCAGACATTTAGAGACCGCATGGATGAACTACAACAATTGTACATTCCTGTCTGGCATAGAAATAAAAAAGGGAAGGTGGCTCAACCGTGGCTATCAAGGGAAATCAGGGATAGTATTAAAGCCAAGGAAGTGGCATACAAATTGGGCAGAAATAGCAGCGAACCTGGGGACTGGGAGAAATTTAGAACTCAGCAGAGGAGGACAAAGGGTTTGATTAGGGCAGGGAAAATGGAGTATGAGAAGAAGTTTGCAGGGAACATTAAGACGGATTGCAAAAGTTTCTATAGATATGTAAAGAGAAAAAGGTTAGTAAAGACAAACGTAGGTCCCCTGCAGTCAGAATCAGGGGAAGTCATAACGGGGAACAAAGAAATGGTGGACCAATTGAACAAGTACTTTGGTTCGGTATTCACGAAGGAGGACACGAACAACCTTCCGGTTATAAAAGGGGTCGGGGGGTCTAGTAAGGAGGAGGAACTGAGGGAAATCCTTATTAGCCGGGAAATTGTGTTGGGGAAATTGATGGGATTGAAGGCCGATAAATCCCCAGGGCCTGATGGACTGCATCCCAGAGTACTTAAGGAGGTGGCCTTGGAAATAGTGGATGCGTTGACAGTCATTTTCCAACATTCCATTGACTCTGGATCAGTTCCTATGGAGTGGAGGGTAGCCAATGTAACCCCACTTTTTAAAAAAGGAGGGAGAGAGAAAACAGGGAATTATAGACCGGTCAGCCTGACATCGGTAGTGGGTAAAATGATGGAATCAATTATTAAGGATGTCATAGCAGTGCATTTGGAAAGAGGAGACATGATAGGTCCAAGTCAGCATGGATTTGTGAAAGGGAAATCATACTTGACAAATCTTCTGGAATTTTTTGAGGATGTTTCCAGTAGAGTGGATAAGGGAGAACCAGTTGATGTGGTATATTTGGACTTTCAGAAGGCGTTCGACAAGGTCCCACACAAGAGATTGATGTGCAAAGTTAGAGCACATGGGATTGGGGGTAGTGTACTGACATGGATTGAGAACTGGTTGTCAGACAGGAAGCAAAGAGTAGGAGTAAATGGGTACTTTTCAGAATGGCAGGCAGTGACTAGTGGGGTACCGCAAGGTTCTGTGCTCAAGGGGCCCCAGCTGTTTACACTGTACATTAATGATTTAGATGAGGGGATTAAATGTAGTATCTCCAAATTTGCGGATGACACTAAGTTGGGTGGCAGTGTGAGCTGCGAGGAGGATGCTGTGAGGCTGCAGAGCGACTTAGATAGGTTAGGTGAGTGGGCAAATGCATGGCAGATGAAGTATAATGTGGATAAATGTGAGGTTATCCACTTTGGTGGTAAAAACAGAGAGACAGACTATTATCTGAATGGTGACAGATTAGGAAAAGGGGAGGTGCAAAGAGACCTGGGTGTCATGGTACATCAGTCATTGAAGGTTGGCATGCAGGTGCAGCAGGCGGTTAAGAAAGCAAATGGCATGTTGGCCTTCATAGCGAGGGGATTTGAGTACAGGGGCAGGGAGTTGTTGCTACAGTTGTACAGGGCATTGGTGAGGCCACACCTGGAGTATTGTGTACAGTTTTGGTCTCCTAACCTGAGTAAGGACATTCTTGCTATTGAGGGAGTGCAGCGAAGGTTCACCAGACTGATTCCCGGGATGGCGGGACTGACCTATCAAGAAAGACTGGATCAACTGGGCTTGTATTCACTGGAGTTCAGAAGAATGAGAGGGGACCTCATAGAAACATTTAAAATTCTGACGGGGTTAGACAGGTTAGATGCAGGAAGAATGTTCCCAATGTTGGGGAAGTCCAGAACCAGAGGTCACAGTCTAAGGATAAGGGGTAAGCCATTTAGGACCGAGATGCGGAGGAACTTCTTCACCCAGAGAGTGGTGAACCTGTGGAATTCTCTACCACAGAAAGTTGTTGAGGCCAATTCACTAAATATATTCAAAAAGGAGTTAGATGAGGTCCTTACTACTAGGGGGATCAAGGGGTATGGCGAGAAAGCAGGAATGGGGTACTGAAGTTGAATGTTCAGCCATGAACTCATTGAATGGCGGTGCAGGCTAGAAGGGCCGAATGGCCTACTCCTGCACCTATTTTCTATGTTTCTATGTTTCTAAATATAGATCAAGGGCTACCCTTGGAGGAAACTCTCCTCAGGATCAGCCTAAAATGCGTCTAAGGTTGCCATCATTTTTGGGAAGTTCTTTTCGAGAGCGAAGGTATACTCTTCGAAATAGAAAACAAGTGGTTAAGTTTGATTTGTAAATATGGCAAAATAAGTCCATATCTTTTGTTATGTATGATGATTATTTTGTTGTGATTACTTGCTCATTAAGGAAGGAGAAATATAATTATATAGCTCCACCAGCAGATTGGAAAACTACAAATATAATGCCCCTATTTACAAAAGGAGGCAGACAAAAAGCAGGAAACTATAGGCCGGTTAGCCTAACATTTGTGGTTGCGAAAATGTTGGAGTCCATCATTAAAGAAGCAGTACAGGACATTTGGAAAAACATAATTCAGTCAGGCAGAGTCAGCATGGATTTATGACGGGGAAGTCATGTTTGACAAGTTTGCGAGAATTCTTTGAGGATGTAACGGACAGGGTGGGTAAAGGGGAGCCAGTGGATGTGGTGTATTTGGACTTCCAGAAGGCATTTGACAAGGTGCTACATAAAAGGTTACTGCACAAGATAAAAGTTCACGGGATTGGGGGATAATATATTAGCATGGATAGAGGATTGGCAAACTAACAGAAAACAGAGAGTCGAGATAAATGGATCATTCACGGATTGGCAATCAGTAACTAGTGGGGTGTCGCAGGGATCAGTGCTGGGACCGCAACTATTTACAATCTATATTCATGACTTGGAAGAAGGGACTGAGTGTAACATAGCCAAGTTTGCTGATGATACAAAGATGGGAGGAAAAGCAATGTGTGAGGAGGACACAAAAAACTTGCAAAAGGACATAGACAGACTAAGTGAGTGGGCAAAAATTTGGCAGATGGAGTATAATGTTGGAAAGTGTGAGGTTATGCACTTTGGCAGAAAAAAATCGAATAGCAAGTTATTATTTAAATGGAGAAAGATTGCAAAGTGCTGCAGTACAGCAGGACCTGGGAGTCCTGGTGTATGAAACACAAAAGGATAGTATGCAGGTTTAGCAAGTGATCAGGAAGGCCAATGGTATCTTGGCCTTTATTGCAAAGGGGATGGAGTATAAAAGCAGGGAAGTCTTACAACAGCTATATAAGGTATTGGTGAGGTCACACCTGGAATACTGCGTGCAGTTTCCGTTTCCATATTTACGAAAGGATATACTTGCTTTGGAGGCAGTTCAGAGAAGGTTCACTAGGTTAATTCCAAAGTTGAGGGAGTTGACTTATGAGGAAAGGTTGAGTAGGTTGGGCCTCTACTCATTGGAATTCAGAATAATGAGGAGTGATCTTATCGAAACGTATAAAATTATGAAGTGCTTGACAAGGTCGATACAGAGAGGATGTTTCCACTGATAGGGGAGACTGGAACTAATGGGCATAATCTTAGAATAAGGGGCTGCCCATTTAAAACTGAGATGAGGAGGAATTTCTTCTCTCATGAGGGTTGTAAATCTGTGGAATTCGCTGCCTCAGAGAGCTATAGAAGCTGGGACATTGAATAAATTTAAGACAAAAATAAACAGTTTCTTAACTGATAAGGGAATAACGGGTTATGGGGAGCGGGCAGGGAAGTGGACCTGAGTCCATGATCAGATCAGCCATGATCGTATTAAATGGTGGAGCAGGCTTGAGGGGCCATATGGCCTACTCCTGCTCGCATTTCTAATGTTCTTATGAACTACTGCTCCACCTAGTGGACTGCTGTCGTAATGCAGCCATTGCTGCAAATACAATAAAGGCATCAGGTGACATGTCACCTGATAAGAGCCATCTTGTAAAGTCTGTGTGTTGTGATGTCATAGAGAATATACCACAACATGGAATTTGAAATTAATCTTTAAATGGATAGCAAGCCAGTGAAGGTTGGTGAGCTCCGAACATTAGAGGCATAGAGCTGGATTTTTGGTTTTCTGCTGCCCGTAAGTACCCTGGAGAGGCGGCAATGGCGGCAGCAAACACTTCCGGGTGGGTGGCCAGCTTCCAGCACCCCGCAAGGAAATTCGGTGCCCATTTGGAGGGGCCGCAAAGCATTTCCGCCCGGAAGTGATGAGCTAGTGTGCTATGCCCTTGGTAGCGATACCAGCTCGATTTGTGGTTGCCGTAGCACTCTGTAGAGCACCCTAGTAGGAACGCCTGTGCAAGCAGCTGCAGTGAGGTAAGTAATGTTGACCTCAGGTAAGTGTGATTTTTTTTTGGGGCGATTTATGTTGTTGTGGCGTGAGTTATGTATTGGGAATGTTTTTGGTGCTTTTTGTCAGGTATCTTTTTCCCCCAGGCCTCTCTTACGGAGCTCTGAGGCCGGCTGTTTAACTTGGGATTTTCGCTTGCTCAGCCGGCCTAGCACCCTAAAAGAGGTGTGCAACGCCTCCCTTAGCGCTCCGCTCCAAACTCTGGGCCCAGCTGATGAATTTTGTGGCTGAGGACGCAAACCATTTCCTGGCGCAAACATTATCGCCCCGCTGCCATTACCATCCCGAAATGACCAGAACCGTAAATCTAGCCCATTTAATTTAGTAGAAGAGAGGATGTAGGTAGCAGAGTTTTGGACAAGCCGTAATTTGTAAAAGATAGAATTTGAGAGAATGGCAATGCATTGGAATATTGGATTTGGAGGTAACAAAGGCAGGGAGAAGCAACTCAGTTGTTAGGGACAAAGGTGCTATGGATGTTTTGTCTTGGTGGTGGCAAAGATGTGGGTCTAGAAATGTGGCTGTTTTCTGGGCACTCAATGGTATTCTAGGCATCCAATATAAGTGACAGGAAGATGCAGGATAGGTTTGCCCTGAGGCAGCCAGCTCTGGCTGCACTCAGGAAAATCAGGACTACATGCAGCCTAATAGTCAAAGCCAGCAGAGGCCTGATCTTCCATTGCACTTTGCTGGTGAGCTGTCTGTTGTTCTTTGCAGCTCGCCGGCTCCCTTGAAAGCAGGCCGAGGCCCAATATCGGGGTCATCTCGAGTCTCACCATTCAGGTGCAGGGATTGATCCCTGCATCCCTAAATGTCTTTGCCTTGGGGATTGAAGCTGACCTCAGAGTCAAACAAGGCACCAAGGTTATGCACTGTCTGGTGAGAGCAAGACTTTGAAACAAATGTTTAGTTCTGGTCTGAAATGTCCGCACCAGTTGTTTACTGCATTCCTCAACCTCTAACAATTATTCTCACTCTTATTGAGGCCTGTATGTGTATATGTGAGCTTTTGAACCTGGCTGTCTCCCCCTGGATTAAAACAAAAATCAAAACTGAATCATCGGGCTCAGGGGGTCTATAAGTGAATGTTTGTTCTCGTATTCTCACAAATATAATTAGATCAGGGGCCAGCAACATGGCTCATTGGTCCAGGCATTACCTAGTCTGAAAAGCATTTAATTACATTTGCTGGTAAAATGATTTCAGTGTCTCTACCTGTGTTATAGTGACATCTTGTTTACGGGTAGATTAAAATAAAATCCTAATTTAGTATGCCAGCACATAGTGTTAGGGCTGCATTATAATCTTAATGCTATTTCACAGCTGTGCAACAATTATAAATTTAGTTTTACACCATCAATGGATATCTAAAGACCCCATGAGTTGCAAACTCCAGAAGTTTAAGGTCCCGAAATCCATGAGGATAGAGAAGGCCAAAAGATTTATTTGTGCCTGGAGGTGGAGGCTGGAATTTGGAACAGAAATCGGTTGCGCCAGAATTCTGCCCTGTTTGCCCTGGCCTTTGAAATTCTGGTGAGGGGGGCATGGGCAGATCCTCTGCCCATCTTCCCCCTACTGCCCCATATCAGGAGATGGTGTTGGCAGGGGGTGGGGGGGGGGGAGTTCCTGATCTTCCCCAGGAAATTCTACCCTTTACAATCTTGAAAAGCCTAAATGGCTCTCATGCCAGCTGGGAGGTAGCATGAGTCCATTTGAAGCATTCTGAAATGACCTAGACCTTTACTAGATTGATGACATCAATCCCAGCTGGGATTGCTAACCTTGTCTGCAGGCAGGGTGACACCTTTTCTGGTACTAACAAATCTAGGCTGACACTCCAGTGCAGTGCTAAGGGAGCACTGTAATGTCGTAGGTGCCGTCTTTCAAGTGAAAAGCTAAACCAAGGCCCCATCTGCTTTCTCAAGTGGGCGTAAAAGATCCCATGGCACTATTTCGAAGAAGAGCAGGGGAGTTATCCCTGATGCCCTGGCCAATATTTATCCCTCAATCAACATAACAAAAAAACAGATTATCTGGTCATTATCACATTGCTGTTTGTGGGAGCTTGCTTGTGCGCAAATTGACTGCTGTGTTTCCTAGATTATGACAGTGATTACGCCAAAAGTACTTCATTGGCTGTAAAGCGTTTTGAGACAGTCCAATGGTCTTGAAAGGTGCTATATAAATCCAAGTCTTTTTTCTTTTTACTTGCATATTGTTAACTGAAGACTAAATGACCCTCTGATGAGAGTAAGCATTTTGTAGCAAATACACTCTACTGACTTCTCTTGTATTACTTTATTATTCTTTGAACGAGTATTCTAGAGGGTCTGGAACTGCAAGCAGCTAGTGATTACCACACCAACTTGAGTGTTTATTTGGGCATAACAATGAGTGATGTTGAGCCTTGGGGGAAACCACAGATGGAGTGGCCATGGGCTTCTCTCTTTACAAAAGCAGATCAACCTTTACGAGTTAATAGGCAGGTTGCAAATCTAGCCTATTCACCCGGAAAGTAGGAACATTGGGCCCAAGTTTCGGGCCGCGCCTAAAACGGCGCAGCCCGGAACTGGACGCCCGTTTTTCACGCCAGAAAGTGCGCCTAAAAAAAAATTACCTATTCTCCGGCTCCCTGCAGGCCCTCTCGAGCTGGGCGCGACGCAGCATAAGCAGTAGGGGGCGGAGCCAGGTCCCTGCGCTGAAAACAGTGCCGGGACCTCTGCACATGCGCGCTACAATGGGCGCGCATGTGCAGTAGCTCCAGACACCCAAAACTGTAGGAGGGGCCCGAAGCATGCAGCCCCTAGCCCTGGCCGAGTGGCTTCACTGGGGCTGCGTGGATAAGGCTCCTCCCACCCGACCAGACCCCCGCTCTCCCCCTTCCCCCCCCCCCCGGACCTCCGCGACTTGACCTCTGCTTCCCCCCACCACCCCCACCACCCCCCACAACGGCGACCCGACCCCCGCCCCCCACCCCAGCAACCCGACCTCCGCTCCTCCCCCCCCCCGGACCTCTGCGACTCTTCTCCCCCCCCCCCCCGGATCTCCGCGACCCCCCCACCCCCGAGACCCGACGCCACCTACCTGTAAATCCAGCCCGAAGTCTTGGCCCGGCCATTCAGCCTCCTTCTATCCCTTCCCTCCCTCCCTCCTCTCTCCTTCCCTCCCTCCCTCCGCTCTCCTTCCTTTCCTCCCTCCTCTATCCTTCCCTCCCTCCTCCTTCCCTCCCTCCCTCCTTTCTCCTTCCCTCCCTCCATCCTCTCTCCCTTCTCCCCCTCTACCCCCTTTTCCCTCCTTCCCCTTCTCCTCCCCCTTCTCCTCCCCCTTCTCCTCGCCCCTCCTCTCCTCCTCCCACCCCCCCACCTCCTCCCTCTCCCCCACCTCCTCCCTCCCCACCTCTTCCTCCTCCCCCACCCCCCCTCCTCCTCCCCCCCAGCTCCTCCCCCACCCCACTTCCTCCCCCCCCACCCTACCCCCCCTCCTCCTCCTCCTCCTCCCACCCCCCCACCTCCTCCCCCTCACCTCACCCCCTCCTCTACCTCCCACCCCCCTTCTCACCCTCCCCTCGCTGTCAGAAACACAGACACTGACAGACAGAGAGTGAAAGACACACACAGACAGAGAGATAGAGATACTGACAGAGACATACTGGGAGTCCTCCAACATCGTCCCAGCACGGTAAGTACAGTCGGTAAGTAGAAAATGTTTTATTTATTGATTTTTTAAAAATTTTTTATTTTGTATTAATTTTTTTTGATTGATTGATTAATTGGTTGATTTATTGATGTATTTATCATTTATTATTGATGATGGCTCTTTATTTGTAAAACTGAAGTGTTTAATGTTTGTAAACTTCCTTTTAAACCCCCCCCTCCATTCCCTACGCCTAATTTGTAACCTATGCCTGATTTTCTAAAGTGTAGACAAGGTTTTTTCGAACGTACAAAAATCTTCACTTACTCCATTCTAAGTTAGTTTGGAGTAAGTTTTCACTGCCTAAACTTTGAAAACAGGCGTAAGTGGCCGGACATGCCCCCTTTCGAAAAAAAATTCTGTTCTAACTGACTAGAACTGGAGCAAACTAAATGCCGAGAATTCAAATTTCTAAGATACTCCATTCTAAATCAGTTCCTCCAAAAAAACAGGAGCAACTCAGGCTGAAACTTAGCCCCATAGTGACCATAAAGAATGCTGAAGGAAAATTACCATTCTACTTTCACTTTCCAAAGATTTCTATGAACTAGTTTTGATTTGGTGTGTCTTCCACGGGATGTTGGAATCAGCTCTATCCAGCACTGAAACAAAATCAGATAGGCCACAATGGGCTTTTCTCAGTCAACAGATCCTTCCTGTTCCCAATCTGTCCTTGCATTGTAAATTCTCAAGCATGATCAATGTACTAATAACAAACAGCATATTCTTTTATGGAAGCAGTGGCAGGCATTACTAAGCAAATCTCTGATTCTTTTTATTAAACCTTCTTCCAGTGACAAACAAAACCAGGGCAGAATAGGTAAGTCCATGAAGAAACCAAAAACGTTGCCATTGAAATCTATTATCATCTTTAACTCATCATTACAACATCAGCTACAACAAGATTATCTTCATTTTCTTAACCATATAAGTTTGCTTGAAAAATGATATTCAGTTGTAAATCGGAACTCTTTCCCATCCCCGGTTACCCTTACCTCCACTAAATCATTACATGTGATTGTCGTACATTTATATGAATATTATTTTTGAGACACAGAAAACATATTTTTGTTATAGGTGCTCTGTGCACAGAGGCAGATTTCATAAAAGATTTGTATTTTTCCCTCAGGCTAACAGTCGCTCTTTCCATGTGAGTTTATCTAAAGCTCAGCTGTCTGTAGGCAAAGTGACAATTGAATAACTTTCGCACCTTTTATTTGCACTAACTTATCACATACCTTTTTTTAAGCAGAAGATGGCCATAAGCTATAATAACCGAAAACTGTTCAATCTATTGTGAGCCCTGCAGTGTAGAAGTAAGGGAGGGTGTGTATGTTGTCTATAAACTAATTGTTAATGGTAGATGCAGTATTAGATACACTACTAGAGGCCTTCAGTTTGAATCTCGGGCTTAACTGATACTCAAACTTGATAACTCTCTTTGGGAAAGTTTCAACAATTATTTGGCTGAATTGAGAAAAGAAAATTGGTAAAAAAGAATCCACTTTCCAGCAGCAAACTATCTCTTGGCTAATTATGGAGCAGCAGTCATAGTGTAGTCATAGGAGTTTACCAGAAAGAGAGGATGAGGGAATTAAAACAGAATTGAAATGAGATGGAAATAAAATAAATGTAAGAGGGCAATTGGACAAGAGGTGAGCTCCCTAAAAGAGGACTAAAGTTGAAGATAAACAAAAGATAGTTAATATATTAAACGATTATTTCTGCCAAGTATTCGCATAAGATGCAGGCAACACAGCCTCCCTAAATAGAGGTAATCTAAGTAGAAATAATGATTTAAATATAAATGGCAGGCTTAAAGGGGCTACAAAAAAATCCCTGGGGGATTGGTTGAGTGGGTTCGGGTGCAGGGGGGCCACATAGCAGGTCGTCATCAGGAACTCCATCAGCGCGTTCTTCACTGGGTGTTTAACGTAACTAGATCAATTGACTGAGTCATATGGGTTTCCCGGCCAATTAACTGGAGCAGGTCTGATGATGTCACGGATGACTCACCTTCAGCTCGCCTATTTAAAGGAGCCTTGCACACATCAGAGTTGTGAGAGGTGCCTATTGCTGTTACTTCCAATATTAAAGCCAAGGATGCAGTCTCAGTGTCAAAAGGCTGCACCCAATTTTCTGATTCCTCCCAGGAAATCGTGCTCCAGGGAGTGAGACCAAGGGAGGAGGTCCTCTTCCCCGGCGATGGCAGGAAGGGGTCAGTCAGTGAAACAAAGAGGGCATGGCTTGAGATCGCCCATGAAGTGAGCAGCCGGGGTGTTGTCAGCTGCTCCTGGATGCACTGTAGGAAGAGATTTAATGACCTCATGGGGTCAGGAAAGGTGAGTACAATTCCAGATTCACCTTTCCTGATGTGTGTGTCACCCAAACCCCATCACTCTACCTTCCCAAGCCTACTCCTACACGTCACTCCTCACACCAACCAACCTTGCAGGTGCACCCACCCTTCACTGGCTTTACACCTACTCACATCCCCATCTAACTATCCACCACTGACACTCACGCTCACCCTAATGCAATCATATAACGTAACTCCCCAATAACAACAACAACTTGTGGTACCCCTAACACAGGTATATTGAAGAGCATTATGTGCCCAATCAAAGAGATGACAGACTGCTGCAGAGGAGGAGACCTTACACCCAACGCATTTAAAGGGAAAATAAATCATACCTGAACTTGTCCGATAACACGTGCGTTAGGAGGCTGCACTTCGGAAAGGAGGTTATCGGTGAGATATGCCAGCTAATTAAGGGAGATCTGCAGCCTACCAGCACTAACAGGACCGCACTGCCCGTTGAGGTTAAGATTACTGCGGTACTTTCCTTCTACGCATCAGGCTCCTTTCAGGCCTCAGCTGGTGACATTTGCGATATCTCTCAGCACGCCACATATTGCACACATGACTGAAGTCCTTTATGCACGCAGAATGGACTTTATGAGCTTTCTTATGACCAGAGAGGCACAGACTGAGAGGGCTTTGGGTTTCTCGCGAAAAGCAAACTTTCCCAAGGTGCAGGGAGCAATAGACTGTACGCACATCATCCTGCGAGCACCTTTATAGGATGCGGAGGTGTTTTGGAACCAAAAGGGATTCCGCTCCCTGAATGTGCAGCTCGTTGTCGACCACCACCAAATAATCATGGCAGTAAATGCAAATTTTCCAGGCAGCATCCATGATGCGCGCATCTTGCATGAGAGCACTGTTTCTGACCTATTTAAGAGTCAGCCACAAGGATGCTGGGGGATAAAGAATATATGGCCTTGCCAGCTGGCTCATGAACCCCCTGCGTAATCCCCAGATGGAAGCCGAGAAGTGCTACAATGAAAGCCATATAGCTGCACACAATGTCGTGGAAAAGACAATTGGAGTTCTTAAGCAGTGCTTCAGATGCCTGAAGCACTCAGGAGGCAACCTACAATATCACCCTGAGCAGGTCGCTGAGTTTATTGTGGTGTGCTGCATGTTGCATGACCTAGCTATGAAGAGAGGAAAACATTTGCCTGATGGGACCATTGGTCCACCTCAGGAGAGAGGGGAGGTGGAAGAGGAAGATGAGGAGGAGGATGACGAGGATCTCGGGAAGGAAAATCAGCTTGACGATGAACCCATGCTCCCATGCCCCCCCGCACGACCGGAAGTTGTAGTAGTAGTTATGCAGCTGCAAAACTCTTGCGTCAGCAGCTCATAAATGAACGCTTTGCATGAACTTACATTGGTGACAATTACAATTGCGTTACGTTTCATCATTGCCTCGCCTGGCCTGGTCATGGCCATCATTTCCAACTATTGTATTGATGTTTTACCGTACATTATTAGAAGACACTCAGGATAATTGCAAAGTAAAATAAAATAATTTAATAATGAAAGACATATTTGAAAATTTGAAGAAATGTCTTCCGAGCCAGAAGGAAGTTCTTCCTCCTGACTCACATCTGTGCAGGTGGTTGGTGGGACGGCATCTTGGGGTGCAGTGCCGTCTCCCGACACTATCTCATGCCGCAAGACGTGGACAGCATCAGTCATTCGGCCCATTGCCACAACTATAGGCTCCATGCCCTCCGTTATTCGAGCAGACATTGCGGCAATGTTTCCGGTCAACCCTCCAATCGCCTGGAGGAGCTCTCGACCAATGTCGACGCTCGCCCTTGACAGTACGACCATGCCCTCGTTAGGATCTGCCCATTGCAGCACATGTCTACCTCGCCGACTCAACCTCCATGGGGGCAGCGTGGGCACTGTATGCCTTGAAGTCGCTTGTTGCAAGCCGCTTGGCCCCGCTACTTCATCTGTTGGTGAAGATGTGGCCGCAGATACAACAGATGACATCTTCCTCGTCTTCCTCCTCCTTCCCTTCAGTAGTGTCTTCTGCACCCATGGTGAGGACCACCTGCAATGGGACAGGAGTGGGCTCCCTTTGCGCCTCGGAGTCTGGGGACCTGCAAAACATAATTGAGCTTACTAGAACAGAAGGGTAGATATGAAAATGCTAGTGCTGCGCTGGCATATGTAGGAAGAGCAACACTACTGTAATGAATGTGAACGAGAGACGTTACATATATGATTACATCATATGGTTGTATATCTATGGAATTCACTGCCCCAGAGAGCTGTGGAGGTTGGATCATTAATATTAAGGTGGAGATAGACAGATTTTTGAATGTTGAAGGAGTCGAGGGTTATGGGGAGTGGGCAGGGAAGTGGAGTTGAGTCCATGATCAGATCAGCCATGATCTTATTAAATGGCAGAGCAGGCTCGAGGGGCCAAATGGCCTACTCCTGCTCCTATTTCTTATGATCTTATGTTATTAACCTGAGAGTAGTACAGAAGCTGCATGTATAACATGACATCGTTCATATATTATACTGAAATGCCATTACATTACTTTGAATTACCACTGTTTTACACATTACTCACGTGGCGCAACAAAGGGATCTGCACCACCACAGGTGGCAAAGCGACTGTGGCTGCCCACTAGTGCTGCAGCACGTTCCTCCAAGTCACTGAGCAGCTGTAGCTGAGCAGGGCCTTCTCCGGTGCACCTCTGCTCGGATCGATTCTTAGATATCTTCCTCTGTAAACGTGACAAGCATGGAATAAGCTAATTGACTAGGTACTATTACGGAAAGACAACAGGTTCTAAATGTTATAGGCTAATACGATTTGTATCCACAATGGATGCATGGTTATAACATCTATGTTTAGAGAAAATATTTAATAACATTGTGTTTAGTAACTAATGCTTAACACCAATGCTCCTGTACAATCTCCAGGAAGGGCCCCATCCACGGGCCGTTAGATTCGATGCCTGAGGGGAGGTAGGGGGTTTATTTGACTCAATGGAGGTCTCCGGGGTGGGGGACCGGGGGGGAGAATCAGGACCGCTGGTGAGCTCGGCAATGACAAGAGTGTAATGAGAGGGGACTGTGCTCAGAGACTTCCATGTAACTGGAGCTAATGTCCCAAAGTGTCCCAGGGAAGACAGTGAGCCAGGGCAGCTCTTCCCCCAGTCCAGGCTGGGTCACTGTGTGAGTGACAGCAGCCGGAGAGACTGACACAGTCTGGATAAAGGTGACCGGACCCCTCAGTGCTCAGTCGTGCCTCATCTACCAACGTAACCCAAAAGAAGACAGTGCCAAAATTAGACTTAAAGGGTGCAGGTTCCGAACCCAGTCCAAATCTTAGCAGGGAATCTACGCAAGAATATCCAGCTTAATTACAATCCGGCAGATTTACATATTCAGTGGATCACTACAATTTAAAATCTATTTAATACTTACTCTTGCCGAAGCAACCAGGCTGTTCCACCTCTTGCGGCACTGTTCCGATTCCCTCCGCTCGTGGGAGACTGAGGACACCACATCGGCGATCTAGCCCCAAATCTTTTGATATTGCCAGGGTGGAGGTTTCTTACGCCCATCCCGCGGGCCCACTGAGTCTCCACCTCGTGGACCAGTGCTTCATTCCCTTCATCGGAGAAGGGTTTTGGTTTCCTTCTCCCTGAAGTTTCACTGTCTTCCGATTCTTCACAAGACATCTCAATTTAATTTATTTCTGATCACTCTCTCACACTTTCTTTCACCAAATCCTTCCACCTCCTTCCACCACAAACATTCTCTCTCCCTCCCTTTTTTTTCTGCGCAGATGATCCCTTACCTCCAGAATCGCGGGAAAACTTCTTTGCAAAAAAAACCTCACAAGCGTAGAATGGCTGTTGCTATGGATGCCAGCCTTCCACGTCGCTAAGGCCCATTCCACATCACAAAGGTTATCACCCAAAATAAAAAACCGAAAGTAGCGCTCAAAAAAATGGGCGATCTTCCAGCGATCGTGAAAAATAAAAAATCTCTAAGGCCGGAACATCACCCACTTTTTGGGCGATAGCGATCTTAATGGAAAGTCTAGCCCAAACCTGACCTACTGTCAGCACTAACTTAAAAGATGTATCATTTATGATTGTTTGCTTATATGGAACTTAAACGTCACCGATGGTTCAAGATTTTTTTTAAATAAAGTCTTGAAGTTGCATGTTATTTGGGAGTAGCCAAACAGCACGTTACAGCGATATACACATCATATTGAATGCACATTGCAAGTAGCGGTAGCTGGAGAAGTTAGTGAGAGTATGAGCGGACATCCTAGTGATGTTTCTTTTTTTCATACAAAAAAACAAAAAATGTTGGACGGGAAACAATTAGCTGGAAACAATCCAGCCTGTCCAATGCAGTTCTGATGCCTTGTGCACTGTGATTCAAACATTCCCTACCCACCAGGGAGAGGCAAAAAACAGATTAACAAAAAACTTAAGACCAGTTCGGCAAAACAATCTGGAAAATTTCTCTCTGACCCCCTAGGCAAATAAAAATGAGTCTAGTGGATTACATTGACCATAACTTATATTACTTGGCACCTGACTCTCCAGTCCAGCTCTTTCGAAGGTGTACAGTGAATCAGCACTCACCGCACAAGCTGGCAACTTGTTCCAAAGGTCTACTGTTCAATAGGAAAAATAAAATCGCCTAAAATCGAACCTAGTTCTAGACGTGTGTAATTTATAAGCATGATCCCTCCATCCACCCAAACCTATCTATTTGAAATAATTTGTCCACGTGGACACAATCCTCCCTTCATTATTTTTATGGATTTCTATCAATTCACCCCTGAATATATGCTGGCTAAAGTAAATAGACCCAGCTTTTTAAGCCTATATGGATAGCTAGGGTATTGCAAACTAGGAATCAATCTTGTGACCTTCGTCAATATCACCCAGCATGTGAGGGGTTCAAAACTGCACACAGCATTCCAGATGTGTCCTAACCTCGATCTTGTACAAGGACAAAATGATATGTTTCATTTGATATTGAATAGCTCTGTGAATGCAACCCAGTATCCTACTAGATATAGCTTCAGAGCATTGATCGTGGACCTTTTAGAGAGTTGTGAACGATGACACTAAGATTATCATCTTTCTTCACAGACTATAGTTATGTCCCCTGTAAGGTGTAATAATACTTATCGCTTGGTCCTGCCCACGTGCATAACACTGCACCTGTCTAAGTTACAATCCATCCGATAAATTCTTTGAAAGTGTTTGTAGTTTTTTATTTAAGCACTGTAACAGCAAATTATTGCAAAGGGGATGGAGTATAAAAGCAGGGAAGTCTTGCTACAGCTATATAAGGTATTGGTGAGGCCACACCTAGAATACTGCGTGGCAGTTTTGGTTTCCATATTTATGAAAGGATATACTTGCTTTGGAGGCAGTTGAGAGAAGGTTCACTCGGTTGATTCTGGTTATGAGGGGTTGACTTATGAGGAAAGGTTGAGTAGGTTGGGCCTCGACTCATTGGAATTCAGAAGAATGAGAGGTGATCTTATTGAGACGTATAAGATTATGAGGGGGCTTGACAGGGTGGATGCAGAGAGGATGTTTCCACTGATGGGGGAGACTAGAACTAGAGGGCATGATCTTAGAATAAGGGGCTGCCCATTTAAAACAGAGATGAGGAGAAATTTCTTCTCAGAGGGTTCTGAATCTGTGGAATTCGCTGCCTCAGAGAGCTGTGGAAGCTGGGACATTGAATAAATTTAAGACAGAAATAGACGGTTTCTTAATCGATAAGGGGATAAGGGGTTATGGGGAGCAGGCAGGGGAGTGGAGCTGAGCCCATGATCAGATCAGCCATGATCTTATTGAATGGCGGAGCAGGCTTGAGGGGCCATATGGCCTACTCCTGTTCCTATTTCTTATGTTCTATGTTAAAACGCTTTTTTGAGGGAGGCAAGCTGTTGCTGGCTTCTGTGGTTTGTTACTTCAGGGTTTCAGTCACTGTGTGCTCATATTTTTGGGTTGCCATTAGGAAAGTGCCAAGGAGCCACAGAAAGAGTGACCAAATTAAACAAGTAATGTTGAGAAGTTTACAACTTTAAGGGGAGAATCAGCAACCAAGAGAGATTTGAAGATCACACACAACAGCACAGCAGCAGCGAAGAGAAGCCAGAAATGTGGGAGAGCTTTATATTAAAACTAAATCAAGCAACATCCCAAATAAAGGTGGAAGTAGAAAGAAGTTAAGAGCAAGAAAGTGGATAAAAGTTGCCCAGCTTCATGAAAACACATGACAGAGACAGACCCTTAAAAGTAATTTTTAAAAATCAAATGTAATGTGCACATACACACATGTTGCCATTGCAGTTGTGGTTTTGGAAATCCTTCACATCATTATTACAATGGGGAAATTTCTGCTGACTTATGGAAAATGGTGGTACGAAAAGTGCTGTAAATCTCAATATAATATAATATGCACCTTTCCCACCAAAAAAAAAGGAAAGTAAGTGGAAGATGTTATACGTGGATATTAAAAGATTTGTGGTCCAGGTGAAGGATGTTTATTATACTCAGATTTACAGGATTTAAATTGGTTCAGTTGTTCGGTACAATAATTCAGACTGGCTCAACGTCGATTGCTTCAGTTTTGGAATTGAGTTTGGCGCTCGTTCCAAGCTGCTAATTTGAGATGCATGCATCATTTTTGTCAGGGTCAGTAAGAGCTCCAAGCCAGTTTCCCTGTAAATGTCATCAGCAAATATCCAATAAACTAACAGTAGAATGGATTGTGAAGTTAGTAAAAATGTCTTTTCACTGTGTAAGAATTTCTAAAAAGAAATACTGATGGCAAGGCCAGCTATAAATAAAGCAAAAGTTTAACAAGATGTCCATTTTAAAAAGAAATACATAAAACTATATATTTTTTCTATTTTTGAAAATTTTCTGAATGCTTGTAATTTTCAGGAGGGGATTGGTTTACTGGAGGTTTGATGGCTGTTAGATTGAAAAAAAATAATATCCAATTGGTGTAATATTTAACCCATGATGCTGCAATGATTCTCATGTTAACGGATTTCTCTCGCATTATCTGGCTCAAGGATTCTTTGATAACGTAAGCACTCTTCAGTAATCCAAAACTTTCAATAATTGCCAGAAATAGAAAACAATAAAAATAATTTGAGAAACTTTTTTTTGACAAATCAGCGCTGCTGACAATCAGGTGTGCTGATTTCAAATCCTTTGAATCCACCATCAACATTCTCGAAAGAGCACTTCTATGATGAGTCATTTTAAAGGCAAGCTAAATCATTTCAAGCTGTTTTGTGATGCTGCCCCCTTGTCACTATGATATCTTACTTAACAGAAATATAATTTTTATTTCTACTGGCAGGTTTATAACATGTAAATGTATATTTTCTGATCAAAGTGTGCGGCATGCAAGATATGGACCTGCCTGGACTCACAGACCATGCAGGGTGAATCCAACGAACATTACAACAGTGACTACACTTCTAAAGTACTTCACTGACTGCAAAGCACTTTGGGACATCCTGAGTCATGAAATGTGCTCTATAAATCCAAGTTTATCTTCCTTTTATATGTTTAAAGTGTGCAAAGGTTGCACCCCTCCAGCAGAAAGGTATGCAGCTTGAGAGTAAACTAGAGTTGCTAAGCAACCTTTGGGAGGGAGGAAGTTTCTGGAGCAGGCATTCCAGATGTTGGTCATCCTACAGGTTGATAGGATCAAAGAAGCTTTTCAGGGAGACTGCAGACAGGGAAAGAAGTGATACGTGAGGGTAGACAGGATCATTTGTGGAGATGGATTTGTCTAATAGATATATCTGTTTAGTGACCATTGATGTGAACAAAATGGGTGAAACAGGAGGGTAACCATGAGCGACTACATGGAATTGGAGAACAAGTGGTTACCTATAACGAAAGCAGCATAGGTTGTAAGAATAGGCAAGTGGCAATTCTATAGTCAGGGTGGTAGATAGTTTATTTAGTAGACATGATCCAGAGTCCTGAATGGTATGCTGCTTCACATGTGCCAGGGTTTGAGACAGCACAAAGCAATTATTATAGGCTCTGGAATGGGAGGACGAGCAGCCAGAGGTTGTGGTTCATCTGGGAACCAAATGATATAGGTAGGAGTAGGTTTGAGATTCCATAAAAAGGGACTGCAAGGAGTTAAATTCTTGGAGCAGAACCTCCAGGTTGGTAATAAGAACATAAGAAATAGGAACAGGAGTAGGCCATACAACTCCTCGAGTCTGCTCCCAGTGTCACATGCTGCACCAGACAGGGAGAGAAACATAGAAAATAGGTGCAGGAATAGGCCATTCGGCCCTTCGAGCCTGCGCCACCATTCAATAAGATCATGGCTGATCATTCCCTCAGTACCCTGCTTTCTCTCCATACCCCTTGATCACTTGAGCCGTAAGGGCCATATCTAACACCCTCTTGAATGTATCCAGTGAACTGGCATCAACAACTCTCTGCGGTAGGGAATTCCACAGCTTAACAACTCTCTGAGTGAAGAAATTTCACCTCATCTCAGTCCTAAATGGCCTACCCCTTATCCTAAGACTATGTCCCCTGGTTCTGGACTTCCCCATCATCGGGAACATTCTTCCCGTATCTAACCTGTCCAGTCCTGTTAGAATCGTGGAAGTATCTATGAGATCCCCTCTTATCCTTCTAAACTCCAGTGTATAAAGACCCAGTTGATCCAGTCTCTCCTCATATGTCAGTCCCGCCATCCCGGGAATCAGTCTGGTGAATGTTCGCTGCACTCCCTCAATAGCAAGAACGTCCTTCCTCAGATTAGGAGATCAAAACTGAACACAATATTCCAGGTGAGGCCTCACCAAGGCCCTGTACAACTGCAGTAAGATCTCCCTGCTCCTATATTCAAATCCCCTAGCTATGAAGGCCAACATACCATTTGCCTTCTTCACTGCCTGCTGTAGCTGCATGCCAACTTTCAATGATTGATGAACCATGACACCCAGGTCTCGTTGCACCTCCCCCTTTCCTAATCTGCCACCATTCAGATAATATTCTGCCTTCGTGTTTTTGCCCCCAAACTGGATAACCTCACATTTATCCACACTATACGGCATCTGCCATGCATTTACCCACTCACCTAACCTGTCCAAGTCACCCTGCAGCCTTTTAGCATCCTCTTCACAGTTTACACCGCCACCCAGTTTAGTGTCATCTGCAAACTTTGAGATATCACACTCAATTCCTTCATCTAAATCATTAATGTATATTGTAAAGAGCTGGGGTCCCAGCACTGAGCTGTGCGACACTCCACTAGTCACTGCCTGCCATTCTGAAAAGGACCCATTTATCCCGACTCTCTGCTTCCTGTCTGCCAATCAGTTCTCTATCCACGTCAGTGCATTATTCCCAATACCATGTGCTTTGATTTTGCACACCAATCTCTTGTGTGGGACCTTGTCAAAAGCCTTTTGAAAGTCTAAATACACCACATCCACTGGTTCTCCCTTGTCCACTCTACTAGTTACATTCTCAAAAAATTCCAGAAGATTTGTCAAGCATGACTTCCCTTTCATAAATCCTTGCTGACTTGGACCGATCCTGTCACTGCTTTTCAAATGCACTGCATTTCAGCTTTAATAATTGATTCCAACATTTTCCCCACTACTGATGTCAGGCTAACCGGTCTATAATTACCCATTTTCTCTCTCCTTTTTTAAACAGTGGTGTTACATTAGCTACCCTCCAGTCCATCGGAACTGATCAACAGTCGATAGACTGTTGGAACATGATCACCAATGCATCCACTATTTCTAGGACCACTTCCTTAAGTACTCTGGGGTGCAGACTGTCAGGCCCCGGGGATTGATCGGCCTTCAATCCCATCAATTTCCCTAGCACAATTTCCCGCTTTATAAGGATATCCTTCAGTTCCTCTTTCTGACTAGACCCTCGGTCCCCTAGTATTTCCAGAAGGTTATTTGTGTCTTCCTTCGTGAAAACAGAACCAAAGTATTTATTTAACTGGTCCGCCATTTCTTTGTTCCCCATTATAAATTCAAGATTAGAATTGTTAGCACGTGACTGGAAGGATGGTATCGAAGGGAGAGTTTCAGATTCCTGGAACACTGGGATCATTTTTGGGATCCGGGAAGGCTGTACAGATGGGGTGGACTTTACCAACTGGAGAGTTGTCTCCTAGCCTGAGAGGGTAAATAGGGCAGTGGGGAATGATTTAAGCTACTTACGGGGGTGGGAGGGGAAAATCCACACCATTTCAAAAATTGTGAAAATAGACCAGCAGGACATATGTGCAGGGTTGAGACAGTTACGCAGAGAAGTGTTCTGTACATGAATGCATGTAGTATAAGAAATAAAAATAAAACAAGTGAGAAGCACAAACTCAGCTTAAAGGGTATGATGTAGTAAATGTTACACAGATCTGACTACAGCCTGAGCATGACTGGGAGCTAAATATTCCAGGCTATAGGATCATTAGAAATGACTGGGAAAGGAGGGAGAGTAGCCATATTGATAAAAGACACAATTACTGCAGTAAAAAGTTATTTCAGTAAAGGTGATTAGGCACTGGAAACAATGTAGGCTCAGTTAAGCAACAACAAAGTATACAAGACTCTGGTAGAACTTATCTACAGACCTCATGATAGCAGTGCTGCAGTGGGGGGGTGTATAAATATGGAGATCAGGGAAGCATGTAACAAAAAGAAGCAAAACAGCTCAAGTAGTATGAGCAGTGAATTTCTAGAATGTATTCAGGGCAGTTTTCTAGAATGGACAAGGGAACTAGGCCATACTGGATTTAGTGATGAGTAACAAACCAGAATTAGTTAACAATCTGATGGTGAGGGAGAATCTTGTAAATAGTGATCATAATATGATTGAATTTGATAATAGGTTTGAGAGGGAGAAGGGAGAGTGACAAACCAAGATCTTAACTTTCAGCAACAAAGGGATACAAAGAATGTAATAAAAGGTGCAAAATAAAATATGAGAAAGAAAACCTTACTAGGGATATCAAAGATAACAGGAAACTTTGTATAAATATTATTAAGAGAAAGAGAACAGTAAAGGGGAATGTGGACCCATTAAAGACAGATGCAGGCAAGACTGTAATGGGTAATAAAAAAATGGTAGACTTATTAAATGAGTACTTTGTCTGTTTTCACAGTGGATGAAGAGGACAAAATATCAGCAGCAGAGGGTAACCTAAAAATAAGTCAAGCGAAGGAACTTAGTGGCTTTAACAGAAGTTTAATAAAATGGGAATGGAGAAAATATTAACCCAGATTTTACTGGGCGGGGCATCTCACAGAGTGCCAGGTTAGTAAGACAGTGTATCTCCTTAACCAATGAGAGTTAAGGATTGAGAAAAAAATGAGAAGGAGGGTGAATTAGAGTGGGTGAATTCAATGTCATATCAAGTACAGAAGGGGAAATAAAGAGAGGGAAAGAAAGATTGGATTAAAAAAGACAAAAGTAAAATAAGAAAAAAAAATTAATTTAAAATTTGACATTTTTAAAAGCTCCAAAAACAATTCACTACATGCAGGAATGAGGCTCCACATTTGGACTTAACTATTACAAGACTTGACTTTCTGTGGTGAGTTTAATGATGTAGGGTGTTTGTTTTTCACTCTACTCTGATTGTTATAGGGGAAAGAACAACACGTGGCACAAAATTTAGACTTAACCCAGTTTCAGTTTCATTACGCACAAAAAAGCGACTAAAACTCCAGGACGAGACTTCTGAGAGAAATCGACTGAAAACATACAATCGTCCTTCCTGGTTGTAGGTTCGTGGTCATTGGTTCCGTGACCGGTTGGTTCTTCTTCTGGCCGTTCTCTGCAGTGCTGTTCCTTCCATGTACGTTTCGTACTACATATCCTTCCGTCCGTTCGTCTGTTTGTTCTTTTGACCTGTGTCCATCTGTACACGTGCCCATCTACTTCTTCTGTTTGCTCCTTTTTCCTTCTGTTCCTGTCCTCCTTCCGACTTTTTCTGAGCTGCTTCTAGCTCGCATATATATATCCAAGTTTTGGCTGATCTCCCGCCACTGTGGTTTCTGATAATGTGTTTGCATCGATACATTGTTTTGTGGTCCCCTTGGTTGATTGACTGCAATAATAGACTCATTTGTTTTCCCATTTGCTCACTGAGTCTACAAGGCTCAAGTTGATTTCTCATCTTAACACGTCGTTCCCAAAAAATGTGCACCTGGTGTGGTTCCTTTGTTGTCCGGTCTTTTTACAGACTTGTTGTCTCCAGTGGATTTGTTTTTCCCCACCCTGGTCAATCTAGTTCAGGATCTCACGTAACAACTCCATTGTTGTTATGCATGAAGTCAGTTTTGGTTCTTGACCACAGAATGTCCTTAATTGTCCAGCTTAATTCCAAAAGCTTGTATTACATTCCAAAAGCTTGTATTAATCAATTTTTAGTTCATGGTCTCCTTCTGTGCTTTTCTGAAGATTAGTAACCTTACAATGAGCAATTAACGCGCAAATGCAACAACTTCATAAAAATCACTGGAGGTTAGGTTAAGTGCGAGATGCCATTTTCGCGAAGTTAGTGGTGGAGTGGCGCAAATCGGCCAGCATCTTGTGCCAATTCACAATTCATGGGTATCTCTTCCACAAGTTACTTTCCGATTTGTACATTGGTAATGGCATGAGTCATTCACGTGCCTTTATTTTTTCAGCACATTCTGTGCCAGTGTGACTTAAGATAGACAAATCTCCAGGACCTAATAGTTTCCACCCCAGACTATAAAAGAAATAGGTGAGAAAATTTCAGAAACATTGGTTATTATTTTCCAAAGCTCTCTAGATTCAGAAATTATACCGTTGAATATACCGCAGTTCTGGTCACCATATTATAGGAAGGACGTGATTACACTGGAGAGGATGCAGAGGAGATTTACTACAATGCTGCCTGGAATGGAGAATCTTAGCTATGACAGATTGGATAGGCTGGGTTTGTTCCCATTGGAACAGAGGGGCTGAGAGGAGACCTCATTGAGGTGCATAACATTTTGAGGGGTTTGGATATAATGGATAGAAAGGGCTTATTTCCCTTGGTGGAAGGGTCAATTATGAGGGAGCATAGTTTTAAGGTGGTTGGTGGAAGATTCAGAGGGGATTGAGGGGAAGCTTCTTCTTGCAGAGGGTTGTAGGGGTCTGGAACTCACTGCCTGGAAGAATGATGGATGCAGAAACCCTCCCCACATTTAAAAGGTGTTTGGA
The DNA here is from genome assembly GCF_044704955.1 of Pristiophorus japonicus. Taxonomy (NCBI): domain Eukaryota; kingdom Metazoa; phylum Chordata; class Chondrichthyes; family Pristiophoridae; genus Pristiophorus; species Pristiophorus japonicus. The sequence goes on from NC_091983.1 coordinate 149,984,432, forward strand.
TAGGCACTTGAAGTGTTACAGAAGTAGAGCTGGTAAGTGGTATTAGACTGGATAACCTCTTGTCGGCCAGCACAGATACAATGGTATGTACTGCAGGGAATCGAATACGGTCTGGGTGATCTCCTGGAATAGTTTTGATCACATAGATGGGTCGGAAAGGAATTTTCCCAGATTTTCTTCCCCAATTGGCCTGGGTCTTTTTTTGTTTTTTTGCCTCTCCCAGGAGATCGCATGGCTCTGGTTGGGGTGGAGTGTAAAATGTTGCAGTGCCGGGGGTGTCGCAGTGTTGTGGGGTGGACTGGTTGGGCCAGATGCTCTTTACCTTTCCGCCATTGTTCATTGTTCATAGGTTTATATGTAACCTTCAGGGCTGCTGACCGAGGGCCGTGTGGCTGCTTGTCGGCCGGCGCAGACACGATGGGCCGAAATGGCCTCCTCTGTGCTGTGGATTTCTTTGTTTCTATTTTTCTAATTGAAAAATTGAAAATACCACTCCATTATTTAAGAAGGGAGGGAAAACCAGGTAGCTACAGACCTCTCAGCTGGACATCAATTGTGGCAAAGTTACTGGAATCTTATCCGAGACAGTCACTAAGCATTTGGATAAGTATAAGATGATCAGAGAGTCAGCATGGAATTATGAAAAGTGCGTAGAGTATGATTAAATTTGTTTTTTTTTAAGGAGGCCACGAGCTTTGTGGATAGGGGAGTGCTGATAGTGAAAAGGGAATAGTGAAAAGTGAACATTCTCTGATTGAAAGGATTTGACAAGTGTTAATACCTAGGGACCTGTATTGGGACCTCACCTTTTCAACATTTATATTAATGACTTGAATGAAGAAACAGAGCATTGTATATCCAAATTTGCAGATGACATTAAGATAGGAGGCACAGTAAGTTGTGTGGATGGGAACAAGATGTTACAAAAGGACATACACAGATTAAGTAAGTGGGGAAAACTGTGGCAAATGGAGCAGAATGCGCAGAAAAGACAAATCTGAATTTTTTTTAACGGTGAGTTACTAGGAGCTGTGGATCAGCAATCGGATTTAATGTACATAAAACACTAGTTAGTGAATAGGTGTAAAAGTAATCAAAAAAGCTCATGGAATGTTGGTCTTTATGTCAAGAGTGTTGGAATTCAATTTGTGTAGAGTCTTGATCAGACCATCTGGAGTATTGTGTTCAATTTTGAGCATCGACCCTCAGGAAAGATATGTTGGCTTTGGCAGGGGTACAGCACAGATTTAGCAGAATGTTACCATGGCTTAAGGGGTTAAATTATCAGGAGACGTTGCATAAACTTGGCTTGTATTCCCTTGGGTTTAGGAGGTTGAGAGGTGATCTAATCAAAGTGTTTAAAAAATGAAGATGATACATACAGAGAAACTCTTTCCTCTGGTGGGGGCATCCAGAACAAGAAGGCACGTTCTTAAAATAAGAGCTAGGCCATTTAGGAATGAAATTAGGAAGCATTTTTCATTCAAAGGGAAGTAGAAAACGAGAAAACTCTCTCCCAAAAGGTTGTGGAGGCTGGTTCAATTTTTAAGACTGATGTTGGTAGATTTTTTGGGGGTAAGGGCAATGATCCCCCTAAAATCCGGAGGTCCCACGCAGGCCACTCACCAGCTGGTGCCGCAGGTAAAGATACTGATCCGTATTTTCCGGGGCCTATGACTGCATACGCACAGTGTACGCGGTCGTAAGTGCTCCGCAAGTTCCGGGTCTCTGCGTGCGATGCAGTATGAATCCGTAGGAAATGCACATTTGCTGGCACAGGTTTGGGCTATTTGCCCAACTATTGCCCAGCGAATGCCCACTAAACTCTTAGCCTGGTAAAAGCAGATGTAGGGCCGCCTTTTACCAGTGTAACGGTTTAAATAAATATTAAAATCATTTTTAATATTTAAACATTCAAAAACCTTTAGGTTATTTTTGGCCCATTTAAAAATGTTGACATTTATTTTACAAAAATGTAATTTTTGTTTTAAATGTTTAATTAAATTAGTATTTTAATTAATTTTCAAAGTGATTTATATTTTATTTAAGTGGGGTGAAGTATGTTTTTTAAGGGACGTACATAATTTGAATCCCCATAAGCATAATGGGAATCCTATTTTTTGATTGGTTGGGCCAGTCCACATGATCCCAGAGACGCTTGTGAACCGCGTGCGCCCCTGGGATGCGTGGGTCTCTACGCAGACGTATGCCTGCAGGCCCAGGAATGCGATTCTTCACAGGTCCAGCCATCAGGTAAGTATGTGTTTTACTTGCGGTTCAGAGGCATTCACCTGCGGGAAGCCTCCGACCGCAAATTTAGGACCATTGTGTATGCGCGGTTGTGTGCAGCAAATTTAAAGGCACCGTGCACGGGAAAAAAATTAGAAGGAACTTTGGGTAAGGGTATCAAGGGATATAGAACAAAGGTGGGTAAATGGAGTTGAGGTTCAGATAAGCTATGATTTAATTGAATGGGTGGAACAGGCTCGAGGGGCTGAATGACCTACTCCTGTTCCTGAGAGTCACTCACTGTGGTCAGATAACCATAAAACCAGCACATTAATTTAGGGAACAGAGACAAATGAGACTATGTTTTTGATGTATTTTTCTGCATTAAATTGTAATGCACACAAATAGCTCTCACTTATACCACGAGCACAGTTTGGATCTGAATGCTTCCTTTGATCTTTTAATGCAGGATCTGTTTTTCAGAAGATGAAAGGGAAAATTGGGCACACTGAATAGCATCGTTACAACTAAGATATTGTTGTATGAAGAGCCAAATAAAAGGAGCCGAGTGTAGTTTTAAATGGCCTTTTTTGTTTGAGAAAAAATATAGAATCACTCCATTGCGGTTTTTAATGGCTGCCTGTAAGTGAATCCATTCACAGTGGAGACTCTATAGAGTCTCCCACTTAAATGGTGCGAAGGGAGGACGGTTATGTTATTTTGAGGGAATAGGTAACACGCATTCAAGTATCACAATAGCATTAGCATCTCTCGAGTGGCTTTTAGCTATAGTCCTTCAATAAATCTATGCACCCGATTGAATTTTCCTTGAAAATACAAGTGAAAAGACACCTCTGAATTCTGGGATCACTGTCTGGTGTGAGGAACGGATGGATACTGTTTACTAATTGTCACACAAAATCAGCACATACTTAACAAACAGATTGTGTATTTTATTGTGGTAACGTACAGAATAAACAATGGACAAGGCAAATGTTACAAGGTTGCAACACATGAGGGGTGCAAAAGGTATGATAAACCATGAGAATGAAACACATTTTTTTAAAGCAGAAAACTCATTTTTCAAGTATAAAGCTAGAAATTACTTTGGGCTATAATTGTGTGGATGAATGCTGAGCCTGTCCATACAACTCTCACTGTTTCAATAGAAGTATTAACCCATTGGGGTTAGCATCTCCATTAAAATAGCAGACAGAAGAATGTACACATGCATTAAGCATTCTTCCCCTATTATTAACACTCATTTCTAGCCTATTATATACTTCATTCAACATTTTCATGTGTCTTCGAATTGGACTTTTACAAAACATAGTTTTGTTTTGAATACCTTGATGTTAAATTGGCAGAAGACAAATATATCTTAAAAACAGGTAAATATTGTAGTTGCAATGCTGTTTTGCTAAATTATGTGTAATTGCTGCCTGTTTTCATAACTAATTTGTTCTCAATAAATTTGTACAGAAGAAATGGCCCCCTTTCTTTCATTGCACAGCCCATTACTTCTGAGCTGGAGCATTAGCACCCACAGAGAGGACTGATCTGGATCAGCAATGGGAAGATTATACACATGCAAAGCAAATTTTGCTTGACATTTTTTGTGCAGTTTACAAGATCACAGCATAGGTATGGATTAAGAAGGCCCCTTCAGCATATTTGATCTCATGCTTCCAGTGTGCCAACACGACCGCCTTCCCATTATAACATCAAACTGTTTCATAACAACATAAGAACATAAGAATTAGGAACAGGAGTAGGCCATCTAGCCCCTCGAGCCTGCTCCGCCACTCAACAAGATCATGGCTGATCTGGCCGTGGACTCAGCTCCACTTACCCGCCCGCTCCCCATAACCCTTAATTCCCTTATTAGTTAAAAATCTATCTATCTGTGATTTGAATACATTCAATGAGCTAGCCTCAACTGCTTCCTTGGGCAGAGAATTCCACAGATTCACAACCCTCAGGGAGAAGAAATTCCTTCTCAACTCGGTTGTAAATTGGCTCCCCTGTATTTTGAGGCTGTGCCCCCTAGTTCTAGTCTCCCCGACCAGTGGAAACAACCTCTCTGCCTCTATCTTGTCGATCCCTTTCATTATTTTAAATGTTTCTATACGATCACTCCTCATCCTTCTGAACTCCAACGACTAAAGACCCAGTCTACTCAATCTAGCATCATAAGGTAACCCCCTCATCTCTGGAATCAGCCTAGTGAATCGTCTCTGTACCCCCTCCAAAGCTAATATATCCTTCCTTAAGTAAGGTGACCAAAACTGCACGCAGTACACCAGGTGCAGCCTCACCAATACCTTATACAGTTGCAGCAAGACCTCCCTGCTTTTGTACTCCATCCCTCTCGCAATGAAGGCCAACATTCCATTCGCCTTCCTGATTACCTGCTGCACCTGCAAACTAACTTTTTGGGATTCATGCACAAGGACTACAAAATCTTCGCCAGGGCGATGTCTGCTCGCCTTGGTGCCGTGCTGGACCACATGATCCACCCCGACCAGTCCTACACGGTCCCGGGCCGGACAATCCACGATAACATCCATCTGGTCCGGGACCTCATCCATTGTTCCCAGGAGGCTGGTCTGTCAGTCGCCTTCCTATCCCTCGACCAAGAGAAGGCGTTCGACAGGGTGGATCACGACAATCTGCTCGGAACTCTGCGCGCTTTCGGGTTCGGGACGCATTTCGTCGCCCGGATCCGACTTTTGTACGCCGCCGCGGAGTGTCTGATTAAGGTTAACGGGTCCTTGACGGCGCCCCTTCGCTTTAGGAGAGGGGTGCGCCAGGGATGCCCCATGTCCGGCCAGTTATACGCCGTTTGCGTGGAGCCTTTCCTGCGCCTCTTGCGGACGAGGTTGACGGGACTGGCTCTGCAAGGGCCGGGCATGGAGGTCGTCCTCTCGGCTTACGCCGATGACGTGCTCCTCGCGGTAGAGGATCCCGCTGACCTGCGGAGGATGCGTGAGTGCCAGGAGATTTATTCGGCCGCGTCCTCCGTTACGATCAACTGGGAGAAATGTTCCGGACTCCTGGTGGGTCAGTGGCGGGTGGACTCCCTGCCGGAGGAGCTCAGGCCTTTTGCCTGGAGCACGACCCATCTCCTCTATCTGGGAGTCTACCTTAGCCCCGACGAGGGAGCCTGGCAGGCGAACTGGCAGGAGCTGGAGGCCAAGGTCGCCGCTCGCCTAGGGCGCTGGACAGGACTGCTCCGAGTGCTGTCCTACAGGGGTCGAGCGCTAGTCATAAACCAGCTGGTGGCCGCAATGTTGTGGTACCGGCTGGTCACTTTGACCCCTCCCCCTGCGTTTGTCGCCAAGATACAGAAGAAGCTGGGGGACTTCTTCTGGAACAACAGGAAGCACTGGGTCTCTGCTGCGGTCTTGAGTCTCCCGCTTGAGGAGGGCGGTCAGTCGTTGGTGTGCGTCAGCGCCCAGCTCGCGACTTTACGTCTTCAGACCCTGCAGAGATACCTTTACGTCGAGCCCCCTCCTAGGTGGTGTGCTCTGGCGACGTATTTCTTCCGCCAGCAGCGCGACCTCAATTACGACACGCAGCTCCTGTTTGTGAACTTGGGGGGTGTCAGGACCGCCCTCCGGGAGCTGCCTGTCTTTTACAGGGAACTCATCAGGGTCTGGAACAAAGTCTCCACCAAGCGCAGCTCTCCGCCGGCTGGAGTGGCAGCCGTCCTGCAGGAGCCGCTGCTCGGGAATCCGTACCTCCACGACCGAGGTTTTATGTGGCGGTCGGAAGAGAGGGCTGTGGCTGGTGAGGTGACCAGGGCCAGGGACCTGCTCGATGGCGGAGGAGCGGGCTGGATGGCGCCAGACATGCTGGCGCGGCGCCTAAATTCTGCCAACGTCCGCCACGCGGCCGATGCCATCGAGTCGCTAAAAACAGCTCTGGGCCCTGACTCCGTTAGGTGCATCGAGGAGGCTCAAGCATGTGGGGAGATCCCGTCCGAACTGACCCCCGTCCGGACGGAATTCCTAATTGGCGCGAAACCCCGGAACCTCCCTCGGGGGCCGGCGCCTCACAACTTGAGCCGCCTCGGGGAAATCCCCTCCGTGCCCTTCAGTTCCGCGCGGAGGGGTTTCCTGTACGGGCTGCTCCTGCACACTCTCAACTTTGCCATCCTCGCCTGCCGTCCGGACACGCCATGGCGTACCATCTTGCCGTCCGGAGGAGGCGGGGGTCCCCGATGGAGGGCACTGTACGCAGGGGTCCTCCCACTATTCGTCGGGGACTTGGCCTGGAGGGTGGTGCATGGAGCAGTGCCGTGCAACAAATTTTTAAGCCGGTTCACGGACTCCCAGGCCGCCTGCAATTTCTGCGGTCTGGAGGAGTCCGTGTTCCATGTTTTTATTGAGTGCACAAGGTTGCAGCCCCTGTTCCATTATTTGAAGGGGCTGCTCCTGAAATTCTGGCTGCACTTCAGTCCCACTCTCCTGATCTTTGGGCACCCTGTGCGGAGGGGAGCGGGTAGGTCCGAAGGCCTCCTCGTAGGACTGCTCCTGGGCACTGCCAAGGGTGCCATCAGCCGGTCGAGGGGGTCGTTCAACCTGACTGCCTGCCTCTCTTCCGCTCTTACATCCGGTCCAGGGTGTCCTTGGAGATGGAGCACGCGGTGTCCACCGGTACGATCGCGGCCTTCCGCGAGAGGTGGGCACCGGAGGGACTGGAGTGCATCATCACGCCCGGCAACCAAATTTTAATTTGATTTTACGTTTTAAAGTTTAATTTGTTTTAATTGCCGGTGCTTTTAGTGTCCCCCTCCCCTTTTATAGGGGGCACTGGAAAAAATTTGATTTTAGCGCCCAAAAAAAAACCAAAAAAAAAAAGAAAAACACAAAAAAAAAGGAGAAAAAAAAAAGGGCCTTGTAAATGTCTGGTGTGTCACCCAGGTCGGGTGGCACGGTTTAATGTTTTTTTGTTTTGCAGATAAACTCCAAAAAGAGTTTCATGCACAAGGACCCCCAGGTCCCTCTGCACCGCAGCATGTTGTAATTTCTCCCCATTCAAATAATATTCCCTTTTACTGTTTTTTTTTCCAAGGTTGATGACCTCACATTTTCCAACATTGTATTCCATCTGGCAAACCTTAGCCCATTCGCTTAACCTATTTAAATCGCTTTGCAGCCTCTCTGTGTCCTCTACACAACCTGCTTTCCCACTAATCTTTGTGTCATCTGCAAATTTTGTTACACTACACTCTGTCCCCTCTTCCAGGTCATCTATGTATATTGTAAACAGTTGTGGTCCCAGCACCGATCCCTGTGGCACATCACTAACCACCGATTTCCAACCCGAAAAGGACCCATTTATCCCGACTCTCTGCTTTCTGCCAGCCAGCCAATTCTCTATCCATGCTAATACATTTCCTCTGACTCCGCGTACCTTTATCTTCTGCAGTAACCTTTTGTGTGGCACCTTATCGAATGCCTTTTGGAAATCTAAATATACCACATCCATCGGTACACCTCTATCCACCATGCTCGTTATATCCTCAAAGAATTCCAGTAAATTAGTTAAACATGATTTCCCCTTCATGAATCCATATTGCCTCTGCTTGATTGCACTATTCCTATCTAGATGTCCCGCTATTTCTTCCTTAATGATAGCTTCAAGCATTTTCCCCACTACCGATGTTAAACTAACCGGCCTATAGTTACCTTCCTTTTGTCTGCCCCCTTTTTTAAACAGAGGCGTTACATTAGCTGCTTTCCAATCTGCTGGTACCTCCCCAAAGTCCAGAGAATTTTGGTCGATTATAACGAATGCATCTGCTATAACTTCCGCCATCTCTTTTAATACCCTGGGATGCATTTCATCAGGACCAGGGGACTTGTCTACCTTGAGTCCCATTAGCCTGTCCAGCACTACCCTCCTAGTGATAGTGATTATCTCAAGGTCCTCCCTTCCCACATTCCCGTGACCAGCAATTTTTGGCATGGTTTTTGTGTCTTCCACTGTGAAGACCGAAGCAAAATAATTGTTTAAGGTCTCAGCCATTTCCACATTTCCCATTATTAAATCCCCCTTCTCATCTTCTAAGGGACCAACATTTACTTTAGTCACTCTTTTCCGTTTTACATATCGGTAAAAGCTTTTACTATCTGTTTTTATGTTTTGTGCAAGTTTACTTTCGTAATCTATCTTTCCTTTATTGCTTTTTTAGTCATTCTTTGCTGTCATTTAAAATTTTCCCAATCTTCTAGTTTCCCACGAACCTTGGCCACCTTATACGCATTGGTTTTTAATTTGATACTCTCCTTTATTTCCTTGGTTATCCACGGCTGGTTATCCCTTCTCTTATCGCCCTTCTTTTTCACTGGAATATATTTTTGTTGAGCACTATGAAAGAGCTCCTTAAAAGTCCTCCACTAAAATTGTTCCTCATGGATTTTATCTCGAACACCAGGGATAGTTTCATTACACTCTTGCACTGCCTTTCGGGTCCGAGTAGATCCCTTATGTCATGGTGACCAGAAGGATGTGCAGAGCTCCAGGTGTGTCTGGCTAGAGGACTGTACTGACCTCTGGGGATTTGTACTCAACTGATTTGGCTGTATAATCCAGAATCCTACTTGCTATGTTTATTGCTGCCATGCAGTTTTTAGACATGGTGAGCAGCAAATTAACTACCATCCCTCGGGTCAATTTCAACTTCCCCCATGGCAATCTCCATCTCACCCATGGCATACACATGCTCCTATTTTTACTTCCATACAGCAGCTTGCTTATATTGAGCCAAGTGGTCAGCCATAGTTCAGTGGTAGCACTCTTACTTCTGAGTCATGGGTTCAAGTCCTAAACACATTACCTAGGTTCACATTTCAGAGGGATACTGAGGAAGAGCTGTACTATTGGAGGTGCCATCTTTCACATGCAACGTCCTCCCTCTCAGGTGGACATAAAACATTCTATGACACAATTTTAAAAAGAGCAGGGGAGTTTTCCCAGTGCACATTGGTCACTGTGCTTGCTTACAAAACAGCAGTGACTACAATTCAAAAGTATTTTATTGGCTGTGAAGTGCTTTGGGATGGCCTGAGATCATGAAAGGCACTACATGAAAGGCACGTGCTCCTCCTTTTTATTTGGCACTGACCAACTCAGGTGAAAACATTTCTAAGCTCCTTTTTAAAGATCTTGTCAGCCTCCTCTGAGTCCACATTATACTATGTAAATTAGAGGTGATCCAAAACTCATGTCCTAACTCGCACCAGGTCCCGCTCACCCACTACCCCTGTGCTTGCCGACCTACTTTGGCTCCTGGTTAAGCAACGCCTCGATTTCAAAATTTTCATCCTTGTTTTCAAATCCTTTCATGACCTCACCCCTCCCTATCTCTGTAATCTCCTCCAGTCTCACAACCCCCTGAGATGTCTGTGCTCCTTTAATTCTGCCCTCTTGAGCATCCCTGATTATAATCGCTCAACCATTGGGGGCCGTGGCTTTTGTTGCCTAGGCCCTAAGCTCTGGAATTCATTGCCTAAACCTCTCCACCTCTCTACCTTCCTCCTTCAAGATGCTCCTTAAAACCTACCTCTTTGACCAAGCTTTTGGTCACCTGCCCTAAATTCTCCTTATGTGGCTCGGTGTCAAATTCTTTGTCTCGCAATACTCCTGTGAAGCGCTTTAGGATGTTTCACTACGTTAGAGGCGCTTTACAAATACAAGTTGTTGTTGTCATTTATGTATATCAGGAACAGAGGGCTTCTAGAATGGACCTGAGTATACTCCCTCATCTTCCCCATTATGATCTATGTTCTGTTACGACTACCCTTTGGTTGCTTCCCAGTAGTCTAATTCAAATCATGACTTATCTTTAATACCCACTTACAGGTTTGTAAAGGAATTTGTCACATGGTACTTTAACAAAGTACTTCTGCAAGTCAAGGTATGCTATGTCATAAGGCTTTCCTCAGAAAAAGTCTAAGACTGGTGAGGGAAAATCAGCTCCTTCTGAAGCCATTGGCTGTCATTTATTCAGCTATTTTCTTAAAGGGGACTCCTTCACTTTTCCAATTATTGATTCCATTAATTTTCTGATTATCGATATCAGACTGATGGGTCTGTAGTCACACTTTTTGAAAATGGTATTTGTCATGTATATATCCTTACCACCAGTGATGTCTCCGCAAGATCCTGCAAATCCTCTGGGAGGACAGACGAACAAACATTAGCGTCCTCGTCCCCAGCATTGACCACACTTGATCAGCTCCGCTGGGCAGGCCACATAGTTCGCATGCCAGACACGAGACTCCCAAACCAAGCGTTCTACTTGGAACTCGTCCACGGCAAACGAGCCAAAGGTGGGCAGGGGAAACATTACAAGGACACCCTCAAAGCCTCCCTGATAAAGTGTGACATCTCCACTGACACCGGGGAGTCCTTGGCCATAGACCGCCCTAAGTGGAGGAAGTGCATTCAGGAAGGTGCTGAGCTCCTCGAGTATCGTTGCTGAGAGCATGCAGAAATCAAGCGCAGGCAGTAGGAGGAATGTGCAGCAAACCAGGCTCCCTGCCCACCCTTTCCCTCAACGACTATCTGTCCCACCTGTGACAGAAACTGTGGTTCTCGTATTGGACTGTACAGCCACCTAAGAACTCATACTAAGAGTGGAAGCAAGTCTTCCTCGATCCCGAGGGACTGCCTATCATGCTTGGGGTTACTAGCCATCAGGTGGCGCCACTGTCGGAGGTCATTGGGCTGTACGCACGTGTGTGCGGCCCAGGTATAAAAGGCAAGCCATCATGTAATGTAATCACTTTGGGCCCTAATAAAGCAGAGCCAGATTTGTACCTGTGTTAATTTACAGTATTCAGTCTATCGAGTTATTACATGCATAACATTTGGCGATGAGGTAAGTTAAGAACCTTCGCATACAAAAATGAGCACAATTGGAATTCTGGAGAGATTCATGGAGGGAGAGGACTGGGCAGATTTTGTAGCTCGCCTGGACCAGTACTTCGTGGCCAATAAAATGGAGGAACCCACTGATACAGTTAGGCACAGGGTGGTCTTCCTCACGGTTTGCGGTCCGAAAATCTATGGACTCATAATCTTCTCTCTCCTGCAAATCTAATGGACAAGGACTATGAGGAATTGTGTGCTCTGGTACGTGACCATCTCAAACCAGAAGAAGGCATCTCAGGATATCGATTGTACACGCACGTTCGTTCTGAGGGCCAGGATGTGTCGGAATTCGTTGCCGACCTAAGACGTCCAACTGGACAGTGTAAGTTTGAAAACACGTTGGGAGTCATGCTGCAGGACTTCTTTGTAATCGGCATCAACCATGAGGTGATCCTGCGTAAGCTACTGATGGCAAAGATGCTGGATTTGAGCAAGGCCATCACGATTGTCCAGGCATGCAGAACGACGGACAAAAACTTAAAGCAGATATCATCGAATAATTGGTACTCGGCAAGAACTGTAAACAAGATTGTATCATCATTTGGCAAAGCTGCATATGGCAGGGCCTACTTGAATGCATATGCGAAACCTGTGGCTGCCCAAAGTCTGCCAACGGGAATGAATCTGATTTCACTATGTTGGTGTTGTGGGGGCAATCATCGGCCTCATCAGTGTCAGTTTAAACAGTGCATTTGTAAAGGCTGTTCGAGACTGGGACATCTCCAGCGTATGTGTCCGCAACTGAGCAAGCGTGCTGCGACACACCATGTGGAGGATGATGACCAGTATAGCGCGGATCCGGACATACAATCCGAGATACCAGAGGAGGAAGTGTATGGACTGTATTCGTTCCTAACAAAGAGCCAACCGATAATGATTAATGTGAAGCTTAACGGTGTGTCGGTACCGATGGAATTGGACACGGATGCGAGTCAATCAATAATGAGCCAGAGGACATTTGACAAGCTGTGGGATACTAAGGCTGTGAGGCCTAAGCTGAGTTGCGTACGTACACTAAAGAACTCATAATGGTAATTGGCAGTGCAGTAGTCAAGGTGTCGTATGATGGTGTGGTTCATGATTTATTGTTATGGATTGTTCCAGGCAATGGTCCAATGCTGTTCGGCAGGAATTGGCTAGAAAAAATCAAATGGAATTGGAATGATATCAAAGCGTTGTCTTCGGAGGATGATACTCCATGTGCTCAAGTGCTGACCAAGTTCCCCTCGCTGTTTGAACCAGGCATCGGCAATTGCATGGGAGCCAAGGTTCAGATCCACGTGGACTCAGATGCAAGACCCATCCATCATAAAACTCAGGCGGTTCGGTACATGATGAGGGAGAAGGTCGAAATTGAACTGGACAGACACCAGCATGAAGGGGTCATATTACCTATCAAATTTAATGAATGGGCCAGCCCCATTGTTCCTGTGTTGAAGAGTGATGTCACTGGAGATGCCACAAGATTTGTGGAGACTACAAGGTTACGATCAACTGAGTTTTGAAACAGGATCAATACCTGTTACCGAAGGCTGATGACCTGTTTGCTAAGCTAGCCGGGGTGGAAGTCATTCACTAAACTGGATCCGATGTCGGCCTACATGACACAGGAGCTGGTCGAGACGTCGAGGAAACTTGTGTGCATCAACACTCATGAAGGACTGTTTATCTACAACAGGTGTCCTTTTGGAATTCGCTCAGCTGCAGCCATATTTCAGAGGAACATGGAGAGTCTACTGAAGTCCGTCCCTAGAACCGTCATGTTCCAAGATGACATGCTGGTCACAGGTCGTGATACCGCTGAACATCTGAACAACCTGGAAGAAGTTCTCCATCGTCTGGACAAAGTGGGACTCAGACTGAAACGTTTGAAGTGCGTCTTCCTGGGAAGGAAAATTGCTGCTGACGGCATCAGACCTACGGACTCGAAAACCAAGACCATCAAAAATCACCCAAGCCTGAGAATGTGACGGAGCTGCGTTTGTTCCTTGGTCTACTCAACTACTTCGGTAATTTCCTACCTAGATTGAGCACTTCATTAGAGCCACTGCACATGCTGCTAAGAAAAGGCGATGACTGGGTTTGGGGTGCGTCTCAAGATAGAGCTTTTGAGAAAGCTACTAATCTGTTTTGCTCTAACAAGCTGCTGGTACATTATGATCCATGTAAGCGTCTAGTATTGGCCTGTGGTGCTTCGTCATATGGAGTTGGTTGCGTGCTCCAAAAAGCAAATGAGTCGTGTAAACTACAACCTGCTGCATATGCTTCTAAAAAGGCAGAAAGAGCCTACAGCATGGTAGAAAAAGAAACATTAGCTTGTGTGTATGGGGTTAAAAGGATGCATCAGCACCTGTTTGGTCTTTGGTTTGAACTGGAAACTGATCACAGGCCACTAATTTCATTGTTTTCAGAAAATAAAGATATCAATATGAATGCATCATCCTGCATCAAGAGGTGGGCGCTGACATTATCTGCTGATGATTATGCCATTCGCCATAGACCTGGCACCGAGAATTGTGCCGATGCACTGAGCCGTCTGCCATTGCCCACACCGGAGGTGGAAACGCTACAACCGCAGACCTACTGTTAGTTATAGATGCTTTTGAGAGTGAAGGAATCCCTGTCACGGCTCAACAAGTTAAGACCTGGACCAACCAGGACCTGATATTATCAGTTGTGAAACGTTGTGATATGTGGTGATTGGTCTGCCATACCCAAGCAACTGGGTGATGAGCCCAAACCTTACAACCATCGCAAAGACGAACTATCCATTCAGTCAAGATTGTTTACTGTGGGGTAATCGTGTTGTTATGTCTATGAAAGGCAGAGAGAAAAATATGTACATGATCTACATGGCACTCATCCTGGTATTGTCATGATGAAAGCCATTGCCAGGTCTCATGTCTGGTGGCCTGGAATTGACTTTGATCTGGTATCATGTGTGCATCAGTGCAACACTTGCATGCAGCTAAGTAAAGCACCAGTGGAATCGCCGCTGTCTGTGGCCGTGGCCATCTTAAACCATGGTCCAGGATCCACATTGACCTTGCAGGTCCCTTCCTGGGAAAGATGATTTTAGTTGTGGTGGGTGAATATTCCAAGTGGATAGAGTGTATAATCATGTCATCCAGTACATCCACAGTTAACATTGAGAGCCGTCGTGTCATATTTGCCACTCATGGTCTGCCCGACATCATTGTAAGCGACAACGGACCTTGCTTTACTAGTCTGGAGTTTCAAGAGTTCATAAAACTCAATGGTATCAAACATGTGAGGTCAGCATCATTAAAACCCGCATCGAATGGTCAAGCAGAGCGTACTGTCCAAACCATCAAGCAGAGTATGAAATGTGTAACTCAAGGCTCACTGCAGACTCGCTTGTCACGCATATTGCTTAGTTACAGGACAAGACCTCACACGCTTACCGGGGTCCCCCCTGCTGAACTATTGATGAAGAGAGGTCTCAAGATCAAGCGCTCTTGTCCACCCTGACTTGAACGATCATGTTGAATACAGATGTCAAAGTCAGCAGTGGTATCATGATCGTGCTGCTGTGTCACGCGACATTTCTGTTAACGATCCTGTGTATGTACTAAATTATGGTCAAGGTCCCAAGTGGATCGCCAGTACTGTTACCATCAAAGAGGCTAACAGAGTGTTTATCGTCAAGCTCAAGAATGGGCAAACATGCAGGAAACATGTTGATCAGATAAAGCTGCGGCACACGGATGAACTGGAACAGTCTGAGGAAGACACAATCAGTGACCAACCAACCTACCCTCAGTCATCAGAGGACTCCGCTGTCATCAATGAATCTGGACTTTCAATCACTGACATGGTCATTGCCACTCCCATCAGATCGGCTACCCAGCCCCCAGTCATAACAGACTCAGAACACTCGCCCAAGGCTGGAGTTGAACTGAGACATTCAACTCGGGAGCAGAAAGCCCCGGACCGTCTCACTTTGTAAAAAGACTGTTACTAATATCTTAAAGGGGAATATTGTCATGTATGTATACTTGGGGTTAGTAGTCACCAGGTGGCGCCACTGTCGGAGGTCATTGGGCTGTACGCAAGTGTTTGCGGCCCAGGTATAAAAGGCAAGCCATCATGTAATGTAATCACTTTGGGCCCTAATAAAGCAGAGCCAGGTTTGTACCTGTGTTAGTTTACAGTATTCAGTCTATTGAGTTATTACATGCATAACAGTATTTATAGCTGCATGTTTCCAGTCTGTTGAAACCTTCCCAGCATTCATTGACCGCCTCAAAATAAGTGTGACTGCTTTACATGTTTTCACCCTTGATTCTCGACGGTTTCCTGATAGTTCATCTGTCTCAGGGACTTTAATGGTTTTCAGCTCCTAAACTTATTGAGACCTCTACTTCATTAACGTCACACTCACAGATAACTATCCAGTAATATATCCAATATTCTAGGTACCCCTTCAGTAAAGCATTGGGAAAATGCCTTCAGCTTTCACTCATTATCAACAACAACTTGCATTCGTATAGCACCTTTAACATAGAAAAACATTCCAAGTTATTTCACAGGTGCTCAATCAGATAGAAATTGACACCCAGCCAAAGAAGAAGATATTAGGATAGGTTGCTAAAAGCTCGGCTAGAGAGATAGCTTTTATGGAGGAGAGGTGAAGAGGCAGAGAGGTTTCAGGAGGGAATTCCAAAGCTTAGGACCTAGATAGTTGCAGGCCCAGCTGCCAATGGGTGGGGTGAAGAGAGTGAGGGATGCACATGAATCCAGAGATAGGGAGGAGTGAGGCTGTGAAAGAATTTGAACACAAGGATGAGAATCTCCCCACAAACTCTGTGCTCTGGAATTCCTTCCCTAAACCAATCCACCTCTCCCTCCTTTAAGACCACCCTTAAAACCTACCTCTTTGACCCAGTGGGCCATGCCTCCGAATATCTTCTTCTTTAGCTCAGTATCTATTTTTTTCTTCACATCTCTCTGAAGTGCCTTGTGATTTTTTTCAACGTTAAATGTGTAACATAAATTCAAGTTTATATTATAAATGGGAAAGAGGGTTGATGATGAAATGAAGCAAAAAAAAATCACTTTCTTAGTTCTGTGGCAAAGAAAGACAATAGAATTTAGGTGGCAGGAAAACTCAAGTCAGCAGCCATTGAATAAGAAGGGATTAAATCACATATTTCTGTGGATTTTCGCACCCTGGGCCGGCCACATGCTGGATTGTGATCATTGAGTGGGTGCAAAAAGTTAGCACCTATGTCTCACAAATACCCCAAATGCTGTGCTAATTGATGCTGGGCTGAAATCACTATTCACAGTGACGAGAACACAGCGTCTGCTGGTTTTTTTTTAAAGAATGAATAATTGTATTAAATTATACATTCAACTCAATTGAATTTTTGTTTATGGTTTGCAAAAATAATATTTTAAATGAATGTGATTGGTTCTCCTTATTTGTCAATGGTTATTTTATATCCAGAGGAAATATCGTATTTTGAAAATGGTTTCATGTCCATCATTCCATTACTGGGGAAAGCTTTTTTTCGAGTGCAAGTTAAGAGTGCTCCAGTCCTTAAGGTTTAATTGGGGGATAAAACTTGATATTTTGCACTATTTTCATATAGTCATCAAAGAAAGTTGAAATGGTGACCATCTGTTTGAGGAATGTTCTCTAAATGTCTTTATAATTAATGAAAAAAGTCATTATGAATTCATCATTTATTAACCCCTCAATTGCACAAGCTGCAGGGGCCCATTTTATCCTAATTGCATCCATTTGGTACTGGCAGTAATATACAATACAGTATCTAACAAATGATCTTTTAATTTATACCAATCAGCACAGCTTGTCTTACTGCTAATATCTTTTTCTGCCGCGTTGTTTTCATGGTAGAGTCAGTCTCCGAGTGAGAGAGTGTGTACAAAATACGGAATTGGGAGCTGCGGAGAATTGGGCCTGTTTGTTTATAAGACAATTAAGATCAATTAGTTGGTCCAGAGAGATCTGAAATGGTAATGGTATGGTCTTGTAGTTCTATCACTTACAGCATTGGATTAAAGACACAACTATATTTAGCCTTCGAACTCACACTGCTTCAGTGGGCATGTTTCACCAGTTATCAACAGTGCTGATAGAAATTAGAAGATGGCTTTAGTAAGTTCTGCAGAGGTGAAATATATGGAAATATTTAAGTGACGTTTTTCAGCCCTAACCCTAACCCAACCTCCCATCAATAGTAAAAAGCACATGGAAACATCTGAACTAATGTGAGAAGAAGTTATTAAATAAACAACTCCATGAATAATCCGATTCAATGCAGCAACTATCAGAGAATCAGAGATTACAGCACAGAAGGAGCCCATGTGGCATGTCGTACCTGTGCCAGAAATTATAAGGCTAATTTTCTTATGCTTATTGTCTGGGGAACTCTAATTTTCTGGGCGCTCAGCACAAAAAGTGGATAAGGGACCCATGATGCCAACACTCTTGAAACTATTCCAGTGCCCCAGGATTTCCCTGGAGTCCCTTTTCTTTGTAACGGGGCCAGGGATCCGTATTGAAGATCTTCAGGCTGCTGATTTTTGGACATCAGCCAGAGGCTCAAATCACAGTTGCTCCCCCACTTCCAGACACTATGCTCTGCCAAGAGACAGGCCTATACCTGGGGAATGTCTAAGCAATTTGACCCGATCTTGCTGAGCAGGTTCAAGTTGTTGTTGATGGAGCATATTTTGGGTGCACTTCATTGACTAGCACCCCAGTGCAGGGCACAGAGGAACTAGATCCTTGTGTATCTTCAGAATGGCTCTTTCATGTAATTCACTAAAGCATCCCAAGGTTAACATTGCCATAATTGCTCTCTATTCAACATATTTATTGACAACCAACATCCTAGGATTCTGAAAGAGGTGGCTGCTGAAATAATGGATGCATTGGTTGTGATCTTCCAAAATTCCTTAGATTCTAGAATGCTCCCAGTAGAGTGGAAGGTAGCAAATGCCTGCTATTTAAGAAAGGAAGGTGAGAGAAAGTGGGAACTACAGGTCAGTTAGCCTGACATCAGTCATTGGAACAAAGCTGAAATCCATTATTATGGAAATGGTAATAGGGCACTTAGAAAATCATAATATGATTAGGCAGAGTCAACATCGTTTTATGAAAGGTAAATCGTGTTTGACAAATTTATTAGAGTATTTTGAGGATGTTACTAGCAGGGTAGATAAAGGGGAACCAGAGGATGTAATATATTTGGATTTCCAAAAGGCATTTACTAAGGTGCCTCATAAAAGGTTGTTAAGCAAGATAAGGGCA
Organism: Pristiophorus japonicus; assembly: GCF_044704955.1. Classification (NCBI taxonomy): domain Eukaryota; kingdom Metazoa; phylum Chordata; class Chondrichthyes; family Pristiophoridae; genus Pristiophorus; species Pristiophorus japonicus. The sequence goes on from NC_091983.1 coordinate 150,002,913, forward strand.
CAGTCATTTCTGATATATGTGGCGTGAATTGAAGTGGCTGAAGACTGGCTTCTGTGATGAAAGGTACCTCAGGAGGAGGTCGATATGGATCATCCACTCAGCACTTCTGGCTGAAGATGGCTGTAAACACTTCAGCCTTCTCTTTTGCATTGGTGTGCTGCGCTCTGCCATCATTGAGGATCGGAATATTCATGGGGGCCTCCTCCTCCCGTTAGTTGTTCAATTGTCCACCACCATTCACAACTGGATGTGGCAGGACTACAGAGCTTTGATCTGATCTGTAGATTGTGGGATCGCTTAGCTCAGTTTGTTGCATGCTGCTTCCATTGTTTAGCATGCATGTAGTCCTGTGTTGTTGCTTCCCCTCATTTTTAGGTATGCCTGGTGCTGCTCCTGGCATGCTCTTCTATATTCCTCATTGAACCAGGTTTGGTTCTCTGGCTTGATGGTAATGGTAGAGTAGGGATATACTGGGCCATGAGGTTACAGATTGTGGTGGAATACAATTCTGCTGCTGCTGATGGCCCACACCACCTCATGGATGCCCAGTTTTGATCTGCTAGATCTGTTCTGAATCTATCCCATTTAGCATGGTGGTAGTACCACACAACACAATGGAGGGTGTCCTCAGTGTAAAGACGAGACTTTGCCTCCTTCGTTGCTGAGCTTGGGCTTGCAGCTGCATGTTTCTACAGACTGGCACAAATTCTCAACGAAGGCCAGGGCATCTGCCTCTGATGTAGAATTGACCCTATGGCAAACTGACCAGAAATGGGGTTATCGCAGTGATTGGCCAAAATGCTTATCCACCTCACTTCCACCAGCGCAACTGCAAAATGGGAAGTCAAGCCAATTGGTCCAGACCCCTTTAAATGCTATCCATCTACCTTATGCTTATGCTAAAAATATTAACGAGAATTCACCTGTTCTTCAAAAAATTACTTTGGACTAGTTGTGGTACCTATCCATAATCGATATTTGTGTTGATGTCATGCCCCTTCAAATACTCACTGTTTTGATCTTGAACTGACTTTTGCCTGTTTCACACTTCTCCCTACTAAATGACCTCACCTTTTAAGTACATTGCCTGGCAGCACTGTCTGATGATTACCAAATCATAGTCCTAGTGCTTTCCATGCAGAATTGAACACAGCTGGCTGTGTATTCCCGGCTGTGGTATTGCTGTGCGATGATTACCAGATTACACAGCAGGTGGTAGCTAGGCGCAGTTCTGTCTGACTCCTCCCCTTAACTGATAAGAGATGTGGAAAATCAGTTCTCTTATCCATGTACCGAGTGCAAGAGGTAGCCAGAGAAAATACAAGCAGGTCTTTAGGGTGTTTTACCACCAGTATAATTTCAATAAGCCTTGCATGTAGGTGGAACATCTGACTAAATAAGAGATAAACTGGGACTTGTTACAGCTTTGATTATATTAGGGAATTGTATATGTCAGTTATACATCTAAGTGCATTTTTCTATATCTACATATTCAACTAGTCAGAGCAAAATGTTACCAGCAAGACCTATAAGATATATTTAGCTGAGGGCTCACATCATGGTTCTGCCTCTACATTTAGAATGTTTCCTTCACAGCAGGGCCTTGGTATTAACTGGCTTTTAATGACTGACTTGGGTTTCCCATTTTATTGTTCTAATATGTATGTGTAGTGCATTTGAGTAATGGATTGTTCCCTGCATAAATTTTCTAACAAACTAAACATCAGGGCATGTACATAGCAATCAATGGATTAGTCGATTGTGAATTTCTAAAATTGATCCAACGTTGGCAGGAAGATTGTTGGAAAGGAATTTAATTGGTTTAATTCCCATAGGTAGAATAAACGAGAGCCACACATTGGATAGAGTTGTTTGTCCAATGAGTGAACAAGTTTGTAACTCACCTGTTATGATTTTGGATCTGTTTGTTGAGTAAGTATATCTGTTTATATAGCTCCTTGTGTTTTTTTAAAGTTAATCACAGGACCAACATGTATGAGAGGATAAACGAGCATTTGTGATATTTAATGATCGGGCCACCCACTGCTCTGCTCACACTTTCTTAAGGGGGCACAGGGAAGAAGTGCTTTTTATGCTATGCTTGCCTGGAATGACTCATCAAGACTGTTGGCACATTTGACAGTTCATTTCACTTAGATTGATGGTTGTCTGATCATAATTAGGATTAAAACAATGCAACAATGCTGGCAGATATCATATCCAAGAGGTGTTAATCAATTTGTTAAGAGGTCTGACCCATATAAAAAGCTGGAAACTATAAACGTTGTTTGGTTGTTTGATGTAAGACCTTGCTTCCTCCTTCAGGATAGCTGTCGGTTTTCCGAACTGCATTCACTGAGCTATCTTCGTTCTTCAAATATGTATTCACTTTCTGTATTCACAAATAACAATCTGAAATAATCTCACAGCCAGTACACATCATTCAGATAAATTGGCACTCCAACCAAACTGAATATCACCTAGTGAAATAAATATTTAATAGTCATTAACATCCCGTTATTTGTCTTTTCACATCTGTAATACCTAAATGCTTAACACATTCTATAAATGACCTGCTAATGTTTGGCACGGTAATGTTTGAGGATTGTTCTGTTGACATTGGAGCACATTGCCCTTCATGCCACAGCTAATGCTGCTAGTTTTGTTTGGAAACATTTAACAGTTGAATAGTTTGATAAAAGCCCTGCTGTAAATAGGAGCGTCTTCAGTCATTCAGTGATTCAGAGCTGTACAGCTCATTAGAAAGATGAGATCCTGTTGAAAGATTATGGGCTAGAATTTTCCCACCGATCGCCGATTTACTGCCCAGTTACCGCCCGTTTCGTAAAGTATCGCTCTGTACCGCCCATTTCACCTCCCGATTTTCGCCGGCGGTAATTTGGACCTACCAGTTCCACCGCCGTGGCTGCAAAGCGCCCACCCACATTGGACGCCCAGAAATCGTGGAAAATTTTCACCCAGCGCTAATTTCTACTAAAAACAGTTTTTTTTAAGGCCCACTACCGCCTATTATTGCTCCGATCAAAACCGCCTATTTCTGAATTACTTACCTGACTTGAGCCCAACATTATGCCTCCCTCCAATTTAGTTTCAGCTTTACAGTGGGCCAGAAGACCAATGTTAATGAAGAAAACCTTTACTGGGGTATAGTACAACAGGCACCAAATGCCCACTGGTACATCATCCCAATGGTATTTTTATTTGGTGTTCCTGATGTGTAAACTAGTCACATTGCAATTTTTAAAAAAGTTTTTAGGTTTTCCAGCAAACCTTCTTTTGAGTGCTCGGATGCCGATACAGTAGGGCCAGAACTTCAGTGTGTGAATCCAAGTTAATATAAGCAGGCTTTTTAATTGGAGTGACATCTTGGCCATGCTTGATCCTATCATTTCTCAACATCCATAAACATGGAGTCAGAAGTCAGAACCTTGGCTGATTTAGTGCAACTTACATCCCCTGCAAACTTCCCCAACCGCAGCCAAGGAGCGCTAAGGCCATTGTAGCGTCCACACTGTCACCAGAGTAGTTTGCTGCACACTCCATAAATTTGCCATATAACAAGGAATCAGCATGGACTGCTCAGAGGATAAGGGCATTGCGCCTCGTCATAGAGATGTCTTACAGGACACTGAGGAGCTGCTGGTGGGTCACTATCACCAGCTGCAGGAAACATTTGGCAGGATCTCATTGAGGAGACCTTCTTATAATTAGCTTTTCCATCCCTGACATGAATGGTCTTCCTTATATCTTCATTGTTTCCTGAACAACTGCATCTTCAACTACATTTTTGCCAGCTCCAACAGAACTACCAGGCATATCACTTCTGTCACCTGATGGTATAATAGCCGATACCATAACGACATACCACAATGAAGAAAACCTGGAACTGCTGATCAGTAGGCAGTTATGTCAAACTTAGTTGTTGGTAATAAAATGAAAGAAAAAATAAAATAAAAAGCCTCATATTCACCCAAAACATGGCAGAACTCAAGCCACAATGTAATCAGCCAATCGATGCTCTCAAAAAATATACACAAAGTGTCTGGGACAGGTGCATAACTGAAGCATGCTGTAATCTTATACGCTTGCCCTTCTAATCCCTCGGGATCTTTACTTTGCTCTGCACTCTCTTCCGTCATTCCTTTAGCTCTGGGCTACATTTTTTTAACAGTCCGGCTCCAGAGCAGACTCACCCCTCCCACTCCCACCACCGCCCCCCCCCATCCCCGTAAGGGGGGTGGGGTGTGGTCTCTATGAGGGGGTCAGGTTCCCTTCTGACCAACTTGAGTGGTTTCGAATCGCTCCCCCCCCCTTGGGTTCTGTACTCTGGATTTATTTGGGGGGTGTGACAAAAATGTAAAGGACACTGGTTTGATGCAAAGAACTTTGTTTTTATTACAGTCAGGGTAATACAGACTTATTACTCTAGTAAGAAAATACAAGGCCAAACTTACAATCACTCTAATAAAGAACAATATAAGGAAATGTACAAGGTCAAACTTATAATCACTCTAATAAAGTACCATATACTACACGTTCAAAGGGGGTTGCAGTAAAACTATAGCTCCCACCTCCCAATACCTAATTCTAGCTAGGTTAGACTCCAAGGCAGGCAGGGACTTATGCTTACCAATCCTTTTGATAGTTAATGGTAGATAGTGATGTTCTTCCTTCCTTCAGGACTTCAAGACCTCATGGCTGGCGAAGTTAGTTTACAACTGTCGCGTTGGTTTCTCTCCTTGTCTTGATGAGGTAGTAGCAACCACCTCTCTCCCCAACCTCTGTTGAAAACAGTGGCCAGTTATACGATTTCAGTGGTTCTAATCTTGCCACCCAATCCTTTGTATAATTTTGGCAGGCTTGGTTCTTCTTTGTAATATTTTGTCGGGCTCGTTAAAGTTGATATGCCTTGGGTGGGTTGATGTTCGAAAACTGTTTCCTGATGGAAATATTAGTTTGGCAATTGCAATGTCCTTTTGTGCTTAGTTTTCCGCCCTATCCAGCCTGTATGCGGAAGACTAAGCACAAAAGGAAATTTTTGATGTATATGCTGAAATGGTTTGTCCAGACCCATGTTGATGGGGAGCCACCTCTGGGTGATTTTGTGATGGTAATGTCTCTTGTGGAGAAGAATTTTCAAATACTCATTCTTGCAGACTGGTTACCTCAGTCCTCACACCCAGACAATTCCAATAATCAAGTGGGCTTCTTTTGTTCCCTAGGTTCGCCCACAGGCTTGAATTTGTCTTGTAAAAGTTCACAATTCTATTAAAGTTTGTAGTTTCTTCCATAAGCACTTTAGAGTTCCAAACTTTTCGGTAGATAGTCCCAAATAAAATTTCCTTTCAAATGAGCCCAAACACAGGGGGAGTTTCTTATGAATTTTGCATTCCTTCATTCCCCCCTGTTGACACTCCATACTCTTGAGTGTCAATAAAGGTAAGCAAAATTCCTGCTTCCGAAAGTCAACCTTCCCTGCATTTATACTAGCTAAACATTACCTTGCATCTCCCGTTGAAATGCAATGCAATATACAGGCGAATACAGTCATCACAATTCGGTTATAGCATAGAGGGGGTATGATGTCCCTCTTTTACTCGGTTTTCACAGTAAAATGACGGTATACTGTCATACACAACTTTAAGTAAAGTAAAATAAAAACACATAGTAACACATTCTCAAATCGCATAAAAGGTCCATAGTCAAGCATGTTTTAAGTTCAGTAAATTAAAAGTACATAGTCAAAACATTTAAGTAACACTCTTACAACACTCGCAATGTTGCGGTTTACAGCAGGTAAAATTAAACATGGTAGTATGGTGCCACCCCTCCCTGCGCGATTCCCAAGTTCAGCCAAGGAGCATATAGCACCCTTTGGTGCCTGACCTGACAGCCTCTGCGTTTCACTTGGCAAATGAGACACCATAAGTAAAGTATAATCGCGAGTTGACAAATAACTAAAGTGTGGGAAGCGATTCAGATCCAGACTGGGATTTCTATATTTCTGAAAAGGTCCCACCACAGCGGAATGGTGATCTCAAGAATCTTTTTCCCTTTCTCAATTGTTTTCTGTTCTAGAGTGTAGAAGTGTTTTTGTGAGATAATTACAGCTTTTAGCAGAGCGGTAAGATGTTCGGGTAGAGAGGGAATTGCATAGCCAAAATGTACAAGATAATCCTGCAGGTTTGTAATGTTTTCCTTCACAGTGAGGTGGACAGTGAGGGTTCAGGAATGGGGACAATCCATTCCTGGGCCATTTGAACTGATGCCTCAGGTTTGAAGCAAAAACTGCTGTCACTTACCGGACACCAGAAGTGTCCATGTTGGTAGTGGGGCGCACTGGTGGTGACACAATATGTCCCACCCCCTATGTATGTTACCTGTGGAGGGACACAGTCCTGTGCCATTACTTCCATGGTACAGTTAATAGGCTGTGCGCCAGCAGCTTTAAACCCACACTGTGACTTTGAATGGGCACTTAAGTACTGGGGACACAATATTATGTGTGCACCCCGGCTTCGGCACCCGGAGAGGTCAGTACCCGTTACAGCGTGCTCCCACTTTATGACATAGGGTGGGACCGCTGCGAAATGAATGTGTGCACCTCCCTGAATAACTCCAATGTTCTCCACCCGGTATACCGGTGTGGGTCAGGCTGTCCCACCGATGACCGGCATCCTTAGTACTATCCCCATAATAGTGTGGTTAGATTTCCCACAGTCTACTGGGACAGGGTACGCTTCAGAGGCTAGGCAGAGCTGGCACGGGCTTAGTGAATTGCTGTACGGGTGGAGGGCTGCGAGGTGCTTGTTCCTGATCCAAGAGGGGACTACACCTTGTTTTAAATCCTCCAGGTTGTTGCGGCCCTCGCCCAACAACCATGCCCCATACAATACGCTCACCTCGTTCTGTGCAGCCTGGTCAGAAGCATTTCTATCCTCCCGTATGAGTACATTCACTGTCTGTGCATGTTTTTCCAGCTCAGCCACTATTTCTTTTAAATAGACGGTCATAGCCTGGTCCTTGTGTAGTTCTGAACCGACTACGGTATTCTCCTGTTTCAGGATTTTTCTCAATTGGGTCTTTAAACTGTTTATCTGTGTTTGCAGTTCTATGTCATCTAGGCTACTTATTATGGAGGATGCTGTATTGTAGGTAGTGAAAACATTGTTTATGATTCCCCTTCTAGATCTCCCTGAGCCCATGGTATCCCTAGCGTTTAGGGTGTATAGGTCTACTTTGTCTACATTTCCAAAGTCTAACTCATAAAATTTCTTCAATGTGTCTCTAAGTAGGACCTGGTATAGCAGCTCTGTTTCCTTTGGATACCATGCAGGCAGGTGTACTTCAGTAAGGTTCAATATTACTGAAGCTACTGCATAATGTACCCCCTGATATAACACCTTTTCAGTCGGTACCAATACTAATCCATTCCCAAGTCCTTTGGTGGTGGTAGGACACCTTTCTATTACTGTGCGTATTGGCGGGGTTGTGGGCAGGGGTTTCTTAATGTGTGCTCTTAGTTCAGTGGCGTTAATTGGGAGTGGGGAGTGTGGGACCGCGCACCTGTGTCGGCTAGAATCCCACCCCATCCCTTCCCCTTCATCTTGCCATTGCCTGGCGAAGGCGATCAATATGCCTGCGGGACAAATATTCTCTGATCCCCACATGCAAACATAAATTCCTTGTTCGGATTCCCACCGTTTGTCCCAACACATTGTCACTCCTCCCTGTGTCCCCGTGATGGTGCGGTACGTATCATTACCGAGTCTTTCCCAGTCCGATTCCTGGTCCCATGCGTCCTTGCTGAGTTTTCTGAGCCACCATCATCTTCCCAGGGGAATGTTCCCTTTGCAAGTCAAACATACACGTTTTCCCTCTGTAACACTGACTCGGGCAGCGATGATCCGCATCCGGGGACATGGAAGTGAGGCCTCCCCGTAGGTAAAACCTTCCTGGCTGGAGTGACGGGTAGAATTAGATCCCAGCCACCCTGGCCATCTTCCCTCGTGGGTGTAAACGGCGAGTTCTTCCACGTCTCGGGGGCCACCCCTGGTGGTTACGATCGGTGCTCTCCCTCCTGAACACCCATAAATGAGGGATTCTTCCACGTCTCCTCGGTTGCCGCTGCTCATCCTTATCAGGGCGAGCAGGAACAGGATCCTTTCCATACTGCTCTCTTTCCTGTAGGGGCACATAAAACAGATTGTCTAGCCCTGAGAAAGTTCTCTGGCTTGACAAAGGTGACCGAGTTCCAAATTGGGCTCATAGTCTTTAACTGACTGGCTGTCTTATTCAGTTCCTTGTGGACTGATTGCTTTTAACTTTATCCGCGAGTCGTTCTGCTGGTTATCTTACCGGTGCTTCCGTAATAGCCATACCAGTAGATTCTTCTCACTCCTGGGTAGTACCCGGCCTGTGCCTCTCTTTAACAGCTGCACAGGTAGATTCTTTTCCTTACCCCAGTTAACTAATACATACATACTTATCATTACACATAATCTTACACGACTCTAACTTATTACTAAACATACTTAAACTTACATCACTATATATGTACATCTGCCACCCATCTCTGGGTGGCCAGGTTAATTCCTGCCTTCTCTCTTTCTTCTTCTTCCGCTGGGTGTCCAGTGAGGTAGGTAATAGGTCGGTCTGTACCGCCTAACCCTAAGTACCCTGACCGGATGTGGGTTTGAGTCCCACACTATCGGGGGAACGTTCCCTCCGGTGCTGCAGCACACCGCTCCTTTGGGGGTGGCTGCCTGGTTCGTTTCTTCCCCTGGGGGTTGTGCCTGGTTGAGGGCTACGGGCTGGGGACTCTCACTTGGTGGCTGGTCCATCGCTATCTCTTCTGAGGGTCCCTCGTTGCCCGAGTCTACCGGCTGGGTGTCCCTGCTTGTGGGCTGGTCTCTGATCTTAGGTGCCCTTTTGCGGCTGGTCCCTTTCCTGGGGCTGAACCACTTAAATTGGAGCACTGGTGACCACGGTGACTTTGGCCGTGGTGTGCGGGGAGTCCTTCTTAAGGCTCCGGCTGCTGAGGGTGCGTCCGAGTCCCAAATGATTGGGGGGACAGCTCCTCCGATAACACAGTTCACCGCCCCTCTGCCACGTCCCCTATGGGATTTCCACAGTCGGGGGCTGTTGGCTGGGGGTCCCTGTCTTTCGCACGGTTTACAGGTTTTGGCTGTCCCTTACGTTTAGCTGTTGCCCCTGGGTTGAAAAGTTTGCACTGATTTATGTGGAAGCACTTTGTTCGGCGGGGCAATTTTATGGCATAGACCATGGGGCTTGCCTTGTCAACAATGTGGTATGGTCCCATGTACAGTGCCTCACAGACCCCTACTCTAGCGTAGTTTCTCACCATAACCTGGTCCCCTATCTCCCACTCATGGTGCTTGCGGGGTTCTAGCAGCAGTCAGTTGCTCCGATGCTGTTTTCCCATGTTGTTAGCAGCCTGCCAGTGAATCTGTTTAAGGTGTTCAAACAGATTCCTGACAAAGCTGTCCCGGTTCGCTTCCCTAAGCTGATCTTCCATGAGTACCGGGGCTAACACATGGGTGGGGGTTTGCATGGCTCTGCCGGTCATGAGCTCGTACGGGGAGTACACCGTGCTCTTTGACTGGCTGGCCCGGATCCCCATGAGGACCAGTGGTAGGACCTCTACCCATGCTTTGGGTGAGTCCCCTGTCTCTTTGTGCAGCCTTTCTTTGATGGTGCAGTATAAATGCTCCACAGGCCTGGATGACTGTGGGTTGTGTACGACATGCCATTTTCCTTTGATGCCAAGTACCTTAAGGGTCTCCTGTATCACCTGCCCGGTGAAGTGACTCCCTTGGTCGGACTCCACGTATTGTGGTAGTCCCCATCGGGAGAACACTTCTCTGACCAGTGTCCTAGCTGTTCCCAGGGCAGTGGCTGTTCGGCATGGGAAGGCTTCCACCCATTTGGTGAATACATCCACTAATATTAGGCAGTACTTGTAGCCTCCCTGGGCAGTGGGTAGGGGCCCGATGTAGTTGATTTGGTCCCTCTACCCTCCTGATATGTCCCATAGACACCTTTCTTTTCTGGGGGTCGGGGTTGTTGGCCGCGCACACTAGACAGCTAGTGCAGAACCCGTGGATGTCTTCCCTGAGTCCTGGCCACCACCCTGCCTGTTCCACTCGTTGCCAAGTGGTCTCATGTCCGGGGTGTCCTGCTCCTGGGCCAGCTGGAGGAATTCTCTCTGGTGTTGTTGCGGTACTACCCATTGCTCCCCACTGAACAGCATGCCTCCTTTAATGGCAATTGCTGCGGTGCCGTACGGGCGGTCTACCCTTTCCCCTTTTGCTAGCGTGTTCAGGACAGTTTTGAGGACGGGGTCTTGGGTCTGAACTGTTTTTAGGTCTGGGGGCAAAGCTATCCCTGCCTTCCCTGCCGTCCCCATCCTGCCCCTGACTGCTGCCATGGGTCCTGGGTTTATACGGATCCCAGAGCTTGTCTGTGTGGGCCCCTTGCTTGGCCAACATGTCAGCCTGCTGGTTTCCCTCCCTATGGGGTTCTGTGGTGGAATGTGCCTTCACCTTATGTATGTAAATATTCCCTTCCTCCCCTACGGCTTTCATGATCTTTTCCAGTAGGGGCTTAATTGCCAGGGGTCTTCCGTCTACGGATGTGTATCCGCAGCGGGATCAGATAGCCAGGTACTTTGTACACGAATTGCATGTGAACATACTGTCCGAGCAAATCATGTATGAGGTAGGGAATTCTTCAGGGTGCGTGACTACGTACACCACCGCAGACAGTTCAGCGTGCTGGGCACTCATCGTACTGGGGAGTTTAATCGCCAGGGCAATGCCTGCCTCGGGGTCATAAAGTCCGCAGCCTGTGAGTCGTTCACCCGTAGATACTGTGCTTGAACCGTCCACATAGATCTCTCGGCCTGTGGGGTGTAACCCAGCCTGAAAGCCTATGTTAATTTCCCATAGCCCTTCTACGGAACACCGCTGGGCTGTCCCTGGATAAATCATGTCCCTTTACCCGTAGGTCCATTTGAGAGAGGAGCAGGGTCCAGCGAGCAATGCTGGCTCTGCTCACTGTCCTGTCCTTGATTCTCCCATCCAGGAGCATTTGGGTGGGCGTATGCTGGGTAAAGAGTGTGATAGGGGACCCCTCTGTGAAGATCAGTGATCTTTTCACAGCCCAGTGAGTGGCTAGGAGGTGCCGCTCACAGTTGGAGTATCCCTTCTCCACATCTGTGAGTATCCTGGAGGAGTAGACCACTGGTCTCTGCCGGCCGTGCCGCTCCTGGAGCAGTACTGCGCTCAGGCTGTCCCCACTGGCTGCTACCTCCAGGAAAAACTCTTTACCCCCATCTATGGCCCCGAGAGCTGGCACGGTCTGCAGGTCTTGAGTTGGATAAATGCCGCCTCGCAACCTTCGTCCCATTCCCACTCCACTCCCTTGTGTAGGAGTCGAAGCAGAGGGGCTGCTGTGGCTGCATAATCCTCAATGAAGTCTCTGCAGGACCCGGTTAGCCCTAGAAAAGATCTTACTCCTGTCACTGTGTTGGGAGCGGGTAACTTCTGCACTGCTTCCCATCTAGCTTTGTCACTGGCTCTCTCCCCAGTGCGCACAGCCAGTTCCAGGAATTTTACTTCCTTCAGGCCGATCTGTGCCTTCTTGGGGTTTACTTTAAATCCCTCTTCTTTGAGCAGTTCCAGCAGCGCAGCCAGAAGTGGGCCATGCTCCTCCCCCTCATCGGTGAACAGGAGCAGGTCATCTGCATACTGTACAAACTGCTGGGGTCTGCTGAACCTCTTCAAACAGTCAGCCATACACTGATGGAAAATACTGGGGCTGTTGTGGAAGCCCTGAGGGAGATAGTTTCAAGTGTATTGCTGTCCTTTAAAGGTGAAAGCAAACTGGTACTGATCTTCCCTTCTTAAAGATATGGACTCGAACCCATTGGAAATATCCAGCACTGTGAAGGTGGTCGTGGAGGCTGGGATACTTCCAATGAGGTCGGCGACAGCAGCAACAGTGGATGCACAGGCAGGGATGTTGCGGTTGAGTACTCGATAGTCCACCGTGGCTCTCCAGGAGTTGTCCGGTTTATTAACCGGCCACAATGGAGAGTTCACATGGGTAGCTATTGGTCTCAATACCCGCTGTTTAACCAGCGAACCCAAGGCTGTTTCCATGTCTGCCTCTGCCTCCCTGGCGAAGTTGTACTGTTTCTGTGGTCGGGTCATGGGGTCTCATCTATACTAAGCTTGACCTCATTTATTCTCCCACAGTTGTGTTTGTGAGTGGCAAAAGCTGCAAGGTTTTTCCTCACATATTCTTGATATTCTACAGCGGTGTTACTGACCAGTGATTCAAGGTCGTAACCCTCATTTGGTTTCATGGTGCACACCGTCCCTTTTCCCTGTTTTACTCGGATAACTATCACCTCACTCTCCTGTCCCATACAGACTGACCCCCAAAGACAGTGGTTTCTTAAATCCACCAGGATCCCGTGGCCTAGGTGAAGTCAGCCCCCAGGATCCCTCTCCCTTCCTGCTCCCACTTCATCATGACACAAGTCCACTTAGTGTGGAGTGTACCTAAATGAATGGAGAGTGGAACAGAGAATGAGCCAGTCTGTTCAGTGCCTGTGAAACCCACCAAGCTGTAGGGGACCTCTTTAGACAGAGGTGAGGCAGCAGGGTTAGCTGCACAAACAAGGGTGCTTGAGGTTCCGGTGTCCAGCAGGTAAGTCCCTTTCACCTTTTCCACTTCCATCTGTACGGTCGGTCTCCCCCACGCATCATACTCGAGGACACACAGGTGGACAGGCTGTGCCTGTCCTAGTCACGGTTTTGGTTGGGAGGGGGCAGATGGGATCTCGGTACCGGTGGTGGTGGCTACCTTTCCAGGGCCATCTAACATGGCTCGGAGCGCAGTTAAAAAGGTATTAAACGAGTGGGGAGGGACTGGCTTATCTGTCTCGGTCTTTTGGGCAGGGGCTGGAGAATTCTTTCCCACGCTATTCTTCCAAGGATTTTTACAATCCTTTCTCTAGTGCCAACTCTTTCCGCACCCGAAGCGGGTACGTTTTGTATCGGAGAGGTTGCCCCCCTCGTGGCGCCATTCCCTCTTATCTTGGTTAGGTCGGATTTCGTGAACCCTTCCCTTTTGTGGGTACTCTTCTGTCCCTCTGCCGTTTCTGTAAGCTAGGGTCAGTTGCCTAAGCCCTCTCTGTTCTGTGGCTTGGGGATCTCTGGGGTCGAACTTGGTTCTTATTCTGGGTAACCTGTTAGCTACTAAGCTTCGAAGCCAGTGTGCTAACTCATCTGAGTTTAAGTGATCCCTGTCTATGTCCCCACTACAGGCGCTTTTGTACACCGGCCACAGTCGGTCTGCGAAAGCCTGTGGGGTTTCTCCTGTGAGCTGCACCGTTTTCTCTACTCTAGAGAAGGGACTCCCGTCATTGCAGCCCATAGCTTCTAAAATGTCTTTCTGGACAGCAGCAAGTGTTTTCCATCCTCTTTTGCTCTCAGTAGAGAGGGACTGATACAGTTTGCTGTCTAGAGATAGGAGAGGCATCTTTGCCATTTCTGCATCATCGCACCCATTAATATCCCCTGCCTGTTCCACTTCCACAAAGTGAACCGAGGGGTCTCTCTTTGGAGTTAGCTTTCCCAGGTGGCTTATCATAGCCCGAAGCTGGTGGCGAGTGTGGGGGACCACAAACTGACTTTCCAGGGGCCTTTGACCCCCGCCAAGGGTGGGCGGACCAAACTTCTGTTGCCAGACGGGCACATTGACCCTGATTCTGGCTCTCCCTGTTCTGGCTCACCTCCCTCTCTTCCCTGCGGCCAAGCCGAGCTGAAACTTGGTGCCACAGGTGATTGTGTTTCACTATCCCTGTCTGCCCGGCAACTGATTTGCCCCTCCTGCTGCTGAACCGGTGTAGTCACCGGTGCCACAGGTGGTGGCCGGGTAGTTTCTTCCTTCTCTTCCAGGTTTACCCGGGGCATACCCGGGCTTATTAGGCATACCATGCCTCTTGTCTTGGACAGAGCAAGGTTTAAACTTTTAATTTGTTGCTGGCAGGGACCGTGGTCTCCCGATTCAAACCCATTAGTGCTAGCTGCTTTATACGCTGCTTGCACATCTTTTAATCTTTCCTGAAGCTCTTTTACTTGTAGGGTGAGGTGAGTGCTTTCCTCCCTCAGTGACTTTTCATTACATTTGGCCTCAGTAACCTGACATTGAAAATAGTCCTGACTGTTTTTAAACCTTTCCATTATTTGGGTCCTTTCCTGTTTTAGCTTACGGAGTTCTCCTGATAATCTTTCTTCTGACATAACCCTTTCCTGATCGTTCTCTGTGCATTCCCATAACTCTGCCTGTAATGTTTCATTCATTCTGTCTAGGAGTTGGATCTGTCGCTGTAGACAGACCAACCAAATTGCTTTCTCTACTGCTTCCTTGTGATCTTTACTTGCTGTCCACTGGGCTGCTGCGTCAGCTAGACGCTCAGCACGCAATAGACTAAGCACCCATTCCTTAGTTACATTGACCTTATACATATAGGAGGAAATCCTCTCTTCCATTTTGGTTCTTTGCCCCAAACCAGCACTCTCCACATCACACCCCATGTACCAGAGTCCTGCAGCGGTCACCATTTTTAAGGGGGGGGTGAGGTCTCTATGAGGGGGTCAGGTTCCCTTCTGACCAACTTAAGCAGTTTCGAATCGCTCCAATTCCCTTAGGTTCTGTACTCTGGATTTATTTGGGGGGTGTGACAAAAGTGCAAAAGACACTGGTTTGATGCAAAGAACTTTGTTTTTATTACAGTCAAGGTAATACAGGCTTGCTACTCTAGTAAGAAAATACAAGGCCAAACTTACAATCACTCTAATAAAAAACAATACACTACATATTCAAAGGGGGTTGCAGTAAAATTATACCTCCCACCTCCCAATATCTAATTCTAGCTAGGTTAGACACCACGGCAGGCAGGGACTTATGCTTACCAATCCTTTTGATAGTTAATGGTCGATGGTGATGTTCTTCCTTCCTTCAGGACTTCAAGACTTCGAGGCTGGAGAAGTTAGTTTACAACTGTTGCGTTGGTTTCTCTCCTTGTCTTGATGAGGTAGTAGCAACCACCTCTCCCAAATCTCTGTTGAAAACAGAGGCCAGTTATACGATTTCAGTGGTTCTAATCTTGCCGCCCAATCTGTTCGCATCCTTTGTATAATTTTGGCGGGCTTGGTTCTTCTTTGTAATATTTTGTCGGGCTCGTTAAAGTTGATATGGCATGGGTGGGTTGATGTTCGAAAACTGTTTCCTGATGAAAATATTAGTTTGGTAATTGCAATGTTCTTTTGTGCTTAGTCTTTCGCATACAGGCTGGATTGGGCCTCTTTGTGATGTATATGCTGAAATGGTTTGTGCAGACCCATGTTGATGGGGAGCTACCTCTGGGTGATTTTGTGATGGTAATGTCTCTTGTGGAGAAGAATTTTCAAATACTCATTCTTGCAGACAGGTTACCTCAGTCCTCACACCCAGACAGTTCCAATAATCAAGTGGGCTTCTTTTGTTCCCTAGGTCCGCCCACAAGCTTGAATTTGTCTTGTAAAAGTTCATAATTCTATTAAAGTTCGTAGTTTCTTCCATA
The DNA here is from genome assembly GCF_044704955.1 of Pristiophorus japonicus. Taxonomy (NCBI): domain Eukaryota; kingdom Metazoa; phylum Chordata; class Chondrichthyes; family Pristiophoridae; genus Pristiophorus; species Pristiophorus japonicus. The sequence goes on from NC_091983.1 coordinate 150,018,592, forward strand.
AGCACTTTAGAGTTCCAAATTTTTCGGTAGATAGTCCTAAATAAAATTTCCTTTCGAATGAGCCCAAACACAGGGGGGTTTCTTGTTAATTTTGCATTCCTTCACCCCCCTCCCCCGCCCCCCCCCCCCCAACACCACCTCCCCTTCCTCGCCATGTCTTGCTAGCTGCCGTGAATTCAGAGTTACACTGAACTCAGGGTGTTTGCTGAGCGATGCTGCCTGGTGTATTTCTGGTTCCGCAGAAACAGACGCTCCAAATTGAAACATTATTTCAAATATAAACCCAATTTGATTGCAGATGTTTCTCGTCTGTTTGATTGGAGTAACTGACCAATACCTGTGTAACATGCCGAGGGGCTGATTTTGTGGGTGGTAGGAAATGGATTTTGTAACACGTAACACCACTGGAGTCAGCCATTTATTGCTGAACATGAATTATTTCCGGGAAATTTTCTTCCACCCCCCCCCTTTACTGATTCTGGCTGTAGTGAGCCGCGGAGGGGGGAGGGGTTGTGTCCAAGCAATGGAGCCTCATCCAAGTCACTGGTGTACAGAATGACCTGAGGGGCGGGGGGGGGGGGGGTGGGGGCGTGTGGAGGGAGAGAGAAAAGGGTGTCAGTCACTGGGTGTACATCCAAGTAACCATTCTTCGCGTGGCTTGACAGTGTGGTTGTGCGGCTATTCAACTGTAGCAGGCGCCACAACTGTAATGTATGCACCTGTGAGAATTCTCACAGATTGGTAGAGCTGTTGCATTGTGAGTGACATATCCAGTTACGTTATGTTCACAAGACTCAGGGAAACCCCAGTCAGTTGGGTCTAGGTCATCCAAGATAAGGTATGAGTTTACAAGGGATACCGGCAACCACACATTTAAAGTTGTGTTTCCTAAAAGTTGTCAAATGGGATATATTTTCCCCTTCCCAAAAGTGAGTGAGACACAGTACAAGAATGGTTTAGTTGAATAAAATTTTATATAAAACTTGTAATTTGTATTAAACTTTAACAATGTAATAAAATAACATTTTATAAATACAAATTTTGACAACAAAAAAATTATGAACAACAAACAGCAACAACAACATCAACAACAGTATAAACACCACTGAAAACACGCTGCACCCTCCCACAATTCTACCTGCGGCCACCTTTCCCAACGCCTTTCCACCCCAATCCCCCCCTGACCCTTGGTCCTGACCCCCTCCTCCTCCTCCCGCGAACAATACCCCTGGCCCTGCTCACGTCGGGACCAATACATTGTGCACCAGCAAAGCACCTCGAGTGTGACTGCTGACGAGGGGGACAACAATGGCAGCACTATGTTTGGGGGTTCTGGAGAAGATGGAGATGCTGAGGACCCATCTTCAAAATCGGAAGAAACTAGTTCCTCCCGATGATCAGGTGCTGTCACCATTGATGGTACACCACCTTGGAGTAAAGTGCCATATCTCATGACTGTCGATTGCCACCTAGCATTGGCATTGGCGGTCCGGGTGTTCCAACTGACGGGCTGCTAAAGCCGCGCTGTTTTCGGACAACCGAGCAATGGCCTGGAGGAGCTCTCGAATCGAGTCGATGCTCATCCTGGACAGTGCCACCATGTCCAAGCTAGCATCTGGCTGACGAGCAGCGTTCCCACTTTGGCGGGTCAGCCGCCACAGATTCACCATGGGGTTCAGTGTGCATCATTGCAATCCACTTGGTCCTGCTTCCTCGGGCTGGAATCTAACAATGAGGAACCAGTGGCCACTGTAGAAAGGACCCTTGAAGTCCCACCACCCCTCCCTCCTCCTGCACCACCACCGTTACAATGCTTTGAGGAGTGGTCTCCTCCAGGTCCTGCAGCACCATCTCCTCCATCTCCTCCACCACCATCTCTTCATTTGGTCTTCCCTGCAATGACTCTGGGAGGGGCAGACGGCTCCACCTGTGCAACTGTAAAAATATAACATTAATGGTTGGCGACAGAGGAGGGGAGGGGTCAGAGGTAACATCAGAGCAATTCACTTTGCGCAGGCTTATGTGGAGAACAAACATTTTTTACTGAGAATCATTACATGAAACCATCATAAGCAAAGTATAGAGAAAGTACATGACATAACAAAACTTCAGTCCCAAACAGTTTGGTTTCCAAGTGACAGAGTGTGATCAACCAAACAAATCATGTCACAACTAACAACATCTCTTGCTCCCAGCATTACATTACATTCTACATTATATTGCTCTAAGATTGAATTACATGACCGCAGTACAGTCCTGGGATTATGCAGACTTACCCTCCGGGAGAACTGGTTCGGCATCAACACACGTGGCGGTGCGATCATATGCCCCAGTCAGGGCTGCAGCGCATTCCTCGAGGTCTGTCAGAGGAATAATCATCGGTGGACCACCGCCTGTTTTGCGAAGCTCCGCCCTATTGCCGGTTAATTTTTTCTGACAAAAAATATGTGTGAACTAATTTGACAGCTACTAATACGGAACACAAACATACATATATATAGGTACACATCCCCAATTATTCATCCTCTAGTCTTTTCATCAACGAGTGCACAATTTAAATTCTGTTAGCACGCAAGTGTTGTATGATGAACACATGAAAATACAGAGGACTAACACAATGAGATCGATGATGGGAAATAAAAATGACACCAAACTTTACAACATAATAAAACGTGGCACTAAAGAGTAAATCGGCAATGCATGATAAAAGTTAGTACTTAATCTTGCAGACCAACAATGTCATTCCATCGTTTGCGGCACTGGTTCGACCCCTGCATCACGGGCATGACGGAGGACACCACCTCAGTGATCTCTCGTCATAATCGCTGATACACGGACAGTGACGGATTTCCTCGCCCACCCCGTGTTAACTGATACCAACGGGCTTCCACTTCGTCCACCAATGACTCCTGGGGTTCCTCCAAGAAACGGGTGGCCCTTTTCCTCCCAGCTAATGCCCTCTCCACTTCCATGGCTTGATTTTCCATTTTGTTGATGTTTATATATTTGAATTTATTTATTATTATTATTACTATTATTTTTTTAAGATTTTAAGATCTATTATTATAAGTATTACTAGTTATCTTATTAATTATATTATTTTATATTATGATATAATAGTCAATATACTGAATATAATAAATGTACTCCTCAAAACACCTCACAAATCCCCTCTCAGCTCCCCGCTCACTGACCTTAACCAACCTCTGCAGCTTCAAGATGTCCAGTGCTGTCCTACTCTTCTCTGCGCATGTACAGGGTCACCTTTGACCCCAAAATCGCGGGAGAATGACTGCGCATGCGCAGAGAAGAATTTCCGTCCGCTTCTGCAGTGGTTCTACTTCCCTTACTAAAGGTAAGGAGATCACCGAGTTTCCTCCTGTTTTCGCCGCCCGCTTCAGTCCGCTATCGCTAGGCTTCGCCACCGTTGACATCGAGGACCCGAAAACCGTGGAAGCACGCACCAGCAGTATTCCGGCGGTTAAAAAGACGCAACCACCGGAATACCAGTAAGGATCCGTCAGCAGCAATCGGAAGGGAAATTCTAGCCCCTAGTCTAGTTCATTCACAGTTTTAAATATTCCTTTAGGAAACAGATACAATATTGTTGTGTCTCCTCCTGTTTAAATCTCTGCCTTTCAGCTTGGTAAAATAGTGATAATTATAAAATCTAAAATATCTGGCTCATTATGCGCAGAGATAAAAAATAAAAACTGCAAATGCTGGACATTTGAAATGAAAACGAGAAAATGCTGGAAATATATATCTGCACCTGAAAGAGGAAAACAAATTAAACATTGTGGTGGGACCATTTGTCAGAAGTGATGAAGGACCCCACCTACAAGATTAGCCCGTCTTCCTTTGTGAAATGCTGATTGATCATGTCCAGGTATGTATGGCCAGCAATTTTTAATTTTATTGTTTTTTTAATGTGGACTTGAATGAAGGGATGGCCAATGCAGATTTGATATATATCTTGTGGAAGCTGAATGTTCACAGTTGTTTAATCCTTCACTGCGGGTATCGACACATCCTATGTAGCTCGCTGGTTACCAGCATCTGCCATTTCATCCACTATTGGCACAAAAAGCAGATGCAATATGGAGTAAAACCATCTTTACAAATTCTATATTTTATATGTAAGAAATAGATACGTAGGGAGCCATTCCCAAGCTGTAATCTCTTTTTGGGGTTCAGATAATGGTTTTCTTTCTTTTTCCCTGCTTCAATTCAGGGGGCTCAAAATTGTCCAGGAGTTGCTCTGTTTTTTTTGGAGCAACTTGATTTTTCTGGTGTATCTTAAAAATCCCCATTTTGCACATTCAATTTACGCCAGTGTAAGTGAGTTAGTTAGGATTCTTTTAGTTTAATTTAGTTTTGTTCAACAGGGGGCTTTAGCAACTACCTATGCCCGCTTTGGCCATTTAACCCAGTTTGGACATCTTATAGTTGCTCCAAACTAACAGAAAATGCTGGAAATACTCAGCAGGTCAGGCAACACCTGTGGAGCGAGAAACAGAGTTAAGGTTTCCGGTCAAGGACACTTCATCAGAACTGGAAAAAGTTAGAGTTGTAACAGGTTTTTAAGCAAATGTAGGGGCAGGGAAATGGGGGAGGGAGGGAAAGAACAAAAGGAAAGGTCTGTAATAGGATGGAAGTCAGAAGAAATTAAGAGACAAAAAGGACGATGGTGCAGGCAAAGGAGATGACAATGGGACATTAAGAAAAAAAGATGGGGTATAAATGGAGATGGCAGAATCATCAACAGTTGCCATGGGAAATAGAAAAAAATATAGGCAGAGGCTATGGTCTGAAATTGTTGAACACAATATTGAGTCCAGAAGGCTGCAAAGTGCCTAAACGAAAGATGAGGTGCTGTTCCTCGAGCTTGCTTTGAGCTTCTTTGGAACAGTGTAAGCGGCCAAGGACGGAGAAATCAGAGTGGGAGTGGAGCGAAGAAATAAAGTGACAGGTGACTGGAAGCTCGGGATCACGATTAGGAAAAGGGGAGGTGCAAAGAGACCTGGGTGTCGTGGTACATCAGTCATTGAAGGTTGGCATGCAGGTGCAGCAGGTGGTTAAGAAAGCAAATGGCATGTTGGCCTTCATAGCAAGGGGATTTGAGTACAGGGGCAGGGAGGTGTTGCTACAGTTGTACAGGGCCTTGGTGAGGCCACACCTGGAGTATTGTGTACAGTTTTGGTCTCCTAACTTGAGGAAGGACATTCTTGCTATTGAGGGAGTGCAGCGAAGGTTCACCAGACTGATTCCCGGAATGGCGGGACTGACCTATCAAGAAAGACTGGATCAACTGGGCTTGTATTCACTGGAGTTCAGAAGAATGAGAGGGGACCTCATAGAAACATTTAAAATTCTGACGGGGTTAGACAGGTTAGATGCAAGTAGAATGTTCCCAATGTTGGGGAAGTCCAGAACCAGAGGTCACAGTCTAAGGATAAGGGGTAAGCCATTTAGGACCGAGATGCGGAGGAACTTCTTCACCCAGAGAGTGGTGAACCTGTGGAATTCTCTACCACAGAAAGTTGTTGAGGCCAATTCACTAAATATATTCAAAAAGGAGTTAGATGAGGTCCTTACTACTCGGGGGATCAAGGGGTATGGCGAGAAAGCAGGAATGGGGTACTGAAGTTGAATGTTCAGCCATGAACTCATTGAATGGCGGTGCAGGCTAGAAGGGCCGAATGGCCTACTCCTGCACCTATTTTCTATGTTTCTATGTTTCTATGTTATGAACTGACTGGAGGTGTTCTGCAAAGCGGTCACCCAATCTATGTCTGGTCACCTCAATGTACAGAAGAGCACATCATGAGCAGCGAATACAGTATAGTAATTTGAAAGAAGTACAAGTAAATCGCTGTTTCATTTGGAAAGAGTGTTTGGGGCCCTGGATAGTTGAAAGGGAGGAGATAAAGGGGCAGGTGTAGCATTTCCTGCACTTGCATGGTAAGGTGCTGTGGGAAGGTGAGGGGGTGTTGGGGGGCTGATTGAGGAGTAGACCAGGGTGTCGCAGAGGGAGACGTCCCTTCAGAATGCTGAAAGGAATGGGGTGGGAAAGATGTGTTTGGTGGTGGGATCACGCTGGAGGTGGCAGAAATGGCGGAGGATGATCCATTGAATGTGGAGGCTGGTGGGGTGAAAGGTGAGGACAAGGGGAACCCTGTCGTGGTTCTGGGAGGGAGGGGAAGGGGTGAGAGCAGAAGCGCAGGCAATAGAACGCACAAGGTCGAGGGCCATGTCAACCATGATAGAGGGGAATCCTCGGTTGAGAAAAAAGGCATATTGGAGGCACTAGTAGGAAACATAGAAACATAGAAACTAGGTGCAGAGTAGGCCATTCAGCCCTTTGAGCCTGTACCACCATTCAATATGATCATGGCTGATCATGCAACTTCAGTACCCCATTCCTGCTTTCTCTCCATACCTCTTGTTCCCTTTAGTCGTAGGGGCCATATCGAACTCCCCCTTGAATATATCCAATGAACTGGCATCAACAACTCTCTGCAGTAGGGAATTCCACAGGTTAACAACTCTCTGAGTGAAGAAGTTTCTCCTCATCTCAGTCCTCAATGGCTTAGCCCTTATCCTTAGACTGTGTTCCCTGGTTCTGGACATCCCCAACATCGGGAACATTCTTCCTGTATCTAACCTGTCCAGTCCCGTCAGAATTTTATATGTTTCTATGCGATCCCCTCTCATCCTTCTAAATTCCAGTGAATACAGGCCCAGTCGATCCAGTCTCTCCTCATATGTCAGTCCTGCCATCCCAGGAATCAGTCTGGTGAACTTTCGCTGTACTCCCTCAATAGCAAGAACTTCCTTCCTCAGATTAAGAGAACAAAACTGAACCCAATATTTCAGGTGAGGTCTCACCAAGGCCCTGCACAATTGCAGTAAGACCTCCCTGCTCCGATACTCAAATCTCCTAGCTATGAAGGCCAACATACCATTTGCCTTCTTCACTGCCTGCTGTACCTGCATGCCAACTTTCAATGACTGATGTACGATGGCACCCATGTCTCGTTGCACCTCCCCTTTTCCTAATCTGCTACCATTCAGATAATATTCTGCCTTTGTGTTTTTGTCCTCAAACTGGATAACCTCACATTTATCCACATTATACTGCATCTGCCATGCATTTGCCCACTCATCTAACCTGTCCAAGTCACCCTGCAGCCTTTTAGCGTCCTCCTCACAGCTCACACCGCTACCCAGTTTAGTGTCATCTGCAAACTTGGAGATATTACACTCAATTCCTTCACCTAAATCATTGATGTGTATTGTAAAGAGCTGGGGTTCCAGCACTGAGCCCTGCGGCACCCCACTAGTCACTGCCTGCCATTCTGAAAAGGACCTGTTTATCCCGACTCTCTGCTTCCTGTCTGCCAACCAGTTCCCTATCCACGTCAGTACATTACCTCCAATACCATGTGCCTTAATTTTGCACACCAGTCTCTTGTGTGGGACCTTGTCAAAAGCCTTTTGAAAGTCCAAATACACCACATCCACTGGTTCTCCCTTGTCCACTCTACTAGTTACATCCTCAAAAAATTCCAGAAGATTTCTCAAGCATGATTTCCCTTTCATAAATCCATGCTGACTCGGACCAATCCTGTCACTGCTTTCGAAATGCGCTGCTATTTCATCTTTAATAATTGATTCCAACATTTTCCCCACTACTGATGTCAGGCTAACCGGTCTATAATTACCCGTTTTCTCTCTCCCTCCTTTTTTAAACAGTGGTGTTACATTAGCTACCCTCCAGTCCATAGGAACAGATCCAGAGTGGATAGACTGTTGGAAAATGATCACCAATGCATCCACTATTTCTAGGGCCACATCCTTAAGTACCCTGGGATGCAGACTATCAGGCCCCGGGGATTTATCGGCCTTCAGTCCCATCAATTTTCCTAACACAATTTCCCACCTAATAAGGATTTCATTCAATTCCTCCTTCTCACTAGACCCTCGGTCCCTTAGTATTTCCAGAAGGTTATTTGTGTCTTCCTTCGTGAAGACAGAACCAAAGTATTTGTCCAACTGATCTGCCATTTCTTTGTTCCCCATTATAAATTCACCTGAACCTGACTACAAGGGACCTACATTTGTCTTCACTAATCTTTTCCTCTTCCCATATCTATAGAAGCTTTTGCAGTCAGTTTTTATGTTCCCGGCAAGTTTCCTCTCATACTCTATTTTATCCCTCCTAATTAAATCCTATGGCATCGTCAGAACAGATGTGATGGAGAAACTGGGAGAATGGAATAGAGTCCTTACAGAAAGCAGAGTGGGAGGAAGTGTAGTCCAGGTAGCTGTGGGAGTCAATGGGCTTATAGTGAATGTTTGTCAATAGTCTATCCCTGGAAATGGAGACAGAGAAGTCGAGGAAGGGAAGGGAAGAGTCTGGGATGGGCCACGTGAAGGTGGGAAGCTGTGTTTCATGCTAGTAACGCGCTTTAGTTCTGCAAATTAGGGATGACCAGGAAACTGGGATGGGTGCTCCACCGACGACTCTGGCCAGCCATTGCTCTATATTAATGACTTGGATGAAGGGACCGAATGTATTGTAGCCAAGTTTGCTGATGATACAAAGATGAGTGGGAAAGCAAATTGTGAGGAGGACACAAAAAATCGGCAAAGGGATATAGACAGGCTAATTGATTCGGCAAAAATTTGGCAAATAGGAAAATGTGAGGTTATCCACTTTGGCAGAAAAAAATAGAAAAGCAAATTATAATTTAAATGGAGAACAATTGCAAAGTGCTGCAGTTGCAGTACAGACGGACCTGGCAGTCCTTGTGCATGAAACACAAAACAGCAAGTAATCAGGAAGGCAAATGGAATGTTGGCCTTTATTGCAAGGGGGATAGAGTATAAAAGCAGAGAAGTCCTGCTACAACTGTACAGGGTATTGGTAAGACCATACCTTGAGTACTGTGTACAGTTTTGGTCTCCGTATTGAAGGAAGGATATATTTGCATTGGAGGCTGTTCAGAGAAGGTTCACGAGGTTGATTCCGGAGATGAGGGGGTTGACTTATGAAGATAGGTTGAATATGTTGGGCCTATACTCATTGGAGTTCAGAAGAATGAGAGGTGATCTTATTGATACATATAATAATGAGAGGGCTTGACAAGGTGGCTGCAGAAAGGATATTTCCACTCATCGGGGCAACTAAAACTAGGGGACATAGTCTCAGAATAAGGGGCCGCCCATTTAAAACTGAGATGAGGAGAAATTTCTTCTCTCAGAGGGTTGTAAATCTATGGAATTCTCTGTCCCAGAGAGCTGTGGAGGCTGGGTCATTGAATATATTTAAGGCGGAGATAGACAGATTTTTGAGCGATAAGGGAGTAAAGTGTTATGGGGAGGGGGCAGGGAAGTGGAGCTGAGTCCATGATCAGATCAGCCATGATGTTATTGAATGGTGGAGCAGGCTCGAGGGGACAAATTATGTACTCCTCCTATTTCTTGTGTTCTTATGTTCCCCCAACCACCTCACACCCATTTTCCATGAGGAGATGAAAATCACCCTCATGGTTTCCAGCAGGGATGATTGGCCTTCACTGATCGTGCCAGAAGTAGAATTCTGGCTAAATATATTTTCTCCTCACTCATCTTGGGATGGAGACCAATTGTAATATATCGTTGCCATCTGTGCTGAGATTGGCTTACACAGCACGGAGCAAACATCAAAGCTGACGGATATTGGTTTTAAAATGTTCAAACAGCACTCCTGCCTTTTATTGCATTATTTGGGTCTGTTGATGAGATTACTGCATTGTAATCACTCCCAGATATCCATCACTATTTTTGAAAACATGCACCAGAATTTGAACTGAATTCATTTTTCTTGATTTTCCTCCTAAAATAAAAAGCAATATTTCAATGCTAGTTTATTAATCCACTACAAAAGTGCTCTATTTCTTTTATATTGACTCTTCAGCTTGAATAAATGACAGATTGTGCAGTCTCCTTCTTTATTTTTATAAATACTTGTTCCAGAACACTTTCATTTTTGTGTAACTATAATAATATGCCTGAAATCCCACTCCTCTGCTTCCCGCGGGCGCGCGATCGAAAATGGTAAAAACGATGCGCACTTACCTTTTCCTGCTGCGCCCACCAGCGATCTCGGTCCTGAGGCCTCCTCCCTGCACATCGGAATGAGTACAGATGTAGAGCTGGAGCTGGAGTCACATGGCACTAGGCAGCCAATCAAGTTACAGTATTTTTTCTTTCATAATAATGGGAGCTCCGTAAGTAGGAATTCTCATTATTATGATTGAGAAACACCCTCCCAAACACAAATAAAATATAGAAAAAATACGTCACATATTTAAGATTAATTTAAATTAAAGTTAATAAATATCTTAGAAAAAATATATACTTTTCCGATTTTTAAAAAAGTTTCTTAATTATGGTTTAAAATAAACTTACCTTAATGGGCAGGGTTTTTAACATTAAAATGTGTTTTTAAATTTTATTTTACTATGTTTGTATGTTTTAAATCTCTTACGCTGGTAAAAGTAGGCACTAGGTGCAAGAGTTTTCAGGACATTCGCTGGGCAAGAGATGGGTAAATACTGTAATCTTGCCCATGCGCATGTCCTGGCTGTGGGATACGGAGGATCTGTCAAGCCAGAGCTTGACAGATTGGCTAATGGGCATTGCGCGCCGAAAACTAGCTTTTGCGATGCCTTCCCAGGTCCGTACACACTCCATACGGACCTGGGGAGGCCGGGATTTCTGCCTCAATATCTTTGCATAGACTTTAATAAGTTTATAGAAATACCTGATGAAACCTGCCCTGAGTCTCTCTGTACAAACAATAACTGTAGTGTAATTGTATTTTTAATATCTAAACATGGTGTATGTGTCTACTGTTTTCTGCCAAGGTGCTTTCTCTTTGGGACAGCAGGCCTGATTCTTGGTTGGGCATACCAGGCATGGAGTAGCATTTGCTGGGTTCACTGGCTGGTATACTGGAGGCACACAGTGTCTGATTTCTTGTCATTTTAAACTTGAGGAAGAGAAATCAGTCACTGTGGACATTCAATTTCCTGCCAGTGCTATTCCACGCCCAGAATGCCCAACTGGGGAATCTGCCCCAGTGCTCTCTAAAACCCAAACTCTAAAGCAGGGCATCACTGATTTTATTGGTGCCACGATGTTGGCTATCATGCTGACCAGCGGCAATGGTGGGGTAGTGCCTAGCTGCAGGGGCACAGATGATGATGCTGTTCCTTGCCACACTGGAATCGAAGGCCTCCATGGCAGTATTCTAAGCATCTTCCAGAGAAGCCCTGACTACCCTTAGAGCTTCTGATAAGGAGAGTCTGACAACTCCAGGGACATCTTTATATCACACTCCATGTGAAGCCATCATGCATAATACTGCATATGCAGTCAGTGGCTTCCTTCACCTGTGCCACCACCACAGCACCTGAGCCAAGGCTTGATACTTGAGGAACAATGCTCTTCTAAAAGCAGAACCCGTGTGATCCAGACCCCCAGACTGAACAGCCAAGATAGGTCACGGGCTAATCCTCTGGATTTCAAGTTCCTCTGCTGCCGCCAGCAGCTTCGGCTCACTCAGCGGTGTGTCTCGGCGCATTCCCCTCTACTTCACATTCTAAATCACATGGAATGGATGAATCCAAGCTGGTGATTGGGAGGGAGAGAGTGAGTGAGTGAGTAGTTGTAATTGTTAACGTCATGCAGTGAGATGCAAGTATCAGTAGGCATCCCTAAAAAGGATACATGCAACAGTCAACTGCATTGGATGAGACTGTTTGTATGACCTGAAAACTAAAGGATGCAAGTGACGAAACATTTTTCCAGATGAAGGCTTAGGGTTTGAATGGCGCTTACTGCCTCATGGGCATTTATGGCAAGGTTTGTAAGTAATTGAAGACTGTGTGAGGGGCAGATAATTGCTTTAATGTAAGGTTGCAGTAGGTTCTTCTACCTTGGCTGATCTAGGAAGGTCATTGAACTTTTCCTGCATTACTTCCATTTATGTGTTGTTGTGGATGTGATAGTCATAATTCTAGGCTGCTCTTCTTGGAAATAGGTGGTACTCATGCAAGAGGAAGAGACCATCTCCTTTGTCTCGCTTCTTCTCGAATATTCTCTATTGCCTCACCAGAAAAGTAGGTGATCCGTGGCTTATTTAACTCCTTCAAGAGATCTTTGACATAAAACTTTGCTTGTTTCCTCAGTTTGCGATTTATGGATCTTTGTCCTTTTAAACTGCTACAGGCCTTTAATTCTCAAAACAGCACATAATTTCCTGCCCCCACACCACTCCCCCCCCCCCCCCCCCAACACCACCACCACCCCTCAATAGGCAAGCTCCCAATCACAGGTATTTCTCCTGTACTTGCTTTTCATGGTATAATTCAGTTAACTCCATAGAATTGCACATGATCAATGCACACAAAATTGCTGTGCCTCCCAACTTTCATTTGGGCTTGGTTTTGATCGGGAAGTGTGTGAAAGAAAATGAGTGAAAAACTAAAGGCAAAAGTAAGGACTTAGCAGGAATGGGGTACTAAAGTTGCAAGTTCAGCTATGAACTCATTGAATGGCGGTGCAGGCTGGAAGGGCCGAATGGCCTACTCCTGCACCTATTTTCTATGTTTCTATGTTTCTATACTGCAGTCTGGACCAATTAGGTTCAGTTGTTCTTTGCCAGTTATGAAATGACAGCAGCAATGAGCTAAGGAATTTGAAATGTCAGAGACAGTACTGTGTTGATCTATGATGTATCTGCTCTGTCTCATACACTCTCTGAACTGCCTCTGGGCAGGAGCCCATTGCAAACAGGCTCTCAAGCATGGCTGGGATATCCTGTATCAACATCTTTATTTCAATAAATGAGCACAAAAAACCCCCAACTGATCAAAGTCAGTCGCATATTTGACACAAGGAGTGTCAGCTTGAGGAGAGCCTAGTTCTGTAATGCACTTTTTTCTTGCTAAGCTCAGTGATTGTTTTAAAAGAGGCTTGTCACAAAGATGTCTAAATTATCAGGAATGTTTTCCTGACTCTTTGATAACTTCACAGAACTTGGATACTGAGGAGCTATTAAGAGGAAATATTATTCCATCACAATGTGGCATCTTTGTATAAAACAAACAAACAACTTGCATTTATATAATGCCTTTCATGACCTCAGGATGTTCCAAGGTGCTTGTCTTATTTATAGGAGAAGAGCAGAGAGAAGCAGATGGAGTGTGCATGTGGCTTTGTCAGGATAGTGGGCTTCCCCATGGTGCAGGGCACTATTGACTGCACCCGTGTCACTGTGGGCACCGCATCATAATCCTGAGGTATTCCGTAACTGCAAGGGCTACCACTCACTGAATGTGCAGTTGGTACGACAAGCAGTGACAAGTGCAATGGCAGAGTGGCAGTGGTGGAATCAGGATGCTGTCATCCTAAGAGAGGACAGCAGGTTCCTGCTCCACTGACTCACTGCCATGCCCCCAGGGCAGCACCTCAGCATTTCCATCAATCTGCTGGAGCAAAGATTGGTGGCTTGCTACAATACAGGGAGATCCCTGGTCGACTATGGTGGACCCAGCGGTGATGGCAGCAGTCGTGCATGTGTGGCATCCAGCTGAGACTGCATGAGAGCAGTTTGAGCTTCGATGGCACCAACCATTGTCTGTTTTACAGCACTAAGACATTGCATTGCTTCCACCTGTGCTGCAATGGAAGTCATGATCTAATTAAATGGTGGAGCAGGCTCGAGGGGCAAAATGACTTACTCCTGCACCTAATTCTTATGTTCTTATGTTCTGCCACATCGCCCATGACACGCGTTATGAAGTCTAGATCTGCACGGTCTCATTCAGAGTCCACCATCGTCTGCAGATTGGAAATGATGGGCTCCATGATGTGTGTAGAACTCTGTGCAATGCAGGAGGCAGACTCCTCCGCACTCCTTGCCATAGCAGAGAGACTCTCGGGCACCCTTGCCATTACTCTTATCGTGTCTGAGTGCATGGCCATAACCATTCTTGTGAACGCCTCCCCATCGAGGTCCTCATCTGAGTCCTGTGCAGCAGAATCCAAACACGAACTCTCCCTCCGGAGAGCTGGCTTCCAAGGCACCCTTTTCCCTTGAACTTGCTGCAGCTCATGGCCCCGCTGCATCACCCTCTGCAAAACTAACCTCTAAGGACCATGTAGTGCCAGTCTCTGAGCTGTTGCCTGCGGGTGAGAGATGTAATGACACAGTGCTTAGGTCGTCGTCCTCCTCCTCCTCCTTCTCCCTCATGAGTGTCATGGGGGATCTTGGGTACAGGCTGCACATCTGCTTGCTGATTATTTAAAAGCATAAATGGCACAAGACTCGTGTTAAGGTGAGGGCAGGGGGGCACGAATGGAGCAAAGAAGGCAGAAAGTATCAGGAGCTGGAAAGTGATAAAGCCTTTTGGTGTGATGGGGAAGTGGGATGAGAAAATGAGAGGGGATAAAGATACTGTTGTTGCACCCAGTGGGGTCGACATCTCGGCCGGCCACAGCGCCAGTTCTTTGCTACTCCCTCCTATTATATGCTTTCTTGGCCTGCAAAAAAAAGGAACTTGTGTGAGTAAGAGTCCAGCTATGTACGTGGAATATATGCCTGCCAAGGTTGAATAGCTGTAAATATAGGCAAGGTGTGAGAATAGGATATGAGTCTGAGTAGCTGCACATGTTTGATGGGTGAGTGGTGAGGGAGTGGTGGTTTGCTCAGTGTGCACAGACAGAGGGTCAGAGGCTGGTATATAGAAGGTATAGAAGGATATACTCACCTTGACTACCCGACTCAGGTCATTGAACTTCCTCCGGCATTGTGTGAGGGTTTGATATACTACAGCGCTGGCTGACACCTTTTCGACCACTTCTCTCCACATCGCTCTGAAGACCCGGGGCAATGGTACCTTCCTTCTCTCCACTGCCCCCCACCAATGACTCCAATATCACATCATTGAATCGCCTTGCCCTCTCCCTTGCAGCAGGATTTCTAGCAGCCATTCCAGAAAGTTGTTCCAGTAGCTCATAACTCTCCCTCAAACGCAGCAGATGAGCAGATGCAGCTTGAAATAACTTTTGTTTAAGAGCTGAAACCAGCCACTGTGAAGGATTGAAGGATGATTGCTGAACACCTGAAATTGGGTAGCGTTCTGGTATTAGTGCCCCACTGAGGTCATTAGCACCTCTTCTCAATTTTCCTCACTGCCATGCTCCACTCACAGTCAACAAGCTTCCCACTGGAGTGGAACTAAAGTACAGGCCATGTCCAAGACCACCCCAACCTCTGTCGTCGAGCTACAGTACGCGGATGATGCCTGCGTCTGCGCACATACAGAGGCTGAACTCCAATTCACAGTCAACGTATTTACCGAGGCGTATGAAAGCATGGGCCTTATGTTAAACATCCATAAGACAAAGGTCCTCCACCAGCCTGTCCTCACCACACAGCACTGCCCCCCAATCATCAAGATCCACGGCGCAGCCCTGGACAACGAGAACCATTTCCCATACTTCGGGAGCCTCTTACCAACAAGACATCGACGACGAGATTTAACACTGCCTCCAGTGCGCCAGTGCAGCCTTCAGCCACCTAAGGAAAATAGTGTTGGAAGACTGGGCCCTCAAATCTGCCACCAAGTTCATGGTTTACAAGGCTGTAGTAATACCCGCCGTTCTGTATGGCTCAGAGACATGGACCATGTACAGTAGACACCTCAAGTCGCTGGAGAAATACCACCAAGGTGTCTCCGCAAGATCCTACAAATCACATTACTTAAGGAAGGATATACTAGGTTTGGAGGGGGTACAGAGACAATTCACTAGGCTGATTCCGGAGATGAGGGGGTTACCTTATGATGATAGATTGAGTAGACTGGGTCTTTACTCGTTGGAGTTCAGAAGGATGAGGGGTGATCTTATAGAAACATTTAAAATAATGAAAGGGATAGACAAGATAGAGGCAGAGAGGTTGTTTCCACTGGTCGGGGAGACTAGAACTAGGGGGCACAGCCTCAAAATACGGGTTGAAACTGAGTTGAGAAGGAATTTCTTCTCCGAGAGGGTTGTGAATCTGTGGAATTCTCTGCCCAAGGAAGCAGTTGAGGCTAGCTCATTGAATGTATTCAAGTCACAGATAGATAGATTTTTAACCAATAAGGGAATTAAGGGTTACGGGGAGCGGGCGGGTAAGTGGAGCTGAGTCCACAGCCAGATCAGCCATGGTCTTGTTGATGGCGGAGCAGGCTCGAGGGGCTAGATGGCCTACTCCTGTTCCTAATTCTTATGTTCTTATGTTCTTATGAAATCATGTTTAACTAATTTACTGGAATTCTTTGAGGATATAACGAGCATGGTGGATAGAGGTGTACCGATGGATGTGGTGTATTTAGATTTCCAAAAGGCATTCGATAAGGTGCCACACAAAAGGTTACTGCAGAAGATAAAGGTACGTGGAGTCAGAGGAAATGTATTAGCATGGATAGAGAATTGGCTGGCTAACAGAAAGCAGAGAGTCGGGATAAATGGGTCCTTTTCGGGTTGGAAATCGGTGGTTAGTGGTGTGCCACAGGGATCGTGCTGGGACCACAACTGTTTACAATATACATAGATGACCTGGAAGAGGGGACAGAGTGTAGTGTAACAAAATTTGCAGATGACACAAAGATTAGTGGGAAAGCGGGTTGTGTAGAGGACACAGAGAAGCTGCAAAGAGATTTAGATAGGTTAAGCGAATGGGCTAAGGTTTGGCAGATGGAATACAATGTTGGAAAATGTGAGGTCATCCACCTTGGAAAAAAAAACAGTAAAAGGGAATATTATTTGAATGGGGAGAAATTACAACATGCTGCAATGCAGAGGGACCTGGGGGTCCTTGTGCATGAATCCCAAAAAGTTAGTTTGCAGGTGCAGCAGGTAATCAGGAAGGCGAATGGAATGTTGGCCTTCATTGCGCGAGGGATGGAGTACAAAAGCAGGGAGGTCCTGCTGCAACTGTACAGGGTATTGGTGAGGCCGCACCTGGAGTACTGCCTGCAGTTTTGATTACCTTACTTAAGGAAGGATATACTCGCCTTGGAGGGGGTACAGATACGATTCATTAGGCTGATTCTGGAGATGAGGGGGTTACCTTATGATGATAGATTGAGTAGACTGGGTCTTTACTCGTTGGAGTTCAGAAGGATGAGGGGTGATCTTCTAGAAACATTTAAAATAATGAAAGGGATAGACAAGATAGAGGCAGAGAGGTTGTTTCCGCTGGTCGGGGAGACTAGAACTAGGGGGCACAGCCTCAAAATACGGGGGAGCCAATTTAAAACCGAGTTGAGAAGGAATTTCTTCTCCCAGAGCGTTGTGAATCTGTGGAGTTCCCTGCCCAAGAAAGCAGTTGAGGCTAGCTCATTGAATGTTTTCAAATCACAGATAGATAGATTTTTAACCAATAAGGAAATTAAGGGTTATGGGGAGCGGGCGGGTAAGTGGAGCTGAGTCCATGGCCAGATCAGCCATGATCTTTTTGAATGGCGGAGCAGACTCGAGGGGCTAGATGGCCTACTCCTGTTCCTAATTCTTATGTTCTTATGAATGTCACCATTAACAGAGCTCAAGTAGTTTGCACAGTGAGCTAAATTCCATGAGTGTGTTAAGATCCTGAATACATCCTCCATGTGTGAAGCTAGACAGTGAAGGATCGATGTTTGGCCCATAATTGTGCGTACTGAAAGCTCATAATGTTCATGATCTACTTTTGCAGTAGACATTTGTACTGGTGCAGGAGGTTCCAAGGGAGGTGAGAGCTTCATATTAACATTTTAATTGGCCAGATGCAACATCAATTCAATGTCCATGCTACTTGCATTGGGAATGGCAGACACACTGGCCCTGAAATTCTGGGGACACTGCTCCTCTGCACTTCGTCTCATGCCTTCTTTCAGCAGTCAGCATTGATCCCATCCCAAATCGCAAGGACAGGATCATTTCCATAGTCAGGCTGGGCAACCTGCACCTATATGGACACCAGAGGTGCCCACGCTGACTGTCAGCCTGAAGATTGGAGCGGTACCATGATGAAGAAGAGGAGCAGATTTCCTTTCAATTTTATGGAAGGGAACCACAACAATTTATTTTAAGGCAATTGACCCCCTTCTGGGATTAATTACTTTAGCCATTACAACTGTCCAGGGAAACGATTGGGAGCGAGGTGACAGGGAATGATCCCTGCATTAGAACAGGTCGGCCCGTGGCTGACCCTCATTGAAATAAAACCCACAAGCTGCAGTTGGAAGCTGGGTATCCTCCGGTAGCTTATGGACGAATGCGACCCCATTGTTCACAAGCACCTTATTTGCCAAAAGGGGTCTGTAATGATAGAAACACATTTGGCAGTGAGCTGAGATCTTAGTCAGTTGGAGGGTCTACCTCATGAGTTATGTAGCTGCCTTCAGGTACGTCATGGGGTGTGGAGGGGCGCGGTGGAGGAACGCAAGCGATCGATTCGCAGGGAGCGGAGCAATTGGGAGAGGGCTGAGCAGGAGCTGGCAGCAATCTTCAACGTTGCAGTGGAGTTGGGAGGAGCACTGCATTACATTCTGGCTCCACTTTCAGGTAAATAATAATAACAAACTTAGCTTTTTGATAACAGCTTCCAGTGGTCCCCACTGGTTGGGCTGCATGTAGACCATATTTTCATGAACGCAGCCAGCCTGGCACCAGTGCATTCATGGCAGCCCAATTTTGCAAAGGGGGCCTCAAACAATCTTGAAGCCCCCTAATTAAATATGCAAAGTTCCTAATGCCTGTTTAAGGTGAGGGCCCTGGATGACTCTTTTTTTATATTTGCCTTTAACAAGGTAGCATAAAAACATAAGAACATAAGAAATAGGAGCAGGAGTAGGCCATATGGCCCCTCGAGCCTGCTTTGCTATTTCATCATCATCATAGGCAGTCCCTCGGAATTGAGGAAGACTTGCTTCCACTCTAAAAATGAATTCTTAGGTGACTTAACAGTCCAACACGAGAATTACAGTCTCTGTCACAGGTGGGACAGACAGTCGTTGAGGGAAAGGGTGGGTGGGACTGATTTGCTACATGCTCCTTCCGCTGCCTGCGCTTGGTTTCTGCATGCAATCGGCAATGAGACTCAAGGTGCTCAGCGACATCCCAGATGCACTTCCAACCCTTAGGGCAGTCTTTGGCTAGGGACTCCCAGGTGTCAGTGGGGATGTTGCATTTTATCAAGGAGGCTTTGAGGGTGTCCTTGAAGCATTTCCTCCGCCCACCTTAGACTCATTTTCTGTGAGGGAGTTCCGAGTAGAGCGCTTGCTTTGGGAGTCTTGTATCAGGCATGCGAACAATGTGACCCACCCAGCAGAGCTGGTTGAGTGTGGTCAGTGCTTCAATGCTGGGGATGTTGGCCTGGTCAACGACACTAATGTTGGTGTGTCTGTCCTCCCAGGGGATTTGCAGGATCTTGTGGGGACATCGTTGGTGGTATTTCTCCAGCGATTTGAGGTGTCTACTGTATATGGTCCATGTCTCTCAGCCATACAGGAGGGCAGGAATCACTACAGCCCTGTAGACCGAGTTTGGTGGCAGATTTGAGGGCCTGATCTTCGAGCACTCTTTTCCTCAGGTGGCTGAAGGCTGCACTGGGACGCTGGAGGCGGTGTTGAATCTCGTCATCAATGCCTGCCCTTGTTGGTAAGAGGCTCCCGAGATATGGAAAGTGGTCCACGTTGTCCAGGGCCACGCCATGGATCTTGATGACTGCCATTTAATACGATCATGGCTGATCCGATCATGGACTCAGGTCCACTTCCCTGCAATATGGCAGTTAACACTTCTGGTTCACGCTGCTGCCCACCATATTGGATGATTTGGCGACTGGTTTATGCCTGTAAAACGGGTGTGGCATCAACCAATTTGTAGGCCTCTTACACTTGGTACCTGCAGCAAACAAGACTTGTATGTTTTGCTGTACAATTCTGTTACATGTGAGGAAGAGCAGTTTTGAAATGTCTTGAGCCTAGACCATGGCAATGGCAGTGTCACTTAGCAGGAAGAGGAGTTTCACTGAGAAATTATACATTGGTGTTGCAGAGTTTTCTGCATGTTACATAGGGACCAATGGATAGCCAGTAGTGATTACAAGGTAGTAAAATGTTTGAAGGGCTCAGATGAAGCAATGAACTGAGACCTAGGTTTAATAACTCATATGAACTCTGAGGTCAGATTAAACCCTTGAAATTATTCCAGAGTATTTTATTAAATAAAAGGTGTATACTTGAAATTCATAGGTCTGATTTCAATCAGTTTTAGATTTTTTTTTGCTGATGGTGGCTGTCTTGCCAATTAGTGTGTTCCATGTTGCTTGTGTAGCATCGTGCCAACACTGTAGAATCATTTAATTATTAATAATCAACAGCTGTATACTGAGACATAATACACTCTATATAATATTACATACCTATATTTTCCTCTATTTGCTAATGTTAGTGAAAAATTTAACTTTATTGTCACATCAGCAGAGAATGGAAAAAAATAGAGTTATATAATTTTTCTTTTGTACTCAGTTGGGGCAATGGAACACAGTCATTTTGGTCACCTGATCTCAGCACCAAGTACTCCCTGGTCAGGTATAGAAAAGTTAGGTTCAGAGTAGTTTTGAAATCGAGGCGCTGCTTAACCGGGAGTCAATGTAGGTCAGCAAGCACAGGGGTTATGGGTGAGTGGGACTTGGTGTAGGTCAGGACACGGGCAGCTGAGTTTTGGATCACATCTAGTTTACACAGGGTAGAAAGTGGGAGGCCAACCAGGAGTGCTTCAGATTAGTCAAGTCTAGAGGTTACAAAGGCATGGATGAGGGCTTCAACAGTAGATGAAATGAGACAAGGGCAGAGACGGGAGATGTTACGGAGGTGGAAATGGGCAGTCTTAGTTATGCTGTGGATATGTGGTCAAAAGCTCATTTCAAGGTCAAATATAACACCAAGGTTGTGAACAGTCTGGTTCAGCCTCAGACAGAAGTTGGGGAGAGGGATGGAGTCAGTGGCTAGGGAACTGAGTTCGTGGCAGGGACCGAAAACAATGGCTTCGGCCTTCCCAATATTTAATTGGAGAAAATTTCTGCTCATCAGAACTGGATGTCGGACAAGCAGTCTGACAATTTAGAGACCGTGGAAGGGTCGAGAGAAGTGGTAGTGAGGTAGAGCTCGGTGTCATCAGCGTACATGTGGAAACTGACGCTGTGTTTTCGGATTATGTCACCTGGGGTAACATGTAGATAGATCCTTGGGAGACACCAAAGGTAACAAGGCGGGAGTGGGAAGAGAAGCCGTTGCGGTTGATTTTCTGGCTACGATTAGATAGATAAGAATGGAATCAGGCGAGTGCAGTCCCATGCAGCTGGACAACGGTGGAGAGGCGTTGGAGAAGGTCAACCGTGTCAACGGCTGCAGACAAGTCGAGAAAGACGAGGAGGGATAGTTTGCCTTTGTCACAGTCACAAATGATATTGAGAAACGGTAGCAAATTACTGGGGTTTCGCGAGAGTTCCACCAAAATGATATCATTTGTGACTTGGATGAGAACCGTTTCGGTACTGTGGCAGGGGTGGAAATCTTATTGGAGGGATTAAAACATGGAGTTGCAGGAAAGATAGGCACAGATTTAGGAACACGTTCAAGGATTTTAGAGAGAAAAGGGAGGTTGGAGATGCAACATCCTCTCTGAGTGCGGCCCGGCAGCGCAGCCACCCTTAAAGGGGAGGGCCTACTGCCGCGGCCTCAATGCAAAAAATTTTGCCGGCCGACTTGCTGATCGGCCGGCAAAATACTGCCCCTGGGTTCGGCCAGGCTGCCCTTTTGGGTGCCAAGCCACTAGCCTGGCCGAAATCCTCCCTAATGGCCCATTGGCCAAAGATAAAAAATTATAGAATCTCTCCCCTTTAACGGAGGGGGGGGAGCATGATGATGCACACATGCTGTGACATCACCATGACTCTGCTGCTGATTGACAGTGGCGGAAGACCCGTCCAACTCATTTTCAGCCAGTCAGCCTGGTTTTCAGTCTAAGGCCCGCCCCATTATGATCCTTTTCCTGTGGGACTTTGAAAAAATGTCAACATCCTGAAAATGGCTCTATCAAGGATTCCAGCAGTAAGTACCACTCTAAAAAGCATTGGTGTGCCAGCTTTCTGGCACACCTGAATTTCGGCCCCTTTGTCTTATTATATTCCTGTGAAGCGCTTTGGGATTTTTAACTATTTTAAAGGCACTATATAAATACAAGTTGTTGTTGTAATGCTGCCTTTACTCCTCGCCAAAAACATGTCCTTTTTGTATTGTTACATTCTCACTTGATACTGGATTGACATTAATGGAGGGAAATTGTGGGAAATGCACCCATGATCTGATAAGCCATCCATGGTACTATTCAAAGATGAGTCGGGAGTTATACTGCTGTCCTGCTCCTTCTCAACTAAAACCACCAAAAACAGATTAATTGGTCATTCATCTCTGTGATATATTCACAGAGCACAAGCACACACAGCTTCCAACATGGCAGGCAGCTCCCTCGGAAGCCTCTGGAAATCTGCCTGGTTCTGTTTAATCATGAACTCTGCAATTGCAGTACACAATACGCCCACATCCACAGTGTGGAGCTACAACATTACAAGCTTACAGACATTACACTTCTCCCTCCTTAATGAAGAAGTTATTATAACAAACATCATACATAACTTTCATGTTTATACATAACACAGGATATAAACTTTTTTTTCCATATTTTCAAATTTAACTTTACCACTTGTTTTCTGTTTCGAAGAGGATACCTTCGCTCTCGAACAGAACCTTCCAAACATGGTGTCGATTTCACACTCATTCGAGGCTCAACCTGAGGAATGTTTTCCTCCACAGAATTTCCTTGATTTTCATTTGAATTCACTCTAACTTCAGGCTCTTTGTTTTCCTGACTCAGACTCAGACTTTCATTCTGATTCTCTCCTGGATTTGTTTCCAGTACATTGGATTTAGGATTTGCTACTGGTGTATCAAAACTATCTGATGAGTCAGAAATAATTGAATCATTCCCACCTTCAACTCCTTCCATGTCTGTAGGTAAAATATGATCAATATGAACAAACCTAACCTGTCCATTATCAAACATCTTTACCAAATATGTGCGAGGACCACATATCTTCACCACTCTTCCGGGTAACCACTTTAACCATTTATGGTGATGGTTCTTCATTCTCACCTTCTGGTTTAATTTCACAGTTCTCTCTTTTACTCTACCTCTATCATGATTCTCTTTCTGTCTTAATTGTGTCTTTTCTACGGACCGTGCCAAATTTGGCTTTAACAACGTGGCTGTCGTTTGAGAAACAATTCTGCTGGTGTTCTACCAGGAGTGGTATGAGGATTATTTTGATATGTAATCAAAAAATTTGCTAATTTGTGATCCAATGACAACTGTCGTTTCCTTGGATTTGGATCCATTATTTCTTTTATAAGGGCACATTTTACAATTTGTACAGTGCGCTCTGCTGCACCATTCGAAGCAGGATGGTATGGTGGAACCTTGGTGTGTTTCACACCATTTTTGCTCATGAATTGTGCAAATTCTTCTGAACGAAATTGTGGTCCATTATCCGAAACAATCTCTTCAGGGAGGCCAAATGAAGAAAATAATTTTCGTAAAATGTCCAATGTTTTACTTGTTGTATTTTCCACATTGGGAACACCTCAACCCACTTCGAATGGCTATCAATCACAATGAACAATTGTTGTCCTTCTAACTCAGCAAAATCAATATGTAGCCTTTGCCACACCCTGGGAGGCCATTTCCATGGCTGTACTGGTACTGATGGTGGTTGCTTGCTTACCGATTGACATGTCATACACTGACTCACGATGTACTCTATCTCTTTATCAAGACCTGGCCACCATAAATAACTGCGTGCAAAACTCTTGGTCAAGCACATTCCCAGGTGCTGGTCATGGAGGTCTCCTAATAATTTGGACCTGAATTTATTTGGGATAACCACTCTTGCACCCCACATGATACAATCTTTATCGACTGATAATTCATTCCTACTAATGAAGAATGGATGTGTATCTTTGTCTGTTACCTGGTTTGGCCATCCATTTGCAATATACTCATACACCTTTGACATCACTGGGTCATGTTTGGTTGCTCTACCAATCTCTTCAGCTGTGACTGGCAGTTCATCAATGTATGCAAAATAAAACACTTCTTCCCTATCGGGTGTAACTTGTGATGGGAAAGGCAATCTAGACATTGCATCAGGGTTACTGTGATCAGCTGATCGTCTGTATTCAATATCATATGTATATGCTGACAAAATCAAAGCCCATCTCTGCATTCGGGCTGCAGCTAATGTTGGAACTGGGGACTTTGGATGGAGGATTGCTGTTCGGGGCTTATGGTCCGTAACGATAGTAAACTTACGATCATACAAGTATTTGTGAAACTTCTTGACCCCAAAAATTAATGCCAAAGCTTCCCTTTCAATTTGCGCATAATTACTCTCACTGGCACTGAGAGTGCGTGAAGCAAAAGCAATTGGTCTCTTCTCCCCACTACGTAATACATGAGAGATCACTGCCCCAACTCCATATGGAGAGGCATCACATGCTAGCTTAATCTCCTTAGATATGTCATAGTGAACTAACATGGTGCTCTCTACCAATTCACTTACACTCCTTGAATGCTGTATCACATTCTTTTGACCACTTCCAATGGAGCTGTTTTTTCAAAAGTTTATTCAGAGGATGTAATACTGTAGACAAATTTGGTAAGAACTTCCCATAATAGTTCAACAGACCCAAGAATGAATGAAGTTCAGTGACATTCCTGGGAGTGGGTGCATTTCTAATTGCATCCAATTTCTCCATGCTTGGATGTAAACCTCTTTGTCTACTCTGTAACCTAAGTACTCCACTGAGTTTTTACATAACTCACACTTACGAACAGACACTCGTTCTCTGTGCTTCTCCAGCAATTTGAGGACTTCATTCAATATGTTATTATGAATTTGCCTATTTGGTGCTGAAATTAGTATGTCATCCAAATAACATACTACCTCTTCAATACCTTGCAAAATCTGATTCATCACCCCTTGGAATATGGTAGGGGCAGAAGACACTCCAAACGGTAGCCTATTAAATTGATATAGGCCTAGTTGAGTATTTATAGTCAATCATGACTTGGACTCCTCATCTAGTTCAAGCTGTAAGTAGGCATTCATAAGATCCAGTTTTGAGAAGATCTGACCACCTGTCAGTGTTGTGAACAATTCTTGTATATTCGGCAATGTATTGGGGACATTACCCTCTAGAACCTGGTTTACGGTTACTTTATAATCACCACACAATCTTACCTTACCATCAGACTTAGGTACAACAACAATGGGTGTAGCCCAATTACATCGATCTATCTTACAAATAATGTTCTCAGTCTCTAGTCTTTTGAGTTCTTGCTCAACTTTCTCCTTGATTGCATATGGTACGGAACGTGACTTGTAGTAAACTGATCTAGCATCCTTCTGTACCCTGACACTCGCCTTGAAGCCTTGGATCGGACTGCCAGTTTCACAGAACACCTTCGAATAATTCTTGATAACCTCATCCGTTGATGAAAATCTCGCTTCCACACAGAAAATCTTACTTCAATCCAGCTTCAGTGAGCTCAACCAATTTCTTCCGAGTAAGGCAGGCTTGTCTCCTTTCACTACTATTAGAGGCAAGTTCTGAAATTGATCTTTATATTTCACCGGTACGGTGATAAGACCTACCACAGGAATTTTCTCTTTCGAGTAGCATTGTAGCTCTATCTTCGATTTCTCCAGTTGGAAATCACTCAATTTGTCGAGGTACAACGACTCCGGTACAATTTCCATTGGTATCTTGAATTCCGCAACATCTATGTGGATTTGGATGCTTTCCGAATCGCTGTCTGTTAACCTCGTGCTCCTGATGATGTGTAACTCTAACATCTCCTTGTCCTGTTGTTGTTCTTCCATGCTGTGTAGTCCCTTGGGATTTCTACTCATAGCTTTGAACGCTGAACTCATAGCTTTAAAAACCGGTTTACCCTTCAGTCGGCAAGCCTTCGCAAGGTGCCCAGTCTTCCTGCAGAAGAAACACTCTGCCTTCACGTATGGACAACTTTGAACAATGTGTTGTCCCAGGCACCTATAGCACGACTTCGACGCTCTGTTAGAATTTCCAGTTTCTGAGACTTTGGGCCCCCACCATCTTTTACTTTGAACCTGCAGGTGATTTAGCTCGGTTGACTGACGACCGTAATTATTATTTAATTCTCGGGAATATTGTTCGGCCATGCCCATTGACCTCGCTGTCTGACAAGCAATCTCAAAAGTCAAGTCATCGGTCGTCAATAACTTCCTTCTGATCGCATCATTTTTCATCCCACAAACAAAACGATCCTGTAATGCTCGGTTTTGAAAGTTTCCAAAATTACAGTGCATCGATAGCTTTTTTAATGCTACGATGTAATCACTGATACATTCATCAGCCTTTTGATTCTGAATCCCGAAACAATAGCTTTCAGCAATTTCTAATGGTTTGGGGTTATAGTGCTGCTCCAGCTTCATTAAAATCTCTAAGTGTTGTGTCCTTTGGCTCGTCAGGCACAAGCAGATTTACAAGGGTTTCGTATAATGCCGGACCCGCCTCCGATAAGATCATCACTTTCTTATGTTCCATTACAGCCCAGTTCTGGACTGCATTGTCTGGAACTTCAGTTATGTTATTTGCAATGAAATATATTTCTAGCCGATCCACATACGCTTTAAAACATTCCCAATCGTGTCTATATTCCCCCAAATATCCGATTACACCGGCTTTTTAAATCCCTAACTGTTCACACCATGTGCTGTATTTTATGTCGGATTTTGTAGCTTTTTCCAAAGACAGAAACTTCCAAAGTCTCTCAGTCGGCTGGCTGAATCCTTCACCAACAAAATTTAAGCTTTAAATCATCCGAAAAATCCCATCTCAATTGCCAAATGTGATATATTCACAGAGCACTAGCACACACAGCTACCAACATGGCAGGCAGCTCTCTCGGAAGCCTCCGGAAATCTGCCTGATTCTGGTTAATCATTAACTCTGCAATTGCAGTTCACAATATGTACACATACACAATGTGGAGCTACAATTTAGGAGTAAATGGGTACTTTTCAGAATGGCAGGCAATGATTAGTGGGGTACCGCAAGGTTCTGTGCTGGGGCCCCAGCTGTTTACATTGTACATTAATGATTTAGATGAGGGGATTAAATGCAGTATCTCCAAATTTGCGGATGACACTAAGTTGGGTGGCAGTGTGAGCTGCGAGGAGGATGCTATGAGGTTGCAGAGTGACTTGGATAGGTTAGGTGAGTGGGCAAATGCATGGCAGATGAAGTATAATGTGGATAAATGTGAGGTTATCCACTTTGGTGGTAAAAACAGAGAGACAGACTATTATCTGAATGGTGCCAGATTAGGAAAAGGGGAGGTGCAACGAGACCTGGGTGTCATGGTACATCAGTCATTGAAGGTTGGCATGCAGGTACAGCAGGCAGTTAAGAAAGCAAATGGCATGTTGGCCTTCATAGCGAGGGGATTTGAGTACAGGGGTAGGGAGGTATTGCTACAGTTGTACAGGGCCTTGGTGAGGCCACACCTGGAGTATTGTGTACAGTTTTGGTCTCCTAACTTGAGGAAGGACATTCTTGCTATTAAGGGAGTGCAGCGAAGGTTCACCAGACTGATTCCCGGGCTGGCGGGACTGACATATCAAGAAAGACTGGATCAACTGGGCTTGTATTCACTGGAGTTCAGAAGAATGAGAGGGGATTTCATAGAAACGTTTCAAATTCTGACGGGTTTAGACAGGTTAGATGCAGGAAGAATGTTCCCAATGTTGGGGAAGTCCAGAACCAGGGGTCACAGTCTAAGGATAAGGGGTAAGCCATTTAGGACTGAGATGAGGAGAAACTTCTTCACCCAGAGAGTGGTGAACCTGTGGAATTCTCTGCCACAGAAAGTTGTTGAGGCCAATTCACTAAATATATTCAAAAAGGAGTTAGATATAGTCCTTACTACTAAGGGGATCAAGGGGTATGGCGAGAAAGCAGGAATGGGGTACTGAGGTTGCATGTTCAGCCATGAACTCATTGAATGGCGGTGCAGGCTCGAAGGGTTGAATGGCCTACTCCTGCACCTATTTTCTATGTTTCTATGTTTCTAAACATTAGAAGCTTACAGACATTACAATCTCATTGCTGTTTGTTGGACATGGCCGTGTGCAAAATGGCTGTCCTGTTTTCATATTCAATAACAATCACTGCATTTCAAGATAATTAACTGAATGTGAAGCATTTTTGAGATGTGTCTGAGAGATGTGATAAGGTGCTTTTTAAATGCAAGAATTTCTTTTTAAAGTGATGTGACGGAGGTGGAGAGCTTGGAGACATGTCTAAGTTCCCTAATGAACTCTAGTACAAAAGCAAAATACTGCTGGAATCTGGAATAAAAACAGAAAATGCTGGAAATCTCTGCAGATCAGGCAGCATCTGTGGAGAGGAATCAGAGTTAACTGCCGAACATTGACCCAAAACATTAACTCTGCTTCCTGTCCACAGTTGCTTCCTGGATTTCCAGCATTTTCTGTTTTTATTCCCTAATGAACTAATGGCAGTGAGGAATGCATTGAGAACCCTGCTGATGCTGGCAGATTGGAAATAATCAATTTTGTTTCCTGTGTACATTTGTGAAGGAGGTGGAAGGTAGAAATGCAAATCCAATATTCTGAAGGAGGTACCTTCAAGCTCCCTGGCAGTCTGGCATGGAGGGGCATATTCGGTGTTTCTGACCAGCTGAGTAGAGGGAGTATACAGTTTGAGTTCTCTAATAATCTGGTGAGGGTGGGGTGGAAGGAGAAGGAATTCAAGTTCACGGTTGATGCAGATAGTCTCCTGGTGGTCTTGTGGTTCTCTGAGAGCCTGATCTCTGATCTCTCGCTTGTGACCTTCCTTGTGTTTTCTGTTGTGTTGTTGATTGTGTATGTAGAGCAGCATATATCCATTATGTCTCTTCATGTGAAGGGGCTTCTTTTGTAAGCATATTTCTGTTCCTTCAGTTAGCCCTTTAGCATGTGCTGTTGTACAGATCATTAGTAAATCAACTGCTGTGTGCAGTGTTACAGAGCATCTCACAATTGCAAAGCGCACAAGATGATGATGTTGTCTCTTCAATAATACAATAATTTATAATAGTTGTTAACCCTTAGGTTTCTGGCAAGTGAAGATAAACGATGGGGTCCTCTGGCTTTCAGCCCATGCATTTGTAATACTGAAACAAACACTCGTGAAGTCTGAAAAGCTTTATTACAGTAAGTTAAAATAACACTGATATAATTATAAGTTTGAATTAATAAGCGCTTTGGGGGTGAAGTTCCACAGGGCCCCCTGCTCACCTACTGCAGCTTTAGTGCAAGGTCTAAATAACCCTGGAGAAACGGTAGCAAATTACTGTGGTTTCGCGAGTCCTCCACTAAAATTAAGTTGGACAAGCGAGAGAATGCCTACGGAAATTCACCTTCTTTATTTCTTTTCAATATTTTCTTTCTTGCTATATTCTATCTTCTTTCTTCACACTGTGCTATTCACTATTTTTTTAACTTAACTATTATTGTTTTTTATCTAATCTCTTGTAAATATTTATCTTAAAAAAATAATTAAAACCATTTAGTTGTCAGTTTTTTTCTTCCAAAAACTCCCACAATGCATTTGGAGCTCGTATGAATTACCAAAATAGTTGCCTGTGATTGGCTGAAGACAAGAACAACAACAATTTGCATTAGTGTCTTTAATGTAGAAAAGGTCCCAAGATGCTTCACAAGCATAATCAAAAAAAATTGATAGCGAGCCTAGGAAGGAGATATTGGACAATGTAAACAAAATCTTTGCCAAAGAGATGGGATTTAAGAAGTAGAGGAAGATAGAGAGACGGAGGGAATTACAGAGCATGAGACCTACATGGCGACCAATGGTGGAGTGAAGGGAAGGGGGCATTCATAAGAGGCCAGAGTCGGGAACAGAGCATTTTCAGCAACAAAGGAAGGTTGTAGGGCTGGAGAAGGGAACAGAGATAGGGGGGCGGTCAAAAGGACTGACACTGTGAACAGTCTGGTACAGCCTGATACAGTGGGCGGAAAGGGAGATGAAGTGGATAGCAGGGGGATGAAGTGGATAGCAGGGGGATGAAGTTTGTGGTCGGAGCTAAATATGACAGCTTTGGTCATCCCAGTGTTGAGCTGGAGGAAATTGCTCCTCATCCAAGACTGCAGCCCTGATTTTAACCTCATCCGACGAAGTCAATGGAGTTTAAAATTGTGCAAGGATTAAATCAGGTATTTGACTCGAGCATATGCCCCTTTTTCGCTGGACAGGTTAGGTTAAAATTGGGGTTGGGATGTCAGACGTGCAATCTACAACACAGAGGCAATGCAAGGGCTGAGAGGTGGTGGAGATGTAGAGTTGGAAGTTGTCAGCATACATGCAAAAGGTGACCCCATGTCTCCGAATCATGTCGTCAAGAGGCAGGAGGTAAATGAGGAAGATGAGGCGGGCCAACGATGGATCCTTGGGGGAACAAAGAGCTAACAGTGTGGGGCAGAAAGAGAAGGCATTTCTCGAGGTGCTCTGGCTATGTTTTAAAAAATTGTTTTGTCAGCCAACTGAAGCCAAAATGTATAAAGATCAACATGACCATTTCACAGATACATCACGGATCAATCTTTAGTGAGTAAAAATGTGTCAAACTAGGAAGGACTGCTGCTGGCTGAGTTATCTCGTTATTGGTCCCCAGAGCCTGAAAGTGCCTAGATGATAACTTGTCATACTGTTATTCAGAGCTAACAAGAAGGGGGGGAGGAGAGGGAGGAACAGTTAATGATTATTATGTAATCTGAAGAATGGTAAACTTGTAACACCCATTTTTACTCCGTAATAAAAATCTCATGTTTTAATTCCATCAGTTAATTAAAATCCTTTGAGGATTGCATTGGTGTTTTAGCTCCATGAACAGAAACCATTACCATTATTATGATGTGTTTCAATTTATTTTGAAAATATTCTAAGTTCAGGAATGTCGCTGAATTTTTGGATGTATAGTTTGATAAAGATCATCATCAGACACGTCCAACAAGTTGACCCAATGTCCTGCAAAGGGTAAACACTCTGAATGCTGAATATTGATAAGCATCTCTGTTCCTAGTGGGATAATTGAATACAAATAGAAAAACCAGCAGAGGATCTGATCTTATTTCATTAGCTTTTAAGGCTTAACTGAGCACTGTATTTGTGGAAAATGTCTTTGACGAGCATCCTTTTGTTTGGGGAGAGACCAGAGCCAAAAGATCTGTCAATCATTTTCACCATGTGCATGTCTCTTGTGTTAGTGACGCAGTGATACATTGCAATGGGAATTACATCACTTGTGCTGTGTGTTTGCAAACAAATAAATAAAGATTTGCCACAGCACTCTTGTATGAAGACAGTGCCCCTTTAAATCTTTACCTGTTTAATACAAAACAGGAAAACATGGCAGCGAAGGGTAACATTCAACTGCACCGTAAAAAACACTGTTGCACCACAAAGATCAAGTAACCGGTTCAACAGAAAAAAGAACAAATGGGACAGAAATCCAGAATGGTCATTTTTCTTTCCATCTCTGAACAATTAAGTCAGTGATAATCTTCCAGGCCTGTCAGAATTGATTGAAAGATAATGCAAGAATTTTTCTGCCACAATTTACTGCATGTATCCATTAGGAATAATTATGGCTGCATGATTTTGCTGGCTTTTATCTCTACAAGTGTTACTAATGGTTTTATCAATTACTCCCTGTCCAATAACTGCACGGTTGTAACTTAATTTAAAGACACTCTATCACCAGGCTGATTTGTGTAGTAAATGACTGCATTTGAGGCACCAGCCCGTACACATACATCCTGATGTCAATCAGGCGACTTGCTTCAGTGAGTTAGTTAGTCCCTAATAATTAACAATTAGTATGTGTCCAGGGTAAGACATATTAGACAATGAGAGCTACATTGTATTTACATTTATAGTATAAATCAAGGCTACAATTAGCTGCACTGTGTATTTCTAAAAAGAAAACATTGTCACTGAAAGAGCTTCTTTAATACTGATCGTAGAATTAGTAGTATAATCATTTTCTTTTCTTTTATTATTCTAGATCGGTCTTAATTCAGTCTAGCTCTCAAATTCAGAACTACAGTTCACTTAGGGCACTATAGTGTTTTAATGGATTATTACACTGCTGGTTCCACCCCTGGAGCCAAACTTGAATTAATTCCAGACCAATGGGCTGAAAGTCTCTTCTCTCTATCTGTTGCAAGGATTTGAGCAGTTTCAACTCGCATCCGAGCAGGCATGAATCCACAGCACAAAACTGTTCCTAATTTGGTAATAATTAGCACAAAAGGGGAATTTCACATACCAGCAGTGAAGCCTTGCTCAGCGCTCAATATTGTAGTCCTGATCCTCAGACCGCAATCTTTGTGAGCACAGCTCCTCTTTGGAAGCAGGGGATCACTGAATTAGCTCGTAAAATGCAAGAGTCACTAAAGGAGGTCAGAAGAATGGCTGGCATAGAAAATGGAAATTACACTTTGGTGAAAGGAGGTGGGGTGGGGGGGACTTTATTGAGGCTTAAATGAAGGCACATTGGGGGTAATTTTCAACTTTGAAGGAAGACTGGCAGTAGTGAATCAGCTGCTCATTATCAACAAACCCGATTTCCTTTCCATTGACGCCAATGGAAAGAAAAGTTAAGCAGGGTGTATAACAGGCAGACAATCCAGACAAACCGCCAATTCTCCACCTCCACCAAAATTGAAAAATACCTTCATTGTTGAATGCCGATTAGAAAGATATTTGTATCAGTTCACACCTAATCTCAATGCTTGATGCTGAAACTGTGTACAAAGATTCAAACATTTTCAGGGCTACGAGGAAAGGGGGAATGGAACTAATTGGATAGCTCTTTCAAATAGCTGGCACAAGTATGATAGGCAGAATGGCCGCCTTCTATGCTGCATCAGTCTATAATTCCTTAATGTATGATCTTAGATGATGAATACCATCAAGCCATTTGACTAAAGGGGCCATTACATCTATTCACACCCAATTTTCATGCACAGAGTTCCTAGTGGGAATCAGCAGATACCAATCAGGATAGGGACTCATTTTCCCTCCCTACCCAAGGGCACTGAGGCCAATTGTAGGGACTGTACTGGCATCTCAGCTGAGATCAGCAAACGTAGCACCACAAATTTAACCTGGGACCATTTTTATGGCACAGTTACAGGCTGCAAGTACTAACTAACCAATTGTGAGAGCATGTTGCATCAACCATAACCCAAAAGTAACTGCTTGCTGTTCTGTGCAACTCTTTGAGATGATCTTGGATGGTGCTCTAAATAGCACTTCCAATGTGCTCGGCAATGGAATGGCTGATAGTTTGATTGTTATTTAATTCATTTCTACAGCAATCCTGGAGTATGTGCATCAGAGTTACTTTACTAGCTGATTAAATAATAAACAGGCCACCAGTCACAGTATAATCTGCAACTATGCACCCTCGCTATAGAATAATTATTTTTCCACTTGATATCTTCGAGTAGCTGTATCCTTTCAGCTCTCTTGTGAAATTATTTTTTAAACACAGATGTATGTAATGACACTTTTTTGCTCCACTTGTTCCCTGATGATAACTATGCAATTTCATAAAAATGCATCTTACACCGATTATATAATTCAAACTCTACTTTAAAAAGCTGATGTATTCCTCACTGAACCACTAAACAATCTCACTGGTGTTCTGAGCAGGGTCAAAACAGATCTTATGAACTATATATCTGTCATGCCAAGATGGATCACAGTCTTGGGAAAGTCTGAAGAATGATCTTATGGCCTGTAATGGCTTGGTGACCAAAACAATTTTAGAACAAAAGTGAATGATGTTGAGGAAATGTTTGGGAGGTCAGTCAGTGTAAATGGGAGGCAGTTACTTCCAATAGGTTAGGGTCACTTTAAATTGGTTTAACCAGGGTCATGTGAAACTGATATTTTAATTTATTAAAGCATATTGAGAGTTTTTCAGTAAATGCAGTGGCACAGTAACCAACACCATTGGACAATGTGCTATCTCAATGTATCATTAATTAACCTAATTTTTGGAATCATGTTAGAATTAACCAGCCATTTCAAAATGAAAATGGTTGAAATCACTTGCAGACCTAGAGTATGGGGTAGGGGTCAAAACTTCAAAGGACTCGTGCAGATTTGATCATGCATTCGGAAAACACATTGCAATGTAGTACAGTTATCTTATACTATAAGATCAGTGTATTTCTCAAATTAAGACTGTGTGGACAATAAACTTTGTGAAGCTGAATTAATTCAGTCTGTTCTTGTTAAACATTTTTTTTTCTGTAGCCTCCTTCAAATCTCTGTTCATTCCTTCTTTCCTTATTTTAATTTATTCCAATAACCAAACACAAAACAATATTAAATTGGATTATCATGATTATAGAATATTTTAAACTAAATTTGCTGTGAAAAAACGTTTTTTAATCTTTCAGATACTTTAAATAGAACTACACAATTAAAAAACAATTATTGATGATGAGAGCTGGGTGGGTAGTTGGGGAATGAAACAGGAATGTTGTTGCACCAACCTTTAGCTCTTCAAAGTGGAAATGTCAGAGGCCTAATATGTATAAGTCCATTCCCTCTGAGATCCCCCAAAAATATAGATGTAAATTATCTTATGTTCTCTAAAGTTGGTTTCTGGAAAATATCCCCTTTAATTGGTGTCGACAAGCCGGCTCTGTTCATGTCGCCATATTTTGAGAGTGTTCAGTTGTATTTTGGTATATTTTCAACTGTACAATCTTTGACTTGGGTCGGCAGGCTTCAGTGTGTAGACATCACTTGTTTGAAAGATGCCCACAAAGAAAGCTTATTGCACTACTGTCAGGGCTTTAAAATCCCTGCATCACCACCAGTTCACAATTGTTTTATTGTTTTCTCTCTCCATAACTTATTATTGCTCCCATCACTCAAAGCAACCCTCCTCAGTACAGTAACATTTTGAAAAGTTTCACTTCAGATCTCCCACTACCCCACACTCTCCTTGTAATCTAATTTAGTTAACAAGAAGGATAAAGAACAACTTCAGTATTCGTACTGTAGATTTGGAAACATGAGACCCTTCTTAGTTCATTTGGAGGAGAAAAAACTTTGCAGATTCCCCCCATTACATCATTAGTTATTCTGACATCAATCTTAAAGAACTTCTTTACACAAAGAGTGATCAACATTTTGAGCAGTTTTCCTGGTGGGATAGTGGAAGTGAAAGCTCCACATACATTGAGAATCTAGTTAGATACAATAAACAGTGAGCTCTTCATAGAAATTAAACCACAGAAGGAGGTCATTTGGCCCATTACACCACGACAGTACTAGCTCTTCAACTGGAACTATCTAGTATAATAGAATTTCCCTGTATTCTTTTATATTCTTCCTTTTCAAATATTTATCCAATCCCCTTTTAAATGATATTACAGTCTCTCCCTCTTGTGTAAAGCTTTATATGCTTTTATAAATGTCTATTTGGCAAAAAATATATTGTTAGACAAAAATACAAATAATGTTTATGCTTCCCTTAAGTATCCATCCCTCTCCCGAACTTCTGTCTGAGGCTGAACCACACTGTTCACAATCTTGGTGTCATATTCAAACCTGAAATGAGCTTTCGGCCAAATATCCAAGGCATAACTAAGACCGCCTATTTCCACCTCCGTAACATTGCCTGTCTCTGCCCTTGCCTCAGCTAATTTTCTGCTGAAACCCTCATCCATGATTTTGTTATCTCTAGACTTGACTATTACAACGTACTCCTGGCTGGCCTCCCACATTCTACAGTATGTAAACTTGAGGTGATCCAAAACTCAACTGCTCGCACAAAGTCCCGCTCACCCATCA
The DNA here is from genome assembly GCF_044704955.1 of Pristiophorus japonicus. Lineage (NCBI taxonomy): Eukaryota > Metazoa > Chordata > Chondrichthyes > Pristiophoridae > Pristiophorus > Pristiophorus japonicus. Next base: position 150,054,744 of record NC_091983.1, read on the forward strand.
CCTCATTGCTCGCTGAACTATATTGGCTCCTGGTTAAGCAATGCCTCGATTTCAAAATTCTCATTCTTGTTTTCAAATTACTCCATGGCCTCACCCCTCCCTATCTGGGCTAGGGGCGGGGGAATCTTAGTTATGAGGACAGATTGGATAGGCTGGCTTTGTTCTCATTGGAACAGAGGAGGTTGAGAGGAGACCTTATTGAGGTGTACAAAATACTGAAAGGCCTGGAAATAGTGGATAGTAAGGGTCTATTTCCATTGATGGAAGGGTCTATTATGAGGGGGCATAGTTGTAAGGTGGTTGGTGGAAGATTTAGAGGGGATTTGAGGGGGGCTTCTTTACGCCGAGGGTTGTGGGGATCTGGAACTCACTGCCTGGAAGAGTGGTGGATGCAGAAACCCTCACCACTTTTAAGAGATGGTTGGATGGGCATTTAAAGTGCCATAAACTGCCGGGTTATGGACCCAGAGCTGGTAATTGGGATTAGACTGGATGACCTTTTGTTGGATGGTGCAGATATAATGGTAAGTACTGCATGGAATTGAATATGGCCAGGGTGATCTCCTGGAATAGTTTCAGTCACCTGGATGGGTCGGAGAGGAATTTTCCCAGACTTTTTCTCCAAAAATTGGCTTTTATCTAGTTTTTGCCACTCCCAGGAGATCATATGACTCTGGTTGGGGAGGAGTGTAGAATGTTTCAGTATAAGGGGTGTCGCAGTTGTGTGAGGCGGACTGGTTGGGGTGGGTGCTCTTTGCCTTTCCGTCATTGTTCATAGGTTTAAATGTAACCTTTAGGGCTGCTGACCAAGGGCCGTGCAGTTCTTTGTTGGCCGGCGTGGACACGATGGGCCGAAATGACCTCCTTCTGCATTGTAAATTTCTATGTTTCTATGTTTCTATCTCTGTAATCTCCTTCAGCTCCACAACCCCCCGAGATATCTGCGCTCCTCTAATCCTGCCCTCTTGAGCATCAATGATTATAATGGAGAGTGACACGGTTAATTCAGAGACTAGGGTCCTAAACTTAAAGAAAGGTAACTTCGATGGTATGAGATGTGAATTGGCTCAGATAGACTGGCGAATCATACTTAAAGGGTTGACGGTAGATAGGCAATGGCAGACATTTAAAGATCACATGGATGAACTTCAACAATTATACATCCCTGTCTGGAGTAAAAATAAAACGAGGAAGGTGGCTCAACCATGGCTAACAAGGGAAATTAGGGATAGTGTTAAATCTAAGGCAGAAGCATATAAATTGGTCAGAAAAAGCAGCAAACCTGAGGACTGGGAGAAATTTAGAATTCAGCAGAGGAGGACGAAGGGTTTAATTAGGAGGGGGAAAATAGAGTATGAGAGTAAGCTTGCAGGGAACATAAAAACTGACTGAAAAAGCTTCTATAGATATGTGAAGAGAAAAAGATTAGTGAAGGCAAATGTAGGTCACTTGCAGTCAGAATCAGGTGAATTTATAATGGGGAACAAAGAAATGGCAGACCAATTGAACAAAACTTTGGTTCTGTTTTCGCTAAGGAAGACACAAATAACCTTCCAGGGGACCGAGGGTCTAGCGAGAAGGAGGAACTGAAGGAAATCCTTATTAGTCAGGAAATTGTGTTAGGGAAATTGATGGGACTGAAGGCCAATAGATCCCCAGGGCCTGATAGTCTGCATCCCAGAATACTTAAGGAAGTGACCCTAGAAATAGTGGATGCATTGGTGGTCATTTTCCAACATTCCATAGACTCTGGATCAGTTTCTATGGATTGGAGGGTAGCTAATGTAACCCCACTTTTTAAAAAAAGAGGCAGAGAGAAAACAGAAAATTAAAGACCGGTTAGCTTGACATCAGTAGTGGGGAAAATGTTGGAATCAATTATTAATCATGTGATAGCCGCGCATTTGGAAAGCAGTGACAGGATCGGTCCAAGTCAGCATGGATTTATGAAAGGGAAATCATGCTCGACAAATCTTCTAGAATTTTTTGAGGATGTAATTAGTAGAGTGTACAAGGGAGAACCCGTGGATGTGGTGTATTTGGTCTTTCAAAAGGCTTTTGACAAGGTCCCACACAAAAGATTAGTGTGCAAAATTAAAGCACGTGGTATTGGGGATAATGTATTGATGTGGATAGAGAACTGGTTGGCAGACAGGAAGCAAAGAGTAGGAATAAATGGGTCCTTTTCAGAATGGCAGGCAGTGACTACTGGGGTACCGCAAGGTTCAGTGCTGGGACCCCAGCTAATTACAATATACATTAATGATTTGGACGAAGGAATTGAATGTAATATATCCAAGTTTGCAGGACACTAAGCTGGGTGGCAGTGTGAGCTGTGAGGAGGATGCTAAGAGGCTGCAGGGTGACTTGTACAGGTTAGGTGGGTGGGCAAATGCATGGCAGATGCAGTATAATGTGGATAAATGCGAGGTTATCCACTTTGGTGGCAAAAACAGGAAGGCAGAATATTATCTGAATGGTGACAGATTAGGAAAAGGGGAGGTGCAACGAGACCTGGGTGTCATGGTACATCAGTCATTGAAAGTTGGCATGCAGGTGCAGCAGGCGGTGAAGAAGGCAAATGACATGTTGGTCTTCATAGCGAGAGGATTCGAGTATAGGAGCAGGGAGGTCTTACTGCAGTTGTACAGGGCCTTGGTGAGGCAACACCTTGAATATTGTGTCCAGTTTTGGTCTCCTAATCTGAGGAAGGACATTCTTGCTATTGAGGGAGTGCAGTAAAGGTTCACCGGACTGATTCCCGGGGATGGCAGGACTGACATATGAAGAAAGACTGGATTGACTAGGCTTATATTCACTGGAATTTAGAAGAATGAGAGGGGATCTCATAGAAACATGTAAAATTCTGACAGGATTGGACAGGTTAGATGCAGGGAGAATGTTCCCGACGTTGGGGAAGTCCAGAACCAGGGATCACAGTCTAAGGATAAGGGGTAAGCCATTTAGGACCGAGATGAGGAGAAACTTCTTCATTCAGAGATTTGTGAACCTGTGGAATTCTCTACCACAGAAGGTTGTTGAGGCCAGTTCGTTAGATATATTCAAAAGGGAGTTAGATGTGGCCCTTACGGCTAAAGGGATCCACGAGTATGGAGAGAAAGCAGGAATGGGATACTGAAGTTGCAAAAATGATCAGCCATGATCATATTGAATGGTGGTGCAGGCTCGAATTGCTGAATGGCCTACTCCTGCACCTATTTTCTATGTTTCTATGTTAATCACTCAATCATTGGTGGCTGTGTCTTCTGTTGCCTAGGCCCTAAGCTCTGGAATTTCCTGCTCAAACTTCTCCGCCTTACTACCTCTCTTTCATCCTTTAAGACACTCCTTAAAACCTACCTCTGTGACCGTCACCTGCCGTAATTTCTCCTTGTGTGGCTCAGTGTCAAATTTTTAGTTGTCAATCTTTTGTCTCATAACACTCCTGTGAAGTTGCTTGGGATATTTTACTACATTAAAGACACTATGTAAATACAAATTGTTATTGTTGAGTCTAAGAGGGTCATTTTAACTTTTGGCAGTTGAGTAAAATGGGGGATATCGGGCGTTTTATAAAAGGGCGGCTGATCCGATATCACTTGTTATAAACTATCATCCAACGTTAAAATTAGCTCTCAAGAATAAAGTACACTAACTTATCTGCAGAAAGTCTGGGAAAAATTTGCCATTTTAAATGGGAGTATCGTATGAATTGCTATCTAAATAATCACTCACCAGAGTAATGCTGGTTTGTCTCTGTTTAAACCTTGACTTGAACAATTGTGCCACAGAGACCAATAGGCATTATCTATGACTGGCTGCTGCATTTAGGAGACCGTGAAAAGAGTTTTCCATCCCATTGTACAGAATTTAAAGTGTCCTTTCGGACATATATGAGAATTTGGAGGTTTCCCAAGCACATTGTTGACTGGGTCACCTGAGCAGTTGGTTGCATGATTCAAGCTAAGTTGTAGAAAAACTGACAATATTGTATGCATCTGTGCACATTCTCCTGAAAGAATCACTTTTCAACACTTTGGAATAAACTACTGTTTACATTAAAAATAAAGTGTAAAATAAATCATGCCATATTATGTGCTCGAACGCGTGTTTGTGTGCCACAAACCCCAAATGTATTTCTGATTTTTCTGATACATAAATCTAATTGCAGTCAGTCAGTCTTTTTAACTACCAAAACAATGGAAAAGGATTTCATCTGAGGGAATAGTGGATTATATTAATATTTAATCATAAGATCTGTTTAAAGAGAAAAATAGTCTCAGGCAAGTGGACTGGACAGGCAAGCAGACTGTGGACACACTTGAGCTGAAGGTGTTTGTGTTCCTATTTATTGCTGTGTAATTCTTCAGGCTGCTCTGACAAGACTTATCTATCAGTTGATGGATAGCAGGTATCCTCGGTGGTTGGAAGAATACCATAACTGGTAAAAGATATCCCAAATGCAAAAATAAGAGATAAAATGAGAAAATAAGTCAACTTTTACAATCCAGGAGTTGTTGCCAGGGAAACGCTTCTTGCTCTGCAATAAATCTTCGGTTTAATTTCTGAAAACCGGCTGAATTGTTGGCACACTTTTGCAATGCCATTAGTGTGTATTGCAAAGTCTTGGACAATCCTGATCACTGGCTGACAGTTCAAGCTTTTCAATCAGTCAAGGCTTTTCCCTTCACTCGTGTTTACTTGACGTCATCACATCATAGGTGAGATGTGTAAAAACAAAGCTGGATTGAGGAAAAAAGGTTTTACAGAACCTGAAGCTCCAGCATAAGTAGAACAAGGCAAGGCGGTGTAGTCCTGGTGCAGGATGTTGTAAGAATTTACGCCAGTTCATACTTTCCCCTCCTCTTTGTTCCACCACAAAAGACTAAATTAATTTACATACATCCTTGCACTAAGTCATTGTTCCAACTTTGAGGCACAAAAGTATCTGGGAGAGTTCAGTGCTAATTTTGTTATGAAGTGGACACGTAGAAGGAATGTGATGCCAAATTTGTGACATGAATGACAGCCTTACCATGTTGGCCTTCATAGCAAGAGGATTTGAGTATAGGAGCAGGGAGGTCTTACTGCAGTTGTACAGGGCCTTGGTGAGGCCACACCTTGAATATTGTGTATAGTTTTGGTCTAATCTGAGGAAGGACATTCTTGTTATTGAGTGAGTGCAGTGAAGGTTCACCAGACTGATTCCCGGGATGGCAGGACTGACATATGAAGAAAGACTGGATCGACTAGGCTTCTATCCATTGGAATTTAGAAGCATGAGTGGGGATCTCATAGAAACATATAAAATTCTGACGGGATTGGACAGGTTAGATGCAGGAAGAATGTTCCCGATGTTGGGGAAGTCCAGAAACAGGGTCACAGTCTAAGGATAAGGGGTAAGCCATTTAGGACTGAGATGAGGAGAAACTTCTTCACTCAGAGTTGTGAACCTGTGGAATTCTCTACCACAGAAAGTTGTTGAGGCCAGTTCGTTAGATATATTCAAAAGGGAGTTAAATGTGGCCCTTACGGCTAAAGGGATCAAAGGGTATGGAGAGAAAGCAGGAATGGGGTACTGAAGTTGCATGATCAGCCATGATCATATTGAATGATGGTGCAGGCTCGAAGGGCCGAATGACCTACTCCTCCACCTATTTTCTACGTTTCTATGTTTTTTACAAAGTGTGTGATATCATCATCATCATCATCATCATAGGCAGTCCCTCGAAACAAGGATGACTTGCTTCCACGCCAAAAAGGGATGAGTTCACAGGTGTTTCAATGAAGGACCTAATATTCCAGATCCCAAACTACATCTTGAAGGTTGGAAGATGCCTGTATGTGGATTTTTTTAATGTGTGGTGGCTGTTGCACACAGTAACTTATACATCATTACATATTACAAAAGCTGATGTGTATATCTTTATATGTTCCCTCGTAAATCTTCTGTGGCGATGCTCACAGTGAATCCTGCCCCCATTGTTATTGTCTGTTATTTTGTTCCTTTGACCTCACTATCTTGCTCTGTGCAATGCACGCATCTTTTGCTTTGTTGACAATGGTCAAGAGGTAATTAAGGTCACCAACTTGTATTTTAATGTTGCTTGTTTCCTACAGCAGCCATTAACCACTCCTGCCATTTCAATTTTGCTTCGCCCTCACTGAGCCCTTTTTCTTTCTCCATTCATTTTCACTTTCCCTATCTTCACAAATATTTATAATTCTCTTGGTCAATAACCTTCCTAAAAGTGGGAGTATTATTGTACTGTCAAAGATAGCACTTAAAAAAATCCAATTTATTTTACATATTCAAATTAGGTGATGCAGATACTTTCCTCAATGATTAAAAATATCTTTTATAATATTTAGCTTCATCAAACTTTGGAAGTGTAATCATTATGCTATTAGAGATAACTTTAATTATGCTAATTCAACCCAAATTACACATGCAAATTAACTTAATTAGAAACTCAAATTCCTCTTTTAAATTCATCGAATCATCAAATTTTACAGCACAGAAGCAGACCATTTGACCCGTTGTGCTTGTGTCAACTCTTTGAAACTCCCCCAAACCCTGCAAATTAGTCCTCAACAAGTACATGTGCAATTGCCTTTTGAAAGTTCCAATGGAATGAGCTTCCACCACTCTGTCAGTTAGTGCATTCCATATTTGTGAAAAAACATTCTCCTAATTGCTCCACTAGTTCTTTTGCCGAGCAACTTGTCAGTTTCTCCTTACTTGCTCTATCAAAACCCCTCATGATTTTGAATACCTTGGTTAGGTTTCCCCTTGACCTTCTCTGCTGTAAGGAGAAGAATCTCAGCTTCTCCAATCCCTCCACATAACTGACGTCCCTGATTCCTGGTATCATCCTGGTCAACCTTCTCTGTACCTTCTCCAAGGCCTTGACTGCCTTCCAAAATTGTGGTGCCCAGAATTTTACATAATATTCCAGTTGAGGCCCAACCGGTGATTTGTAAAGGTTGACTTCCTTGTTTTTGTATTCAATGCCCCTATTTACAAAACCAAGTATGTTATAAGCTTTCTTAACCGCCTTATCAACTTGCTCTGCCACCTTCAAAGATTTGTGAATATGCATCCTCAGGTCCTTCTGCTCTTTCACCCCCTCAAAATAGTACAATTTAGATTTTACTGCCTCTCCATATTGTTCCTCCTGAGGTGCATCACTGCAGACGTATCTGTATTAAACCACATCTGCTAAGTGTCTGCCCATTTCACCAGTCTGTCTATGTCATCCTGAAGTTTATTACTATTCTGCTCACTATTTACTATGTTGTCAAGTTTTGCATCATCCGTGAACTTCAATATTGTACTCTCTATACCCAGGTCCAGGCTATTAATATATAATACTGAATGGGCTAGAAATTGGACAGCCTTGCGCCTATTTTTTCGGCAACATTTTGCTTTTTTTGACGGAAAAAGGTGTTCACCTAAATTGGCCAAAGTTGTGTGTTGACGGTTTTGAAATACTGCTGAAAAGCGGACTACCATCGTGCAAGATGATAAAAAGCAAAATTGCTTTAAATTGGCCATTTGGCGCACCCATATTCTGGGCGAAAAAAAAACACCCGAGCAAAACCTGCATTGCAGCCCCAGAAACAGCGGTAAGACCTGCAAAAAAGGTAAGTTTAAGTTTTTATTTTTAAAATTATTTTTCAGCGATTCATTATATAAGTGTTTGGTGATTTTTTTATTTTTTGCCTCGGACTAAAGTTGGTGAAGACCGTGGTTTCGACCACGAATTCTCACGCAACACCGATTTTTACGATCGGGCGCATTGTTTTGCCAATATTAGGCTTTTAAAAAATTTTAACGGTATTTTTGGCAAAAAATGATGAAAAAATACCGCTATCGCCAAAAGACCAATTTCTAGCCCAATGTTTATTATAGAATTAGGAACTAGCACATTCGAGAGTCATACTAATTGAGCACAATTTTTACATGCAAATAGGTTACTCAGAAAACCAGTGGTCCTAATACTGACCTGTCTACATACGTCTCTCCAGAAAAACATCAGTTCATCACTACTGTCTGCCTCCTATCCCTTATCCAATTATATACCCAAGTTACAACCATCCCTTTAATACCACATACTTCTATTTTCTGAATAAGTTTGTTATATGGTACTTGATCAAATGCCTTTTGAGAGTCCATACATACAACATCTACTGCACTACCTTCATCAACCCTCTCTCTTACTTCATCAAAGAATTTATAAGTTTTAAACTCATGAAACTGAGGGACCGAAACTGCCCCCCTCCATAAGCTCCATTACCGACTCTAAGTGCTACGCTGATGACTGACAGTGGTGGCCGCTCCGCTGCGCCCCAACTTCCACCCTAACTTCCAGCCCTCTAGTTTTCTCACCGCTGCACTTCCGCCCCCATTATGAGCAATTTCCTGTCCGCCTGAAAAAAAAGCCGAAGAGCGTAATATCAGTAGAAACTGGGTGCGTGCGCCCCGTTTCGGGTAGGGTCAATTTTGGCCCCTCTGTGTTATAATATTCAGATCAGAATCTTTCAGAGATTCCTTTCTACAGATATTACATGAAATAAAAGAGGTGCATATCTTGAAAGCTGTAGAAGACCTTCAATATTTAAATGGTTAGAATGTGGCAGTCTCCTTCTAAAACAAAATAGTTACCTTGCTTTGCATTGGTATTCATCCAAGCAAATCAAAAACCAATAATCAGCTCATTGACACTGATCACAGAACAAGAACTTTAGATAAGTCATTTTAATAAATCAGCAATGTTGTAGAAATGTATAAGTACATATATGTGGTGAATAATGCATTCCACAGCAAAATAAAAGTTTATCTCTCAAAGTCTATTGCTTTACTATTTCTTTTATGCAGGATCACTTTTGCTTCTGGTCCTAAGTAATTAATATATGACATGATTTGGGAATGATTTTAACCCTGTCTGCCGAGCAGAAACTGGGTAGGTGGGCAGTTAAAATTACCTCAGCAGCTTACCCCCTCCAATCATGCTTCCCACCTGTGGTTGTAATTTTAACCTGCTCTTTTGAGCAGGCGAGTGGGACATCTGGAGGAAGGTAACAGGGTCCTTCTTTAAATATGCAGTAGGCAGATCAAAATAAATACAATCAATAAATATAGTAGATGACATCATCAATGTCTTGCAATTTTAACCTGAGGCCCATGCGGAGAAGCCGTTGTGGCTTCCCCACCAGGCCGACCTGATGGTAACTGGATCCTAGGACATAGATCCAGAAAGGTAAGTTCATTTTAATGTTTTTTTGTTTCACCGTGCAGGAGTTCTCCTCCAGGCCGCACAAGGAAACCTCGGCCCCTGCCTGCACTAATTTCACTGAGTTAAAATTGGTTCTTTTTATAAATGTATATTTTATTTTGTTGTTGAATTTTGTGCTGTTCAAACTGATGGTGCTAAGTAGTGGAACATGTTTATATCACTTTTTGCACCAACTCTCAGCATTGAATAGTCCCAGGTCAGGGCTGATTCAGGATCGATTCAAGCCTTACTCTAGACCCTTGAACGTGTGATCTAGTCTGATACTTCAGTGAAGTACTGAGGGCCCGTCAGAAGTGCCATCTTTTGGATAAGACATTAAACTGAGTTCCCGTCTATCCTCCGAGGTATACATAAAAGATTCCATAGCACTATTTATCCCTCAGCCAACATCACTAATATAGATTATCTGGACCTTGCTGTACGCAAAATGGTTGTCACATTTCACGACATTGCAACAATGACTATACTTCAAAAATAATTTATTGACTATAAAGTGCTTTAGGCTGTCCTGAGGACATCAAAGGCACTATATAAATGCAAATTCTTTCCTTCCTCCCTTCCTCCCTCCTTCCCTACCTACCACCTGCCCTCTCTCCTTCCCTCCTTGAATTTAGATAGCCAAACCTTGGAACTGGTTGACGCAGTTGGTCAACACACGATCCTTTTAATTCTTGGTTCTCTGGCTATAAATCTTGATTTGCCGGTTAAGTGAATATAAAATTAGTGCTCACGTTGTCAGTGCTGAGTTCAAGTTTAAGACACGCAACAAAACATGGTTCAGGAAGATGACCCCTGACCTTTTTGACAGCACCACGGTATAGCTTGTTTATTCTGTATATCACTTAATTAATTTAATTAATTATGATTCCAGGCACACTGGTCACTGTCTGCTCTCTCACCCAATTTACCATTATTCAGGTATAAATTTAAATGGGAACTTTGGGCCAGAACTTGTTGGAACAGGACACCGTTAGTTTGACTTTTTCCTGTACCCTTCAGCTCAAACCTTGCTGTTAGTGTGAGCTGATAATGGCATGGTACGGGCAACAGGTCATCTGGGACCTCATTGAATGCTGGGACCAACAGTGAGATTTAAGGATTGAGAAATAATTAGTGGAAGGACTAAGAAGCAGGGTGAATTAGAGTGGGTGAATTTTATGTAAAATCAGGTACAGAAAGAGAAGTAAAGAAAGATTGGATTAAGAAAGGGAGAGAAAAAAGAGAGAGAATGGAAAAGCAAGAAAAAATAAATAAAATGTGACCTTTTTAAAATCTCCAACAACAATCCACTTTTTGGGCCAGAGAGACTGATTGGCCGTCATTAAAAATTATCATGTTGTTAAAAGAGAACTTGTGCTATTAATTATAGACTTAACTTTCTGCATTGACATTAATGGCCAATTTTTGTGCAAATCCAGAACATTTTTAAACCTAGTTAAGAGGCTATGGGCAAGACACCATTTGTGCAAAGCAAACGGCGGAGCAGCATAAATAGACCCGCAAGTAATGGAGATTTGCAACTCACGTCGTATCTCTTAATCACCTAAACTTGCTGATTTGCATATTAATAGCAATGTGCTTTGTTAACACACCTTTATTATTTCAGCACATGCCGGCCCATTGTTCCTCAGTTTAGATCTCCTTAGCTCCCTAAAATAGGTTAGAAGGATTCCTGACACTATAGGTCCTGCACATTTTTGTTAAATAGCTTGAAAAAGTGCATTCTACATAAAAATACAATTGCGAGAAGGATGCAGAGCAGGCAGGTTTGTGCATCGGCTACGACGACAGATGGGCTAGAAAGATTTACCTGTTGCTGTTTCCGTAAACTTGGCCTTAAGAAAAACAAAGCATAAATGCTTCATTTTTTTGCAAAATAAATGTTTTGCTTGCTGTAATTTAAATACTGTACCAACACTCACTTTCAAGGTTCAAAGCTGAATAATGGCAGCTTGGTTGAGATAGTGGACAGTTACCAAGACACCTTAAGCCATAATCCAATAGTAAACATCTTCAATAGGGAGGGGGCAAGGGGAGAAAATTAATGAATAAAATAAAGCTTTGTGCCACAAATTTTGCATTGACCTTCAGGATGATGTCTGGGAACGAAGAACCACAATTCTATTTGTTTACAACACTACAATATCATCTTATCAATAAAATAAATCAATAAAATAATTAATAAGCCCTTCTGTGCTGTAAGGCCTGAAGAAGAGGATTACCGTGGTTGTTCTCTGTCTGCCTGCCAGCCACTTGGATATCTTTCTAACTGTTTGTAGTATTACCAGTGCAAAATCTGGTCGCTAAACCCATAAAGACTGGTAAAGCTCGGCAGTTTAGTCAGACAGAAACACTCATCCTGCGATCGCTTTGAATCATTCCATGTGTTAGACTTTGATCCTAATCTTTAAAACGATCATGAATAAAGGGTGGCACTGTAGAGGGATTCAGTTTTGATTCCCCACCTCTCTGATTGTCTTTGCATTCTCAGCTGCATTGCCGTGGGGGAGTTGCTGAGCAGCAGTCAAAAAGGAAGTTGTCAGTGGACCTGTTCCTATGCAAGGCAGCAGGTGCCGGAGGGAGGTATTGATGCTAGTCTGGCAGCAGATCATCCTGCCCGCCTTCTCAATTGCACAAATGTATGACCTCAAAGAGACATTGAAGTGAATAAAAAAAATGTTTTTTCAAACGTTCCTGGACAATTTGAGGCTGTTCAGTTTACAAGTGGTGTAAAGGGCTGGACTATGTGGTGATTGGTTGGCATGACTGTACTGTACAGGAATTTACCAGGTAGTAAGTTGCTGAGCTCATCCCACTTCAAGAGTATGAGGGAAAACTGGAGAACAACAGCCTGGAGTTTTAGTTTGGAGGAAATGTGGTGGGGTATGACTTCTGCCTGCCTGTATATCCCAGCAACAAATCTTGGGTATGGACTCATTTGCATAATACGGGTACAGGAGCGATTCTGTAGATGATGGCTTGTTCATGGTGGAAAGGGGGTGGATGTACACAGGACTGACTATTCATGCAGTGCCAAATGTGGTAGCCAAGCAAAAGTTGCCTGTATCAGTGTGACATGCATGTGCCCTACAACTGGCAAAGGATTGTTCTCTACATCCTTTCCAGGCTGCTGCTCATGTGGCTTCATCAAATGTAAATGGGAGGACCTCTGTCTGTATCCACCAGTGGGTGGGTGCCATATGTCTCCAATGGAGCCTCACCAGGCTGCCTTATCTTGGTTTCTCCTCCTCCTCTTCCCCCAGGAAACCAAGGTAGAGGGGAATACCCATAGTGTCTCTTTGAAGGGGCGGGGGATGGCAGCCTCACAATAAATGGCAGAAAACTGGTGGTAAAGTGTTGACAGGAGCAACAAATAAATCATAAAACAAAAATTCAAAATTCAGTGAAGAAATAATGTATGCAAAGCTTTGAAATTTCTGAAGTCTGCTCTTTAAATATACTTCTTCTTTTCCCAGCATCTAGAAACCCTGGATACTGGTTGTATATGGGTGTGACTGCCACTGAGCATTAATGAAGTGCTAATGTCAGAAGATGGGATGTTTTATGTTGTCATGTCATCATCCCCTCATCTAGATATGCCTGCCTATTTTATAGCAGGCCCTTCTGATGTCCACCAAAAATGACAGGGTACAATTGCAGGCACTAAAGTAGGAGATGAGGCTACGTAATGGGCAGTAAAACGAGAAAACTGAAAATTTCAGTCAAAGACCCTGCATGCAAACATATCCATTTGGACAAGGTGCTAGCACCCATGGAACTGTACCCCAGCAAGACTGCAGGGCAGGAGGACAGAAAATTGAAAAATATTTTTTTTAGATATGAAGGGATAATTTTACAAATTTGCAATTCCAATGAGCACTATCAGTAAACACAAACCAGATCCTTTCTGGAATACAGTCTCACACATTGTTACTGGAAAATGAAACAGGAATCAGAGCCGAACTATTCTGCTTCGCTCCACCTGTAGCAGTAAAACTGCTGACCCAACAATGCACTCCAGGTCCTTTCGGGCAGAGGGCCTGACCTAACGATGCACTCCGGGTCCCTTTGGCCAGCCGACCCGACCCAACCCAACGACGCACTCTGGGTCCCTTCAGTCAGCTAGTCTGACCCAGCCTTGCACTCCAGGTCCCTTCGGCCAGCAGGCCCAGCCCAACGATGCACTCCAGGTTCCTTCGACCAGCCGGCCCGGCCCAATGATGCGCTCCAGGTTCCTTCAGCCAGAGGGCCTGAACCAACAATGCACACTGGGTCCGTTCAACCAGCCGGTCTGACCTAGCCTCATACTCCAGGTCCCTTCAGCCAACCGGCCCGGCCCAAAGATGCACTCCAGGTCCCTTCAGCCGGAGGGCCTGACCCAACGACGGACATCAGGTCCCTTCGGCCAGAGGGCCTGACCGAACTACGCCCTCCGGGTCCCTTCAGCCAGCCGGCCCGGCCTTAGGATGCACTCTGGGTCCCTTCAGTCAGCCAGTCTGACCCAGCCTCGCACTCCAGGTCCCTTCGGCCAGAGAGCCCGGCCCAGCCTCGCACTCCAGGTCCCGTCGGCCAGAGATCCCGGCCCAGCCTCGCACTCCGGGTCTCTTCAGCCAGTCAGCCAGCTGGCCCGGCCCAACGATGGGCTGTACCTGCCCTAGGTTGTTAGCGGTGAACACTGCCTGGGCTGTAGTTTACTGACTTACATTTTAGACTTTTAATCAACTTTAATTAACTTTTAATCTACTTTTAAACTTTTAATCAACTTCAGAAACTTTTTAAACAATTTGGGAACATTTTTAAACTTTGAAACAACTTGGAGAATTTTTCTTTTGAAACCTCCGGAGAAACTTTTAAATAACTTTGGAAAACTTTGGAAGAAACTTTTAACACATCCCTCGGAGCTCCAGCGGACAACTGACCTTTGTTATTCCTGCCCCCAACCAAGCCTCAGGCCACCTACCATAAAGGGCACGACTCGGTGCTGAACTTGCAACCAACATCTCACCGTAGGCATTTAGCCTCATACAGCAGTTCCAGGTCTCCAGTCATCTTGGACCCCCTTGCCACTGGACCAGACCTAGCTCTGTCAAGCCCGTGTGGTTGCCGGTGTCCAGCGGCCACCCCACGTTAAAAGAACTCACGCACAGGCATCTTCCACTTTATTAATATGAATTTCGAGACCTGGAACGTCAGGACCCTCATGAACAACTCCAACAGTGACAGGCCAGAATTCCGCTCCACCATAGTCGCCCAGGAATTTAGACGCTTTGACATCGACATCGCCGCCCTAAGCGAGACCCGATGGGCAGGGGAAGGCCAGCTCAAGGAACAAGGTGGAGATTACATATTTTTCTGGAAAGGAAAACCAGAGGAAGAACACTGCCTTCACGGAGTCGGCTTTGCCATCAAAAATGAGTTTGTCAACCACCTCAAAGACTCCCTCTGCAGGTTAATGAACACCTCATGACTCTTCAACTCACCCTATCCCGGAACCAATGCACCACAGTCATTAGTGCGTACACCCCAACACTCAATGCAACGGATGAGACCAAAGAGGGTTTTTATTTCAACCTCGAAACATCCCTGTCTCGCGTCCCCATGGGTGACAAGTTGATCCTCCTAAGTGACTTCAAACACCAGGGTTGGCAAAGACATAGCCCTCTGGGGAGGCATGATTAGCAGAGAGGGAGTACGGAAAGCTAACTCCAGTGGTACCCTACTCCTGACAAAATGTCTAGAACATGAACTCCTCATCACCAACACCCTCTTCCACCAGAGGGACAAATACAAGGCATCATGACAATACCTTTGCTCCAAACACTGGCATCTGCTCATATATATCATCATCCGAGCCAGGGATCGCAAGGATGTGCACATCACCCGCGCCTTGACAGGAGCTGACGACTGCTGGACGGACCACCACCTAATCCGATCCATCATCGACATTAACATAGCCCGAAAGCAGAGGGGACAGCAGAAGCAGTGCTGCAAAAAGTCAATGCCGGGGCACGTAAAGACCCAGCTAAGAGAACCCCATAAAGCCAGTGCCTCACAGCTAATCTGGCGTGCCTTGATGACCCTGAGATGCTGAATGCCCACAGCGCTTGGTCTGCCCTCCAGGCCTCCATAACCAGTGCCTGTGAAGAGACACTTGGTCACTCAACCAGAAAACATCAGGACTAGTTTGATGAAAATGATCAGGAGATCCAAGAACTAATAAATCGCAAGCACAGAGCATTTCTGAGCCTCAAGCAACAACCCAACTCGGGAGCAGCAAAGCAGCATTACAGACAGCTCGAGGCTGAGGTCCAACAAAAAACCCAGGACCTAAAGAACAGGTGGTGGATGGAGAAAGTACAGGAAATACAACAACTAGCCAACAGCCACGATATGCGAGGATTCTTCATCGCAGTTAAGGCCACCTACGGTCCAAACTCCCAAGGCCTCACCCCACTCCTGGCCAAGAACGGGGAAACACTCAGCAAGGACACAGAGGCTGTCAGGGCCCACTGGAAGGAGCACTTCGAAGATCTCCTCAATCGAGACGGAGCCTTTGATTCGAGTGTTCTTGACTCCATCCCGCAGCATGAGACCCACCATTACCTCAGTGAAATCCCAACGTTGCATGAGGTAGGAAAAGCCATAAAACAGTTCAAGAACAACAAGACTATGCTGAGGCGCTAAAGTATGGCGGAGAGAGGCTGTTGGTGTGGATACATGACCTCATCTCACTCATCTGGAGGGAGGAGAGCATGCTGGGAGATCTCAGAGATACAATGATCGTGACCATCTTTAAAAAAGGGGGCAAGTCTGACTGCGGCAACTACAGAGGAATCTCTCTGCTATCAGCCACTGGGAAAGTTGTTGCGAGAGTTCTCCTCAAACGTCTTCTCCCTGTGGCCGAGGAGCTCCTCCCAGAGTCACAGTGTGGATTTCGTCCCCTATGGGGCACAACGGACATGATCTTTGCAGCGCAATAGCTGCAGGAAAAATGCAGGGAACAGCACCAGCCCTTATACATGGCCTTCTTCGACCTTACAAAGGTCTTTGACACTGTCAACCGCGAGGGTCGATGGACCGTCCTCCTCCGTTTCGGATGACCCCAAAAGTTTGTCAACATCCTTCGCCTGCTCCACAATGACATGCAGGCCGTGATCCTTACCACCGGATCCATTACAGACCCAATCCACGTCCGGACCGGGGTCAAACAGGGCTGCGTCATTGCTCTAACCCTCTTCTCAATCTTCCTCGCTGCCATGCTCCACCTCACAATCAACAAGCTCCCCGCTGGAGTGGAACTAAACTACAGAACCAGTGGGAAGTTGTTTAACCTACGCCGCCTCCAGTCCAGGTCCAAGATCACCCCAACCTCTGTCACTGAGCTACAGTACACGGACGATGCCTGTGTCTGCGCACATTCTGAGGCTGAACTCCAGGATATAGTCGATATATTTACTGAAGCATATGAAAGCATGTGCCTTACGCTAAACATCCATAAGACAAAGGTCCTCCACCAGCCTGTCCTCGCCACACAGCACTGCCCCCCAGATCCATGACGCGGCCCTCGACAACGTGGACCATTTCCCATAGCTCGGGAGCCTCTTGTCAACAAAAGCAGGCATTGATGCGGAGATCCAACACTGCCTCCAATGTGCCAGTGCAGCCTTCGGCCGCCTGAGGAAAAGAGTGTTTGAAGACCAGGCCCTCAAATTTACCACCAAGCTCATGGTCTACAGGGCTGTAGTAATACCCGCCCTCCTGTGTGGCTCAGAGGCATGGACGATGTACAGAAGACACCTCAAGTTGCTGGAGATATAGCACCAACAATGTCTCCGCAAGATCCTGCAAATCCCCTGGGAGGACAGGCGCACCAACATCAGTGTCCTCGTCCAGGCTAACATCCCCAGCATTGAAGCGCTGACCACACTCGATCAGCTTCGCTGGGCAGGCCACATAGTTCCAAAGCAAGTGCTCTATGCGGAGCTCCTTCATGGCAAACGAGCCAAAGGCGGGCAGCGGAAACGTTTCAAGGACACCCTCACAGCCTCCGTGATAAAGTGTGACATCACCACTGACACATGGGAGTCCCTAGCCAAAGACCGCCCTACGCGGAGAAAGTTCATCCGGGAGGGCGCTGAGCACCTCAAGTCTCAATGCTGAGAGCATGCAGAGGTCAAGCGCAGGCAGCGGAAGGAGCGTGCGGCAAACCAGTCCCACCCACCCCTTCCCTCAGCGATTGTCTTTCCCAATTGTGACAGAGTCTGTGGCTCTCGTATTGGACTGTTCAGCCATGAAAGAACTCACTTCAGGAGTGGAAGCAAGTCTTCCTCGATTCCGAGGGATTGCCTATGATGATGATAGAAAATGGAAAAGAACACTTTTTAAAACTTTTTTCCCCCAATTCTCACCCCTTTTCTTTTCTCTTGAAGGCTTTAACTCCTTTTGTACAGTTCCATAGGTGTCAGTACTTCACCCAATTGCATCACAAACAAGTCTGATCCTCCTCTTATCCAACTTTCAAATATGCACAACTTCCAGCAGGAATAACAATCTGGGTTCATTTTAATCCCTCTCCCTAGTGCTAGGAGACTGAGGCTTCCAACTGTTGCTCTGCCTAAAGAAGACAACATATTAAAGAATAGCTTCTTATCCACTCTTGTTTTTTAAAAAAACATTCAAACGCAGATTTTGGTGTTGCTATCACATCACATTGTAAATGGTGACAGACCTGATTGAAAAATTATCTCTTCAAAGCATTTTTCCTACAATTTGGACTTTTTCAGAACTTCATTTTGCGATCTAATGAAAAGAGCAGAGTAAGGATTTCAGCATTTTCCTGAATCATTTGTTGCTGCTTTCTGACAATGAATTATTATTACAACATTTTTCCTTCACCCCAAAAAGTGCACATTGTGCAGATTAACAGGAGGTGTCTTATTTCTCTAGTGAATCAAATTAGATACGATAGTAGAATGCAATTTGTTTCTCTTCACCCACAAATTAATTTTGTCATTTTAAAATTATTTCTCCCTCTCTCTATGCTGTCCAGCTCATAGCATATGGTAGTGATATTGTACAGAGGCAACAGCCTTTTTTGTCAGCCTAATTTCCTGAATTATTGAAATTTAAATCTGTACAGTGTCTCATGAATACATGCTGACCTTCCTTTAAGAAGAAATGGCTTTTTCATTGTATGGGTGAATACACTGGCTTTATAAGGTGCTGGTAATATATTGTTGTGACCTTTGTTATTCTTAATACTAAAGCTGTAATTTTTGCACAACCTTTTTAATCCCATTCATATTAATTGCACAAATTTTATCTGTGGCAGAGTGCAACATTGTTAAACAAGGTCTGACTATTAATTTATCTCCAGAACTACCCAGTGCTAATTCTTCAATTAAAACTGGAATTTATCTATTTTTTGTAATGAAAGGTTATATAGAGATTTTCATTAGTTTATTTCTGGTCACAATAAAGCAATACAAGGGGGTAATTTTCAACATGACACTCGGGTGTAAAGCTGCTGTTGTGGATCAGCCGTCCATTATAGATTATCGTGTCCGTGCATTTCTAGAACGGGCAGCTGATCCGCAACACCAGATTTACGCCAGGGCGGCAAGTTGAAAATCTACACCATAGTGTGTCAAACCATAGATCTTACTGTAGCTAAAAGGTTTTGGAGGTTAAGCTCTGATGCATGTTAATTTATTGACCACTGTGGTAGTGTTCTCATTCCAAGAGAATTCATCCTTCACGTTGTGATTGTCTCTTTTATACTGGTTGTTAAATGTGTGGGATGTTGTGAATGTTTTGTGATGGAGAACGGGACAATGCATCCAGGTACAAAGTGTTACACAGAGCCACCATTGCAGCTGCAAAGGTGTGAAGTAGAATTGTGGAAATGTTTCTTTAGAATCCCGATATTCAGCGATGCTGTTTGGGTCATAAATATCTCTGTTTCACTTACATGTGATGTCACCACGACACGCAGCAATATAAACCAGTGCTTTAGTTTACGTAAATGACAATGTTTTCTTAGCAAATATCAAGTATGAACTACGGAATCCTTTGCTCACACAGGAAGGGAAAATCCCTAGGATTATCTGAGTATTATTAGGAACATAGGAACATAAGAACAGGAGTAGTCCATTTAGCCCATCGAGCCTGTTCCGCCATTCATTGAGATCATGGCTGATCTGTGACCTAACTCCATATCCCTTAATACCTTTAATTAACAGGAATCGATCAATCTCAGATTCAAATTTACCAATTAACCCAGCATCAACTGCCATTTGTGGAAGAAAGTTCCAAACTTCTACCACCCTTTGCGTGTAGAAGTGTTTCCTAATTTCACTTCTGAAAGGCCTTTAGGCTATGTCCCCTAGGGTTGGAAATTGATCATAGGCTGCCACCGCCCATTTACTGTCCCAAAAAAACACTAAGATTCTGCAATTAACGCCGGCGGAAAATTGATCAAAACATTTTTTTTAAACACCTGCCGGGAAAAATGGGCGTTGCACGTGTATTCTCGGCAATAAACACTAGAGTTTGGCCTAGTGAGGGGGGAAAACACAAAAAATATTTTTCAAAATATAAAAAATAAAACATCAGAAAACATTCACAGGACCCTTTTCCACTGAATCGCTGCAAAAGAATTTTTTTTTAAAAGTTCACTAACTTTTTTTTGCAGGGTTTCATACCTACCGTCCATCAAAAGGCTTCTGCAACTGGGCAGGTTTTTTTCAAAAAGGGCGGGACCAGTTTTCCCAGAGTTGTACGCTGGCGGTCCGCTCCCCAGCAGTATTTCGAAACTGCCGGCGTAAGGCTTAGATGAAATTCCCACTGATGAAACACTGCCCAAAACAAGGAAATACCACCGAGAAATGTGGTTGTAGGCTGATGAAATTCAGCCCCTAGTCTTAGACTCCCCAAGCACTGGAAATAGTTTCTCTCTATCTACCCTATCAGTTCCCTTTAACGTCTTGAAAACTTTGATCAAATCACCCCTTAATCTCCCCTAAATTCCAGGGAATACAACCCTAGTTTGTGTAATCTGTCCTTGTCATTTAACCCTTGCAGTCCAGTTATCATCCGAGTGAACTTATGCTGCACTCCCTCCAAGGTCAATAGATCCTAATGTGTGGTGCCCAGAACTGCTCATTGTTCTCCAGGTGTGGTTTAACCAGGGTTTCGAATAGCTGCTGCATTACTTCTAACCGTTTGCATTCTAGTCCTCTAGATATAAAGACCAGCATTCCATTAACCTTTTTGATTATTTTTTGTACCTGTCCATGACATTTTGGGGCTGAAATTGCCTCCTGAAGAAAAAGTGGAACACTCACCAGTTGTGTAGCTTTTTCTCTGCCCCAATTGATGGGGCGGACACTTGACCAATATTCGGCTGTTTGTTTATTTTTTTTGCTCGGGGCGGTGTTGCAGTCGGTGCGGGACGTACGTGCCCTTGGATCGGAGCGGCCGTCACTCCGAGCCATCAACGCTGCACTGTTGACGTCAACGCGATGCAGATGTATTGTGGGGGTGCCGGCCGAACCTGTGGGCACCATTGTCGGACCGACCTGTCATTCGGCCAACAATTAAAATAAATTGACGACCTCTATTTTAAGGGCGGACTCGCCGCCCAGGCACATACAGCTTCCTGCAGGGGAAAGCTGTCAGTGGCACTGACCGGCGGCTGCTCCACTCCCAAGGGGCAATTTCCCATGGGGCAATTTCCTGCAGGGGGCGGAAATGGAGTCACCGCCGGTTGGAATGGGGTTGGCGCGTGCCCGATGGGCGACAGCATGGTGGCGTGGAAACCCATTCCTGCCGCTACTGGCCCGGGGGCAATATAGGAAGGGTCGGCCCCCGGTTGGATGGCCTATCCGCTCCACTACCACCTATTAGAGGCGGTAATGGAGCTTAAGGAGGGTGCAATTTCCATCCCTTTATGTATATGGACCTACTACAGTCTATCACGCTAAGCTTTTACACTGAAACATATTTTATTATTAGTGAATTCTCTAAAGTAAAGAAAAACACTTTCAGTGGGCAAACACCTTTAGGAGAAGTCTAAACTGACATTTTTTGGATGCAACATTAAACCAAGGCCCCATCTGCCCTCTCAGGTAGACGTAAAAGATCCCATGACAATATTCGAAGATGAGCTGGGGAGTTTTCCCTGGTGTCCTGGCCAATATTTATCCCTCAACCAACAACCTTAAAACAGGTTATCTGTTTTTTTTTATCCCATTGCTGTTTGTGAGTTTTTACTGTGTTCAAATTGGCTGCTGGGTTTCCTGACTACACTTCAAAAAAGTGCTTTATTGGCTGTAAATTTCTTTGGGATGAGCTGAGGTGTTGAAAGGTGCTATATAAATGGAAGTCATTTTTTCTTTATCTTTAATAATGACCATTAAAAGAAGCATAACATATGAGTTTCCTAAATGGTTTAAGTAAACAAAAAACTAAATATTTCAACAGATAAGAAATCATTTAGAAAATAAATTGGAGCATCTTTAATCCTTAAGAGCTGAAAAAGGAACAGTTTCTTTGTACATATAAGCCTGCGTACTTGTGGGTAATTGGAGATGTAGTAAAAGTTTAGCTTTCAAATATAAGAGCAGTGTGAAGTAAGACCAGGTGCTTTCTTCCTGCAGTACATTCTCATTGCCATTATAACATTTATCATGTAATTTCCACAACCTTGCTATTTGCACTTATACTACTTTAATTGCTATATCACTGCAAAAATGTATCTGTGTCAACGCAGAATTATTTGCATATGTTGTTAACAGCTATAACTTGCCTTCATCGCCATATATGTCTGATGCTGCTTCTTTACATTAATAATATTGCCTTACTTTTGTGCTCTTTCATAAGTCATGCAACTTCTTGCATAGTTTCTGTCAGGTTTTTGGAGTAGTAGTAGACATGAGGCCTACAATCTCTGCGATACATTGCCACACTAGTTGCCTCTGTTGGGTAGAAGGGAGGGGAGGGGAAGGGGACATGCTTCTGCAGCAAAATGCTGCTGCCACTTCTCCGTTAGACAAGGACATGCTGGGCATCATGGAAAAAACATCTTTTTTGAGCTTGCCTTGTAGCCATTTCACAAATATATTGCAAAGTGTACAGCCGGTTTATTGAATTTTTTGATATTTATGCTGGTTAAGCAGCTTGTTAACTAGTTGAGAAATGTTAAAAGGATCATTATAAGTGCATCACCATTAGTTACATAATATCAGTCCAACATAATGCAATTGCACATAGCAAAACTGTGTGCTCCCACCATTTTGTTCACAGGGCATAAGTGACAATGAAAATAGGTATTAAATTTTTACACAAAAGAGGAAAATATAGCTCCCTAGTACTTGAAAGTGAATACTAATATTATAAATTGATCTCTAACACAGCAGAAAAGAAGCCAAGGGACAAGTTTAATTATTAATTGCCATGTTTGGGGTTCCAAGACTTGTTTACAGACCTGTATTTTTTGATTTGGTCGGTACAAAGGGGTTGTTTGAAATAATTTGTCCCTGTGAGAGAAACCCAGAATCCCTCGCGAGCTTTGATTCGGCAAAGCGAATCTAATTTTGTTTGCTTTATGCAAACCAGAGGAGCTGCTGCTCACTCTGATTTCTCTGAAGGGTGATATGCAGACAAATGGGATGTGTGGAAATTTATGCTGTGGGAGCACCAGCCTCATGCACATATTTAATTTAGCTGGATGATACTGAGTAGATGAGTTTGAAAAATATTCCAATCATGTGCGCTCCTCTCTTGCAAAGGTATGCCGCTCTTTGATGTACTGATAAGTTCTTGTATCAAAAAATCCCAAGATCTAGTTAACCTTTTCATTAGCATACGATGCAGTGTATCAGAATATATTGTGTGACTCAGTAGCCTGCACTGTGTTCACTGACAATGGGAGGAAAAGTGGGAGGATGCGGTAGATGACAGCTCTCTTCTAAATTGAGAAGCCTACGTGAAGGGCCAAGGCCCAAAGCGCAGGACAATACCAAGGTAAATCAAGAACCAGTGGTTAGGTGATGCAAAGCATCAATTAAAAGAAAAATTGTAGACTATAGAAGGAAGTGCAGAGTGTTGATTTCAAGGGAAAAGAAAGTGCCAACACAGGCTATGTCAGTAAACTAGTCGTTTGAAAATGAAAAATAATTTTTCTTTTATCCTATTTCACTGACCTTTTATCTGTGATAAGCAGCCAACAAGAAAAATTAAGGGGTGGAAATTCCGTGAGCCCTATTAAATGGGCAGAAGTGTGGTGGGTGAAACTTTAAAAAAAAAAAATTTGTTCATGGGATGTGGGCGTCGCTGGCAAGGCCAGCCTTTATTGCCCATCCCTAATTGCCCTGAAGAAGATGGTGGTGAGCCACCTTCTTGAACCGCTGCAGCCTGTGTGGTGATGGTACGCCCACAGTACTGTTCGGAAGGGAGTTCCAGGATTTTGACCCAGCGACGATGAAGGAACGGCAATATGCTTCCAAATCTGAGTGGTGTGTGACTTGGAGGGGAACGTGGAGGTGATGGTGTTCCCATGCGCCTGTTGCCCTTGGCCTTCTAGGTGGTAGAGGTCGCGGGTTTGGAAGGTGCTGCCGAAGAAGCCTTGGCGAGATGCTACAGTGCATCTTGTAGATGGTATACACTGCAGCCATGGTATGCCGGTGGTGGAGGGAGTGAAGGTTTAAGGTGATGGATAGGATGCCAATCAAGTGGGCTGCTTTGCCCTGGATGCTGTCGAGCTTCTTGAGTATTGTTGGAGCTGCACTCATCCAGGCAAGTGAAGAGTATTCCATCACACTCCTGACATATGCCTTGTACATGATGGAAAGGCTTTGGGGAGTCAGGAGGTGAGGCACTCATCACAAAATACCCAGCCTTTGACCTGCTCTTATTGCCAAAGTCTTTATGTGGCTGGTCCAGTTAAGTTTCTGGTCAATGGTGACCCCCAGGATGTCATGGTAGGGGATTTGGCGTTGGTGATTCCATTGAATGTTAAGGAGCAGTGGTTAGACTCTCGCTTGTTGAAGATAGTCATTGCCTGGCACTTGTGTGGCACGAATGTTACTTGCCACTTATCAGCCCAAGCCTGAATAGAACACAGAAATTTACAGCGCAGAAGGAGGACATTTCAGCCGATAGTGTTCGCGGCGGCTGACAAAGAGCCACATGGCCCTCGGTCAGCAGCCCTGAAGGTTACATATAAACCAATGAACAATGGTGGACAGGTAAAGAGCATCCAGCCCAACCAGACCGACCCCATACAACTGCGACACTCCATGCATCGCAACATTTTACACTCCACCCTACATGGAGCCATGCGATCTCCTGGGAGAGGCAAATAAACAGATAAAAACCCTGGCCAATTGGGGAAAAAAAATCTGGGAAAATTCCTTTCCGACCCATCCAGGTGATCGAAACTACTCCAGGAGATCACTCTGGCTGTATTAGATTCCCTGAAGTACTTGTCATCATAACTGCGCCAGTCAAAAAGAGGTTATCCAGTCTAATCCCACTTAGTCTGTAACCCTGCAGGTTACGGCACTTTAAGTGCCCATCCAAGTGCCTTTTAAATGGGGTGAGGGTTTCTGCCTCAACCACCTTTTCCAGTCAGTGAGTTCCAGACCCCCACAACCCTCTGCGTGAAGAAGCTTCCCCTCAAATCCCCTCTAAACCTTCCACCAACCACCTTAAAACTATGCTCCCTCGTAATTGACCCCACCACCAAGGGAAATAGGCCCTTGCTATCCACTATATCCAGGCCCCTTAATATTTTGTACTTCTCAATGAGTTCTCCCCTCAGCCTCCTCTGTTCCAAGGAGAACAAACCCAGCCTATCCAATCTGTCCTCATAGCTAAGATTCTCCATTCCAGGCAGCATCCTCATAAATCTCCTCTGCACCCTCTCCAGGGCAATCACGTCCTTCCTGTAATACGGCGACCAGAATTGCATGCATTATTCCAGCTGTGGCCTAACCAGTGTATTATACAATTTAAGCACAACCTCCCTGCTCTTGAATTCTATGTCTCGGCCAATAAAGGCAAGCATTCCGTATGTCTTCTTAACCACCTTATCCACCTGGACTGCTACTTTCAGGAATCTGTAGACAAGCACTCCAAGGTCCCTTTGTTCATCTAAACTTCTAAGTGTATACTCTTTCCTTATTAGCCCTCCCCAAGTGCATTAGCTCACACTTCTCCAAATTAAATTCCATTTGCCACTGTTCTGCCCATCTGACCAGTAGATTGATATCCTCTTCATTATCAATCACATAGCCAATTTTAGTGTCAACTGCAAACTTCTTAATCATACCCCCTATATTCAAAGCTAGATCATTGATGTATATACCACAAAAAGCAAGGAACCCCGTATTGAGCCCTGCGGAACCCCACTGGAAACATCCTTCCCATCACAAAAACATCCATCAACCATTACCTTTTGCTTCCTACCTCTAAGCCAATTTTAGACCCAACTTGCCACTTTTCCCTGGATACCATGGGCTTTTACCTTCGTGACCAGTCTGCCATATGGGACTTTATCAAAAGCTTTGCTAAAGTCCATATACACTATATTGTACACACTACCCTCATCGACCCTCGTGGTTACCTCCTCAAAAAATTCAATCAGGTTAGTCAAACATGGTCTACCCTTAACAAATCCGTACTAACTGTCCCTGATTAATCCTTGCCTTTCTAAATGTAGATTTATCCTGTCCAGGATTTTTTCCAATAATTTTCCCACCGCTGAGGTTAGGCTGACAGGCCTGTAATTACTCGGCCTATTCTTTTCTCCCTTCTTAAACAAGGGTACTGTAGTGTATGAAGAAAGAGTCAGACTGAACACTGTGAACTCAAATTAAAGTGTGACCGTAGTCTTTTATTGCAGGTCTCCAGAGTGCCTCTCCAACCTGTGAAGCCTTGTTAAATACCTTTGCTCGCAAGGGATTATGGGATCCCTTGGGACTTCAGGGGATGAGCCCTCTGGTGGCTGTACAGAGTAAATACAAGTTTACATATATAACAACATTCCCCCCCGCCCCCCACCCCCCAAAGTCAATAATGTAACTATTTACAATGTGAGTTGATCTGGGGCCCTTCTTGCCCTGGTTGATCGTCTCGGTGTGAAAGCTGATGTTGTTAAAACATTTGTTGGGCCCTCGCTGGGTTGCTGTGCAGCTGGCCTTGCTGGGCTGCCTGGTGTGTTGGGCCCTGCTGGGCTGCTGTGGATGATGGGTTCTGCTTCGTGGTCAACCTTGGTGCCGGTTGCCACTGGTGTGTATGTTGGGGGATCAAAAAAGGTAGGGTCCAAGGTGGGTTGCTCAGGATGGTCCATGAATCTGAGTTTGATTTGGTCCAAGTGTTTCCGGTGAATGAGTCCATTTGAAAGTTTGACCTGAAACACCCTGCTCCCCTCTTTGGCCATGACAGTGCCGGGAAGCCATTTTGGACCTTGTCCATAATTTAATACAAATACAGGATCATTGATTTCAATCTCGCGAGACACATTTGCGCTATCATGGTATGCACTTTGTTGAAGCTGCCTGCTCTCTATCTGTTCATGTAGATTAGGGTGAACTAATGAGAGCCTTGTCTTCAGTGCTCTTTTCATGAGCAGTTCAGCGGGTGGGATCCCAGTGAGTGAGTGGGGTCTTGTGCGGTAGCTAAGCAGGACTCGGGATAGGCGAGTCTGCAGTGAGCCTTCAGTTACTCTCTTCAAGCCTTGCTTGATGGTTTGCACTGCTCTCTCTGCCTGACCATTGAACGTTGGCTTAAACGGGGCAGATGTGACATGTTTGATCCCATTACGGGTCATGAATTCTTTAAACCCAGCACTGGTAAAACATGGCCCGTTGTCGCTCACCAGGACATTGGGTAGCCGACATTATCTCACATTCAATCCACTTGGAGTATGCGTCGACAACCACAAGGAACATTTTACCCAAGAGCGGGCCTGCATAGTTGACATGTACCCTAGACCACGGTTTCGAGGGCCAAGACCATAAACTTAGCGGTGCCTCCCTGGGTACATTGCTGAACTGCGAGCATATATTACATCTGTGAACGCAGGACTCTAAGTCCGCATCGATACCGGGCCACCACATGCGGGATCTGGTTATCGCTTTCATCATTATGATGCCTGGGTGGGTACTTTGAGGTTTGATGGTGTCTCTGCCCTTCTTGGGGACCACTATTCGATTGCCCCACAGAAGGCAGTCTGCCTGTACAGACATTTCATCTTTGCGCCGCTGGAACGGCTTTACCTCTTCCTGCATTTCCACTGGGATACTGAACCAGCTCCTGTGAAGCACACAGCTTTTGACTCGAAATAATAAGGGGTCCTGGCTTGTCCAAGTTTTGATCTTCTGGGCAGTGACAGGTGATTGCTCAATCTCAAATGCTTCCATAACCATGGCTAGATCTGTGGGCTGCACCATTTCCATCCCCGTGGTGGAAAATGGCAGCCTACTGAGAGCATCGGCACAGTTTTCTGTGCCTGGCTTGTGGCGGATGGCGTAGTTGTATCCGGACAACGTGAGCGCCCAGCTCTGGATGCGGGCCAATGCATTGGTATTTATCGCTTTACTCTCGGAGAACAGTGATATAAGTGGCTTGTGGTCAGTTTCCAATCTGAATTTTAGCTCAAACAGGTATTGATGCATTTTCTTTACCCCATAAACACATGCTAACGCATCTTTCTCAATCATGCTGTAGCCTCTCTCAGCCTTAGACAGACTCCTGGATGCATGAGCAACCAATTGCAGTTTCCCGAAATCATTAGCTTGTTGCAATACACACCCGACGCCATATGACGACGCATCACATGCTAGTACCAAATGCTTACATGGATCATACAACACAAGCAATTTGTTTGAGCATAACAATGTTCTCACTTTTACAAATGCATTTTCTTAGCTTTTGCCCCAAACCCATTCGTCCTCTTTTCGTAGTAAAACATGCAGTGGTTCTAACAGTGTGCTGAGACCCGGTAAGAAGTGACCAAAGTAGTTCAGGAATCCCAGAAACAACCGCAGCTCTGTCACATTCTGTGGCCTCGGTGCGTTCTCGATTGCCTCCATTTTGGCGTTGGTGGGCCTGATGCTGTCCGCCGCAATCCTCCTTCCCAGGAACTCCACTTCAGGCGCCAGGAAAACGTACTTCGAGCATTTTAACCTGAGCCCCACGCAGTTGAGTCGACTAAGAACCTTCTCCAGGTTCTGCAGATGCTCGACTGTGTTCCGACTTGTGACCAAGATGTCGTCGTGGAAGACCACGGTGTGCGGGACCGACTTCAGTAAGCTTTCCATGTTTCTCTGGAATATCGCCGCCGCCGATCGGATTCCAAACGGGCAACGGCATATAAACAAAAAGACCTTTGTGCGTGTTGATGCAGGTGAGGGCCTTTGATGATTCCTCCAGTTCCTGTGTCATGTAGGCTGAAGTCAGATCCAGCTTCGTGAGCGTCTTTCCTCCCGCCAGCGTCGCAAAGAGGTCAGCGGCCTTTGGTAGTGGGTATTGGTCCTGCAGAGAGAAACGATTGATGGTCACTTTGTAACTGCCACAGATTCTGACGGTGCCGTCTCCCTTGAAGACTGGGACGATAGGACTGGCCTACTCATTGAACTCGATTGGGGAAATAATGCCCTCTCTTTGCAGCCAGTCTAGCTCGATCTCTACCCTTTCTCTCATCATGTACGCTACTGCTCTCGCCTTGTGAATGGATGGGTCGCGCCCCCGGAATTAGGTGGATCTGCACTTTTGCTCCTTGGAATTTCCCAATGTCTGGTTCGAACAGCGAAGGAAATTTGTTTAAGACCTGGCCACACGAAGTGTCAGTGGGCAATAGTGCTCGGACGTCGTCCCAGTTCCAGCGTATCTTTCCCAGCCAGCTCCTGCCGAGCAGCGTGGGACCTTCACCCGGTATCAGGCAGAGTGGTAGCTTGTGCACCGCTCCATCGTAGGAGACCTTTATGGTAGCACTGCAGATTACAGGAATAATTTTGTGCAAGTTCTTAGTTTTGTGCGAACTGGAGTTAAGACTGGCCTTGAGGCCTTGTTGCACCACAACCTTTTGAAAGTCTTTTTTCACATGATGGACTGGCTCGCACCCGTGTCCAGCTCCATTGACACCGCGAGTCCATTTACTTCAACATTCAGCATTATTGGGGCTCAATTCGTGGTAAATGTGTGCACCCCATGTACCTCTGCCTCCTCGATCTGAGGCTCTGGTTCATCGTGATCCTCCGTAGATCTGTCCTCCTCTGCAACATGCAGGTTTGCAGGTTTAACAGGCTTCGCAGCTTGCCTGCACACCCGTTGGAGGTGTCCCATTGTTCCACAACCCTTGCAAACATACACTTTGAATCGGCATGAATGGAAACGATGATCACCCCCGCAGCGCCAACAAGGTGTTAATGGCGTTGCATTCATCACCCTTGATGGTGGACTCTGAGAATTCTGCAGTTGTGTAGCTGCAGTTATTTGTGACCTGCCCTGTATGTTACGATTCGAAAACAGCCTCACTTTGTTCACAGTACTTGTAGCAGCACTTGTGTGCTGAGAGATTTGCTTCGTATTGTCACTGGTGGCAATGAACGTCTGGGCTATTGCTATGGCCTTACTCAAGGTTGGGTTCTCTACAGTCAAAAGTTTGAGAAGTATGATTTCTTGGCCAATGCCAAGTACGAAAATGTCTCTGAGCATGTGCTCCAAATGTCCTTCAAATTTACAATGTCCTACAAGGCATCTTAGCTCGATGACATAACTCGCCACTTCCTGGCCTTCAGACCTTTTATAGGTGTAGAATCGGTACCTCGCCATCAGAACGCTTTCTTTCGGGTTCAATTGCTCTAGGACCAGTGTGCACAAATTGTCGTACAATTTCTCTGTGGGTTTCGCTGGAGTGAGCAGATTCTTCATGAGGCCATACATTGGTGTCCCACAGATGGTGAGGAGGATTGCTATTTGTTTGACGGCGCTCTCTTCCCCATCTAGCTCATTGGCCACGAAGTATTGGTCGAGTCGCTTCACAAAAGTTTCCCAATCATCTCCCTCCTAGAATTTCCCCAGGGTGCCCACTGTTCTTTGCATCTTTGGGTTCGCTATCTGTATCTTGTCACCAGTTGTAGTGTATGGAGAAAGAGTCAGACTGAACACTGTGAGCTCAAAATAAAGTGTGACCTTAGTCTTTTATTGCAGGTCTCCAGAGTGCCTCTCCAACCTGTGAAGCCTCCTTAAATACCTGTGCTCTCAAGGCATTATGGGATCCCTTGGGACTCCAGGGGATGAGCCCTCTGGTGGCTGTACAGAGTAAATACACACTTACATATATAACAGGTACCAGATTAGCAGTCCTCCAGTCCTCCGGCACCCTCCCTGAATCTATAGAGGACTGTAAAATAATGGTCAAGGCCTCTGCTATTTCCTCTTTTGCTTCGCTCAACAACCTGGGATGCATTTTATCCGGCCCTGGGGACTTATCCACTTTCAAAGCTGCTAAACCCCTTAATACCTCCTCTCTCACTATGGTTATTTCATCCAGAATTTCACACCTCCTCGATAGCAGTATCTGCATTGCCCCTTTTCTTTGTTCAGGTTTTGCTTTATGCGGGCATGGACTGCTCCATTATCTGACAGGTTCAGAAGAATATTCTGGGCATGTGCTTGGAACTTGTAGGCTTAGGTCTGTTAATATTGTATCAGAAGTACTTGCACCCCTTGAGAAGTCTTGTGATATATTAACATTAACAAAAAACACTAATCTAAGGAGAGGGGTGGTCTCAAACATGCCTTTCCCAGAAGAAAATGTTGGTGCATTTTTCTGCTTTTTGGAATAAATAAAATGGAGAATTGTGAATGTTGTAATTTCGTTTGACATTCCCCATCTATTTCTCTTTCTCTCTCTCTCCCCCTCTCCATTTCTCTTCCTCTCTCTCTCCATCCTCCACTTCTCTTTCTCTATCTTCCTGATCCATTTCTGTTTCTTTCCCATCGCACTCTTTTGAAACATAGAAACATAGAAAATAGGTGCAGCAATAGGCCATCCGGCTCTTCGAGCCTACACCAGCATTAAATATGATCATGGCTGGTCATGAAATTTCAGTACCCCATTCCTGCTTTCTCTCCATACCCCTTGATCCCTTTCGCCGTAATAGCCACATCTAACTTCCTTTTGAATATATCTGACGAACTGGCCTCAACAACTTTCTGCGGTAGGGAATTCCACAGGTTCACAATTCTCTGAGTGAAGAAGTTTCTCCTCATGTTGGTCCTAAATGGCTTACCCCTTATCCTTAGACTGTGACCCCTGGTTCTGGACCTCTCCAACATCGGGAGCATTCTTCCTGCATCTAACCTGTCCAATCCCGTCAGAATTATATATGTTTCTCTGAGATCCCCTCTCATTCATCTAAATTCCAGTGAAAATAAGCCGAGTCGATCCAGTTTTTCTTCATATGTCAGTCCTGCCATCCCGGGAATCAGTCCGGTGAACCTTCACTGCACTCCCTCAATAGCAAGAATGTCCTTCCTCAGATTAGGAGACCAAAACTGTACACAATATTCAAGGTGTGGCCTCACCAAGGCCCTGTACAACTGCAGTAAGACCTCCCTGCTCCTATACTCAAATCCTCTCGCTATGAAGGCCAACATACTATTTGCCTTCTTTCACCGCCTGCTGTACCTGCATGCCAACTTTCAATGACTGATGTACCATGACACCCAGGTCTCATTGCAACTCCCCTTTTCCTAATCTGTCACCATTCAGATAATATTCTGCCGCCTTGATTTCGTCACCAAAGTAGATAACCTCACATTTATCTACATTATACTGCATCTGCCATGCATTTTCCCACTCATCTAACCTGTCTAAGTCACCTTGCAGCCTCTTAGCATTCTCCTCACAGCTCTCACTGCCACCCAGCTTTGTCCTGCAAACTTGGAGATATTACATTCAATTCCTTCGTCCAAATCATTAATGTATATTGTAAATAGCTGGGGTCCCAGCACTGAACCTTGCGGTATCCTACTAGTCATTGCCTGCCATTCTGAAAAGGACCCGTTTATTCCTACTCTTTGCTTCCTGTCTGCCAACCAGTTCTTTATCCACGTCAATACATTACCCCCAATACCATGTGCTTTAATTTTGCAGACTAATTTCTTGTGTGGGACCTTGTCAAAAGCATTTTGAAGGTCCAAATACACCACATCCACTGGTTCTCACTTGTCCACTCTGCTAGTTACATCCTCAAAAAATTCTAAAAGATTTGTCAAGCATGATTTTCCTTTCATTAATCCATGCTGACTTGGACCGATCCTGTCACTGCTTTCCAAATGTGCTGCTATTTCATCTTTAATAATTGATTCCAACATTTTCCCCACTACCGATGTTAGGCTAACCGGTCTATAATTCCCTGTTTTCTCTGTTAAAAAATGGGGTTACATTAGCTACCCTCCAATCCATAGGAACTGATCCAGAGTCTATAGGTTGTTGGAAAATGACCACCAGTGCACCCACTATTTCTAGGGCCACTTCTTTAAGTACTCTGAGATGCAGACTATCAGGCCCTGGTGATTTATCGGCCTTCAATCCCATCAATTTCCCTAACACAATTTCTTGACTAACAAGGATTTCCTTCAGTTCCTCCTTCTCGCTTTGACCCTTGATCCCCTAGTATTTCCGGAAGGTTATTTGTGTCTTCCTTAGTGAAGACAGAAGCAAAATATTTGTTCAATTGGTCTGCCATTTCTTTGTTCCCCATTATAAAGTCACCTGATTCTGACTGCAAGGGACATACATTTGTCTTCACTAATCTTTTTCTCTTCACATATATATAGAAGCTTTTGCTGTCAGTTTTTATGTTCCCTGCAAGCTTACTCTCATACTCGATTTTCCCCCTCCTAATTAAACCCTTGGTCCTCCTCTGCTGAATTCTAAATTTCTCCCAGTCCTCAGGTTTGCTGCTTTTTCTGGCCAATTTTTTGCCTCTTCCTTGGATTTAACACTATCTCTAATTTCCCTTGTTCGCCACAGTTGAGCCACCTTCCCCATTTTATTTTTACGCCAGACAGGGATGTACAATTGTTGAAGTTCATCCATGTGCTCTTTAAATGTCTGCCATTGCCAATCCACCGTCAACCCTTTAAGTATCATTCGCCAGTCTATCCTAGCCAATTCACGTCTCATACCATCGAAGTTACCTTTCTTTAAGTTCATGACCCTAGTCTCTGAACTAACTGTGTCACTCTCTATCTTAATGAAGCTTCTGTTATCCTCTCCTGTCTTCTTTTCAAAGTCCTTTGTCCCCTCTTTTCTTACCCTTCTGTTTTGCCACACTTTCCTATTTGTCTCTGCAGTACCTTTGTAAGTATTTCTTGAAGTTCTGCATATGGGCAGGGTGAAGAGCGGGTGGATCGTTGAATTGGAACATGCAGTGGAAGCGGGCCACTGTGTCTTGCATTTCCTTACAACTAAAAGACTTTCATCCCCTGGGTGGAAGATGGCAGCAGGTCAGGATATTTGGACTCGGCTTCTCCTTCCCTTCTGTTTCTTGCTGTATTTGTTAGCGAAAGCAGCATTAATTTTACTGCACATCTGTCAGGCATTAGAGTTGCTTGTCCACAGGAGGAGGACATTTTCTCAGAGGAGAGCAAGCGCAGGGAACAAGAGGTCACAAGTTTCTGAACCGAACACACACAAGCAGGGTGATTGATGTGGACTAGAGCCAATTAACAGGAACCACTGCAGTGTCATGGTGGCATCACTCCGACAGATGAGAAACAAAAAGCTTCAATCCTGACTGCACCTAAGCTCTGGTCATGCCCCACTTGATCTTTGCTTGTGAGCCCCACCTGAACAGATCTTGTCCACCATTAGTGTGGTGTCCCCACAGTTTTGAGAAACAATGTTACACATTAAAGGAGGTTCACTGCAGTTTTGAGAGAGAACAGTCAATGGGCTAGAAATTCGGTATTGCCCCAATTGGGTCATTAACTTTTGAGAAGTTGGCGGGTCGAAATTCGGTTGCTACCGGCAGCTGATACCACCTGAGTGAGGCGGCAACGGGGCGTGAACGGCTGGGCAGCCGCGTTATGTGTGGGTGCCACCTGATGGGAAATTTAGTTGTCCTTTTTCAAGGGCATTAAAATGTTAATTCTCGCCGGCTAACACCATAGAAATCATGACGTCACCTTGCGTACAATGCCTCCTTGGTGCCGGTCTTGCCAAATTCACTTTGGCCGCCTCACTTATTGGCTGGTGGCATGACACCTTAAAAGCTGGTGTGCACAAGGAGGGGAAACGAATCTGGGGCATTATTTAAAGGGAGTTGCAGCCGGTCCACAAAGTTCGTGTGGTCCGTGCTGTGTTGGCTGCTCACATTGTTTGAAGGTGCTGGCGCCCTGTGGCTACTGACTCCTAAGCTTCCGTACCAGCATCTCAGAGACATTGTTGGCTTCAAGATCAGATACATTTGGAACTAGCATATCGCTTTTACCTCGCAAAGTTATGGGGGCAGTGATCGCAAACCATGTCGTCCTGTGGTGAAGGCTTCAAAGGCACCGGCTGCAGAGACGGCTTATCGCAAATCTGGATGCACGCCAGAGGAGAGACCCCAGATGGTGGGGCAGGAGACCATACAGTTACAGGGTTTACCATACGCATTATTCGTACCTTGAGATGTCCGAGGAGCAGTGCATAAGGAGGCTGAGGTTCTGCAAGGAGGTGGCCACGGAGCTCTGCCACCTCCTGCAGACATACCTGGCAGCTGACATCGGCACAAGGACCTCGCTGTCAGTGGCAGTGAAAGTGACAGTTGCCATCGACTTCTATGCTACCAGCTCCTGACAGTCTCCTGTAGACGATATATGCAACATCTCGCAGTTTGCAGTATATTGCTTCATTCGCCAGGTGACCGACGCTCTCTACAGCCGACGTATGGACTACATAAAGTTCAGCATGTCCAGGGAAGACCTGGATGAGCACTCCCGTGGCTTTGCCAGAATAACGGGCTTCCCCATGGTTCAGAGGGCCATTGGTTGTATGCATGTGGCATTGTGGGCCCCGCCTCACCTGGCCAGCCTATTCATCTGGCCATCTGCTGAAGACATCGCACCCCATCCTCCAAGCCTCCGTGTATATAAATGGCAAAACAAGATTGTGACAAACTTAACACATTTTTATTGACAAATAAAAACATAGAAGCACTAAAGGATGCCATCATCCACAGCAAACAATAATTGAAACCAGACCCTTTTGAAACATTATCACCCACATCCACGTGCAACTATTCACATTTCTTCATAATGGAACAAGGACAGTATCTCTGGCCAGCATTACACTATTCTTTAATGGCTCATGCAAGTGGAAATATTGACATAGTTCAGATTCAAACAAGGTCACAATATCTGACCACTATCAAACAATTCTTTATTGGCTCATCCAAGTGCAACTATTTACATTAGCCATAGCCCGTGCCACCATATCTGGGTCATTTGAAGCATCCAACATCTGTTGGTATCTACCAAGAATAGGCTTGCGGGGCTGCTGAGACACAAATGCAATCATTGAGGTGGCCTCCACCACACTCAAAGCAAGTGCATCGACACTCTCTGACACCCTTGACAAAACACCCAGCAGACGGCTATCCATTTGTAATGACAGTCTTGCGAGATCCTCTAAGTTGGCCTCATCAGAGTGCTGCTGAGCATCACTCAGGCACGCACTCACCCTCCGGGGCGCTTGCCCCCTGATCTCCCCTCAGGCCACTGGATCACAGAGCATCACCCACCTCCATCTCCCCGACAATGCCTTCCGACCAAAAGCTGCTGGCCCCGTTCTCTGAGGACGCTAAATCCTCTGTCTTGTCCAAAGAGACATTCTCCTCCTCCTTGTCCTGTCCACCATCACCCACAGTGGAAGGCTGACGTGCAGGCCCCTGGCCATCTGAGTCATCATCTGAAAGCACAAAGCCAGAGAAGAGTGGTTACCTCAAAAGGGTCGGGGTTGGGGGGGGGTTTCAGGAGTGGTAAAGGCATTTGAGAATGTCAGTCCCATGGAAAGAGCTGAAGGATTGTGGTGTCAGGTCTAAGTGGACTGCTGGACAACATAGCATCACTGTTCACAGGGTGGTCGGCCTCGCCCATCGCCATGGCACCAACTTGAATGCCTATCAAGGCCGAGACATGTTCCTCAAATGGAGTGAGATCCTGGAGTTCAGAGTCCCTTCCTGCAGTCCTCATCTGTTCCCTGTGGTTGAAGGGGGAGCTTCGCCTCTAAGATTAAAGAGAATGTCTGAGTTATAGCCCTTCTATCAGTGTGTCCCAAGTCCCTTACTTAGTTTAGTAGTTGTTACTGTATGAGAGTCTTCACAGCTCGATGTAACTTCCATTCGTTGTGTGAACTTGTGGTGGCAATGCTTGAATTAGGGGACCAGGACCTAACAGTATTGGGGAGGCTAGTGTCTTCAGAATGCATATGAAGACTGAGGAGTTAACAATATGAGGGGTGAGTGTGCCGAACCGAGTAGCAAGGTTAACAGCACATGCAGGCCCTTGCAGTGGGTGAGGCTTCAAATGGGAACTTGCGTCTGGCCTAACCCATGTTTAGCATGGATTCCGAAACACTACATTGAGCAGAGAGAGCACATTGAGTTCAGAGCATAGCATGTTGACGTTTAAAGTTTAAGATACTCACCCTCACCAGGCCAAACGCTGCCTAACAAATGCTGATGTTGAGGCCCTGCCTAACGGTCCACTTAACGCCGCTTACCACCTCCAAGTAAGCGTACAACGATTTAACGCTGCAATCCACTTTTCAGGTGGCCAAACTGAATATCACGTTTTGGGGCTGCGCCTAACGTCTGCCGTTTAAAAAAATCCTCGCGTCCATTGACACCACCTCAAAAATGGCGATACCCAATTTCAGCCCCTGGAAGTTTAGTGCCAGGCGCTAAATCAATCTCGCTGCCCTCTAAATTCAGTTTCAGCACTCAAAGAATGCAGAGGAGTGCTAAATCAGGTGCTAATGGCGTAGCTGAGTGGTGTTAGGCTCCAAATGATAACGAATTTGAGGTGTTGTATAATCGGGAGTGAGCATTGGCGAAAGCGCCTTGCAGCTATTAAAGAGGAGAGTCACTGGAGTCTGCACACCAGCCCCCAATGAATCGGGGAGTGCAGAACGGCGATATGCTATGGGATGAAATGCAAGGACCTTTGACGGCCCGCAACACTCTGGACATCGTATGCTCTCTGCCAGTCATAACTGACCTTTGGAGAGGAAGTTCCTTGACAGATGGGACGCATCCCTTTAACTAACCAGCCATCAGCGGGCTGGTTCACACCTCCATTCCCTGGCGCTGTCAGTGCAAGGCAGTAAGGCAGTTCGTTGGTGTCACAATCTGTATGACGAGAGGTGCCAAGGCGCTAACTGTTATTGTTATGAATTTGCCGTGTGGCGCGGGATTCTCCCCGCTGCGGCACTGCTGCCTGAGCGCCCCATTAGCGCCCCGCCAGGCACTAACTGGGGGTGCTAACGAGCCGCATTTCTCCCCCGATGCATCTTCATGAAGGTTTAACACAATTTTTCATGAAGCTGTGAAATGTTTGACACAAAGCACATTATTGTATTGTAAATTAGACAAACAGAGCTTGTCACAGAGGTTATACAAGCTGGGGTTTTTTTGTCGTAACAATTCCCTTTTAAAGAGGGGGTGTCACCACCCCTGTGCCCTTTTAAATAAAAACAGACTATGACCATGTGTTCTTTTAAAAAAAATATTGGGGGCAAAATTCCCTTGTTATGCAACTGCGGTTAGCGCCTCCGGGGGGCGCTAACATGGTGCGAACATGTTTTCGCCCGGGGGGGTGCGGGGGGTCGCTACTGGCTCCTGCGAAATTGCGCGGGAGATAGAGAGGCATGAAACCGGTATCGCCGCATCCCCACTGGTAACGCCTTGGGCCGCTGCACCTTCGGCGATGACGTCATTGCCGTGTGCGGCGGCCCCTTTTTCGCACTGCGGCAGAAATTAGGCAGTGCCCCATGAGGCTGCCATGGGGCAATACTTAAAGGGGAGGTATACGCCGCCATTTATTTTTGCCGTTTTACCTGGGTGGGCCTTTCTCTGCCAATTTTGCAGTGTCTGTGCTGTGATCGTGCAAAATAAGGCACTTTCAGTGCCGGGCTGTCACGGCATCCTGCATCCCCTGTGGCCAAGTGGAGGCCCATCGATAGCCGTGCAGAGCTCGCAGCATCCCTCCCCTTTAACAGAAGGGAGAGCCCTTGGAACATGCCAGAGCAACACAGAGAGTAGTGCTCTGACGTTCATCCAAGTTGCGCCCCCGAGCCCATCCCAAGAGGAAGTAGAGCGGGCGACATTGCGCTCCACTTCCTGTCAGGGTTGATACATCAAAATTCACTTCCGGGGTGGGACTTCTGCGCCGGGCGCAGAATGTCCGGCCTCAGAAAAGTTACTGCCCCCAACCAGGCCGAATTGCAATTTCGGCCCCATTCTCTGTTGTGATTTTGAAAGTTCTGACTCATGCTAGGATACAGTTCCTCTGGTTCTATCAGCCCCAGTACCTCAAATAAAAAGCCATGCTTCATCTACGAGCCTGTTGGTACATTATTCAAACATGGTGACATCACAGCCGAGGCAATCTTGTTCTCACCCGATGTCCACCATTCACCTTTCCCAGCAAAGGATACCGATCGTAATTGGGTCAGGAATGTTGGCAATGGACAGGCAAAAATCCCACCTCACTGTGGATCTGCTGCCACTGCACCAGACAGGAAATTTGCCAACCCCTTTAGAAATTACTGTTGCTCATATTAATAGATGAATGATTGACATGTTCATATAGCAGTGGAAATGTTAGTGTATTTAACGTAAAGAGGTTAGCGGCTCGAGAGTCGGAGGAGGCGGCCACAGAAGCGGGAGTTCGGACAGTTGAGTGGGCTACACGGCCCGAGAGTCGGATGAGGTGGCCACAGGAGCAGGAGTTCGGGCAGTCGAGCGGCCTATAAAGGCCCGTGAGTCGGAGGAGGTGGCCACAGGACGGGAGTTCAGGTGGCCTATAAAGTCCCGAGAGTTGGAGGAGGCTAGCTGGTGCGGGGGCAGGGGCAGAAGGTAAACAAAGAAGTAAGAAGAAATCGAAGTGGGACGTCACAGCCAAGCAGGTAAGTGATTGGCTGGTTGATGAGTATTTTGATCTTTTATTTTTCTTAGCAGTAAGAAACCTTTGGCATTGTTACAAATTAAGTTAATCTAAGGTTTAAGTCATGGCAGGAGAGACCAGACCCATGTCATGCTCCTGTGCTATGTGGGAAATCAGGGACACTACCAGTGTCCCCGACCACTACGTGTGCGGGAAGTGTATCTAGCTGTAGCTCCTGACAGGCCACATTGCGGCACTGGAGCTGCGGATGGATTCACCTGGAGCATCCGTGATGCTGAGGATGTTGTGACTAGCACGTTTAGTGAGTTGGTCACACCGCAGGTAAAGATTGCACAGCTAGATAGGGAATGGATGACCATCAGGAAGAGCAAGGGAAGGCAGGTAGTGCAGGGGTCCCCTCCCTCGAAAACAGATACACCGTTTTGGGTACTTTTGAGGGAGGTCGCTCATCAGGGGAAGACAGCAGCAGCCAAGTCCATGGCACCAGGGGTGGCTCTGCTGCACAGGAGGGCAGGAAAAAGAGTGGGAGAGCTTTTGTGATAGGGGATTCTATTGTAAGGGGAATAGATAGGCGTTTCTGCAGCCACAAACGAGACTCCAGGATGGTATGTTGCCTCTCTGGTGCAAGGGTCAAGGATGTCTCGGAGCAGCTGCAGTGCTTTCTGGAGGGGGTGGGTGAACAGCCAGCTGTCGTGGTGCATATAGGTACCGACGATATAGGTAAAAAAACGGGTCCTTCAAGCTGAATTTAGGGAGCGAGGAGTTAAATTAAAAAGTAGGACCTCAAAGATAGTAATCTCAGGATTGCTTACCAGTGCCACGTGCTAGTCAAAGCAGGAATCGCAGGATAGCTCAGATGAATACGTGGCTTGGTGCAAGGGGGAGGGATTCAAATTCGTGGGACATTGGAATCAGTTCTGGGGGAGGTGGGACCAGCACAAACCGGATGGTCTACACCTGGGCAGGACCGAAACCAATGTCCTAGGCGGAGTGTTTGCTTGTGCTGTTGGGGAAGGTTTAAACTAAAATGGCAGGGGGATGGGAATCAATGCAGGGAGGCAGAGGGAAGTAAAAAGGGGGCAGAAGCAAAAGGTAGGAAGGAGAAAAAAAAAGAGTGGAGTGCAGAGAAATCAAGGGCAAAAATCCAAAAGGGCCACATTACAACATAATTCTAAAAGGGCAACGAGTGTTTAAAAATCCAAGCCTGAAGGCTCTGAGTCTCAATGCGAGGAGCATTCGTAATAAGGTGGATGAATTAACTGTGCAGCTAGCTGTTAACGGATATGATGTAATTGGGATAACAGAGACATGGCTCCAGGGTAACCAAGGCTGGGAACTCAACATCCAGGGGTATTCAATATTCAGGAAGGACAGACAGGAAGGAAATGGAGGTGGGGTGGCGTTACTGGTTAAAGAGGAGATGAACGCAATAATAAGGAAGGACATTAGTATGGATGATGTGGAATCGAAATGGGTAAAGCTGCGAAACACCAAAGGGCAGAAAACGTTAGTGGGAGTTGTGTACAGACCACCAAACAGTAGTAGGGAGGTTGGGGACGGCATCAAACAGGAAATTAGGGCGCGTGCAATAAGGGTACAGCAGTTATCATGGGTGACTTTAATCTATATTTTGATTGGGCTAACCAAACTGGTAGCAATACTGTGGAAGAGGAGTTCCTGGAGCGTATAGGGGATGATTTTCTAGACCAATACGTTGAGGAATCAACTAGAGAGCAGGCCATCCGAGACTGGGTCTTGTGTAACGAGAGAGAATTAATTAGCAACATGTTCATACGAGGCCCCTTGGGGAAGAGTGACCATAATATGGTAGAATTCTTCATTAAGGTGGAGAGTGACACAGTTAATTCAGAGACTAGGGTCCTGAACTTAATGAAAGGTAACTTCGATAGTATGAGATGTGAATTGACTAGAATAGACTGGCGAGTGATACTTAAAGGGTTGACAGTAGATAGGCAATGGCAGACATTTAAAGATCACATGGATGAACTTCAACAATTATACATCCCTGTCTGGTGTAAAAATAAAACGAGGAAGTTGGGTCAACCGTGGCTAACAAGGGAAATTAGGGAAAGTGTTAAATCCAAGGAAGCGGCATATAACTTGGCCAGAAAAAGCAACAAACTTGAGGACTGGGAGAAATTTAGAGTTCAGCAGAGGAGGATTAAGGGTTTAGTTTGGAGGGGGAAAATAGAGTATGAGAGTAATCTTGCAGGGAACAAAAAAACTGACTGCAAAAGCTTCTATAGATATGTGAAGAGAAAAAGATTAGTGAAGACTAATGTAGGTCCCTTGCAGTCAGAATCAGGTGAATTCACAATGGGAAACAAGGAAATGGCAGACCAATTGAACAAATACTTTGGTTCTGTCTTCACTAAGGAAGACACGAATAACCTCCCGAAAATACAAGGGGACCGAGGGTCTAGCGAGAAGGGGAAACCGAGGAAAATCCTTATTAATCAGGAAATGGTGTTAGGGAAATTGAAGGGACTGCAGGCCGATAAATCCCCAGGGCCTGATAATCTGCATCCCAGAGTATTTAAGGAGGTGGTCCTCCAAATAGTAGATGCATTGGTGGTCATTTTCCAACATTCCATGGACTCTGGATCAGTTCCTATGGATTGGAGGATAGCTAATGTAACCCCACTTTTTAAAAAAGGAGGGAGAGAGAAAACAGCAAATTATAGCCCGGTTAGCCTGACATCGGTGATGGGGAAAATGCTGGAGTCAATTATTAAAAATGCAATAGCAGCGCATTTGAAAAGCAGTGCCAGGATCGGATTTATGAAAGGGAAATCATGCTTGACAAATCTTCTAGAGTTTTTTAAGGATATAACTAGTTGAGTGGATAAGGGAGAACCAATAAATGTGGTGTATTTGGACTTTCAAAAGGCTTTTGACAAGGTCCCACACAAGAGATTGGTGTGCAAAATTAAAGCACATGGTATTGGGGGTAATGTACTGATGTGGATAGATAACTGGTTGGCAGCCAGGAAGCAAAGTATGGGAATAAACGGGTCCTTTTCAGAATGGCAGGCAGTGACTAGTTGGGTGCCACAGGGTTCAGTGCTGGTACCCCAGCTGTTTACAATATACATTAATGATTTAGACGAAGGAATTGAATGTAATATCTCCAAGTTTGCAGATGACACTAAGCTGGGTGGCAGTGCGAGCTGTGAGGAGGATGCTAAGAGGCTGCAGGGGGACTTGGACAGACAATGGGCAAATGCATGGCAGATGCAGTATAATGTGGATAAATGTGAGATTATCCACTTTGGTGGCCAAAACAGGAAGGCAGATTATTATCTGAATGATGACAGATAAGTAAAAGGGGAGGTGCAACGAGACCTGGGTGTCATAGTACATCAGTCATTGAAGGTAGACATGCAGGTACAGCAGGCAGTAAAGAAAGCAAATGGCATGCTGGCCTTCATAGCGAAGGGATTTGAGGAAAGGAGCAGGGAGGTCTTGCTGCAGTTGTACAGGGCCTTGGTGAGCCCACAACTTGAGTATTGTGTGCAGTTTTGATCTCCTCATCTGAGGAAGCATGTGCTTGCTATTGACGGAGTGCAGTGAAGGTTCATCAGACTGATTCCCGGGATGGCAGGACTGACACTGGAATATAGAAGAATGAAAGGGGATCTCATAGAAATGTATAAAATTCTGACGGGACGGGACAGGTTGTATGCAGGAAGAATGTTCCCGATGTTGGGGAAGTCCAGTGCAGGCAACACAGTCTAAGGATAAGGGGTAAGCCATATAGGACCGAGATGAGGAGTAACTTTTTCACCCAGAGAGCTGTGAACCTGTGAAATTCTCTGCCACAGAAAGTTGTTGACGCCAGTTCATTGGACATATTCAAAAGGGAGTTAGAAGTGGCCCTTACGGCTAATTGGATCAAGGGGTATGGAGAGAAGGCTGGGATGGGGTACTAAGGTTGAATGATCAGCCATGATCTTATTGAATGGTGACCGAATAGCCTGCTCCTGCACCTATTTTCTATTTTTCTATGCTTCCCTTGAAACAGCAATCAATGTCTGTAAGCTTGTAATGTTTGTAGCTCCACACTATGGATGTGGACGTATTGTGAACTGTAATTGCACAGTTAATGATTAACCAGAGCCAGGCAGATTTCCGGAGGCTTCCGAGAGAGCTGCCTGCCATGTTGGAAGCTGTGTGTGCTAGTGCTCTGTGAATATGTCACATTTGGCGATTGAGATGGGATTTTTCGGTTGATTTAAAGCTTAAATTTTGTTGGTGAAGGATTCAGCCAGCCGACTGAGAGACTTTGGAAGTTTCTGTCTTTGGAAAAAGCTACAAAATCCGACATAAAATACAGCACATGGTGTGAACAGCTGGCAGGTGTAATCGGATATTTGGGGGAATATAGACATGACCGGGAACGTTTTAAAGTGTATGTGGATCGGCTAGAAATGTATTTCATTGCAAATAACATAATCAAAGTTCCAGACAATGCAGTCCAGAACCGGGCTGTGTTGGAACATAAGAAAGTGATCTTCTTATCAGAGGCGGGTCCGGCATTATACGAAACCCTTGTAAATCTACTTGTGCCTGACGAGCCAAAGGACACAACCCTTAGAGATTTTAACGAAGCTGGAGCAGCACTATAACCCCAAACCGTTAGAAATTGCTGAAAGCTATCGTTTCGGGATTCGGAATCAAAAGGCTGATAGAAGTATCAGTGATTACATTGTGCATTAAAAAAGCTATCGATGCACTGTAATTTTGGAAACTTTCAAAACTGAGCATTACGGGATTGTTTTGTTTGTGAGGTGAAAAATATGCGATCAGAAGGAAGTTATTGACGACGGATGACTTGACTTTTGAGATTGCTTGTCAGACAGCGAGGTCGATGGGCATGGCCGAACAGTATTCCCGAGAATTAAATAATAATTACGGTCATCAGTTAACCGAGGTAAATCACCTGCAGGTTCAAAGTAAAAGACGGTGGGGGCCCAAAGTCTCAGAAACTGGAAATTCTAACAGAGCGTCGAAGTCGTGCTATAGGTGCCTGGGACAACACATTGCTCAAAGTTGTCCATACGTGAAGGCAGAGTGTTTCTTCTGCAGAAAGACTGGGCATCTTACGAAGGCATGCTGATTG
Source organism: Pristiophorus japonicus (assembly GCF_044704955.1). NCBI lineage: Eukaryota > Metazoa > Chordata > Chondrichthyes > Pristiophoridae > Pristiophorus > Pristiophorus japonicus. Next base: position 150,099,375 of record NC_091983.1, read on the forward strand.
AAGGGTAAACCAGTTTTTAAAGCTATGAGTCCAGCGTTCAAAGCTATGAGTAGAAATCCGAAGAGACTACATAGCATGGAAGAACAACAACAGGATGAGGAGATGTTAGAGTTACACATCATCAGGAGCACGAGGTTAATCAACAGCGATTTGGAAAGCATCCAAATCCACATAGATTTTGCGGGATTCAAGATACCAATGGAAATTGACATGGGTGCATCCATGAGTGTAGTACCGGAGTCACTATACCGCGACGAATTGCGTGATTTCCAACTGGAGAAATCCAAGATATAGCTGCGAGGCTACTCGGAAGGACGTATCACCGTACCGGTGAAATATAAAGATCAATTTCAGAACTTGCCTCTAATAGTAATGAAAGGAGACAAGCCTGCCTTACTAGGAAGAAATTGGTTGAGCTCACTGAAGCTGGATTGGAGTAAGGTCTTCTGTGTGGAAGCGAGATTTTCATCAACGGATGAGGTTATCAAGAAGTATTCGAAGGTGTTCTGCGAAACGGGCAGTCCGATCCAAGGCTTCAAGGCGAGAGTGAGGGTACAGAAGGACGCTAGATCGGTTTACTACAAGCCATGTTCCGTACCATATGCCCTCAAGGAGAAAGCTGAGCAAGAACTTAAAAGACTAGAGACTGAGAACATTATTTCTAAGATAGATCAATGTAATTGGGCTACACCCATTGTTGTTGAACCCAAGTCCGATGGTAAGGTAAGATTGTGTGGTGATTATAAAGTAGCCGTAAACCAGGTTCTAGAGGGTAATGTCCCCAATACATTGCCGAATATAGAAGATTTGTTCACAACACTGACAGGTGGTCAGATCTTCTCAAAACTGGATCTTAACGAATGCCTACTTACAGCTTGAACTAGATGAGGAGTCCAAGTCATGTTTGACTATAAATACTCATCTAGGCCTATATCAATTTAATAGGCTACCGTTTGGAGTGTCTTCCGCCCCTGCCATATTCCAAGGGGTGATGAACCAGATTTTGCAAGGTATTGAAGGGGTAGTATGTTATTTGGATGACATACTAATTTCAGCACCAAATAGGCAAATTCATAATAACATATTGAATTAAGTCCTCAAATGGCTAGAGAAGCACAGAGTACGAGTGTCTGCTAGTAAGTGTGAGTTATGTAAAAACTCAGTGGAGTACTTAGGGTACAGAGTAGACAAAGATGGTGTACATCCAACCATGGAGAAATTGGATGCAATTAGAAATGCACCCACTCCCAGGAATGTCACTGAACTTCGTTCATTCTTGGGTCTTTTGAACTATTATGGGAAGTTCCTACCACATTTGGCTACAGTATTATATCCACTGAATGAACTTTTGAAAAAACAGGTCCATTGGAAGTGGTAAAAAGAATGCGATACAGCATTCAAGGACTGTAAAAGCAAATTGGTAGAGAGCACCATGTTATTTCACTATGACATATCTAAGGAGATTAAGCTAGCATGTGATGCCTCTCCGTATGGATTTGGGGTAGTAATCTCTCATGTATTAAGTATTGGGGAGGAGAGACCAATTGCTTTTGCTTCACGCACTCTCAGTGCCAGTGAGTGTAATTATGTGCAAATTGAAAGGGAAGCTTTGGCATTAATTTTTGGGGTCAAGAAGTTTCACAAATACTTGTATGGCCATAAGTTTACCATTGTTACGGACCATAAGCCCCTAACAGCAATCCTCCATCCAAAGTCCCCAGTTCCAACATTAGCTGCAGCCCGAATGCAGAGATGGGCTTTGATTTTGTCAGCATATACATATGATATTAAATACAGACGATCAGCTGATCACAGTAATGCTGATGCAATGTCTAGATTGCCTTCCCCATCACAAGTTACACTCGATAGGGAAGAAGTGTTTTATTTTTCGTACATTGATGAACTGCCAGTCACAGCTGAAGAGATTGGTAGAGCAACCAAACGTGACCCAGTGATGTCAAAGGTGTATGAGTATATTGCAAATGGATGGCCAAACCAGGTAACAGACAAAGATACACATCCATTCTTCATTCGTAGGAATGAATTATCAGTCGATAAAGATTGTATCATGTGGGGTGCAAGAGTGGTTATGCCAAATAAATTCAGGTCCAAATTTTTAGGAGACCTCCATGACCAGCACCTGGGAATGTGCTTGACCAAGAGTTTTGCACGCAGTTATTTATGGTGGCCAGGTCTTGATAAAGATATAGAGTACATTGTGTGTCAGTGTATGACATGCCAATCGGTAAGCAAGCAACCACCTTCAGTACCATTACAGCCATGGAAATGGCCTCCCAGGATGTGGCAAAGGCTACATATTGATTTTGCTGAGTTAGAAGGACAACAATTGTTCATTGTGATTGATAGCCATTCGAAGTGGGTTGAAGTGTTTCCAATGTGGAAAATAACAACAAGTAAAACATTGGACATTTTGCGAAAATTATTTTCTTCATTTGGCCTCCCTGAAGAGATTGTTTCGGATAATGGACCACAATTTTGTTCAGAAAAATTTGCACAATTCATGAGCAAAAATGGTGTGAAACATACCAAGGTTCCACCATACCATCCTGCTTCGAATGGTGCAGCAGAGCGCACTGTACAAATTGTAAAACGTGCCCTCATAAAACAAATGTTAGATCTAAATCCAAGGAAACGACAGTTGTCTTTGAATCACAAATTGGCAAATTTTTTGATTACATATCGAAATACTCCTCATACAACTACTGGTAGAACTCCAGCAGAGTTGTTTCTCAAATGAAAGCCACGAACCAGATTCTCGTTGTTAAAGCCAAATTTGGCACAGTCCGTAGAAGACAATTAAGACAGAAAGGGAATCATGATAGAGGTAGAGTAAAAGAGAGAAGTGTGAAATTAAACCAGAAGGTGAGAGTGAAGAACCATCACCATAAATGCTTAAAGTGGTTACCAGGAAGAGTGGTGAAGATATGTGGTCCTCGCACATATTTGGTAAAGATGTTTGATAATGGACAGGTTAGGTTTGTTCATATTGATCATATTTTACCTACAGACATGGAAGGAGTTGAAGGTGGGAATGATTCAATTATTTCTGACTCATCAGATAGTTTTGATACACCAGTAACAAATCCTAAATCCAATGTACTGGAAACAAATCCAGGAGAGAATCAGAATGAAAGTCTGAGTCCAAATCAGGAAAACAAAGAGCCTGAAGTTAGTGAGTTCAAATGAAACTCAAGGGAATTCCATGGAGAAAAACGTTCCTCAGGATGAGCCTCGAATAAGTTTAGATTCAACACCATGTTTGGAATGTTCTGTTCGAGAGCGAAGGTATCCTCTTCGAAACAGAAAAAAGTGGTAAAGTTAAATTTGTAAATATGGAAAAAAATAAGTTTATATCCTGTGTTATGTATAAACATGAAAGTTATGTATGATGTTTGGTGTAATAACTTCTTCATTAAGGAGGGAGAAGTGTAATGTCTGTAAGCTTGTAATGTTTGTAGCTCCACACTATGGATGTGGACGTTTTGTGTACTGCAAGCCCCTTATTAATAATTAAACAGAACCAGGCAGATATCCGGAGGCTTCTGAGAGAGCTGTCTGCCATGTTGGAAGCTATGTGTGCTTGTGCTCTGTGAATATATCACAAATGTTAAGCACTCTTCTGCTAATTTCTAGGCTCTTATATTCTTGTTAAGTGAGATTCTTAATCTGTGCCAGAATGGGACTAGTTTTGCATTGTAAGGCCAGTGGGAATAGGTTGCGATGGTCCAAACTAATTTCATGCATGACTCTGAGAAACAGTAGACAGAGGAGACTTGGGGCTAGATTCAAACTGAAAATCCAGAAATATAGGACAGTGTAATAATCCACTGCACCACCATTCCCTCTCTTATTCTTCTTTACAAGCTGCATCAATGGAAACATAAGGAAAGTCTGATTTGAATAGAGCTGCACTTTTTGTTCAGTTGATCTTGCACAGATTTACAGGCCTGGTGCAGGTGAGGTTACCTTGCTTGGATTATAATCAGGGATGCTGAAAGGGGCAGAATTTGAGGAGCGCAGATATCTCGGGGGATTGTGAGGCTGAAGAAGATTGCAGAGATAGGGAGGGACGAGGCCACGGAGGGATTTGTAAACAAGGATGAGAATTTTGAAATCAAGGCATTGCTTAACCAGGAGCCAATGCAGGTCAGCAAGCACAGGAGTGATGGGTGAGCGGGACTTGGTGCGAACTAGGATACAGGCTGTCGAGTTTTGGATGACCTCAAGTTTACATAGGGTGTAATGTGGGAGGCCAGCTAGGAGTGCATTGGAGTAGACAGGTCTAGAGGTAACAAAGGCATGGATGAGGGTTTCAGCATCAGATGAGCTGAGGCAGAGGCGGAGATGGGCGATGTGGAATTTTAAGTGCAGCACTGAGGGAGTGAATATCAAAGTTCACTCCGGTGAATCCCAGATCACGTTTCAAAAAAGAGCAGGGAGTTCTGCAGGTGTCCTGGCCAATATACATCCCTTAAACATCACCATCAAAACAAATTAACTGGTCATTTATTTCATTTCCTGTTTGTGGGGCTTTGCTGTGTACAAATTCTCTGCCATGTTTGCCTAGAACAGAACAGTGACTACACTTCAAAATTAATTATTTGTCTACAAAGCACTTTGGAACATCCTAGGAACTTGAACGGCACTATGCAAATAAAATGCTTTCTTTTTTACAGAACAGTATGTACATTGGAGTATGTTACTTGGAGAATAACAAATAGCTTGGAGTGCAGTACATACAGTACACAACTTGAAGTGCATTGTATACAGAATAAACCACTGGTTGAAGTGTGTTACTAGGAAGTGATATGATAGCGGGGGATCTGATGACATTCACTCTCGCAGACACAGTTTCTCTATGTGAACCCCATGTTAGGTTAATCACATTGAAACAGCCTGTGTTATTTTTCCTAATATATACACATGGAGTTCATACAGGCAGTTGAATTCTGTTTTAGTGAAATTATTATTTCCAGTCATGTCACATAATTTGAATTAAAATAATATTGGAATTTAATTCACTATACATTACAAGGAAAGATCACACTTGAGGGTAAATTTTATGAATTTACACTTCCAGCAGGTGAGACTCTGCACTAGGAGTGCAAATTCATAAAGTTTCCCTTCTGCATATACTATAAATCTGCTATTATTACCAAAACTACCAATGGGCAAAGTTAGAGGAAGAAATATGGATTAATCTTTCTTAAAATTTGCATGTATCCATTCTTTTACCTTTTTCAATATTTTTTTCTGTGCCAGACTGGGGAAAGGAGCATTTTACATTTTGTGGATGTACCCAGGTCAAGCAGAGTATAATCAGATGCAGAGTAAAGCTCCCTCCACCTTTCCAACATGTTTAACTACAGAATGCCATTCCTACCATACCAACGTACTTGTACAGTTTCTGAAATTATTCATGCTGTAACTAAGATTGATGCTGGTGACAAATTATGAACATATTTTCTGTCATGAGTTCATTTGAACTTGAAACTGGGCTGAGTCTATACCAAACTTATTTGCTGAGGGACATCTTAGGGTCAGCAGAGAGAGAAGACTTCAATTTGATCAGTCTGACTGGATTCAAACTGAGATACCAGAAGTGGGCCCCTGTATGGGCACTGGTGATGACCCATTTTCCCACAAGCATGTTGAACAAGATTTTTATAGGAAGTTACTGATTGGGGCATTAGCTGGCTGCTGTATTATATTCTTACAAAGGATTACATAGGATATACGGTACAGAAACAGGCCATTCGGCCCAATTAGTCCATGCCAGTGTTTATGTCCACTCGCGCCTCCTCCCGTCTTTCCTCATCTAAATCTATTCACACAACTCTCTATTCCCTTCTCTCTCATATGCTTGTTTAGCCTCCCATTAAATGTATCTATACTATTTGCTTCAACCATTCCCTGTGGTAGTGAGTTTCACATTCTCATCTTTCTTTGGGTAAATCATTTTCTTCTGAATTCCCTATTGGTTTCTTGGTGACTATCGTATATTGATGACCTCTAGCTGTGCTTTTCCCCAAAAGTGGAAACATTCTCTTGGTATCCACTCTATCGAAACCTTTCATAATTTTAAAGACCTCTATTACGTCACCCCTCAGCCTTCTTTTTTCAAGAGAAAAGAGACCCATCCTATTCATTCTTTCCTGATATGTATACGCTTGCATTTCTTGTATCACCCTAGTAAATCTTCTCTGCACCTCTCCAGTGCCTCGATTTCCTTTTTATAATATGGTGACCAAAACTGTATGCACTATTCTAAGTGTGGTCTAACCAAGGTTCGATACAGGTTTAGCATAAATTCCCTACTTTTAAATTCTATATCTCTAGAAACAAACCCTAGTGCTTGGTTTGCTTTTTTTTATGGACTTACTAAGCTGTGTTGCAACTTTTATCGATTTGTGTATTTGTGCTCCGAGACCACTTTGGTCCTCGACCTCACCTAGACTCTCATCCTCCAAGTAATAAGTGACCTCCATATTCTTCCTACCAAAATGTAATACCTCACATTTATCTGTGTTGAACTTCATTTGCCAATTATAATCCCATTCAGCAAGTTTATTGATGTTCTCCTTTGAGCTATAGTAATGACTTGGATGAAGGGACCGAGTGTAATGTAGCCAAGTTTGCTGATGATAGAAAAATGGATGGGAAAGCAAATTGTGAGGAGGACATAACAAATCTGCAAAGGGATATAGACAGGCTAAGTGAGTGGGCAAAAATTTGGCAGATGGAGTACAATGTGGGAAAATGTGAAGTTATCCACTTTGGCAGAAAAAATAGAAAACCAAATTATAATTTAAATGGAGAACAATTGCAAAGTGTTGCTGTACAGATGAGCTGGGGGTCCTTGTGCATGAAATACAAAAGGTTAGTATGCAGGTACAGCAAGTAATCAGGAAGGCAAATGGAATGTTGGCCTTTATTGCGAGGGGATAGAGTATGAAAGCAGAGAAGTCCTGCTACAACTGTACAGGCTATTGGTGAGGCCACACCTAGAGTACTGTGTACAGTTTTGGTCTCCAGATTTAAGGAAGGATATACTTGCATTGGAGACTGTTCAGAGAAGGTTTACTAGGATGATTCCGGAGATGAGAGGGTTGACTTATGAAGATAGGTTGAGTAGGTTGGGCCTTTACTCATTGGAGTTCAGAAGAATGTGAGGTGATCTTATCGAAACATATAAGATAATGAGGGGATTCAACAAGGTGGATGCAGAGAGGATATTTCCACTCATAGGGGAAACTAATACTAGGGGGCATAGTCTCCAAATAAGGGGTTGCCCATTTAAAACTGAGATGAGGAGGAATTTCTTCTCTCAGAGGGCTGTAAATCTGTGGAATTCTCTGCCTCAGGGAGCTGTGGAGGCTGGGTCACTGAATATATTTAAGGTGGAGATAGACAGATTTTTGAGCGGTAAGGGAATAAAGGGTTATGGAGAGCGGGCAGGGAAGTGGAGCTGGGTCCATGATCAGATCAGCAATGATCTTATTAAATGGCGGAGCAGGCTTGAGGGGTCACATGGCTTACTCCTCCTATTTCTTATGTTCCTATGTAATTTATTGCAGTCCTCCTCAGTATTGACTGTCGCCCCCAATTTGGTGTCATCTGCAAATTTAGAAATTGTGTTTTTGATTCTAAAGTCTAAATCGTTAACCTAAATTGTGAACAAGAGTGGTCCCAGTACTGATCCTCGTGGAATACCACTACCCACCACCTGCCATTGTGAATAGCTACCTTTTAGAAACATATAAACATAGAAAATAGGTGCAGGAGTAGGCCATTCGGTCCGTCGAGCCTGCACCGCCATTCAATATGATCATGGCTGATCATGCAACTTCAGTACCCCATTCCTGCTTTCTCTCCATACCCCTTGATCCCTTTAGTCATAAGGGCCGCATCTAACTCCCTTTTGAATATATCTAATGAACTGGCCTCAACAACTTTTTGTGGTAGAGAATTCCACAGGTTCACAATTCTCTGACTGAAGAAGTTTCTCCTCATCTTGGTTCTAAATGGCTTACCCCTTATCCTTGGACTGTAACCCCTGGTTCTGGACTTCCCCAACATCAGGAACATTCTTCCTGCATCTAACCTGTCCAATCCCATTAGAATTTTATATGTTTCTGTGAGATCCTCTCTCATTCTTCTAAATTCCAGTGAATATAAGCCTAGTCGATCCAGTCTTTCTTCATATCAGTCCTGCCATCCCGGGAATCAGTCTGGCGAACCTTTGCTGCACTCCTCAATAGCAAGAATGTCCTTCCTCAGATTAGGAGACCAAAACTGTATACAATATTTAAGGTGTGGCCTCACCAAGGCCCTGTACAACTGCAGTAAGACCTCCCTGCTCCTATACTCAAATGCTCTCGCAATGAAGGCCAACATGCCATTTGCTGCCTTCACTGCCTGCTGTACCTACATGCCAACTTTCAAAGACTGATGTATCATGACACCCAGGTCTCCTTGCACCCCTACTCTCTGCTTTCTGTCTTGAAGCCAGCTCGCTATCCATTCTGCTACTTGTCCCCTCACTCGGCATTCTCTGACTTTGTTCGTCAGTCTATTATGGGGTACCTTATCGAAGGCCTTTTGAAAATCTAGATAAATTACACATACTGCATTACCATAGTCTAATCTCTCTGTTACCTCTTCAAAAAATTCAATGAGATTGGTAAAGGAAGACTTTCCCTTTTGAAATCCATGCTGACTATTCATTATTATATTTTTGATTGCTAGATGTTCTTCTATTTTCTCCTTTGGTTGGGAGTCCATTATTTTTCCTACCACTGATAAGTTGACTGGTCTATAATATCCTGGACATGTTCTATCCCCCTTCTAAGATTACGTTAGCTATGTATTACATTTGCTATAGGTTAGTCTTCTAGCACTATACCTTTTTCTAACGAATTATGTGTAGTAAGGCCTCTGATATCACTTCCCTAGCTTCTTTAAAATGTGTGGATTCAATCCATCCGGACGAGTGGTTTTATCATCTTTGACTTTAATTAGTTTATTTAATATATCTCCTCTTTTTATTTTAAATGTACTTATCTCATTATTAATCTCATCATCCAATGCCATGTCCACTTGTTCTATCTCCCTGGTAAATACTGAAGCAAAATAATGATTTAATATTTCTGCCATCTCTCTATCTTTACCTGTGGTATTTTCCTGTCTATCCCTTAATGGCCCTATTCCCATCCCAAACTTCCTCTTTTATTGAGGTGCCTGTAAAATATTTTACTATTTTGTTTTATGTTCCTTGATATTTTAATTTCATAGTTCCTCTTTGCCTTCCTAATTGTTTTTTTGACTTCTCTCCTAATCTTTTCATATTCTCCCTTATCATGCACTCCCCTGTTGTCAATGCGCTTAAAGTATGTGTCTTTCTTTACCCTCAATTGTTCTCTTATGGCTTTATTCATCCATGGCATCTCATTAGTGTTTAGTTTGTTCTTTCCTTTTAGCACTGATGTGCATCAAATGTGAGAGATCAATAAAAGAGGATTTTCAGAAACAGTTACATTACAAAAGGTGCCCAATATGTTAAAATGAGTCCCATATCAAAATATCTCATTAGCTTGATTGATAATCAGTAAACGATGCTGTATCTCCTTTTAGTGGCATGAATAACAAGCATTACAGCTCAATTTAATGTGGGACTGCCATTCAAGAACCAATAATATGCATCTGATTATGGTCGGAGTGTCGATTACATTACAACCAACATTACAGATCTCATGAGTTGTTCTGAAGTGAGAGTAAAATCTGTGGAAACGAGCCTTTTATATATAAATAAATTAGATCTGGCCAGCTTTCTCAGGTTGATAATGTGACTGAATTGATTTGTTATTTTTGCATATTGGAAGAAGGTACCACTGAAAATTCTTCTTAATGCAGAGAACATTCCAACAAATGCTGTTAACTAATTTGCTCCATGTCGATTTTAGCATAGCAAGAATATATAAGTTTGTGCTCATCATCAGTGATATATATATACATTGTACTTTTTCACACACACATACCTGCCATCACTATTTTTTCATTGAATTCTGCCATCTAAAAAAAACCTTGCATTTATATAGCACCTTTCATGACCTCAGGACTTCCCAAAGCACCTCACAGCCAATTAAGTACTTTTCAACTGTAGTCACTGTTGTAATGTAGATAAAACACTGCAGCCAATTTGTACACAGCAAGGTCCCACAACCAACAATGAGATAACTGAGCAGATAATTTGTGGAAAGTTCCATGGAACTATCTTATACTGCTGTCATTATAGACTATTGACAAATTCATTCTTTTTTAAATGGTTTAATTTTACACACAGTGGGAAATATATTGTTTTTTGCACTACAACAACTCACCTTATACCTAAATTCTTTCAGTTTAGCAAATGGCATAGCGTTTTCTTCATAATACAACTGGATAAACCCATATTTGTTTAAATACTGTGATCCACGCATAATATTTAAATTCAAAATCCTGAGCCAAGCATAAAATGTCCCCCAATTATCTGTTTTCTAATGCTCAGTATGCTAAATATAGCCACTGTACTGCCAAATTTCACCCAGAGACAGCAATGCATTTCAAAAGTCTAATCCCTTCTGTGTAAAATGTAGGTTTTTGTTAAGTGCCTTGTTGTTTTTGTTTAGACTGTACTGCTGAATGAACGATTAAATGGAATGGAAGATAAATGCTTGTTAATAGCTCTTTTTAACTATATTTTATATGAATCCTGTTCAAAGCCTCATTCAAGTCCAAATCTCTTGCAAATTTTTCAAGCATTATTAGGACTCCGTTGTACACATTATTTCAGTGCAGTACAGCTTTTCTCAGTGTCACAACTGACTTTAATGGCAATTAATGACAAATAATTCAGTGAGAATCTGTCAATCAACTCGGACCATTTCTATTATTTCAAAGTAGTCTTCATCCCCATTAAATGGATATTATATCATAGGCGTGTCCTCAAGAGCACTGTGATATAGCACTTTCTTGTGAGGTTAGTTACAAGCAGTACGTAATATGCCTTTGCTGCTCTCCCTCTCGTCTGCATCCAGATTTCACAAAAAAGAAAATTAAATTTAAGGATGCGCCAGCATCATAGTAATAAAATGCTCAAAACATGAAAACATTATTTGACATCTTTCAAAAATTGTAACTCAGAACAATCCCTTTAGCAGCCGCCTGCCTATAATCCTCAGTATCTCACATCTTCACAAATTTCTTCTGACTGTGAATATAAAATAACTCCTCAATTTCCTTACATTTTCTTTATTTGAACAAATGTTGCCAAAATAAAATACATTCCTGTTGTATTTATTTATTGTAACCTCATTTATTGTAACCTCACATGATTCCAGCTGTGCTACCACATTTAAACAGTTTATAAACCTGACCAGGCGGAACATACTTGTAACTTTTGTCAGTTGTGTGCTACACAATCGGGTCCATGTGCTGTTTAAATATACGATCACTCCACAACCCCTCTGATATTCTGTACAGATGGTTTTCCACACTATTATTACAACCCTAATATTCTTGGTTTATATCAAGTTAATCTCTGCAACTCGATGCAGGTGAATGCCCCTTTTGTTAACTTAACAAGACCCAGAGTGTACAAAAACACAGTCGTTTTGCTTTGTGTGCACCCAGTAGTGTTGAGACAGAGCTATTTCAATCATTGAAGATGGAATAAAGAAAGTCCATGCAAACTCATTCTGCATATGCAGTCAATGATCTGAGACAGACGTTCTTCACTTGCACCTAATAGCTGAGAGACAACTGTCAGTCTTCCCTCCCTTGACTGCCATTTATAACTGGCAGGTTCATGACCACAACTTGTGAACTGAAGCTGTGAAGCCTCAGGAAATGTTATATTTTTATATTAATGTGTCTTCTAGCCCAAGTGTAGAAGTCATCTGAAATGTTATCTTAAAGGAATAAATCATCAGTATTTAAAAAAACAAAGCCATGTAGACTTTTTAAGGCTTATAAATTTTAGAAATAAAGTACTAAAGATGAGCTGTTCGGGTCTGATGCGTAATTGGAGAGCTATCCTTTACTGTATTGTCAGGGACTCGAGCAAATATTAACATCTGACCATCGGCGACCTGACACACGACTCTCCTTTGGACCACTGAGGATCAAGTGGTTTGGCTGTTATTATTTGGCTAAAATTATTGCAGCAGGATTGGAAATAATGTCACTTAAAGGTAGGTGGTGATAAGGCTATTATGGGTAGAAAGTAGTCTGCACCTGAAGCAAGAGGCCTGAGGATTGATGGAAATTGGTTCCTGGGCCTCATCTGAATAATTGGAGTGAACCAGCAGTGCAGGTCACTCCTCAGACAGCTTGCCGGACGGGAAACATTCATTTTGGGCTGCTTGCCTCGTTGGCAGCAGCCCTCAGGTAAGTCCCGGGTGTGTAGCCACAACTGCTGTGGAGTCGAGGGGAGAAGACTGACTCCTCCTGCTTCACAGGAAGATGTTTCTTAAAAACATAATTAAAACACTTACCATTGGTTGGTGGCTGCCTGGGTCACTGAAGAACTCTGAGTGAAGTAGGCGTAGTGCATGCCCTGCTCATCGGTGACAAATTTGTCAAAGGGTTCTTTAGCATGCATCATCATCATAGGCAGTCCCTTGAGTCGAGGATGACTTGGAAACATAGAAACATAGAAAATAGGTGTAGGAGTAGGCCCTTCGAGCCGGAACTACCATTCAATATGATCATGCAACTTCAATATCCCATTCCTGCTTTCTCTCCATACCCCTTGATCCCTTTAGCCAAAAAGTTCACAGGTGTTTCAATGAAGGACCTAATATTCCAGGTCCCGAACTAAATCTTGAAGGATGGAAGATGCCTATGCGTGGATTTTTTTAACGTGTGGCGGCCATTGCACACCAGCCATCACATGGGGTTGACAGAGCAAGGGTTAACCAAGACGACTGGAGACCAGCTCTGCTGCACGGACCTATGCGCACACATATCGCAGTGTGGGCTGGCCCGTGCTGCCCCATGGCCCTTGCCTCTTCTGGGTGCATGCATAAGACCCCTAATATATATATATATATATATATTCATAGGGCCTTATGCCTGTTTTAGGAGCCTGATCGCAACACCTAAAAACTGGGCCCTAGGTGTTTGAAGTGTAACAAAGCCTATGCAGATTAGGAGCAGTTCATCCCACTGCTAACTTAGTATACTTTGCGCCCATTTTGCATCCGAAATATGGGCGCAACGCATACCAATTTCTACACCTTGCATCCCATTTACATTTTAGAAATTTTCAGGCAGCCTATTTGAAAACCAAGCTGTCCAATCCAAAATCAAATATATGATTTCCCTGACCACAATTCAACCAGATTTCAGAGTTTTCTTCCAGTCAAATTTCATTTTGAAAGAGGGATTAAAGTGTTAATTCAACTAACACAGTATCACTTCAATAAAAATTAAGCAATATCATTTTTGTCCATCATCCTTTTTGTCTCTTAATCTCTCCTGCCTTCCATCTATCACAGACCTTCCCTTTTGTTCATTCCAACCTTTCCCCTTTCCCTGCACTGCCTTAAGAACCTGTTACGAAGGGTCACAGACATGAAACATTAACTCTGTTTCTCTCCACAAAATGCTGCTTCACCTGCTGAGATTTCCAGCACTTTCTGTTTTTATTTATTAAGCAATAACCTGTTCATTTGCTGCGGCTAGCACATCCAGACCCACACTGGGTGGAATTTAGGAGTTAAGAGCACCCTGTGTACATTTTACAAAAGGTTTCGATGTTTATTTTTGTCGAAGACAGTAAAAGCATCCCAAAAATTCATAATCAAGAGGCTATTGTAAGGGATGGGGGTGGGGGACGATGACTTATAACAATCAGTATCACTAGAGAAAAAGTATTAGGCAAACTAATGGGACTAAAGATGGACAAGTCCCCTGGACCTAATGGCCTGCAACCTATTGTCTTAAAGAAGTGGCTGCAGGGATAGTGGATGCATTTGTTGTAATCTACCAAAATTCTCTAGATTCTGGAGAGGTCCCTGAGGATTGGAAAATTGCAAATATAATGCACCTATTTAAGAAAGGAGGGAGACAGAAAGCAGGAAACTATAGACCAGTTAGCTTAACAACTGTCATTGGTAAAATGCTGGAGTCCATTATTAAGGAAGTAGTAGCAGGACATTTAGAAAATAATAATGCAGTCAAGCAGAATCAGCATGGCTTTAAGAAAGGGAAATCACGTTTGACAAATTTGCTGGAGTTCTTTGAGGATGTAACAAGGAGGGTGGATAAAGGGGATTTCCAGAAGGTATTCGATAAGGTGCCACATAAAAGGTTACTGCACAAGATAAGAGCTCACTGGGTTGGGGTAAGATATTAGCATGGATAGAGGATTGGCTAACTAACAGAAAACAGAGAATCAGGATAAATGGGTCAATTTCAGGTTTGCAAACTGTAACTAGTGGGGTGCCACAAGGATCAGTGCTGGGGCCTCAACTATTTACAATTTATATTAATGACTTAGACTGAGTGTAATGTAGCCAAATTTGCTGATGATAATGATACAAAGATAGGTGGGAAAGCAAATTGTGAGGAGGACACAAAGGGGCCAAAATTCAGGGTTTCAAAGACCCGTTACTGTCCGTTTGTGGCAGCCATGCAGCGGAATCCCATGACCGCCGCTTTGTGATCAACTGGCCGCCCCAACCCAAATTCAGGGGATTTTTAGCCTGGACCCAATTCCATCCCGACGCTGATGACCGCCGCACATCATGGATCCCAGCGTCATCAGAACGTGCACCGCCGCTCTCACTCATCTGAAAAATAAACCGAGCGAAATTCACCTAAAAAAAAAATTGATCCTCCACTGTGTGGTGCCCCCGATAGCTTTTTCTTTCAGTGCACCTTATCCGGAGTATGTGCGGCCCAGCAGCATGGCGGCCCTTCAAGAGGAGGGCTGACAGCTGCGGCCATCATGTATTTATTTTTGCCGGCCGACTTCCCGATCGTCAATGGGCAGTCTGGCTTCCCCTCTTGGGTGCCAGACCGCTGGCCTGGCCAAAACCCTCCCTGGTGGCTCAGTGGCCGAAGATAAAAAATGACAGATTCTCTCCCCTTTAACGGAGGAGCAAGAGCGTGGTGATGCACATGCGTTGTGACGTCACCACTACTCCACTGGTGATTGACAGTGGCAGTTTCCCGGTCCCGACCCAAACTCAGCCCCTCAGCCTGCTTTCCTGTCGATCTCCCACCCCCACTCTGACCGACTTCAAAATATTTCAAAGTCCTGAAAATCGATCATACAGCCACATCATGGATCCCAGTGGTAAAACCAGGTAAAAACTCATAGATGCGTCACCTTTCTGGCGTACCTGAATTTCAGCACCAAAGAATCTGCAAAGAGATATAGTTAGGCTAAGTGAGTGGGCAAAAATTTGGCCAATGGAGTATAATATGGGAAAATATGAGGTTGTCCACTTTGGTAGGAAAAATAAAAAAGCAAATTATTATTTGAAAGGGGAGAGATTACAAAATGCTGCAATACAGAGGGATTTGGGGGTCCTTGTACATGACACTCAAAAAGTTAGCATGCAGGTACAGCAAGTAATTAGGAAAGCAAATGGAGTGTTGGCCTTTATTGCGAAGGGGATGGAGTATAAAACCAGGGAAGTCCTGCTACAACTGTACAGGACGTTGGTGAGACCACAGCTGGAGTACTGCGTACAGTATTCGTCTCCTTATTTAAGGAGGGATATACTTGCATTGGAGGAAGTTCAGAGAAGGTTCATGAGGTTGACTCCTGAGATGAAGAGTTTGCCATATAAAGAATGGTTGAGCAGGTTGGGCCTATACTGATTGGAGTTTAGAAGACTGAGGTGAACTTATTGAAATGTATAATATTCTGAGGGGGCGTGAAAGGTTAGATACAGAGAGGATGTTTCCTCTTGTGGGGGAATCTAGAACTAGGCTGCATAGTCTCAGAATAAGGGGTCACGCATTTAAAACAGAAATGAAGAGGAATTTCTTATCTCAGAGGGTTGTGAATGTTTGGAATTCTCTACCCCAGAAAGCTGTGGAGGCTGGCTTATTGAATATATTTAAGGCGGAGATAGACAGATTTTTGAAAGATAAGGAAGTCAAGGGTTATGGGGAGCGAGCAGGGAAGTGGAGTTGAGACCAAGATCAGATCAGCCATCTTATTATTGAATGGCGGAGCAGGCTCGAGGCTACCCCTGCTCCTATTTCTTATGTTCTTATTAGAGGAAGCACAGAAAAATTGAAGTGGGAGAGGTTCCTTTACTGGTTTTAAAGAAGTAACTGTACCCACAAAGGATACGTATCCTATACCTACATTTATCCTAATCCACCCAGCAACTATCTGTTGCCTTAAGGGCACCCCCATCATCCCAAGTGCATGGCGGTTACAGAGAAGGTAAACCTGTAAAGGGAAGAGGTGGTGAAGGGCTTTAGAAATACCTTAGAAATAACAAAAAGCTGCAGCTACTGAATCATCGAAACTGTCATGTATGTAATTTTGGGATCATTAGCCACTAGATGGCGTCAGTGTTGGAGGCCATTGGTCTGCATGCACGTGTGTGCAACCCAAGTATAAAAGGCCAGTCATTTTGTATATTAGTCACTTTGGTCCTTAATAAAGCAGAGCCAAGGTCATACCTCTTGGAATTAAACAGTACCCAGTCTAACAGTTATTGCATACACAACATTTGATGATGAGGCAACAAGAACCTTTGTATGCAAATATGAGCACAATTGGATTGTTGGAGCGATTCGTAGAAGGAGAAGATTGGGCAGATTTTGTGAACCATTTGAGCCAGTTCTTCGTGACCAACAAAATGGAGGAGGTCGGCGATGCAGATCGGTGCCAGGCAGTGTTCCTCACATTTGCGGTCCAAAAATTTATGGTCTGATAAAGAATCTACTCCCGCCTGTGAGTCCAACAGAGAAGATGTATGAAGAGTTGTGTACACTGGTACAGGACCACCTTAAGTCAGACGAAGGCATCATCATCTCGAGATACAGATTTTACACACACGTTCCCTCAGAGGGCCAGAATGTGGCGGAATTCGTTGCTGACCTGAGACATCTAGCGGGACCGTGTAAGTTTGGGTTTGTGTTGGCAGACATGCTGCGGGACTTCTTTGTAATCGGCATCAACCACGAGGTGATCCTGCGTAAACTACTGGCGGTGGGGTCGTTGAACTTGAACAGGGCCATCACGATCGCTCAGTCATGCATGACGACAGATAGAAGTCTAAAACAGATTTCAGTGAAAAATCGAAACTCGACAAGTACTGTAAATATGATTGATTCGGCGTTTGGCAGAGCAGCACATGGCAGGTCTACCCGACTGCGTACGCGAAACCTATGGCTGCCCAAAGTCTGCCAGCGGGAATTCATCCGATTTCTTCATGTTGGCGTTGTGGGGGAAATCACCGGCACCAGCAGTGTCAATTTAAGCAATATAGTTGCAAAGGCTATCTGAGAGTGGGGCATCTCCAGTGCAAGTGTCCACAGATGAGCAAGCGTGCTGCGACACATCATGTGGAGGATGATGGTCAGATTAGCGCGGATCTGGATACGCAATCCGAGATACCGGAGGAGGAAGTATATGGACTGTACTTGTTACTAACTAAGAGCAAACCGATAATGATCAACGTGATATTTAACATTTAATGGGGTACCGGTATCGATGGAACTGGACACGGGGGCGAGTTAATCGATAATGAGCCAGAGGGCATTCGACAAGCTGTGGGATACTAAGGCTGTGAGGCCCAGGCTGAGTCCAGTCAATGCCAAGTTGCACACATACACCAAAGAACTCATAACGGTGATCGTCAGTGCCACAATTAAAGTGTCGTATGAAGGTGTAGTTCACAAGTTACCGCTATGGATTGTCCCAGGCAATGACCCAACGCTGTTCGGCTGGAACTGGCTTGAAAAAAGCAGATGCAATTGGGACGACATCAAGTTGTTGTCGTCGGAGAAAGATACATGTGCCCAAGTACTGAGCAAGTTCCAATCACTTTTCAAACAGGCATTGGCAACTTCACAGGAGCCAAGGTGCAGATGCACGTGGACTCGGATGCAAGACCCATCCATCATAAAGCTCGGGCAGTTCCGTATATGATGAGGGAGAAGGTCGTAATTGAACTGGACAGACTCCAGCATGAAGGGATCATATCACCAGTTGAATTCAATGAATGGGCCAGCCTCATTGTTCCTGTGCTGAAAAGTGATGGCACAGTCAGTGTGGTATATGTAGGCACCTTTAGTAATGACTCCACGAGGCAGGGTATGGTGCTTAACTGTGCAGACCTGCAGACCTTTATTAGCAGCTCCTGAGTGCCGACAACAAGCTGTGTGTCCCTTTTTATACTGGGTTACCTGCCGTGTGCAGGCAACCCCTGGGTCTCCAGCAACATCACCCTCTAGTGTACTGGTAAGGTGTGTACAGTACAAGGGTACATTCAATGTTGCATGCCAGTGTAATAGACATCACACAGTGAACAGGCATGCCTACACAACAGTCAGAATCTGTGGCGATTACAAGGCTACGATCAACAGAGTTTCGAAACAGAATCAGTACCCGTTACCGAGGGCTGATGACTTGTTTTGCAATGCTAGCCGGGGGGAAGTCGTTCATCAAACTGGACTTGACGTCGGCCTACATGACACAGGAGCTGGTCGAGACATCGAAGAGACTTGCGTGCATTAACACGCATAAAGGACTGTTTATTTATCACAGGTGCCCAGTTGGAATTCGCTCGGCTGCAGCAATAATTCAGAGGAACATGGAGAGTCTACTGAAGTCCGTTCCCAGAACCGTCGTGTTCCAAGATGACATCCTGATCACAGGTCGTGACTCCGAGGAACATTTGAACAACCTGGAAGAGGTTTTACATCATCTGGACAAAGTGGGACTCAGACTGAAACGCTCGAATTGCATCTTCATGGCACCAGAGGTTGAATTCCTGGGGAGGAAAATTGCTGCTGACAGCATCAAGCCCACAGATGCGAAAACCAAGACCATCAAGAATGCACCCAAACTGCAGAATGTGACGGAGCTGCTTTCGTTCCTGGGTCTACTCAACTACTTCAGTAACTTCCTACCTAAATTGAGCACCTTATTAGAACCACTGCACATGCTGCTAAGAAAAGGCAACAACTGGGTGTGGGGTGCGTCATAAGACAGAGCTTTTGAGAAAGCCACGAATCTGCTTTGCTCTAACAAGCTGCTGGTACATTATGACCCATGTAAAGGTTTAGTATTGGCCTTTGATGCTTCATCATATGGAATTGGTTGCGTACTCCAACAAGCTAATGAGTCCGGTAAACTTCAACCAGTCGCGTATGCTTCAAAAAGTTTGTCTAAAATGGAAAGAGTCGACAGCATGCTGGTGAAAGAAGCACTAGCCTTATGGGGTTAAAAGTTGCATCAGTACCTGTTTGGTCTTCGGTTTGAACTGGAGACAGATCAGAAGCCGTTCATTTCACTGTTCTCTGAAAACAAAGGTATCAATACCAATGCTTCATCCCGCATCCAGAGGTGGGCGCTGATATTATCTGCTTATGATTATGTCATTCGCCATAGACCTGGCACCTAGAATTGTGCCGATGCTTTGAGCTGTCTGCTGTTGCCCACACCGGAGATGGAAACGCCACAACCTTCAGACCTATTGTTAGTTATGGATGCTTTTGAGAGTGAAGGAACCCCTGTCACGGCTCAACAAGTTAAGACCTGGACCAGCCAGGACCTGATTTTATCGGTGGTGAAGAGTTGCATCCTCAAAGGTGATTGGTCTGCCATACCCATGCAAATGTGTGAGGAGACCAAACCTTACATTCGTCGCAAAGACGAACTGTCAATTCAGTTGGATTGTATACTGTGGGGCAATCGTGTTGTTATGCCCAAGAAAGGAAGAGAGAAATTTGTACGTGAGCTACATAGCACACATCCCGGCATTGTAATAGAAACATAGAAACAAAGAAAATAGGTGCAGGAGAAGGCTATTGGGCCCTTCGAGCCTGCACCTCCATTCAATAAGATCATGGCTGATCATCACCTCAGTACCCCTTTCCTGCTTTCTCTCCATACCCCTTGATCCCTTTAGCTGTAAAGGCCATATCTAACTCCCTCTTGAATATATCCAATAAAGTGGCATCAACAACTCTCTGCGGCAGGGAATTCCACAGGTTAACAACACTCTGAGATAAGAAGTTTTTCCTCATCTCAGTCCTAAATGGCCGACCCCTTATCCTAACTATGTCCCTGGTTCTGGACTTCCCCAACATCGGGAACATTCTTCCCGCATCTAACCTGTCCAGTCCCGTCAGAATCTTATATGTTTCGATGAGATCCCCTCTCATCCTTCTAAACTCCAGTGAATAAAGGCCTAGTTGATCCAGTCTCTCCTCATATGACAGTCCAACCATCCCTGGAATCAGTCTGGTGAACCTTTGCTGCACTCACTCAATAGCAAGAACATCCTTCCTCAGATTAGGAGACCAAAACTGAACACAATACTCCAGGTGAGGCCTCACTAAGGCCCTGTACAACTGCAGTAAGACCTCCCTGCTCCTACACTCAAATCCCCTAGCTATGAAGGCCAACATACCATTTGCCTTCTTCACCGCCTGCTGTACCTGCATGCCCACTTTCAGTGACTGATGAACCAGGTCTCATTGCACCTCGCCTTTTCCTAATCTGCCGCCATCCAGATAATATTCTGCCTTCATGTTTTTGCCCCCAAAATGGATAACCTCACATTTATCCACATTATACTGCATCTGCCATGCATTTGCCCACTCACCTAACCTGCCCAAGTCAGCCTGCAGCCTTTTAGCGTCCTCCTCACAGCTCACACCGCCACCCAGTTTAGTGTCATCCGCAAACTTGGAGATATTACACTCAATTCCTTCATCTAAATCATTAATGTATATTATAAAGAGCTGGGGTCCCAGCACTGAGCCCTGCGGCACTCCACTAGTCACTGCCTGCCATTCTGAAAAGGACCCATTTATCCCGACTCTGCTTCCTGTCTGCCAACCAGTTCTCTATCCACGTCAGTACATTACCCCCAATACCATGCGCTTTGGTTTTGGACACCAATCTCTTGTGCGGGACCTTGTCAAAAGCCTTTTGAAAATCCAAATACATCACATCCACTGGTTCTCCCTTGTCCACTCTGCTAGTTACATCCTCAAAAAATTCCAGAAGATTTGTCAAGCATGATTTCCCTTTCATAAATCCATGTTGATTTGGGCCGACCCTGTCACTGCTTTCCAAATGTGCTGTTATTTCATCTTTAATAATTGATTCCAACATTTTCTCTACTACTGATGTCAGGCTAACCGGTCTATAATTACCCGTTTTCTCTCTCCCTCCTTTTTTTAAAAAATGGTGCCACATTAGCTACCCTCCATTCCATAGGAACTGATCCAGAGTCGATAGACTGTTGAAAATGATTATCAATGCATCCACTATTTCTATGGCCACTTCCTTCAGTACTCTGGGATGCAGACTATTAGGCCCCAGGGATTTATCAGCCTTCAATCCCATCAATTTCCCTAACACAATTTCCTGCCTAATAAGGATATCCTTCAGTTCCTCTTTCTCACTAGATCCTCGGTCCCCTAGTACTTCCAGAAGGTTATTTGTGTCTTCCTTCGTGAAGACAGAACCAAAGTATTTGTTCAATTGGTCTGCCATTTCTTTGTTCCCCATTATAAATTCACCTGAATCTGACTGCAAGGGACCTACGTTTGTCTTCACTAATCTTTTCATCTTCATATATCTATAGAAGCTTTTGCAGTCGGTTTTTATGTTCCCGGCAAGCTTCCTCTCATACTCTATTTTCCCCCTCCGAATTAAACCCTTTGTCCTCCTCTGCTGAATTCTAAATTTCTCCCAGTCCTCAGGTTTGCTGCTTTTTCTGGCCAATTTTTATGTCTCTTCCTTGGATTTAACACTAACCTTAATTTCCATTGTTAGCCATGGTTGAGCCACCTTCCCCGTTTTATTTTTACTCCAGGCAGGGATGTACAATTGTTGAAGTTCATCCATGTGATCTTTAAATGTTTGCCATTGTCTATCTGCCGTCAAACCTTTAAGTATCATTCGCCAGTCTATTCTAGCCAATTCACGTCTCATACTATCGAAGTTACCTTTCCTTAAGTTCAGAACCCTAGTCTCTGAATTAACTGTCACTCTCCATCTTAATAAAGAATTCTACCATATTATGGTCACTCTTCCCCAAGGGGCCTCGCACAACAAGATTGCTAATTAGTCCTTTCTCATTACACATCACCCAGTCTAAGATGGCCAGCCCGTTAGTTGGTTCCTCGACATTTTGGTCTAGAAAACCATCCCGAATACACTCCAGGAAATCCTCCACCGTATTGCTACCAGTTTGGTTAGCTCAATCTATATGTAGATTAAAGTCGTCTATGATAACTGCTGTACCTTTATTGCACGCATCCCTAATTTCTTGTTTGATGCTGTCCCAAACTTCACTACTACTGGTTGGTGGTCTGTACACAATTCCAACTACCGTTTTCTGCCCTTTGGTTTTCCGCAGCTCCATCAATACAAATTCCACATCATCCAAGCTAAGGGGCCCAAGTTTCGGCCTCAGTTGCTCCTGATTTTTTGGAGCAACTGGTGTAGAACGGAGTATCTTCGAAATTCAAATTCTCGGCATTTAGTTTGCTCCGGTTCTAGTCAGTTAGAACAGTTTCACTTTGGAACAGAATTTTTTTTTCAAAAGGGGGCGTGTCCGCCCACTTACGCCTGTTTTCAAAGTTTCAGCAGTGAAAACTTACTCCAACTAACTTAGAATGGAGTAAGTGAAGATTTTTGTAAGCTGGAAAAAACCTTGTCTACACTTTAGAAAATCAGGCGTAGGTTACAAATCAGGCGTAGGGAATGGGGGGAGGGGGGGTTTAAAGGGAAGTTTACAAACATTAAACACTTCAGTTTTACAAATAAAGAGCCATCATCAATAATAAATGATAAAAACATCAATAAATCAACCAATAAATCAATCAAAAAAAATTAATAAGAAAACATTTTTTTTTAAATCAATAAATAAAACATTTTCTGCTTACTGACTGCAGCACTGGGAGCCCTCCAACAGCGTGCTGGGATGCCCCACCCCCCCAGTGTGTCTCTGTCAGTGTCTCTATCTCTCTGTCTGTGTGTGTCTCTCACTCTCTGTCTTAGTCAGTGTCTGTGTTTCTGACAGTGAGGGGAGGGGGTGGAGGTGGGTAGAGGGAGAAAGGGGGGGGCAGGGGGAGGGGAAGGAGGGATGGGTGAGAAGGATGGGTGAGAAGGGGGGAGGAGGGGAAGGGGGGGAGGAGGAGAAGAGGAAGGGGGGAGGAGGGGTGGAGGAGAAGGGGAAGGAGGGAGGGGGAGGAGGAGAAGGGGGAGGGGGAGGGGAAGGGGGGAGGAGAAGGGGAAGGGGGAGGAGGAGGGGAAGGGGGGGAGGAGAAGGGAAGGGGGGAGGAGAAGGGAAGGGGGGGAGGAGAAGGGGAAAGGGGGGCAAGAGGAGAAGGGGAAGGGAGGGGGAGAGGAGAGGGGGAAAGGGAGGGGGAGAAGGGGAAAGAGGGGGGGAAAGGAGAAGGGGAAGGGGGGAAAGGGGAAGGGGGGAAGGAGAAGGGGAAGGGGGGAAAGGAGAAGGGGAAGGGGGGGGAAGAGGAGATGGGGAGGGGGAGAGGAGAAGGAGAAAGAAAAGGGGGGGGAGAGGAGAAGGGGAAGGGGGGGAGAGGAGAAGGGGAAGGGGGGGAGAGGAGAAGGGGAAGGGGGGAGAGGAGAAGGGGAAGGGGGGGAGAGGAGAAGGGGAAAGAGAAGGGGGGAGAGGAGAAGGGGAAAGGGGGGGAGAGGAGAAGGGGAAGGGGGAGAGGAGAAGGGGAAAGAGAGGGGGGGGAAGGGAGGGAGTGCGGATTGGGTCGGGGGGGGTGGGAGGGCAGAGGGAGGTCAGGTCGGGTGGTGGGGGGGGGAGCACGGGTCCGGTCCGGTCCGGTCCGGGGGCGGGGGACGGGGTGGGGGGAAGCGGGAGTCGAGTCGGGTCGGGAGGAAGCAGGAGCTGGCCGTGGGAGGAGCCTTATTCACGCAGCCCCAGTGAGGCCATTCGGCCAGGGCTAGTGGCTGCGTGCTTCGGGCCCCTCCCACACAGTTTTGGGCCCCTGGAGCTACTGCACATGCGCGCCCACTGTAGCACACATGTGCAGAGGTCCCGGCACTGTTTTCAGCGCAGGGACCTAGCTCCGCCCCCCACAGCTCGTGCTGCGCTGCGCCCGACTCCAGAGGACCAACAGGGAGCCAGAGAATCTGTAAGTTTTTTTAGGCGCACTTTGTGGCGCGAAAAACGGGCGTCCAGGTCGGGGCTGCGCCGTTCTAGGCGCGGCCCGAAACTTGGGCCCAATGTCCTTCCTTACTTATTGCGTTAATTTCCTCTTTAACCAGCAATGCTACCCCACCTCCTTTTCCTTTCTCTCTATCCTTCCTGAATGTTGAGTACCCCTGGATGTTGAATTTCCAGCCTTGGTCACCCTGGAGCCATGTCTCCGTCATGGTAATTATATCATATTCATTAATTGCTGCCTGTGCAGTTAATTCGTCCATCTTATTACGAATATTCCTCGCATTGAGGCACAGAGCCTTCAGGCTTGTCTTTTTCACACACTTTGCCCTTTTTAGAATTTTGCTGCAATGTGGCCCTTTTTGATTTTTGCCTTGGGTTTCTCTGCTTTTCACTTTTACTTTTCTTCTTTCTATCATTTGCTTCTGCCCCCATTCTACTTCCCTCTGTCTCCCTGCATAGGTTCCCATCCCCCCTGCCATATTAGTTTAACCCCTCCCCAACAGCGCTAGCAAACACTCCCCCAAGGACATTGGTTCCGGTCCTGCCCAGGTGCAGACTGTTCGGTTTGTACTGGTCCCACCTCCCCCAGAACCGGTTCCAATGCCCCAGGAATTTGAATCCCTCCCTTCTGCACCACTGCTCAAGCCACGTATTCATCTGAGCTATTCTGTGATTCCTACTCTGACTAGCACGCGGCACTGGTAGCAATCCTGAGATTACTACCTTTGAAGTCCTACTTTTTAATTTAACTCCTGTTAAGATATGTGTAAGATCCTGTCATTTTTGTGTACATTGACTTGCTTAAAACCACTGATGGATTTCTCCCACTGATTCAACCAGAAACCTTTTTTAAAATGTATACAAAATGTATACTCAATTCCGTCATTAATTAATAAGAAACATTAGTGTGTGTCTAAATATGCTGGCTGTGCAGATGAAGAGCTTGTTGCTAATGAAGAATAATGGGTAGGCGACATCACCAGTCGGAGGTGAGAATAACAGAAAAATGGTCAGTTAACAGGAATATAATTAAAAATGAGGGGTTGAAGTATTTTGCATACATTACTTCGGGTTTAACTGGTATTTCGAGGATATCACTGAAAATAAACCATCTTGGTGACGCTGTGGTCATGATTTGAACCCCCGATGCATGGGAGAGAGTCGACGAAGGCGATTAAATATCGGAATCGAGGAACCCGACCTCATTCCCGGTCAGTGTAATAGTTACGGTCAGTGATTCAATCCTTGGACGAGGCTCCAGCTAAAGGCAGGCGAGAGCCTACTTAGCATACAAAAGTCACGTCCTAATGATGTCATCAGTGTCACAACTTATTTTAACCTCAACACGGGGAATCCCATGGTGTCTGTTGCCTAGCAGCAGCAACACGGTGGGAGGAATCAACTAGTTAGAAGAGGCCCAGGTAAGTTTTAGAACTTTGTCTGGTTTTAAGCTCGTTGTTGGTTAGGAGGAGCAGGAGTGCACCCCCTCGGCCTCGCAAGGAAAGCTTTGACCTCCCCAGCCGTGACCTCCCCCCTTCCATTTTGTGGCCATCAACAGGCGCCCCAGTCCTGATTACGTCCTCAGCCTTCCTCCTTTGCACCCTGCCCCCCCTCTCGCTTGCGGCCTAAGGCTTCATCCCCCCACTGAGTGCCGAGGACCGTTCCCACGGGTCCCTGGTTGTGGCCTCCTGCAGCTAAATCTCCACTCCAGCAAGCTGGCCTGGCAGGCAATCTGGCCGGGGATCAGGTGAGAGACTGCACAGAATTAATTAAATAAGGCCCTGCAGTTAAGATCGGCAGGTCCTCCACATCCCCAGCCTTGCTGGGTTCTTCACCTGCTACCAGGCTCCTCTGCACCCTTCCCACCTCCCAGTTAATATCGCGGCCTGTGTCTATGTAACCTCAAGTTCACTATAATGTTTGGATTTCACGAGTTTACAAGACTAGCTGCTTGAAAGTCACTTGTCCAGCAGAGCAATAAATGTAGACCTATTTAATACATTCAAAAAGGACGTGAAAAGATTCATAATTCTTGCAATGGGAGCAAAGAGATATTGGCTTCATCCCGATACAGGAGGAAAATAAAAATTCTCCAAGCACTTTCTGGACATAGATTAAATGATGAGATGAATGAGATAGACTGAATGGCCATTTCTTTTTCTATGTTCCTATGCACTACATGGTCATGTGGTTTGATAATAAGAACATAAGAACAAAAGAAATAGGAGCAGGAGTCGGCCATACGGCCCCTCAAACCTGCTCCGCCATTTAATACTATCATGGCTGATCCGATCATGGACTCAGGTCCACTACCCTGCCCGATCCCCATAACCCCTTATTCCCTTTAATAAAACAAAAATTAATGGTATGTCAAGACAGCAGCGATCCGGGCCGATCAGCCCGATATACTACAGCAGAGTGCCGGACTGATTGATCGCAGCAGAAGAGGATTGAAAAGAATTAACAGACACCATTGTAGAAATTTTTTCACTTATCTTGGCCACGTTGCCTTTAAGTTTCTCCCCCAAAGCGCCTAGCCTTCTGATCAACGCCTCATGCAGCTGTTGGTGTTTTTGCCCGGCGATGCTGCAGGGGACGGAACCATAGTTCGGGTCTGGGGCGCTACCTGGGCAATGCGCACGGCAATGATGTCACGATCTCCGGATGAAGGAGATGGGGGCGCAACATCCTACCACCACCGCAAACCTCTTGCCAAAGTTAGCGGGAGTCATCTCGCCACACCCGGTCGGTAAGTTGTTAGCGCTCATTATCGCCCCGGAGGCAACAACGAGAGGTGCTAAGGAGGCCAATTTCTAGGCACATTTATGTGGTATTGAATACAGACTGCTCTATGCAGACTCCTCGCTGTCTGTGCAGACTCTGTGTTGTCTGTGCAGACTCTGTGTTGTCTGTGCAAACTCCTTGCTGTCTGTGCAGACTCTGCATTGTCTGTGCAGACTCTGCGTTGTCTGTGCAGACTCCTCGCTGTCTGTGCAGACTCCGGGCTGTCTGTGCAGACTCCTCGCTGTCTGTGCAGACTCCGGGCTGTTTGTGCAGACTCCTCGCTGTCTGTGCAGACTCCGGGCTGTCTGTGCAGACTCCTCGCTGTCTGTGCAGACTCCGGGCTGTCTGTGCAGACTCCTCGCTGTCTGTGCAGACTCCGGGCTGTCTGTGCAGACTCCTCGCTGTCTGTGCAGACTCCGGGCTGTTTGTGCAGACTCCTCGCTGTCTGTGCAGACTCCGGGCTGTTTGTGCAGACTCCTCGCTGTCTGTGCAGACTCCTCGCTGTCTGTGCAGACTCCTCGCTGTCTGTGCAGATTCCTCGCTGTCTGTGCAGACTCCGGGCTGTCTGTGCAGACTCCGGGCTGTCTGTGCAGACTCCGGGCTGTCTGTGCAGACTCCTCGCTGTCTGTGCAGACTCCGGGCTGTCTGTGCAGACTCCGGGCTGTCTGTGCAGACTCCGGGCTGTCTGTGCAGACTCCTCGCTGTCTGTGCAGACTCCGGGCTGTCTGTGCAGACTCCGGGCTGTCTGTGCAGACTCCTCGCTGTCTGTGCAGACTCCGGGCTGTCTGTGCAGACCGGGCTGTCTGTGCAGACTCCGGGCTGTCTGTGCAGACTCCGGGCTGTCTGTGCAGACTCCTCGCTGTTTGTGCAGACTCCGCGCTGTCTGTGCAGACTCCTGGCTGTTCCGGGCTGTCTGTGCAGACTCCGCACTGTCTGTGCCAAGATGTCATTATGAAGCTGTATCGTCCTCTGGGCGGGCTGTATCGTCAGTAATCTGTTTTGTTCTGATTGTCAAAGCAGAAGGGAAACAAGCCCTCGAAGAGATGCAGAGAAGGGCAACAAGCCTGATCCCTGAGGACTAATTTTAATCCTGCCCACCCAGTTAAAGTGGATGTTGGACACTTCACATTGCGTTCCTGACACGTTCATGCCCACAATAGAAGCAGCTAGCATAGCTATTTCTGACCTCGAAGTTTTTGATACAGGCCTGAGTACCTCAAATGGGAGCTACTTCATTTCCCAAGCAATGCTAATGTTCTCTCTGATGAGCAAAAAAGTTCAACAAAAACAGTTTAAAAAAAAAATCTAATTATGTCTCTTGTGTCAAAATAGAAATGTGCATGGTTTTACATTTGGTTTAGAGTTTAAATAGCAATGTCCTGTTTTATTCCAAATAAAAAGACACCTGGTAAAATCCTGTGAATCAAATTGTTTCAGAGTTATGATTTCTGCAATATCACATTTCCTTTTTTTGCAAGAAGACGGTGGAATTTGAATGAGATTAGGTATCACTATCAATTGCCAGATTTATAATTTCATCACAATCATTTCAAACCAGAGTGTCACTCGCTCCCAGCCACTTTTGCCTCATCCCCATATGCAAGTTAAGTTTGTCAGCAGCACACTCCTGCTGACAGCGATACTAAACCCCTTCTGATTGGTGGTGGGGGGGGTGGGAGGATGTGGTTGACAGTAATTAACTATGTTGCAACATGACAATTATTTGTTGGAAAAGAAGTGCTGAATGTCTGCGCCCTCACTGTCACTTTCAGATGCTCATTGAGACAGTCAGATCAAACAGTTTATGGAGAAGGGGATAAACAATAAAAAAAATATTTTTTAAAGCTCTGTTTAAAATGTAATGAATTGTAAGTTGATGGTTTGCATACTTCTGGCAGGCTCATTACAAAATATCCATACAATGTGAGCGGAGTATAAAGCATGTTACTTATCTTCAGGTGATGACCTAATTTTCAGTATTATTTGACTTGATAATCATATCCCAGAAACCTTCTCCAACAAATTGTGGAGGCAAACACATAAACTGTCTAAAATATAATAGTATAAAATGCTGGAATCGTAAAGCATCCGAAACAGTCAGACAGGTTAATGTTTCACGTGGAATGTTTCATGACTTATAATCGTTTCTATCTAATCTGTCGTCTCTTTCAAATGCTGACTGATCTGCTGCATATTTCCAGCAATTTCAGTTTTTAAGATTTCCAACATTCATGTGTTTTTTCTCTCATGCATATTGGCCATTGTTAGGTGGGGTCTCAGACGACATGATAAATGTAAGCTTGAAGTGGGAGCATAACTTTTCTAACTTGGCTTGCAACTGTTTTACTTTTGATTGGACATAAGGAGCAGGGGCTTCCACTCGGTTGCGCTGTTTTTTTCAGCGCAATCTGCCCGAAGGAATTCCAAGCGCAAATTATGCCCAGCGGAAATTGACATTCCGCAATCTTTTGCGCTAGATTAAAAAAGCATCGCGCTAGAAGCTGGCCCTGCCCACAAAACTGGCCACGCCCCCAGATCAAATAATCACCTTTGTGAGTTTCCACTAATTGCAGGCCTTCGAGGAGGCTCTTAAAATGAATTTTTAGGTGCAAGGGCACCAATGGGCATGTTTTAAAAGCTTTTAAATATGTATATTTTTCAATTTACGCATAAACTGACTATTGCACACCAATATAACTAATGAATAGTTCTCAAAGATTTAAAAGTCATTTTCAGTTATTTAAAATCGGGTTACTTCTAGGTGGTGGACTAGACACTGATTACAATAGCTTATTTTTGTGATAAACCCATTTTTAACTGTATTAATACGGCTGCACCAGGTTACCACTCTTAAATATATCGAGGATTATGTTTTAATGAAAATTATTTTTTCTAAAAATTACATTCTAAAATGCTGCCCGATAGTGTTGGTTCATCAAAGATTTTAAGTTCGGTGATATCATAGAATCATAGAAATTTACTGCACAGAAGGAGGCCTTTTCGGCCCTTCGTGTTCGTACTGGCCGACAAAGAATTATCCAGCCTAATCCCACTTTCCAGCTCTTGGTCCATAATCTTGTATGTTACGACACTTGGGGCCAAAGTTTCCACACGATAAAAAACGGGCGCCCCTCCAAGCTGGGCGCCCGTTTTTCGCGCCACAAAGTGCGCCTAAAAAAACCCTCCGTATTCTCCACCTCCCTGCAGGTCCTCTGACCCTCGGTGCGGCGCAGCAGGAGCTGTAGGGGGGGCGGAGCCAGGTCCCTGCGCTGAAAACAGTGCCGGGACCTCTGCACATGCACGCTACAGTGGGCACGCAAGTGCAGTAGCTCCAGGCGCCGGAAACTGTGTGGGAGGGGCCCGAAGCACGCAGCCCCTAGCCCTGGCCGAATGGCCTCACTGGGGCTGCGTGAATAAGGCCCCTCCCACGGCCAGCTTCTGCTTTCCCCCGCGCCTGCCCCCCCGTCCCCGGACCAGACCGGACCCGACTCGATCCCGCCTGTCGCTGCCGCTCCTGTTCCCCCCCACCCCCCCGGACCGGACCCGACTCGATCCCGCCTGTCGCTGCCGCTCCTGTTCCCCCCCCCACCCCCCCGGACCGGACCCGACTCGACCCGCCTGTCGCTGCCGCTCCTGTTCCCCCCCCACCCCCCCGGACCGGACCCGACCCAACCCGACCCGACCTATCTGCGTCTGCTGCTGCCGCTCCTGCTTCCCTCCCCCCACCACCGACCGGACCCGACCCGACCTATCTGCGTCTGCTGCTGCCGCTCCTGCTTCCTTCCCCCCTCGACCGGACCCGACCCGACCCATCTGCGTCTGCTGCTGCCGCTCCTGCTTCCCTCCCCCCTCGACCGGACCCGACTTGACCCGCCTGTCGCTGCCGTTCCTGCTTTCCCCCCCCCCCCCCCCTCCCCGACTGGACCGGACCCGACTCGACCTGTCTGCGTCTGCCGCTGCTGCTCCCGCTCCCACCCGACTTGACCCGACTCTACTCCCGCCCCCGGACTGGATCCGACCTGACCTCCCCCTTCCCGACCTGACCTCTCTCCCTCCCTCCCTCCTCCTCCCCCCCCGCCGACCCGAACCGAACCTCTCTCCCCGACCCGACCCGACCCAACGCCACCTACCTCTGGCTGGGGATGGGCCCTGCCCGAAATCTCGGGCCCAGCCCGTTCAGCCTTCGGTCCCAATGGCAAACCGCTTCCTAAAGGCCTGCCTGAAGAACTTTCACACAGGTAGGAACATGGTTTATTTTCTTTGCTTATAAATTTTTATTCAGGTTGGATTTATTTGTATAATATTTGTATAAGTATAACTAAGGATTTATTGTAGAATTTAATGACTTCCCTTCCCCCCCTCGTTCTGGACGCCTAATTTGTAACCTGCGCCTGATTTTTTAATGTGTAGAACAGGTTTTTTCAGTTCTACAAAATTCTTCACTTGCTCCATTCTAAGTTAGTTTGGAGTACGTTTTCACTGTGGAAACTTTGAAATCAGGTGTCAGTGGCCGGACACGCTCCCTTTTGAAGAAAAAATTCTGTTCCAAAGTGAAACTGTTCTAACTGACTAGAAAAAAAATGTGGAGAATTGCAATTTCTAAGATAGTCCATTCTCCACCAGTTGCTCCTAAAAATCAGGCGCAAATCATGTGGAAACTTGGGCCCTTGAAGTGCATATTATAGTACTTTTAAAAATGTGGTGAGGGTTTCTGCCTCGACAATCCTTTCAGGCAGTGAGGTCCAGAACCCTCTGCATGAAAAAAATTCCCCTCAAATTCCCTCTAAATCTCCTACCAATTATTTTAAATCTATACCCCCTGGTTGTTGACCCCTCTGCCAAGGGAAATAGGACTGGATCGAGCACGCATGCACAAAAAGAGGGTGGCATCCAAGGCACACGTGAAGAAGGACACACACAAGTTGTTGAAAATCATCACTCCGCATAGAATACAAGAGAAAGGAAGTTATGCTTGAATTGTATAAAAAAACTAGTTAGGCCACAGCTAGAGTACTGCATGTAGTTCTGGTCATCACATTGCAGGAAAGATGAGATTGCATTAGAGAGAGTACAGAGGATGTTGCCTGGACTGGAGAATTCTAGCTATGATGAAAGACTGGATAGGCTGGGTTTGTTTTCTTTGGAACAGAGGAGGCTGAGGGGAGACCTTATCGAGGTGTATAAAAGTATGAGAGGCCTAGATAGAGTGGATAGGAAGGATCTATTTCCCCTAGCAGAGGGGTCAACAACCAGGAGGCATAGATTTAAAGTAATTGGTAGGAGGTTTAGAGGAGATTTGAGGGGAAATTTCTTCACCCAGAGGGTGGTGGGGTTTTGGAACTCACTGCCTGAAAGAGTGGTAGAGGCAGAAACCCTCACCACATTTAAAGGGTACTTGGATGTGTACTTGAAGTGCCATAACCAAAGGGCTACAGACCAAGAGCTGGAAAGTGGGATTAGGCTGGATAGCTCTTTGTTGGCCGGTGCGGACACGATGGGCTGAATTGACCTCCTTCTGTGCTGTAAATTTCTATGATTCTATGACACCCAGCTCTACCTCACACCACCTCTCTCGACCTCGCCACGGTCTCTAAATTGTCAAACTGCTTGTCCGACATCCAGTACTGGATGAGCAAAAATTTTTTCCAGTTAAATATTGGGAAGATCAAAGCCATTGTGTTTGGTCCCCGCCACAAACTGCGTTCCCTAGCCACCAACTCCACCCCTCTCCTTAGCATCTGTCTGAGGCTGAACCAAACTGTTCGCAACCTAGGTGTCATATTTGACCATGAAATGAGCTTCTGGCCACATATCCGCGGCATAACTAAAACCGCATACTTCCACCTCCGCCCATGCTTCAGCTCATCTGCTTTTGAAACTCTCATCCATGCCTTTGTTACCTCTAGACTTGACTATTCCAACGCACTCCTGGCTGGCCTCCCACATTCTACCCTACGTAAACTGGAGGTCATCGAAAACTCGGCAGCCTGTGTCCTAATTCGCAACAAGTCCCGTTCACTCAACACCCCTGTGCTCTCTGACCTATATTGGCTCCCAGTTAAGGAATGCCTCGATTTCAAAATTCTCATCCTAGTTAACAAATCCCTCCGTGGCCTCGCCCCTCCCTAACGAACGCCTCATGACTCTTCGACTCACCCTATCCTGGAACCAGTGCACCACAGTCATCAGTGCATGCGCCCCAACACTCGATGCAACTGATGAGGCCAAAGAGGGTTTTTACACCAACCTCGAAAAATTCCTGTCCTGCGTCTCTGCGGGCAACAAACTGATCCTCCTCGTTGACTTCAACACCAGGGTTGGCAAGGACACAGACCTCTGGGAGGGCGTGATTGGCAGAGAGGGAGTAGGGAAAGCCAACTCCAGCGGTACCCTACTCCTGACAAAATGTCTAGAGCACGAACTTGTCATCACCAACACCTTGTTCCACCAGAGGGACAAATACAAGGCATCGTGGCAACACCCTCGCTCCAAGCACTGGCACCTGCTCGACTATGTCATCGTCCAAGCCAGGAATCGCAAGGAGGTGCGCATCACCCGCGCCATGACAGAAGCTGATGACTGCTAGAAGGACCACCGCCTAATCCACTCCATCATCGACATCAACATAGCTCCAAAGTGGAGGGGGCAGCAGAAGCAGTGCCGCAAAAAAGTCAGTGCCAGAGCACTTAAGGACCCAGCTAAGAGAGCCCTATACAGCCAGCACCTTACAGCTGAACTGGTGTGCCTTGACAACCCCAAGACGCAGAATGCCCACAGCGCTTGGTCTGCCCTCCAGGCCTCCATAACCAGTGCCTGCAAAGAGACACTCGGTTACTCAACCAGGAAACACCAGGACTGGTTTGATGAGAATGATCAGGAGATTCAAGAGCTAATAGATTGCAAGCGCAGGGCATTTCTGAGCCTTAAACAATGCGGGAGCAGTAAAGCAGCTCAAGAAGGCTCAAGGCTGAGGTTCAACAAAAAACCCGGGACCTAAAGAACAGGTGGGGAATGGAGAAAGCACAGGAGATACAGCAGCTGGCCTACAATCATGATGTGCGAGGATTCTTCATCGCAGTCAAGGCCACCTACGGGCCAAAAACCAAGGCCCCACTCCACTGTTAGCCAAGAACGGGGAAACACTCATCAAGGACGCCGAGGCAGTCAGGGCCCGCTGGAAAGAGCACTTCGAAGAGCTCCTCAATCGAGATTCTGCCTTTGACTCGAGTATTCTTGACTCCATCCCGCAGCATGTTACCTGCCACCACCTCAGTGGGACCCCAACACTGCACGAGGTAGCAAAAGCCATAAGACAGCTAAAAAACAACAAGGCTATGGGTGCGGACAGAATCCCAGCTGAGGCATTGAAGTATGGCGGAGAGACACTGCTGGCACAAATACACGACCTCATCTCTCTCATCTGGAGGGATGCAATAATCGTGACCATCTTTAAAAAAGGGGACAAGTCTGACTGTGGTAACTATAGAGGAATCTCCCTGCTATCAGCCACTGGGAAAGTCATCGCTTGAGTCCACCTCAACCGTCTTCTCCCCGTGACCAAGGAGCTCCTCGCGGAGTCACAGTGCGGATTTCGTCCCCTACGGGGCACAACGGACAAGATTTTTGCAGCGCGACAGCTTCAGAAAAAATGCAGGGAACAGCCCTTATACATGGCCTTCTTCGACCTTACAAAGACCTTTGACACTGTCAACCGCGAGGGTCTATGGAGCGTCCTCCTCCATTTTGGATGCCCCCAAAAGTTCGACACCATCCTCCGCCTGCTCCACGACGACATGCAGGCCGTGATCCTTACCAATGGATCCATCACAGACCCAATCCACATCCGGACCAGGGTCAACCAGGGCTGCGTCATCACCCCAAACCTCTTCTCAATCTTTCTCGCTGCCATGCTCCACCTCAGTCTGCATGCTCCCTTCTGGAATGGAACTAAACTACAGAACTAGTGGGAAGCTGCTCAACCTGCGCCGTCTCCAGGCCAGATCCAAGACGACCTCAACCTCTGTCGTCGAGCTACAGTATGTGGATGACGCCTGCATCTGCGCACACACAGAGGCTGCACTCCAGGACATAGTCGACGTATCTACTGAGGCATACAAAAGCACGGGCCTTACGCTAAACATCCGTAAGACAAAGGTCCTCCACCAGCCTGTCCTCACCGCACAGCACTGCCCCCCCAGTCATCAGGATCCATGGTGCGGCCCTCGACACCGTGAACCACTTCCCATATCTCGCGAGCCTCCTATCAACAAGAGCAGGCATCGACGATGAGATCCAACACCGCCTCCAGTGTGCCAGTGCAGCCTTTGGCCGCCTGAGGAAAAGAGTGTTTGAAGACCAGACCCTCAAAACTGCCACCAAGATCATGGTCTACAGGGCTGTAGTAATACCTGCCCTTCTGTATGGCTCAGAGACATGGACCATGTACAGTAGACACCTCAAGTTGCTGGAGAAATATCACCAACGATGCCTCCGCAAGATCCTACAAATCCCCTGGGAGGACAGGCACACCAACATCAGCATCCTTATTCAGGCTTACATCCCCAGCATTGAAGCACTGACTACACTCGATAAGCTCCGCTGGGCAGGCCACGTATTCCGCACGCCAGACATGAGACTCCCAAAGCAAGTGCTCTACTTGGAGCTCCCTCACGGCAAATGAGCCAAAGGTGGGCAGCGGAAACACTACAAGGACACCCTCAAAGCCTCCCTGATAAAGTGCGACATCCCCACTGACACCTGGGAGTCCCTGGCCCAAGACCGCCCTAAGTGGAGGAAGTGCATCCGAGAGGGCGCTGAGCACCTCGAATCTCAACGCCGAGAGCATGCAGAAATCAAAAGCAGACAGTGGAAAGAGCGTGCGGCAAACCAGTCCCACCCATACCTTTCCTCAATGACTATCTGTCCCACCTGTGACAGAGTCTGTGGCTCTCGTATTGGACTGTTCAGCCACCAAAGAACTCACTTCAGGAGTGGAAGCAAGTATTCCTTGATTCCGAGGGACTGATGATGATGATATCTCTGTAATCTCCTTCAGCCTCCCAACCCCCCAAGATATCTGCGCTCCTCTAAATCTGCCCTCTTGAGCATCCCTGATTATAACTGCTCAATCATCGGTGGCCATGCCTTCAGCTGCCTGGGTCTTAAGCTCTGGAACTCCCTCCCTAAACCTCTCCACTTCTCTACTTCTCTTTCTTTCTTTAAGACGCTCCTTAAAACCTACCTCTTTGATCAAGTTTTTGGTCATCTGCCGTTTCTTATTATCTGGCTCGGTGTCAAATTTTTCTTTGCCTTATAACACTCCTGTGAAGTGCCTTGGGACGTTTTACTACGTTAAAGCCGCTATATAAATATAAGTTGTTGTTGTTGCTGTTGTCTAGTGATATAGTAGCTAAATAGACAAAAGAGTTAATGTTAATAATTGTTTACAACTGGCTGCTTTGCAGAGGTCTCCAATAGCAACAGATTTTTTTTGTTGTAACATTAACAATATTATTGTTTAGAATTGTAAAGTGGCTCCATTTTTTGTTAAGCCTGCACATCATCTTTGTTTTCTTTCTACAGCCCCAATCTAAGCTGGAGAGATGTACAACACCTGATTGCACAAACTGCAAAGATACCCAACCCTTCCCAACCAGGCTGGCACATCAATGGCGGAAATTACCACGTCCACCACAGGTACCACTACAAGACTGTTTAGTTTACATGAAAATGAAGACATATATTACTTTATTCACCTTAATTTTATCAATGAAATGCCTTCTTGCTTGGCATTTTACCATAATTATATTCAGAGGAAGGCCCAGAAATATGTCTGGATATGATAAATGCATTGAATGTTTGTCCCAATAAAATAACCCTACTCTTGGATATGTGACAATCTGAAGGAACTCTTAGAAAATAAGACTTCTAACAATTGTTCAGCAAAGGGTCATTAATCTATCTCTTCATGTGTTTTTACAGTAAATATTTGACAGGGTCCTTTAAGTACCAGTAGCTTTGCATTATTATTGGTTATGAAGATGAATCTCACAACACAAAAAACAACATGCTTCATAAAGTAGAGAAATGGTTACACTTTTAGCACTGGCAAATTTGACAAAAATGTAAGCGTGCCATCAGTGTAAGACACGCATATCTATAAGCCACATCTAATCCATTAAAGCTTGATTTGTTGAGGTTCTGTAACAAAATACTGTTGGTTGCAAATGATCATCTGCTGACAACCCCCCACCCCCTGCCAAATAACTACAAAATTACAATGAAAACAACAACATTCAAATACTTTTCATGTATTGAATTAGTTCTCACATCGTTGACATGTGATTAACATTATCTGACTTCCTAAAGAAATTTCAGCACAAGATCAAAGGTGAGCAATAACAGTTTAGTCCCTCATACCTTTACAGCAGGTAGTACTTCAATTGATTCACTGCATTGAAGCACTGACCACACTCGATCAGCTACGCTGGGCAGGCCACATTGTCCGCATGCCAGACACGAGACTCCCAAAGCAAGCGCTCCACTCGGAACTCCTTCACGGTAAACGAGCCAAAGGTAGGCAGAGGAAACGTTTCAAGGACACCCTCAAAGCCTCCCTGATAAAGTGCAACATCCCCACTGACATCTGGGAGTCCCTGGCCAAAGACCGCCCTAAGTGGAGGAAGTGCATTCGGGAGAGCGCTGAGCACCTTGAGTCTCATCGCCGAGAGCATGCAGAAATCAACAGGTGCGGCAAACCAGTCCCACCTACCTCTTCCCTCAACGACTATCTGTCCCACCTGTGACAGAGACTGTGGTTCTCGTAGTAGATTGTACAGCCATCTAAGGACTCATGTTAAGAGTGGAAGCAAGTGTTCCTCAATTCCGAGGGACTACCTATGATGATATGCTGATGACTCCAATTAAGATAGATGTTAGTATATGTGAACAAACCGGGCTCTACACCATCAGTTCAGGTAACAAAGCTGGCAATCTCCTGGTTTCTGATTTAAAGAACCGAGAAGGCCATTCATGTGTTTTCAACTTTCATTGGAGCCTTGAATGTATCCAGAAGATGTTCAGGACGAGGAGATGCAATTTACTGCCCTCAGCCTCAAACCACAATGAAAATAAAATAGCTCTTAACTGCCCGTGTGCCTCGGACAAAACCATTTAACTTCAGCATGGCAGAACAATATAATTTAATCCTTTCAATACATTTACAAAGGAATAAACAAACCTAAGTGATATCAGTAATGGGCATAAGAGGCTTTTATAGAGCAGCTAAAATCTAAGCAG
Source organism: Pristiophorus japonicus (assembly GCF_044704955.1). Classification (NCBI taxonomy): domain Eukaryota; kingdom Metazoa; phylum Chordata; class Chondrichthyes; family Pristiophoridae; genus Pristiophorus; species Pristiophorus japonicus. The sequence goes on from NC_091983.1 coordinate 150,137,879, forward strand.
ATCAACATTTAAAAAGCATATATAACAGAAGTGAAATTGAATTGAAACATTATGTTTGACTAGTTAATCGCACTTTGTTGTGTGATTTTTTTTTTCCCAGGTATCTAATACCCTTTCTTGTAGAAGAAGCTGTGAAAAGGCTTACACAGTTCATATATCAATATAATAATCATGACTAAGAGTCAGTACTGATCCCTGACATCAACCTGCTTACACAAGGGCCCAGTCCTTTAACCTTTGTGGCAGTTTTTATCGAGAGACGTTTCTGACATGAAAAGGCATTCACTATGGCATAACATAAGAACAATATAATATGTAACAATATAATATATAACAATAAGAACAATAGAATAGAAAACAAAATCTAAATACCGCAGATGCTGGAATATGAAATCAGAACAGAAAATGATGGAGGAAAAATTCAGTAGGTTAGCCAGCATGTATGGAGATGGCTGGATCCTAGTGCTTATACCATTCCTTGTCCCATGTAATGATTCACACACCTTCTACTGTGCTGATTGCTGCAAGCTTTGATTCAGTGCCGTGTAGGCCTCCCGATCCGAGGAGCTAAAATGGCGTGCGCATCCTGATGAAGTCATCAGGATGTGATTTTGCCATTTAAATTAGGCTCTCCCACCTCTGGGATGGGGTGCGGCCTTCCCGTGCCTGATTTCAAGAGATAAGATGGTGGGGGCAGAAATGCTTTGGGAACATGGTGCAAACCGACCCCCCCCTCAACATCTTGAGCCCTGCCCGTACCTTTCCCGCTGGGTGTGGGGGGTGGAATAAAATACCCCTTTAGTGTCTGTATTGATATCTGAAGGCTAGAGTGAAGAGTGTCAGACTATTCGTGACAATATCTATAGGCTGGAGTGAAGCTGGAATGAAGAGTCCTATATTGTCTATGGAAATATGCATCGGCTAAATGGTCAGTGAGATGCTGCCCATGACAATATCCCTGAGCTAAAGTTGACAGAGCCAGTCTCCAAACCAAGATAGATGTGATAGAAAGAAAGAGGGTTAATACTGAATGATGGAAAATGTACAATGAAGAAATGGAAATGTATGCCAAGTGATTTAGTGTTTCTGAATTCTATGTTAATAAGTGGATTATGATGCAAAACAGTCTGATAATAAGGAGCTTTGCTGTATTATAGCATGCAATTAAATATCAGCACAAACATTAGTAGGGCAGTTTGCTTTCAGGCCATAGAACAAAACCAACCTCCTTCAGAGAAAATTGAAAGAAACTCAAAAATCTTCAAAGTGTGGGAGTATGTTAGTCCTCATATTAATTCAAAGACTCAAGCCTTGTACTTCTTTATGATGTTCTTTGAAGGTACACTCCACCTTCATGAAAGCATGGTTGCTGTGAGCCAATCATCTTCAATGTTCAAATGAGGTGCGTGCTATATGGAATTTCCTGTAATTCAGTATAACACGAATCAACATGAATAGAATAGAAAGAGTTCAGCCTGTTGTCCTCTTGAATCATGTTCAAGCTAATCCCTGTACAGTGAATTAAATTTTGTGTTCTTTATGGTAGGACAGACCTCACAGGATTTGGGTTACCACATTATTGTCCAATGATAAAAATCAGCTAGGTTTCCACTCCTCGGGCGTGAAAATCCACAGCCCTTCTGGCACACTTGACATAATAACATAACATAAAAAATAGGAACAGGAGTAGGCCATAAGGCCCCTCAAGCCTGCTCCGCCATTCAATAAGATCACGGCTGATCTGATCATGGACTCAGTTCCACTTCCCCGCCCGCTCCCCATAACCCCTTATCCCCTTATTGTTTAAGAAACTGTCTATTTCTGTCTTAAATTTATTCAATGTCCCAGCTTCCACAGCTCTCTGAGGCAGCGAATTCCACAGATTTACAACCCTCTGAGAGAAGAAATTTCTCCTCATCTCTGTTTTAAATGGGCGGCCCTTTATTCTAAGATCATGCCCTCTAGTTCTAGTCTCCCCCATCAGTGGAAACATTCTCTCTGTATCCACCTTGTCAAGCCCCCTCATAATCTTATACATTTCGATAAGGTCACCTCTCATTCTTCTGAATTCCAATGAGTAGAGACCCAACCTACTCAACCTTTCCTCATAAGTCAACCCCCTCATCTTTGAAATCAACCTTGTGAACCTTCTCTGAACTGCCTCCAAAGCAAGTATATCCTTTTGTAAATATGGAAACCAAAACTGCACGCAGTATTCCAGGTGAGGTCTCATCAATACCTTAAGTGTGGTGCAAGGGCCAGGAGTTAGACTCAGATATGCAAGGTCCTGGCCTTCTGCACGAATTTGCATGGGACCTTGGTGGGGTCTCCATCTGTCCCTTGCACAAAAAGGGCACAGCCGTGGTGGTGGGGTCACCAGCCCAAAAGGTTACCTTGTTCCCAAACTGGAAGAGCAGCGTAGTGGGTAAGGACAGGATCTGGTTCAATTGTGATGCCTCCTGTGACTGAATAGCCCATCAACACTCACTGTCCAGGCTCACCCACAAAGAATGGATACTTGGGGGGAGTACTTGAGGGCTGCCAACATCCATTGGAACTATAGCTCACCACAAATCGGCAACCTTCAGGAGAGCTGGGGTATAAAAATTATTGAACAAGACGGAATGATGTAGAAGGAGTAAAATAGGGAATTGGTAGAAATTTTAAACAATCATTGAATCCCAGAAAGTACAGAAATTGGCCATTTAAAATTTTAGAAGTTTCCAAGCCAGCAGGAGTCCATTTGGCCTATTTTGTCTGTGCCAGTTCTTTGCTAGCACAATCCAAAACCTGCCCCATTCTCCCACTGCCCCCCTCCCCCACTGCCCCCCTTCCCCACTCCCCCTCCCCCACTCCCCCACTCCACTCCCCCATTCCCCCACTCCCCCCCACTCCCCCACTCCCCCTCCCCCACTCCCCCTCCCCCACTCCCCCTCCTCCACTCCCCCTCCCCCACTCCCCCTCCCCCACTCCCACTCCTCTACTCCCCCTCCCCCAATCCCCCTCCCCACTCCCCCACACCCCCTCCACCTCCCACTCCCCCACTCCACTCCCCCTCCCCCATTCCCCCACTCCCCTCCCCCATTCCCCCACTCCCCTCCCCCACTCCCCCACTCCCTCCACCACTCCACCACTCCACTCCCCCTCCCACTCCCCCTCCCACTCCCCCTCCCCCACTCCCCCTCCCCCACCTCCCCTCCCCCACTGTCCTACTGCCCCACTCCCACTCCCCCCTCCCCCACTCATCCTCCCCACTTCCCCCTCCCCCATTTCCCACTCCCACTCCCCCTCCATCACTCCCCCAACCCCTTCCCCACTGTTCCACTCCCCCCTCCCCCACTGTCGCCCTCCCCACTCCCCCTCCCCCACTGTCCCACTCCCCCTCCCCCACTCCCACTCCCCCACTCCCCCTCCCCCACTCCCACTTCCCCACTCCTCCACTGCCACTCCCCCACACCCATTCCCCAACTCCCTCATTCCCCGTCCCCCACTGCCCCACTCCCCCACTGCCACACTCCCCCTCCCCCCTAACCAACTCCCCCAGTCACCCTCCTCCCTCCCCAACTCCCCCACTCCACCTCCCCCCTCCCCCACAGCCTCACTCCCCACTCCCCCACTCCCCCTCCCCTACAGCCCCACTCCCCCACTGCCTCACTCCCCACTGCCCCACTGCCTCACTCTCCCTCCTCCACTCCCCATAGCCTTAATTTTCCTCTGCCTCAAATATTTATCGATATTTTTGTTTTAAAAGATGGAATGGTCTCTTCCTCAAGCACTCCTTGTTATAAAGCATTCCATGATATAACAAACCTTGGTGGGATCTCCATCTATCCAACATGTTGTCAGCCCATATGTAAAAAGACTGACTTTATTCCCCAATGTTTGTGTCTCTACCAGCCCATTTACAGGCGTGAACGGATGGTCATTAGATTAAAATTGGCCCCAGGGACTATCCTTCAATAATGGTTTGTGGCAGAGAATTCCATATTCTAACCATATTCTAATCTGTGTAAAGAAATCTTTTTTAACATCCACTTTAATTTCTTTCTCTGGTTGTCTTAAATTTATGCCCTCTCATTACCATCTCCCTGAGCAGTGGATTTATCTTCGGAGAACCTTCCATAATCCTGAAGACTTCTATCTGACAATTTTTGATGTCTCAGCTTAGATTGTGAATGTCACATGTTATTTGACCATGGATATCACAACCGAGCCCGGTCCTGTTCTCATCCAATGTCCGCATATATATGCACAATTTCCAGTAGGAATCTCCTGAATAGTAATTGGAGCGGGAACCCTTGCTAATATCTTTATCTTCACTCCAGCTCACGGACACTGATCAGATAAACTCGGGTCGACCAAGGATAGAAACTGAGACATTCATGATCTGCATAGCTTCATAACACACGAGGTGGCACGTTTTCTCACCATTGGGGACATATTTTATATATGTTTATTTTAATTTTAGGATCTAGATTTGCAACATATTTTAAGATAAATAATTGTAAATGTGATACATGGCTGCCATTTAACCTCTCCGCCTGAGATCTGGAGTTTTAGAATACTGCCTGGACTTTTCGACTGAGCTACAGCCTCATCATTCCTTCTGAACCGTCCATTATTCTGTGTTTATTGGTTAGTGGGCTACTTATCACACCGAGTTTACACAGCAGGGAACTGGGATAAATGCCAGTTTTCTTTTTGTGTTGCTTGATCCAAGACAACAAATAAATCTCCAGTCCCTCTTCACAACTTCTTTGCTAAAGCATACGGTCTCGATAGATATCTGGCATTTAGTTCACTGCAAGAGAAAATGTCATGAAAAAGCCCATTTTAGTCCAGTGGCTTAACCAGGAGTTTTTAAGAAAATTATTTTGGGGTTGATGGGTTAATTTATTATGTTTTTAACTATTCTGTTCTCTTAAGGCACCATTATACTTGAGGTACCTGTTTAAAACGAGTATCATATAACAGTGACGTGGAGCTGGTAGGTCCAAGTTATCCTTTTTGCTAATATCACTTTTGATTAATACTGGCTGCAGTTACACTGCAGTGGGCTTGACGTAAGGGTGGTGTGATGCTACATCCTGGACAAGGTCTGAAACCAATAACTGGATAACTCTGCCCAAATACTACGCTGTACACCATTTGCATCTGTGAGAAGCTGAAATCGTTTTGCACCACTACAAATTGTATAGTACGAGCAGATATTCCCCTGCGCTGTTCACAATAGATCAGAAGATGCACAGCTGCACTTTTGCAGCATAATAACGAAGTCTTATAACATGTAATACATAATATATTATTTTGCTGCTGTGCATAACTTAGTGTATCCTCTTAAGGCGACAAGGTGCAATTTCTGTGCTTTCCCAGGTCAACTTGAGCTGAATGGGTAGATCATCATCTCATTTAAAGATCAGACTGCCTTTATTTCTTAACATTTTTTTTAAAGTGTAGCACAGAAATTCACATTTGTGACTTTGCACATTTACATATTCTAGGAAAAGTCACTACCCTGTGTTTATCTAATGTCTTTTCTCAGCACCATTAGCTCCTTCGAGATGCCACTTTGAAATGATGCTTCTCAGCAACCGACTTTCTTAGTGCTGAAAACTCTGACCCTGATGATGCATACAGTTCTTTTGGGCTGAAAATGAGATCTGGCATTTAATTTCAAGGTCTCAGCCACCAATCTGTCAAAAGTCTTCATTTTCCTAGTGCCCACTAGAACTGCTGACGCTCACAGCCAACTCTGAGCGCTTTCATCTTTCACTGGCAATAAACATGTCGCACTGGCGGGGTGAAGTGCAATCTGGAATTAAATTTACTGCACATAAAATATGGTGCTACTTTTATTGGTTCAAATACATGCCACTCATAATTTATTTGCAGTTGCCAGACTTACATAAAGTGAGAGTGTTTCTGGATTCTCAGCACTAGTGGGGAGATAAACTATAACCAGTGCTAACACCGCCAATATAAACAGCCACATTGTTTTCCTTTTTGCTAGGACCTGCTTACATGCTTGAGATGTTGACTTATGATATCTGTGGACTATGAACTTTGGAAAAAAAAACAATGTTTTCGTATTTATTTTATCATTTCAATACCTATTTATGCTATATAAGTGTCTCAGGATATATTTGTTACTATACCTCAGTCTATACGTTTTCAAGAAGCACATTCTTCCTGTCAGGGGATCCGATGATTTGTATTGAAGCGTTATACATAGGTTTTAGGACGTGTCGCTAGATTGCATTCGGTCTCCTCGATTTGTGGAAAGATGTAGTTCCTGATTTTAAGTCAGACATCTTGGCATTTGCGGGGCAGCAGTGGCTCAAAAATAGCATCAGATCACTTACTGTCCCACTTACGCTGGCATGCTTGGTAGGGTCCTCCTGATAGTTGGTCAGATTTGCTGCCTGTTTGTAGGTGCAGGCTTCCTAAATAAACAAATTGGGGTCCTATGACCTACATAGGACCAGGATCACAATTTTGTGGCACCTGCTTGTGCTTGGTGGTAATTAAAAAAAAAAAGCTCCAAATGTTTTTTGATTTCATTTTTGTGAGGTCAGGAGGAGCAGGATTTCTGCGATTAGTCCCCTCTCTCTCCGCCTCCCCCTCACTTCGGACCTACCTGCCTGATGGCCAGCTCATGCCCTGCCAGCTAGAATTCATCCACTGGCATACCGGTACATTTGCAGCTTGCCAGAGTAATGCTAATGAGGTCTGAGCCTCAAAATGGCCCAAGCCTCTCCACTGGCGCAGCAGGTGGGCTGCCAACATGCTGCAGCGGTTGGTCGCCAAAGGTCAAAATCAACCTCCTGCCGTATGAAAAACATGCAGCCCTAATGTGGCCAACAATGCTTATTCTTTTACTTCCAAGTTTATAATGTGTTTGCATAATAACTACAGGAATAAGGATTTTGGCACATGACAAAGGTGAATGCTAACATAATCACTGGTGTGGGAAGAACCTCATGATGTATGTGCACTTTGGCATCCATTTTTCCCATTAGATTACATTTTATTTAAAATTTATACTGATGCAGACTGATGTTATACTGATACATCCTGATTAAAATGTGCTTGATGTGTTTAATCATTTTAACTGTATTCAATGTTAGGCCTGGCAGCAACAGAATAAAACATCAACATAAGCAACACTGACAAGACAGTAAAGAATCTGAAAATGGTACTTTAAGCGACTGCCGGTAGTTTTACAACACAGTTTAACCAATTGCATCTTTGAAGCTCCCTTGATTCTAATTTTTAATCATTATACTCAGTGTTACATGGTGACATCTCACTGTAATAAAAAATATCAACAGCAAGAATGACCCCTTTAAACTCATTATGCACTGCGACTATAATAAGATTGAGCAGAAGTTTATTTTCTGCTAAGCCTGCTTTCATCTTCAAGGCCTATACTCTGTGTAACATGCAGCGCTTGCTGGGTGCTCTTCCACAAGGGGCCACTCTGTCATCACATGCTACACCAGGGGAAGAGAAGAGGAACGGCATGAATTTACATAAATTTATTGCAAGGGAGATAGAGTATAAAAGCAGAGAAGTCCTGCTACAACTGTACAGGGTATTGGTGAGGCCACACTGCGTACAGTTTTGGTCTCCGTATTTAAGGAAGGATATACTTGCATTGGAGGCTGTTCAGAGAAGGTTCACTAGATTGATTCCAGAGATGAGGGGGGTTGACTTATGAAAATAGGTTGAGTAGGTTGGGCCTATACTCATTGGAGTTCAGAAGAATGAGAGGTGATCTTAGTGAAATATATAAGATAAAGAGGGGGTTCGACAAGGTAGATGCAGAGAGGATATTTCCATTCATAGGGGAAACTAAAACTCAGCGGCATAATCTCGGAATAAGGGGCCGCCCATTTAAAACTGAGATAAGGAGGAATTTCTTCTCTCAGAAGGTTGTAAATTCTTTGCCCCAGAGAGCTGTGGAGGCTGAGTCATTGACTATATTTAAGGCGGAGATAGACAGATTTTTGAGCAATAAGGGAATAAAGGGTTATGGGGAGCTGGCAGGGAAGTGGAGCTGAGTCCATAATCAGCTCAGCCATGATCTTATTAAATGGCGGAGCAGGTTCGAGGGGCCAGGTGGCCTACTCCTGCTTCTATTTCTTATGTTCTTATGTTAACATGATTAATGTTTTATTCAAAATAAATCCAAAGACAATGTGTACTTTGACTGACATTTTATACTTGGAACAATTTTTTGGAACAATACTATGGGCCCAAGTTTCCACATGATTTGCGCCTGATTTTTAGGAGCAACTGGTGGAGAATGGACTATCTTAGAAATCGCAATTCTCCACATTTTTTTTTCTGCAGTTCTAGTCAGGTAGAACAGTTCTACTTTGGAACGGAATTTTTTCTTCAAAAGGGGGCGTGTCCGGCCACTGACGCCTGATTTCAAAGTTTCCACAGTGAAAACATACTCCAAACTAAGTTAGAATGGAGCAAGTGAAGATTTTTGTAGAACTGAAAAAACCTGTTCTACACATTAAAAAATCAGGCGCAGGTTACAAATTAGGCGTCCAGAACGAGGTGCGGGGGGGAAGGGAAGTCATTAAATTCTATAATAAATCCTTATTTATACTTCTACAAATATTATACAAATAAATCCAACCTGAATAAACATTTATAAGCAAAGAAAAGATTAAATAAACCATCTTCCTACCTGTGTGAAAGTGCTTCAGGCACAGAGAATGCTGCAGTCAGCCTGAGGCGCCCGTTCTTCCCGTTGGGTGGGGGGGGGGGGGGGGGGAGGAGGAAGAGGCGCCCGTTCTTCCCGCCGGGGGGGGGGGGGGGAGGCGCCCATTCTTCCCGCGGGGGGGGGGGGAGGAGACAGTGAGAAGGCTGCAAGTTTTGATGTGCTGATGGCAATGTGCTTTTATTTAAAAAATGTTCAAAAATTAAACAGCTACAAAGAACTACAAAAATGGCCGAGTGCCAATGTTTTTTTCACACTGAGCATGCACGAACGCTCCAACGCGCACGCGCAGCGTTGCCGGCAGGAAAAAAACTAATTTAAATAGTACCCGCTCCCTCCCACTTACAAAATTGGCACGAGTGTAGGCTCCGCCCCCCTGGGCGCCGCGCCAGGCAGACAAGGAGCTGCAGAATGCTCCAGAATCGCGCTTTTTTTTTTAGGCGCCGTTTTAGGCGCGAAAAACGGGCGCCCAGCTCGGAGGGGCGCCCGTTTTTTATCATGTGGAAACTTGGGCCCTATGTATCTTTTTATGAAGACACTGAATCTTTTATTTCCAATTTGGTTCCATCGCTGGCTAATTTAGCCCCAGTCCCACTGCAGCCATACTTTCTAAATCCAAGGGGCTCCCTAATCCCTGATGCTATTCTTGGTGGCCATCGGTAGTTAAATAAGAGTGCCCGGTAGAGACATTAGGGATCATTTTCACCCTCACCGCTTGGCTGGTAAACTGGCAGAGCCGATTACCCACCCGCTATGGAGATTAAATTGGGTGGGTGATCTGCTCTACCATTTTACGCCTAAGTTGTGAAGGTGAAAATTACTCCCCTTACGTCTAATCGGCATCTTCCTGTGGTAGCATAAGTGATGTGTGGGTTGGTCCAAGGGAGTTTAACCTATATCGCACTATTCCATGAGGATACTTAGCTGCTGCCCACTGCATTTATTAGTCTGGTCTTTTTAGTTACAGCCTTCTCTACAATATTTGGCATTGTCACTTCTCGGCATTGGTCTTGTATTGTGCATGAGGTGGAAAGTACCAAATAAATGTACTCATTGAGGTAAATTATTAATTAACAATTTTAATAATTTTCATTCATATAGCACCTTCTCGCATTGAAGCATCTCAAGTTCTTCACATGATGAATTAATTTTGAAGGGCAGTGACTGTTGTTATGTATACAAGCAATTGCAATATTAATAACTTGGGTATAACCTGCTTCATATACTGCTAAATAATCTGTTTATTTTTAATTTATATATTATTGATATATCTTAAAGTAATTTTCCCCCTTCTTGGCCACGATTTTTCCATACGCGGCGGGATCGATGCAGCCGGGGTAGGTGGCATGTTGAAAGCCCACTCCCGACTCAAACGCGCGCGCTCTCACGAATCTTCCCATTATTGGGCTTGTTAAGCCCGCCCTGCGGGCTTCCCGGCTCGTTAAGAGCAAACTGGTCTGATGATGTCAATTGATGATGCGTCATGAGCCGGTTTCCTTAAAGGGACCATGCCCACAATGGTTTTAACAGTTGTTCTGTCAGTGTCCTGCAGCATTGAGGAGCTGCAAACACTGACAAGCACTGCACAGAGGTGCATGGCTGCACCTAGGCTCTCCCATGACTCCCCCCAGATGCTTATGGAGGGAGTCACAGCACACAGGGAGGTCCCCTTCCCTTCCCATGGGTGGAAGTGACCTCCCCAGGACACAACGCAGCCTGGTTGCACATTGCACAGAAGGGCACAAGCAGGGATGTCGTCAGGAGGAGCTGGTTGCAGTGACGCAAACCTTTCGATGATCTCAGTAGATCACGAAATGTTACAGCAAAGGCACACTCAACCTCATCCTGCTGTGCCACTCATCACATCCCCATCACTCTGCATTCCCTACCCTACTCCTGTAGATCCTTACTCACACCAACTTACCTTGCACCTCCACCCATCCCTCTCTCCCTATCAACATTATCAGTTCCACATTTCAATAGCCATCCCTTCACACTCACCCTCATCCTTGTCCAATCATACCAACTAACAACACACAAGGATAGGCACTTGGGTCCTTTAGCCAATGTTCATGTATAGTTAATGTTGATGTATTGTCAAACATTGAAATCTTTATTTTCAGATCTTTGCATTCTTGGTCAGATTTGTGAGCACCTTTGGAAGTGAGTTGTAGTGAATGGTGAGACATAAGGGTACCCCCACAATGGAGGTGAGTGTGAAAGGAATGGGTTGGACATTGCAGGGATGCTTTATGGAGCTGATGTGGGGTGGTGAAACTGGCGCATCATGTGGTAGTCAGGGTGTACAGCGTGAAGTGAAGTAAATGTGGCCATGGTGAGACCATCCCTGCCTCCCAAGCAGCAATGTGGTCAGGTGCTGATGTCCTGTGTACTGTGCAGCATCAGGTGATTGTGTAGAAGGTTGTTGTTGTTGGTGGTGTTGCTGGTGTGTTTAGTGATGTTGGTATTGGGGCTGATTGTGGTGGGATTCTAAGGACCAAGGTGATATTTTTTCAAGAGCACCGATGCTGCTGGAATGGATGACAGATGAGGTTGAGATGACAGAAGCAATCTGTCAATGGTGAGAGAGGTTGCTCCAAGGAGGTGATGGTGAATAGAGAGTTCACTGCAAACACTTCCAAAGTGCATACAGCTCAAAAATCTCTTCCAAATCGTGAAGGCTTCAGCTTCTGACATTATAAAGTGAACAGCTGTGAAATGGTAGCTTTTATACCACTTCTGCAGCTGTCAACTAGCCAAAGCAATGGAGAGTCACTGAGAAACTGACTCCACTTACCTGACGTGAAACCTGAGGGACGGCAAAGCCGTCAAAAGTTTGGTACAATTGTGTGCCTGCTTTTAAGCCTCTTACCCAGCATTTAAGTATCTTTTAATGATGCTAATTACCTGTCCTGCTGCTTGCTGTCGGGTCGGCAATCCAAACGCCTGAGAAACTGACACGGAGACAGGTTCAGAGCAGGATCCTGCCCCACTGTCAATCTCAGCCATTTTGACAGTGAGCCCGCCTCCAAACCCACCCTCACAGGACTGGGAAGTTTCCGGCCCTTGTGTCCCACCTGTTCACACACAATTCTTCGGATAAGAGGGTGGGTGACTTGCTTGTAACTGCCTACTATTTCCCTTCCTGTCAGCTGTGGCTCAGTGGATAGCACATTCGCTTCAGATTCATGAAGATTGTGGGTTCATATCTCACTCCAGGGACTTGAGCACAAAAATCTAGGCTGACACATCAGTGCAGTGCTGAGGGACTGTCAGAGATGCCATCTTTCGGATGAGACGTCTGATCTCTCAGCTGGAGGTAAAAGATCCCATGGCACTATTTCAAAGAAGAGCAGGGGAGTTAACGTTGGTGTCTTGGCCAATATTTATCCCTCGATTAACATAACAAAAACAGTTTATCTGGTCATTATCACAATGCTGTTTGTGGGAGCTTGCTGTGAACAAATTGGCTTCCGAGTTTCCCACATTACAACAATGACTACACTCCAAAAGTACTTCATTGGCTGTAAAGTGCTTTGAGACGTCCGGTGGTCATAAAAGAGACTATATAAATGTAAGTTTTTCTTTCTTTCTTTCTTTCCCTCCCTATGAAAAGTCTGATACTCATCCCACAAAATTCCTACCCCCTAATGTATGCTGTGCCCCATTTATCAGACAAAAGGATGGGTGGGTAACCTGACCCCAGGGCATTGTCATTGCCACTATCGAACTGGTTGTTGGTTCACTCCCTTCCTCCTCATGCAGAAAAGCTTTGTCTGTGCTTTGACAGTGTATCTGGGACCAGGATTCACCATCTGTGAGACTACAAATGCCAGCCTGTATTTTATCAATCTGTGGTACAGTGGGTGGCACCTCCACCCACTGCACTACCTGGCTGCCTCCACTCTCCCTATTTTAGTGCTTTTACCATTCATTATCTGAGAAGATAAAAATGCAAAGTTTTCAGCCAACATGATGATTTAGGGTAGTTCATGTGACATAAGTTGCTTGACTGTTGCAAATGCCTACATTTGATTTAAACACAAAAAGTATCATGAGATATCTTGTCAAGTGCATTGTTGGAGAGAGGTACAGAAAATGTTCAGGATTTAGTTGTGGGCACAACATTTTTCTCACCAATGTTCTCCCCTCCTCAAGGTTTTGACTCCTTGCTGGACAATAGTTTCATGGGCACCTCTGGTACCTTGCCTCGAGGGCCATTATTATTCATGTGTGCGTCTTGACAGTGAGTGCCAATGGACTTGGTCATGAGGGAAATCTCAGTCAAGCCCGATTTTATTTTTCGGGCGATATCCACACACATGTACTTCGAGCTAATTCATGCAAGATCAGGGATCAAACCTTCTTGGTTTGTGTGGCTCAGCTATGTATTCTGAGCCATGAATGGAACTGTTGTGCTTTCATCATCATAGGCGGTCCCTCGAATGAGGATGACTTGCTTCCACATGAGTTCATAGATGTTTCAATGAAGGACCCGATGTTCCAGTCCTGAAATCCAATTGAAGGGGTGGAAGATGCCTGTGCATGGATTTTTTAAATGTGTGGTGACTGTTGCACATCAGCCACCACACGGGCTTGACAGAGCTAGGCCTTTATTCAGTGGCAAGGGTTAACCAGGATGACTGGAGACCTGCTCTGCTGAACAGACCTAGTGCGCACACATATTGCAGTGTGAGCTGGCCCGTGCTGCCCCTGGGCCCTCGGCTCTTCTGGGCCCCGTATCCTCATTCGCTGCACCTCCGCCACGATTTCTTGCCGCTCCTCTGCTACAAAAACACTCGCCGCACCTCCGCCATGATCTCCCACCGCACCTTGAATGCAATGCTTTAGCTACCTATTTGAGACCAGTAGCTACTTCGAGTGAGGTGGAGCTGATTGTTAATTGCCAGCTTCACATTGTTCTCTGGTCGAGTAAGCACAGATTGAGCCCACACGTGAGCATTCAAATACTGGGTAATTTTTTTTTAATGTAACAGAACAGTTCGCTCTCGGCGTACATTAAAAAGTTGATTTTAAAATTCCAACAAACTGCCATGGGATTTGTCAAAGTACTCTGCATTGGTTGCAGTTGTACTGCAATTCATGGCAAGCGACAGCAATGGTGGTCTCACATCACTTGCCAAAATGCAATGCACTGTCAGTTTGTTAACTTCACTCTGCAGTTGCACCATGGTTTTTGTGTTACTGCACCTTGAGATTGTAGAAACTGTAATATAACCATTTCAGGATGTAGAGGGGAGGGTTAACCCTCGACCTGCTGAATGTGCATTGCAGTTTGACATTTTGCACTAGGCAGTGAATGCCCCATAAGCAGGTTACCATCATGAATATTGCAGGGGTGAGCGTAAATGCATTAAATTAATTTAGCAATTTGTCAGTATATTTAAAATGCTGTTTATGTTGTACCTTCCTTGGGTGCAGGGAGATGTGACCTTCAGGATCTATTGCAGCAGTGTTTGTTTCCTTCTTGGTCATTCGAAAGGGCCAATAACAAGCCTAAAGGACATGATTTGAAATCAAACTATTTTCAAGATATCAGTAGTTTGGGATTTGAGGATCAACCATCTTATTCTATCAGCTTTGTTCAGAGCTTACATTGAGCTATATTAGTGAATTCTTGTGCTCATCCAAAAGGGGGATGTAAGTCCTGAAAATTGAAACACTTTTTCACTTTTTTTGCTCTTAAGTCAGGTGTGGAGTGGCCAGACATAAAGTAAAGCTCGATTTATTCTGTTTAACTATGTGCCTTAACCTCCAATCTCAAAAGAGCACTTGGTACTGCAACGCTATGATATTTTCCATTTCCTGCAGCAACTTTCCTCACGGTCTCTCTGAATGAGATTGCCAATTTAATGCTGTCACAGGATACTTACCAGAATATTGACTTGCAAAATCGTGTTGCAGTCAAGTACTTCAAATAATGCCACCCACCTGGGATCATTTCAAGTGAGAAAGCCACAATGAAGTCAGCCAGCAAGCAGAAAGAAGATAAGATGTTACCACCCACGTGGTGATCAGATCCAGTGTAATAACCTGAATTTCTCTGCAATGCAGCTTAATAGAGTGGCCAGAAGATACACTTGTGAGTAAAAAATTGAACTTCAACATTTTGAAATGGCGTGAGGTGTCCCTTTAACCTCTCCTCCATCGTGTCCAACTTCTGTACTTTTTTGTTCAGTGTAATTTTGGGGGAAAAAAACTCAGACTGGAAAGACTTGGAGCTTGATTTTAAGTTGGGGCAGTCTTTTTCTGTTACTGTGGCACAAGTTAGAAGTCCAAAGGAAAGTGAATGGAAAATGGTTCCTTATATTCAACAGTCTGCTAAGAGTTGAAAGGTTCAAAGAACCATTGAAGGCCTTGTGTTATCCCATGGGAAGGATGGGGACTGGTTAGGCAGTGAAAATATGATTACCACTTAAAATAGCTTCCAGTGATGATATTTGTTTGGGTTTCAAAGGTGGTTCTATACAGTTGGATTTTTCCTGAAGAGGTTTGAAGCTGAGACCTTCTGTTAAAAGAGTGTATTGCTTTTACTATCAGGGATTCTTGATTTGAAGACCACCCTTTTATTACGTGTTGGTTACACTAGTATTGGTTATACCAGTATTGGTTATACAAGTATTGGTTATACCAGTATTGGTTATACAAGTATTCGTTATACTAGTGTTGTTTATACTAGTATTGGCTATTCTAGTATTGGTTATACAAGATGCTTTATGCTTGAGAGAGAGAAAGAGAGAGAGAGAGGGAGAGAGCGAGAGAGTGGAATTGTTGTAGATCCAAACCCAAGTTTTTTTTCTCTTTTTTTCGTTTGAAACCTTCCTAAGTAAAGATGCCATTGATATGAAATTGGCAGCAAGGTACACCTCAGAGGTAATCCGGTTGTGCTGACAAAATACTTCCTGTGTATCAGATGGGATGATATAATCAGCTGCTATAGGGGTCTTAAACTGGCCACTGTTATAGAAGGTAAATGATGTGGAATGGTACTTAACTGCAGAATAAATCACAAAATAACGCTAAAAAGTACATAACCTGCTCATCCTTCAGTTTTGTGGGTTATTTAGTCTTCAGTGTTGACAGTTGGTTCATTTTTCAGTAAATCACATGCTATTTATCTGAATTATACTACGCATTAATGTGCTTTGAGAGTAGAGTTATCAAGCAATATCAGGTTTGACGAGGGTGAAGCATATGGTACCATGTGACTGCCCTTGTCACGAGGTGTAATTCAACTCCCTCACCCAAATTAATCCACTACTATACAGAGATCTGTTAGCTAGCACAGCCCCTTCAGTTGTTTGAAACATTTATTGTCACAATGACAACTATTGTAACTATGATGACACTTTCATACCATTGAAATAATATGAAAAAAAATTAACACTTTGTGGCCGAAATTGCCCGACGCCCCAAACGGGGGCGGTAACCTTCCTGGCCGGGTCTTTTATCGCCCTGCCCGGAAGTCCCTCCTCCGATGCAGAATTGGGCACGTGCGGCCCGCAAAGCAAGCAGAGCGCTGTCTCTGGCGCTCCGTTTACTTGGAGGGGCACACCTGGGGGGCGAGCACAGCGCTGAGTCCAGGAGGCCAGCGGATGCACTACAATGACCCTGCCCTTCATTTAAAGGAGAGGGCCGCTGTGCACTCTGCAAGCCCTTTAGGCGCCAGCCAGTGGGTTACTAGGGACACGATTGACCGGGCCAGCGGCCCGGCACCCAAAACAGCATGCTGGGCTTCATGATGGCAGCCCGGTCGATGTGAGGGCCGCTATTGTTGGGCTGACGCAAGAGCCAGCTGACAAAATAAAATGGCGGCCCAGGGCACGAAAGGCCTCCCCTTTACGGGCACCCCACGAAGCTGACATCTGCTCGCGCCACTCTCGCGGCCCTTGGGGCAATTTCCCCCGCGGGGTGCAAAGGGGTCAGCGTAATCGTGGGGCACGGCACTACTGGGACAATGCCCCCCCCAAACCTCCAGGGCAATTTCCTGGGAGGTGCTATCAACCCCCGGTCAATTAATCCCCCCGGAGGCGTTAACAGGGCTTTCAAAAGGGCTTTTAAAAGGGACAGTTTTGGCCCCATTGTACTTTAAGAGTTTTAAGGTGAACAGTACTTAGCTCTCAAAAAAATCCTGATATAAAGAGAAAACATTATCTCGGGTTGCAGATGCCAAAGATTAATTTGAGTTTAAATTCCACAATCCAAAGTGTATCTTTGGGAAGTGTTCGTGGGGGTGGGGTGTGATTTCATCGGTTTGCTAATTGTGAAAAAAGGTATGTCTGTTCTTTACATGTTTATGATTTTGTTGCAAAGAGCAAACAGTGAAAATCTTCCCCCACCCGATGAGAAATACTAAATGAATACACACATTTTTTAAAATTTTTATTTTAAAGTCAAATATAACTAATAGTTACTAGCAGGTATTTTTCTCAGGAGTACCATGTTTTGTTTCCTGTCGCATCCTATCTGGCCAAACATGTATCGTTTCGCAAGATGAACTACGACTTTTCTGAACTGTAGTCTGTGTGCTATAATTTTCAGCTAACCTGTTCTCTGCAGAGCCCAAACAGAAATAAAAATATATTGTGTGCACTTCATCGCTGAGACTCCTGACCTCTGCTGCCAGTCCAACTGCTGCTATGATGGATGCTCCGTGTCTCTCTGCCTTTAATTGCTCATAAATTGTTGGACCCATGAAACACAAAGTCATCCTTGTCCTCATTTTAGCAGAGGTTGGAGGTCAGTCTAAGAGTAATAAGATTAAAGAGTGGGTAACAGAGGATTTTGGAATTCGCTTTGGCAGCCAACATTCATCAGGGTGCAGATTAATAGCAAAGGCTTCTGGGATTGCCTGCTTCCCATAAAACTTGCAGAATTGGCTGTAAAATCAGACTGATGGTTGATCTAGGTTTCCTGGATGTTATTCTTTGAAGTTACTGTATATCATCCCTATGCTTGTATAGACACAATTCATAGGACATTAAAAAAACTGAACATTAAGGATGGATCATCACCTTCCAATCATGCCGTGCAGTGTAACATAGGTTTCAGAAATTTTTCACTCTTCGAATAAAATAGTGCAATATTGGTAAAAGTAACAATTATAAAAATAGTTGTGAAAATAAGAATTGATTACTAATGAGGCACTTGGTCCAAGACATTCCAGGTTGTATTAGAAAAGTTATCCCACACAAGAAAAGAACGATCACATGCTTTCATCGGTGTGCTAAGGAGATACTGTCACCGTGACAACATTATAATGGCTCACTTATACTTGTGATAAATATACTTTAGGGATTAAACCATAAAACCATGGAAGTTTACAGCACAGAAAGAGGCCATTCGCATTGTGCGAGTTCTTTTTTAGAGCAATCCCACTGCCGCATGAACCCATGGTTTGCTCCTCTTTTGAGGGAGCTCTTTTTCTTCCTCTTCCTGCTCCTGCTCCCCAGTTCCTAGTGATTCCACCTCAGTACTCCCCTCTTACTCCATATAACCCCTATTATCCCTGGTGAGGTTATTACATTTCCTTTGGTATTGCATCTATCTCCTTTGGTCAGTGATGCTGCTCACGATCGCCTCAGTCATCTTTTGCCATGCTATGTGGGCCACAGGCGTCAGTGCCTTCCTTCCATGGCAGGGAAACAGGGAATCCCTCCTTTGCTTGACTATAAGATAGTAAATGGTCTGGAAAAGGTAAATCAGTAATATTAATTCATACTAATTTGCAACAGTAGGATAATGGAGCACAGGTTCAAAATAGTCAAAGGCAGATTTGTGACTGGTGTCAGGAAGCTCTCTTCTTATAAAAACTGATCCGTATACAGAATGGACATCCAAGTAGAATAATGGAGGTGAGAATCCTAGAATAATTTAAGAAAAAAATTGATGCTGCAATAGGTGGACTGCACAGTGTTTGTGGAGGTATGAACTAATTGATGGATGGATGGCCTTTCTTATCTATAATTATCTTATAATCTTGTGAATTGGATGGTTACCTTAACCATATACAAATTATATTGGAATAAATTGGGACAGCACAAGCTGAACAATAGAACTCCTGGCATTTATTTGTCTTTGATGAAAGCATCTTCAGCATTATATCCATAGAAATATGAGACAAATATTCAACCCTACATGCTAATAGTTCAAGACATCTCATGTTATATCTGCTGCAAATGAGAGAAGTCAAAGAAGAAAAAAATTATATTCAGCCCATCTAAACTCATCCTCCTACTACCCCACCTCATTGTTATTTATACAATAAACATCTAAAACCCTTGCACTTATATTGTGAAAGTCGGGTTGCATAGAAAGGGCAAAGAGGGGACTGGAAATAAGCTGTAGAAGTCAAATGCAACAGTGAGAAATTCTTTGTGAAATTGCCAGTCTAATGAGTAAAGCATGAAGATCATACCATAAAAGCTTCAATCACGTCTTGAATGCAGTTGGAAATTATTATTTGAATAATATCAGTATAATTTCATCAGCAGCTCAGCAAGAACCTTAAGTGAAGAAGAAAACAAATCAATGGAGATGCAATTTTCACTGTTGGAAATAAATTAGAGGTGCAGGGAAAGGGGGTTTAATTTAAACAATGGATTTTAAAATTCAGCAAAGGAGGACCAAGAAATTGATAAAGAAAGGGAAAATAGAATATGAGAGTAAACTAGCGCGAGACATAAAAACAAACTGTAAAAGCTTCTATAGGTTTGTAAAAAGGAAAAGGTAATGAAAGTAAATGTGGGTCCCTTACAGGCTGAGACAGGAGAAATTATAATGGGGAAAAAGGAAATGGCAGAGAAATTAAACAAATACTTTGTGTCTGTCTTCGTGGAACAAGAAGCAAAAAACTTGCCAGAAATAGTGGAGACCTAAGGGTTTAATGACAATGAGGAACTGAAAGAAATTAGTATTAGTAAAAAAATGGTACTGGAGAAATTAATGGAACTGAAAGCCAATAAATCCGCTGGACCTGATGGCCGACATCCTCGGCTATAGAAATAGTGGATGCATTGGTTGTCATCTTCTAAAATTCCATAAATTCCAGAACAGTTCCCGCAGATTGGAAGGTAGCAAATGTAACCCCACTATTTCAGAAAGGAGGGAGAGAGAAAATGGGGAACTACAGACCAGTTAGCCTGACAACAGTAGTAGGAAAAATGCGAGAATCTATTATTAAGGACGTGGTAACACGGTACTTAGAAAATAATGGCCTAGAAATCCCAGTTGAGGTCTTCCCGCAGGCAAACGACTGAAAAAAGGAAAAAAAATGCGCACTTACCTGTTCTTGCTGCGCCCGCTCGAGATCCCGGTCCTGAGGCCTTCACTCCCTGCACATCGCAGCACGGAAAATGGAATATAATGTGGAGAAATGTAAAGTTATCCACTTTGGTAGGAAAAATAGAAAAGCAGAGTATTTTTTTAAATGGTGAGAGTTTGGGAAATGTTGGTGTTCAGAGGGACCTGGGTGTTCTTGTACACGAATCACTGAAAGTTAACAGGCAGGTACAGCAAGCAATTAAGAAAGCGAATAGTATGTTGGCCTTTATTACAAGAGGATTTAAGTATAAAAGTAAAGACATCTTACTGCATTATATAGGGCCCTGGTGAGACCACACCTGGAGTATTGTGTACAGTTTTGGTTTCCTTACCTAAGGAAGGATATACTTGCCATAGAGGGGGCATAATGAAGGTTCACCAGACTGATTCCTAGGATTGGGGGTGGGGGGGGGGGGTTGTCCTCTGAGAAGTGATTGAGTAGACTAGGCCGATATTCTCTAGCAGTTAGAGGAATGAGAGGTGATCTGGAAACATGCAACATTCTTACAGGGCTTGACAGGGTAAATGAAGGGAGGATGTTTCCTCTGGCTGGGGAGTCGAGAACCAGGGGTCGGCTATTTACGACTGAGATGAGGAGAAATGTCTTCACTCAGAGTGTGGTGAATCTTTGGAATTCTCTACCCCAGAGGGCTGTGGAAGCTCAATCGTTGAGTGTATTCAAGACAGAGATCGATAGATTTTTGGATATTAAGTGAATCAAGGGATATGGGGATAGTGCAGGCAAGTGGAATTGAGGTAGAAGATCAGCCATGATTTCATTGAATGGCGGAGCAGGCTCGAGGGGCTGAATGGCCGACTCCTGCTCCTATTACTTAGATTCTTATGTTCTAATGCCCAGATTAACTCACAGATTTCTGCAATGACTTCTTTGCCCGATCTAGACCATCTCACACATTGCTCTTTAGCAAGAGCCAACCAATTAAATTATTAGCCTTTAAATCCCCCCCTTGATATCTCCTCTTGATTCTTCTCCTCCTCTGTAATGGAACCTATCACATCTTATGCTTTTCCTTAAAGAAGAAAATTGCTTCAGCTACTCAAATTTCCTCTGTTATAAAGTAACATAAATATGCCAGAAGAGATACCTGGGATGATAATGCAATCCCAGGACCGTTGGAACCGTCATTGTTTCAGTAATCTGCATGTCTGCACAAGTGTAAGCTGACCTCACGATAAAATGCAAGGGAAAATCGTTTCAACATTTGTTTGGGGGGCACCCAGCATATAGCTCATGCAGTGCTGTTAGCGAGCACGAGAATTCAGGGGATCGATACAAGTCAAAATTTGCTGACTCCCCATCAAATGCTGACACTTTTTTCTGGCAGGGGAGAAAGAGTAAGATGTGGATGGCAAAGATGGAAACTTGGGAAGGCCTAGGGAAAGATGAAGTCACTTAGGCAGAAAATTATTCTCTTTTTCCAATTGGGCGTCTTCTTCAGAATCCATCATGATCTGATACTCAATGACTGGAGGTCTGTTCAGGCACATTATGGGATGCCCAAAATTTAAAGATTTTTAATGGCCCTAATGAGTTTTGAGAGATTTTTATGTATGGGCTTCTAGTATCCATCTCATCGGTCAGCAATATTGTCTGCACTGATGATAGGCGATGCCCATCGTTGCATTATCAATGCCACTGTTTACTCTCATTCAGTCCAAATTCTACCTATGTTGGATGGCTGTTTTTGCAGTGGATAATCTGACTGACAACTAATTTGGTTGGATCTCTCTGGATAATATATTTACTGATTATATTGCCAGATTTTGATATAGCGGGAAAATGTTTTCCACCCAAGTAAGCATTGTGGGGGCATGATTCAGCCAGTAGAAATGTAATCCAAATACAGATTTCCTCCCAAGATAATTTAATGGTCAAAAACAAGCGGTGGTTTTTACCAACAATTGAAAAATTCCTCTCTCCCATGTGGTGGTGACAACAGTATTTTTATATCTACCTTATCTGTAGATTTGACTCCACTCCAGGTGACGCAAGGGAAAAAAAAGGTTCCCACTCATGAAAGTATCAAGTGGCCATAGAAAGTGTGCATGTGTGGACTGCAAGTGTGGAAAAGATCAAGCTTGACTCCAATACCACCCTACTCTGATGTTTTCCATAAACACACAGGCGTCAATTGATGCTCATGAGCAACACTCAAGTGTTTATCTCCAGACTCAGGAAAGAAGGAAAAACTTGAGGGGAAGTCTTCTCCGGGATGGGATAGTGAGATCAGAACAAAGGTTGGAAATAATTGTGACACTCTAACTCCAATCCTTGAAGTGTGTTGGACAATCAGTCAGTTTAAAGCAGATCTTAGATTTCGAGCTGTGATATTAGAGTTCATGGACGGGCTTATTTACACTGTGTTTCTGGCTGATTGGCACTCCATTATCACATGATCTGATTGCTGATTGGTCCCCTTGGAGGATAAGTCACACCCAGACGTTTGTCTGGAATGTGTAATTGGAACCGCCCAGCCCAAATTCTGAGTGACTTTGCAAAAGTGTAATTCGATCAGTGTAAGTGGATCAGTTCCTATGGACTGGAGGGTAGCGAATGTAACACTACTTTTTAAAAAAGGAGGTAATTATAGACTGGTTCGCCTGACATCAGTAGAGGGGAAAATGTTGGAATCAATTATTAAAGATGAAATAGCAGCGTATTTGGAAAGCAGTGACAGGATCGGTCCAAATCAGCATGGATTTATGAAAGGGAAATCATGCTTGACAAATCTGCTAGAATTTTTTGAGGATGTTTTGAGAATATAAAGGGCCTGCAGGAGGGGTCAAAACTAAAAATCATGATTTAAAAACTAGTATTAAAACACTCTTACCTAAATGCACACAGCATTCGAAATAAAGTAAATGAGTTGACGGCACAAATCATTACAAATGGATATGATTTGGTGGCCATTACAGAAACGTGGTTGCAGGGTAGCCAAGACTGGGAATTAAACATACAGGGGTATCTGACAATTTGGAAGGATAGACAAGAAGGGAAAGGAGGTGGGGTAGCTCTGTTAATAAAGGATGATATCAGGGCAGTTGTGAGAGATGATATTAACTCGAATGAACAAAATGTTGAATCATTGTGGGTGGAGATTAGAGATAGTAAGGGGAAAAAGTTACTGGTGGGCGTAGTTTATAGGTCCCCAAATAATAATTTCACGGTGGGGCAGACAATAATCAAGGGAATAATAGAGGCATGAGAAAAAGGAATGGCAGTAATCATGGGGGATTTTAACCTACGTATCAATTGGTCAAATCAAATCGCACGTTGTAGCCTTGAGGAGGAATTCATAGAATGCATACGGGATTGTTTCTTAGAACAGTATGTTACAAAACCTACAAGGGAGCAAGCTATCTTAGATCTGGTCCTGTGTAATGAGACAGGAATAATAAACGATCTCCTAGTAAAAGATCCTCTCGGAATGAGTGATCACAGTATGGTTGAATTTGTAATACAGATTGAGGGTGAGGAAGTAGTGTCTCAAACGAGCGTACTATGCTTAAATAAAGGGGACTACAGTGGGATGAGGGCAGAGTTAGCTTAAGTAGACTGGGAACACAGACTAAACGGTGGCACAATTGAGGAACAATGGAGGACTTTTAAGGAGCTCTTTCATAATGCTCAACAAAAATATATTCCAGTGAAAAAGAAGGGCGGTAAGAGAAGGGATAACCAGCTGTGGACAACCAAGGAAATAAAGGAGAGTATCAAATTAAAAACCAATGCGTATAAGGTGGCCAAAGTTAGTGGGAAACTAGAAGATTGGGAAAATTTTAAACGACAGTAAAGAATGACTCAGAAAGCAATAAAGAAAGGAAAGATAGATTACGAAAGTAAACGTGCGCAAAACATAAAAACAGATAGTAAAAGCTTTTACCGATATATAAAACGGAAGAGAATGACTAAAGTAAATGTTGGTCCCTTAGAAGATGAGAA
Organism: Pristiophorus japonicus; assembly: GCF_044704955.1. Lineage (NCBI taxonomy): Eukaryota > Metazoa > Chordata > Chondrichthyes > Pristiophoridae > Pristiophorus > Pristiophorus japonicus. The sequence continues at coordinate 150,161,923 of NC_091983.1, forward strand.
GGGGGATTTAATAATGGGAAATGTGGAAGGGCTGAGACCTTAAACAATTATTTTGCTTCGGTCTTCACAGTGGAAGACACAAAAACCATGCCAAAAATTGATGGTCACGGGAATGTGGGAAGGGAGGACCTTGAGACAATGACTATCACTAGGGAGGTAGCGCTGGACAGGCTAATGGGACTCAAGGTAGTCAAGTCCCCTGGTCCTGATGAAATGCATCCCAGGGTATTAAAAGAGATGGCGGAAGTTATAGCAGATGCATTCGTTATAATCTACCAAAATTCTCTGGACTCTGGGGAGGTACCAGCGGATTGGAAAGCAGCTAATGTAACGCCTCTGTTTAAAAAAGGGGGCAGATAAAAGGCAGGTAACTATAGGCCGGTTAGTTTAACATCTGTAGTGGGGAAAATGCTTGAAGCTATCATTAAGGAAGAAATAGCGGGACATCTAGATAAGAATAGTGCAATCAAGCAGACGCAACATGGATTCATGAAGGGGAAATCGTGTTTGACTAATTTACTAGAATTCTTTGAGGATATAACGAGCATGGTGGATAGAGGTGTACCGATGGATGTGGTGTATTTAGATTTCCAAAAGGCATTCGATAAGGTGCCACACAAAAGGTTACTGCAGAAGATAAAGGTACATGGAGTCAGAGGAAATGTATTAGCATGGATCAAGAATTGGCTGGCTAACAGAAAGAGAGAGTCGGGATAAATGGGTCCTTTTCGGGTTGGAAATCGGTGGTTAGTGGTGTGCCACAGGGATTGGTGCTGGGACCACAACTGTTTACAATATACATAGATGACCTGGAAGAGGGGACAGAGTGTAGTGTAACACAATTTTCAGATGACACAAAGATTAGTGGGAAAGCGGGTTGTGTAGAGGACACAGAGAGGCTGCAAAGAGATTTAGATAGGTTAAGCGAATGAGCTAAGGTTTGGCAGATGGAATACAATGTCGGAAAATGTGAGGTCATCCACCTTGGAAATAAAAACAGTAAAAGGGAATAGTATTTGAATGGGGAGAAATTACAACATGCTGCGGTGCAGAGGGACCTGGGGGTCCTTGTGCATGAATCCCAAAAAGTTAGTTTGCGGTGCAGCAGGTAATCAGGAAGGCGAATGGAATGTTGGCCTTCATTGCGAGAGGGATGGAGTACAAAAGCAGGGAGGTCCTGCTCAACTGTATAGGGTATTAGTGAGGCCGCATCTGGAGTACTGCGTGCAGTTTTGGTCACCTTACTTAAGGAAGGATATACTGGCCTTGGAGGGGGTACAGAGACGATTCACTAGGCTGATTCCGGAATGTCAAATTTTCCATTAATATGATAAGAATTACATTTTTAAATTTACATTTTTAAAGTTTATGATATTTTAGCTTTTATCTTAGAACATAGAACATAGAAAATAGGTGCAGGAGTAGGCCATTTGGCCCTTTGAGCCTGCACCGCCATTCAATGAGTTCATGGCTGAACATGCAGCTTCAGTACCCCATTCCTGCTTTATCGCCATACCCCTTTATCCCCCTGGTAGTAAGGACTACATCTAACTCCTTTTTGAATATATTTAGTGAAATAGCCTCAACAACTTTCTGTGGTAGAGGATTCCACAGGTTCACCACTCTCTGGGTGAAGACATTTCTCCTCATCTCGGTCCTAAGTGGCTTACTCCTTATTCTTAGACTGTGACCCCTGGTTCTGGACTTCCCCAACATTAGGAACATTTTTCCTGCATCTAACCTTTCTAAACCTGTCAGAATTTTAAACGTTTCTATGAGATCCCCTCTCATTCTTCTGAACTCTAGTGAATACAAGCCCAGTTGATCCAGTCTTTCTTGATATGTCAGTCCCGGGAATCAGTCTGGTGAACCTTCGCTGCTCTCCCTCAATAGCAAGAATGTCCCTCCTCAAATCAGGAGACCAAAATTGCACACAATACCCCAGGTGCAGCCCCATCAAGGCCCTGCACATCTGCAGCAACACCTTCCTGCCCCCGCACTCAAATCCCCTCGCTATGAAGGCCAATACGCCACTTGCCCTCCTAACCACCTGCTGTACCTGCACGCCAACCTTCAACGACTGATGCACCATGACACCCAGGTCCCGCTGCACCTCCCCTTCTCCTAATCTGTCACCACTCAGACAATAGTCTGTCTCTCCATTTTTACCACCAAAGTGGACAACCTCACATTTATCCATACCATACTTCATCTGCCATGCATTTGCCCACTCACCCAACCTATCCAAGTCACTCTGCAGCCTCCCAGCATCCTCCTTGCAGCTCACACCGCTACCCAACCCAGTGTCATCCGCAAATTTGGAGATACTACACTCAATCCCCTCGTCCAAATCATCAATGTACAATGCAAACAGCTGGGGCCCCAGCACAGAATCGTATATGTATGTCCCAATCTTTATTTTTCTCTCTGTTAAATATATGAAAAGTGAATTATAATCTGTGCATTTTACTTCATATTTTGCTGTCTGTGATAATCCTTCAATATGAGTGCTGCTTAGCCTGCTTGATGACATCACTGTTGCTGGATGCTGGAGATTTGCTGAATTTGGCGCCAGTTTCAAATTACGGTCAGGAGAGCTTGAAATTCATGGCACAGAACTTGTAAGGCCCTTGTGGGCAGCTTTCTCTGGGGTCAGCAACTCGCAGCGTAGCTTCAGCACTGACCGCAAATTCCAGGCCATTCAATCTTGGTTGTACTTACTGATATTTGGAATGATTTCATCAGCTGAAATTTCCACTGGGGTTCTTCGATCACACCCTAGCACTTTGGCGAAAGAGCGGTGGAAAACCCTGGAGAAACGGCATAAACATCCATTTACGCCTTTTTTGTCTGGTTCCAAATTTTATCCATCGAATCATAGCCAGAGAATCACCTGCAATGGCTTCTCTTCCCACTCCCGCATCGTTACCTCTGGTGTCCCTCAAGGATCTATCCTTGGCCCCCTCTTTTTTCTCATCTACATGCTGTCCCTCAATGACCTCACACAAAAATGCAATGTCAGGTTCCACATGTACACTGAAGACACCCAGTTCCACCTCTCCACCACTTCTCTTGAACCCTCCACTGTCTCTAATTTGTCACACTGCTTGTCCGACATCCAGTACTGGATTAGCAGAAATTTCCTCCAACTAAATATTGGGAAAACGGAAACTGTTGTCCTTGTTCCCTGCCACAAACTCTCATCCCAAGCCACCGACTCCATCCCTCTTCCGGGAAATAGTCTGAGAGTTAACCAGACTATTTGCAGCCTTCGTGTCATATTTGACCCCGAGATCAGTTTCTGACCACATATCTGCGCCATCACCAAGACCGCCTACTTCCTCCTCTGGAACATCGCACAACTCCACCCTACCTTGGCTCATCTGCTGTTGAAAACCTCATCCATGCCTTTGTTACCCCTCGACTTGATTATTCCAATGCACTTCTGACCAGCCCACCACCTTCCACTCTCCATTAATTTGAGTTCATCCAAAACTCTTCTGCCCAAATCCTAACTTGCACCAAGTCCGTTTTGCGCATTACCCCTGTGATCACTGACCTACATTTGCTCCAGGTCCAGGAACGCCTCAATTTAAAAATGTTCACATTTATTTTCAAATCCCTCTATGCCCTCGCCCATCTCTATCTCTGTAACCTCCTACAGCCCTAAAACCCTCCAAGATCTCTGCGCTCCTCTAATTCTGGCCTCTTGCGCATCCCCGATTTTAATCGCTCTACCATTGGCGGCCGTGCCTTCAGCTGCCTAGGCCCTAAGCTCTGGAATTCCCTCCCTCACCCTCTCCACCCCTCTACCTCTCTCTCCTCCTTTAAGACAGTCATTGAAACTCTCCTCTTTGACCAAGCTTTTGTTCATCGGTCCTAATATTTCCTTATGTGGCTCTGTGTCAAATTTATTTGATGACGCTCCTGTGAAACGCCTTGGGATGTTTTACTATTTTAATGGCACTATATAAATGCAAATCGTTGCTGTTGTTGTAGGGCTTCTCTTGAACCACTGAAGTCTTATGATGAGGGTACTCCCTTGATTGCAGTATCTCTGATTAATGATTTAATTGCACTGATTATTTGTTTTCCAGCTGAATTTTAAAGACCTCTCTAAATATAACTTTACCTCCAAGAAATGTTTTTCAACAACTCCATTGCAATAAATAGACATGCATTCACTTTAGAAATACAGCTGCTTTTAGCTGTCACTTTTTAAATCAGTTGAATAAAATTGCTTTGTAATAATCTATGATTAACACTGATTTATATTAATGCCAGCATTAAAGCTGCCAACATCAGATCTGTGCCAACCCCAGTCTCCGTAAGGCCAGTACTAGTCAGGATCTGTACTGGTCTAAATGTTTGTTAATGGGGGGAATTTTCCGGGGAGTCAACGGGCATGACCGGTGGCAGGTCGGGTGGGAAAGTGTTTTTTTCTAACAGAGGGTTGGGATCCTGCTGTCAACCTGCCACCACGTGCCTTTATCAAAAGTTGAGCCTGTCAGCGCTGAGCATGGGAGGCAATTAAAATCATTAGTGGCATGTTTGCAGTCCCTTAACAATGCTTTTTTCCCCACCTTATTGAATTTAACAGGTCGTCCACCAGTTTCCCGCTTTGCCTACCCCTCATCTGTGAAGCTGAGGTGGGAAGTCACTAGCCATTATTTCAGCTGATGAGTTGACAGTTTCAAATGTCAAGTCAAAGGTCCCAGCTGATTGAAAAATGCTCCCTTAGCCACTAACTTCTCTAAACTGCATTTCCACCACAGATTCAGAATGCTGCAAGTCTTTACACAAGTCTCCATCCAGTTTGATCTCATTACCTCTCCCACCATTGACAAATCGCTTCTGCCATCTCTGCTTCACCTGCCATCTATTCCATCAGCATCGGTGCACTTTATACTCTCTCACATTGGTCCTCAGAATCCCACCACAATCAGCCCCAACACCAGCAGCACTAGGCACATCAACAACACAAACCTTCTCTGCAATCAACTGATGCTGCACAGGACACAGGGCATCAGCACCAAACCACATTGCTGCCCGGGAGGCCAGGGATGGCCTCATCATAGCCAGATTAACTTCACTTGATGCTGTACATCATGACTGCCACATGATGCGCCAGGTTGGCACCACCCCACACCAGCACCATTAAGCATCCCTACAATGCCCAAGCTATTCCATTCAGACTCATGATCATTGTAGGGTCTAACGTTATGTCTCACCATTCACTGCAACTCACCAAGCCACTTCCAAAGATGCACACAAATCTGTCCAAGAATGCAAAGTGTTGAAAATAAAGGTTTCAATGTTTGACAACCCATTAACAGAAACTTTACATGAATATAACATTCGAGCCTACCCTTGTGTGTTGTTAGTTGTTATGATTGGACTAGGATGACAGAGAGTGTGAGGGGTGGCTAATGAGATGGGGATGTGATAATGTAGATAGACAGAGAAGAATCGGTGGAGGTGCAAGGTAACTTGGCGCGAGTAAAGATGTGCAGGTGTAAGGTAGTGATGGGGATGTGCTGAGAGACACCGCAGGATGAGGTTGAATGTGACTTTGTACTAATGCTTCGTGATCTACTGAGATCATTGAAACGTTTGTGGCACTGCACCCAGGTCCATCTGACCACATCCCTGCTTGTGTCCTCCTCTGCATTGTGCAACCAGGCTGTGTTGATCTCCTAGAGAGGTCGTCTCCACCCATTGGAAGGGAAGAGAACTGTTCTGCATGCATTGGAGAGCCTGGATGTAGCGCTGAACCTTTGTGCAGTGCTTGTCAGTGTTTGCAGCACCTCAATGCTGTAGAACACTGACAACACAACTGTCAAATTAAAATTGGCCATGGTGCCTTTAAGGAATGTAAGGACATAAGAACATAAGATAAGAAATTGTCTATCTCTGTCTTAAATGTATTCAATGACCCAGCTTCTACAGTGCTCTGAGGCAGCGAATTTCACAGATTTACAACCCTCTGAGAAAGAAATTCCTCCTCATCTCAGTTTTAAATGGGCAGCCCCTTATTCTAAGATTATGCCCCTTAGTTCTAGTCTCCCCCATCAGTGGAAACATCCTCTCTGCATCCATCTTGTCAAGCCCCCTCATAATCTGATACGTTTCGATAAGATCACCTCTCATTCTTCTGAATTTCAATGAGTAGAGGCCCAACCTACTCAACCTTTCCTCATAAGTCAACCCCCTCGTCTCTGGAATCAACCTAATGAACCTTCTCTGAACTGCCTCCAATGAAATATATCCTTTCTTAAATATGGAAACCAAAATTGCTTACAGTATTCCAGGTGTGGCCTCACCAATACCCTGTACAACTGTAGCAAAACTTCCCTGCTTTTATACTCCATCCCCTTTGCAATAAAGGCTGAGATTCCATTGGCCTTCCTGATCACTTGCTGTACTTGCATACTAAGCTTTTGTGTTTCATGCATCAGGACTCCCAGGTCCCACTGTACTGTAGCACTTTGCAATTTTTTTCTATTTAAATAATAACACTCTTTGATTTTTTTCTGTCAAAGTGCATAACATCACATTTTCCAACATTATACTCCCTCTGCCAATTTTTTTCCCACTCACTTAGCCTGTCTATGTCCTTTTGCAGATTTTTGTATTCTCCTCACACATTGCTTTCCCCCTCCATCTTTGCATCATCAGCAAACTTGGCTACATTACACTCGGTCCCTTCTTCCAAGTCATTAATATAGATTGTAAATAGCTGGAGTCCCAGCACTGATCCCTGCAGCACCCCACTAGTTACTGATTTCCAACCCGAGAATTAACTATTCATCCTGACTCTCTATTTTCTGTTAGTAAGCCAATCCTCTATCCATGCCAATATATTACCCCCAACCCTGTGAACTTTTATCTTGTGCAGTAACCTTTTACGTGGCACCTTGTCAAATGCCTTCTGGAAGTCCAAATACACCACATCAATTGGTTCCCCTTTATCCACCTTGTTTGTTCCATCCTCAAAGAATTCCAGTAACTTTGTCAAACATGACTTCCGTTTCATAAATCCATGCTGAGTCTGCCTGACCGAATTATGCTTTTCCAAATGTCTTGCTACTGCTTTTTTAATAATGGACTCCAACATTTTCCCAACCACAGATGTTAGGCTAACTGGTATATAGCTTCCTGCTTTTTGTCTGCCTCCTTTTTTAAATAGGGGCATTACATTTGCAGTTTTCCAATCTGCTGGGGCCTCCCCAGAATCCAGAGAATTTTGGTAAATTACAACCAATGCATCCACTATCCCTGCTGTTACTTCTCTTAAGACCCTAGGATGGAAGCCATCAGGTCCAGGGGATTTATGCATCTTTAGTTCCATTATCTTACTGAGTACCACCTCCTTAGTGATTGTGATTGTGTTAAGTTCCTTCCCCCACTGGATTGCTCTTCGAAAGAGCCGGCGCAGACTCGATGGACCGAATGGCCTCCTTCTGTGCTGTACTATTCATAATTTGGCGCAGCATGGGCCAATAGCGAGGCTGTGAGGTCGTGGGGCACACATTGCGTACTATGAATTCCATGTAGAGAGAGGTCCTGTGGGAAGGAGGAAGGAAGGAGGACAGTAGGAGTATGTTTGAGTTTGTGTGTATGTATTGGTACATGCGGCGGAGCCTGATCTCCAGTCATCTTGGATCCTCTTGCCACTGGACCAAGTCCTTGCTCCGTCAAGCCGGTGTGCTGGCAGGTGTGCAACGGCCACCCACATTAAAAGAATTCACGCGCACGCATCTTCCATCGTTTAAAATGAGTTCATCGGTCACCTGAATACTCATTTTTAGTGTGGAAGCAAGTCATCCTCGACCCCAAGGGACTGCCTATGATGATGATGATGAAGTTCCTCCCCCTCCCCCCCGCCCCCCCATAGCCCCTTGACTCTCCACTGTTGGGATATTTTTAGTGTCCTCTAACGTAAAGACAGATACAAAATATTTATTCAGAATTTCTGCCATCTCCATGTTCCCCATTACTAATTCCCTGGTCTCGTCCTCTAAGGGACCAACATTTACTTTAGCCACTCTTTTGTTTTTTATATACCTATAGAAACTCTTGCTATCTGTTTTTATATTTTGTGCTAGTTTACTGTCACAGTCTATCTTCCCTTTCTTAATCATTTTTTTAGTCATTCTTTGCTGGTTTTTAAAAGCTTCCCAGTCTTCTGTCCTCCCACTAATTTTGGCAACTTTGTATGCCCTGGTTTTTAATTTGATACCATCCTTTATTTCTTTAGCCATGGATGGGTATCTTTTCTTTTACACCTTTTCCTCCTCACTAGAATATATTTTTCTTGAGAGTTATGAAATATCTCCTTAAATGTGCACCAATGTTCATCAACCTTCCTACACGTTAATCTATTTTCCCAGTCCACTTTAGCCAACTCTGCCCTCATACCTTTGTAGTCTCCTTTATTTAAGCTTAGTACACTGGTTTGAGATCCACCTTTCTTAACCTCCATCTGAATTTGAAATTCAACCGTGCTATGGTCACTCATTCCGAGGGGATCCTTTACTAGGAGATTGTTTATTAATCCTGTCTCATTACACAGGACCAGATCTAAGATAGCCTGCCCCCTGGTTGGTTCCATAGAAACATAGAAACATAGAAAATAGGTGCAGGAGTAGGCCATTCGGCCCTTCTAGCCTGCACCGCCATTCAATGAGTTCATGGCTGAACATTCAACTTCAGTACCCCATTCCTGCTTTCTCGCCATACCCCTTGATCCCCCTAGCAGTAAGGACCTCATCTAACTCCTTTTTGAATATATTTAGTGAATTGGCCTCAACAACTTTCTGTGGTAGAGAATTCCACAGGTTCACCACTCTCTGGGTGAAGAAGTTCCTCCGCATCTCGGTCCTAAATGGCTTACCCCTTATCCTTAGACTGTGACCCCTGGTTCTGGACTTCCCCAACATTGGGAACATTCTTCCTGCATCTAACCTGTCTAACCCCGTCAGAATTTTATATGTTTCTATGAGGTCCCCTCTCATTCTTCTGAACTCCAGTGAATACAAGCCCAGTTGATCCAGTCTTTCTTGATAGGTCAGTCCCGCCATCCCGGGAATCAGTCTGGTGAACCTTCGCTGCACTCCCTCAATAGCAAGAATGTCCTTCCTCAGGTTAGGAGACCAAAACTGTACACAATCCGTTACGTACTGCTCAAGGAACCCGTCCCTTATGCACTCTATGAACTCTTCCTCAAGGCTACCCTGACCAATTTGGTTTGTCCAATCAATATGGAGATTAAAATCACCCATGATTATTGCTGTTCCCTTTTTACAAGCCCCCACTATTTCCTGGTTTATACTCCGACCAACAGAGTTGCTACTGTTAGGGGGCCTATAGACTATGCCCACCAGTGACTTTTTCCCTTTATTGTTCCTTATCTCCACCCAAACTGTTTCAACATCCTGATCATTTGAGCCAATATCGTTTCTTACTATTGCAGTGATTCCATCCTTTATCAACAGAGCTACCCCACTTCCTTTTCCTTTCTGTCTGTCCTTCTGAATTGTCAAATACCCCTGAATGTTTAATTCCCAGTCCTGGTTGCCTTGCAACCATGTCTCTGTAATGGCTATCAGAACATACTCATTTGTATCTATTTGTGCCGTCAACTCATTTATTTTGTTACAAATGCGAGGTGCATTTAGACAAAGAGCCTTTATATTTGTTTTTTTTTACCCCTTTTTCCTGCTTGTTTCCTCTCTCCTTCAAACTCACTTTGTTTGTTTTTGCTTTCTAATTCTAGCTTTACTCCCCTCCCCACTGAATCTATTTTCAGCTTCCCATCCCCCCTGACAAGCTAGTTTAAACCCTCCCCAACAGCACTAGCAACCGCGACCCCCCGCCCCCGCCCCCGCCCTCGCGCGGATATTGGTCCCGGCTCTGTTGAGGTGCAACCCGTCCGGATTGTACAGGTCCCACCTCCCCCAGAAGCAGTCCAAATGCCTCAGGAAACTAAAGCCCTCCCTCCTGCACCATCTCTCCAGCCATGCATTCATCTGCTTTATCCTCCTGTTTCCCTACTCACTAGCTCGTGGCACCAGGAGTAATCCAGAGATTTCTACCTTTGAGGTCCTGCTTTTTAATCTTTCTCCTAGCTCCCTAAACTCTGCCTGCAGGACACCATCCCTCTTTCTACCTGTCATGTTTGTAACTACAATGTAACACCACTGTATTACTGTATACACTCAACTTAGATGCACACTTTGACCACAGGGGGTTAACTTGTGGGAGACACTCCTTACCTGATCACACAGGTTTCTAAAGGGAGGTCCCACGCGGGTCATCACTTCTGGAGTCCTGTAATAAAGAGTTAAGGTCACAGAGTGGCCTTGTCCCTGGAATGTGCCTCATGTGGTTTAATGCTGTAGGGTAAGGACTTTACATTGGCGACGAGAAACGGGAATTCACGACCCACGAGAATGGCCATCGGTAGCACAGAGGAACGGTACTGTGTTGGGGAAGACTGGGACGACTTTGTCGAGAGGCTTCAGCAAAACGTCATTACTAAAGACTGGCTGGGGGATGCAGCAGCCGACAAGCGAAGGGCTCATCTCCTGACCAGCTGTGGGCCAAAGACTTATGCGCTCATGAAGGACTTACTGGCACCCGAAAAGCCGTCGGACAAAACCTTTGAAGAGCTCAGCAAATTAATCGGGGAGCACCTCAAACCGGCGAGCAGCATACACATGGCTCGACACTGATTCTACATCCACCGACGTTGTGAAGGACAGAGCATACCGGACTTTGTAGCGGACCTCCGGCGTTTGGCCAGCCTCTGTAAGTTCACAGACACCTGCAGGGGGGAGATGCTAAGGGACTTCTTCATCGAGGGTATCGGTCATGCGGGAATTTTTCACAAGTTAATTGAGACCAAGGACTTGACCTTGGAAGCGGCAGCGTTGTTAGCTCAAACTTTCATGGCGGGGGAGGAAGAGACGAAAATGATTTACACGCGCAATTCTGCCTGTAACACGGCAATGGATCAGGGAGTCAACATCATCAATGCTACTCAGTGCCCCGCAGGCAGGCAGGGGCAGTCCGACATTTACCAGGCAGCAATAGATCCCAGAGCAGGATCTCAACAGAGACAATGGCAGGCTGAATGGACGTTAACGCCATCACAGTGGACAATGGGGCCATTGACTTAAAAGCAGTCAAAGGGACAGTCAACGTGGAATTCCTGGCCATAGTCCCTTTGTCCCCAACAATGGAAACTTTAACTCATGCTGGAGGTGTGGGGGAAAACACTCAGCCAGATCTTGCAGATTCCAACATTTTGTCTGCAGAATCTGCAATCTCAGCGGCCATTTAGCTCGAATGTGTAGAAAACCTGCAACCAGACTGATATATGAGACAGAGGGACCACAAGAGGGTTCTGTGAGGCAGGATGACATTTGGGGCAAATCGATGGATGCCGAGGTTCAGCGGGTCCATGCGGCGAATATTCACAGTTCATACACCAAAACGCCACCAATGATGATGAGGGTTTTGTTGAATGGTATCCCGGTACGCATGGAGCTGGACACTGGGGCCAACCAGTCACTCATGGGCGTTCAGCAATTCGAGAAGCTATGGCCACTCAAAGCCAGTAGACCCAAATTAGAACATATTGAGACACAATTACGGACTTACACCAAGGAAATCAATCTGGTGCTAGGCAGTGCAATGATGGCTGTCACACACAATGGGTCAGTGAACCGGCTGCCACTCTGGATTGTCCCGGGCAATGGTCCCGCACTGTTGGGGAGGAGCTGGTTAGCCAAGATGAACTGGAAATGGGGGGATGTTCACGCAATGTCCTCGGTGGAGCGAAGTTCGTGCTCACAAGTCCTACAACAATTCGAGTCATTATTTCAACCGGGCATCAGGACTTTAAAAGGCACTAAAGTTGTGATATACATCACCCCGGATGCTCGGCCAGTGCACCACAAAGCCAGAGCGGTGCCGTATGTGATATGGTAAAAAATCGAGAGCGAATTGGACCGGCTGTTGCGAGAGGGCATCATCTCGCCTGTTGAATTCAGCGACTGGGAGAGCCCCATTGTTCCTGTTCTAAAAGCGGATGGCTCTGTCAGGATCTGTGGTGACTACAAGGCCACCATCAATCGGGTGTCCCTACAAGACCAATACCCGCTCCCAAGAGCGGAGGACCTCTTCGCCACGCTGGCAGGCGGCAAGCTGTTCACCAAGTTGGACCTCACTTCAGCCTATATGACCCAGGAACTGGCCGATGAATCCAAACTACAGACCACCATCACCACGCACAAGGGACTGTTTGCGTATAACAGGTGCCCGTTTGGCATTCGATTAGTGGCCGCGATTTTTCAACGTAACGTGGAAAGCCTACTTAAGTCCATTCCGGGAACGATCGTATTCCAGGACGACATCCTCATCACGGGTCGAGATACCGAGGAACACCTCCACAACCTGGAGGAGGTGCTACGCTGACTGGACCGGGTAGGCCTGCGACTCAAGAAGTCTAAATGTGTGTTTTTTAGCTCCTGAGGTTGAGTTTCTGGGCAGGAGGGTTGCTGCAGATGAGATTCGGCCCACCAAATCCAAAACAGAGGCGATTCGATGAGCACCCAGGCCCTGCAACACATCGGAGCTGCGTTCATTCCTGGGACTGTTGAACTATTTCAGGAACTTTCTGCCGAACTTGAGCACGTTGTTGGAGCCGCTACACGTGCTCCTGCGTAAAGGTTGCGATTGGTTTTGGGGGGACTGTCAGGAACGGGCTTTTGATCGGGCGCGAAACCTACTTTGTTCAAACAAGTTGTTGATCAAGTACGACTCCTGTAAATAGAAACATAGAAACATAGAAAATAGGTGCAGGAGTAGGCCATTCGGCCCTTCTAGCCTGCACCGCCATTCAATGAGTTCATGGCTGAACATGCAACTTCAGTACCCCATTCCTGCTTTCTCTCCATACTCCTTGATTCCCCTAGTAGTAAGGACTTCATCTAACTCCTTTTTGAATATATTTAGTGAATTGGCCTCAACAACTTTCTGTGGTAGAGAATTCCACAGGTTCACCACTGTCTGGGTGAAGAAATTCATCCTCATCTCGGTCCTAAATGGCTTACCCCTTATCCTTAGACTGTGTCCCCTGGTTCTGGACTTCCCCAACATTGGGAACATTCTTCCTGCATCTAACCTGTCTAACCCCGTCAGAATTTTAAACGTTTCTATGAGGTCCCCTCTCATTCTTCTGAACTCCAGTGAATACAAGCCCAGTTGATCCAGTCTTTCTTGATAGGTCAGTCCCGCCATCCCGGGAATCAGTCTGGTGAACCTTCGCTGCACTCCCTCAATAGCAAGAATGTCCTTCCTTAAGTTAGGAGACCAAAACTGTACACAATACTCCAGGTGTGGCCTCACCAAGGCCCTGTACAACTGTAGCAACACCTCCCTGCCCCTGTACTCAAATCCCCTAGCTATGAAGGCCAACATGCCATTTGCTTTCTTAACCGCCTGCTGTACCTGCATGCCAACCTTCAATGACTGATGTACCATGACACCCAGGTCTCGTTGCACCTCCCCTTTTCCTAATCTGTTTAGTCCTGACTTGTGATGCATCGTCCTATGGGGTTGGGTGTGTGTTGCAGCAGGGTAATGCTGAGGGTCAGCTACAACCTGTGGCTCACGCCTCCATGTCGCGCTCTCAAGCAGAACGGGGATATGGCATGGTCGAGAAGGAAGCGCTTGCATGTGTCTATGGTGTAAAAAAAATGCATCAGTACCTCCTCGGTAGGAAGTTTGAATTAGAGACAGACCACAAGCCACTCACATCCCTGTTGTCGGACAGCAAGGCTTTCAATGCCAACGCATCAGCTCGCATACAGCGGTGGGCCCTCACACTGGCTGCTTATGACTACTCCATCTGGCACCGGCCCAGCACTGAGAACTGAGAACTGTGCTGACGCACTCAGCAGGCTCCCACTGGCCACCACTGAGGGGGCAGCTGAGCAAAGCGCTGAGCTGGTCGTGGCCGTTGATGCCTTTGACAGTGCAGGCTCCCCCATCATGGCCCGCCAGATCAAAGTCTGGACAAACAGAGATCCCCTCCTATCCTTGATTAAGAAATGTGTCCTGACTGGGGTTTGGGCGCCTGCACACAGAGCATGCCCTGAGGAGGTCAGACCATTCCACAGGCGGATGGATGAGCTCTAAAACCAAGCCGACTGCCTACTATGGGGCAGCCGGGTAGTCATGCCCCAGAAGGGCAGGGAGGCATTCATCAGGGAACTCCACAGCGAGCACCCAGGCATTGTGATGATGAAGGCCATTGCCCGGTTACATGTTTGGTGGCCTGGAATTGATTCAGATGTGGAACACTGTGTTCGCAGGTGCACGACCTGTGCCAAGCTGGGTAATGCCCCCAGGGAGGCCCCGCTCAGCCCGTGACCCTGGCCCACCAAGCCATGGTCACGCATTCACGTTGACTACACGGGCCCGTTCATGGGGAAGATGTTCCTCATTGTAGTAGATGCGTACTCGAAATGGATCGAGTGCATCATCCTGAATTCGTGCATCATCCTGAATTCATGCACATCATCCACCACCATGGAAAGCTTACGTGCGATCTTTGCAACCCATGGCTTGCCGGACATCCTGGTTAGTGACAATGGCCCGTGTTTCACGAGCTATGATTTCCGGGAGTTTATGTCGGGCAATGGCATCAACCACGTTAGGACTGCACCGTTCAAGCCAGCCTCCAATGGCCAGGCGGAAAGGGCAGTCCAAATCATTAAGCAAGGTATGTTCAGGATTCAAGGACCCTCCCTACAATGCCGCCTATTGCGCCTCCTGCTGGCCTATAGATCCCGCCCGCACGCGCTCACGGGGGTCCCGCCCTCAGAGCTACTCATGAAACGGACACTCAAAACTCGGTTGTCCCTCATGCACCCAGTCCTGACTGACATAGTTGAGGGCAAGCGCAAGTCGCAAAATGAGTACCATGACCGTAATTCAAAGGGGAGATGTATAGAAATAAATGATCCTGTATTCGTCCTCAATCATGCCGTGGGACCCAAATGGCTTGAGGATACTGTAATTGGCAAAGAGGGGAATAGGATCATCGTGGTCAAACTCAACAATGGCCAGATATGCCGTAAGCATCTGGACCAAGTAAAAAAAAAAGTTTCAGCATGGACACGGAGGAACCTGAAGAAGACCATGAGATGGAGCTCACACTACCGCCAGCGAATGCACAGTCCCTGAGGTCAGCCCGGACAGGCCGGAATCACCACAGGTGACAGACACTCACATCAGCGTTCAACAACCGGAGTCCCAACTGTGGCGCTCCATGAGGGAGCGTAGACCACCTGAAAGACTGAACCTATGATCCCAGTAAGACTTTGGGGGGCGGGAGGAAGGTGATGTCATGTTTGTTACTACAATGTAACTCCACTGTATTACTGTATACACTCAACTTAGATGCACACCTTGACCACAGGGGGTGAACTTGTGGGAGACACTCCTTACCTGATCACACAGGTATATCAAGGGAGGTCCATGCAGGGTCATCACTTCTGGAGTCCTGTAATAAAGAGTTAAGGTCACAGAGTGGCCTTGTCCCTGGAATGTGCCTCGTGTGGTTTCATGCTGCAGAGTAAGGACTTTACCCTACCTATGTCATTGTTCCTGTTATGGACCATGACCTCTGGCTGTTCTCCCTCTCCCCCCAGAAAGCCCTGCAGCCACTTGGTAATTTCCTTGACCCTGGCACCAGGGAGGCAATATACCATCCTGGAGTCACGTCTGCGGCCGCAGAAACACCTGTCTGTTCCCCTAATTATTGAATCCCCTACCAGTTTAGCTCTTCCACTTTTCATCCTCCCCCCTGTGCAGCGGAGCCACCCGTGGTGGCCATGGACTTGGCTCTGGCTACATGCCCCAGAGCCACCATCGCCCTCACAGGTACTCAGAAGAGAGTACTGGTTGGAGAGCGAGATGGACTCGAGGTCTACTGCACTATCTGCCTAGTCCTCCTCTTCTGTCCAGCAGTCACCCACTCCCTCTCTGCTTGCACACTCTGTGGGGTGACTACCTCTAGAAACATGCCATCCACGTAGCTTCCAGTCTCGCGGATGTACTGCAATGACTCCAGCCGCCGCTCAAGCTCCAAAACATGGAGCTCAAGCTGGTGCAGCTGGAGACACCTCCTGCACACATGGTCGCCCCAGCTGCGCGAAGCATCCAGGACTTCTCACATGCCACAAGATGGGCAATCCATGGGACTGAGCTGCCCTGCCATCCCTCTAGTTAGCCTCTTATCAAGTAGAAATAAACTCTAAACCTTAGCAAAACACACCCAGCCACTGCTCAACAAACAGCTGATTTAATTAATTAGTTTACCTTAGATAATAAAGATCACTTATCTATTTAACTTAACCTCCTAACTTACATCAATGCCCAAGGTTTTTTAAAGAAAAGAATAATACTCACCAATCCACCAGCCAATCACTTACCTGCTTGGCTGTGACGTCACACTTCGATTTCGATTCTTTTTACTTTTTGTCCCTTACTGTTATCAATG
Organism: Pristiophorus japonicus; assembly: GCF_044704955.1. NCBI lineage: Eukaryota > Metazoa > Chordata > Chondrichthyes > Pristiophoridae > Pristiophorus > Pristiophorus japonicus. The sequence goes on from NC_091983.1 coordinate 150,178,499, forward strand.
CTGCAGCTCGCTCTTCCTGAACTGTTGCTTCTCCGACTGTCGCTGCCCTTTGTACTCCTGCTCTGGTCAGGTCTCGCGATGCTGGCCAGTCCTCCTGATCTGAAACCTGCCAATGATGCATCATCAAATGACATCACTGTACCTGCTTACTCTAATTCGCCGGAAAATTTACTGTGCAGCCTTAACATGCCCAATCAAGGCAAATTCATCTTACACAGCAGGCTGGAGCCAGCAGTGGTGCCGGGACCCATCACCGATGTTGCCTGCCATGGACCCATCGAGGTTCGTAAAATCCAGCCCAATATTTCTGATCACTGTTGGCGATTTTATCTAATGCACTTGAACTTCACTGCTGATAATATCTGAGGTACATGTATGTGTAGACCTGCCAATAGGAGGATACTCCTGTTTCATATCTGTTCCAAATAACAAAAATAAAAAATGTCTGATGTGTACTAGTGCCAGTGTTCAAATGACCAATACCAGATTTATACAGCATATCATTACAGAATATTATTACCTGATCTAGTACTGTAACCAATGTCTGGGATATTATCACCTGATCTAGTACTGTAGCCAATGCCTGGGATATTATCACCTGATCTAGTACTGTAGCCAATGTCTGGGATATTATCATCTGATCTAGTACTGTAGCCAATGTCTGGAATATCATTTCCTGATCGAGTACTGTAGCCAATGTCTGGGATATTATTACCTGATCTAGTACTGTAACCAATGTCTGGGATATTATCACCTGATCTAGTACTGTAACCATTGTCTGGGATATTATCAGCTGATCTAGTACTGTAACCATTGTCTGGGATATTATCACCTGATCTAGTATTGTAACCATTGTCTGGGATATTATCACCTGATCTAGTACTGTAACCATTGTCTGGGATATTATCACCTGATCTAGTACTGTAACCATTGTCTGGGATATTATCACCTGATCTAGTACTGTAACCGTTGTCTGGGATATTATCACCTGATCTAGTACTGTGGCCATTGTCTGGGATATTATCACCTGATCTAATACTGTAACCAATGTCTGGGATATTATCACCTGATCTAGTACTGTAGCCAATGTCTGGGATATCATTTCCTGATCGAGTGCTACGGCCAGTGTCAGCGGTGTTATTTCTTAGTCTGTACAGTATCCAATACAAGTATCAGATCTGAGCCTTTACCTATATTGTAGATAACAATGCTGGGCCTAAGCAGCTCTGTTCATAAAATAGGATCTGTATGTCTCAGGAAAATAGAGCAAGCTCAAATAAAGCAAATGGGTCAACAGCAGAAGATGAAACGGGAGGATCACTTGCAGCATTCCAATCATCAATGACAGATTTGTATCAATCTGGTGGATTATGGATTTGAAAGGGAACAACTTTAATGCAATAAATCAATGCAGGAGATGAACCAGATGATGCCAAATTAATTTGAGACAGCAACAATATAGAAAAATAAGGTGATTGATATTTGGCAATTTGGAGATGCTCATCTTAGATCTAAAATCAGGCACTTGATTAAAGGTGTTCATTCTTCCCTTTATTTAGCTAATATTTTCATTACATAATTAAAAGCAGAAAAATGGGCTCTTTATACCACAGCTTAAAAATAGAAATAGTTTTTTATTCTGTCAGACAGATACTGTAGCTTTAAAAGTCCCACATAAATCAATCATTCCTTTACTACAGATAATGCAGCGTGGCCTGTAGTTTTATGTTGCAGTAAGCACACCACGTTCTGAGCAGAAGCGCCTTTTCCTCACTCTCCTTGCCTAGTAAATCTGAATGTCCTGCTGTTTTCATCTCTTTTTGATCTGCCTCATTAAAGAGTACTGATGGAACTGTTGTCCATGTCTAGGCATTGATTTACAAACACTGATCTCTGGCCATGCACAAACTAATGGAACTTGAATGTAAAGCACATTTACGCTCAATAAGATCTCTTGGCTACACATGTGACCTTTTATATTAGAGAAAGGTTTGTCTGTGGAAAAACTCCAATGAATTAAACTTGGTGTTTTTTTCCCAATACGTAGCCCCATTAATGAAACTTGCCTCCCCTCCCCCCAATTCTCAGGAGCACTTGATTAGAAACTGTTTAAAACTTACATGCATAATTATGAAACCATATCTCCTTCTTTGGCTCAGTGTGCATTTGTTTCTCATTATACCTCTGTGGAGTGCCTTGGGATGTTTTTCCTATGTTAAAGACACAATATAAATGCAAGTTGTTATTGCTATTGATGTACTGTATATGTGTACACATGTGCACTCACTTGGGAGTCTTAATTACTTATTTTCTTGCCTTTTTGTCATTTAAAAAATAATTCCCATCCCTAAGGCTTCCTAAATTGCAACCCAAAATTGAACACTTAGTTCAAAGTTAAATATTCAGGGTGGTAAAATGTGACTGCTTACAGCACTTACAGTTTACATTAATGTGATTCTTGATGTTGAATATTGCACCATGTGAATACTTATAGACATATGTTCGAAAAAGCCTCTGATTAAAAAAATGGGAAATTCTTACTTCAGTGCTAGATGTAAATGCGGTACATAAAAATTGCTATACTTCTCAAATTCGTTAATGCTATCTGCTGCCTCTAGGTTAAAATGGCCCTCCTAATCTATCTTCGTATAGAAGCTATTATAATTTATAATTTCATTGTCCTGCAATTTAGGGTCATGTAAAAGTACTTATGGCTAATTTATTATCCTTTTAAAATTTACATGTTCAAGATTTATTGCAATCATTATTCTGTCAACCAAAAGAATATTGGGCCCAATATTACAACATTTGCTAACCTTAGCCACAAGGTAGCCATAAGAAGAGAACGATGCGGTGTTCGGAGAAAGAGCTAACTGATGATACCCCTGGAAATCCACTAGCCTTCCTGGCACATTCCTGACGTTCATCTGGTGGAAGTGTGTCAGAGCCTGGTAATTACTCCAGGGCGCAAGTACACTATCTCGTCAGCGAGTTTTCAGGGAGACATATTTGGAGAAGAACCACTGTCATAGAATCATAGAAACATAGAAAATAGGTGAGGAATAGGCCATTCAGCCCTTCGAGCCTGCACCACCATTCAATAAGATCATTCACCTCATGACCCCTTTCCTGCTTTCTCTCCATACCTCTTGATCCCTTTAGCCATAAGGGCCATATCTAATTCCCTCTTAAAAATATCCAATGAACTGGCATCAACAACTCTCTGCGGTAGGAAATTCCACAGCTTAACAACTCCCTGAGTGAAGAAGTTTCTCCTTATCTCAGTCCTAAATGGCTTACCCCTCATCCTTAGACTGTGTCCCCTGGTTCTGGACTTCCCCAACATCAGGAACATTCTTCCTGCATCTAACCTGCCCAGTCCCGTCAGAATTTTATATGTTTCTATGAGATCCCCTCTCATCCTTCTAAACTCCAGTGAATACAGGTCCAGTCGATCCAGTCTCTCCTCATATGTCAGTCCTGCCATCCCGGGAATCAATCTGGTGAATCTTCACTGCACTCCCTCAATAGCAAGAACGTCCTTCCTCAGATTAGATTAAGAGACCAAAAATGAACACAATATTTCAGGTGAGGCCTCACCAAAGCTTGTACAACTGCAATAAGACCTCCCTGCTGCTACACTCAAATCCCCTAGCTATGAAGGCCAACATACTATTTGCCTTCTTCACCGCCTGCTGTACCTGCATGCCAACTTTCAATGACACCCAGATCTCGTTGCACCTACCCTTTTCCTAATCTGCCACCATTCAGATAATATTCTGCCTTTGTGTTTTTGCCTCCAAAGTGGATAACCTCACATTTATCCACATTATACTGCATCTCCCATGCATTTGCCCACTCACCTAACCTGTCCAAGACACCCTGCAGCCTCTTCGCATCCTCCACACAGCTCACACCACCACACAGCTTAGTGTCATCTGCAAACTTGGAGATATTACACTCAATTCCTTCATCTAAATCATTAATATATATTGTAAATAGCTGGGGTCCCAGCACTGAGCCCTGCGGCACCCCACTAGTCACTGCCTGCCATTCTGAAAAGACCTGTTTATCCAGACTCTCCGCTTCCTGTCTGCCAACCAGTTCTCTATCCATGTCAGTACATTACCCCCAATGCCATGTGCTTTAATTTTGCACACCAATCTCTTGTGTAGGACCTTGTCAAAAGCCTTTTGGAAGTCAAAATACACCACATCCACTGGTTCTCCATTGTCCACTCTATTACTTACATCCTCAAAAAATTCCAGAAGATTTGTCAAGCATGATTTCCCTTTCATAAATCCAGGCTGCCTTGGACTAAGCCTGTCACTGCTTTCCAAATGCGCTGCTATTTCATCTTTAATAATTGATTCCAACATTTTCCCCACTACTGATGTCAGGCTAACTGGTCTATAATTAGTGGTGTTATATTAGCTACCGTCCAGTCTATAGGAACTGATCCAGAGTCGATAGTCTGTTGGAAAATGATCACCAATGCATCCACTATTTCTAGGGCCACTTCCTTAAGTACTCTGGGATGCAGACTATCAGGCCCCAGGGATTATTCGGCCTTCAATCCGATCAATTTCCCTAACACAATTTCCCGCCTAATAAGGATTTCCTTCAGTTCCTCCTTCTCACTAGACCCTCGGTCCCCTAGTATTTCTGGAAGGTTATTTGTGTCTGGTTCTGTCTTCATGAAGGAAAAGTATTTCTTCAACTTGTCTGCCATTTCTTTGTTCCCCATTATAAATTCACCTGAATTTGACTGCAAGGGACCTACGTTTGTCTTCATTAATCTTTTTTTCTTCACATAGCTATAGAAACTTTTGCAGTTGGTTTTTATGTTCCCGGCAAGCTTCCTCTCATACTCTATTTTCCACCTCCTAATTAAACCCTTTATTCTCCTCTGCTGAATTCTAAATTTCTCCCAGTCCTCAGGTTTGCTGCTTTTTCTGGCCAATTTATATGCCTCTTCCTTAGATTTAACACTATCCTTAATTTCCCTTGTTAGCCAGGGTTGAGCCACCTTCCCCGTTTTATATTTACTCCAGACAGGAATGTAAAATTGTTGAAGTTCATCCATGTGCTTTAAATGTTTGCCATTGCCTATCCACCGTCAACCCTTTAAGTATCATTTGCCAGTCTATTCCAGCCAATTCACGTCTCATACCGTCGAAGTTACCTTTCCTTACGTTCAGGACCCTAGTCTCTGAATTAACTGTGTCACTCTCCATCTTAATAAAGAATTCTACCACATTGTGGTCACTCTTCCCCAAGGGGCCTCGCACAACAAGATTGCTAATTAGTCCTTTCTCATTACACATCACCCAGTCTAGGATGGCCAGCTCTCTAGTTGGTTCCTCAACATATTGGTCTAGAAAACCATCCCTAATACACTCCAGGAAATCCTCCTCCGCCGTATTGCTACAAGTTTGGTTAGCCCAATCTATATGTAGATTAAAGTCACCCATGATAACTGTTGTACCTTTATTACACGCATCCCTAATTTCTTGCTTGATGCTGTCCCCAACCTCACTACTACTGTTTGGTGGTCTGTACACAACTCACACTAGTGTTTTCTGCCCTTTGGTATTCTGCATCTCCACCCATTCAGATTCCATCCCAAACCTTGGCCCAAACATCATAGGGGGTGGGACCAGGGAGAAGGAATTCACAACTCGGGAATTTCCTTGTTCCTAGCTTGCGAACACCTACCCCTCCCTTTCCCAGCTCTGGCAGTGGTCCAAGATAAGAACATAAGAAATAGGAGCAGGAGTTGGCCATTTGACCCCTCGAGCCTGCTCTGCCATTTAATAAGATCATGGCTGATCTGATCATGGACTCAATTCCACTTCCCTGCCCACTCCCCATAATCCTTTAATCCCTTATCGCTCAAAAATCTGTCTGTCTCTGCCTTAAATATATTCAATGACCCAGCCTCCACAGCTCTCTGGGGCAGAGAATACCACAGATTTACAACCCTCTAAGAGAAGAAATTTCTCCTCATCTCAGTTTTAAATGAGCAGTCCTTTATTCTGAGACTATGTCCACTAGTTTTAGTCTCCCCTATGAGTGGAAATATCCTCTCTGCATCCACCTTGTCGAAACTCCTCATTATCTTTTGTTTCGATAAGATCACCTCTCATTCTTCTAAACTCCAATGAGTATAGTCCCAACATACTCAACCTATCTTCATAAGTCAACCCCCTCATTTCCGGAATCAACCTAGTGAACCTTCTCTGAGCAGCCTCCAATGAAAGTATATCTTTCCTTAAATGCGGAGACCAAAACTGCATGCAGTACTCAAGGTGTGGCCTCATCAATACCCTGTACAGTTGTAGCAGGACTTCTCTGCTTTTATACTCTATCCCCCTTTGCAATAAAGGCCAACATTCAATTTGGCTTCCTGATTACTTGCTGCACCTGCATACTAATTTTAGTGTTGCATGCACAAGGACCCCCAGGTCCCTCTGTATTGCAGCACTTTGCAATTTTTCTCATTTCAACTATAATTTGCTGTTTTATTTTTTCTGCAAAAGTGGATAACCTCACATTTTCCCACATTATTCTCCATTTGCCAAATTTTTGCCCACTTACTTAGCCTGTCTATACCCCTTTGCAGATTTTTTGTGTCCTCCTCACAATTTGATTTCCCACCCATCTTTGTATCGTCAGCAAACTTGGCTATATTACACTCGGTCCCTTCATCCAAGTAATTAATATAGATTGTAAATAGTTGAGGCCCCAGCACCGATCCTTGTGGCACACCACTAGTTACTATTTGGCAACTGGAAAATGATCCATTTATCCCAACTCTCTCTTTTATGTTCGTTAGCCAATCCTCTATCCATGCTACTATATTACCCTCAACCCCGAAAATTTATGCAGTAACCTTTTATGTGGCACCTTATTGAATGCCTTCTGGAAATCCAAGTACACCACATCCACTGGTTCCCCCTTATCCACCCTGCTCGTTACTGTCATGAATGTACATTCTGTTTGTAGCCACCAGATGGCATCATTGTTGGAGGCCGCTAAGCAGCACGCACATGGTGCTGTTCAGGTATAAAAGGCCAGCCATTTTGAGAGTCAGGCACTTTGGGCCTAAATAAAGCAGAGTCAAGGTTGTACCTTGCTTAGTTAAACAGTGCACAGTTTGAACCTTTATTGCATACATAACATTTGGCGATGAGAAATCAAGAACCTTTGTTTGCAAAATGAGCAGGATTGGATTTTTAGAGCGATCCATGGAGGGAGAAGATTGGGCAGACTTTGTGAGCCGTTTGAACCAGTACTTCATGGCCAACAAAATGAAGGGGGTCGACGATACAGATCGGCACCGGGCCGTGTTCCTCACTGTGTGTGGTTCAAAAATCTACGGTCAGATAAAGAATCTACTCATCCTAGTGATCCCACAGAGAAAACGTACGAGGAGTTGTGCACATTGGTACGGGAGCACCTTAAGCCAGATGACGGCATTATCATCTCGAGAAAGAGGTTTTATACACACGTTCGATCGGAGGGCCAGAGCGAGGCGGAATTCATTGCCAACCTGAGATGTCGAGCGGGACCGTGAAAGTTCGGGACGGTGTTGGCAGACATGCTGCAGGACTTTTTTGTTATCGGTATCAACCACGAGGTGATCCTGCGCAAACTTCTGGCGGTGGAGGAGTTGGATTTAAAAAGGGCCATCCAGATCGCTCAATCATGTATGACGATGGACATGAGTCTAAAGCAAATAGCGGTGAAGAACCGAACCTCGACAAGTACTGTAAATGCGATTGAATCGGCGTTCGGCAGAGCGGCACAGGGCGGGGCCTATCCGGCTGCGTTCGCAAAACCTGTGGCTGCCCAAAGTCCGCCAGCGGGAATGTATCTGACTTCTCCGTGTCGGCATTGTGGGGGAAATCATCGGCACCAGCAGTGTCGATTTAAGCAACATAGTTGCAAAGGCTGTCTGAGGGTGGGGCATCTCCAGCGCGAGTGTCCACAGATGAGCAAGCGAGCTGCGACACACCACGTGAAGGATGAGAGTCAGACTAGCGCGGATCCAGATACGCAATCCGAGATGCCAGAGGAGGAAGTGTATGGGCTGTACTCCAAAATAACCAAGAGTAAACCAATTTTGATTAACATGAAGTTTAACGGGATACCGGTATCGCTGGAACTGGACACGGGAGCGAGTCAATCGATCATGAACGAGAGGGCATTTTATAAGCTGTGGGATACTAAGACTGTGAGGCCCAGGCTGAGCCTTGTTAACGCCAAGCTGCGCATGTACACCAAAGAACTGATAAAGTTGATTGGCAGTGCACAAATTAATATGTCATATAACGGTGCAGTTCACAAGTTACTGCTGTGGATTGTTCCAGACAATGGTCCAACGCTGCTCGGCAGGAGCTGGTTGGAGAAAATCAGATACGACTGGAACGATATAAAGGCATTGTCATCGGAGGAAGATATATGTGCCCAAATATTGAGCAAGTTCCCCTCGCTGTTCGAACCGGGTATCGGCAACTTCACGGGAGCTAAGGTGCAGATCCACGTGGACTCAGGTGCAAGATCCGTCCATCATAAAGCTCAGGCAGTGCCGTATTTGATGAGGGAGCAGGTCAAAATTGAACTGGACAGACTCCAGCTTGAAGGGATCATATCACCGGTTGAATTTAATGAATGGGCGAGCCCCATTGTTCCTGTGCTGAAAAGTGATGGCACAGTCAGAATCTGTGGCGACTACAAGGCTACGATCAACAGGGTTTCGAAACAAGATCGTATCTGTTACCGACAGCTGATGACTTGTTTGTGACGCTAGCCGGAGGGAAGTCATTCATAAAACTGGACTTGAAGTTGGCCTATATGACACAGGAGTTGGTTGAGACGTCGAAGAGACTTACGTGCATTAACACGCACAAAGGACTGTTTATTTACCACAGGTGCCCGATTGGAATTTGCTCGGCTGCAGCAATATTCCAGAAGAATATGGAAAGTCTACTGAAGTTCGTTCCCAGAACCGTCATGTTCCAAGATGACATCCTGATCATCGGTCGTGACTCCAAGGAACATCTGAATAATCTGGATAGAGTGGGACTCAGACTGAAACGCTCAAAGTGTGTCTTCATGGCACCGGAGGTCGAATTCCTTGGGAGGAAAATCGCCGCTGATGGCATCAAACCCACTGACGTGGAAACTAAAGCCATCAAGAATGCACCAAAGCCGTAGAATGTGATGGAGCGGTGTTCGTTCCTGGGTCTACTCAACTACTTTAGTAACTTTCGACCTAAATTGAGCACCTTATTTGAACCACTGCACATACTATAGGGAAAAGGCCACAACTGGGTGTGGGATGCATTGCAAGTCAGAGCTTTTAAGAAAGCCACCAATCTGCTTTGCTCGAACAAGCTGCTGGTACATTATGGACCATGTAAACGTTTAGTTTTGGCCTGTGACGCATTGTTATATGGAATTGGTTGCATACTCCAACAAGCCAATGAGTCGGGGAAACTTCAACCTGTCGCGTATGCATCCAAAAGTTTGTCTAAAGCGGAAAGAGCCTACAGCATGGTAGAAAAAGAAGCTTTTGCGTGTGTGCACGGTGTTAAAAAGATGCATCAATACCTGTTCGGTCTGAGGTTTGAATTAGAGACTGATCACAAGCCGTTCACTTCATTGTTTTCCGAGAGCAAAAGTATCAATACCAACGCTTCATCCCGCATCCAGAGGTGGGCGCTGACGTTATCTGCCTATGATTATGTAATTCGCCACAGACCTAGCACAGAGAATTTGAGCCGGCTTCCGTTGCCCACACTGGAGGTGGAAACGCCACAACCGGCGGATCTAATGTTAATCATGGATGCTTTTGAGAGGAACCCCTGTCACGGCTCCACAAGTTAAGACCTGGACCAGCCATGACCCAGTGGTAAAGGATTGCATCCTCCAAGGAGATTGGTCTGCCATACCTAAGCAAATGTGCGAGGAGGCCAAACCGTACATTCATCGCAAGGACGAACTGTCTATTCAAGCAGATTGCATATTGTGGGACAATCATGTTGTAATGCCCAAGAAAGGGAGAGAGAAATTTGTGTGTGAGTTACACAGCACACATCTGGGTATAGTGATGATGAAGGCCATTGCCACGTCCCATGTCTGGTGGCCAGGAATTGATTCTGAGCTGGAAGCATGCGTGCTTCAGTGCAACATTTGCATGCAACTCAGCAAAGCACCAGCGGAATCGCCGCTGAGTCTGTGCCCTGATCAGTACAGATAGGTTGTACTGATTTTAGTTTTGTGCTATAATCCCCAGATGAAAAGAGGTGATTGGTTCTTTAAATACTTAGCAGCAAAGAGGCCGCTCAGAATGTTCATTCGTATCGCTCCATCCTAAGTGAAACACTGTTCAGCACTCTTCAGTAGCTGTGCTGCTCCCTGAAAATGAATTAAACAAAAAGAGGACGAATACCGAAGTGGTAATGTCCTGAGCAGAGCACCAGGAGGACAAGCCAAACAGCTGATGAGCTGTCTAAAGTACTGGCCAGCATTGAGTAATGCTGTTCCAACAATACAATGAACATATATTAATTATATATAATATAGATATTAATTAGTCAGTCATAGTGATTCCTTGGTCTGCTAGCAAAATGGAATCCTTTAACTGGATCCTACTGCAAACTGGAGATGGCTATCCAGTAAGAGGAGGTGAATGAAAACAATGATGAAAATGAAGAACCGAAAGGGAAGGGACAAAAAGTAAGTCACTGCACTAGGTTCTGCAATAGCTAGATATCTGTGGGATAATGTTCATAGAGCTGATTGTTGTTTTCCTGGGACAAGAGTGAAGAATATGGAAATGAAGATTGATGAGCTAATTAATGGGGAGGGGCCTGAAACAGTAGTAATGTTACATGTTGGTATTGAAGATAGAAATAGAGATCATGGAAACTAAAAGGGGAATACAAAAATACATGGATACGTTTAAACCAAAGGTACAAACTTGGTGGTAACTTCCAGCATTATCTGATGGATGGAAACAAAAACAGAATAATAAACTTCAATGATTATTAAAATGATGTATACATGGGGGAAGTCGGAAAATTAACTTTATGAAATAGTTTACTGGATAGACAGAAGAATAGCTGATCGTTTCCATAGAAAGGAGAGGTTAGATCTAACTAGATGGAAGGATAAACATTTGGTGCTATTCAAATTCTTTGGGATTCACTTAAACTAGGAATGCAGGTGAACAGATTTTTTTTTTTAAGTGTTCAATCTTTGGTACCCATTAACTATTCTTAAATAGAATGAAGAAAAGAGTACTGATCAGGGTAACGTGAGGATGAAATTAAAATAAAAGCCAAAATAAGTATCAGGGATTGATGTTTTACACTTATGGACAGACTATTACAAATAAACTATTGGAAGCATAAGTGAAGTTAATTATCCTGCTTATTTTTTCCATCCCCCAGATAATGCTGGAAGTTATCATCAGGTTGGAACAAATATTGATGATATAAATATTGCTATTACTGAGTCATGGATCTGGATAGACAGACATGGTGAAATAAAGAGGGTATAGAATTTCTCACACAACCTGAGAGGCAATGGCCTTCCAATAGGATCAGCCTGGGTTCTGCTGCTTATCTTTCCTGCTCATCCAACAGACATTCATTGAACGAGTCGTTGTGCCCCCAATAATTTGCAACTGGGAAAAAACTGAGCCACTTTCAGGCTATCCAGAAGCCTTTCAATAGCTGCTTGCACCCAAAATCTGACCATGACCTTGATGATCTCCCAGCATGCTGCAGGCTGATAGCGCCAGCAAATTATGCTAATTAGCTGACCTCGCGTCATTTGGTACAGCTCTTCTGCCCCAGGGAGATGTTTGGGCACATAAATAAAAATGCTTTTAAGGACAGGGAATTTAGGCAAAATCAAAAATTTACCAGGTGGAATTTGATGTGGAGAGATGCAAGATAATGTACAAGAAGCAAAAATGATGTCCTTGTCAGTGGAAATCTATCCATTATAACAGTTGGAACAGAAAAAAGGTTTGGGAAGAGTGTAGATCAGTGATTTGTTACTGCAAATCGGGTCCTCCAATACACCTCCAGAGCATTTTATTACAAATCTGAACAGGTTATTTTAACTCACTCAGTGATGGGCTTTCATTTTTGGCCATTTATTTCATTGAGCGCATGGGCTGGAACATTCACCCACACAAAATGACATGCCCAGAAGATCCAAGGGCATCCCGCTCACTGGAGTTGCACTCCCTAACAGTAATTCCATCTTTTTTTAAAATTAATTCTCGATGTAGGCAAGGCTGGCATTTATGGCCCATCCCTGGTTGCCCTGAGAAGGTATCCAAACCTTGGTCCAGGATCCATGTAGAATTTGCAGGTCCCTTCCTGGGCAAGATGTTTATAGTTGTGGTGGACGCTTATTCGAAGTGGATAGAATGCATAATCATGTCATCTCAATATCATGTTCATGACACATGGTCTGCCTAATATAGTGGTGAACAACAATGGGTCGTGCTTCACCAGTCAGGAGTTTCAAGAGTTTGTGAAACTTAATGGCATAAAACATGTAAGGTCAGCACCATTCAAACCTGTGTCCAACGGCAAGCTGAACGTGCAGTACAAATTATCAAGCAAAGCATGAGGAGAGTAACCCAAGGGTCACTGCAGTCCCGCTTGTCCTGCATACTGCTGAGTTACAGGACAAGACCCCACACACTCACAGGGGTCTCGCCTGCTGAACACATGATGAAAAGAGGTCTTAAGACCAAGCTATCTCTGGTACACCCGGATTTAAATAATCATGTTGAATACAGGGTACCACGATCACACAAGATTTCTGTTATTGATCCTGTATATGTGTTGAACTATGGTCAAGGTCCCAAATGGATCGCTGGTATGGTCATGGCCAAGGAGGGCAACAGAGTATTCATTATTAAGCTCAAAAATGGGCAAACTTACAGGAAATACACGGATCAGACAAAACTGAGGCACACAGACGAGCCAGAACCATCGAACGAAGAAACCATTGACGACCAACCAACCTTCCAGCAGCCTTCAGAGGACTCGAGGGTCATCAGTGAACCCGGAATTTCCATCACGGACTTGTTCAATAAAAATGGACTTGCAATTCCTGACATGGCCACTGCCACCCCCAACAAATCAGTCATCCAGCCATCAGCTACAACAGACCCCGCACACTCACCCAAGGTTGGAATCGAACTGAGACGGTCAACCCGGGAGTGCAAAGCACCGGACCATCTCAACCTGTGAAAGACTGTGATAAGATCTCAGAGGGGGGTATTGTCATGTATACACATTCTGTTTGTATCCACCAGATGGCATCATTGTTGGAGGCCACTAAGCAGCATGCACATTGTGCTGCTCAGGTGTCAAAGGCCAGTCATTTTGAGAGTCAGGCACTTTGGGCCTAAATAAAGCAGAAGCAAGGTTGTACCTTGCTTAGTTAAACAGTACTCAGTTTGAACCTTTATTGCATACATAACAGGCACATCTTCAAAGAACTGCAGCAAATTTGTCAAACACAATGTCCCTTTCATAAAACCATGCTGACTCTACTTGATTGAGTTATGCTTTTCCAAATGCCCTGCTACTGCTTCCTTAATAATGGACAAGAGATGTTAGGCTAACTGGTCTATAGTTTCCTGCTTTCTGTCTGCCTCCTTTTTTAAATAGCAACATTGCATTTGCGGTTTTCGAATCCGCTGGGATCTCCCCAGAATCTAGGGAATTTTGGTAGATTACAACCAATGCAACCCCTATCTCTGCAGCCACTACTTTTAAGACCCTAGGATGCAAGTCATCAGGTTCAAGGGACTTGTTCACCTTTAGTCCCATTATTTTACCTCGTCCTACTTCATTAGTGATAGTGATAGTATTAAGTTCCTCCATCCCTCTAGCCCCTTGATTATCTACTATTGGGATATTTTTAGTGTCTTCTACTATGAAGACGGATAAAAAATATTTGTTCAAAGTCTCTGCCATTTCCCTGATCCCCATTATTAATTCCCCAGTCTCATCCTCCAGGGGACCAACATTTACTTTAGCCACTCTTTTCCTTAATATGTACCTTTAGAAATTCTTGCTATCTGTCTTTATATTGTGTGCTAGTTTACATTTATAATCTATCTTCCCTCTCTTTATTATTTGTTTCGTCATTCTTTGCTGGTTTTTAAAAGTTTCCCGATCCTCTGGCCTCCCACTAGTCTTGGCCACATTGTATGTCATTGTTTTCAATGTGATATCATCCCTTATTTCCTTAGTTAACCACGGATGGTTATCTCCTCTCTTACAGTCTTTCCTTCTCATTGGGCTATATTTTTGTTGCAAGTTATGAAATATCTCCTTAAATGTCCGCCACTGCTCATCAACCATCCCACACTGTAATCTATTTTCCCAGTCCACTTTAGCCAACTCTGCCTTCATACCTTTGTAGTCTCCTTTATTTATGCATAGAGCACTGGTTTGAGATCCAACTTTCTCACTCTCCAACAGAATTTGAAATTCAACCATATTATGGTCACTCATTCCTAGCGGATCCTTTACTAGGCAATTGTTTATTAATCCTGTCTCACTACACAGTACTAGATCTAAGATAGCCTGCTCACTGGTTGGTTCCGCAACATACTGTACAAGGAAACTATCCCGGATACACTCTATGCACTCTTCCTGAAGGCTACCCTGGCCAATTTGCTTTGTCCAATCAATATGAAGGTTAAAATCGCCGATGATTATTCCCATTCCTTTTTTACAAGCCTCTATTATTTCTTGATTTATACTCCGTCCAACAGTGTAGCTACTGTTAGGGAGCCTATAGACTACGCCCACCAGTGACTTTTTCCACTTATTATTCCTTATCTCCACCCAAACTAGTTCAACATCTTGATCTTCTGAGCCAATATCGTTTCTCACTGATGCACTGATCTCATCCTTTATTAACAGAGCTACCCTTTCCTTTCTGTCTGTCCTTCCGAACGTGCCTATAGTGACGCAGGCACCCAGCAGAAATTTTGAAATTAGGGAACTCGCTCCCTCCAATGCCCTGGATACTTTGGCAAAGTCAAGAATGGAGGTTTGTGGCGGCACTTACATTGGAGGGAAAACCCAAGGGTTTTCAGGCTCAATTTGTATTTCTGCAGCTCCGTTCTGAGCATTCCTGCCATTTCAAAAAGGATTTTTTTTTTAAGTTGAACAATAGGAAAAGAAAGTTTATTTTTGATTCATTCAAGTTCATTACAGGTGAACTTACACAATATTCCTCTGCTGCAAAGTTGCATCAAAAAGTAAACCTGGTACTCCAGTTCAGGTCTAGAGTTAGTGAGCTGAACAAAGGTCAAGAGTTTGAAGTATCACTCCCTGGTGAAAGAAGTGAACAGTAAAGAGAAGCTTTTATTGTCCAAGATGCATTGGTGTAGCTTCCCATGGTGGATAATTATAGTGGAGCAGGACGAAGAGGTGGAACAGAGGGCGACCTGGGAAGACAGAAAGCATAAGAAGCTCACAATTTGCAGCAAGAACTACTCCGGGCTGTACGTGTACTGGAACAGAGTCAACTAACTGGGTATGGCAGAGTACAGTTCGTGACGAGGGGCAAACTCACTGATGAGACCCACAAAGATCTGCAAGGACAGTCAGTTACTTCTAATGCATGACTCATGCCAATTATCAGAAAACTAGAAGGAGCTTGTTTTGGTTTGAATCGGAATAATTAGCAAACAAGACTACACAATAAGGGTGATTCCACATTCCAGCACTTGCTGGTAATTCATCTTTGGAAAACTGGGAACAGCAGCCCATGATTTTTCATCCATCTGGCACTAAGAATTTTATTTTCAATGTTACAAGATGCTCTCTAGATTTTCTGTGGGCCACCCAAATGATCAGCATAAATCCGGAGGCCAAAACTTGTAAACAGCAGGAATTCCATCCCATTGGAATGTTGCCTACTTTGTGTTGAGTCTGAGGGGCTAGGAATATTGCAGATTAAAGCATCGACCTCAAATAGGCAGGAGCTTCATTTTAATATTCATTCACAAACAGGGACATCCTGTACAACATTTGTCCACACTCGGCCGATAGGATACGAGGCACAGGCATGATGGGTCGAATGGCTTTCTTCTGTGCTGTATCATTCTATGACATCATTTGCAGAGAACACTCGTGAAATGGGCTCCCAACAATGCTTTGCATAATATTGTGGAAAGACAAATAATACTCATGTGGAACACTTAATTGATGATGTCATCTAAAGAAAGGAATCGGAATGGATGAATTGATCAATAAATTATGATTAATTTAATTACCACAACTGTTGAAATATTCTGTTAAGATGAAGTATACTGTTGATGGGAGATGGCCCTAATGAAATGCAGGACCAATTAATCTTTTTATTTTGCTCAGTTGTGCAAGATTAGGAATAGTCCTTTGAATATTTTGTGATATCAAATGATAATAAGAAAGAAAACTAGATTTGCATCAGTCTTTGTCTTTTTGTGTCATAAAAAACATATTTATGGCTTCAGTATCATCTCAAGGGTTTAGACCTCATTGCAGCTACCTGTATTAATCTGTCAAGTTTGTAATAATTTTTTTATTCAGCACTTCCCCATGTGGAATGTAAAATCTCTCTGTACACACTGTGGATTGAGGAGAGTATAACACATTTCCCAGAAAAGTGCCATTCAGTGACATAAAAAATAAAGTTTTGGATGGTTTACAGAATGTTTTTAGCAGTAATCATTTTTGAAGGTGTACAAGAGTTAACATCACCGGGAAATGTGTATCTGCCACTCATCACACTTTATGCATGGTTTTGGCCATGGGTACACTTAAAGGATTAAGAAAGAGGTTTGTAAGAGATCTCTTCAGAAATAGTAAAGTAAGTGTTTTTGATTGGTTCCTGGAAAATAATGAATGTTTTCTTTATTGACTGCAAATAGATAAATAAATACCACTGTTCGGATAAATAAACCTCAGTCTGGGGGTAGATCATCATTTTTAGGCCAAACATTCCCCAGCTTTTCCTGTGCATTCCTGTCATAACTCAACAGAAACGTCACAAATTAGGCCGGAGCCAGATACTCTGGATGCCAACCTTGTTGTCATCTGGCCTTGTGGCATAATTGATTGCCCTATACAAGGGAAATTGCACAGAAATTAGAAGTTTCCTTTGGAGGAGGACACCCTGGGCATCTTTTGCCCTTTCAGAGCATGGAGGGAACAGGAGAAGGTGATGCTGCAGGCCTCATCCAAGCTCGTACTGTCCTGCTTTTATGTCTTCTTTCTTACACATTAATTGAAACAAAATTTCTTGCGAGGAATGAGCCGGAAGCAAAACATATAATTTGAGGGCAGTGGAGTACTTGAGTGCTACTGGCAGTGTTTTTGCAGCAGAGAGTAATGTTCTGCAAGTGGCTCCCTACTGACCTGGACCACATGGAGGAAGTTGTCCTCTATCATTAGCAGGGTAGGTGTGTCATGGTTGTGGCTATGTATCACTTCAACCACCAAGTAACAGGGCCGATAATGCAACCTGAAACATCCCTAACACTGCTGTGCATGTGTGCCAGCTTTTCCCATTACAGCTGCTGAGGCCGATACGGCTGTTGAGGCCGATAAAGCACTCAAAGCATACAGTGCTCAATATAGCATTTTAGGTACTCGGAGATAAAGCAAGTGACAGGAACCTCAGATTAGAATACGTGGTTCATTGGAGATAAACACCAGCGCAGATTGGATGGGCCGAATGGCCTGTTTCTGTGCTGTAACAGTCTCTGATTCTTTGATTCATTCAGATTCCTTGAGCTGCCAGTGTACATGATTTCTGTTGCTTCTCAAAGGGTCAACACATTGATACAGCGCATTACACATTATCCATGTTTGTATTTAAAAACACAAAGAGCTGGCAAAGTTTCACTGCATTCTCCATCTGTGAGATGGATTGTAAGGCAACACTGTAAAATGCAGCCACATGTTAGCACAGTTACCGTGGCAACATTGTGTAGACCGACGCATTTCTTCTCACCTGCTCCTATGTTCAGGCAAAAGATGAGACAGCAGTCATCACTACGTCA
This sequence comes from Pristiophorus japonicus, assembly GCF_044704955.1. Classification (NCBI taxonomy): domain Eukaryota; kingdom Metazoa; phylum Chordata; class Chondrichthyes; family Pristiophoridae; genus Pristiophorus; species Pristiophorus japonicus. The sequence goes on from NC_091983.1 coordinate 150,196,608, forward strand.
TTTCCATCCATGGTACTCTGGCGCAGCACTTTACTGTGGAGTGACTGTCAATTCCAAAAAGAATCATCCTTCTCTGCAGAGTATTCTGCAGCTTGACTGCCAAAGTATTGTCTCTGAATAGTACAGTTCTCCTTCCTTGTCTATCGGCAACCATTTTTCTCCCTCAATTACAGACAGCTTTAATGATGCCGAGCGGCATCAGATAATGCATCTCAGCACTTCATTTGCAGTAGGCTGAACCACTGAACACTTACTACAATGAGCTGACCTCTCATGGCTTGAAGATAGCAGGAAGCACCACCTGCATGCACAGCACCTGAAGAACAGCGGTGAAAGGAATATATTATCACCATCTTTTTTCATCCATTCCTGTTCTGCTGAAGTTTCTAGTGGCTTAGTGGGCAAGAATGGACCATCATTTACCATAAATACTTTTGCAGCCAGGATAAATCCTATGCAAGCTGTCATAGACAGCACTTCCACCTAAGTACCTGAACTTTCCAATACATTAATAGTCCTGTCTACAAGCAGACAACGCGATGGACCCCACACACTGTCACAAGATCATAAAATAAATAAAGATGAGATCATCCATTTGACCCACCATAACTTGCCCTTCCAGAAAGATCCTGCAATTCCACCACCAAAAAATCTCTCAAAGTATTTCAGGATTTTTGCCTCTACCTTATCTAGAAGTCCATTCTAAATATTGATCCTTGTATAAATATGAACATCCAAACAATGCTAAATTTGCATTTTACTAGTTTAAACCTGTGCCCCCTTGCTCTACTTGATGTCATTTTCAGAAACTTACTAAATATAAAATTCCCATATAATGGTTATAATTATTATTTACACATTGAAAATATACATTTATATTCATTCACAATTATACACATATCATCCAATTTACCATGAGTAATACAACAGGTAATCCAGTATCCAGCCATATAAATGATTATATGAATCTCCGCTTGCCCGTTATACTTCCTGTGCAACACTTTGGCTTCACATTATAACTATGAACATTTCCCTCTAACTTGACCTGTGTCGATTCAAATTTCTTCCGCCTGATATGCAAACTGCAAAAGTTTCTACAAGTACATAAAAAGAAAAAGATTAGTGAAGACAAATGTAGGTCCTTTTAGAGACAAATGGGAGAATTTGTAATGGGGAACAAGGAAATAGCAGACAATTAAATAAATACTTTGGTTCTGCCTTCACGGAAGAGGACACAAATAACATCCCAGAAATACTAGGGAACCAAGGGTCTAGTGAGCAAGAGGAATTAAAGTAAATGATAATTAGTAAGAAAATAGTGCTGGAGAAACTAATGGGACTGAAGGCAGATAAATCCCAAGGGCCTGATAATCTGCATCCCAGAGTACTAAAAGAGGTAGCCATGGAAATAGTAGATGCATTGGTTGTCATCTTCCAAAATTCTATAGATTATGGAACAGTTCCTGCAGCTTGGAGGCTGGCAAATGTAACTCCACTATTTAAAAAAGGAGGGAGAGAGAAAACAGGGAACTACAGACCGGTTAGCTTGACATCAGTAGTAGGGAAAATGCTGAAGTGTATTATAAAGAATGTGATAACGGCACACTTAGATAATATCAACGGGATTAAACAAAGTCAACATGGATCCATGAAAGGAAAATCATGTTTGACAAACCTACTGGAGTTCTTTGAAGATGTAACTGATAGAATAGATAAGGGAGAACCAGTGGATGTAGTGTATTTGGATTTTCAGGAGGCCTTTGATAAAGTCCCATATAAGAGGTCAGTGTGCAAAATTAAAGCACATAGGATTGGGGGTAATGTATTGGCATGGATTGAAAATTGGTTAACTGACAGGAAACAGAGAGTATGAATAAACAGGTATTTTTCAGGGTGCCAGGCAGTGACTAGTGGGGTACCACAAGGATCAGTGCTTGGGCCCTAGCTATTCACATTATATATAAATGATTTGGATGAGGGAACCAAATGTAATATTTCCAAGTTTGCTGATGACACAAAACTAGGTGGGATTGTGAGTTCTGACGAGGATGCAAAGATGCTGCAAGGCAATATAGATAGGTTGTGTGAGTGGGCAAACACATGGCAGATGCAGTATAACGTGGATAAATGTGAAGTTATCCACTTTGGTAGGAAAAACATAAGGACAAAGTATTATTTAAATGGTGATGGCTTGGGAAGTGTCGATGTACAGAGGGACCTGGGTGTCCTTGTACACCAGTCATTGAAAGCGAACATGCAGGTGCAGCAAGCAGTTAGGAAGGCAAATGGTATGTTGGCCTTCATTGCAAGAGGATTTGATACAGGAGCAAGGATGTCTTACTACAGTTGTACAGGGCCTTGGTGAGTCCGCACCTGGAGTATTGTGTGCAGTTTTGGTCTCCTTACCTAAGAAAGGATATACTTACCATAGAGGGAGTGCAGCGAAGGTTCACCAGGCTGACTCCTGGGATGGCAGGATTGTCATATGAGAAGAGATTGGGTCGACGAGGCCTGTATTCACTGGAGTTTAGAAAAATGAGAGGGGATCTCATTGAAACGTATAAAATTCTGACTGGATTGGATAGGCTGGATGTGGGAAGGATGTTTCCCCTGGCTGGGAAGTCTAGAACAAGGGGTCACAGTCTCAGGATACGGGGTAGGAAATTTCGGACCGAGATGAGGAGAAATGTTTTCACTCCAAGGGTGGTGGTGGAATTCTCTACCACAGAAGGCTGTGGAGTCTAAGTCACTGAATATATTTAAAAGGGAGATAGATAGATTTCTAGAAACAAAAGGCATCAAGGGGTATGGAGAAAAAGCGGGAATATGGTGTCGAGGATCAGCCATGATCATATTGAATAGCGGTGCAGACTCGAAGGGCCGAATGGCCTATTACTGCTCCTATTTTCTATGTTTCTATGTTTCTAAACTTATTTACTTATTAATTGTGGTTGAAATTCAATTCAAGTTTATTTCCACTTGTCATTTGCCTATATAACAACAAAAGGTCATTGTAGCTGGAGCGTGAAAGGGCCTATATAAATGCAAGTTCTTATTTTTTCTTTTATCTGATTGACTGATGCACACACCTATTAATTCTGATTCATATTTATTAATTGCAATTCAGTTCTATGCAAATTTATTAGAAACTGTGCAGTTGGACAAAGCAAATCACTCAAAGCACTTTTTGAAATGATTTTATCTGCTTTTTTTTCCCTGTACCCTCCCAGCTATGCCCAGGTTAAATATTACAATGCATGAATTAACTAACATGCAAAACAATATTTTAATTTATCTGTAACATTTTCTGAATCCTGTTGGAAATCCATCTATTAAGGTTTGACTCTGAGGCTTTACCTCTGCCAAGGTCTGGGGCTCAAGATTTTTGCCCACTCTGGTGATTTGTTCACCAAACACACCCATTACATGACCTGCTCCAATCTCTTTCCCCTGTTTACTGTGCCTTCAGCTGCCTGGGCCCTAAGTTCACAAATTCCCTCCCTAAGCCTTGCTACCCCTCTCTCCTCCTTGAAGATGCTCCTTAAAACCTGCCTCTCTGACCGAGTTTTGGTCTCCTGTCCTAATATCTCCTTATGTGGCTAAGTGTCATTTTTTTAAATAATGCTCCTGTGAAGACATTGGGACATTTTACTACGTTAAAGGCGCTATATAAATGCTCGTTGTTGCGGCTGTTTTCTGGCATTCCCCACTCATTTTTGGCCGATCAAGACATGTTGCCAGCTTAAAACTGTTTTTCACTACTCAGGGTGATTTCCTGAAAACCAACTGAAAATCACGAGGCCACCATTGTGTCAGAGGATGGCAGAAATATGGGAATGGTTCAGGGACAGGGTTACAGTTTGGGAGCTGTTCAGGGCAGTGATTCTTGACTGACCTTCCCAATGCTGTCAGATCTCAGGGTCCACCTCATTCTTGTAATACTGAATTCTGTGAAGACCTCATGCCCCCACCACAAACTTCTGCCCCCCACGCTCCCCCGCCCTCGTCGCACTCCCAAGTATTGATAGACAGCATAGAAACAGGCCATTCGGTCCTGACAGACATTGGTGTTTACCCTTCACATGAGCAAATAGTCCGAAGAACATTAGAACATTTCCCTATCCTGGTGTCCTCAAGTGCTGCCCGGCCATACAACCAGAACCACATGCTGCCAGGCCCTGGAACCCTCCTCCCAATCGTGCCAAGCACCCTTTGATAGCCATCTTCAGTTCCCACTGGATGAAAAATTTGAAATAAAGTGTGTACCGCAATAATAACCTGTTTTAAAACATTACATTTGCAAGAAAATGATTAAACATAGCTATGCAGTAAAGTATTTTTCTATATTCTAAACACTTGTTAAAAATATATCACATTGGCAGTTTGTGCCACCCTAAAGAGCCTAAGACTTCTTAAGGAGGCACTCTTGCTCCTCCAGCCCCACAAAAATAAATAAAAATGTACTTTTTGTGGCTCATTGTTGGCTGGACTGCCAGCTGACACTGGGAGGAGCGTGCACGGCGCATCCACCTCCTGGTTGCAAATGGGATCCCATGTACTCCATCTGTCCAGTGGTCGGCCCTGGGCAAGATAGAGATGGCCACACCGTCAGAAGGAATGGGACAGTAAGTTATGCCTCACCATTTTTGGGGCACAGATGCCCCATTTCCACCAGAGGGAGACCTCAAAGCACTCCCTGAGTGAGGATGAGAGACAAAGAGAGAGAGAGAAAGTGTACTAGAGATATAATGAAAGATAGACACCCATAGAAAAAGAGAGAGGAAGATAGAACTTGTGAGATACATATATAGAAAAAGGGAGACAGAGTGAAAGTGAGACATAGTCAAGGGAAGAGAAAGAGTGAGAGAGAACTGTTATCATTTGAGCTTCCTCCTACACATGGATTGCTCACCATGTACGTCTGTCCATTATGAAAGATGGTAAATACCATTCAATCAGACTGTATCATTCTGGCTAAATCATGTAATCAAATTTATTTACAGATGAGATCATTACACTGAAGCAGAAAAAGCACAACATTACTGGTAATATAATACTTGACTTTGTTAAACTATTCCAAACATAATAAAAAGTACAAAATCCTTGTTCTTTCTGGAATCTTTTAACTGAGTCTCTGCTATGTTGCAAACATCTATATTATCTTTACACAATTATTTGGGAATTCCTAAGTTAAGTTTTCTATGCTAATCAAACCAATTCTTTCTGACTCCCGGGGGGTCAGAAGTCCTGGACACTGGTTCATCACAATTCCTGTTCCACAACCATTCTGGCAGCAGTGAAGGCCCGAGGAATTTTGGCCCCATTATTCACAATGTCAGTTATGTCTCTGGAAATTTGCAGAATGAATTTCTGATGCAATTAACTTATAAATGCAAACAACAATATCACTGCGGGGAACTGACTGGGCCACATAGTTCACAATGGAAATGTGGATATTTCTAGACAGCTTTGTATATTGCTTTTCTCGCCATAAAGACAAAATAACTATTTTAGAATACAGATGCCCAAAGCCAATCATCAAATCTCACGGGTCTGTCCGTCTTAAAAAAAAATAGAGAAATGTTCAGCTTGAGGCAGATGGAGCTATGTTTCTGTCACAAAAATCAATTACACAAAGTGAGAGAAAATGAGAGAGTTAATAATAAATCCAATTTTAATCAGCAGCATCTTTTAAAATATCTACTTTTTCCCTCTCTCAGCCCACTTAACATTGAAGTGGGATTCCAGCTGGTTCCGATAACAGCTTTCCATGCAGTAAGCAAGTGATCAGCTCGCTGAAATTGTTTAAAATTAGATATTGTATCAAATTGCCAGTAAGCAGAGCACACACTGATTCTATGGGCGGAATTGTCTGGTGTCTGTGTGGGCGGGATTGGAGGCGGGTCGGGAGTGAAAGTTGAAATAACTCAAAGCGTGTCAAGAACTCGCCGTCATCCCGCCCTACGCGCCTTTCCCTCGGGCATATTTGCCTGCGCGGCCGGGACGGCTGAGCTAATTTACATCATTATTAGGTTCTTGTCAGAACCTTAAGCATCTCTTTAATCCTACTTTTCCAATTTCACTGGATGACCATGGGAATTACGTAGCTCAGGAAGCATGTTTGTGAACCTGAGGCAGAAGTTGAATGGCCTTTGATGGAACTCATTAGCGCACAGCATGAAAAGTACAATATATACTCCCACCTGACACCTGATTACTTTCCTAAGGTAGATGCTGTTGTTGAGCTCATTGTCAGCACAGATTTAGCTTTCTAGTGGTTGCAAGTATTTTCAGCAAAGTCGGGATCCACTGTCACCTCATTGGTAGAACCTATCACAACATTGACAGATTGCCTTTTTCAGCGCTACTTGACCTGCCATCTATTACATCAGCATGGGCGCTGTTTATATTGTCTCACCTTGGACCTCCGAATCAGACTACGATGAGCCCCAACACCAGTAGCACAAGGCACACCAGCAGCACCAATAACACCACCACCAGCACCAATAACACCACCACCAACCTTCTCCTCAATGAACTGATGCTGCATAGGATGGAGGACATTAACGCAGGACTGCACCGCACCGGAGATAATATCCCCAACACAAGGTATACAGACAGAGGATGAGTTTCCTCAATATGATGGAACAGCAGTGTCAAAGGAGACTCAGGCTATCATGCCAGGTTGTCGCAGATATTTGCAGATTGCTGGAACAAGACCTGCAGCCCAGAGGATCAGGTGGACATGCCTTACTAGTGGCTGTCAAAATCACCAATGCCCTCAACTTCTTTGCCTCAGGCTCCTTCTAGAGATCTGCAGCAGACATTTGCAACATCTCGCAGTCAGCCACCCATAATTATATCAACTTTGCCACTGATGAAGCCAGTGCTATTGAGCGGGAGCTCGGCTTTGCCGCTCTGGCTGGCTTCCCACAGGTGCAGGGCGTCAGGCCACCCCATTAACTTAACCAGGCATTACACCCATATAGCTGCCATATGCTGCTCCAGGTTCCCACCACCTCACAACAACACCATAAAGCATCTCTACAATGACCAAGCCACTCCTTTCACACTGACCACCATTGCTGGAGGTAACGTTATGTCTCAACATTCACTCCAACTCACTAAGCCACTTCCAAAGTTGCGGACAAAATTGGCCAAAATCGGAAAGTGGTGAAAATAAATATTTTTATCTGTGACATCACAGTAATGGAAACTTCCCACAAATAGTTATTAAAACACCCTTGTGTATCGACTTGTGTTTCATCTTTCTCTTACACATGCTTCTACGAGGTGCAACCCCTGTGGCTTCAGCAGAGGTAGAGGCAGCCTGCTCACTTCTCTGCTGTGACTGCATAGATATTTTGGCAGATGACCTGTGGGTCTTAGAGCCGGTGAGGGTCCCGCCAAAGGCTGCTCCTCCTTCAACTATGCAGGGGCAGATGTAGCCATCGCGATCCCATGAGGCATTAGGGGCTCTGACTGGGGGGGGGGGGATGCAACAGGGGTGAAGTGTGAGCGCTTTGAAAGGAACCCCATATGAATGACTGCTGTATGCCATGTGGCTGTATGAGATGTAATTCTGTCACCAGGTTGCTGAGATGACCCCCTCGCCCATCTCCCACTTCCAGTTGCTCTGCGACTCCTGATACTTCAAGGGCGACCTCCTCTGCTGCAGTAAAGGTGGCTAATGGTGGAGGGCCACCTACTGTTCTCTCCCTTTCCCTCTTATTGTGAGCTCTCTTCTGCAAGGAGGGAAAGAAGAGATATTTGCGTGAGAGTGATGGAATGAGTGTAAGGAATGGATGGGTTACATCTTTGAGGGTAACTATGATGGAGCAAGGTGCCAATGCCAAATGGCCTCCTTGTGTGTTGTTAGTTAGTATGATTGCGTTAGGATGTGGGTGAGTGTGAGGGGTGGTTAGTCAAATGTGATAATGTAAATAGAGAGAGAGGGATGAATGGACATGCAAGGTGTGTTGGTGTGAGTAGTGATGTACAGTAGGGTTGTGAAGGCAGAGTGATGGGGATGTGATGAGAGGCACAGCAGGAGGAAGTTGAGTGTGGCTTTGCACTCAGCTTTCCTGATCTCATCAGATTATTGAAGTGTTTCCGGCACTGCACCCAGGCCCTCCTGACAACATCCCTGCTGTTCACCTCCTCTGCTATCTTGAGCCAGGCTCGATTGGTTTGCTGGGGAGGTCTCTTCTGCCCATCTGAGGAAAGAGGACCTCCCTGCATGCCCTCACTCACACCACAAGTATATGGAGGGAGTCATCTGAGAACCTGGGTGCAGCCCTTTGCCTCTGTGTAGTCATATTTGAAAAGCTTATCATCACCCAAAATCTCCAAAACAGTGCACAACCCTAGATGAACCTTCAAATGCAATGTGGCCATGGCTCCTTTAAATAACCTGGCTGAAAAAGCATCATCGATGATGTCATCAGACCCACACCATTTAATAGGGACGGGTAATGCGCAGGGCTGCCTCAATAGGGAATTAAACGAGGATGGGGTCACAATCCACCACACCAACTGCCCGCACCCATGCTGCCCAGGTACAGAAAATTCCGGCCTATGAGTTTCTATAACAGCCGGAAGGCCTGCAGCTGCACTTCTGCTTCCCGTTCGATTTTCTGGTTCAAGGCCTAGCCAGGGAGTAGGCCTTGGACAGGATAGACATGTTATTTGATGGACCTCATTCCTCATCTCTAGCCTCCAAACTTACTTTCCCTATTGCAACCTTTCTCATCACTCTCTATTTTCTGGCAAAAATGCACATTTCTGTCTGTTTTGAATTTTTAACATATTTTGCATTGCTAGTAATATCATCCAAAGTCACACCAAATGTTTTTTACCAATAAAGCCAACAACTGAGTTGACACAAGTTGGCTGGAAAGAACTCCACAAGGTGAAAAGGACAAACACAATGGCTTATCTAAGATATTAATTGTTTAGTAGACCCTAGATTGTCAATTTACGACACACCGTTTCCCCAGCAAATACGGTTAGCTATCCATTCCTTTTGATGATTGATTGGTTGATCTGATGTAATTGTGAGAGGTTCAGTCATCGTCGGCTGCCTTTTGTTTCAGTATAGTTGCAGAGGTATATAGTCCCGTGCCACCTTGACATAGATCAAAGAATCGGGCCTCAGCCAAGGGTCACGGGTTTGATTGACAGCTGTGTTTTGAGGCATTTGAGAAGGGGTCAGCGTCATTGCTTGGGTGTAGTTCTTCTTGATAGACAGCTCGATGGTCAGAGGTGTCAGTTGAACACTATATTGGGTGATGTGCAGTTCGACAGTCAGTCTACAATTAGTTTCAGTCTCGCAGCCACCAGCTGTGTGTTTTAAAGTTTTAGACTGGCCAAGAAAGTAAACTCATCTGGACTGGGACTGCAGCAAAAAAAATTCTGTTTCAGGTTGCATTTCCATCGCAACTCTCCCGATCATCCGCCAGATCTTTGCCAGAGGATGCACGGAAAGCCCAGAGAAACAGCATAAATGCTGTTAATAACAAAAAACTTTTTCCAGTGACAGAAGGGCCAATAACCAGGGAACTCAGATTTAAGATAATTGGTAAAAGAACCAGAGGAGCGATGAGGAGAATTTTTTTTTATGCAGTGTGTTGTTATGATCTGGAATGCACGGCCTTAAAGGGTGGTGGAAACAGATTCAACAGTAACTTTCAAAAGGCAATTGGATATATACTTAAAAAGTAACTATTTGCAGGGTTAGAAACATAGAAACATAGAAAATAGGTGCAGGAGTAGGCCATTCAGCCCTTCTAGCCTGCACCGCCATTCAATGAGTTCATGGCTGAACATGAAACTTCAGTACCCCCTTCCTGCTTTCTCGCCATACCCCTTGATCCCCCGAGTAGTAAGGACTTCATCTAACTCCCTTTTGAATATATTTAGTGAATTGGCCTCAACTACTTTCTGTGGTAGAGAATTCCACAGGTTCACCACTCTCTGGGTGAAGAAGTTTCTCCTCATCTCAGTCCTAAATGGCTTAGCCCTTATCCTTAGACTGTGACCCCTGGTTCTGGACTTCCCCAACATTGGGAACATTCTTCCTGCATCGAACCTGTCTAAACCCGATAGAATTTTAAACGTTTCTATGAGGTCCCCTCTCATTCTTCTGAACTCCAGTGAATACAAGCCCAGTTGATCCAGTCTTTCTTGATAGGTCAGTCCCGCCATCCCAGGAATCAGTCTGATGAATCTTCGCTGCACTCCCTCAATAGCAAGAATGTCCTTCCTCAAGTTAGGAGACCAAAACTGTACACAATACTCCAGGTGTGGCCTCACCAAGGCCCTGTACAACTGTAGCAACACCTCCCCGCCCCTGTACTCAAATCCCCTCGCTATGAAGGCCAACATGCCATTTGCTTTCTTAACCGCCTGCTGTACCTGCATGCCAACCTTCAATGACTGATGTACCATGACACCCAGGTCTCGTTGCACCTCCCCTTTTCCTAATCTGTCACCATTCAGATAATAGTCTGTCTCTCTGTTTTTACCACCAAAGTGGATAACCTCACATTTATCCACATTATACTTCATCTGCCATGCATTTGCCCACTCACCTAACCTATCCAAGTCACTCTGCAGCCTCATAGCATCCTCCTCGCAGCTCACACTGCCACCCAACTTAGTGTCATCCGCAAATTTGGAGATACTACATTTAATCCCCTCGTCTAAATCATTAATGTACAATGTAAACAGCTGGGGCCCCAGCACAGAACCTTGCGGTACTCCACTAGTCACTGCCTGCCATTCTGAAAAGTACCCATTTACTCCTACTCTTTGCTTCCTGTCTGACAACCAGTTCTCAATCCACGTCAGCACACTAACCCCAATATGGGGAAAAAGCCGAGAAGTGGGACTAATTGAATATCTCTTTCAATGAGTCGGCACAGACACAATGGGCTGAAGGGTCTCCATCTGTGCTGTCAGATTCTATGATGCTCCTTAAATTCATTTCTGCACATTCCCTAGTGACAGGCAACCCTGGACAACCATTTCATATGGATGATGAGAGGAGACAGCAGAAATGAGGTGGAATGTCAGAGTGTATGACACAAATTTCACTTCATTTGCATAGAACTGCCTAGAAATGGACAATGCTTCCTGTAGCTGCTGGAAATCTCAATGAAAAATGGGATGGGCCTAAAAGTGAAGTGGAGATGCAGCTTAATAGAATGCTGTCCAATTTACTGATGGTAGTGAAAGGCTGGCAATGTAGGAGAGGGTGCGGGTTGGAGACACCCAACACCAGGCATATATTTCTATATCTCAGGCCTCATAGAGTCACAGAGCACCATTGGTAGCATTATCAAGTGTACCAGACTGCTGACTGGCCGCAGGTCGAGGTTGAGGCCCTGCACTCTTGAAGCTTTGCAAAAAGTAAAATCTTTTCTTATTTTTGAAGTGACCTCCCTATAAAGGGGGTCGAGGGGGCAAGTTTTTGACCTTTGTTTTAAAATAGTATCAATGTGAGTGGAACAGTATTGTAAATATCATACTTACTACACTGTATTAATATAAGGCCATGGTAGGTTCTCCTACCTAGATTGTCATGTTGCAGTCACTGAACTTTTTTGCACTCTTGCTCTGTTTCTATGAGAGAGTTGTGGAAAAGGCAGAAGTACTGATCGCACTGACAAGCATCTCGGAAGATCACAAGATAATTTGATATGAGTAATGTCATTCGGCACATCTTAATTCATCTATCCAGAAAGACCCAAACATCCCCCTTCCCATTCTCCCACTCTACTTGTCAGTGTCCACTATAGCTCAGTAGGTAGCACTCTTGCCTCTGAGTCAGAAGGTTGTGGGTTCAAGTTCCACTCCAGAGACTTGAGCACATAAATCTAGGCTGACACGCCAGTGCTGAGGGATCACCGCACTATCGGTGGTGTCATCTTTCGGATGAGACGTTAAACTGAAGCTCCGACTGCTCTCTCAAGTGGCGGTAAAAGATCCCATGGCACTATTTCGAAGAAGAGCAGGGGAGTTATTGCCAGTGTCCTGGCCAATATTTATCCCTCAATCAACATCACAAAAAGATTTTCTGGTCATTATCACATTGCTGTTTGTGGGAGTTTGCTGTGCGCAAATTGGCTGCTGCGTTTCTTAAATTACAACAGTGACTACACTTCAAAAGTACTTCATTGGCTATAAAGCACTTTGAGACATCCATTGGTCATGTAAGATGCTATATAAATCCAATTCTTTCTATCTTTTACTTGGTGATCTTCAGTGCTCGCTGTCAAAGAGAGGCCTCCTTCTCTCCCCCGGATGAATCTCGATGGTCCTATCAGGGAACTGCGACACTCTGTGGCCTGTTTAATTCCTTCCAGCCTTATTTTTTTAGAAGCTACTTTTCAAAATGTAAACAATCATGATAACCCACCCCTTTAAGCTGATGCAGGATGTTAACTGCTGCAGCAGCTCATAAACTCCTACCTCCCACCTAGCTAGTAGGAAAGCTCCCAAACAGAGGGTTATTCTCCAGCTCTATTTTGGTGAGGCCTGTCCTGGAAATGTGCGCCAGGACAGCATACTACAGGTGTGATTTATACTCGGGCTTATGCCTGATCGATCAGAAAATCTGTTTTTATCTGTAAAAAATCAATCGTATAAAGTATCTTTTGCAAGGCCTTCCCCCTCATTATAAAATGTTTGTGTATAAAATTGTAGGAGCAGCCAATGCAGTAAGCATGACATTGGACAGAAATAGTTGTCTTATTTTTACATATTACAACAGTGACTGCACTTCAAAAAATACTTCATTGGCTGCAAAGTGCTTTGAGAGGTCCGGTGGTCATGAAAGGCGCTATATAAATGCAAATCTTTCTTTCTTCTTTCTTTGAACTAGAATTGGCAGTTTTGCTTAAAAATATGTTGCAAAATTTTGAGGGCTGATGAATCCATTTATTGATAACTTAACTGTTACTAAATATTTACTATATCAACAGCAAGGACTTTATATTCTTCAATATTTGTTGTCACTTGCAGGTTAGAAAAGAGGACATAATTGTGATATTGGGCCAGCTCAGTGTTATTTGTCACTAACTTGGCGTGCAGGATTAGCTGAAGAAGTTGACTGTTATGCTTATTACTATTCACTTTTATTTTTAATTGTATCTTCTTTCCATCTCATCTTTTGTCCTTCATTTATTTTCATCATTTTGTATTTCTTCTCTTATATTTTCCTTTGCATATCAGTTTGATTTTCATTCATTTGTTTGGTTTTCTTTTGAAATCAATTTCTTCATTTTTCTTGACATCTATTTTCTTGAACTAGTTTTGCTTACTTTTTGTTCTGTTATTTTATATTATTTCCCTCAGTCATTTTTCCTTTTATAGCTGTTATTTGCTTGTTTGTGGTCAGGTGCACCACACTTCCTGGTTTATATTTTCATTTCCTTCTTTCTCATTCTGCTCTCCCCAATACATTCTTCAGATGATCTGACCATTCCTACATTTGCTTAAGACTTCCTCTTCTTCATCTCTGCCTTCCCCACATTTACAGTCATGAGAGTGGGGAAACAATAATATTATTGCAGACTCAACCATTGCATATTCAGCCAATGGCAAGCGAGCACATCCTTCAGGGAAATGGGCTTTGAAGGAGTTAAAAGTCACACTCTACAGCATTCACAGTTTCTGCTGTAATTTTCACTGTTCCTCAGCAGTACTGCGAAGGCAGTCTGGTTCACTGCATAGCTATACTAATGAGACTCATCTATCTGCTTCAGTCATTGCCAGCCTTGCCTTTCTACTGGAAGTCAGAAATGAACACTCTGGACAGGTCCTTGCTAGGCCGCGGTAGTTAATCATCTCTAAACGTGTTGGATAGCCCCAGGCAGTGAAGATGCCAAACACTTAACCTAGCTCTAGCTGCATGGCTTGGTAACAGAATGTAGATGTGCTTTCACTCTCTACTTAACCAACTGCCCTTTACTTCACAGGTCAAAGGTTAAATGGAAACCAGAGCTCATGCTAGTTTGGTAGTCTTTTGTTTAACATTCATTAAGATATGTGTGTTTGGAGGAGGCATAAACCATTAAATTCAACCCAAACCTGCATCTCTGGGGATCACATTACTGGGTCAATTGCACTAACTACAGGGCTACAACCTTCTGACCTAAAAGGCTTCTTTTTTAAAGCAGTAATAAATACAGCTGAAAGTGGTTTAGCCAACAGGCATAGTAGGCGCTTAACATCCTATTTTTATCACAAGATTGACTGAAGATGTAGATTTTATCAGTCCAAGTTTAATGGTAGCAACACCTTTCGTTAGTGGTGTAGTTAAAGCTTTTATTCAGTGCAGCGGAAGGCCTTTAATTTATTTTTCCACTCCATCTACTGCTCCATATGTCTCTGGAATCTGCCTTTTTTCCCAAGGCTCATGTTAGTATAAAGCAATTGTCTAGGATGTGTAAGAATTAAGTATCCCATCATTCAGGCTAGACATGCAATTAGAAGAGTTGCACCGATTTCTACTGCTGAGACCCTGTCACTTTAATTTATCCTTATTTGCCTGCATTTAGGGGCTTCTCTGGTTTAAGGCCAACTGCATTTTATATATTTTTTTTTCACCAGCAAAAATTGCAGCACAGTGATTTGGGGGAGGGGACAGTGTAGTGCAGAGGGAAGTGAATCATTTGTCAGTTATATTGCAAGCTTGACGTGCAAAATAATGCAGATTGTGAGCCGACATTATGTACACAGTGATGGAAATTAACTCTTTCTTTACTTTCAGTCCAGCATCAAACAGAGGTTTCACTGTCTGTAGTTAATGACATGTTGAGCTATTTAGGGCAAAGATAGCCATCAATGTGTATGGAGATAATGGGCTAGACTTTCCACTTCAGCGCCCATATATTGCCCAAAACGGACCTCTATCGCCCATTTTGAGCAAAAAATGGAAACTAGGCCAGAAACACCACCGGAAAAATAAGCCCCCAAGTTTCGGCTCACTTCGCCGAACTGATCGCCGAGCTGATCACCCACACATGGACTATTTGAAGTTTCGGCACATCACCATCACATGGCCAGGCTGATCGCTCACCAAGAACATCACTGGATAATAGTTGCTTTTCCCGGGCTTTACTGAACAAACTTGTTATGTATGAAGAAAGAGTCAGACTGAATGCTGTGAGCTCAAAGTAAAGTGTGAACTTAGTCTTTTATTGCAGGTCTCCAGATTCCCTCTCCAACCTGTGAAGCCTCCTTAAATACCTGTGCTCCCAAGGGATTATGGGATCCCTTGGGACTCCAGTGGGTGAGCCCTCTGGTGGCTGTACAGAGTATATACAAGTTTACATATATAATAGAACTGGGCACTGCGGACGCCATTTTGAAGTTCGAAGGAAGGGTGAAGACAGCTAAAAAAATTGATCTAGGATAGTTGTGACTTATTTAAGGGCCCTTTATAGATAGCTCTACTCAGTATAATTAAATATAAGTAATAATCTAATAGTAGCTTGGTAGATTAGGCATGTTTTAGTGAAAAGTGCATTTATAGCTAGTGAAAATAATTATTGATAGTGATTGGGCCTAGTGTTAGTATAGAGAGAGTATTAGACTGAGTCTCGTATACAGTGTTAGACTGGGGATGGTATAGAGAGAGTATTAGACTGAGTCTCGTATACAGTGTTAGACTGTGGCTGGTATAATGAGAGTAGTTTAATAGATTAGGCATTTTTTAGTGAAAATTGCATTTATAGCAAGTGAAAATAATAATTGATAGTGATGGGGTCTATGCTTTCTGTGCCATTACTCGTAACTACTCACAAGCTGGTTTCTGAAAGGATCAATCGAAGAGGTGGCAGAGTAATGCATAGACAGAGACAGAGGAGACAGAGGAGGCGAGCATACAGCCAACGAAGGTACTTGGAAAAGCAATCAGCTCAACTTGTCTGAAAACACATGTCTTAGGAGGCTGCGCTTCCGGAAGGAGGTCATCGGTGAGATTTGCGAGCTCGTCAAGGGGGATTTTCAGTCTTCCAGCACCATCAGGACCACACTGTCCATTGAAGTAAAGGTTACTGCAGCACTCGCCTTCTACACATCAGGATCCTTTCAGGCTTCAGCTGGCGACATCTGTCGTATCTCTCAGCACACCACACACTGCTACATTCAGCAGGTGACTGAAGCCCTTTACACTCACAGAATGAACTTTATAAGCTTCCCGATGACCAGGGAGGCACAGACCGGGAGGGCTTTGGGTTTCTCCAGAATAGCAAACTTCCCCAAAATGCAGGGAGCAATAGACTGCATGCACATTGCCCTGAAAGTGCCTTTATAGGGATTCCACTTCCTAAATGTGCAGCTTGTTGTTGACCACAGCCAACTCATTCTGACAGTTAATGCTACATTTCCTGGCAGCATCCATTATGCGCACATCCTACGTGACAGTGCTATCCCTGACCTGTTTGTCAATCAGCCAGAAGGTTACGGTTGGATGCTGGGGAATAAGGGATATGGCCTTGCCAGCTGGCTGATGATCCTATGCATAATCCCGTCACTGAAGCAGAGAAACGTTACAATGAAAGCCACATAGCGACATCATCGAGAAGACAATTGGAGTCCTAAAGCAGCGCTTCAGATGCCTGGACCACTCTGGTGGCAGCCTACAGTACCACCCTGACCAGGTCGATGAGTTTACTGTGGTGTGTTGCATGCTACATTACCTAGCAATCAGGAGCGGACAGCAAATGCCTGATGGGACTGCAGGTCCACCTCCCGAAGGAGGGGAGACGGAAGAGCCAGCCGGCGAGGAGCAAGAGGAAGAGGAAGAGGAGGAGGAGGTAGAAGCGGAGGTGGAAAAGGAGGCTGGTGAGGATCTTGGGCAGGACCAGCCTGGCGATGTAGCCATGGTCCCTTCACCATCCCCTCCAGGAGAATAGTACCCCATGGGAGTTACGTGGCTGCAAAGATGTTGCGTCAGCAGCTCATAAATGAACGCTTTGCATGAATAGTCACAGTTACGCTTAAACTAAAGTTTCATTTGCGTTGAGTTTCGTTTGAGTTACGTTTTAGCCTTGCCTGCACTGGCCTGGCCGTTGTAGTTCAACATTTTCATTAATGCTTAACTTAAGTAATGTTATTACAAGAGAATGAAGAACACATGCTAAATTGTGCAAAATGCCTAAGCTAACTAGCCTTATTAATGAGAGAATGCACAACAATTTTTAAAATCAATAAAAAAATGTATTGCCAACAAATTTTGTAGTAACATATTTTTCAACACCCACCCCCCCCCACCCCGCCCCACTGCCCAACTATGAACAAACATTAACATTAACAGTAAAAATGAATCCCACCCTCCCTACCTGCGGCCATGTTTCTCTCCAGGTCGTTTACCACCCCAGTATAGTAGCACCACCCGCCCATCTTGGTCCCTGCAATCCGAGACGAAGTTGGCGTGCAGCGGGCAATGGAAAGACTTCCTGCCATGGTGCAGGTGTTGGCATGGGAGACGAAGCAGGCTGCTCGTCTTCAGAGTCAAGAGGAACTGTATCCTCCATACTCACCTGAGTGCTCGGGGTTTGACTCGTTAACAACATCACACCTTGGGCTGCAGCGCCATGTTCTGCCAGCAGCGCATACCTAAGGACATTTGTTGCGGCGGTCTGTTCACGCACCCCTTCAAGATTCTACCGTGCTACATTGAGAGTCTGCCATGCTACCTCCAGTAGCTCGACTTGCACTGCAGACACCTTGCAGAAGTCTTGCGCGAATCGAGAGAATCCCTGGATCAGCTCGCGACCGTCCCCGAACACAGGGACATCAGGCCCACCAACTGATCATCCTGGGGAGGCGTTTGCTGGCCTCACTGACCTGGCCTCCGTGGGGTCGGCGTGCGCAATATATCGCACCTTGGCGTTGCCGGCTGCACACCGCTTGGTCCCGGTGCATCCTCAATTTCAATAGAGATGACCGCAGGTTCATGCCCCACCTCCCCCCCCGCCCCCGAGCAATTGATGGCTCCAGCTGGAGAGCGAGCTCTCTTCCTCCTCGAGGTGAGGAAAGTGCTCCTCTTCCTCCTGCTCCTCTTCCTCCTCCTCTTCCTCCTCTTCCTCCTTAGAGGGTGACGTTGCAGGTGCTGGTGTCATTTGCACCTGCACGAGCGTCTCAGGTTGACCTTATAACACATATAACCTTTTTACAGAGCTTATTAGAACACAACGGTGAACATTAACAAGAGACGTTACATATCAAAGTTTTCATTACCCCAGAAAGCTGCAGCAGCTGCAACCCCTGCTTCTTATGCACAAGGGCTGCATACATGCATGACATGTCGTGACATGACATCATTAGTATATCATAAGTTCATGACAAATATATTGCATTATAATTACAGGACATTAGATTAGTTACTTAGTTAAGTTTATAATACCGTTTTTAATACTGTCTGACACATTACTCACGAGACGCACGGATGAGCTCCTCCAGACTGTGGGTGGTGGCCGAACAGCGCTCATGGCCAACCAACACAGCCGCACGCTCCTCAATTTCAGTTAGGGGCTGAAGTTGAGCAGAGCCGCCCCCCCGTCCACCTTTGCTTGGCCCGGTTGATAGATATCTTTTTCTGCAGAAGAAAAAAGAGCATAGCATAAGCTAATTGACTAGGTAGTATCATGAAGTCACAACAGTTTAAAATGTTACATGCTGCTGGTTTAGAGCAATGTCCGGATCTTAACATGGTTTACATAATACATTTATGAATGACAAACTTAAATTCAATGCCAGATTCATTGTTATAATAAAAATTTGCATCAGTAAAATGGTGGATGTGGTGTATTTGGACTTTCAAAAGACTTTTGACAAGGTCCCACACAAGAGATTGGTGTGCAAAATTAAAGCACATGGTATTGGGGGTAATGTACTGACGTGGATAGAGAACTGGTTGGCAGACAGGAAGCAGAGAGTTGGGATAAACGGGTCCTTTTCATAATGGCAGACAGTGACTAGTGGGGTGCTGCAGGGCTCAATGCTGGGACCCCAGCTATTTACAATATACATTAATGATTTAGATGAAGGAATTGAGTGTTATATCTCCAAGTTTGCAGATGACACTAAACTGGGTGGCGGTGTGAGCTATTAGGAGGACGCTAAGAGGCTGCTGGGTAAGACAGGTTAGGTGAGTGAGCAAATGCATGGCAGATGAAGTATAATGTGGATAAATGTGAGGTTATCCACTTTGGGGGCAAAAACACAAAGGCAGAATATTATCTGAATGGTGGCAGATTAGGAAAAGGGGAGGTGCAACGAGACCTGGGTGTCATGGTACATCAGTCATTGAAAGTTGGTATGCAGGTACAGCAGGCGGTGAAGAAGGCAAATAGTATGTTGGCCTTCATAGCTCGGGGATTTGAGTATAGGAGCAGGGAGATCTTACTGCAGTTGTACAAGGCCTTGGTGAAGCCTCACCTGGAATATTGTGTTCAGTTTTGGTCTCCTAATTTGAGGAAGGACGTTCTTGCTATTGAGGGAGTGCAGTGAAGGTTCACCAGACTGATTCCCGGGATGGCAGGACTGACATATGAGGAGAGACTGGATCGACTGGGCCTGTATTCACTGGAGTTTAGAAGGATAAGAGGGAATCTCATAGAAGCATATAAAATTCTGACGGTACTGGACAGGTTAGATGCAGGAAGAATGTTCCCGATGTTGGGGAAGTCCAGAACCAGAGGACACAGTCTAAGAATAAGGGGTAAGCCATTTAGCACTGAGATGAGGAGAAACTTCTTCACTCAGAGAGTTATTAACCTGTGGAATTCCCTACCGCAGAGAGTCGTTGATGCCAATTCATTGAATATATTCAAGAGGGAGTTAGATGTAGCCCTTACGGCTAAAGGGATCAAGGGATATGGAGAGAAAGCAGGAAAGGGGTACTGAGGTGAATGATCAGCCATGATTTTATTGAATGGTGGTGCAGGCTCGAAGGGCCGAATGGCCTACTCCTGCACTTATTTTCTATGTTTAAAATGGAACTTACTCTTGCTGCCACCACCAAACTATTCCAGTGTTTTCAGCACTGGTCCAACCCCCTCACCTCATGGGATACTGAGGACACCACCGCAGCGATCTCCGCCCAGATTTTCCGGTAAATACAGGGTGGGGGTTTCCCGCATACCCCGAGTCAATTCGCCCCACCGGGAATGCACCTCATTTACCAGGGCCTCATTGGCCTCGTCACTGAAGGGTTTTGCCCTTTCCCTCTCCCCTTCTCCTTCCAGAGACATTTTTAATATTATGCTATTACATTATATTTCATTTTAGATTTATATGATCTTTATGCTCTTTAATATGATTCTTTACTTGCATTTTCCTCAAGGCTTCCTCCTCTCTTTCTATCCTCTCTCTCTCTCTCTGCCCCTCCCTGTATCTTCTGTGCATGTGTGGATGACCCCTGACCTCCTGAAACATGGGAAAGCCAGTCGGCTGAAAAAAAACCCACACACGCGCAGAAGCCCTTTGCTAGGGAAACTTTTGCCTTCCATATTGATGGACGTTCGGTGGGCAAATGTCACATCGCCGACCTTTCAGATCGCCCATTTCACATTGCTGGCCTATCACCGAGTGGAAAAGCGCTAAAAAAAAAATGGGCCATGTTCCAGCGATCAGTAAGGCTGAGACGTCGTACATTGCTGGAACAAAGCCCATTTTTTGGGGGCGATGCCCACCTAGTGGAAAATCTAGCTCAATGGATTATTGATCCCTTGAGAGTTCATTAGAATTTTTAATTTTTTAAAATCTGAATATTATCTTTGAGTAATTTAACTTGCTGGCAAGTTCATAGATCAAATCATATGCTTTTTTATTTGTAAATTCTGTGCACAGCAGTGTGTTTTTTTATGATGTCAGTTGGTCAGTCTGTGCTCCTCCTTTGAATTTTTGGATATCACGTGCATTCTGACTCGATGACATTATGGAGAAATGAAGAGGAAGTAGATTGTTATTATTTTAGTGAGGGATGAAGGAACATTACCAATTTATACTATCAACTTTTACTCACAACTTAGTTATCTCGAAAAATTAGACAAACTAGTAGATCTCCCGCGATTTTGCTGGCAGTGAATCAGAAGTTATGCTGTTGCAAACAGGGAGGGTTCTAAGCTGGAAATGGGGTAGGAGTGCACATCCTGAGAGAAAGGATTTGAAAAGAATTTGTAAGTGATTTCCCTGGAGACAATTAAGTAAGTGTTTTTTGATTCGTTTCTGGAAAATAAATAAGTAGTATTTACTTTATTGTCTGCAGATATATATATATATATATAGCTTTGTTTGCCTCATATACCACTCCTAAATACATTTCTCCATGTAACATGGGTAGACAGGTATTTAACTTTATTTTCCAACAGTTTATTCTTTATAACAAACATCAAGAATTACATATATTACTTTAGTTTAATATCTTATTTTCATCTCCCTTCTTTACTAAGTATTTGAATTTAAGCAGTACATTTTGGTAAAACATTTTAGCCCAGAAATTCCTGGAGCCCCATTCTCATGCCAGAGGTGCTACAGGGTTGGTCTTCCTCCAGTACTGCCATAAAATCTTCTTTAAGCAACAGAAGGTTTTATCTCCTGCTGCTGCATCAGGTCTGTGTCTCTCTCAGCTCTATTCCCCATTGCTCCTGCATGCCCTCGCCGCCCCCCCCCAGCTTATCAATCAAGGCACTTTTGAGGCCTAAACCCCACCTCGGCTGGCTCCCTGGTGTATGTGAAGGATTATATTTTAATTACCTGACTTCATTATTTAGGACTGGATCAGTACTGGAACATTATTGCAGGTGAAAATCTCACCCTGCCGAATTGGTGGTGGGACAACGCACCATTGGAATTTTGGGGACAATATATTAGTCGTGTGGAGAATATGTTAGAAACCTTGCTGTTGGGTATTTGGATAACTAACAGCAATTAAATTCTATTTTTTTGGTGTTGTTTAAAAATGTTGACATTTTTGTGGGGTTGAGAACAGGATTTTGCCTCGGGTTCAGTACTGAGTGAATAGGGTAAGTTTTGAGCACTCATGGTGCAGTGCCTTACCCACCGGATCCATGTATCAGACAATTGTGGGTGCACAGCCCATGATTTTCTGTCCATCAAAACTAATGCGTGGAGAATCATAGGCTGCACACACACAATTTGTGATATATGCACTCCCATAGGGCAGGGCTCTTTTCAGGAGCATGTAGTCAGAAAGGTTACCCCCATTGGTCCATTGGAGCTGAACACAAGTGGATTTTGATCTTTACAGGCATTCACCTAGTTTTGAGCTAGATCCAATAAGGAGACAAATTGGACCCCATTTCACCTGTTTTTTAGGTGTAAATTGAGGGTAAAATTGACCAATTTCACGGGCTTATGTCCTGCGTCCAAAGGACTCCAGAAATAGGTCTGACACAATATTGGCTTGGGTGACATATAGGCATTCTTGAAACAGGCATTAGGCCCTTTGAAAATGCTAATAACCAGCCTAATGCCTGCTTTAGAACTTCTCTCAGAAATTTGTCAGCAACGAGCGGTGCAAAGCACCGGGCATTCTGGCCTCAGTTTTTTAGGTTCCTGCTACGGCCTAACCAACGGTCCTTCAAGGAACCCCAGAGACCACCAACAAAAAGTTCTTCAAACAAGTTCTTCAATTTGAACTCACTCTGACGTGGACCGCCTCCAAGTTCCACAGCATTGCTGCCGGCTGCTGCTGGCCCACATTCACTTCACCTTCCATTCTCTTCCCTCCTCACCCAGGATCTACCTGAGGATCGCTGCCAGTGGTGCAGCCATCCAAATTGGTGGGCTGGATGCCTGATTGGCCCCTGTAGCATGCTGGAATTATGCTGATTAGGTCCAAGGTCCAATTTGGAATGAACCTTGGACTTCTGGCCTGTGCTACAAGCGCCCTGACAATTTTGGGTCCAAGAAACGGGCCAAAATGAATTTCCAGCACAAGCAATCCAGTTTTCAAGATTATTGAGGAAGGATCACCCTGATGTTAGTCTGTAGAAAATGTAATTTGGTGAAGTAATTCCAAGGTGAAGCCAATATTTATATTTTTTTAACAGCCTAAAACTGTTCTTGCTTGTGTCCCACACCATAGGCTAGAACCTCCAATTTTGAGCTTAGCACCCAAAAATGGGCGTTATTTCCCATGTGGGCATTAAAAAAGGGTTTTCAGATCGTCGGCTTCTCGCCCATTCTGAAAACACCTAGTTTACATTTTTGAAAATGGCTGTTACCGCGAGCGATATCAAATGGGCGGTAGCGTAAAATTTTTCCGACCTTCTGCCGTAAAGTGTGGCCATCCTTAGCAATGACATGGCAATGCTCCATTCCCGTGATTCTGGAGGTCAAGGTTCACCATGACGTGCGCAGAACAGGAGTCAGAGATAAAGGAAGCTCAGAGGGACTGAAAGAATGTGTGGCTGTGGTGTGTTCTTGTTTGGCTGTTGTGGGAGGAACGACGGAGATTCACCAGCAGCAAAAAGCCTACTAAGCACCAAGAACATAGTTGGCATTGAGTTTTTGTTCAACAAATGACATATAAAATAGAAGGGATGGAGGAGGCCCTGGAGCTGGTAGCCAGAAACACTGGTGGCAGAGAGCTCCCAGTGGTCCTGGAGCACCACACTGCACCCAAAGGTGACACACCCCCATTGCCCAACCATACATGAGAGCCAGCAGCAACATCTTGCTTATGGTTCGGAGCACGCTCCCACCTCGGGACCATCCTCTCCCGTATCCATCCAAGCAGCGCTTCGGCCGTCACCTCCCCCGCAGACCCCTCCCTCAATGTAGCACCGTCTGAGGACCTCCTCAGCCAGGCGGCTTGGAGTCAGGAGGGGAAGGGGTAGAGGTGGGGAGGATAAGCCGGGGGGTGGGGGGTGTGAAGGGTTGGTTTGAACAGAAAAACTGATGAGTTCAGACTAATGTTCGGTTTATATGTTTTTTATTTAACAAAACCTTGCAGCACATTGGCTCATATAGCTGCACTATTACACGCTGGTGATTCCTTAACATCAAAGGGTATAATCACACTTAACTTCAATCAACTTAAACTTTAACTGTCACCAAGGTGATGTTCACCATTGACGTATGACCTGCACACCCAGCAGTGTGTCAGCCTTGTAAGTAACACCAAAGTTGTTTCAGGCAAAGTGATCATTGATGAGCTCCTGACGTAAGGCTCTTGCAGCTATCATGCCATCATGGGCCCTTTCATGCGGTCTACAGGGGCGGGGGCATGGCTTCAGCATCAGCCTGATTGTCTGGCCAGATGTCAACATCCGCCTTCTCGTTCTCCTCTTCCTCTCTCTGGTAAGGTGGACTGTCAGACTGATCAGGCAATTCTTGTCCCCTCTTGATAGCCAAGTTGTGCAGCATGGAGCACACCACCATGAATTGAGCTACCTGCTCAGGCTGGTATTGGAACTCGCCTCCTGAGTGGTCCAGGCATCTGAAGTGCTGCTTCAGCACTCCAATGGTTTTCTCAACAATATTGCGAGTTGCTCTGTGGCTCTTGTTGTATTGCCTCTCGGCTTCGGTATGGGTGTCACATAGGGAGGTCATCAGCCAGGTGGCGAGGCCATATCCTTTGTCCCCAAGCATCCTGCATTGACCTTGTGGCTCATTGTTAAACAAGTCAGATACAGTGCTCTCACGCAGGATGCGCACATCATGGATGCTGCCCGGAAATTGAGCATTCACTGCTAGTATCATTTGCTGGTGGTCAACAACCAGCTGGACATTCAGGGAGTGGAATCCCTTGCGGTTCCTGAAAACCTCAGCATCCTTAAAAGGTGCCCGCATCATGATGTGTGTACAGTATATTGCTCCCTGCACCTTGAGGAAGTTTGCAATTCTGGAGAAAACCTAGAGCCCTTTCACTCTGTGCCTCCCTGGCCATAGGGAAGCTGATCAAGTCCCTCCTGCATGCATACAGGGCTTCAGTGACCTGTCTAATGCAGCAATGTGTGGCAAGCTGAGAAAGTCTGCAAATGTCACCAGCTGTGGCCTGAAAAGAACCCGAGGCATAGAACAATAGTGCCGCAGTGACTTTGACCTCAACGGACAGTGCTGTTCTGATGGTGCTGGCAGACTGCAGATCTGCCCTTAGCAACTGGCATACCTTTGTGGAAGCGTAGTCTCTGAAGGCATGTGATGTCGGGCAAGCCGAGGTAAGAATGCTTCTCCTTGTACTTGCGGGGGGGTGTAACGTCTGGTCCTCCTCATCAGTCTGTCACTTTGTTCATTGGGCACATAATGCAGTGCAACATTCCTTCAGCGATGTCGAGTCTGTTGCATGTATTTGGTCACCAAGAGAGGGTGAGAAAGGACAGGCCCCATTGCAGTAGCTCTCTGTTTTCCACCGATTGCACACAAACAAGGAATGTCCCGCCGAACACACCTCTTCACACCAATCGGTAACAGTATAGTCAAGATGTTTGTAGAGATGTTTACATCAACTCCAATGACCTGCAGAGTACATCCAAACTCCGCCGATGTTGAAGCACAGCAGCCTTTTAAAGGACGTGACATGTGATCTACAACATGGTGTCCATAACGCTGTGATTCGTCCTGGTTAGTTCCACGTTTTGCGGGTGGTTTTTTGAGCGAGCGATATTGTGGGCGAAATGTGTATAAGGTGGTGAAATTGATGATGGGTGACCTCTATGGCCGCTAGCTCTTTACAACAAAACAGTTGCCTGGCGTTAATATTGAATCTCGGCATTATTTCTGTGTGGAAAGTAACGCTGACCGATATTATGGGCGTTGAAGTCGCGCATCCTGCTGATTCTGCCCAATTTCCAGAGTTAAGCACATGGGGAAAGTAACTCTCGGTGATAAGTTTCCGAAAAATGCCCGCCAGTTTCCATTTTTTGCCAAAATGGGTGATATGTGGATGTTATACGTCATTTCAATGGTAAAATGGGCGTTAAGTGGGTGTTAAGCAGCCAAAAAAAAGTGGAGATTCTAGCCCCCTGTCTCTTCAGTATTGGAACAGATTAAATATCTGTTAGGTATTTTAACAAGAAATTATGACATGGGATGGGAAGATTATGGGGGCAGAGAGAAGCTGCAACTTTGAAGAGTGTAGATGTAGTATTGCATCAGAATACATTTATTTTGCATCAGGGAAAGTGAAGGATTTATTGGACAAGCATCAAATGAAGCTCAGTTGGATTCCAGGTGTATCAGGAAAGCTTCAGAAGAAAAGGCTTCCACACAAGACAATAATTAAGGTGCAGCTCTTCCACAATGTGAAAAGGATCGAGCTTGGACCTGAAGGTAGAGTCCTGTGGAGTGACATATGATACATAGTGAAATAATGTGTTGTGAAATAAAACTAGATATCACTGCAGTATGAATCACGTGGTACAATACTAATCTCTTTTGAATCAATTATGGAATCTCCAGTTTGTTTCAACAGAATGATCTCGGTCGATTAATTTATCATTTGAATTTTCAAATGCATTGATAAAGCCCTACAAGATCGAAGAATGCCACAGGCAGGAAGTTGTTTCCAAGAAAGTAACACAATCTGAAGTTAACATAAACCTACTCTGAGTCCATTATGTCATTTTAACACTTGGCATGTTACTGTCTCGTAACTTGTGTGTTAGCTCATGTTTGCACTGAATTAGTATTTTCTCCTTTCAATGATGTATAAGATATTTTAATAATTTGGATTAACCACTTTTTTCTCTAATTTACAGAGACTGATCTTTTAAAAATGTAAACATTTTCATAAATGTCAATGTGTTCCCCAGAAACTCATGACTCTAAGATACATGCAAAAGGGTTGGCTAGTATACTGATATTCAGATGATGCTGGTGAAGTCTGTTGGATTACGGAGAACAATTCACTGGTGACATTGATAAACTTGATGCACTAGCTTTTTGGGATACATCAACCAATAGTAACCCAAATAACATTTCCATTCTGCTAAAGAGCATATGGAACTTATTTTCCCACCCCCTCCCTTTGCTCTCGGTTGGACAGGAAAACTGCACCCAAAATGCGTTCCATTTGTTCAGGCCTCGGAGTACCCAAATTTAGAGAGCCGAATCATGAAATAACCCAGTTGTAGCTCTGGTCCATGCCTACACCTAGCAGTCTTATGCTGGAAAACTGGGACAGAACAGATGTGCATCTTTAGGCCTGAAATGTCTGCAGCTACAGGACTGGCCCGCAGGTCTCAGGCCCTCTGGCTGTAAAAGGAGTATTTCCTGTCAGACCCTCCAATCCCAGATGCAAGGCTTCTTCGGGCCTGGAACATTGTGGAAACCTAATGCAGGTTCCAAGTGTAGAGTAAGGACAGTGCTGCTGTCTATCCAGTAAAAAAACAATATTGCTGCCTGAGATTATTTTTTTTATTCCCATGCGGTAAACAACCAATCAGCTGTTTCCAGAGTTGAGTTTTTCAGACGTGATTGCTTCTTGTGAACAGTGCCACCTCACTTACCAACAGATACAAAGTACTTGCTGCCTATATGGATGAGGAAAAGGACTGCAGGGAGGATGTGCAAATTGACCACAGCATTGTGGTACAGGAGGCCATTCAAGTGAGGGGAGCAAAAAGGAATGTGGTAGTGGCAGGTGACAGTATAATCAAGGGGATAGATTCTGTTCTCTACAGTCGTGACAGGGAGTTGCAAAGGTTGTGTTGCCTATCCGATGCCAGGGTTAAGGATGTTTCCTCGTGGCTGGAGGAGAACTTGGAGAGGAGAATCCAGTTGTCTTGGTCTACGTAGGAACCAATGACATAGGTAGAACAAAGAAAGAGGTTCTGCTGAGGGAGTTTGAGGAGCTACGATCCAAATTAAAAAGCAAAACCTCCATGGTAATAATCTGTGGATTGTTACCTGAAACATGCATAAATTGGCATAGGCACAAACAGATTAGGGGGCCGAAATTACCCCTTTCCGAAAGGCCCTATAGAGGTTCGATAAGGACTTTTCGTCTGGGGGCAGGCGGCAGAAGCGACTCCCCGGGATGGTGGTGGCGTAAACGGCTTTTCAGCGCATCCCATAGTTATCACCCCCGGCGGCGATGCACACGACGATGACGTTATCGACGTGCACGCGGACCCCTTATTGCCCCGCGAGGGAAATTGCCCCACGGGAGCGAGGTTGGCGTGGGGCGGTGCCACCAATACGGGTCGCAAAGTTGTGGTGGCTGGGGTGCACCAGCCGCCCTTAAAGGGGAGGGCCTTGGAGGCGGCTGGCATTTTTTTTTGTCGACCTGACAATGGCGGCCCCTTGTTCGGCCAGGCCGCCAACATGCAGCCCAGCTATTGGGTGATGGCCGCTGACCCAGTCGAAACCCTTTCTGGTGACCCAGAGGGTGCCAGCAAAGCAGCTGCAGAGTTCGCAGCAGTCCCCTCCTTGAAAAGAAAGGGAGGGCCATTGTGACGTGTCAGCGTGACACGGCATGTCCGCGTCACGCTGACATCATCAGCTTGGCGCCATGCTTCCGTCCCTCTATCACTCCCCTACTGGCCTGCTGAGGCGATTTACACCTCCGATACCGCCCCACAGATTTTTGGTATTCAAAGATCCCCAATTCCGGGACATTCCGCTGCCCATCTCGCTGGGTGCTAAATTTTCATCTAATTCAAATTGTGTGCCCCAAACAGGGGCCCAGTGTCCTGGCGAACTGAATAACTAGCGCAGTAGACCAGAGATTTATTCTTATGAAGAGGGGGGTGGGAGGTTTTTGTAAAGATTAAATTTAAAAACAGCAAGAGAAATGTCAAGGCTCTGGAGCAGAGTAGAGTTCTGGGTATAAATAAGCAGAGTAGGTCAGGAAGGGACAGACAAAGTTACAAAGGTAACAAGGCATCACTGACTAAGGTGACATCAGGGAAGAATAGAAATAAGTCAAAGCTAAAGGCACTATATCTGAATGTGCGAAGTTTGCAGATGATACTAAAATCGGCTGTGTGGTTGATAATGAAGAAGAAAGCTGCGGACTGCAGGAAGATATCAATCAACTGGTCAGGTGGGCAGAACAGTGGCAAATGGAATTCAATCTGGAGAAGTGTGAGGTAATGCATTTGGGGAGAGCAAACAAGGAAAGGGAATATGCATTAAATGGTAGGACACTGAGAAGTGTAGAGGAACAAAGGGACCTTGGAGTGCATGTCCACAGATCCCTGAAGGGAGCAAGCCAGGTAGATAAGGTGGTTAAGAAGCCATACGGAATGCTTGCCTTTATTAGCAGAGGCATAGAATACAAGTTTGTAGGGAACCCCCCTGGATTCTGAGCATCACCTGTTTGATTATCTGCACTGCTCGTTTTGCCTGGCCATTTGAGGCCGGCTTGAACGGTGCCGTTCTAACATGGTTAATTCCATTGCCTGCCATGAAGTCCTGGAATTCAGTGCTTGTGAAGCACGGGCCATTGTCGCTGACCAAGATGTCCGGTAGACCATGGGCGGCGAACATTGCCCGTAGACTTTCTCCCGTGGCAGAGGATGTGCTTGAATTTAAAATGTCACACTCGATCCATTTGGAGTAGGCGTCTACTACAACCAAAAACATTTTCCCCATGAAAGGACCTGCGCAGTCCACATGGATGCGTGACCAAGGCTTGGCGGGCCATGGCCAGGGGCTAAGGGGGGCTTCCCTGGGCGCATTGCCCAGCTGGGCACACGTGTTGCACCTGCGAACACAAAGTTCCAGATCTGCGTCTATCCCTGGCCACCAAACGTGTGACCTCGCAATTGCCTTCATCGTGACAATGCCCGGGTGCCCATTGTGGAGTTCTCTGATGAACACCTCTCTGCCCATCTGGGGCATGACTACGCAGTTTCCCCACAGTAGGCAATCGGCCTGAATCTTTGCGCCTGTGAAATGGTTTAAATTTCTCAGGGCATGCCCTGTACATGGCTGCCCAGTCCCCATTCAGGACACATTTCTTGACTAGAGACAATAGCGGGTCTCTATTTATCCAGACTTTAATCTGACAGGCTGTCACGGGTGAGCCTTCGCTTCCGAAAGCTTCAACAGCCATGACCATCTCAGCAGTATGCTCGGTAGCCCCCTCAGTGGTGGCTAGTGGGAGCCTACTGAGTGCATCGGCGCAGTTTTCGGTGCCCGGTCTGTGCCGAATTGTGTAGTCATAGGCGGCTAACATGAGTGCCCACCTCTGTATGCGGGCCGATGCGTTTGCATTTATGGCCTTGTTGTCGGCCAAAAGGGACGTTAGGGGTTTGTGATCTGTCTCCAGCTCAAATTTCCTGCCAAACAGGTACTGGTGCATTTTCTTTACCGCATATACACATGCGAGCGCCTCCTTTTCTACCATCCCGTAGCCCCTTTCTGCCTGGGACAGACTTCTGGAGGCATAAGCAACCGGCTGTAACTGACCCTTGGCATTGACATGCTGCAACACACACCCGACACCATAGGACGACGCATCGCATGTTAACACAAGTTTCTTACATGGGTCATATAGCGTTAACAGATTGTTGGAACATAACAATTTGCATGCTCTATTAAAAGCCCTTTCCTGGCTGTCCCCCCAGACCCATTCGCGACCTTTGCGTAGGAGCACGTGTAGCGGCTCTCGCAGCGTGCTCAATTTGGGAAGAAAGTTACCAAAATAGTTCAGGAGCCCCAGGAACGAACGCAGCTCCATCGTGTTACGGGGTCTGGGTGCTCTCTGGATCGCTTCCGTCTTGGACGCAGTAGGGCTGATCCCGTCTGCTGCTACCCTCATCCCCAGGAATTCTACCTCTGGAGCTAGGAAGACGCACTTCGCCTTTTTCAGTCGCAGACCTACCCGGTCCAGTCTGCGTAGCACCTCCTCCAGATTGTGGAGGTGTTCTTCAGTATTGCAACCCTTAATGAGGATGTCGTCCTGAAAAACCACCGTCCCTGGAATCGACTTGAGGAGGCTTTCCATATTTCGTTGGAAGATCGCGGCGGCCGAGCGAATCCCGAACGGACATCTGTTGTACTCAAACAACCCCTTGTGTGTCGTGATGGTGGTCAGCTTCTTCGACTCACTCACCAGCTCCTGGGTCATGTAAGCTGAGGTCAGGTCCAATTTTGAAAAAAGTTTGCCACCGGATAGTGTCGCAAAGAGGTCCTCCACTCTCGGTAGCGGGTACTGGTCTTGGAGTGACACCCGATTGATGGTGGCCTTGTAATCACCACATATCCTGACCGACCCATCCGCCTTGAGCACCGGCACAATCGGGCTCGCCCAGTCACTGAATTCGACTGGCGAGATGATGCCTTCCCTCAGCAGGCAGTCCAATTCGTCTTCTATCTTTTCCCGCATCACGTACGGCACCGCTCTGGCTTTGTGGTGTACTGGCCTGGCGTCCGGGTTTATGTGAATCACTACCTTGGCCCCCATGAAAGTGCCAATGCCGGGTTGAAATAATGAGTCAAATTTGTCCAGGACCTGTGAGCATGATACTCGCTCCACAGAGGAAATTGCATTGACATCGCTCCATTTCCAGTTCATGACAGCAAGCCAACTCCTCCCCAGTAGTGCGGGACCGTCCCCTGGAACAATCTCCGAATCTTTGTGGGTCACGACTACCGTGGCGCTGCCTAGCACCGGAATGATCTGCTTTGTGTAAGTCCGTAGCTGTGCGTCAATCGATGATAATTTTGGCCTCCTGGCCTTGGATGCCCACAACTTTTCGAACTGTTTGATACCCATCAGGGACTGGCTGGCACCTGTGTCTAACTCCATTGATACTGGGATGCCATTGAGGAGCACTTTCATCATTATCGGTGGCGTCCTGGTGTATGAACTGTATACGTGCTCCACATGAACTCGTTCAACTTCAGCTTCCAGCGATTTCCCCCAGTGTCCATTTCTGCAATTTCTGCAGGTATTTTGCTCATCTCTGCAAACTCCGGCTGAATGTATGCCTCCACGCCTCCAGCATGAGTTGCGGTTTGAAACAAAAGGTCCCTTGCCAGTCGATCGTCCCTGACTGCCCCTGTTATTGTCCTTGAGTGCACCATTAACAGGTGTTGATGGCCCCATTACTGGCCGCATTGTCCCTTGCAATGGCGTGAATCGCTGTTCAGCTTGCCATTGTCTCTGTCGAACTCCCCCTCTGGGTTCGACTACATGTTGGGGCATGCCCGACTGCCCTTGTCTACCTGGAGAACTGTGTGCTGCTTTAACAATGTTGAATCTCTGTCCCAACCATTCCTTAACACAGTACCTCTCGTCTGTTCTGCTAGTGGCCATGCTCGCGTGGTTTAAATCCCAGTTTCTTGTACCCATTGATACGTCCTTACTATACAGTATAAATGCACACAAGGCCCATGCTTGAGAGAAGGTCAGTCTGTGACCTGTCCTTTATTCCTTAGCACTCAAGTGATGAAGGTGGGTGGAGCTTCCCCTTTTCGACCTGAAGGTCCAGGTTAGGAGTGTTTCCCACCTAGTGGTCAGTGTTCTCACGGTGTACAACTTAGGTCAGTTTATACATGGGTTACAATGCTGGTTGAATACATGACAGGGGGAGGGGTTATGCTTGAACTGTATAAAACACTAGTTAGGCCACAGCTGGAGTATTGCGTGCAGTTCTGGTCACCGTGTTACAGGAAGGACGCGATTGCACTGGAGAGGGTACAGAGGAATTTATGAGGATGTTGCCGAGAGTGGAGCATCTTTGCTATTCGGACAGATTCGATAGGCTGGGTTTGTTTTCTTTGTAACAGAGGAGGCTGAGGGGAGACCTCATTGAGGTGTATACAATTATGAGGGGCCTAGATATAGTGGATAGAAAGGGCCTATTTCCCTTAGCAGAGGGGTCAACAACTAGGGGCATAAATTTAAAGTAATAGGTCGAAGGTTTAGAGGGGATTTGAACGGAAATTTCTTCACCCAGAAGGTTGTGGGGTTTTGGAACTCGCTGCCTGAAAGGGTGGCTGAGGCAGAAACCCTCACCGCATTTTAAAAAGTACTTGGATGTACTTTGGGGAGGGCTAACAAGGAAAGGTAATAACCTTCTCAGCACATTTTGATTTGTTAGAAACAATTTGTCTTTTTTTCCTCATTTTTCAGATTTATTATCTTTGCTCAAGTACTGCTCGGATTTGTTAAAGCAAAACTTTTTTTTGCGCAGGGCCTGCTGCATTACGGACCTAGAACTGGAAAGTGGGATTAGGCTGGATAGCCTGTTGTTGGCCGGTGCAGACACGATGGGCTGAAATGGCCTCCTTCCATGCTGTAAATTTCTATGATTCGCAACAAAATAAATGAATTAATAGTGCAGATAGAAATGAATAGGTTTGATCTAATAGCCCTTACGGACACATGGTTGCAAAGTGGCCAAGGTTGAGAACTAAATATTCCATGATATTTAACTTTTAAAAGAGATAGGCAAAATGGAAAAGGAGGAGAGGTAGCCTGATAATAAAGGATGGGATAAAGACAGTAGAGAGAAAGGATCTTAGCTCTGAAAATCAAGAAGTAGAATCAGTTTGGGTGGAGCTAAGAAACAAGGGGCAGAAAACATTGGAGGGATTTGTTTATAGGCCCACAAACAGTAGTTGTAAGAAAGAAAGACGACTTGCATTTATATAACGCCTTTCAGGAGCACCAGTCGTCTCAAAGAGCATTACAGTCAATGAAGTACTTTTTGAGTGTAAGCACTGTTATAATGTTGGAAATGCAGCAGCAAATTTGCACATAGTAAGCCCCCACAAACAGCAATGTAATAATGACCAGATAATCTGTTTTTGTTATGTTGATTGAGGGATAAATATTGCCCAGAACACAGGCGTTAACTTCCATGCTCTTCTTCAAAATAGTGCTATGGGATCTTTTACGTCCACCTGAAAGAAAAGACGGGGCCTCGGTTTAACATCTCATCCAAAAAGTGGCACCTCTGACAGTGCAGCACTCCCTCAGCACTGCACTGGAATGTCAGCCTAGATTTATGTGCTCAAGTGCCTGGAGTAGGACTTGAACCCACAACCTTCAGAGGCAAGTTTGCTACCCAGAGAGTGGACACTGTAGGGTGGAGTATAAATCAGAAATGTAGGACAGAGTATAGATCAGGAAACTAGAAATGTATGTAATAAAGATAATACTGTAATCATGAAGGACATTAATCTACATATAGACTGGGCAAACCAAATTTGCAGTAATACTGTAGAGGACAAACTCATGGAATGTGTACAAGATAAGTTTCTAGATCAGTATGTTGAGGAACCAACTCGGGAACAGGCTATTTGAGATGTAGTCATCATCATAGGCGGTCCCTTGAAACGAGGATGACTTGCTTCCACGCCAAAAAAAAAGGACGAGTTCACAGGTGTTTCAATGAAGGACCTGAACTACATCCTGAAGGGTGGAAGATGCCTGTGCATACATTTTTTTAACGTGGGGTGGCCATTGCACACCAGCCACCACGCGGGCTTGACAGAGCTAGGTCTTGGTCCAGTGGCAAGGATTACCCAAGACAACTGGAGACCAATTCTGCTGCACGGACCTAGTACACACATGTATCGCAGTGTGGGCTGGTCCGTGCTGCCCCTGGGCACCTGGCCCCGAACTCGCGCCTCCCCTGGGCCCTGATCACGTCCCTCCACAGTTTCTCGCCGCTCCTTCGCCCCGACCTCGTTGCTCCTGCAGTATCTGTCCACGCTCCAATCACCGACCTGGATCTTGATGACGTCACTCTTGACAGCCATCGCCCTCCTGCACCAGCTCGGACTGTACCTTGTAGTGGCATGACTCCACACTGCTCATGCCGCCGCTCGCCGCTCCTTTTATGGCCTCGACCTGCCGCTGATGTTCCCTCGCAGGTTGGGGCCTCCACTGAGAAAAGGTTAATTAATAGGATTGTAGTAAAGGGGCCTTTAGGGATGAGTGACCATAATATGACAGAATGTTATATTGAGTTTGAATGTGATTTAGTTAAATCCGAAATCAGGGTCTTAAATCTTAAATCTATGTAGTTATGAGGGGCGAGTTGGCTAAGGTAGATTCGGAAACTACATTAAAAGGTATGATAGTGGACAAGAAATAGATACCATTTAAAGAATTAATACATAATTTACAACAAATATACATTCCTTTAAGGCACAAAAACCCCACAGGAAAAATGGTCCAACCGTGACTAACAAGAGAAGTTTAAAAATAGTATTAGATCGAAGGAAGAGGCTTGTAATATTGCCAAAAAGTGTAGTAAACCTGAGGATTGGGAGGATTTTTTGAATTCAGCAAAGCAGGACCAACAAATTGATAAAGAAAGGGAAAATAGAATATGAGAGTAAACTAGCGAGAGACATTAAAACAGACTATAAAAACTTCTATAGGTATGTAAAAAGGAAAAGATTAGTGAAAATAAATGTGAGTCCCTTACAAGTTGAGACAGGAGAAATTATAATGGGAAATAAGGAAATGGCAGACAAAGTAAACAAATACTTTATGTCTATCTTCACGGAAGAAGATGTAAAATATTTCCTGGAAGTAGTGGAAAACCTAGCGAGAATGAGGAACTGAAATAAATTGAGTATTTGTAAAGATATGGGGCTAGACCCTCCACTTTTGTGGTTTGGGCAATATTTTCGCCGTGGGTGGTAAAAAAGGGTTTTCAGATCGCTGGCTTCTCGCCCATTCTCAAACCACCTAGTCTCCACTTTTGAAAATGGACGTTACCGCGAGCGATATAAAATGGGTGTTAGCGTTAAATTTTTCTGATCTTCTGCCGTAAAATGTGGCCATCCTTAGCAATGGCATGGCAACGCTCGATTCCCGCGATTCTGGAGGTCAAGGGTCACTATAACATGCGCAGAAGAGGGGACAGAGAGGGAGCTCAGAGGGACTGAAGGAGTGGCTGGGTGTGGTGAGGCTGCTTTGGGAGGAAGGAGGGAAACTTTAGAGCTTCACAGCAAGTAGGAAAACAAAAAGTAGGTTTTACCAGCCACATATTTGACTGAATTTGGCCTATAATAGAGAGAGAGGAGGAGGCATCACAGCACGCTGTGGAGACTGATGCTGGAGAAAGCAGTGAGGTGGGAGAGGAGCACATTGGAGGGCGCAAAAGAGCCAGGAGGTTCTCGGACAAGGCAAATGCCTCCCTCCTGCAGGAGGTCGAGTTACGCTGGGGTGATTTGACACAAGGAGGGTGTGGGAAGCCACCCCAAAGGCATACCAGAAGATATGGACCGAGATAGCAGAGGTGGTCTCATCGGCGACCAACGAGGTGCGTGAGGACAACCAATGCCGCAAAGGATGGAACGACCTTGTGGGATCCGCAAGAGTAAGTATTACATTGATTTACATGTACTTACATATTTATATCATTTGATTTGTAACAGTTATGAGTGACTATCAGCAGATGTGAGGTCTTGCACTTTTACCGGGAATGTTTTACTCAAAGCCTGTGGTCACGGTGTACGTCTTTAGTTAAAGAATGATAATTATCATAATAATCATGATTAAATCTGTCGGTTACGTGTTGTATCAGTGTCTGTGACAGTACCTAGCAATGATATCACGCAATAATCTCATGTCATGTCGTCCTGTCACCTTTTTACAGAAGAAGCTATCGACGATGAGGTCTGTGCAGAGGCGAACGGGTGGGGGGCCACCAGTCCCCAGTGACATCACTGACATGGAGGAGTGTGTGCTCGCACTCGCGGGGAAGCACCCCGGACAGCCATGGATGCATCTGCAGACCCTGAACTGATGCCACGTGAGCAAAGCTTATACCATTGCGTGATGTAAAGTCTATAGATGCCGCACCTACTCATATCCGAACAATCATATATGATAGATGATTTCTAAAATTGTCACAGAAATAATGCTGGCCTAATGAAAATCATTGCAATGCACAGTGTATTGATGGTCATGAAATATGATGTCTGTGATGATTTTGATAGCGGTAGTGCTTTTGTCGTGCAATATGCTGTGAGTAGCGCTGGACTCACCTTGTCACCTTAGCACCCCCTTCTCCTCTAAAAACCTCATTTGTGTCTTGCAGCTCAGCCAGCAGTGCGGCAAGACCACAGAGGCCAGAAGATGGGGTCACGGGGCAGGGGGCAGGAGATCCTACTACATATGGTGCTGAGGAGCTCCGATTCTCGCCCATCAATCCGCTGGGTCTGTTCTCCACGGATGAGAGCACGGACTTCGAAGAACATGTATCGCCACGCTCCAGAAGCCATTCCACCCCAAGGCCATCTAGTGATCCTCCGGTCATTCCTTCCTCCACTCTGGAGGTACCGGCCCCAAGCACCTCGCCACAAGGCACCCCATTTGTCCCCAGGATGGCACTGACCCCGCGGAGGCTTCGTGGACGCGGCAGGTCTGTTTCACGAGCGCGACATGAGAGCGGAGAGATGGTACAGTTGTCCAGGAGGACTGTAGACATTGGTGACTAGCTCATCGAAGCATTGGGGGGCATATCCTGACAGCTGGTCACCATGACTGAGTACATTCCACGCATGGCGGAGTCCCTGGATGCGATAGCCAGGAACACTGCTGCCACAGCCCTCCCAGTGGTCCCAGAGTGCGGCACTCCACCCCGAGGTATCGCACCACCACTACGAACAACAGATGAGAGCAAGGGGCCAAGATCCTGCATCTGCATCAGAGAAGGTTGCCCCATTGGCACCCCCCTGCTCCCGTCCCCGTCCAAAGAACGCATCTGCCTTCATTCCCCCCCCAATGAGGCACCGCCTGAGGAGCTCCTCAGCCAGGCGCCATGGAGCGAGGAGGGGAAGGGATAGAGGTGGGGAGAATAAGGGGAGGGGAGAAGGAAAGTGAGGTGCATGTCCGCAGATGATGGCTGTGTTATACCTCCATCTGGGTGTATGCAATTTGTATGGGGGCTGGGGAGCACGCTCCTGCTTTGCCTTTGTATTCTGTGTTGCTGGACATGTTGAACATGTGATTTATGTCAATTATGGGAAAAGGGGGATGTGGGCGGGGGTTGGGTGTTATTGGCTGTGACACTTATGATTTCAGACCAATGTTGGTATTAAACTTTTGTTATTGAACATAACCTTGATGGGCATTGTCTCAGATATCTGGACCGTGATTCCTTACCATGAAAGGGTTAAATACAACTTAACATCAATCAACGTAAACTTTAACTGGCACCAAGTTGATGTCTGAGCTGCACACACACAGCAGTGTGTCAGCGTTGTCACTCACATCAACGTTCTTTCAGGCAAATCTTTCAGATATCAGCTCCTCACCTAAGAATGGGATTTAACAAGAGCCAGCCATACCACTGGCCTTTGTTCTGGTTAGTTGCACTTTCTGTGGGTGGATTTTTGGGCGAGCGATATTGTGGGCGATATGTGTGTGAGATGGTGAAATTGACGCTGGGCGATTTCATTGATGCTAGTTTTGGTAAATATGCTCTTTACAACAAAAAAAGAGTGGGCGGGCGTTAATATTGAATTTCGGCATTAATTCCGTGTGGAAAGTAACGCTGGGAGATATTATGGCCGTTGATTTCGCCCATTCTGCTGATTCCGCCCAAATAAAGTGGGTGTGCTTTAATATTTTTTCACGCAGTTAAGCACATGGGGAAAGTAACGATCGCCGATAAGTTTCCTAAAAATGCCTGTCAGTTTCCATTTTGTCACAAAATGAGCGATATATGGGCGTTATACGTCATTTCAGCGGAAAATGTGCATTAAGTAGGCGTTATGCATGCAAAAAAAGTGGAGGTTCTAGTCCATGGTACTAGAGAAATTAATGGAACTGAAAACCAATACATCCCCTGGACCTGATGGTCTACATCCTAGGGCTTTGAAAGAGTTGGCTATAGAGATAATGGATGCATTGGTTGTCATCTTCCAAAATTCCATAGATTCCGGAATGTTTGCCGCAGATTGGAAGATAGCAAATGTAACCCGACTATTTAAGAAAGGAGGAAGAGAGAAAACAGGGAACTACAGACCAGTTAGCCTGACAACAATAATAGGGAAAATGCTAGAATCTAT
Organism: Pristiophorus japonicus; assembly: GCF_044704955.1. NCBI lineage: Eukaryota > Metazoa > Chordata > Chondrichthyes > Pristiophoridae > Pristiophorus > Pristiophorus japonicus. Next base: position 150,235,584 of record NC_091983.1, read on the forward strand.
TATTAAGGATGTGGTAACAGGGCACTTAGAAAATAATAATATGATTGGGCAGAGTCAACAAGGATTTATGAAAGGGAAATCATGTTTGACAAATCTGAGAGAGTTTTTTGAGGTTGTAACTAGTAGAATAGATAAGGGGTAACCAGTGGCTGTGGTGTATTTGGATTTTCAGAAAGCATTCAATAAGATGCCACAAAAGAGGTTAGTGAACAAAATTAGGGTTCATGGGATTGAGAGTAATATACTAGCATAGATTGAGGATTGCTTGATGGACAGAAAACAGAGAGTAGGAATAATTTTCAGGTTGGCAGGCTATAACAAAATCAAAGAGCAAGTTATTATTTAAATGGAGAAAGATTGCAAAGTACTGCAGTACAGTGGGACCTGGGGTTACTTGTGCATGAAACACAAAAGGATATATGCAGGTACAGCAAGTGATCAGGAAGGCCAGTGGAATCTTGGCCTTTATTGCAAAGGGGATGGAGTATAAAAGCAGGGAAGTCTTGCTACAGCTATATAAGGTATTGGTGAGGCAGTTTTGGTTACCATATTTACAAAAGGATATACTTGCTTTGGAGGCAGTTCAGAGAAGGTTCACTAGGTTGAGGGGGTTGACTTATGAGGAAAGGTTGAGTAGGTTGGGCCTCTACTCATTGAAATTCAGAAGAATGAGAGGTGATCTTCTCGAAATATATAAGGTTATGAGGGGGCTTGACAAGGTGGATGCAGAGAGGATATTTCCACTGATAGGGGAGACTAGAACTAGAGGGCATGATCTTAGAATAAGGGGCCACCCATTTAAAACAGAGATGAGGAGACATTTATTCTCTCAGAGGGGTGTAAATCTGTGGAATTCGCTGCCTCAGAGAGCTGTGGAAGCTGGGACATTGAATACATTTAAGACAGAAATAGACAGTTTCTTAAATGATAAGGGCATAAGGGGTTATGGGGAGCAGGCAGGGAAGTGGACCTGAGTCCATGATCAGATCAGCCATGATCGTATTAAATGGCGGAGCAGGCTCGAGGGGTCGTATGGCCGACTCCTGCTCCTATTTCTTATGTTCTTATGTTCTTATGTAACTAGTGGGTGCTTGGGCCTCAGCTATTCTCAATATATAATCAATGATTTGGATGAGGGGACCAAATGTAATATTTCCAAGTTTGCTGATGATGCAAAGCTAGGTGGGAATGTAAGTTGTGAGGAGGATGCAAAGAGGCTTCAAGGGGATATAGACACGCTAAGTGAATGGGCAAGAACATGGCAAATGGAATATAATGTGGAGAAAGTGAAGTTATCCACCTTGGTAGGAAAAATAGAAAAGCAGATTACTTTTTAAATGGTGAGAGATTGGGAAATGTTGGTGTTCAGAGGTCCCTGGGTGTCCTTGTACTCGAATCACTGAAAGTTAACATGCAGGTACAGCAAGCAATTAAGAGAGTAAATGGTATGTTGGCCTTTATTACAAGAGGATTTGAGTATAAGAGTAAAGAGGTCTAACTGCAATTATATAGGCCCCTGGTGAGACCCCACCTGGAGTATTGTGTACAGTTTTGGTCTCCTTATCTAAGGAAGGATATACATGCCATAGAGGGAGTGCAACAAAGGTTCACCAGACTGATTCCTGGGATGGGCAGGTTGTCCTATGAGGAGATATTGAGTAGACTGTGCTTATATTCTCCAGAGTTTAGAAGAATGAGAGGTGATCTCATTGAAACATACAATATTCTTACAGGGCTTGACAGGGTAGTTGCAGGGAGGATGTTTCCCATGGCTGGGGAGTCTAGAACCGGGGTCACAGTCTCAGAATAAGGGGTCGGCTGTTTCGGACTGAGATGAGGAGAAATGTCTTCACTCAAATCTTTGGAATTCTCTGCCCCGGAGGGCTGTGGAAGCTCAGTTGTTGAGCATATTCAAGAAAGAGATCGGTAGATTTTTGTATATTAAGAGAATCAAGGGATACAGGGATAGTGTAGTCAAGTGGAGTTGAGGTAGTAGATCAGCCATGATTTCATTTAATGGCAGAAAAGGCTAGAAGTTCTAAAAGGCCTACTCCTGCTTCTATTTCTTATGTTCTTATGTTCTTATCTGTGTGTTTGTACTGCATGTGTGAGAAGAATAAATCAACGTGATGCAACTGACTGACCAGGCTCACTAAGGCAGATCCTGATATTGCCAGCACTTGTGCCCTTCACAGTTCGCTGCCAACCGAGATACCAACAGACTCATCCCACAGCACATGGTAATATGACTAGCATGCCTTGCCATCATGTCTCAGACATGGTGGCCATGTCTAACCTGTCCACCTACTTGAGTGTTGATGGTGCTGCTTCTATCCACCCCCAGGCCCTTGTCTGCTGCTTCTAACTCGGCCAGACATTTGACACCTGAAGCTGTCGTCTCTCACTGCCCAGAGTTACAGAAACAAAGAGAGTCGGGTATTCTTAGAACCCAGAATTAACCCACTATCCTACTGGGTTATAAGGTCCACACTAAAGGTACCATTAACAATGCTCCTAAGGCAAACCTAGCAGGATGTGTGTTGAGCAATCTAGTAAAAATATTCCCTTCCCACTTATTTTTCCTCCATCCTTCCAGACAAACTCATTGATTTTGGTAAAACGTTCTCACCAGGGGGAAACCAAAATACATGTCAATTCAAGTTATGGCTTGAACTAAGGCTTCCCATCTCAGAGTATGCAGTAGCCTCTCATAAACGGATTAATGGGCATTAAATCTCTAATGTTGTTGCCTCAGATTTTGTCTCTAGTGGGAATGCCACAAGGTTTTGCTGCAGTGCTAACATAAAACGAGGCAGCATGCTTTTTCCGATTGAGTGTAATTGAATATAATAATATGGTGAGCCCCAAGCTTGCCTTTGACTGGGAGCTCTATTGCTGGTGAACAAGAAATTGTGTGCTTCTGTAGGATTTTAATTCTTGCTACAGCTTAAAGGAACAGGTCTTTTTTTGTTATTAAGATTGGCACATCAGAAAGCTTCTGTAGAAAGTTAGGAGTCTTGGCACTGATGCCACAGGCCCTCACAAAGGTCAGCTAAGGAGGTATGGGAGGAAGTGTCCTTCCCCAAAGCATCACAACCTGGAAGTAGTGCAGGAGAAAGTTCAGTGAAGTTCCAGGTTAGCGAACCTAGAATGAACTTCTATTAATGTAGAATAAGTATGTATCGAAATAACCATTACTGTCCAGTCACACTAATTTAAAAGTATTTTCAGACCTCATCAAGAATGCCCATGAGTGAGCCTTCACCTGGAAGTCTTCCTCCATCACATTCACATCCTTACTTGCCTTCATCCCAAAACATTTAATATAGCTCTGGTTGTCAACTCTGGTTGTACGTACACTTAGAGATTTCATCACATATCTGCCACTTCAAACCAAACAGCCTTTTTCCCATTTCCACTATTTTTATAACTAATCAATGAAAGTGTTCAAAGATAATGAAAAAAAAACAACACAATTTTATTAATACCACTATGATGTTTCTCCTGGGTTGCTCATAGCAGTGTCCAGGACATTAATCTTTCATTCTTGGAGACTCCAGGACAATAAAGGTTTGTGTAACCCCAAGCTAATTGATGCATGTACAGGTTTTCACATCCACTATAGGCTGCAGGGCGACATTTGAGTATTAAAACAAGTCATCTTAACAATTGGAAGTTCTCTCTTTTTGAAATCTTGCAAGATAAGGGATGATCTGCAGAAAGAGGATCCCCTACCTTTAGATCACTTATGCCACGTGAGAAGGAAACTCTCAAAATCCACAGGACGTAGGTCATAAAGGGTGCTGGAGAAGTGGAAATAGGAAGGAAGCCGCAAGGTCAGGGTTTGTTGCTGACTTCTGCTGCTCTTCCTTCAAATCATATTCCTTCATTCACTGACGACCAACAAAACATATACTGCAATCATTTATCATGAAACTAGAAGATTGGGAAAATTTTAAACCACAGCAAAGAATGACGAAGAAAGCAATAAAGAAAGGAAAGATAGATTACGAAAGTAAACTTGCACAAAACATAAAAACAGATAGTAAAACCTTTTACCGATATATAAAACAGAAAAGAGTGACTAAAGTAAATGTTGGTCCCTTAGAAGATGAGAAGGGGGATTTAATAATGGGAAATGTGGAAATGGCTGAGAACTTAAACAATTATTTTGCTTCGGTCTTCACAGTGGAAGACACAAAAACCATGCCAAAAATTGCTGGTCACAGGAATGTGGGAAGGGAGGACCTTGAAATAATCACTATCACTAGGGGGGTAGTGCTGGACAGGCTAATGGGACTCAAGGTAGACAAGTCCCCTGGTCCTGATGAAATGCATCCCAGGTATTAAAAGAGATGGCGGAAGTTATAGCAGATGCATTCGTTATAATCTACCAAAAGTCTCTGGACTCTGGGGAGGTACCAGCGGATTGGAAAGCAGCTAATGTAACGCCTCTGTTTAAAAAAGGGGGCAGACAAAAGGCAGGTAACTATAGGCCAGTTAGTTCAACATCTGTAGTGGGGAAAATGCTTGAAGCTATCATTAAGGAAGAAATAGCGGGACATCTAGATAGGAATAGTGCAATCAAGCAGATGCAACATGGATTCATGAAGGGGAAATCATGTTTAACTAATTTACTGGAATTCTTTGAGGATATAACGAGCATGGTGGATAGAGGTGTACCGATGGATGTGGTGTATTTAGATTTCCAAAAGGCATTCGATAAGATGCCACACAAAAGGCTACTGCAGAAGATAAAGGTACGCGGAGTCAGAGGAAATGTATTAGCATGGATCGAGAATTGGCTGGCTAACAGAAAGCAGAGAGTCGGGATAAATGGGTCCTTTTCGGGTTGGAAATCGGTGGTTAGTGGTGTGCCACAGGGATCGGTGCTGGGACCACAACTGTTTACAATATACATAGATGACCTGGAAGAGTGTAGTGTAACAAAATTTGCAGATGACATAAAGATTAGTGGGAAAGCGGGTTGTGTAGAGGACACAGAGAGGCTGCAAAGAGATTTAGATAGGTTAAGCGAATGGGCTAAGGTTTGGCAGATGGAATACAATGTCAGAAAATGTGAGGTCATCCACCTTAGAAAAAAAAAACAGTAAAAGGGAATATTATTTGAATGGGGAGAAATTACAACATGCTGCAGTGCAGAAGGACCTGGGGGTCCTTGTGCATGAATCCCAAAAAGTTAGTTTGCAGGTGCAGCAGGTAATCAGGAAGGTGAATGGAATGTTGACCTTCATTGCGAGAGGGATGGAGTACAAAAGCAGGGAGGTCCTGCTGCAACTGTACAGGGTATTGGTGAGGCCGCACCTGGAGTACTGCGTGCAGTTTTGGTCACCTTACTTAAGGAAGGATATACTAGCCTTCGAGGGGTTACAGAGACAATTCACTAGGCTGATTCCAGAGATGAGGGGGTTACCTTATGATGATAGATTGAGTAGACTGGGTCTTTACTCGTTGGAGTTTAGAAGGATGAGGGATGATCTTATAGAAACATTTAAAATAATGAAAGGGATAGACAAGATAGAGGCAGAGAGGTTGTTTCTACTGGTCGGGGAGACTAGTACTTGGGGGCACAGCCTCAAAATACAGGGGAGCCAATTTAAAACTGAGTTGAGAAGGAATTTCTTCTCCCAGAGGGTTGTGAATCTGTGGAATTCTCTGCCCAAGGAAGCAGTTGAGGCTAGCTCATTGAATGTATTCAAATCACAGATAGATAGATTTTTAACCAATAAGGGAATTAAGGGTTACGGGGAGCGGGCGGGTAAGTGGAGCTGAGTCCATGGCCAGATCAGCCATGATCTTGTTGATTGGTGGAGCAGGCTCGAGGGGCTAGATGGCCTATACCTGTTCCTAATTCTTATGTTCTTATGTTCTTATGTTCTTATGTTCACTCCTTCGACTGAAAACTCTGTGAAAGTTTCTCGGTGCAGGCACCATTGTCACCTGTCTTCTTTTCTTTTTTGCTCAATGTGCCACAGGAAGACGAGCCAAGTCCCAGTACATCCGGCTCAATATCAAATTGAACGTCCATTATACGTCTCGCCCGATTGAAAGGCAATTCAGGCAGCGTGTATAATGGGCGGCTAATACAAAATTAGTTGTTTTGCACCAGTGTACAAAGTTAAAATTACAACCCATATGTCTCTGATGTTCCGTACAGTCAAGGGGAAATCAAAATGTTTTCATTATTTTCCCCAGTTGTGTATGGGGGTTCTTAGCACTGATATTTAGATCAGATATCTGAATGTAAGGTTGTTTCACATTTAAATCCTAATTGATCCAATGTTTAGTTCTCTAAGTTAATTAATGCAAAAAAAAAATGATTCAGATATCAAGGAGAATATAGTGCTTTTTTCCCGTGGAGAGGTGGTATTCATGACTTGAGCAAACAAAACACACCTATTTGAAAAACTGACCCTTTGGTAAAATGTGGTGCTAGTGTTTAGTGGGCGGCATATTACCGCACAATGAAATGAGCACTTTTAATACAGTAGTTATTTACATTAGAGTAACATTGCTGAACATTCATGGAAAGAATGCCATCCCAACTCACACCTACAGCATTCATTTATGTCAAAAGTGTATTCCTCTCATGCATATTTAAGCAGATAAATGTCACTTACACTGATTCGCTGCACTCTCACTCTAACTCAGTAACGATCATAGAGATACTGTATACGTTGTGATATATTTACAGTCTGAGTCATTCCTATACTCATAAACTATGTCTTAATGTAGAAGAGTTACGGTTGCTAGTTATTTAGCAAACAACTCATAGAGCCCACTCTCAAAAAAAACACACATCATGATCAGAACAAAGTTTAATTGGAGAAAATTTTTGGAACATACAAAGTGGATGCTTTGACCAATGGCCTTCAAGATTGTTTGGCGTGAATAATGGAAAGTGGCTTTTGAGAGTTTGGGGGCACCACTTCACAGGGCCTGCAGCTTCTAATTGATACCATCATGTCTGCCCACCTGCTGATCAGTTGCCACTCAGATCCAGGACCCGGCACATGTGGCATGGCTATAGTTTACCTTTGCATTGCCATCCTCTTTCCTGAGGATGTGACCTTTCCAACCAGCCCTCTCAATTGTTTACTTATGCCAGTGTCAGGACACAGGTCAAAACTGTTCTTGCATGCACAGTGGCAATGCAGCCTCCTGAAGAGTCCTTCAGGAACTTCAAAGTTCTGAGACAAGGGCCTCGAAGGCCAATGATACAACAGAGTAGCTAAACAGCATGGTGCCCCTGGCTTTGTTATTTACACTTTTGGGGCAAGCACATCTTTTACCAACATTAATTTTACAGGAATTTGGTATGTATTTTAGAATGAGTACAACTCTAACACATCTGATTTATGCCCCAAATTCCAGTCACCAGAATGTCACCACCTTTGCACGAACAAAAAATCTTGTAATTTTGGGCCTCAAACGTCTCCCTGAGGTGGAATGTGCAACCTCACAAAACATTCCAAGTAGTGTCTTGGCTGAACATAAGACAAGGGAACGTGATGAATTTCCATGAGGGTTCTCTCACCCATCGTTACACGCAAAGAATGAAAAATTGTGTTTACTTCATTTTCCTGGAATTTCCACAGCTCTTTTGTTGAAGTTACAATGGACGAGTGGGAGAACCGACAGAAATTCACCCCCTAGCTGTCAGACAACAGTTACAAAAAGGCCATATCTTCAACTGCTATGACACTATTGGGAGGTGATTTATGTGGTTTATGAAAGAAATTCACTGTATGATAACACCATTGATCAATTAATAGGGCTGTGGAATAAATGGAAAAAAATTAGTGCTAGTGTATTGCAGTTTATTTACAGAACATGGCCAGATCAGTGTAATTAAATTGTTCCACAGTGCTGAAAATTGGGCTGATGCCTTTAAGTTGGGAACTGTTTGGAGAAGGCACTATTGATGGCTCTCTTCACGCCAGGCAAGTTACTGCAAAGTATTAAGATCTGGTTCCGTTACAATTCACAAATTGTATTTGTTGCGGATGTCGGGCTAATTTTAACAAACTTAAAGGCCCATTTGAAATTGCCAGTGCTGAGTTTGGGCCTCTGCTAAATAGTGACCCAGGGAACCAGATGGAGCCGTGTTGATGTCATTCCCTCTTTATTAGCATTGTAATTGAGGGCTCCAGCCCGTTCTGGGTAAAAATGCCCCCCACCACCACCTGCATATTCCTGCATACACCATTATTCCTGGCCAGAATGGAGATGATTGGGTAGTTCTTCTATCAGTCATACCTGGAGGCCACACTGCTGTAATTGATGGAGATTATTTTTACGCACATAATTTGTATATAACTATCCTCCAATCATTGCATTGCTGGAGAAATCACCGTGCTTTAATCGCGAGAAGTTACGACAGCATCAGTGGTGAGTTCTTTTGCTATAGACTCTGTAAGGGGTAAGAATATTGTAAGGAGATAAAGATGTCACCAAAATGGAAGTAGACAGACAGATGGTCACTAAAGTAAATACTGAAGGTAGTGAATTGATCTAACACATAAAATGGTCCAGATTTTAGGGCTTATCAGTATTAGGAGGTTGTGAGGAATCGGGAGTTCCTCCACCTCATGGTAGGGATTGTAATATATCACCTATTGACAGATTGTATGTAAAACTCGCTTATGTATGTAAAACTCGATTCTAACACTTGCTTACAAATGCGTTTTTAGAGAAAGGCTAAGCAGCAAAGCTTTCTAAGTAGCAAAGCTTGATGGTAAATGAACCATAAATTGTGTTAACCTTTAGTACAGACTGATAGAAAATGGAAACTTACATATTCAGTACAGAACAACACCTACCAAGGACAGTAGGGAATCAGCAGTCTGGAAACATGGATTGTAGCTGTAGCTGCATCCATAAGAATGAGAAAGTTTTGACTGGAATTCTCTTGGATAAGGGATAAGAAATAAGCTGCTTGGGAACGAGATAGCAAACCCTGGGAAACAAGGTTAACCAACACATCATAAGGAACTGAGACAAAATTGACACTGTCGGACAACATATTCCAGCAGGTTGACATGTGATGGGAGATGGACAGGTTTGGAAACCACTCAGCAGCCAGTCTGATAAGGGTCAACGAATCAATGAAGCGCCGCTGATAAGCTGTCAGCCAACCGGTGGTCATAGAAGTTTTGTAGGAGGGTCGCACGCCTCAAAAAGTCATATAACTGTGCAGGTAGAACTCTTGTACTTTGAAAGGTTCATCGGAATTCTTCCCTTCATATGCTTGAATAAAGATTGGTTGAACCGAGGTTTCATCTGAGTGATTTTGTGGTCACTATATGGGCGGACGGGTGTTGATCCCTTATTTCAGGGGATCCACCTTGAAGAAGAGAAGTCTTCTTTTTACCCCAACAGATTATGTAATAGACTTTATCTGCTTTGCTGTTTGCTGTAAAATACATTGTTTGCTGTAAGTCCTGCCAACTCATTGGCTGCGTGGCGGCCCCATCCTGTGAGGACCATCAGCAGCAGGTCGGGGCCTTAAAGGAGGGGCAGCGTGCAGCATACCACTTCATGGTACAGTGCGTGCTGGTGCAGGAGAACGATGGCTGTGAAGAGGGCGAATTGATTGGACGTCACTAAAATCCAGGTCGCTGATTGGAGCGCAGGCAGGTACAGCAGGAGCGACGAGGTCGGGGCGGAGGAGCGACGAGGTCGGGGCGGAGGAGTGGCGAGAGATCGTGCAGTGACGTGACCGGGGTCCAGGAGATACTTGAGTTTGGGGCCCAGAAGAAGTGAAGGCCCAGGTGCAGCACGGACCAGCCCACACTGCGATACATGTACACACTAGGTCCGCGCAGCAGAGCTGGTCTCCAGTCATCCTGGTTAATCCTTGCCACTGGACCAAGACCTAGCTCTGTCAAGCCCGTGTGGTGGCTGCTGTGCAACTCCCACCACACGTTAAAAAAATCCACGCACAGGCATCTGGCACACTTCAACATGTAGTTCGGGACCTGGAATATTAGGTTCTTCATTGAAACACCCGTGAACTCATCCCTTTTTGGCGTGGTAGCAAGTCATCCTTGATACGAGGATACGATGTTGATGACCAGTAGACACTCAGAATTTTCTCTCATCCTCTCTCATGTTAGCCACCTTCCAGTACTTCACCTAAGTGGTCATCACTTGACTGTGATTATGTCCTCCTGACCACACATGCACTTTCTACTGTAGTCACCAGAGAGCAATCACTACTAATTGAATTTGTTCCCCTCGCTACCGCAAAGACCACTGAAAACAGCTGTATTATCCCTACTGCTATCACAGGCTTGTGGTTGAACTTAGGACCTTTCTGGTCTGTATAGCCCATTTCCACACTGTGCAGTGCATGTACCACTCAGCTATTCAGGCAACTGACTTTCTATTGTTGTTTACCAAATGATGCGCATCATGCTGGTCCAACTATAACATTGTCCACATTTATTGTGATAACCTTGGTAATACATTATTTCTGTATCTTTGTTCTGAGATCTGTGCTTTTAATACACTGTAAATATATCGTAAATTTTAATTCTCTATCTACCTTAAATAATATTTCTGAAAGTTTAGGAGACTTCATGTTGCTGATCTGTGTAATTTTATATTTAATTTTGTGTCATCTTGAATACGACAATAGTTTTTCTAATGGCTGTAAGCTGCAAAATTCATCATACACAGTGGACCATTGTTTAATGAATTGCTTGATTACTGTTAGAAATTAGAACAATGTAAATGGCAAAAGAGGTTTCAAAGACTCACTGGAGAATATGATGAAAATGAATTGGGCCGATAGCATTGTTTTTACTATTAGGATTAAACCTGATCCAGTTATTATTGGGTGTATTTATTCTTATTTGAAAACAGTGTAATTTTGTGGCTGGTTGTTGAGAAGATAATTTATTATACAAATTCCCCGTGACTTTGCTATTTTTTTTAAATGGGCTTCCTGCAGTTATAAATGATCCCTGGACTCCACTCTTGGTTACTCACATGGACAGATACATTAATTAAGAAAACTTTTATGCCAATTACTTTATGCCCTTAGCTTGTGTATGGTACTGAAGAGCAGGAGCTAATTAAAGATATGATTCATATTCAGTGGTCGATCAAGTCATATACAGGAAGCAGGAACAGGCCCAAAAAATTAGCCATCAAATCATCGTTAATTGTTACAAAATACAGGGAGACATGGAAGTCAAATAAAAATTAGTCCATTTTGAAAGGTTCGCTGGTTTTATTTTGTGACTGATTAGAAGATTTTTAACAAATCATTATGATAAAGAATTGACTAAATGTGATTGTTATCATACTGAATGAATCACTGATACTTTATTAATCTTTTTAACTTTTCCTTCCACTTAAATACAGTATTCTTTCAAGAGCTGACAGGATTTTACAGGACATTTGAAGCAGTAAGTGACTGCCATTTGAACTACTGACCGTCAGTGGTGTGCTAAAACTCTTCAGTCCATAGTGTGGTGACCAGAATTCTCATGCAGGAGATGAGGAGGATGAAATTCAGGGACCTTATAAGGCCCGTTACTGCTGTTATGCGGCGGAATCAAGTGGCCGCTGCGTTCCAGTCCATTGGCCGCCCCGACCCAAAATTCAGCTCAGGGATTTTTTGGCCTGTCCCCACTTCCGTCCCACTGCTGCCGACCACCGCAAACACGTCATCAAAGCACGCACCGCCGCTATCCCGCACCACCATTTCAATCCGCCCCAAATTTGCTGAGAAAAATCCACGAGCTGCTGAATGGTGCCCCCGACAGCTTTTTCTGTCGGTGCACCTTGTCTGCTCTTTCTCTGTCCTGGTGGTGTGGGGGCCATTAAAGGCGAGGGCTGAATCCTGTGGCTGCCATCTTATTTTTTTTTGCCGGCTGACTTCCATGTTGGCCGGACTATTGTTCTTGGGTGCCAGGCCGCTGGCCTGGCCGAAACGCTCCCTGGTGGTCCAGTGGCCGAAGCTAAAAAATCCCCGATTCTCTCCCCTATAACGGAGGGGAGAGAGCGTGGTGACACACATGCGCAGTGACGTCACCATCGCTTCGCCGCTGAGTGACAGCTGCCTGCGGAGACTTGATCCTGCCCCAACTTCCACCCCTCAGCATGACGTACTGCCGCACTTCTGCCCCCATTATGACCGATTTCTAGTCCAATGTTAAAAAATCTTTTAAGTCCTGAAAATCGATTGGACGGCCGCCTCATCGCTCCCAGCGGAAAAAACAGATAAAAATCATAGGTGCGCCAGCTTTCTGGCATGCCTGAATTTCAGCCCCGAGCAGTCCCCTGGGTGAGGGAGGAGGGGAAGCAAGTGAAAACTGACTTTTCTAATCTCAGCCAGCGCACAGTACGAGTGACCAAGTTCAGCTCTTAGCCATTCAACCACTTTCCCAAGTGAAACAGAAAATGAAGCAAGTGATCGAAATAGGAAAACTTGGGAATTGTAGAATAATGGCCATCAAGATTAAATATCAGAACTAATTACTGTAATAGGTTTTATGTGTTAAATAGGTCTAAGCAATTACTGCTACATTCAAGTTCACATTTTGGGCTTTAATCTCACATTGCAGTTAGATTTTAACCCACTTGGATACTTTGAAACCACCTATAATTTAAGTACAACCTTTTTTGGGAAGGGGAGGCAAGGCACATGGTTACTGTAAATGCCACAGCAGGTCAGCTTTGTAATGAATGTGAGACTGGCAAAGGTTTAATCCCTAGGCCAGTTTCAAATCAATACATGTCAGGAATGCACAACATCACACATTAGTATCTGTGTTGCCAAGAAACAAAGATGCATTGTGGGATAGCTACTTCAGAGTGATTATAGCATCACAGTTAGTGATGCCCATTCTAGTGGGCCTGAAGACAGTGCAAATACAGCTGTATTACTGAACTCCATAGAGAACCTGGCGGTCATATTCTCAGCCTGTTTACACTTGTTTTTTCCTTTGAAGTGCATCACTTCTTGTATCTAGCAGTATATGGTGTAAATGTAGCTTGTATTTTCACTTTGAGTGACAAATATAATTTCATCTTGTTTTCAGGTTGACAGGACAGTTTTATATAATTTTAAGAAAATACTTACAAACCTATAGCCTTGAAATTTGTGGGGTCCCACTCTGATCACATAAGTGCGATGCAGAAGAAACCCTATTCACCTTAGCCCGAAGCCCTAAACCCTATCCCAAATCCAAGGGAAGGGGTCATTTGGAGGATCTGAGCAGGTCGATTGGGCATGCAAGGACATTTCAGTAGTGCCCATCCTAATACACCTGCAAGAAGACAGAAAGGCCTGCCCATCCCCCATCCCTCCACCCCGCACCCCCCCCCCCACACCCCACTCCACCTGAGATACCCACAGGCCTTATTGAGCACATTTTTTTAAAGTTTTGCTCCCAGTGGAGTTTCTGTCCCTGTTGCCCAATCAATAGAAATCATTGAGTAGCCGAAGGTGTGGCTACATAACACCGTTTTAGCCACATGAGCTCATTTTAGTAGAACACGGTGTACATACAATACAGGTAAATATACTTCACAGCCTGGCGTTTCCGTTAGGTTGCTCTCGTATTTTCAGCACAATTCACCCAAAATTGGCCAAACCAGCGGAAAAGATCTATGAATTTCAAGCGCAAATTACGAGAATCTCATTGTGCGATCTTTTGCACTAGTTTAAAAAGCTGCGCTGAAAGCTGACCACGCTCACAAAACTGGCCATACCCCCAGTACAAATTAATGAAGTTGGCGAGTCCCGCTAATTGCATTGTTTGAGGACCTTCGAGGAGGCTCTTAAAATGTCTTTAGGCACAAGGGCACTATTAGGCATGCTTTAAAAGCTTTTAGACATTAATTTTTGATTTAAATGTTGACGATTGAGTAAATGGTTCTGTATAGATTTTTAAATAATTTTCAGTTTTTTAAAATCAGCTTACTCAAAGGTAGTGGACTTCACGATCTAATTAAAAATGCTTATTTTTTGTGATAAATCCATTTTCAACATAAAACTGCACCAAGTTACCACTCTTAACTATATCAAGGAATATTTTTTAATGCAAAATTTTTTATCTAAAAATGATGTTCTAAAATGCTGCCCGATTGCGTTGGTTCATGGAAGATTTTACATTCGCCCAAAACTCTTGGCCCACATGTATATGTACTTAACAAACATTTACCATCATTCAGTGTGAAATTTGCCAATATTTCTCTTTTGCCAAAGTTTAGAATTCTAGCTTAAATTTATCAGACACAGCTTCTAAATTGTTGTCCAGCAGTTGTGGGCAGTACTTTGACTTCATCAGAGTGATTGGTGAGAATTTTGACTCACACAGCAAGTGACAGACCCGCTCTCGCTCTCGCTCTCGCTCTCCATCCAGAACGTGGTGGGGTGCTGCTTGCCCTTTGCCACAATGTGCCCCATTGGAGCTGCTCATTATTGGTCGGACTTTCTGTCTTCTGCTGGCCTGGAGCGGTTATTCTGATTTGGCGAGCTGACCACGAAACAGCTCCTCATTCCACATAATGTTGCTGGTGTTTCCATGGTGCTGAAGTTTGACATTTTCATCCATGTTACGCATTATTTTAGCAGATAAGTAATAACCACGGAAGTAAAGCAAACACAATAATCAAGGAACACTCTGCTTTTTATCTTACCATTTTAGCTACAAATATACATAAAGGTTTAAGTTCACATGCATACGTTGTGTGAATATGAATATTGAGATCACATGGCCAATGACATATTATTTACAAATCAAAAATGCAATTAGTTACATTTTGCCAATGCCTAATGTAGTGGGCAATGCTTCTGTAGATTAAGGTTATCGACCTTCTTAGAATCTATCACCTTTGGATATTAAAGGTTTGGAGCCTCTTTAAAGGCCTCAATTGAACTCACTCCTGCACTCAGCTAGTGTGAGCTTTGCTGAGACTACTGAGGGTAAAATGGGTGGAATTCCCAGGAAAGCCCAGGCATTCCCTCGGACATGTTCCCTTGGCACGGTGGTGGGAGGCGAAAGATCTGCCTAAGATGCTTCCACCCCGACAGAAATTATTTTTTTTACTCTCTGGTCCCAGGAATCTCAGGTCCTGTATTTATACCATAAATATTGTGGCCTGGAGTTTCTGCTAGATTGCACTGTTTGTTCAACATAATTCGCCCGAAATTGGCCAAACTAGCGCAAAAAGATTGATAAATTCAAGCGCAATTTAGGTCCAACGCAATCTTTTGTGCTAGTTTAAAAACCACTGCACTAGAAGCTGGCCCCCCACTCAAAACACCCCAGATCAAGTTAATCACCATTGCAGGTTTCCACTAATTGCTACCGTTTGCAGGCCTTTGAGGTGGCTCTTAAAATTAAGCTGGTTTTATTAGGCACATGACTACTAATAGGTAAATTTTTGAATATTATCAAGCTGTACCAAGTTACCACTCTTAAATATATCACAGAATATTTTTTAAAGCAATTGTTTTTAAAAATTAAGTTTTAAAATGCTGTTCAATTGCGCTGGTTCATGGCAGATTTTAAGTTCGGTAATGGGCAAATGAGTTTGAGCAGAAGCATGAGGGGGGGGGGAATGCACTTTTCAAAACTAACGTAATTTCGGGTGCAATTTGCGCCCAGATTGCCGATTGAGTCCAAAGTGAAAATTCTACGCTTTATATTGTTTTCTAATCGTATGTAGGATTCTTTTTTTGGTACGTATGTCATCAGGCAGAGGTTGCAATATGAAAGATGTCGAGTACAGAAAAGCGTGACTCCTTGATGTTCTTAAGGGTCAGGTCAGGTCAATGTATCATTGATTTATGGCCTGCCTCTTGGTACACATATTCCTTTACCACATGGAAGCTTTTTTTTGATGCACCACATTTAAAGAGAGTGTACCTTTTTCAGTGTGGTTACATTAGCTGCAATTTTAAAGCACAAAATAAAGGTCACACCCGCACAATGCTTTATTAAATATGCTAGCCTTTACAGGAAAGCCCCATAAAATTACTGTGGGCCCAAAATTCTGACCTGGATCTAGGATCGAGGGAGTGCAGATCTGCTGCCTGCATCCAGAATTTGTGGCAGAACCCGATTTTGCCAGGATTCATCCCCATTTTCCATTGCAGCCACTTTCCGGTAAAAATGGCTGTTGCCGAACCTTCCACCCTCACCTACATCAAGAGGGTGTGTCCGGGGAGTTCCCAGCATACTCCAGGAATTTCACCCTTTACATCCTTAAAAGGCCTCAGCAGAACTCATGCCAGTTGAGAGCTGGCACGAAATCCTTTTGAGGCCTTTTGAAAAGTCCCAAGCCTTGCTTGAACTGAGGTACTACAGTGCCAAAGGGGATCAATTACCTTGCCTACACAAACATACATAAGAACATAAGAAATAGGAGCAGGAGTAGGCCATACGGCCCTTCGAGCCTGCTCCGCCATTTAATACGATCATGGCTGATCCGATCATGGACTCAGGTCCACTTCCCTGCCCACTCTCCATAACCCCTTATTCCCTTATCATTTAAGAAACTGTCTATTTCTGTCTTAAATTTATTCAATGTCCCAGCTTCCACAGCTCACTGAGGCAGCAAATTCCACAGATCCACAACCCTCAGAGAAGAAATTTCTCCTCATCTCAGTTTTAAATGGGCGGCCCCTTATTCTAAGATTATGCCCTCTAGTTCTAGTCTCCCCTATCAGTGGAAACATCCTCTCTGCATCCACCTTGTCAAGCCCTCTCATAAGCTTATACATTTCAATAAGATCACTTCTCATTCTTCTGAACTCCAATGAGTAGAGGCCCAACCTACTTAACCTTTCCTCATAAGTCAACCCCCTCATCTCTGGAATCAACCTAGTGAACCTTCTCTGAACTGCCTCCAAAGTAAGTATATCCTTTCGTAAATATGGAAACCAAAACTTCATGCAGTATTTCAGGTGTGGCCTCACTAATACCCTGTACAACTGTAACAAGACTTCCTTGCTTTTATACTATTCCCTTTGCAATAACGGCTAAGATTCCATTGGCAGAATGGCTCCTTTTGAAGCCAAAGATTTCAAAAAGGTAAGTTTTATGTTTGGCCTGGAAGAGCCTGGGGTCACTTGAGGTGGAGTGCTTGTGAGACCCTTGATGTACAAGGGCAGATTGGATGGCAACTGCTGATACGTCTTTGCAATCTCAGCTATGAAAATAATCCAGTCCCCAAGATTTAGGATGGGACAGGCAGAGTTCTGCTTTGCTTCTCTTGTGCCAACAGAGTAGTCCCCAGGAAATTTGGGGCCATATAGATTTAGTTCAAAATGTAAAAAAAAGAATTATAGAGTGATTTCAATCTCTATGAGGTAATTCTTCAGTCTCAGCCATTTGACCACCCACTTGTGGTAGCAATGCAGCTGAAGGAAACTACTGGGGCTTCTTTGTTCATTTTGTGAAGCTGAATCTTTACAGACTATCTGAATTTTAGCTGCTTGCTCAGCAAAAACCCAAAGGAAACATTCATTAAA
This sequence comes from Pristiophorus japonicus, assembly GCF_044704955.1. Classification (NCBI taxonomy): domain Eukaryota; kingdom Metazoa; phylum Chordata; class Chondrichthyes; family Pristiophoridae; genus Pristiophorus; species Pristiophorus japonicus. Next base: position 150,253,102 of record NC_091983.1, read on the forward strand.
ATTGCTTACTAGAAATCAGGAGAGTGATATATTGAAAAATTCTCAACTAAGCAACTTTGCCAGAAGTTGAGTGTCGAAGCATTTATAACATTTCAAAGAAAGTTGTATTTTTCTACCATCCAAAATAATTACTTTAAACTTTTGGAATTGTCTTTCCTATTTCCAGATTCTGACTTGGTCTGTTTTATTATTTCCATGTATTATTCTCATCATGATCTCTTATTGCTGTCGCTCCACTGTTCCTCTCAGACATTTTATGTGTCTAGTTATTTTCCACAAAAGGGGAGATGTGTGGGAGAGATTTGATCCATGTAGCAACACAGGAACAGGAGTAGGTCATTCAGCCTCACGAGCCTGTTCCACTATTCAATGAGACTATTTTCTCACCTTGGCTCTATATCCCTTAATACCCTTGGCTGGCAAAAATCTATTGATCTCAGATTTTAAATTATTAATTAAGCTAGTATCAACTGCTTTTTGTGGGGAAAGTTCCACACTCATACCACTCTTTGTGTGAAGAAGTCTTTCTTAACTTCTCTCCTAAATGGCCTGGCTCTGATTTTAAGGTTATGTCCTCAAGTCACAGGAGCCAAAATCCAGCCTCCAGATAATGTCTGTTACTGTCGGAAAGTGGCAGCCACGCGGCAGTGTCGAATGGCCGCCGATTTGTAGTCGAATTGCCGCCGCTCTGAAATTCTCCCTGGTGGTTTTTCTGGTGGTCTCCACTACCACCCCACTACTGCTGAACTCTCCTAAGTGCGTCATCAAAGTGCGCACCGCCGAAGTCCTGCCCCGCAAGCAATGCTCACCATAGAAAATCTTGCAGCCATCGCTCGGTGCCCCCGACAGTTTGTTCTGTCAGTGCATTGTGTTTGCAGTGTGTGTAAAATGGCAGTGCTGCCTCCATTAAAGGGGAGGATGCACTGCTGTGGCCACCATCTTATTTTTTTATGCCCCTGGGTTCGGCCGAGCCACCAACAGGCAGCCTGCACCCCCTCTTGAGTGCCAGGCTGCTGGCTCAGCCGAAACCCTCCCTGGTGGCCCAGTGGACCTAACTTAAAAAGCTGCAAAGCTCGCAGCGGCTCTCCCCTTTAACTGAAGGGGAGAGACATGTTGGCGCTCCAGCACGCGCTGATGACTGACAGCGGCGGAGAGTCTGTCCCACCTCCACTTCCGCCCCCATTATGATGGACACTATGCTCCTGTCCTCACTTCCGCCCCCATTATAACCGACTTCCACCCCGCTTGGAAAAAAGCGACAAAGCACTGAATTTCGCAAGATGGGCCGTCACATCCATTGCGGCGACCAAAACACAAGAAAAACGGGAGGTGCGACCCGATTCCGGCGGGGGTGATTTTCGGCCTGCTACACTTCCCCAGTGGCAGAAAAGGTTTCTCTCAATCTACCCTACCAATTCCTTTCAACATCCTAAGGACCAAATTCAAATCATCCATTAAGCTTCGATATTCCAGGGAATACAGGCCTAGTTTATATAATCGCTCCTCATAATTTAACCCTTAGAGCCTTGGAAACATCTGGTGAATTTGTGCTGCTCCTCTGCTTCCAAGGCCAATATGTCTTTTCAAAGGTGCAGTGACCAGAGCTGTACACTGTACGCCACAGTGCTTTGTATAGCTGTAGCAAAACTTCCTGCACTTTAGTTATAAAGGCTAACATTCCATTAGCCTTTTTGGGGTTTTTTTGTGCCTGACCACTACATTTTAGTGATCTGTTTACATGGACCCCTAAATCTCTTTGGGTTTCCACTGGTCATAGCTTTTCACCATTATAAAGTACTCAATCTATAGTCGAAAATGGATGAACTCACACTTACCTGCATTGAAAATCATCTGCCACAGTTTTGCCCACTCACTTCATCTATCGCTGTCTCTTTGAAATTTTATTCTTCCATCCATAATATTACTATGCCCTCCTTTCTTTGGGCCCAAGTTTCCACGTGATTTGCGCCTGATTTTTTAGGAGCAACTGGTGGAGAACGGACTATCTTAGAAATCGCAATTCTCCACATTTTTTTTTCTGCAGTTCTAGTCAGGTAGGACAGTTCTACTTTGGAACAGATTTTTTCTTCAAAAGGGGGCGTGTCCGGCCACTGACGCCTGATTTCAAAGTTTCCACAGTGAAAATGTACTCCAAACTAACTTAGAATGGAGCAAGTGAAGATTTTTGTAGAACTGAAAAAACCTGTTCTACACATTAAAAAATCAGGCGCAGGTTACAAATTAGGCGTCCAGAACGAGGGGGGGAGGAAGGGAAGTCATTAAATTCTACAATAAATCCTTATTTATACTTCTACAAATATTATACAAATAAATCCAACCTGAATAAACATTTATAAGCAAAGAAAAGATTAAATAAACCATCTTCCTACCTGTGTGAAAGTGCTTCAGCCAGCCTCACAAGTTCGTTCGTTCGTTCCTGACGGCAGGGGGGGAGGAGGAAGCCGTTCCCGACGGCGGGCAGGAGGGAGGGAGTGCGGGACTGACCGACCGACCACCCGACCGCAGCGGGGAAGCCGTTCCAGACGGCGGGCGGGAAGGAGACAGTGAGAAGGCTGCAGGAAGCCTTCTCACTGCTGCAAGAAGCCTCAGTGCTGATGTGCTGATGGCAATGTCCTTTTATTAAAAAATGTTCAAAAATTAAACAGCTACAAAGAACGACAAAAATGGCCGAGTGCCAATGTTTCCTTCACACTGCGCGTGCACGAACGCTCCAACGCGCACGCGCAGAGTTGCCGGCAGGAAAAAAAACTAATTTAAATGGTACCCACCCCCTCCCACTTCCAAAATCGGCGCGAGTGGTAGGCTCCGCCCCCCTGCACGCCACGCCAGGCAGACATGGAGCTGCAAGGTGTTCGAGAATAGCGCGGTTTTTTTTAGGCGCTGTTTTAGGCGCGAAAAACGGGCGCCCAGCTCAGAGGGGCGCCCGTTTTTTATCGTGTGGAAACTTGGGCCCTTTGTGTCAATGGCAAATCTTTTAAGATACGGAAAAGCTTAAATAATAGACCCAAGCAACTTATTTAACTTGGTACATGAGAGCAGAAACACAAAAGACAACTACAAAATTCAATTAGCTGCAAGCAAGGAGTTTCAAATAAACTTTTTCCCATCTCAAAAAAGAGCTGACTAAATTTCTGGTGTAAGATGGGATTATAGGACCCGAAATCGGTGAAACCGAAGGACCGTCCAAGTGCCACCCAAAGGATAGCCGATGGCCGCCGAGAGACCAGGCGGTACTTTGCCCGGAAGATTCCATTAAAAGTGGTGGCAGTACCGCCCAGCATCAAAATAATGGCTTATGCCGTCAATCTGGGCAGCAGCAGGCGGGAGCTTTCAATCTCGGTGGCAAAGGCTCTTGTCACCCAAGTGCCGCCGAGGATGGAGTCGGGCCCAGGGAGGGTGAAAGACCTAAAAATAAAAATCATTGCAAAGAAAAAAAAACACCGGAACACCTTCAGGGGACCCCATCCAGGTAAGTCGCTGTAAATTTTTTTAAAGATATTCACTAACCTTTTATTGCAGGTTTTCATACTTACCGTCGAGGTTAGACCAGCCTCCATGCAGCGGTCCTTCCCCCTGCTGACGCCAACTCCTGCTGACTCCCGCCCACAACAATCTGGCAGCTCGGTGGGTGGGAGGTTGCTTACGTTGCTTGGCTGTCAGCAGCCGTCAGCGGGCGATTCCCGGCGTACTCCCCTCCCGCCTGCTCCAGCCCAAGTGGAAACTGGCGCAGAGGGGAAACCGGAGGCAGTGGGAGGCATTGGGCGGTAAGGCCACCAATATCAGGGCCTAAGATTCTAGCAGCTGGATTTTCAACTCGGTTGTGCCTCAGTTTGCGCTCTGGAGGGGTGGTAAATTGTGTTTCTAGACGTGACACCGGGCGTCCAACTTTTACCAGCAAATTTGGCTCATGGTTTGCGGCAGCGCAAAAACTTACCGTCCCGCCCTCTAGTTTCATTGAGATCATGACGTCAATCGTCATACAATGCTCCACTACTGCCCCGGATGCAAAATTTGGCCCTAACGTCTCATTTAACGCCTGCTCCAGGAAACTTCTGAAAAATCAGGTGTTCCCAGGGTGCAGCAGGCAGTATTGGCAGCGTATTTAAATGGAGGGATGAGGCTCCAACATTGCAGGTCACATTGACTGAAACCGTTGTGCACAGCCCACTTGCAAACGTCACTGTTACAACTGCCTTTACAACTTCAGTGAGAGAATTTAATGAGGGCATTAATAGTTCAACAGCATATCATGCTCCATGCTATTGCCAAGTGGCATCAAGCTAGAATAAGGGCTCTTGGCCATGTCAGCCCACGGATGAGGAGAGGCCAAAGAAGTCTGGGGAGCAGGGCTTACCCGCCATGGGTTTACAGGCTTCTGCCACCTGGAGAAGTACCACCAGCACTGCCTCCGCAAGATCCTGCAAATCCATTGGGAGGACAGATGCACCTACGTCAGTGTTCTCACTCAAGCCAACATCACCAGCATCGAAGCATTGACCATGCTCAATCAGCTTCGTTGGGTGGGCCACATCGTCCGCATGCCCGACACGAGACTCCCAAAACAAGCGCTCTACTCAGAACTCTTACATGGCAAGCGAGCCCCAGGTGGTCAGAGGAAATGCTTTAAGGACACCCTCAAAGCCTCCTTGATAAAGTGCAACATTCCCACTGGCACCTGGGAATCCCTAGCTTAAGACCGCTCAAAGTGGAGGAAGATCATCCAGGAGGGCACCCTGAGTCCCATTGCCGAGAGTAAGCAGAAACCAAACGCAGACAGTGGAAGGAGCGCGCATCAACCGAGGCTCTCCACCCCCCCCCCCTTTCCTTCAACCACTATCTGCCCCACCTGCGACAGAGACTGTAGGTCCTGCATCGGACTCTTCAGCCACTTGAGAACCTACTTTTAGAAGCAAGTCATCCTTGACTCCAAGGGACTGCCTATGATGATGATGACAGGCACCAACGTTCATACCTCCAGCTCTCAAAGGAGCAGTGTGAGAAGGCTGCGCCTCCAAAAGAAAGTGCTGACAGAGATATGCCATCTCCTACAGGCAGACCCATGCCTGGACCGCTCTGGAGGCAGCCTTCAATACTCCCCTCAACAGGTATCCAAATTAATTGTGGTGTGCTGCATCTTGCATAACTTGGCCTTCATGATGGGCCAGGCATTGCCAGTGGGAATTTCATGCCCACCGCAGGAGGAGGAGGACGACGAAGAGGAGCCTGGTGAGGCCCCCATTGGATAGCCACACATCCACGGGGGAGGCAGCACGGAGATGTTGCCGGGCCAAGAGTTGCCAGCTCATAATGGACCAGTTCTTCTAAATGGAGGAAACTGAGGGATGGAGCTAATACTGGAGACGCTTTGTATTTTCATAAAGGCACATCTCCGAAGAACATTGAAATGATACACAAGATACCAATGTCAAAAGATTAATCATAAATTTTACTGCAACAAAGTAACACAGACTCCACCCACCAAAATAAAACCATACAATAGACAACGTTACGTTTCAGGGCACTGAGCAATAAACGTTTTTTAAATCAACAAAATTCTTTTAACACCGCAATTTTTGGCTGGGGCGCAAAAGCTTCCTTGTGTAACGCTTGATTTTGCATCCCAGATCATAGAACCTCATTTTTTGCCGAATTTTGCAGACAAGGGCACAAACTTTTTCCAGGCGGTATCAGTACCACCCCACTACTATTACCGCCCCAAAATCTCAAAAGCTGAAAATCCAGCCCTCAGAGTATCAGTGAAGCATGATGGTTCCTCTGCTGATGATTACAATTGACTAGGTTCAAACAGTGAAGATGGAGTGCTAGACAGATATTCTGGAAGTTTGCTTGGTTTCATTTAAGGGTCAGGATGCAATTATATTGAACATGCTCTTAAGAGATTAAACATGCACACTTGGAAGTTCTACAGGGTTTCTCTGAATCTGCTGCCGGAACTTTGGCAGAAGATTGGCAGACCGCCCTCCCCTAGCCCGCTCCACCTCATAAACAGCCGTTGAGGCCATTTCTCTGAAAATTCCGCCAATGTCATGTCGGGAGATAAGGAGAGCACTTCAGAAATTCTCCCCCATAGGGCGGAATCTGGAATGGTGTCAATTGTCTATGGTCTGTAAAATGATCGGGCTTGAGCAGCATATTGGTCTGACCTTATCCTGTGCTTTATTTTAAGTTCTTATATGGAGTGATCTCCCTGATCGCCAGCTGATTAGATACCAAACTAATGCTTTGCTGATATTTGGATATCGCCATTAAGATACGGATAAATCAATAATAAGTGGCGAAAATTCCATTTCTTAGTGATTCTCGATAAATTTGATATCAGAACTCTAAGTCTGGATGTTTACATTAAGTTTGAAAATATGAATCAAGTTGCAGTGGGCATATCACTTGTGTGTAAGAACGCAGGTACAGTTATACATTGTGCCCATAATAATGAGATCCATAGCTGCCCATAGTTTGGGAATTCACTCTTCCTGCCCGTCAACCTGCCCAGACTGGCAGGGCAATGGATATAACACTGGCCAGCCATGACTCAAAGTTCAAAGCCCAGACCTCACTAGCTTGTTCGGAAGTTATCTCCTATCCCCCATCCTGACTCTATCTAAATTGCAAAGCATTAATTTAATCAATTCACAAACAAACAGATTATCACTTACCTGACACTTTATCCTGGAATAGATTAGTTTGAAAACTGTCCCCCACTGCCTCCCATTACTGAAAAATACATTAACCTTGTGCAATATATATATAATGGATAGTGTAACTAATGTGCTAATAAGTATAATATATTAATTATGCTAATCATGCTGATTTTGAATATGCTAATTATGTTAATTAGAACATCAACTCTCCCCTGTAACTCAAAAATTACATATTTAAAAGATTTTGAATAAATTAATACAAAAGGGGAATAAACAGAAGAATATATTTATTGCTAACTCTGAGTTAGGAATGGCCTGGAGCTTGCTGAAGCTCGCTGCAACAACTCCCACCAGGCTGAATCCACTTTTACTTATGTTTGCACCTGAGAGAGCAGGGCTAAAACAGAGATCCATAACCTTCTTTCCTCACTCTCCCTGATCTACATTGTAATCTGTTGTCACACATAGGGTTCCTCTCTGTTAAATGTTCAGGGAACATCTGGAGGATCCTTGTATCGTGACCCATACTACAAATATTGTTCAGGTACCCAAAAATCACAACAGAAAAATAAACAATTTTCAGTCTACCAGTCTGGTTTAAAGTATCACTCAATTATGTGTAATTTTATGTAACAGATAACGTCAATGTGAAACAGCCGTCAGAATAGATGAACCAATGCGGAACCAATTCTTTGTGTCTGTATGCTAGTGTCTTGACGCAAAGCAGTGTTACAATGCAATTATGAGGACGCACCGAACAGGCACTCTATGTTTAGCAGGCAAGAACAGAGATACCTAATATGTAGCAGATTTCTAGACCTATGCAAATCTAGATATGCTGTTGGAACTCTGTAGGTCACCTCCTTCATGTTTGTGAGTGCTGTTGATGGTAGGGGAACTGTGCATCTATTGTCGATGTCACTTTATGAAAGCAGCATTTAGATTTCTATTGATTACGGAGTAAGAATATAAAACTACATTGCCATCCACAGTTAAGGACCTCACTGACCTGCCTTTCATCCAGTATAAGTCTCACATATTGAACAAAGGGTACCATTGCAGATTCGGCAAACACACCTAACCCTGTTTATATGCTTGTTAAACAAGTGGCACAGCATGAGTATATATTTTTTGTAGTATGTTTAAAAAAAATCTTTTCCTGAACAAGTATTATGAGTTACTTTGGATTTTTGAGGTGAACACAATTTTTAATTTTACACAAGAGCAATTTTAAATGAAACCTAGAGAAATGATGCACACAGTATTGTATAAATCCAAAATCAGTATAATTTGCTTACTCCTCGGTCAGGGGATGAAATTGGATGAAAACATTTTCTGAAATGCTGTCAGTTTAATGCCAGATTTGTCTGCTGTCTACCAGTCTGTCCTCTTACAACAGTCATGCTAGATGTGATACAAAAGTTGATGTGCATTAGTATGATTTTATGATTATCTAGTTTCTCATCTACAGACACAGAAGTGACAGATTTAAACCAGAATTACAACCAAATTTATTTATTACTGCAATTAAGTGGTAATTGTTTTTTGACAGGTTTTTTCAAATGAAGTTCATTTTCTGTTTATAATTGGTTATTAATGCAGAGTAAAAGTGAGGTGAGTTGAGTAGACTAAATAATGTCATAAAGTAATGGTCAGAAGTCTTTCAACTACTTGCCATAACTAGAATTTGCTTTAATTCTGGAATAAAGTTCCATCTCTCTCACTCTCTCTCTCTCTCTCTCTCTCTCACTTTCTCTCATTATTTCTGCTTCTTTCAAGATGTTGCATTTATTTTCTCTTTCTTTTCACCTTTCCCAAACCATTTCCTGGCTGACTCTGTAGACAAACCAATTTTCAGCATCTCATTGTAAAATTGTAAGTGTTGAATTTATGCACAAATACTTCAGTCTTGCTGGTCTTGCCATGTTGCTGCACAGATATCTGGTAAGTCACATGTGGTATGCCAAACAGACAGAAATGATAGAATTCTTTGTTGGCAAGGTTTAAACACAGTTTATAAAGTTAGATTTGAGGCTTTTCTTAATTCAAAAAGGTAACATTTGTGAGCTGTGATCAGAATTTATTTGTAGTGTTTTAATGGAATTTGAAAATCAAGGCAAAAGGTGTAAATGTGTGATTGGGACTGTTACTATGAGTGATATATAAAACTATTTAATTATTAATGATATTTATGGACAACACTCCACTGTGAAGCTCCACCTCCCTGTCTGGTTTTGAATTAGGCAAAATGTGGTCACCCTTATTCAAAGGTGAAGGACAATTAATGCCAGTCAAGTGACTGACAGGTGGGTGATGTGAGTGACTGCTGCTCAGAATGAATGACAGATCTGCTTCTGGTTCTGTTGTTGTTCAACAGCCTTGCAATGCAGCTATTTTTAATTCTGTGAGAATGTTCTTGTAATTTATCAAATATCCTATTCAAATAGCATCTGTTTTTTAAGTACATTTAATTTGCAGAGTAAAACGTTATTATTGGATGTATGAGGAAAATGGTGCTAACAGTCACCTAGATTAATGCAGTACAAAGGGCATATTGTTCAGACCTAAATATAGCATAGTGCCAATGAAAGGGTTAAAGCTACCATGACCAGTTTGTCATCAGTTCATGTAGTGCACTAGGCCATCACAGATGGGTTCATTGAGTTATGATGACAGATCTAGAGAAGGCAGAATAGTGCCCAGTGCACAGTGCTGCACAGGCCCGCTGGGAGATGTTCTCACCTCCCCTGCATTTCAGGCCACATTTATTTACAGAAAAATAAAGTGGGCCCTTCTGGAAAGAAACATGGCTCGGTGACTGCGTATCTTGGTGTTAAATCTTTTATATCTCCCATACCTCTGGGGTTGGTGCTGGATGCTTCTGAGCTAGGGGCTAATAAATAATTTATGCTAAGTAGCAATTTAGTTGTTTGGCTGGGGGTAAAGAAATCTAAGAAATTCATAAATAAGGATCCTTATTTTTGCTTTCCTCTGAAGTTAATTTATGTTGTTCACCAATTAACAAATAAAAAAACAAGAGAAAATATGACTGTTCTAAACACGATTTCATGTATTTGCTTGCTCTTGTTATTTTCAATCTACCTATGCTTTGGTTGCACCTAACTATCTCTGGCACAGTAACAAAATGAGTGATGCAGCTTGTAGCTTTATTCCACTGCCCTCAAACTGCCTTTTAAGATGCAGGGCGCTTTTGAAGATTTGCGTGATTTTTTTTTCCTTCAGCAGTGCCTGTGCACCAGGCAGTTCTACATAAATAATAAATAATGTGGCACTGTGAAGAGTTGTGAATAGAAAGTACCTTTCTGTGGTCATGCAGGAGTTCTCTGACATTATATGGGAGTAGGGTTCACAGGGTCAAAAATGACAGCTAATCAGCATACTTGGGAGTCAAGTTAGGGCTTCAGAGAGCCAGCACATGAATAACATTTCTGAAGGATGATCGCAGGGATGAGAAACTATAGTCATGAGGAGAGACCTGAGATACTGGGATTGTTTCTATTGGATTAGAAAAGGCTAAGATAAGATTTAATAGAGGTTTTTAAAACGATGAAGGATTTTGAGAGGGTGAATAAGAAATGACTTTTTCCTTTGATGACATCCTTTGTGACTGTTACAAAGGTAAACTATCCATCCTCGTTCTTCTCGACCTGTCTGCAACCTTTGACACTGTCTTTTGTCCCCGTCACAAACTGCATTCCCTAGCCACCGACTCAATCCCTCTCCCTAGCATCTGTCTGAGGCTGAACCAGTCTGTTCGCAAACTAGGTGTCATATTTGATCCCGAAATTAGCTTCTGGCCACATATCCGCAGCATAACTAAAACTGTCTATTTCCACCTCCGTAAAATTGCCCCTCTCCACCCCTGCCTCAGCTCATCTGCTGCTGAAATCCTCATCCATGCCTTTGTTACCTCTAGACTTGACTACTCCAACGCACTCCTGGCTGGCCTCCCACATTCTACCCGACATAAACCTGAGGTCATCCAAAACTTGGCAGCCCATGTCCTAACTCGCACCAAGTCCCGCTCACCCATCATCTCTGTGCTCACCGACCTACATTGGCTCCCAGTTAAGCAATGCCTCGATTTCAAAATTCTCATCCTTGTTTACAAATCCCTCCATGGCCTCGCCCTTCCTTATCTCTGCAATCTCCTTAAACCTCACAACCCCACGAGATGTCTGCATTCCTCAAATTCTGCCCTCTTGAGCATCTGATTATAACTGCTCAACCATTGGTGGCCATGCCTTCAGCTGCCTAGGCCCCAAGCTCTGGAACTCCCTCCCTAAACCTCTCTACCTCTCTACCTCGCTTTCCTCCTTTAAGACGCTCCTTAAAATCTACCTCTTTAATCAAGTTTTTGATCATCTGCCGTAATTTCTTCTTATGTGGCTCGGTGTCAAATGTATTTGTTTTGTCTGAAAACACTCCTGTGAAGCGCCTTGGAATGTTTTACTACATTAAAGGTGCTATATAAATACAAGTTGTTGTTGTTTGAGTGTTAGTCATGAGGTAACCTCAATTTAAAATCGTCGCTGAGTGAGGAGAGAGGCTCAAGAAAAATTTATTTGAGCATGGAGTGCTTAGCCACAGTGAGTAATTGAGGCAAAGATTGTATTGTTTAAGGGAAGAGTAGATAAGCATTTGAAGTGGAGGTAGATGAAAGGGTATGGGAAGAAAGCAGGGTAGTGAGATTAGTTTTGGATTGCTTTAGAAAAGAATAAGCAATGGCCCAAATGTTCTCTTTGCTTGGAAAAGCAATCTTGGACAGTCTCGTGCCCATGCCATAAGATATAAAACTCAGAGGAGCTGAAATTGCCCACCACCTGAAACGAGTCGCACCTACCGCTTTTGAAGTGTTCACGCAGGCCCAACGCATGGGGCGGCCAAACCGGAGCAATTCAGCACTCTGTGCTTTTTTATGGAGCAGGATGGAAGTGGCCTCATCATTGGGGTGGAAGTAAGGTTGGGTCAGAGTAGCTGGCACTAGCGGAGCAGTGTGGCCGACGCTACAAGTCATCAGCATTGCTGATGACATCGTGCTGGCGCGTCACAACTTCCCTCCCCTTCAGTTAAAGGGGAGGGCCGTTGCAAATTCTGCAGCCAATTTAGTGGCAAACACTGGGCCACCAGGGAGCGTTTCGGTCAAATCGGGGTGCCAGGTTGTCTGTTGGCAACCCGGTCAAACCTGCTGCCATAATTGTCAGCCCGACCTGGCAGTCAGTCGACAAAAAAAATAACATGGAGTGACCAGCACCGCCACCTCTCCTTTAAGGGCAGCCACGCCGCCAAGCCACAAAAAGGGCACTGACAGAAAAAGCTCTCGGGGGCACCGACCAGTGGCGGTGCCGCTCCCGCGGGGCAATTTTCAAAAGGGGCAATTTCGGGAAGGGGTCGGCGCATGCACACCGCGGCGGGAAAACGGGCGGAGCGGTCCCCTATACCGCTCAGAACCTGCGGAAGGGCAACTTATAAAATGGGGGCTCCTCGCGGAGACTCGGCGGTCAGTCCACACCAGACCCGTGGCCAGCGCTTTCAGGCAACCACAGGCTTCATAGAAAAAGGCAATTTCGGCCCCAGAGGATTTCCATTCCTGCTGATCCAGTGTAGAATCTAGGAGATCAGCATGGAAAGCTAAATGATGATAGTGCTCCATTCTGATTGTCCCCAATTTCTGGAATGCTGTTCTGAGTTTGGATCTGCTACAGTTATCTTCTCTGGTTAAGTCACTTCCATAAGCAGTCTGAGCATCCTCCATTTGTGGAAGTTGATTCGCATCGTTCTACATCTATTTTTACGATAGCACAGCCTGATGATGTAATAATAGCATCCCCTTGGAATTTAAGCATCTCCATGTCTTGTGTGTGTGTAATCTTTCAATTTCTCTGAAGTCAGACCGAGTTAACAATAGATGAGGCAAAGTTTGGTGTGAATCATCAGCTGATTTTTTTCCAAATTGAGGTGAAATGTACAGGGATAGGGATATGTATATGGATAATTACAATTGCTTAACTCAATCAATACAACTTGGCTTCGCGTAATGATATAAAAATGATAAAACATGTGACGATGTGCCAATTTGGTGGGTTGTCTTACTTAACTTAAACGGAATAACCCCTCTGCATTCTATCCTACAGTCTCTGGACAGTACCTACTCTCTCAACATGGCCATTTGCTGTCTAACTGACTGTGCAGCAACCCAGTATCCAAAAGCAAGACTGCTCTTTGGTGTCGGTGTCTTCTTATTCAAAGCTTTTAATTAACACTAACATTTCCCTCCCCCACCTTCCCTGAGCCTAACTTGGCAATGACTCCCGCTGAGTTCAGATGAATAGGATTATCCCAGCAGCACTGAGTGTGAACGGTCACCAGAAAAAACAGATGGTGGGTGGAGAAAGTACAGGAGATCCAGTGGTTAGCCGACAACCACGACGTGCGAGGATTCTTCAGTGCAGTCAAGACCACCTACGGCCCAAGCACCCAAGGCCCTATCCCACTGCTGGCCAAGAACTATGAGGTACTCATCAAGGAGAGAGAGGCAGTCAGTGCCCGTTGGAAGGAACATTTCGAAGATCTCCTTAACCGAGACTCTGTCTTCGACACGAGTGTCCTCGACTCCATCCTGCAGCATGCTACCCACCACCATCTCAGCACAACCCCAGCCTGGCATGAGGTAGAAATGGCTATCCATCAGCTGAAGAATAACAATGCAATAGGAACAGGTGGAATTCCCACCGAAGCACTAAAGCATGACGGAGAAGCACTATTGGCACAAATACATGACCTCATTTCTCTTATCTGGAAAGAGGAGAGCTTGCCAGGAGGCTTCAGAGATGCTGTAATCGTGACCATCATCAAAAAAGGGGGACAAGTCCAACTGCGGTGACTACAGAGGAATCTCCCTACTGTCGGCCACAGGGAATATCATCACAAGAATCCTCCTCAATCGTCTTCTCCCTGTGGCTGAAGAGCTCCTCCCAGAGTCGCAATGCGGATTCCGTCCACTAAGGGGTACAATGTACATGATCTTCACCGCGTGACAACTACAAGAGAAATGGAGGGAACAGCACGAACCCTTGTACATGGCCTTCTTTGACCTCACAAAGGTCATTGACACTGTCAACTGTGAGGGATTATGGAGTGTCCTCCTCCGTTTTGGCTGCCCTCGAATGTTTTTCACCATCCTCCATCTGCTCCATGATGACATGCAAGCTGTAATCCTGACCAACGTATCCACCACAGACCCAATCCACCTTCGGACCGGAGTCAAGCAAGGCTGCGGCATCACACCAACACTCTTTTTGATCTTCCTTGCTGCAATGCTGCACCTCACCCTCAGCAAGCTCCCTGCTGGAGTGGAACTAAATTATAGAACAAATGGGAATCTAAGGTTGTCACATCCTCTGTCATTGAACTACAGTACGCAGATGATGCTTGTGTCTGTGCACACTCGGAGGCAAAACTCCAAGCCATCATCAACACCTTCACCGGGTGTACGAGAGCATGGGCCTTACGCTAAACATCCGTAAGTCAAAAGTCTTCTACCAACCTGACCCCACCACACAGCACTGCCGCCTGATTATCAAAATCTACGATGAGGCCTTGGACAAAGTGGACCATTACCCATACCTCGAGAGCCTACTGTCAGCAAGAGCAGACTTTGACGACGAGGTACAACACTGCTTCAGTGTGCCAGCGCAGCCTTCGGTCGCCTGAGGAAGAGAGTGTTTGAAGACCAGGAGCTCAAATCTGGCACCAAGGTTATGGTCTACAGGGCAGTAGTCATACCCGCCCACCTCTAGAAACATAGAAATTTACAACGCAGAAAGAGATCATTTCAGCCCATTGTGTCCATGCTGACTGACAAAAAGCCACACGGCCCTTGGTCAGCAGCCCTAAAGGTTACATATAAACCTATGAACAATGCCAGAAAGGCAAAGAGCACCCAGCCCAACCAGTCCGCCTCACACAATTATGACACCCCTTATACTGAAATATTCTACACTCCACCCCAGCCGGAGCCATGTGATCTCCTGGGAGAGGCAAAAACCAGATTAAAAACCCAGGCCAATTTTGGGAGAAAAAATCTGGGAAAATTCCTCTCCGACCAATCCAGGCGATCAAAACTATTCCAGGAGATCACCCTGGCTGTATTCGATTACATGCAGTACTTAACCATTATATCTGCACTATCCAACAAAAGGTCATCCAGTCTAATCCCAATTACCAGCTCTAGGTCTGTAACCCTGCAGGTTATGGCACTTTAAGTGCCCATCCAATCATCTCTTAAAAGTGGTGAGGGTTCCTGCATCCACCACTCTTCCAGTCAGTGAGTTCCAAATCCCCACAACCCTCTGCATAAAGAAGCCCCCCACCCAACCCCCCCCCCCGCCTCAAGTCCCCTCTAAACCTTCCACCAATACCTTAAAACTATGCCCCCTCATAATAGCAAAAATCCTACTCAGCACGACGAACATGGTTGGCACAGAGTTTTTGTCCAACGAATAAGATATAACATGGAAGGGATGGAGGAGGCCCTGGAGCTAGTAATCAGGAACACTGGTGGCAGAGGGCTCCCAGTGGTCCCGGAGCGTGGCACTGCACCCCAAGGTGCCGCACCCCCATTGCCAACCACACATGAGAGCCAGCAGCAACATCTTGCTTCTGGCTCGGAGCACGTTCCCACCTCGGGACCGTCCTCTCCCGCATCCGTCCAAACAGCACTTCGGCTGTCACCACGCCCGCCCCACCCCCCCCAATGAAGCATCGCCTGAGGACCTCCTCGGCCAGGCGCCTTAGAGTCAGCAGTGGAAGGGACAGGGGTCGAGGTTAGGAGGAGAAGCAGAGGGGAGGCGGTGGGGGGGGGGGGCGGGGGGGTGGGTGTGGGGAGAAGGTGTGGGGGGAAGAGTTGGTTTGTACAGAAATACTGATGATTTCAGACTAATGTTCGGTTTATATGTTTTTTATTTAACAAAACCTTGTAGCACATTGGCTCAGATAGCTACACCATTACACGCTGGTGATTCCTTTACATCAAAGGGTATAATCATACTTAACTTCAATCAACTTAAACTTTAACTGTCACCAAGGCGATGCCCACCATTGATGTATAACCTGCACACCCAGCAGTGTGTCAGCCTTGTAAATAACACCAACCTTTCAGGCAAAGTGATCATTGATGAGCTTCTGACGTAAGGCTCTTGCAGCTATTATGCCACCATGGGCCCTTTCATAGGGTCTACAGGAGGGCGGGGGCATGGCTTCAGTGTCAGCCTGATTGTCTGGCCCGATGTCAGCGTCCGCCTCCTCGTCCTCTTCTTCCTCTCTCTGGTGAGGTGGACTGTCAGACTCATCAGGCAATTCTTGTCCCCCCCTGATAGCCAAGTTGTGTAGCACGAATTGAGCTACCTGCTCAGGGTGGTATTGGAGCTCGCCTCCTGAGTGGTCCAGGCATCTAAAGCGCTGCTTCAGCACTCCAATGGTTTTCTCCACGATATTGCGAGTTGCTCTGTGGCTCTCATTGTATATCGCCTCTTGGCCTCGGTGTGGGTGTCATGCAGTGGGGTCATCAGCCAGGTGGCGAGGCCATATCCTTTGTCCACAAGCATCCAGCATTGACCTTGTGGCTCATTGTTAAACAAGTCAGATACAGTGCTCTCATGCAGGATGTGAGCATCATGGATGCTGCCTGGAAATTGAACATTCACTGTCAGTATAATTTGCTGGTGGTCGACAACCAGTTGGACATTCAGGGAGTGGAATCCCTTGCGGTTCCTGAAAACTTCTGCATCCTGAAAAGGTGCCTGCATCGCGATGTGCGTACAGTCTATTGCTCCCTGCACCTTGGGGAAGTTTGCAATTCTGGAGAATCCTAGAGCTCTCTCACTCTGTGCCTCCCTGGTCATAGGGAAGCTGATCAAGTCCCTCCTGCATGCGTACAGGGCTTCAGTAACCTGTCTAATGCAGCAAAGTGCGGCATGCTGAGACAGTCCACAAATGTCGCCAGCTGTGGCCTGAAAAGAACCCGAGGCGTAGAACAACAGTGCCGCGGTGACTTTGACCTCGATGGACAGTGCAGTACAGATGGTGCTGGCAGACTGCAGATCTGCCCTTATCAGCTGGCACACCTCAGTGATAACCTCTTTGTGGAAGCGCAGTCTCCGAAGGCAGGTGGTGTTGGGCAAGTCGAGGTAAGAATGCTTCTCTTTGTGCTTGTGGGGGGTGTAACGTCTGGTCCTCCTCATCTGTCTGTCACTTCTTACATTGGGCACATAATGCAGTGGAGCGTTCCTTCGATGATGTCGAGTCTACTGCATGTATTTGGTCACCAAGAGAGGGTGAGAAAGGACAGGCCCCATTGCAGTAGCTCTCTGTTTTCCACCGATTGCGCACAAACAAGAAATGTCCCGATGAAGAAACCTCTTCAATTCCAATCGGTCACAGTATGGTCAAGATGTTTTTACAGATGTTCGCATCAACTCCATCGACCTGCAGAGTACATCCGAGTACATCAGAGTACATCTGAACTCCGCTGAGGTTGAAGCACAGCAGCCTTTTAAAGGACGCAACATGTGATGCGTTCATAATGCTGTGATTCATTCCGGTTCGTTCCACTTTTTGTGGGCGATTTTTTGGGCGAGCGATATTGTGGCCGATATGTGTGCGAAGTGGTGAAATTGTTGATGGGCAATTTCCATGGCAGCTAGTTTGGTTAAATATGCTCTTTACGACAAAAAACAGTGGTCGGGCATTAATATTGAATCTCGCGTCAATTCCGTGTGGAATGTAACGCTGGGTGATATTATGGGCGTTGAATTCGCCCATTCTGCTGATTCCACCCCAAAAAAGTAGGCAGGCGGTAATATTTTTTCTTGCCGTTAAGCATATGGGGAAAGTAACGCTCGGCAAAAAGTTTCTGAAAAATGCCTGCCAGTTTCCATTTTGTGCCAAAATGGGTGATATATGGGCGTTATAGCTAATTTCAGCAGTAAAATGGGCATTAAGTGGTCATTAAGCAAGCAAAAAAAGTGGAGGTTCTAACCCTATGGGACCCAGTACGGAGCCCTGCGGAACCCCACTGGAAACATCCTTCCAGTCACAAAAACATCCATTTTTACCATTACCATTTGCTTCCTACCTCCAAGCCAATTTTGAATCCAACTTGCCACTTTGCCCTAGATCCCATGGGCTTTAACCTTCATGACCAATTTACTATGTGGGACCTTATCAAAAGCTTTGCTAAAGTCCATATATACTACATCGTACACACTACCCTCATCGACTCTATTGGTTACCTCCTCAAAAAATTCAATCAGGTTAGTCAAACATGATCTTCCCTGAACAAATCCGCACTGACTGTCCCTAATTAATTCTTGCCTTTCCAAATGTAGATTTATCTTGTCTTTCAGGATGTTTTCCAATAATTTTCCCACCACTGAGGTGAGGCTGACAGGCCTGTAGTTACTCGGCCTATCCCTTTCTCCCTTCTTAAAAAAGGGTACTGCATTATCAGTCCTCCAATCCTTCGGCACCATGCCCAGATCCAAAGAGAACTGGAAAATGATGGCCAAGGCCTCTGCTATTTCATCTTTTACTTCGCTCAACAGCCTGGGATGCATTTCATCTGGGCCTGGGGACTTATTTACTTTCAAAGCTGCTAAACCCCTTAATACTTCCTCTCTCACTATATTTATTTCATCCAGAATATCACACTCCTCCTCAATAGCAGTATTTGCATTGCCCCTATATGGCTCACAGGGGCTGTCATGTATCTTACATTATTATATACAACTGTATCCTAACATGCTATACATGACTGTAATAAGATATGACCTGTAACCACCAGCATACATTACCACCAGTGGTGTACTTGCAAGAGACAGGTATATAAGGACAGGTCTCAGGCAAGTGCAGCATTCCAGAGCTGTGAAATAAAGGTGCAGGTCCAGAGTGACCTTGACTTCACTATATGCCTCGTGTGAATCTGTACTGAGGGGACAGGACTTTACAGTGGCGACGAGTTACGGGATTACAGAATCCACAGAATGGCGAACAACGGATCAGATGAAAAGTACAATGCGGGAGACAATTGGGAGGACTTTATAGAAAGGATCCAGCAAAGCTTTGTAACCAAAGACTGGTTAGGCGATGATAAAACAGATAAGAAAAGAACCCATCTCTTGACCAGCTGTGGCTCGAAAACATACGCTTTACTGAAGGATCTCTTGGCACCCGAGAAACCAGCAAGCAAGTCGTTTGAAGAATTGAGCACATTGGTAAGAGACCACCTGAAGCCAGCGAGCAGCCTACACATGGCCAGACACAGTTTCTACAACTACAGACGCTGTGTGGGCCAGAGCATACCCGACTTCGTGGCGGAACTTCGGAGATTGGCTAGTTTATGTGAGTTCTCCGATGAACTGAGGAGAGAAATGCTCAGAGACTTTTTCATTCAAGGAATAAGCCACGCAGGCATATTCCGAAAGCTCATAGAGACTAAGAACCTGACCTTAGAGGCAGCAGCACTAGTTGCAAAGACATTCTTGGTAGGGGAAGAAGAAACGAGGTTGATTTACAATGCAGATACGACAACTAACGAATTAGCGGAAGAAGTTGTTCACAGCACTAAACAAGCAGCTACCTCCACACACAGACAAAACCGGGAGAACAGGCTCTCGACAGCAGGCAGAAGCCATCAAGGGCCACAGGAACGGCCGTTCACACCTCATCAACCCACAATGCGAGCAATCAACTACAAACTGAGAGAAGCTCAAGAGAGATCAGCCAGACGCAGCTCATTCTTTGGAAACACTTTTAACAATGGAACAGGTCTGTGCTGGAGCTGTGGGGGTGGGCACTCATCAAGGGGATGTTGATTTCAGCAGGCTGTTTGCAGAAATTGTGAATTTACAGGGCATTTGGCCCGCATGTGCAAATAAATGGCAGCTCAGTTGGTATACGAATCGGATGGGTCGGAAAGCGGACCAGAAGATGGTGGGGACAGTACCCGGGACACCGATGTACAGCGGGTCAACACGATCAATGGCCGCTGCTCCTACAACAGGACGCCTCCTATAATGATGAGAGTCCTACTCAACGGGATATCTGTCAACATGGAGCTGGATACGGGAGCGAGTCAATCTCTCATGGGCGCTCAACAATTTGAACAACTGCATAAAAGAGACAGACCAAAACTCACAAGGGTCGACACCAAACTAAGGACCTATACCAAAGAAATCGTACCAGTCCTCGGCAGCGCCATGCTCTCTGTCACACACAAAGGGACAGTGAACCGACTTCCCCTGTGGAATGACCCCGGAGACCCCCCAGCACTGCTGGGGATAAGCTGGCTGACAAAACTAAACTGGAAATGGGATGATGTCCATGCCATGTCATTAGAGGAATGGACCTCCTGCTCAACAGTTATAAAGCGATTTGAACATTTCTTTCAGCTAGGTGTGGGCACTTTCAAAGGGGCCAAAGTCAAAATCTACATCACACAGGATGCTAGACCGGTCCATCACAAGGCCAGAGCTGTACCCTATATGATAAGGGAAAAGATTGAACACGAACTAGACAGGCTTCTGTGGGAAGGCATTATATCACCTGTGGAATTTAGCGACTGGGCAAGTCCCATCGTCCCAGTCATGAAGCCTGATGGATCCGTACGAATCTACCATAAACAGAGTCTCCCGACAGGACCAATACCCGCTGCCCAGAGCGGAGGAATAATTTGCCACATTGGCTGGAGGTAAACTTTTCTCAAAATTAGACCTCACATCTGCGTATATGATGCAAGAATTGACCGAGGAAGCCAAGCTCCTCACCACCATCAACACACATCGAGGCCTTTTCATGTACAATCGATGCCCATTCGGCATCAGGTCGGCAGCGGCATATTCCAGCGCAACATGGAGAGTCTGCTCAAGTCCATCCCGGGGTCGGTTGTATTTTAAGACGACATACTTATCACGGGCAGGGACACCGACTCCCATCTCCGTAATTTGGAGGAAGTACTAAAGCGGTTGGATCGGGTAGGCCTACGAGTCAAGAAATCCAAGTGTCTGTTTCTCACACCCGAGATTGAATTTTTGGGCAGAAGGATTGCCGCTGATGGAATCTGCCCAATTGAGTCCAAAACAGAAGCAATTCGCCTGGCACCCAGGCCCCGGAATGTCTCAGAACTGTGCGCCTTTCTCGGGCTACTCAATTACTTTGGGAACTTTATGCAGAACTTAAGCACGCTGCTGGAGACTCTCCACGTGCTACTCAGGAAGGGATGCGATTGGTTTTGGAGGGACGCCCAGGAACGTGCCTTCAATAAGGCACGCAACCTTCTGTGTTCCAACAGTGTTTTGACTTTCTTTGACCCAGGTAAAAAGCTAGTTCTCACATGCGATACGTCAACGTATGGGGTCGGGTGCGTTTTGCAACATGTCAATAGTGCGGGCAAATTACAACCCATAGCTTATGCCTCCAGGTCACTTTCGCGGGCAGAGCGTGGGTACGGAATGTTAGAGAAGGAGGCGCTCGCATGTGTGTACGGTGTCAAAAAGATGCACCAATACCTTTTCGAGGCCAAGTTCGCATTAGAAACCGACCACAAGCCCCTCACTTCCCTCCTATCTGAGAGCAAGGCAATAAACACCAACGCCTTGGCGCGAATTCAACAGTGGGCACTCGTGCTGGCGTCCTACGACTATACCATAAGGCATAGACCAGGCACAGACAACTGTGCCGACGCGCTCAGCAGGCTACCTCTGGCGACCACGGAAGGGTCTGACGAACAGGACTGTGAGATAGTCATGGCAATCAATGCCTTTGAGTTCACATGTTCGCCCATGACGGCTCGCCAAATCAGAGCCTGGACAGCCAGCGACCCCACGTTATCCTTAGTAAAAAGATGTGTCCTAACCGGTGACTGGACAGAGGCTCATGATGCCTGCCCCGAGGAATTAAAACCCTTTCACAGGCGCATGCATGAGCTATCACTACAAGCAGACTGCCTGATGTGGGGCAGCCGAATAGTCATGCCTCTGCGAGGCAGAGAGGCATTTGTCAGGGAGCTCCACCGCGAGCACCCGGGGATCATTCTCATGAAGGCCATAGCCAGATCCCACGTCTGGTGGCCTGGTATTGACGCGGACTTGGAGCTCTGCGTCCGAAGGTGCACCATTTGTGCCCAACTCAGCAATGCCCCCAGGGAGGCTCCACTGAGCCCCTGGCCTACCAAACTGTGGTCGCGGGTGCACATAGACTATGCGGACCCATTCATGGGCAAAATGTTCCTCGTAGTTGTAGATGCATTTTCAAAGTGGATCGAATGCACCATTTTAAACTCGAGCACAATCTCCACCAATGTGGAGAGCCTCGCAACCATGTTTGCAATGCACGGAATCCCTGACATATTGGTCAGTGACAATGGTCCGTGCTTCACCAGTGCAGAATTCCAAGACTTTATCATTGACCACGGCATAAATCACGTCAAGACGGCACCGTTCAAGCCAGCCTCCAACGGCCAGGCGGAGAGAGCAGTGCAAATCATTAAACAAGGCATGCTTAAAATCCAAGGTCCCACGCTGCAGGGTCGCCTGTCGCAACTGCTTCTGGCATACAGATCTCGTCCACACTCATTGACTGGGATCCCCCCCCCCCCGCGCAACTGTCGATGAAAAGGACTTTAAAAACAAGGCTCTCATTAATCCTCCCAGACATGCACGAAATTGTTGAGGCAAAGCGCCGTAAGCTGACTGAGTACCATGACAGAAATTCGAGGGGGGAGATGGAATGAGATAGGGGACAAAGTGTTTGTACTAAACTATGGCAGGGGTCCCAAATGGCTTGCACGGACAGTAACGGGCAAGGAAGGAAACAGGCTACTGGTAGTACAAATAGACAATGGCAAAACCTGCCGGAGGCATGTCGACTAAGTCAAAAGCAAATTTACCAACAACACTGCGGAACCAGAGGCAGACTACAATGTGGAACTCGCACCACATCTGGTGGACAGACAGAGGGAACAACCTGAGGAAAGGGCAATCCCAACAGACAGCCCAGGCGAGTCAACAACAATCACACCAATCGAAACAGACAGCCCAGGCGAGATACCAGCAACCACACCCAAAGAAAAACAGGCACCAAGGCAAACAACTGAACCACAACTCAGACGCTCCACGCGAGAGCGTAGACCACCTGAGAGACTGAACCTATAAAGAAAATAAGACCTTGGTGGAGGGTGATGTCATGTATCTTACATTATTATATATAACTGTATCCTAACATACTATACATGATTGTAATAAGATATGACCTGTAACCACCAGCATACCTTACCACCAGGGGTGCACTGCCAAGAGGCAGGTATATAAGGACAGGTCTCAGGCAAGTGCAGCATTCCAGATCTGTGAAATAAAGGTGCAGGTCCAGAGTGACCTTGACTTCACTATATGCCTCGTATGAATCTGTACTGAGGGGACAGGACTTTACAGGGGCAATGCAGATATTGCTATCGAGGAGGAGTGTGATATTCTGAACTATATACAGCAGACACCTCAAAATGCTGGAGAACTACCACCAGCGCTGCCTCCACAAGATCCTGCAAATCCATTTGCAGGATAGACGCACCAACGTCCCCAGCATTGAAGCATTGACCACGCTCGATCAGCTCTGTTGGCTGGGCCACATTGTCCGCATGCCCGACACGAGACTCCCAAAGCAAGCGCTCTATGCGGAGCTTCGACACAGCAAGCGAGCCCCAGGTGGGCAGAGAAAATGCTTCAAGGACACCCTCAAGGCCTCCTTGACAAAGTGCAATATCCCCACTGACATCTGGGAATCCCTGGCCCACAACTGCCCAAAGTGGAGGAAGAGCATGCAGGAGGGCACTGAACATCTCGAGTCCCATCGCCGAAAGCATGCAGAAACCAAGCGCAGACAGCGGAAGGAGCGTGTGGCAAACCAGGTTTCTCACCCACCCTTTCCTTCAACCATTGTCTGCCTCACCTGTAACAGACTGTAGGTCTCGCATTGGACTCCTCAGTCACCTGAGAGCTCACTTTTAGAGTGGAAACAAGTCAGCCTCAACTCCGAGAGACTGTCTATGATGATGATCTTTAATTGTCTCCAGGATACTAGTTTACATAGTCGGTCTGAACCTCAATACATACCTGAAAACCCTGCTATCCTTTGAATGCAAGTTTTAATTTAAAATCACATTTTAAGCTAACTCGTATCCTGTATTGAGATCCTTTTCCTCGAAAAATCATTAAAAAATTTAATGATTGGCAAGGCAGATGCAAATGATAGATTTACTCTGGTTAAGACTACACTGATGCCACAGTCACAATCATGGACAGTAGGGAAACAGAAATAGGAAAGTATTTGTAAGTATGATGGAAGGATTTTAAGTGCAATTTTGACTCCAGAATGAAATCTGGCATTTTAAATGGAGCTTTTTTTTCTGATTATGCTTCAGTGATGTGCCTTGGGGTGTTTTTCCTTGTTATTGCTGCTATATAAATGTAAGTTGTTTATCGCCTACAGCCCAGTGGAAGAGAATTTGTTTTTGAATCAACTCAATAATTGAAAAGTTATAATAAGCAAACTACGATGGAAAATATCTGCCCAATTTATAAAGTTGCAAGTAAAGCCACCCTCTATGTTTATGATGAAGGCATTATTAGCACAGAGCTCCTGCTCCACTGAAGAGTACACCATTTGCTACTCAGTAATTGTGGACCATCAGTATACCGGCTTGCTCTGTTGCCCTCCATGTTGAACAGCTGGGTGGATCTACACTGAACTACAGAAATTCTCTAGACCTCATGTACCTTATGGATGGACGTGAGGGATCTAGTCAGAGTAGATACAGAGAAATTCTTTTCATTGGCAGAAGGGTCGAGAACCAGAGCACACAGATTTAAGGTGATTGGTAGAACCAAAGGTGACATGAGGAAAATCTTTTTTACGCAGCGAGTGTTTAGATCTGGATGTACTGCCTGCGAGGGTGGTGGCGGCAGATTCAATTGTGGCTTTCAAAAGGGAATTGAATAAGCCCCTGGAGGAAAAGAAATTGCAGGGCTACGGGGAAAGGGCAGAGATTGGGACTAGCTGAAGTGCTCTTGCAGAGAGCCGGCATGGACTCGACGGGCCGAATGCCATCCTTCTATGCTGCAACCATACTATGATTCTATGATTCTAGGTATGCCAGACTTTAGCCAGATGTTAGTCTACATGTTAGCCTTCCCTCAACGACTATCTGTCCCACCTGTGACAGAGTCTGTGGCTCTTGTATCGGACTTTCAGCCACCAAAGAACTCACATCAGGAGTGGAAGCAAGTCTTCCTCGATTCCGAGGGACTGCCTATGATGATGATGAGGGATCGAGAATGCAGCAGGATTCCCAACAGTAAAGTTGAAGCTTGTCCCTTTCTCCCAAATTTTGTCCTTGAAGCCCTAATAGAAAAGTGCTGCTTCTTTCATTGCTCATGTTGCAAGTAAAAGCTTATGTAATTTGTTCAAAATGAAATTATAGCATGCGATGGTACAGATGATCAGTGAAACATATTTCTCTGCCAGAGTAAACATTACCTTGTCAAAAAAATGTACTTCATTATCTGCTCAAGTTGTCGGGTCAATACTTATGTCGCTCTGTATAGTAAGACTGTAATAATAACAAATAAGATGTCAGATGATGGGTGATTATTCCACTTCAGGATTACTGGCAACATTATGTTTTCTTGTATAACTGCTGAATATACACTTGTATCATGTTATCCTGATGAATAAGTAGGAACTCTGTATCATTAGCGCAGTGAATGATATGGCTGGCACATTAAGGATTAATATCCAAATTGTTCTCCAACGTCATTTTAACGCTGTTCAGATTTATCCTAATACACCTGCTCCATTTATTTCATTGTCTCCCTCTTTTCTACCCTCCTTCTCTGAAGGATATTTTTATCTGGGTTTCAGTTCCATTGATGCACACAGTCCCCAGTACCAACCGTAGCAAGTCCAGTGTGTCTGACATCGATGGCATGTGGGGAACCCGCTCCTCTCTGCAACCCGCCCTCTCCTAACAATCTTCCCTAGATGGGACTTATTAAGCCCGCCCTGCGAGGTTCCCGGCCAATTAAAAGGAAGTGGGTCTGATGGTGTCATTTGATGATGTGTCATCAGTCGGTTTCCTTAAAGGGACCATGCCTACATTCATTTTGACAGTTGTTCTGTCAGTGTTCTGCAGCATTGATGTTCTGCAAACATTGAGAAGCACTGCACAGAGGTACACGCCTGCACCCAGGCTCTCCCATCACTCCCTTCAGATGCTTTTGGAGGAAGTCACAGCATTTGGTGAGGTTCTCTTCCCTTCCAATGGACGGAAGTGACCTTTGCAGGAGACCAAAGCAGCCTGGTTGCACATTACACAGGAGGACAGAAGCAGGGATGTCATCAGGAGGAACTGGCTGCAGTGGTGCAAACCTTTCAATGATCTCAGTAGATCACGAAACGTTACTGCAAAGCCACACTCAACCTTATCCTGATGTGCTACTCATCACATCCCCATCACTCTGCCTTCCCTACCCTACTCGTGCACATCCTTACTTACACCAACTGACCTTGCACCTCCATGCATCACATCCCCATCTCACTAGCCACTCACCATCATCCTTGTCCAATCATACCAACTAACAACACACAAGGATAGGCACTTGGATCCTTTAGCCAATGTTCATATAACGTTTATGTTGATGTGTAGTCAAACATTGAAATCTTTATTTCAATGCGTTCTTGGTGAGATTTGTGTGCACCTTTGAAAGTGGCTTAGTGAGTTGTAGTGAATGGTGAGACATAAGAGTACCTCCCACAATGGTGATGAGTGTGAAAGGAATGGCTTGGTCATTGTAGGGATGCTTTATGGAGCTTGTGTACGATGCTGCCAACCAGCCGCATCATGTGGCAGCCAGGGTGTACAGCGTGAATTGTTATAAATATGGCCATGGTGAGGCCATCCCTGGCCTCCCAGGCAGCAATGTGGTCAGGTGCTGATGCCCATGCCCTGTGCAGCATCAGGAGATTGCGGAGAATGTTGGTGTTGTTGTTGGTGATGCTGGTGTGTTTAGTGATGTTAGGACTGATCATGGTAGGATTCTGAGGGCCAATGTGAGAATTTCTGAAGGGTACGGATGCTGCTGGAATAAATGGCAGGTGAGGTTGAGATAACAGAAGCGATCTGTCAATGGTGAGAGAGGTTGCTCCAAGGAGGTGACACTGGATAGAGAGTTCACTGCAAACACTTCCAAACTGCATACAGCTTAAAAGTGCCTTCCAAATCCTGATGACATTGGAAAGTGAACAGCTATGAAATGCTAGCTTTCATACCACTTCTGCAGCTGTCAACTAGTCAAAACAATGGAGAATCATTGAGAACCCAGTACACTTACCTGGCGTGTTCCCCAAGGGATGGTAAACCCATCAAAAACTTGGTAAAATGATGTGCCTGGTTAAAATCTTTTAAAATACATTTAAAGTACCTGTTAAGCATATTAATTGACTGGCCCGCCACTTGGTGTCGGATCTATGAGCTGCACGCAGACCCGACACTTGAGAAACTGACAAGGAGGCGGGTTCAGAGCGGACTTCCAACCCACTGTCAGTCAAAGTCATTTTGATAGCGGGCCCACCTCCAAACCCGCACTCGCAGGGTTGGTAAGATTCCGGCCTCTATGTGTGAGTAATGTTAGACTATTCAGTCGTAGGATGCACCACAGCTGAACCTGATATACAGTCAATAGACTTAAAAGAAAAAATTGAATGGTTTTATTCCTGGCCTGTGCCAAATGAACTAATCTCACCTGGGGTAGAGGCAGGGTGCTACAATTAGCTTAGCAACATAGCTAGGGAATGGGGTGGAAAAAAATCAGCTTCTGATTGCTATCTAGTGACTCCTGCTGCTGTCCATTTATGTGGATGTCAGCATTACAGTCTGGGCCCTCTCGCAACACTTTTTACTCACGCTCGCCGCAAAAGGCAGCTTTCACAAGTCAGCCCTTGCCTCTTAAAAGCTGGTACAAATACAAGTACTAAATGCATGTGATGTGCCTCAAGAGATAACAATCTGCCTTTTTAACATGGAATTATAGGAGATATAGTATGGATTTGCTGAGGATATGTTCCTGATTCCTCCCAAGGCATGAAAAAAAGCCAAGCTGGCAGACAATATTTTTCCATCCTAAACTACCAATTGCTTATTACAAGAAATATATAGATATGAAAGTTAAATCTGTTAATTAAAAATAGCAGTGCAGTAGTGCTTGCACAAGTATTTTAAAATGTTTCTGATTCCAACACAACAAATCATTTTGTGGTTGTTTTAATCCTTTACATTAACTTTTTCTGTAAGCGCACACCTTTATGCTCACTGAGTTCTGTCTCTCTGCAGGGATCTGCCGATATGGTTAGTCTGAGTGAACTGCAGACAGAACTGTCACTCAAGGCAGATCAAAGACACAATGGTGTGTCTGGAGCATAGAGGCACTGGTCGACCAAATGTTTGCTCTTCATGAAGGGCTCACATATCCAATTAATGCTTTGACAAGGAGGATTCAGATTAGTCTTGGGAACAGTCCTTCACATACAGGCTGACTGGAGATTATAGTATCTGCCTTGTCCTCTGCAGATCCTCCACTGGCTATGGCATAACACAAAGGAGCCAATAATTGCAGTCCATGTGCCATGCTGCCGGTGGTGGTCTTGCACAGGAACCAGATGCACTTAAGCACAGACAAACTGAGCTCACCAAATAAAGCAAGGTCAGCCAATTTGCATTATTTTCTGGGGCTCCAGGCGGGTCTCATGATGTGGCAGGAGTGCCTGGACCAGCAGTCAGTGAAGGATGAGGGGAGGGGCGCTGGGCCTAGAATCAGAGGTCACAAGGGACAGTTGGCATGGAACCGGAGGTGTCAGGGTTCTATGTCGGGGGACGGTGGCAAAGGGCATAGATGGTCACTGCTTTAAGATTGGAACGGCCACCTCCACTTCAGAATCTGGTCTATCTGGAGTTCATCAGATTGTACATTTGGAGCACAGTTCAAATGCACCAGTCGTATTATTTGAATGGAATTCAGGGGGTCTAATGAGCCTGGCATACACCTTGTGCACAAATGCCCAGGGCCTGCTGCACTCGCTGCCTGTATTGGGGCACACTGAGTACCCCGGGTGTGTTGTAGATCTCAGACACCCATGGCTGATTTTCCAGGAAGTAGACGCAGGATGCACTTAAGTGCATTGGGCACCTGCCATCATATTATCTGCCCCATGTGAACAGCAGGGCTATCATCTTATCACGAGTTTGTTTAATATCATTTACCTTTTATTATATTTTATTTACCTTTATAAAAGATGAAGTACAACACCAAAACTTGTATAATTTGCAACTGGGCAGAGATTAGCCTCTATCATGGCCAAATTAGGACTGGTTTGGGCATTGCTGTAGTGCCTGCCCCACAGTTGAATAGTCTTCATGTGTTAGGATATGTTTATGTGAATGACAATGTTGATGAGGATGCCCAGTGTCAGTGGAATCATCTCTCAGCAGTATTTCAGGGGAGAAGGGGGAAAAAAAGAAGGGAATTTAAAAAACAGTGGGGACAAAATTGCCCCTTTTTATAGCCCTGTTAACACATCTGGGGAAAGCAAGGCAGTTTTCGCATGGGGGAAGGGAGGGGCGGGGGCGGTGGGAATTATCACCTCCTGGGAAATTGCCATGCCCCACAATTAGCGCTCCAGGCCACCGCGCAACCGATGACGTCATCGTCATGCACGGTGACCTCTCACCAACTTGTGCCAACCCCTTAACGCCCCATGGGAGAAATTGTCCCATGGGTAACAAAGCTGGCAGACATCTGCTCCCGGGGCATTGTTTAAAGGGGTGGCCTGCAGCACCTGGGCTGCCATCTTTGTTATTCGGCTGACTCTTGGGTCGGCCTGACCATGGTGGCCCCAGCATGGACTGGGCTGCCAACGTGCAGCCTAGCACACTGTCTTGGGTGCTGGCCCAGTCAATTGTCTCCCTGGTGGCCCAGTGACGGCCACCAAAGGGCCGAGCAGAGTACGCAGTGTCCCTCCCCTTTAATGGAAGGCGAGGGCCATTATAGCATGTCGGCGCTACATGGAGCATCTGCGTAGCGCTGGACTCAGCGCCGTGGTACTGCCCTGGGGCTGCCCCTAAAGGAAGCGGAGTGCCGGAATTAGAGCTCTGCTTTCTTTGAGGGGCGTAAGATCCAATTCCTTGTCAGGGGTGGGATTTCCAGGCCGGGTGATAAAAGTCCCGGCCCCAGAAGGTTACCGCCCCCGATCGGGGCGTGGGGCAATTTCGTCCCCAGACCTTTGTCTTACAGATGTTTAGTGTAAGGTCCATGCTTTCGTACATGTCGATAAAGGTGTTGACGATGGCTTGAAGTTCGGCCTCCGAGTGTACACGCAAGTGTCGTCTGTGTACTGTTGTTCAATGGCAGAGGATGGGACGACCTTGGATCTAGCCTGGAGGTGAAACAGGTTCCCATTTGTTACCACGCGGAATGCTAAGCTGGAGCAACGTTTCCAGTCTGAGCCCCTGGATTGAGATTTCAGTTTTCTCTCTGTGAAACTCGGGCTCTTTATTTCTCTCTCTTTCTCTACATTTTTTCTCTTTTTTCTCTTTCTCTATTCCTATTTCTCTATTTCTCTCTTTCCCAATCAAATTTTCTATTTCTGTTTCTCATTCCCTTTCCTCACTTCTAACTCTCCTTTCTCTTTTGCTCCCTTCCCCCTCTCTCTCTCTCTCACCCTCTCGCTCGCCCTCTATCACCCTCTCCCTCTCGTCTCTCTCTCTCTCTCTCTCTCTCCCTCTCTCTTACCCTCTCTCCCTCTCTCCCTCGCTTTCTCACTCTCTCCCTCTCTCTCTCCCTCTCCCTCTCTTTCTCTCTCACCCTCTCTCTCTTTCCATCTTTCTCTCTCCCTCCCCTTGAGTGTGGATTCTTTGCTGAGCTCCTCCGGTCCATAGACTGAGCAATATGGAGCTGGCTCCAGGATCTAGCCTCATCTGGAGCTCACTGATCTCCCCTAGATGATCTCTTACTGGACTTTTTTGCTGCCGACTCAGCTGCTGTTGTCGAGCTAAACTGGCTCCGAATCTCTGCCACTGTGCACCAGTCCTAAAAGCAGGCGGGGGCACCGTCAGCAAAAGGACCGGCTTCTTAACAGTGAAAATGGGTCCGAGGCAGGGCGGCAGAGGTGGGCACTTTTACCACGTCACTACTGCCACAAGCCCCACACTACTACGAGAGTCAATCGTGGTGGTGGGCCACAATGCTGCAAAATCTCCCGTGCCGAATCTATGCCGGTTGAACCCAAAGCGGCGGCCATTTGATTTTGACGAATGACCGCCGCAAACTGGCATTAATGGTCCTTCCCAGGACCGTGAATTTCAGGGCCAATATTTCTTAGAAAGTGCTTATAAAAATTTAATTCTTCCATCATTTTGCTCAACTTTTTGAGCCTTAATTAAGCTGACAACTTTTGATTTCAATTAGGGCTATTCTTCATAAGTTTGGACATGTGGATAAAAATTTACAAAGTTATTTCTTCTCTTTGACACTCCCACCAAATAGAGCTAATCAGCCTCACCCTTTGGTCTACCTTCGTGACAGATTTTGCAAAGATTCTCCAATACACATTAATGGAAATTTATATACTGCTAGGGCACACAATGTTATTCCAGAATATTTTCACTTAATAAAATGTAGATTGAATTAACCAAGAGGCTCCAGAATCTACCCCCCAGCACTCCTCAGAATGTCTGGTGCATGGCTGATTGATTATGCTTTCCCAGCATTACATGTACCAACAGTATCCAGAACAAAATATTATTTTATCCACATTTCTGGAAAAAGAACAATTTTTCTTTTGAAGACCATGCTAAAATATATTTTAAAGTATATTATGTTAATGTTTTTCCAAATTATAATTTTTACATACATTTTCAATTCAGTTTAAATCACGGTACATTCTGTTCATGTAGCATCTGAATATATAGCAGATAAATAAAAGAAAGAATTTGCATTTATAAAGCACGTTTCAGGACCTCAAAACATCCCTACATTTCCTCCATTACAACAGTGACTAGACGTCAAAAGTATTTCATTGGCTGTAAAGCATTTGGGGCGGCGAGGTTGTAAAGGGCGCTATATAAGTGCAAGTCTTTTTTTTTTTATTTTTTTATTTATTTCAAAACAGTTCACAGTCAATGACGTACTTTTGTAATGTCGGGAAACGCAGCACCTAATTTGTGCACAGCAAGCTCCCACAACCAGCAATGACATAAATGAGCAGATAATCTGTTTTTAGTGACATTGATTAAAGGATAAATATTGACCAGGACACCGGAGAGAATTCCCCTGCTCTTGTTCGAATAGTGCTGTGAGAATTTTTATGTCCACTTGTATTAAATCTTTTCATGAAACAAATAGTTAAGCACTGTGTCACTCCCTTATGTTACATCACAACTGCATGTTGCATTTAACCCAGTGCTGAGAACCCATCAAACAATTTTAATGAACAGCTCAAAAGTGAAAGAGGTGGTTAACAAAAAAACAAAAGCATTTCTTTACTAGAAATATTGCCCAAATACTTTGTACTGATATTTTGTGTGTGCGTGCGTGTGTTTTAAAACTGAAACACAAAAGTCTAGCTTGTGCCTTGTAGGATTAAAAGTGTGATCAATGGAAGAGTCCTCAGGTGCATTGCAGTGACTGAGCCACACCCCCCCCTCCTCCGCCCCCGCCCCCGCCCCTGCCCTCTCAACACACATTTAGTCAATAACCTATTAATATCATACACCACTAGATGTGGTGTCAGTGTAGCGCAGAGCAAGCCTCATGTGTGCTCGTTTTTTTTTAAAGAAAGCTTTGTGATGCAGCCTGCAGCTGGACTGTATGAAATGATTTATTACCAGAGAACGATCCCTATGATGGATGGAACAGTTTAATATTTAGCACTGGCATGTTCCACTGTTTTGTCAACAGACCCATTGGAGAGGAACAAAGCTGGGCAGGTGAGAGCCTGGTTTCGAGGCTGCCGGGTGTGTGAAGCTATGCACAGGAGCACTGAGTGCAGCGTCAGTGGCAGCTGTGAATTCTCGCCTTCAGCTGTTCATTAGCCCTTATTTTCCCTCCCATTAATTACTTTGGAACAAGGGGGCAAGCTGCCTGAGAACATACTCTTATTACTCAGACGATGCCTTCAGCTGATGTGGACTCGTACAAGTTGGTGGCTTAAGATACATTTTTTTTCTCTCTTTTTCAGCTACTGGACTATTAGGCAGTCAGCTTGATTGATGGTGACACAAGTAGTGACAGACAATGACGAGACTTGCTAGTGCTTTGGCTTGTGAGCTGAATCTGCAGGAGGGGAAATGGTCATTGCAGCTGAGTTGGGTCTCTCACAATGTGGACCAAGATCCCCACCCTTTTTTAATGTAACCTTTGACCTAGACCAGTATAGTGATTATACATAGACTGATGTGTGACAGTTGATGAATAATCTAATCGATGAACAATGGCCTTTTAAAGAACAGTTAATTGGGCTTCCATTTTAAAGCAGGGCAAGAACTAGGCCCCTTTCCATTTTGGGAATAACAGATGAAAGTAGATGCAGATTGGGAATTTTATGCTCATTAGTTTAAGTTTAAGGTTTCATCTATGATCTGCTAAAAATTATTAGAAAGTGCTAACAATTATGCTGTTTGTTTAAAGGAGTAGGGAAATCTGGGGTCAGTGTTGTGATGGGTAAATACCTACCCTTAGATGTGCTCAGGTCATTTTGTTTTGAATCCTCATTTGCAGAATTGCTCCATGTAGCCTTGCAAATCTCCAGTTCACAAGAGGAGATGTACTTAGGATAATTTGTGGAAACAGGATTCAGAGCAGAATATCACACTCGATAACTAAACAACAACAACTTATATTTATTTAGCAGCTTTAATGTAGTAAAACGTTCCAAGGCACTTCACAGAAGTGTTATAAGACAAAAGTTTGACACTAAGCCACATAAGAAGAAATCAGGGCAGATGACCAAAGAGAGAGGTTTTAAGGAGCATCTTAAAGAAGGAAAGAGAGGTAGAGAGATAGAGAGGCAGAGAGTTCCAGAGCATAGAGCCTAAGCAGCTGAAGGCATGGCCACCAATGGTTGAGCGATTATAATCAGGGAGAGGGCAGAATTTGAGGAGCGCCGACATCCTCGTGGGTTGTGAGGCTGAAGGAGATTACAGAGATAGGGAGGGGCGAGGCCATGGAGGGATTTGTAAACAAGGATGAAAATTTTGAAATCGAGGCATTGCTTAACCGGGAGCCAATGTAGGTCAGCGAGCGCAGGGGTGATGGGTGAGTGGGACTTGGTGCGAGTTAGGAAGCAGAAAATTCTGCAAACACTTGGGCAGCATATGTGGAGAGAACAGACAAATGAATGGTTGTCGAAGGGTTGGTATCCCACATGTTACTTTGCCTGTTCTCTTCATGGGAATTGACTGATCTGCTGAGCCTTTTCAGCATTTTCCGTTTTTATTTCAGATTTCTAGCATCAGCGGTATTTTCCACTTTTGTTCATATCGGACTCAGTCACTGGAGTCAGTGGCCTCACTGAGTTTACAGACCAATTATAAGACTTTAAAAACATTTTCTTCTTTAATTTACTAACCTAAAAATTCTGCAGATCATTTTGAGGGGGTGAAAATTTCAGCCAGAGACGGGCGCATTTAAATATTTGAGTAGGTGCCCCATGCCTGCAATGGTGCAACAGAGATACTGTACCAGTTTTGCTGCGGAGGCAGAACTCCGAGCAGGACCTTGTTACTTCAACAAAACACCAAGGTCCTTATTAGACCAAAGATGAAGGTCCAAAAAAACTCCACCCCTTGCAGAGGACGGAAATGCAATAGTCTTATCACAATTAATCCCTCTAAGATAGATTAACCATATGTTCTTCAGTTTTGGGCATGCAGGAATCCCCAAGATGGAACCCGTGCCTGCTCTCAGATAGAGTAGGTTCTGCTGGGCCTATTCGGGGCAAGCTGGGTGTAATTCTTGGAGTAGCCGAGGAGCAAGCTAGACATGGCTCTAAAACTGTGGACATAATGGAGGTGGGTCTGAACAGCACCTGTCCCTCCGAGTGGGCAACTTATGAGGGTGCTTACATGGGGCAGAACCCCAGCAGATGAGATTTTTCCCCAAATTAGGGTGCCCCGGCAGAATCAGATATTAGTTTTTCCCTCCTCCCCCCAGACTGAAATTTCTAGCCGATTATGTTTTACCATGGGGGTGTACTATAGACGAGGATATCTATGAAACTAATGATTTGAAAAAAAATTCCTGTAATCCACATGTCAATTCCTAACATTTAAATATAGATTAATCGATACCCAGGAGTGATTGTAAGGCAGAAATCTAATCATGGGGGTTCAGGGGAGATCACAAATCTTAAAAATGAAGCTCAAGCATTTTATAGCCATTATCTGAACCCCAAAATTAAATTCTTAATAATTTAGTTGACAATCGGGAAATTCTCTTATCCATATGTATTATATAATGTTAACCGTTTCTGGTTCAAGAAGCAAGGCTTTCTGGAGCAAGACTGTCTTCAGTATCGTAGTGTAATGTTTAACAACCTGTTTAAAAGAAGTTGAGAAAATGAGCAATTATATTAACAGCTAAAACAAACAAAGCTATATAACATTGCAAGGTTGTCACTATGTTTTCAAAAATGCTGATCTTGAAAAGTTTAATCCTCTAAAATCTCTCGGTGAAGATTGAACACTTTGAATTTCTTCCAGAAATTCGAGCTTGTTTGCATCGGGCATTCCTGGTTTGCAAATCATTAATTTCCGATGAAACTGCCTTGTTAACCCATTCTTTGTTGCACCGATAATCAGCACATCGTCGAGTTGTAAGTACTATATAGATTAATCCTGATTTTTTTTTTAACCTAGCAAAAACATTTGTGTCTCTTTTTCAGACAGTTGACCAATACACACGAGAATGCCTGTGACCTGTATGGCTAAAAAGGGTCGAATGCTTCTGCTGAGAACAGTAGTACATTAATTAAGTAATAATGGCTGCACACGTGTATTGTCTCGCCAAACTGAGCATAGGCTGAATGATTAAGGGATGGGACCAAAGGTCAAGTCTATCAGTCCCCAGACTACCTACCCTATGACAAGGCAGTGCACGTGCATGGTTGTTATTGCTATTCTGTCACATTTTAAAGATTTTTGTATTCTAGTTCCACTTTCTTTAGTTTAGCTTTTTAAAATATTCTGTGGTCTTGACTCTATTTACACTTTGCGCCTGCCAACCTGTGATTAAATTCAGTTGCCAACATAACACAAATAATCTAGCCTGGTTTCCCCAGCCTATAGCAGGTAGGCTGTGCAAATTAAGGCAAGGTATAGAGTCAGTGTTTTTACATCTCTGCCATTGAAAAACAGTGGGATATAGAAAATTAATTTGCTGGATAATATTGAGAAGATAGAACTCACGAGTCTTCCAGGCATCATATGTTGGAATATTTTCTGCTCCAATTCTGTAATTTTATTTATGCCATTTATGTGGACTACTAATAAAGTAAACTAATTCATTTTAATCAATATTGCTGGTGAGAAATGTAACTTGAGGTTTTATGGGGCTCGACTTTCCACTTAGATCACTAGGGCCCAAAAAATGGGCGATGTTCCAGCCTTAGCGATGTTTCAGCTCTCAGGATTGCTGGAAGAGCGCCCATTTTTCGGATCGCAACTTTCGGCATTTTTTTTCCAGCGATAGCCCAGCGATAGCTCAGCAATGTGGATTGGGCCTTAGCGATGCAAAATGGGCCCCAGCAATGTAGAAGGCAAGGTGTCCTTAGCAACGGCCTTTCTGCGCATGTGGTTTTTTTTGCAAAGAAGGTTTCCCGCGATTTGGGAGGTCAGGGGTCATCCAGGCATGCGCAGAAGGTAAAGGGAGAGAGAGAGAGAGAGAGAAAGAGAGACAGAGAGAGTGACAGAGAGAGAGCGAGACAGAGACAAAAATAATAATCAATAATCTAGGGAAATATGTCCAACCTGGAAGAGATGGCGGAGAGTGGCCAAGTTGTGGAGGGGAGGAGGAGGGCAAAACCCTTCTCCGACGAGCCAATGAGTGGAATCCCTTTTGGTTCGGAAACATCTCCGCATCCTTTAAAGGTGCTCTCAGGGCGATGTACATACAGTCTATTGCTCCCTGCACCTTGGGGAAGTTTGCTATTCTCGAGAAACCCAGAGCCCTCTTGGTCA
The DNA here is from genome assembly GCF_044704955.1 of Pristiophorus japonicus. Lineage (NCBI taxonomy): Eukaryota > Metazoa > Chordata > Chondrichthyes > Pristiophoridae > Pristiophorus > Pristiophorus japonicus. Next base: position 150,290,137 of record NC_091983.1, read on the forward strand.
GTGCCTCCCTGGTCATAGGGAAGCTTATAAAGTCCTTCCTCCGTGCGTAAAGGGCTTTAGTCACCTGTCGAATGGAGCAATGTGTGGCGTGCTGAGAGAGAGCGCAAATGTCGCCAGCTGAGACCTGAAAGGAGCCCGATGCATAGAAGGAAAGTGTCGCAGTAACCTTAACCTCAACGGGCAGTGCGGTCCTGATGGTGCTGGTAGGCTGCAGGTCTCCCTTGATGAGCTCGCATATCTCAGCGATTACCTCCTTTCGGAAACGCAACCTCCTAAGGCACGTATTATCTGACAAGTTCAGGTATGATCGCTTTTCCCTGTAACTGTGTCAGGTGTAAGGTCTCCTCCGCAGCTGTCTGCCTTCTTCAATATACCTTCTCCCATCTTCAGTCTGCAGCATGTGATAAGTGACCAATATTGGTAGAGACGTTACAGACCCCATCATTATTGCCATAAATGCCCTAAATTTATCCTCAATAAAGAGAAATATGAGCAGATGATCGCTAAAGAGTCAATAAGGCCCTTAAAATAACTCACAAATTAATTCTCCTCCTAAGCCCCTTTTTAAAGCAGCCTCTCACTTCCTCCGATGTTCAAAACGGCGTCTGTAGTGCTGAGTATTGCTGAACAGTGCCAATCGGGAACAGCTTTTCTCCAGCCATCTACTTGGCGAGCGATCAGCACGGCGATGTGTGGCCGATGCGACGAAAGTTGCAGTGGCCGATCACCTCGGCGATGTCAAAATCTTGTGTGTCGAAAGTTGGGCAGGCGATCTTTGGGCGATGTAATGGCCCAACTTTCCAATTTTAAGGTGAAATAGCCTGCCTATTTAGGTGATAGATGGGCGATAGCCCTGCGATCATCAGGGGAAAGTCTAGCCCCATGATGATGTCACCAGCATTACTGCTAGGTTAAAAATGACCCATTGACTTTGATATTACAGTTGTGGTATATCTTGATGCATGCAGTTACCTGTAGGAACAAGCAATCACCTGAAAATGTCCCTGGTTTCTGCTGAGTTAGCTAACCTCAGTCAGGGTGCTGATGGGGAGAACTATAATTCTCCTCAACAGCCTAGACTAGAGAGGGGAAAATCAGCCACACTTCTCACTCCTGATCACTATTCAGAGGCTTCCTGCTGGAAGGTGTACAACAATGCTACATAGGCACAACCATTGTTTGGGGAGGGGGGCTCGGGATTGTGGAGCAAGGAGAATTAGAACAATTATACTCTCCAATTTTGGGGGCATGGGATTTTGTTCCCTTCTTCCTCCTGCTCAAATCCTGGAATTGCCTCTGATGTCCGCGCCCCCCCCACCCAACATTGTATATGCAGTTATATCTCTGCTATTATGCCTCTTACTGTTGAATAGGCTTACCATATCAACTCACAAATGCACAATGGTCATTTGGGCAAGGTACAGGAGGACTGCTAATAGCCATGGGAGTGTCAAAGTTTGGATGTTTCCTGCACATCTATGGAAACATGATCTGAGTCCCAATAATAGCTGACACCCCATCCTGCCATCCATGTGTGTTAACGGCAGCTATCACACATCAATGACATAAACCTCATAGTTCACCTGTTGGTCTTGGCTCCTAATACTAGAACATGGCAGCATTGCTTCGCTCTGAGAGACATTGAGGAGCTTGCAGTTCATTTATCAGAATTACCACCGAAAGCAGGAATGTCCAACCTATGGCCCTAGGGTCACCTGTAGCTCCTGAGCCCTGGCAATCCACCCTCCAAATCCACACAACTCCAAGTTCCCTTTGCAGTTGTATTTCTTTTTTGTGAGCTTCTCCTTTTTAAAATTCTAGGTTCTGTAGGTTTGGAAAGAGTTATTTTAGTGATGTTGCTTCATTGACAAATTAATCTTAAATATGAATACTTGTATTCGTAAGTGTAAGTATTTTGAGATATATTTCCTACATTACAATAGTGACTACCATTCAGAAGTACTTCATTGATTGTAAAGCGCTTTGGGACATCCAGAGGTCATGAAAGGCACTATATAAATGCAAGTTATGTCTTTACTGTGTACATGGGTTGAAACTTTATATGTGGTCCTAGAGTGTAATCTCTGTGGCCTGCAAAGATTAATGTTTAGATATTCCTGTGCTAAAGGGAAGGTGGTCATAATGAGAGGAGGGAAAATTTCTGGGTCTAAATAATAAAATACAATTGAATCCTGATAAACCCATAAGTAATTTGCCAAGAAATTTTGTGGCTGGGTCAGTATTATGCTTTGAACAGGACTCCTATAAACTGTAGATAAAAGGAGCCAATTTGCACATCTTGTACAGAGGTCCATTTAATCATTCATTCAGCAATTCAGTCCAAACAGAAACAAGACACTGAGCAGAAATTTACATTTTACACAGAAGGGATTAGGATTCTGAAATGCATTGCTGGGTGAAATTTGGCAGTTGATTTCCTCCATTTAAAAACTAGATGTGGGGAGAATAATTTTATGTTTACCTCAGGATTTTGTATTTAAATATTATAGATGTATCACAAATGTTATGCCATAGAATTTAATGCAAGGTGGTTTGTTGTATTGGAATTCTATACTTGGATTAGGCCCACATTTAATCTAAAGTTAACTGCAGTCGGTTTTATATTTTGTAAATGTAATTAATTATTTTTATCAATTATAAATAACTATGAATTGAATACATTGAATAATATACTGCATGCCAGGTGCAATCCTATAGTGTTTCTGGTAATAATTAAAGGCTTCCTCCTGCAAGTCCTTACAGTAGCTAATGGTCATGCTTTCAATGTGAAATCCTGCTATTGATATCCAACACCTTTCTCTCCACGCATATTCTTTCTCCTTTTAAACACTGTTTGCTTGTTTGTTGTGTATTGATCTCAGCTGATGGGCCTGGTATTGTGGTGTAAATGGCTGTACTACAAGTTCACATCACCCTGTGAGGCTGCCAGCTTTGTAATGTGAGCCCACAGAGGCAGCCGGCCTAGGATGTCATTCACATGAATGGGATTATTGCATTACACACTGTGGTGTGAAGGCATCCGAAGGCTGTTATTGGTCTATTCACTTCTCTCCCTCTCTCTCACCTTCAAATTGTTATCTTTAATTTAGAGATAAACTAGTCCCTTAGGAGCAATAAAATAAGCAATGAATGTTGCAGTGAATTCCTCTTAAGGGACTGTGAACTCTGTATGCCATCAAATGTGTACATTTAACAGTACTTTAACCTGAGCATACATGATATAATATTTTAGTTCTAATGTTACAAGTTCCGTGTATGAAATAGTGATACAATCATGCTTAATATGTTGTATTTTTGGGCAGGTATATGAAAGCAAATTTACTTTCAAGTATTCTTTGAGTTTATACTAGCCCACAAAAGCCATGGCCCTTCTGGTGCATCCCTGCCACAACTTCAGCGGGAATCCACCAGCAGAGCCATGAATTAGGTCAGGACCCAGACACACCAGACCCAGCCATACACTGGAGTTCTCAATTGGCTGTGTGTGGGTGGAGTCTCCAGCCTTCCCCCTTGGGGTAGTGTTGGGTGCAGCATGAGTTCCCATTTTCTTGGCCCTCACAGGGATTTGTCATAGGTAGCACGGCTGGTGAGAACAGATATGCTTAACTGGCGAAGAGCTGATGTCAGGCACCCGGGAATCCAGTTTGGCATTGTAACCTGAATGCTTGAAGAAGGAGGAATTTTACAAAAGGTGCAATGCAGCCCCTTTACCAAGAGAGACTACTGAGGGAACTTTTAAGTTCTTTCCAGGCAGTGGAAGCTTGTCAGCCCCTAGAACCAGCAATCTTCTCTCGACTTTCTGGGCTCTGTCACAAGGTGGGCATCCTAGAGGTGCCCCTAGTTGTGTAGGTGCTTACTATTGGAATTATACTTAAGGGACCTTCCCCTAATCCTGTAAACTTTGGCTGAGTCAGTAACTGAAGTCCTGGGCAGTTGTATCCTAGCACATACCTGGGATGGACCCTCTCCAGTCAGTTTACAGGGTTATTATCTCTGCATGTAACTTTAGCAGAAACCAGATTTGCACACAAACGGAGTTTCAACTGAACCTCCGCCAGTTATGTTGTTGGAGCAGGAAAGGTCCCAAAGTAATTCTTAGCATATATTGTAGGCTGTCTGTTTATGTTCCACAAGTGACGAGGTTGTACTAGTTTGTAATGTGGGTAATATAAAAATCTCATTGAATCACTGCTTAAACAGAACATAGTGGATCTTGGAAGTGGTTATGTAGCTGCAGCATTTCAAACCAAACAATTTACAAAGAGCAAGTGGAATAGCTAGCAATGGAAATTTGGGTGGGCCTCAACTTATGCTGTGCGAGCAACAATTTAAATTGGTGCTTGGGTTTATACTGCTGCCATGACACTTTGCTTTTCAGAGTGTTAGGAACGCAATACTGCATCCAACAAACCAATTATAGCAGTCTTGTTTCTCAAAGTGTTATATTTGGAAGAGCCTATCTCATAGAATTTGATGCACAGCTTACTTATTCATTGCCTGAGTTATTGATCAGGTATCTAAACTTTGCTTCCTGTTAAAAAAGCAAATTCCTTCAGTTTACACTACTGATTTTGCTCATAAGCTAGATCCTCCAAAATGGGATCACATCTCAAGCATCCTGGTTTACAGAAGTCATGTTGATTTTTCTGGATCCTCCAATACATACTGCTGGAATGACAATCTTTGGGTAAGATCTTGACAGAATGTGTTTATGTAGTAGTGGTAGTAGTAGGTTGTACTATAGTATCTTGGCCTTTATTGCAAAGGGGATGGAGTATAAAAGCAGGGACATCTTGCTACAACTATATAAGGTATTGGTGAGGCCACACCTGGAATACTGCGTGCAGTTTTGGTTTCCATATTTACGAAAGGATATACTTGCTATGGAGGCAGCTCAGAGAAGGTTCACTAGGTTGATTCCAGGGATGAGGGGGTTGACTTATGAGGAAAGGTAGGTTGGACCTCTACTCATTGGAATTCAGAAGAATGAGAGGTGATCTTATTGTAACGTATAAGATTGTGAGGGGGCTTGACAAAGTGGATGCAGAGAGGATGTTTCCACTGATGGGCGAGACTAGAACTAGAAGGCATGATCTTAGAATAAGGGGCCGCCCATTTAAAACAGATGAGGAGAATTTTCTTCTCTCAGAGGGTTGTAAATCTGTGGAATTTGCTGCCTCAGAGAGCTATGGAAGCTGGGATATTGAATAAATTTAAGACAGAAATAGACAGTTTCTTAAACAATAAGGGGATAAGGGGTTATGGGGAGCGGGCGGGGAAGTGGAGCTGAGTCCATGATCAGATGAGCCATGATCTTATTGAATGGCGGAGCAGGCTCGAGGGGCCATATGGCCTACTCCTGTTCCTATTTCTTATGTTCTTATGTAGTGTTGTGGAACAAAGGTCGATAGCAACAGAACTCACCAAGGTTTCAGATATTCCCATTCCATATTCAGCAATTGCATAGACATCCAGCTCATCAGATTTCGGTGCAAATTGGGTGGACAATGCTATGCTTTTAGGTTGATTTTCTGTTAACCTAATATAGTATTAGAATGTAAAAATGTAAATAAATTTAATGAAAGAGAGATATAAACAAAAAAGCTGTCAGCCTTGACTTAGCAGTAGCAGTCTCATATCTGAGTCAGAATCAAAGGTTTAAGCCCCACCCGAGACTCGAGCACATAATCTAGGCTGATACTTCAGTGCAGTAGTGAGGGAGTGTTTTGCTGCCAGAAGCACCCACTTTCAAATGAGGTGTTAAATTGAGGCCCCATCTGCTCTCTCAAGTGGATTTAATTATTCTAGGGCACTGTTCGAAGAAGAGCAGGGGTGTTCATCAAGTGTCCTGGCTAACAATTATCTCCCAACCAATGAGACTGAAAAGCAGATTTATCTGGTCATTTATCTTAATGCTATTTGTGAGACCTTGCTGTGTGCAAATTGGCTGTCATCTTTCCCTACATTACAATAGTGACTACACTTCAAAAGTACTTCATTAACTGTGAATGCTTTGCAAAGTCCTGAGGTCATGAAAGGCACTTTCAAAAAGAAGTTGATCATAATTCATTGTAATTTTGCTTTCTAACTTTAAGCATCCTTAAAAATGAAAAATGCACATTTGTTTTTAACAGTGAGTGCTGATTGCATTATGGAGGAAAGTCGCTTTGAGAAGTTACTGCACTTGTGAGCTCTGCTCCATCCAAATAATTTCCTTGAAGGTGTCATCAGCATTCACTGTTTGACAAATAGACATTCCAGTAAATCAACAGAACACCACAACTAAATAAGACAACATTAATAATCGGAACATAGGAATGTACAGGACCAGAAAAGACCATTTTTGTCCATCTGGCCAACCTCAGAGTTTAAAAATAGAAGTCGCCAACTATATCTTCAGTTGATTTTTCTCCCTAAATGCTTCTACAACACCCCCTTAAAATTGCTGATATTTTCAGTCTTAATGACTTCTGTGGCGTCAACTCCAAATATTCAGTTGGTTACATATGATCTCCCCATTCACTTCCCCACTGTTGAACATCATCCCATGTACTTTTTTTGTCATTCTCAGAGTCATGGTAAAGAAAGCAATTTCTCACAGTTCAATTTGTCAATACTCTTAATGATCTTGAATACCTTAATAAGATATAGTCTTCTCTAGTGTAAACAAACTCAGCTTCTACAGTCTCTCTCTCTAGCTGAGGTGTTGATGCTAAGTATTAGATTAGAAACGAAAGAAAGACTTTCATTTATATAGTGCCTTTCACGACCATCAGACATCTCAAAGCGCTTTACAGCTAATGAAGTACTTTTGGAGTGTAGTCACTGTTGCAACGTGGAAACACGGCAGTCAACTTGCATACAGCAAACTCCCACAAGCAGCAATGTGATAATGACCAGATAATCTGTTTTTGTTATAGTGATTGAGGGATAAACATTGGCCAGGACACTGGGGATATCTCACCTACTCTTCTTAGAAATAGTGCCATGGGATCTTTTACGTCCACTTGAGAGGTTTAACGTCTCATCCAAAAGACAGCACCTCCAACAGTGCAGCACTCCCTCAGCACTGCAATGGAGTGTCAGCCTAGATTTATGTGCTCAAGTTCCTGGAGTGGGACTTGAATCCACAACCTTTTGACTCAGAGGCAAGGGTGCTACCCACTGAGCCACAAATTACATTAATAGGCCTTTGCTGAACCTTTTCATGACCAAAACCACACACAATACTTCAGTTTGGGATAACTGATGCCTGTGATTTGTGTTCTACTCCATGCGCTATACCACAAAGATCTGCCTGTAATTTTATGTATCCTTTCGAAAACATTTGCAAGGTTATTGTAATGTATTTGCTTCATGGATTCTCTGCTTTAGAATTCATAGCACACATTGTTATTAAAAACTAGTTGGTTTATTATCAAAGGTTTAACAATCACACTACACATTACTAGTTCATCCACTAGGTTCACAACTGCATACCTCATCGTGGATGACCTAGATTCAACTGTCTGGGGTTTAATTGTGTCTTGTGAACATCATGTGACTGGCTAAGCCACTCACAATGCAACAGCTCTACAAACCTGTGAGCATACTCAAGGTGCGTATATTACATTTATGAGGAAAGAACAGTGAGTGGGACTAATTGGATAGCTCTTTAAATGAGCCACCACAGGATGGGCTGAATGGACGACTTCTGTGCTGTACAATTCTATGGACTAGATTTTCCACTTTTTTTGCATGCTTAATGCCCACTTAATGCACATTTTACTGCTGAAATGACGTATAATGCCCATATATCAGCCATTTAGCCACAAAATGGAAACTGACGGGCATTTTTCGGGAATTTTATCGCCGAGCGTTACATTCTCCATGTGCTTAACACAGAGAAAAAAATAATATCGCCCGCTACATTTTTTGGGCGGAATCATCAGAATGGGCAAAATCAACACCCATAATATCGCCCAGCATTACTTTCCACACGGAATTAACGCTGAGATTCAATAATACCGACTGCCCACTTTTTTTTGTCGTAAAGATCACATTTGGCGAAACTGACGCCCAGGAGATCGCCCACCGTCACTTTCGTCACCTCGCACACATATCGGCCACAATATCGCTCGCCCAAAAAACGGCCATAAAAAGTGGAACTGTTCTGAACTAACGCCAGCTGTGTGGCTGCCATTTTTAAAATCACAGGTCGCTTCATTCTAAAGGCTGCTTCAACTTCGGGGGAGTTTGCATTGACTCTGGAGTTCTTCTCAGGTGAAATGACCATCTCAACAGACATATTTTCAGACTCTGGACCATTAGGGGTTTACTGTAGGTGTATTTAGTGATTTTGATCAATCGCTATTATACTTTCATTGCAATGGGGCCAGCCATTTCTCAGCCTGCATCGATTAACATGCAGATGCTGCCGAGTGACTCAATGTGTGATGCACATCATTATGTCCCCAATTTAAGACGTGCAAGAATGAGGAGGGCCAGACCATACACACCCCGCACGTACAAGGAAATGAGGTCTTACCTTGACGTCTACGACCACACCTGCCTTCGGAGACTGCGCTTCCACAAGGTGGTGATCAATGAAATATGTGAGCTCATCAGGCCACATATGCAGCCTGCCATCAGGACATCAGTGTCGGTCGAGGTCAAGGTCACTGCAGCACTGTCTTTCTATGCATCCGTTTCATTTTGGGCCTCCGCGGTCGAGATTTGCAGTCTGTCTCACCATATAACCCATCACTGCATTAGACAGGTCACGGAGGCCCTGTACATGAGCAGGATGGACTTTATCAGCTTCCCCATGACCACAGCGGCCCAGACTGACAGGGCTGGAGTATTCTACTGCATTGCTAAGTTCCCCAGGGTGCAGGGAGCTATACAGTGTACTCACATCACCATGCAGCCACCTTCTCAAGACCCGAAGCGTTTTTATAACACAAAAGGATCATACTGGCAGTGAATGCCAATGTCTGGGCACCTTCGATGAGGCTCACATCCTGCGTGAGAACACTATCTCTGACATCTTTAAGAGTCAGCCACAAGGACAATGCTGGATGCTTGGTGATAACTGATATGGCTTAGCTACCTGGCTGATGACCCTCCTGCGTGACACCCACACCGAGGCTGTGATGCGATACAACCGGAGCCACAGAGACACACGCAATGTGGTCCAGAAAACAATAACTGTGCTTAAGCAGTGCTTCAGATGTTTGGACCACTCAGGAGAGAAGCTACAATATAACCCTGAGCAAGTAGCTAAATTTGTGGTCATGTGCTCCATGCTGCACATGCTGGCTATCAGGAGGGGCCAAGAATTGCCAGAAGGCACTGATGCTCCACCACAGGAGAGAGAGGAAGAGGATGTCGAGGGGCTGGACGCTGACCTAGGGCCAGACAATCAGGCTGGCTATGCAACCTTGCTCATGAACCCCTCCAGACCGCAGCAAAGGGCCCGTGGTGGCTACATAGCTGCAAGACTCTTACGTGAAGTGCTGATATCTGAATGATTTTCCTGAAAGAATGTTGATGTGAGTGACAACGCTGGCACACTACTGTGTATGTGCAGCTCAGACATCAATGGTGCCCATCAACTTGGTGCCAGTTAAAGTTTATGTTAATTGAAGTTAAGTTGTATTTAACTCTTTCATGTTAAGGAATCACCTGTGTGCAACGGTCCAGCTATCTGAGACAATGCGCAACAAGGTTATGTTAAATAAAAAAAAATGTTATACCAGCACTGGTCTGAAATCATAAGTATCACAGCCAATAACACCCAACCCTCGCCCACACCCCACTTTTTCCACCATTGACATAAATCACATGTTCAACATGTCCAGCAACACAGAATACAAAGGCAAAGCAGGAGGGTGGACCCTAACCCCCATACATTACCAACAAATTGCATATACCCAGATGGAGATATAACACAGCCATCACCTGCGGACATGCACCTCACTTTCCATCCCCCGTTCTCCTTCTTCTCCCTACCTCTACCCCTTCCCCTCCTTGCTCCACGTGCCTGGCCGATGAGTTCCTCAGGCGGTGCCTCATTGGGGAGGATGAAGGCAGCTGCCGTGGTTGCACGTGTACGGGAGCGTGGGGTGCTGAGAGGGCAATATTCTCTGTTGCAGAAGCAGGATCCTGGTCCTTGCTCTCATCTGTCATTTGCAGTGGTGTTGTGGAACCTAGGGGTGGAGTGCCGCACTCTGGGACCACTGGGAGGTCTGTGCCAGCAATGTTCCTGGCTATCACATCCAGGGCCTCTGCCATCCGCGGAATGCACTCGGCCATGACAGCCAGCTGTCGGAATATGCCCCCCAATGCTTCGATGAGCTGGTCACCAAGGTCTACAGTCCTCCTGGACAACTGTACCATCTCTCTGCTCTCATGTGGCGCTCGTGGAATAGATCTGCCGTGTCCACGAGGCCTCCGCGGGGTCGGTGCCGTCCTGGGGACAAATGGGGTGCCCTGTGGCGAGTTGCTAGGGGCCGGTACCTCCAGAGTGGAGGCGGGAATGATGGGAGGACCACTAGATGGCCTTGGGGTGGAATAGCTTCTGTAGCGTGGTAATGCAGGTTCCTCGAAATCATCGCTCTCATCCATGGAGAACAAACCTAGCGGATTGATGGGCGAGAATCGGAGCTCTTCAGTACCAGATGTAGGATCGTCTGGAGAGTCGGGCCACGCGCCCCCACCTTCTGGCCTCGGTGATCTTGCTTGGTGCCACGCTGCTGGCTGAGTTGCAAAACACAAATTAGATTATTAGAGGAGAACGGGGTGCTAGGGTGACAAGGTGAGTCCAGCGCTACATACAGGATATGCACGACAAAAGCACCGCCGCTCTCAAAATCATCACAGACATCACATTTCATGACCATCAATAGATTTGCATTGCAATAATTTTCATTAGGCTAGCATTATTTCTATGAAAATTTTAGAAATCATCTATCATATATGATTGTTCGGATATGAGTGGGTGTGGCATCTATTGAATTTACATTACACAATCGTGTAAGTTTTACCCATGTGGCATCACTTCAGGGTCTACAGATATTTCCGTGGCTGTCCCCACAAGTGCGAGTACCCACTCCTCCATCTCAGTGATGTCACTGGGGACTAGTGACCCCCCCACCCGTTCGCCTCTGCATGGACCTCATCGTCGATAGCTTCTTCTGTAAAAGGTGACAGAATGACATGGCATGAGATCATTGCGTGATGTCATTGCTAGGTACTATCACAGAGACTGATACAACACATAACCAAAGATGTAATCATGATTATTATGAAAATTAGCATTCTTTACCTAAAGATGTGCAACGTGACCGCAGGCTTTGAGTAAAACATTCCCGATAAAAGTGAAAGACCTCACATCTGCTGATAGTCACTCATGACTGTTACAAATCAAATTATATAAATACATAAGTACATGTAAATCAATGTAATACTTACTCTTGCGGATCCCAAAAGGTCGTTCCATCATTTGCGGCATTGGTTGCCCTCATGAACCTCGTTGATCACCGACGAGACCACCTCTGCTATCTCGGTCCATATCGTCTGGTAGGCCTTTGAGGTGGGCCTCCCATGCCCTCCCTGTGTCAAATCACCCCAGCGTGACTGGACCTCTTGTAGGAGGGAGGCAGTTGCCTCATCCGAGAACACCCTGGCTCTTTTGCGGCCTCCAATATTCTCCTCTCCCACCTCACTGCTCTCTCTAGCTTCAGTCTCCACAGCGTGCTGTGATGCCTCCTCATCTCCCTCCATTATCGGCCAAATTCGGGCAAATATATGGCTGGTAACAGCTAATTTTTCTTTCCCTACTTGCTTTGAAGCTCTAAAGTCTACCTCCTACCTCCCAAAGCAGCCACACCACACCCAGACACGTCTTCAGTCCCTCTGAGCTCCATCTCTTTCTGTCTCCTCTTCTGCACATGTCATGATGACCCTTGACCCCCTGAATCATAGGAATCAAGCGTTGCCATGCCGTTGCTAAGGATGGCGACACTTTACGGCAGGTCATTGAGATTTAACGCTACCGCCCATTTCATATCACTCGCAGTAACGCCCATTTAAAAAAATGGAGACTAAGTGCTTTGAGAATGGGCGAGAAGCCGGCGATCTGAAAACCCTTTTTTACTGTCCATGCTGGAAATAATGCCCATTTTTGGGCAATAAGCACAAAAGTGGAAAATCTAGCCCTATGATCTTAAATGTTAATACTAAGAAATGTAAACATTGTGAAACCAGCATTACTCAGCTTCCCAATTATCTGTCAGAATTTTCACAGGACAATGATTTGCATGGAGTATCGCCTCCTTGAACAACACACTAACATAAACCTCCACCTATTTGACACAAATGAACTTCATAGCTCGAGAAATATTAACTTAACTTGCGTTATTCGTATTGTGCTTGCCATCACTGTTATGCCAATGGTACGCTGTACCATGTGTGTAATACTAAATCTGTAGAATCCCAATTATCTGCCAATTTCTGTTATCCGCTGGGAGGGGTGAGGGGGTAGTTATGAAGGGCATATTATGGCAGTACCATTGTACATAAAATTATATGTTAGGTGCCCACTCGATAAACATTGGATCCAATGGATGCTCATCATATTTTACAAATATAACACGTATTCTGGCACCTTGCTGGCTAATTTAATAAAGATTGTGAATAGCTGGTTCACGCAGTCCAAACTCAAACTTTGGTCTTTGCTGGGTTAGCTGGATCAGAGCCTGGATAGTACTGTAATTTAACTTAGCAACTCTGGACTAGGAAGGTGAAAATGAGCCAGGATTCCTGCTCCTGATTATTTTCCAATCGCTCCTGATGGAAATGCGTATGTGTGGATGTCGGGGTGAGAACAAGGTTGGTTCAACTCTGATGCCCCTGCAGTTGAATACCTTGTTGACACTCACTATCTAGACTCGCACATGATGAATGACTATTTGGGCCCCAGAGGGGAACTGCCACCCAAACAAAGAGTTAACAGCATAAAAAGAGGGGTGGACGAACATTTGAAAAAAGGACAGAGAAAACGGCACTAATAATGTTTTTAAAATATTAGAGCTCAGAGTAAAAAACACTGGCAAACTTATTGGCGGATTGATATGATGCAGTAGCGAGTGATATCATGCAAAATTTTGCAGTACATTCACTAGTGTCTGTGGGGTTGTCAGGGCAACATTTGTTCTGGAGCACGTGGATGCTTTGCGAACAGCTGCTGGAGTTTAAGTCAGCAGTGTGACCTTGTGTACCCATATAAGGAAGGGGAAAATAAATGCTGTGTGAATATCATATCTTCCGACTGTGTTATCTCATGGGTTAGACAGGACAGTCCATAGTATAAATATCTTGAAAAGTGCTGTTTGGCACACACACACACACACACAGGCATTTGTCAGCTATTCTATTTTCATTTGTTTCCCAGGGTTTTACTTCTATTCAGTGGGTCCCCATTAATTATTTTGTAGATTGTATCTGTCAGTAGCACTTTCTTTGCTGTCAATTCATGCTGTACACTTCCCTTAAATTTGGCAACAAAACAAAATCTTCACAGAACTGTCACTGCAAAAGTGACCTGCTTACTACAATGAGATTTATTTGAGAACAGTTCATCATAAGATCTGTTTGTGTGGGTTTCTACTACCGCATGCAAGGATTACATTTCATGTTTGAAATAAAAATAATATCTTCCCACATCAAATTATGATTGTATGGTACTGGGGCAGAAATCAGTTACCATGATTTTACAGGCTAATAAGCAATGATTGCAGGATTTAAAGTGAATTTCTGAAGCAGCTGTTATAAACAGAGCCTGGTGCATTTGAAATGGGTGTTGAAATGAATCCTTTGAGGGGATACAAAATATGTTTTTTGGAGCTGAGTTTTGAAAAGTTATTAAAAGTGGTCAAGTGAAAGAAGTGCTGAGCAGCAGTCGCTGACTTCTTAATGTGGGGTAGAATCAGACCTATCATAAATCATTATTACTTAAAATCTACTCCAATAGGAATTGATTGTATTAGTAGTAAAATGGGACCTGCCAAGTGTGTCTGGGCTTACTCCTCACTATATTCTGTACGTTTTTACGATAAGCAACATGCAACATGTTTTTACTCATTCAAAGTTGAGGAACTTTAATCAGCTGTTTTATGAGACCCACAACTCTGGATAATGAGCCACAGAAAGATAAAACAACAAAACTCTGGCCACTATCACATGGATTAAGCAGAGGAAGAGGAAGAGGTCTGAAATTGTATCTTTACTTCCACCCTGGTTTCCCCAGATGGCATTGCCTGAAGAAAAAGCCAACACTCAAGCAATTCAGCTTTGTCAAGAAAGTAATTGCCACAAACTATTTACCCTACTGCGTGTTCTTCCTACGTCCTTCACCATAGTTACGATTGGAAGTATTCTAGGAATAGCCGAGTATCCTGGCCGACGGTAATCGACTTCCCCTTAAGACAATGGGAAGAGGCTGCTTCAGCACTATCGAGGTTATCTGCCTTTTGCCATTAGTTAACCTGCACTCAAAACATGTAGCTATACAATAACCCAGCTGACTCTGAGAAAAATCATTCACCCATGGCAGAATTAAACTTTACTTTATAATGGACTCCAATTCAAACACTTTGTAATTCCCAAACATAAATATATTTCTTGCAGAGCTAAATCTACCATTTAACTCTGCCGTAGTGCTTACACAGAATATTTTACTGAGGGAAGAGAGTCTAACTCTACCTTCCAATTAACAGACAGTACTCCCAACAGCCTATCATCAAGCATTTATTTTACTTGTCACATTCTTGCATTTTGATTGGTTATTGACTGTCCATTCATAATTAAGTGAGGATACCTCAGCATGGCACAGTTAGGACTATAAGGGAGCTGGTGAAACCTGGATTGGTTTGAACTGGCATTAATTGGAATTCTTAGTAAGCTCCCTCACTTGAGAGTCCGATAGTACAATCCATACATGAATAAAAAGAAAGATCCTTGCTAGTACACTCGTGCGTCCAACATTCATTTATTTTTTCAACATTCAAAGCTGTGCACGTAAATTAAAATTTGTAATTTTGCCATTTGACATTTTTGGAGGAAATTCCCACGCACTTAAAATAAACGCCATGCCTGACAGATATGGAGAAATGGCCAGTAAGTGATGCTCACTAGTGCTCACTGATAGCTCAATTCTCAATCGACTAAAAATTCAGCACCATCCCTGTTTGGGGGCAGTAACGCTCGCCAGGCGCAGAAGTCTCGCCTCTCACGAGAAATTGGGGTTATTGCCCCCGTAAGAAAGTGGAGCATTAAATCAAGTGCTCGACTTCTTTCCTGGGGCGGTAGCGGGATGGATGCCTCAGGAGTGGGACACAGCGCTACGGTACTGGCCACAGAAGAGGGGCTCTTCCCTGATTTAAAGGGAGGGGCCCAACCAGCATATTCTGCAGCAAAAAAGGGTGCAGAGTGCCAGGCTGACCGATCGTGGCACAGAACCTGTGTCCAAAGCACCAATGGGATGTACAAAAAAATCAGCAACTTCTTTTTTTAACAACAGCACACTTTCGCCCTGCAAGCAACCGGCTGCCAGGTAAGCGCCCCTGAAGCTGTCGCTGTCAGCATTGCCAGTGTAGTGGGGCGCTAGGGGTTACCGCCGCCGCTAAACTCCCGCTGAATTTAGCAGGGGTCGTTAGCGGCACCAGGCCCCCTGGGAGCACTAATGGGAGGCGCAAATGACCTGAATTTCTCTCCCAAAGTTTCTTCATTAGCCTGAGTTTCAATATTTCCCTTTTTGCTAAATTCCTTTATGATTTTCCTTTGCTTTCCCATTTGTAGACTCCTTGTACCACACTTTCCCCCCATCCTCACTTCCCCATACCCCCCCCCCCCACCACCACCCAGAAGTCAAACCTGCTTCAAGACCTACTTGCTTTATAACCACTGGATAGGAATTGTATGAAGAAGTGATCTTGCTCTCTGATTTTCCCATTTTCCTTGTATAAAACTGTTTGGTCTTCACTTGTCACTTCCTCACAGCTGAAATAGGCAACTCACTGTATCGGGACTCAGGAATGAACCCACTTTGGTCTAATGCCAATATGAGCAACACGAACTTCATGACAGGCCCATCACATTGAGTCCCTAAATGAATAGATTACACCCAGTAAGAGGAAAGATACAGATTTACTTTAATATCCCAAAAGAATCTTTCAACTGATGCGATACTGAGTTGTGCTTCGTTACTTTACACTGACTTCAGCAACTTAACCATTTGAATTGCAGAGATTTCAGTAGCTGCAGACAGTAGCACAGTTCAGCGTTATACATGCCACTTCTGGAATTAAATTAAAGTGTACTGTCTTTTCTTTCTCGTACTCTGTCTAATATCACGGTTCCACTTAATAGCAAATACACTGTAGAACTGACGATAGGCTCCTACACTAACAAACTGAACCTATTAAAATTGCCCTTCACTCTGCCTACATATCTGCAGACCAACAAAGACACACGGCTAATACTGCTTCATTAGAAAGCTACATGAAGTGTTCAAGCAAGGAAGTATAAAGCGCCTGGAAACAGCATTCTACAATTACATTGTTTAGCAGTACCAATCACAACGTTCAGTCAGAGTGTCATTGGACTTACTGGGGAATTTCAGTCCATATTCTTACTTTATTTTTAAATACACCCTGAGAGCAATTCATTGTGTTTGATTTGTGCTGTCTGGGGTGGGGTGGTGGTGCGGGGATTACGGGGGCGGGGCGGAGGTGGCGGTAGTGGGTAGATAAAACAGTAGCAGAGTTGAATAGTTTGGGCTGTCGCTGAGGTGATTGTTGGGCGAATCAGCAATCGGATCACAAACTCTGCTTGCATTCCTTTATGGTTCATCAGGGTCTGTTGGCACCACAGAAGGTGTCACGAACCTTTTTTGCTGGGGACAGATGGTGTCCCTTTGAGGTCCTGCTAATGCCCAGTTTTCGCATGTAAAACTCATGGGAAAATGACCTAACTCACAGCTGCTTAGTGAGGCTTGAGCAGTTCTTTAGAAGGACTTCTGTCAAGAATTAGTAGATTGTACCATTGCTTGGAAGAGGGAGGGAGGGGGGAAGGGGCTCCAAATGGAAGCTGTTATAATATTCTCCCTTTTGAAATTCCTTCTTCAAAATATAAACAACTGTAATTTATAGTCTCGGACACAAGACAACACGTGTTATCTGGTGTTACCTAAGTGTTAAACAAACAAACAATTCTTTTTGGGCTGGAAGTTTTACCTCCGTTGTGAGCAGATGGTGTGAATAAGAACACAGAATGTGGTCCAGAAGGGTCAGGAAAGGACAAAAAGTGAAAGATTCCCTAGATAGTTGCAAGAAGCCTGGGGAGAGGGGAGGGACCCATGTGTTAAATGTAGCTGGGGAAAGTGGAAAGTTTTGATGTGGCAGAGTTGTGTTTACTAATGAACGGAGATTCCCAGAGGAGACACTTTGCTGCAGGTGTGGTATTTAAGGAGCTGAGGCGCCTTGTTTTAACAGGGTCATGGTGCGGGGGCAGCACAGGCACTGTCAGTCAATGCATTCAATAGAATGCGGAGCGCACAGGCAGAAGTGTGCAAGTTCTTGAACTCCCAGTTGGTAAATAATTAGAGGCTAGGTTTCAATGTTAAACAATATATTTTGTCAAAATCCAACATAACAAATTGTATATATTTTGTAACTTAAAAAAAAGCCACAGCCTTGTGGCTTTTAGTATTATCCCTGTGCTGGACAAAATATCATTATTAATTTTGTGTAACTTTACATTTAAACATAAATGAGTCATGTTAAATAAAGATGTAAAATCCAGCATCCTTTCATAGACACAATGTCTCTCTCTCATAGAAAATCCCTTGGAGTCGAGGATGACTTGCTTCCACACTAAAAATTTGTACTCATGTGGCTGGTGAGCCCTATGCGGGACCTGGTTGAAGGAATAGGTGGGTACGGTGCTTGGGTTGCCGTGCGCTACTTCTGCTGTTTACGCTTGGTTTCAGTTTGCTCTCAGCGTAGGGACTTGAGGTATTTGGCACCTTCCCGGATGCTTTTCCTCCACATTGTGCATTCTTGGGCCACGAATTCCCAGGAGTTGGTGGGGATGTTGCACTTTTTCAAGGAGGCTTTGAGGTTGTCCTTGAAGCGATTCGCTGCCCACCTGGGACTCGCTTGCCATGTCGGAGCTCCAAGTAGAGCACTTGTTTTGGGAGTTTCGTATTGGGCATGTGGACTACGTGGCCCGCCCACATGGTCAGTGCTTCAATGCTGGGGATGTTGGCCTGAGCAAGAACACTGACAATGGTGCGCCTATCCTGCCAGGGAATTTGCAGGATCTTGCGAAGGCAAAATTGGTGGTATTTCTCCATTGTTTTGAGGTGCCTGCTGTACATAATCCATGTCTCTGAGGCATATAGGAGGGTGGGTATCACTACTGCTCGGTAGACCATGAGCTTGATGCCGGGTTTGAGGTCCTGGTCTTCCTCAGGCGACCAAAGGCTGCACTGGTGCACTGAAGGCGGTGTTGGACTTTGTCAATGACGTCTGCCCTTGTTGACAGTCGGCTCCCAAGGTAATCTAATGGGAAACTGTTCAACCTCAAGGTATGGAAAATGGTTCACGTTGTCCAAGGCCTCGTCGTGGATTTTGATAATCAGGGATCAGTGCTGCTTGGCAGGGGCAGGTTGGTAGAGGAACTTTGTCTTATGGATGTTTAGTGTAAGATCCATGCTCTCGTATGCTTTGGTGAAGGTGTTGACGATGGCTTGGAGTTCGGCCTCTGAGTGTGCACAGATGTAGGTGTCGTCTGCGTACTGTAATTCAATGACAGACGATGGGATGACCTTGGATCTGGCCTGGAGGTGGCGGAGGTTGCACAGTTTCCCGTTTGTTCTGTAGATTAGCTCCACTCCAGCGGGGAACTTACTGAGGGTGTGATGGAGTATTGCAGCAAGGAAGACCGAGAAGAGCGTCGGTGCAATGACACAGCCTTACTTGACCCCGTTCCGAACGTGATGGATATGGTGGATCCGTTGGTCAGAATCACAGCTTGCATGTCGTCGTGAAGCAGGCGAAGGATGGTGACAAACTTTTGGGGGCAGTCAAATTTGAGGAGGACGCTCCATAATCCCTCACAGTTGGTGGTGTTGAAGGCCTTTGTGAGGTTAAAGAAGGTACAATGTAATCTGTTACTTAATATCAATTTGTTACTACAGTAGAAAAATGGGCGTTCGGAGTATGCTGCTGATACCCATTATTCAATTTAATAGGAATAAAGTAATACTTAAAAAAATAAAACTTTACAATGCATTTATTGTATTTATTATTTTTCTCCTTTGTTTTAAGGTGTCTTCCTCCCCCCATTATTCAACTGTTTTCCAGCCAAGAGAGTAGGATAGTTGTCTGTGGCCTTTATCCACCCTCCGATATAAAAGGCCTCAAGGGGGCGCATGACAGCAGCACAGGGTGGTTTGGTCTGTGATTTTTCCTTTCCTTTGCCTTTCAGTCTATCTCAGACAAGGTCAGGAAGTCATCACCTCGGGAATCACAGACTTAAAGATGCAAGTGTTGCAGCATGTTCATTTGTCAATATAATGATCATTAAACATGCAAAAATTTAAATGTATTTCAAATTAGAACTACTGACATAGCTAATACAGTGATGATATTCTCTGTGTGACAGGCCTCCTTACTAAATGGGACTCCTGTAACAGCTATACCCTGTCTTACTCAGTTTATTCTCCTAAAAGCACTCTTCAGTTTTGAAATCTCAGGCTGCCTCAGACCCAAATATTACGTGGCTGCCAGTTAGCACTAGATCAAAGCATTGACCTTAAATTGGCATAGAAACATAGAAAATAGGTGCAGGAGTAGGCCATTCAGCCCTTCAAGCCTGCACCACCATTCAATAAGATCATGGCTGATCATTCACCTCAGTACCCCTTTCCTGCTTTCTCTCCATACACCTTGATCCCTTTAGCTGTCAGGACCATATCTAACTCCCTCTTGAATATATCTAATGAACTGGCATCAACAACTCTCTGCAGTAGAGAATTCCACAGGTTAACAATTCTCTGAGTGAAGAAATTTCTCCTCATCTCAGTCCTAAATGGCTTACCCCTTATCCTTAGACCGTGACCCCTGGTTCTGGACTTCTCCAACATCAGGAACATTCTTCCTGCATCTAACCTCTCCAGTCCCATCAGAATTTTATATGTTTCTATGAGATCCCCTCTCATTCTTCTAAACTCCAGTGAATACAGGCCCAGTCGATCCAGTCTCTCCTCATATGACAGTCCTGATATGTCAGTTCTGCCATCCCGGGAATCAGTCTGGTGAACCTTCGCTGCACTCCCTCAATAGCAAGAACGTCCTTCCTCAGATTAGGAGAACTAGACTGAACACAATATTCCAGGTGAGGCCTCACTAAGGCCCTGTACAACTGCATTAAAACCTCCCTGCTCCTATACTCAAATCCCCTAGCTATAAAGGCCAACATACCATTTGCCTTCTTCACCGCCTGCTGTACCTGCATGCCAACTTTCAATGACTGATGTACCATGACACCCAGGTCTCGTTGCACCTCCCCTTTTCCTAATCTGCCGCCATTGAGATAATATTCTGCATTCGTGTCTTTGTCACCAAAGTGGATAACCTCACATTTATCCACATTATACTGCATCTGCCATGCATTTGCCCACTCATCTAACCTGTCCAAGCCACCCTGCAGCCTCTTAGCTTCCTCCTCACAGCTCACACCGCCACCCAGCTTAGTGTCATCTACAAACGTGGAGATATTACATTCAATTCCTTCATCTAAATCATTGATGTATATTGTAACTAGCTGGGGTCCCAGCACTGAGCCCTGCGGCACCTGACTAGTCACTGCCTGCCATTCTGAGAAGGACCCATTTATCCCTACTCTCTGCTTCCTGTCTGCCAACCAGTTCTCTATTCACGTTAATACATTACCCCCAGTACCACGTTCTTTAATTTTGCACAACAATCTCTTGTGTGGGACCTTGTCAAAAGCCTTTTGAAAGTCCAAGTACACCATATCCACTGGTTCTCCCTTGTCCACTCTATCAGTTACATCCTCAAAAATAATTCCACAAGATTTGTCAAGCATGATTTCCCTTTCATAAATGCATGCTGACTTGGACTGATCCTGTCACTGCTTTCCAAATGTGCTGCTATTTCATATTTAATAATTGATTCCATCATTTTCCCCACTACTGATGTCAGGCTAACCGGTCTATAATTCCCTGTTTTCTCTCTCCCTCCTTTTTTAAAAAGTGGTGTTACATTAGCTATCCTCCAGTCCGTAGGAACTGATCCAGAGTCGATAGACTGTTGGAAAATGATCACCAATGCATCCACTATTTCTAGGGCCACCTCCTTAAGTACTCTGGGATGCAGACTATCAGGCCCTGGGGATTTATCGGCCTTCAATCCCATCAATTTTCCTAACACAATTTCCTGACTAATAAGGATTTCTTTTAGTTCCTCCTTCTCGCTTGACCCATGGTCCCCTAGTATTTCTGGAAGGTTATATGTGTCGTCCTTCGTGAAGACAGAACCAAAGTATTTGTTCAATTGGTCTGCCATTTCTTTGTTCCCCATTATAAATTCATCTGATTCTGACTGCAAGGGACCTACGTTTGTCTTCACTCTTTTTCTCTTCACATATCTATAGAAGCTTTTGCAGTCAGTTTTTATGTTCCCAGCAAGCTTCCTCTTAAACTCTATTTTCCCCCTCCTAATTAAACATTTTGTCCTCCTCTGCTGAATTCTAAATTTCTCCCAGTTCTCAGATTTGCTGCTTTCTCTGGCCAATATATATGCCTCTTCCATGGATTTAACACTATCCCTAATTTCCCTTGTTAGCCACGTTTGAGCCACCTTCCCCATATTATTTTTACTCCAGACAGGGATGTACAGTTGTTGAAGTTCATCCATGTGATCTTTAAAAGTTTGCCATTGCCTATCCACCATCAACCCTTTAAGTATCATTCGCCAGTCTATTCTAGCCAATTCACATCTCATACCATCGAAGTTACCTTTCCTTACATTCAGGACCATAGTTTCTGAACTAATTGCGTCACTCTTCATCTTAATAAAGAATTCTACCATATTATGGTCACTCTTCCCCAAGGGGACTCGCGCAACAAGATTGCTAATTAGTCCTTTCTCATTACACATCACCCAGTCTAGGATGGCCAGCCCTCTAATTGGTTCCTCGACATATTGGTCTAGAAAACGATCCCTAATACACTCCAGGAAATCTTCCTTCACCGTATTACTACCAGTTTTGGTAGCCCAATCTATATGTAGATTAAAGTCGCCCATGATAACTGCTGTACCTTTATTGCACACATCCCTAATTTCTTGTTTGATGCTGTCCCCAACCTTACTACTACTGTTTGGTGGTCTGTACACAAATCCCACTAGCGTTTTCTGCCCTATGGTATTCCGCAGCTCTACCCATACAGATTCCACATCATCCAAGCTAATGTCCTTCCTTACTATTGCATTAATTTCCTCTTTAACCAGCAACGCTACCCCACCTCCTTTTCCTTTCTGTCTATCCTTCCTGAATGTTGAATACCCCTGGATGTTGAGTTCCCAACCTTGGCCACCCTGGAGCCATGTCTCCATAATCCCTATTATATCATATTCGTTAATAGCTGCCTGCGCAATTAATTCATCCTTCTTATTACGAATGCTCCTCGCATTGAGGCACAGAGGCTTCACAGAGGGACACACTTTGTCCCTTTAGAATTTTGCGAAAATGTGGCCCTTTTTGATTTTTGCCTTGGATTTCTCTGCCCTCCACTTTTACTTTTCTCCTTTCTATCTTTTGCTTCTGCCCCCATTTTACTTCCCTCTGTCTCCCTGCATAGGTTCCTATCCCCCTGCCATATTAGTTTAACCCCTCCCCAACAGCACTAGCAAACACTTCCCCTAGGACATTTGTTCCCGTCCTGCCCAGGTGCAGACCATCCCGTTTGTACTGGTCCCAACTCCCCCAGAACCAGTTCCAAAGTCCCAGGAATTTGAATCCCTCCCTTTTGCACCATTCCTCAAGCCACGAATTCATCTTAACTAACCTGCCATTCCTACTCTGACCAGCACGTGGCACTTGGTAGCAATCCTAAGATTACTACCTTTGAGATCTTACTTTTTAATTTAACTCCTAGCTCCCTAAATTCAGCTTGTAGGACCTCATCCCATTTTTTACCTATATCATTGGTACCTATATGTACCACGACAGCTGGCTGTTCACGCTCTCCCTCCAGAATGTGCTGCAGCCACTCCGAGACATCCTTGACCCTTGCACCAGGGAGCCAACATACCATCGTGGAGTCTTGTTTGCGGCCACAGAAACGCCTATCTATTCCCCTTACAATAGAATCCCCTATCACTGTAGCTCTCCCACTCTTTTTCCTTCCCTCCTGTGCAGCAGAGCCACCCATGGTGCCATGAACTTGGCTGCTGATGCCTTCCCCTGATGCGTCATCTCCCCCAACAGTACCCAGAACAAAGTATCTGTTTTGGGGAGATGACCGCAGGGAACCCCTGCACTACCTTTCTTCCACTGCTCTTCCGGATGGTCACCCATTCCCTATCTATCTGAGTAACCTTTACCTGCGGTGTGACCAACTCACTAAACGTGCTATTCACGACATCCTTAGCATTGCGGATGCTCCAGAGTGAATCCATGCGCAGCTCCAGTGCCGCAATGTGGTCTATCAGGAGCTGCAGCCGGATACACTTCCTGCACATGTAGTCGTCAGGGACACTGGAAGCGTCCCTGAGTTCCCGCATTGCACAGGAGGAGCATGACATGGGTCTGGGCTCTCCTGCCATGACTTAACGCTTAAATTACTTAATTTGCCAACAATGACAAGGTTTCTTACTGCTAAGAACAAAAAAAAAGATAAAGAAAAAGAAAACTACTCATCACTCAACCAGCCAATCACTTACGCTCTTGGCTGTGATGTCACACTTCAATTACTTTTTACTTCTCTCTTACTTTTGACCCCGCTGCCGCCCGCTCCCGCTGCTGCTCCCGACTAGCTCGGTCTGGGCCTTGAGCCTCGGGCTTTATTGAAGAGCTCCGCTGCCGCCGCTTCCCTCACAGGTCCGCCCGCTCCCGCTGCTGCTTCCAAGTAGTATAAACCTAGGTCTCAAACTCTGGAGTGCCTAGGTTAAGATTCCCCGGAGAATACAGGAATACACCACTTCAGTTTGACATCGAAGGTAATGCAAATCCAGTGCGGTGTCAAACCTGATTTGCAAACTATTCGGGGCACTTTTAAACCTGCCTGACTTTAATTTATATGTTTAGAGAGTGGGAACTCTATTATCCCTACTCTTTAAACATTAACATTTTCAACTTTTGGGAAGCAGCATTGCATGCATCCAAGTATGCACAAGGCTGTGGTCTTGACAGGACACCAACCATGCAGGAACTTGCGGTGTAAGCGGGAAGGAATCTGAACTGTAGCCAACAGTCTCAGACTTGTAGCTGCGATGTAAATTCACCTTTTGTTTCATCATCATCAACAACAACTTGTGTTTATATAGCACCTTTAATGTAGCAAAAATGTCCTAAAGTGCTACACAGAAACGTTGTCCAACAAATTTTGACACTGATCCACATAAGCATTTAAATGAGCTCAAGTTTACAAAGGGTGCAAGGTGGAAGGAAGGCCAGGAGAGCATTGGAATAGCCAAGTCTAGAGGTAACAAAGGCATGGATGCCAATTTCAGAAGCAGACAAGCTGAGAATGGGGCGGAGACTGTTTAACTTATAGAACTTGTATAAATTGCTAACTCCACAACTCATGGATTTACCTCTTGGTGTTCTGGCATTTTTAAAACTGGGTTTCAGATATGAGTAACATAAATTTCAATAACCTGAATGCAAATTTAAACCCCAAATTGTCCGAAAGCTTCACTCCTATCTGTCTGTAGTCTGACCGAATTTATCTCACCTTTCACAGTTGTCAAGAGAACATTTTTATCCCGTCAGTTAGGGGTGGACTTGTACACGTGTTCCAGAAGTAAATGAGCAGTGGTTTGACACACTACACCACCTAGCCAAATCTTTTTTTTAATAAAGGAAAATAGTTATTGTTTTTTAAACTTTCAAATCAGCAATCCATAATTGTGATCATTTGCAATAAAGTACAAAGAGTACCTTTTTATTATATCTCTCCTCCCAGAAGTGCACTTCAAATAAATGATGGGAATTCTAATGTTTCACGTGCATATAATGTGTGTATACACGGAGCATTAACCAACCCTTGGGTACTCTTTGTACTCTTATGAAAATGGTGACAATTGGGGATGTTCCTAATGCCTTCAACAATTTTCTGCCTTTTTATTGCTAGTTTTCCAGTTATTTATCACAGATTTGGTCTATAGGATCCTATTTGTATTATCAGTAGCCGATTAAGATTCAGAATACCAAGCTGAAATGTTTTGAATTAATGACAAAATCAAAATAGTTTGAAACCACGGATATGCACATATGTCATGTATGTGTGGTACGAAGTTTTATTTGAAAATAAATGCATTCTTTAACTTTGAGTACTGTAATAATGAGTATGAAGGCCACTTTAATTGTCCTTGGTACTTTCTGTGAGCTGCCGTTCACCTCTCCCCACAATGTTTGGCTGACATATTCAAAATTCCCTCATTTGTTTTTAAATTGCATTGGTGCTCTTGGTGCAGTCTTGCACTCAGCGACCTTCCCTGACCTGTGCTTGGCAGAACCTTTGGCAGTAAGGCCTGTGGTGTTAAAATGTATTCACACCTCTTTAAATATTTAGAGTCCCAATGACTCCTGGAGCCAGAAAGTGAAACTAGCTCTGTAACAAATTATTCAAATGTATTGTTTTATAGCTGTGAGTGTGCTCATTGCAGGGACTGAGGGACACGCAGTAAAGGTGTCCTAGTCCCTGCAGCTGCATAAATTATGTAAAGTAGGGACTGTAGCAGAACATTATAACATAGCATAGTAATACATGTCTGCATTATAAAAAGATCTTATATATGTGTGTATGTATATATAGGTGTTTTTTTTAACCATACGATATCTAAAAGGATGCTTCCTGTGAGCTGATGAAACCTATCATGTTGCAATTAAAGCTGAAAGTGGAAAACAATATAAAATAAGATGGGATAAAATCTGTTGTAACATTTGTGGTAAACAGACATGGCACAAAAGTTGTGATACTATAAAGAGAGAATGGTATAAAGATGTGATACAAAGAGAGAGTGGTATAAAATTATATCAATAAAATTGTAAGGAGTCATTTTGCCTTTGTGCGATAGGGTAAAACAAGTGATAGCAAATCAGCTGCCTGATTTACATCTCTCCTGCTTTTTATTTCCATTGAAGTCAAAATGATCCTCACAGAGTGTTATAAAAGCAGTGATACGATAAATAGAGAATGGTGTAAAATGGTGATACTATAAAGAGCCAGTGGTATAAAATGACCTCAGCTTGAGTAGCAGTGAGAGCATTACAGTTTGGTTTGGCAGCCTGTGTTCAGGCAAAAAGGATTAGCCAACAGTTCCATTCCTTATCATTGGCGGTTGGAAAGTGCATGTGTGAATATTGAGTGGCGACAGGACCAGAATTAGTTGTGATATTTTCAATGTTGACACTCATTAATTAGGGTAACACATGAAGTATGCCCACTTGGGTGAGATACTGGAGGGCTGGCACATGTAGCTTGAGTCAGCATCCCCAAGAGAGAAACGGAGGAAAAGAGGGAGAGAAAATTATTTTTAAAAAAACATGATAATATAAAATTAATGATTATCTGAAGACAAGGTCATTAAATACAGGAACATTGCAACAAATTAAAGACTCCATCTCTGCTATTTTACAGTCTGTTTATATCGAGACATCCACACTTCTTTTAGAAGGAATCCCAACATACATATTTATGATACAAGTAGAATACAAGCTTAGAGATCTCTGGAATATTCTTTCTTCTGTGTGCAGTCATGTTACTGAGTGTGTAAAAATGTATAGATACATCAGGAAATCCATTTAGACCCGTGTGGTGGAGCAGGCATTGGTGACCTCCACACCTGACCCTGTTGGAGTGTCGCAGGTCAAGGGAAGATCACCTTATTTAAATGGAAATGGTGAGCACCCCCCAAAGTGTGTGGGGGGGGCACGGGGGGGGGGGGGAATACAGGCACACCAATGACCATTTGACTGCCCAATTAGCCTTTTATGGGAGAGGCCAGAAAGCACTGTGCTTCTGGGATTCATAGTGGGTCCAGGTTACGAGGTAGGCCTGGAAACCCCTCTGGCCCCCACTTTCACTGCTGAAGAGACCTGAACATTAAGTCGATAAATACGTCCAGGTCACTTAGAGATAGCAGGGCCAAAGTAGGTCCTGGTGTGGGCCATGTTTGGGGCGATCCAATACTCCATTCCAAAAAGGCTCGACAAAACTGAGGACCAACTCCCATCCACTCCGCTGGATCCCTGGCCGACTTAGGTCGGGAGTGCACTGCTGGGCCTGTGGACGTCCGGATGTCCTACATATTGGTAACAGACTGAGATTTCAGTGAAGCACAACCAATAAGAAAAAAAAACAACCAATATAAGCAAAGAGATCCTTCAAGATTAACAAGCTGAGAAAACACAGCGTGAGATAGTTGAATACAACACTAAAATGATATCACACTAAAATAATGTCAGGCAAGAAAATAAGTGATGAAAGTGTAGGAAGTACACTGAGTTGATTTAATGTACTCAATTTGAAGTCATTAATGAGTTATAATGCAGCATTCCAGTTACTAATATGTAATATATTCAAGTGATATGTCTTAATCTTAATCCTACTTTCAGCATATTAGGGCACCAAAATTGCCCGTTTCACTGATTGGGGGGTGGTAACCTTCCAGGGCCGTGACTTCCTGCACCTGGCCTGGAGGTCCGGCCCCCGATGCGGAATTGGGCTGTGCACCCCTCAGAGGAAGCGGAGCGCTGTCTCCGGAACTCCGTTTCCTTCGAGGGGCGCTCCCGGGGCGGCACTATAGTGCTGAGTCCAGCGCCGTGCAGAACAGGCCAGGCCAACCAAAGGGGAGGGCCGCTGCGCACTCTGTAGGCCATTTGGTTGCCACCACTGGGCCACCAGGATGGCGATCGACTGGGCCAGCAGCCCAGCACCCAAAACAGAGTGCCGGACTGCACAATGGTGGCCCAGTCGATGCGAGGGCCACCATTGTCAGGCTAACGCAAGAGTCTTCCGACAAATGAAAATGACGACCCGGGGTGCTAAAGGCCTCCCCTTTAAGGGGTGCCTGGACAGCGGATGTCCACCAGCTTTGCGACCCACGAGGCTGGCATTGGCATCCTCCTGCACCAGCCTTGCAGCTCGTGGGGCAATTTCGCCTGTGGGGTGCAAAAGGGTTGGCATGAGATAGTGAGGGGTTGGCGCGCACAGTGATGAAGTCCTTGTCGGTTGCGCGCCGGCCCGGGGCACTAATCGCCGGGCGTGGCACGCGCTGCTGGGACAGCACCTCCCAAACCTCTGTGGCAAATTCCCCAGACGCGCCTCCCCACACCTAGGCAAAAATGCCATTGCACCCTGTTAGCGCCCCTATAAACAGGGGCAATTTCGCCCTCCATGAATTTCAGCATTGATTTGTTCATTTGGTTTTTGATTTATACTCGCTGTGTATGTATTATATAGAGTAGTTTTTTTGTTTCATTTTTGCCTTCCCACATCCATTATTTTCCAAATAGGAGTTAATATGGTGTGGCAAGGCTGCATTGTCCTTCCTGACTAGTTGAAGTGAGTTTGCTGCCTGATCAGGTGCAGGCACTGTGCTGTCATTTGCAGGTCAAACTAAAGGTCAAAGGTGTTTTGAAGAAGCTCAGGGTTGCATACCAATTGCTTCCTGTTGTCTGTCTTTTTTTGTTGACTGGTTCTCCTCAGGGTCATGGCTATCTGAAGTAGCAGCCTGCAGGATAAATAGTGATGTGTCTGCACTTATGCTTCTCTCAGTCCAACCTCAGCTAGCATTTACCAGTGTTATCTCTGGGTCTGCAATTCCCTTATTTTCCATAAGAAACTAATTTGGGCATTATCTGCTGCCGTACAAAATTATAATTGAAGTGAAATATTATAATAATGAGATGAGTGGCAACACATTACAACACAAAAACACAAGGAAGGATTTGATCAGTGCTATTCCCTGCACACTAAGTGACTGAGAACAGTGTTGCTACTGTAGGGTAACTCTTTGATTCTTGAAGAAGTCCATATGTTGCCAGCAGCTATGAATGTCAAGGCCAAGGGAATCAGGTTTCAACATTCGAAAGTAACATTTGTATTGTGTTGTCCCTATGGGGAACATTCCCCATGTGAAATTGTACCCATTTAAAATGTTAAAAAATGAAATGTTACAGCTAATTAACTTGTGTACCTTACTCAAGTATTGAATTTCACTTATTTGTGCTATTTTTATACATATCAGCTTGGAATCTAATTCAACAAATGAAGTAAATAGTACATATTGTAAAGAAGAACACTTCTCAAAACGCCTATCCTTACTTAACCAACTCCTCATTCTCTGATCAAATGGACGAGGGTATGGCCTGTTCCTAGAATTCGATTGGTAATGCTGCATAGTCATCCCCTGAAAAAGAGTACAGAAGTAATAGTTGACTAGCTGTTTAACATTCCTTCCACACCTCAGGGAAATCACCTTATTTCTGTTTGGTGCCTCCCCCAGACAGCCAATGCTGAAATTGGTCACTCATCCTGTGGGAACTCCTGCAGGAGAATTATACTATACGACCACTTTATATCACCTCAGGAAAACATTTCTTTAGAGTTGAAATAATGTCTTTAAAAATATTGATCATGCCACTGGCTATTTTGGAAGCAGTCTCTAGTAGAGTGATGTCTGAAATAATTCACCTACAGTACAAATACACCCAGGGCATGCCCAGAAGTCCATATGATGGCATTGACACTCACTTGTTATGCTTGACTGTTTCCTGTCATCTTTTTTCCTGCATGGGAGCTGAAAACAGATGACACAGAGGCTTTAAAAACCAATGGTTTTGGATTGCAGTGCAAACAGTCACTGATAATTGGAGTAGCTTCCTCTGGGACCAGCAGATGGCTGTCATTATAATTTAGTGAACAGCTATTAAAGACTATTGATATTCTGTGGTATCAAACAAACCTATATCTTTAATAGTATCTTTAATTGTAACTCTGGAGTGATTATCCAGAAAAAGTATTTCAGTTTGGGGACCATGGTACCATTTTTGTACCATTTAAAATAAAACATTATCAAATGTAAAATTCATTATTGAATGCAAATTTCAAAAAGTTGCTTGATTTGCCTTTGTTATCTCCATATAATAGCTTTGTAATGTTATGATGTTGCCAAATATACAACAAAGCACCACAACACGTAGCATAAAAAAATGTAGTGGATCACTCCTCCAGGAGGGGCCATGACCAGGGTAAATATGAATGGATGTCTTATACCCAGTGCCAGCAGTAAGCGATTCAAGCGATTCTTTCTCTAGTGGTCTGTCACCCTCCATGTGCTGCACATCTGCAGATACACGAAAATCTTGGAGAGTGTGTAGCAATTTTGTAATTCTGCCACTTCCACTTTCAGCTGTTAACCCCCACCCCCCCCCTCCACCACCCCTCCTCCACTGACCCCCCCCTCTACACCTCCCCACCACCCCTTCCCCTTCACCAACCCCCCCCACCAACCCCACCCTCTCCATCCCCCCAACCCCAACTGCCTTTAAAAACAATTTTTACAATATTACAGGGGTTTCGGAATAGTTCTTGCGTCAATTTTCCTTTTGCTTAACAGTTCATTATCAGCATGAGAAAGGGAGGATGGTCCTTTTAACTGCTGGCATGGCGACAGTCCTTCCTTCCTTCTCACCGAGCACCCTCGGGTGAAAAAAATGTTTGGCGTTAAACCATCCCTTTTCTAATTTACATATTCATCCGGAAACATTCCATGCCAAGCTGCCAGATAGAACAGATTTTTCTTTTGTGCTGTGGTGCATGCGATTGCTTCGGTCTACATTATCACCAATGTTAATAGCATAGAGGTGAGCTCCATGTTTTTGATCTGAAAGATACAAGTGATATTCACTAGCACTGTGAGTTAAAGCAATAAGTAACAAGTCATTTTAAATATTGCCATGTCAATATCTGTCTGGCATAAGTGGATCAACTGGCATAACACAATTTGAGGTGTAGCCAAGTAGTGTTGAATGGAAGCCATTTTACCAGAAGCTGTATTACACTTTCATGAGGTGTCCCCTGCAGTGATTTAATATAAAAGTATTTTTTTAAATCACATAAAACAATTGTGTAAGTTCAGTGTCACAATGAAGCCCAAATGCTCTTCATGTATATGGTATAAACCTCAACACTCTTGATACTTGAATATGGCCTCGTGAGATTCCACTCTATTGTCACACAAAGGTCAATTACCTTCTAGTAGTAAGCAAGTGAGTTGCTTTTTCCTCTCCTCCCCCTCGCCCCCCGCTAGCATTGTGTCATCTGGTAAAGCAAAGAGGAAGCACCTTATTTGCATTTGAACTTGTGAAGAACATTTGAGATCATAATGCTGCTTCAGCAAAGCTGGCTGCCTGCCAGTCAGGAAGAACACCTCTGAAATGTGACTAAAAATAATGGCACACTCCGCCAAGCCCAGAGTTTGTGTGTATGTGTGTGTGTGCCTAAAAGCCACCAACTGGTCTGCTATTTGGTTATGGAACTGAACACATCTGTTTTTGTCAGCTGTTACATAGCTAATTCTCTATCATTGTGAAGCATTGGAGACCATTTTGTTATATTACCTGTGTCAAAGTCTTCCAGTTCCCTTGAGGCTTATGTTATTTGTGAGCCTCATGGCTGTGAGCTCTGAAAAATGTTCCGTACAGAGGTTTAAATAGGGTTAAAGAAGCTGCAATATGTTTGCGATGAAACATGATTTTTCTTTTCTAATCCTTATCCAGAATGCCGTTTCATACCATGAAAATAGCCCTGGGACCCTCTGTCTGCCACCAGTTGAATATGATGGGACCCAAGGCTACTTAAAGCCTGGCAACATTCCATAACAACAGCCCATCTCACTGGTTGTCATCCATCACTGCTATGTCTCTGCAGCAGTGAAAACCCACACACAAGTTATTTTTTTTTAAATGATCCAAATGTCCATAAGTGATTAAAATTTCAGCTGGCTTTTTTTCTGGAATAGAAATCATTATGATAAGAAGCTGATTACCAGAGAAAAAGTACAATAAATAATATTTGTAATATATTTGACTGTCTCAACAGAGAGAAGAAATATTATTTCTGTTGTACTGGAGTGTGCATCAATAACATTTGTTACAATGCAGCCAATATGAAATGATTGATTTTGCATTCTTTAGAAGTCACCTTAGTTCCTGTCAACACTGAACATTTAGTGTACATTTTTGAGCATGTGTCTCTACAGCTCGTTTTTGTTTCTCCTGTATCACTGTGACTGGCCACTGCCAGTGCATCCCTGCACAACTTGCCATTGCAAATATAAAGGTAACTTCACTGATCCCATGCTTTTAGTGTGGAGTTGGACTTGAAGGGAATGTGGGTTAGAGAAACAGAGTTACAGTGTTGTAGCCGTATTTCTGACGCACGCTCTCTTAAAGTGTGGCTCTCCACTGGTATCGTGAAATGAGTACATTTGCCCTTAAAAAGTTACTAAATTTCAAATACTTCTGCAAAATGCTTCATAATATAGAATTCTACATTTCCGCAACCATTACCCAACTCCCCAAAGTTGAAAGCAGACACAGAAATAAATTCACAATTCGATGTGATTAAGCTATCTTTACTTTGCATTCACCAATAAATGCAACACAATATATTCCCCCTTTCTACAACTACTTCTTAACATTGTGACTATGCTTTGTACAAGTTAACTATTTACTGTAGTTCCTAATCTACTACTCCTACAAAGTACATAGGCTTACATAGATATACGGCACAGAAGCCAGCCATTCAGCCGAACCAGTCCATGCTGGCATTGATGCTCCACTCAAGCCTCCTCCCATCTTTCCTCATCTAACTCTATCAGCATAATCCTCTATTCCCTTCTCCCTCTTATGCTTATCTAGCCTCCCTTTATAAAAGCATCTATACTATTTGTTTCAACAACTCCCTGTGATAGCGAGTTCCACATTCTCACCACTGTCTAGGTAAAGACATTTCTTCTGAATTCCTTATTTGGTTTCTTGGTGACTACCTTGCATTGATGGCCTCTAGTTTTTCTCTTCCCCACAAGTGGAAACACTCTCTCTGTGTCTACTCTATCAAAACCTTTCATAATTTTATATACGTCTATTAGGTCATCCCTCAGCCTTTTTTCAAAAGAAAAGACACCCAGCCTGTTCATTCTTTCCTGATAGATATAACCTTGTATTTCTGGTATCATCCTTAGAAATCTTTTTTGCACCCTCTCCAGTGCCTCTATATCCTTTTTATAATATAGTGTCCAGAATTGTGAGAACGGTAGCATCGTGGTTCTGTTACTGGACTTGTAATCCAGAGGCCTGGTCTAATGATCCACAGCCACAAGTTCAAATCCCACCATGGCGTCTGGGGAATTTAAATTCAGTTAAATAAATAAATCTGGAATAAACAGCAAGTATGGTGGCCATGAAACTATTGGATTGTCATAAAAACCCAACTGGTTCATTAATTTTCTTCAGGGAAGGAAATCTGCTGCCTTAACTGGTATGATATAGAAACAGAAAATAAGTGCAGGAGTAGGCCATTTGGCCCTTCAAGCCTGCACCACCATTCAATAAGTTCACCTCAGTACCCCTTTCCTGCTTTCTCTCCATATCCCTTGATCCCTTTAGCCGTAAGGGCCATATCTAACTCCCTCTTGAATATATCCAATGAACTGGCATCAACAATTCTCTGTGGTAGGGAATTCCACAGGTTAACAACTCTCTGAGTGAAGAAGTTTCTCCTCATCTCAGTCCTAAATGGCTTACGCCTTATCCTTAGACTATGTCCCCTGGTTCTGGACTTCCCCAACATTGGGAACATTCTTCCTGCATCTAACCTGTCCAGTCCCGTCAGAATTTTATATATTTCTATGAGATCCCCTCTCATCCTTCTAAACTCCAGTGAATACAGGCACAGTCGATCCAGTCTCTCCTCATATGTCAGTCCTGCCATCCCGGGAATCAGTCTGGTGAATCTTTGCTGCACTCCCTTAAACAGCAAGAATGTCCTTCCTCAGATTAGGAGAACAAAACTGAACACAATATTCCAGGTAAGGCCTCACCAAGGCCCTGTACAACTGCAGTAAGATCTCCCTGCTCCTATACTCAAATCCCCTAGCTATGAAGGTCAATATACCATTTGCCTTCTTCACCACTTGCTGTACCTGCATGCCAACTTTCAATGACTGATGTACCATGACACCCAGGTCTCGTTGCACCTCCCCTTTTCCTAATCTGCTGCCATTCAGATAATATTCTGCCTTCGTGTTTTTGCCACCAAAATGGATAACCTCACATTTATCCACATTATACTGCATCTGCCATTTGTTTGCCCACTCACCTAACCTGTCCAAGTCACCCTGCAGTCTCTTAGCATCCTCCTCACAGCTCACACTGCCACCCAGCTTAGTGTCATCTGCAAACTTAGAGATATTACACTCAATTTCTTCATCTAAATCATTGATGTATATTGTAAATAGCAGGGGTCCCAGCACTGAGTCCTGCGGCACCCCACTAGTCACTGCCTGTCATTCTGAAAAGGACCCGTTTATCCTGACTCTCTGCTTCCTGTCTGCCAACCAGTTCTCAATCCACGTCAGTACATTACCCCCAATATCATGTGATTTAATTTTGCACACCAATCTCTTGTGTGGGACCTTGTCAAAAGTCTTTTGAAAATCCAAATACACCCACATCCACGGGTTCTCCCTTGTCCACTCTACTAGTTACTTCCTCAAAAAATTCTAGAAGATTTGTCAAGCATGATTTCCTTTTCATAAATCCATGCTGACTCGGACCAATCATGTCACTGCTTTCCAAATGCGCTGTTACTTCATCTTTAATAATTGATTCCAACATTTTCCCCACTATTGATGTCAGGCTAACCGGTCAACAATTATCCGTTTTCTCTCTACCTCCTTTCTTAAAAAGTGTTGTTACATTTGCTACCCTCCAGTCTATAGGAACTGATCCAGAGTCGATAGACTGTTGGAAAATGATCACCAATGCAGCCACTATTTCTAGGGCCACTTCCTTAAGTACTCTGACCTACTTCACAGCCACAGCAATGTGGTTGACTCTTAACTGCCCTCTGAATTGGCTGAGCAAGCTACTCATTTGTATCAAACTGCAACAAAAAAGTCACTGTGGGAGTACCTTCACCTCACGAATTGCTGCAGTTCAAGAAGGCAGTTCACCACCAACTTCTCAAGGGCAATTAGGAGTGGGCAATAACTGCTGCCAACGATGTCTGCATCCCATGAATGAATAAAAAAAATTGTACTCAGTACTCCAAGTGTGGTCTACAAGGTTTGATACAAGTTTAGCATAACTTCTCTACTTTTCAATTCTATCCCTCTAGAAATAAATCCTAGTGCTTGGTTTGCATTTTTAATGGCCTTATTAACCTGCGTCACTACTTTTAATGATTTATGTATTTGGACTCCCAGATCCCTTTGCTCCTCTACCCCATTCTCAATGGGCTGGATTTTCGGCTATTCTGCTTTTGGGGCGATAATGGCAGCGGGGCGGGAAAGTTAGCGGCCGGGAATAATTTGCGCTTTTGTATTTAAGTTTGGGCATCTGGGCCCTGCTTCAGGGGGTGCAGCGCTAAGGGAGGCGTTGTACACCTCTCTTGGCGCAAGGATGGGAAACTCCTGAGCGCTCTGAGAGAGGTCTGGGTGGGGGAAAAAACCCGAAAAAAACCCACAAAATCATTCCTAAAACATTGCCTACCCCACCGCAACAC
Source organism: Pristiophorus japonicus (assembly GCF_044704955.1). Lineage (NCBI taxonomy): Eukaryota > Metazoa > Chordata > Chondrichthyes > Pristiophoridae > Pristiophorus > Pristiophorus japonicus. The sequence goes on from NC_091983.1 coordinate 150,326,246, forward strand.
AAATCGCACAAAACTTTAAAACAAAAAACACTCGCACTTACTTTTATAGTACATTACCTTCCTCACCGCCGCTGGGATCGATGAACCGCTCTGATTGTGGGCGCACTTCCGCGCAGACGGGACGGCCAAAACTCAAAACTCACGCCAGTGTCGCAACCAGGGGGTTTCCTGGTGCTACTCAGTGCCGCCACAAAACCTGACTGGAGGATCGCGGCGCACTGGAGACCTCACCTCCGCCTTTCATGCTGCTCCGGGGCGAAACCCAGAGCGCAAAGGACCGGAAAATCCAGCTCTTAATTTCCAATATGTGACCTCCTTATTCTTCTTACCAACATGCAACACCTCAGATTTATTTGTGTTGAAATTAATTTGCCAATTATATGCCTATTCTGCAAGTTTATTAATGTCTGCAGTCCCCCTCAGTATTGACTATTCCCCCTCCCCCACCCTTCTTCCAATTTAATGTCATCTGCAAATTTTGAAATTGTGTTTCTCATACTCCCTGAGTGCCATGAAGATAGGTGATAGTTGGCTGGGATGGTTTCCCTGGAGTCTTACAGTCCTGAGGTGACTCAACTCAGGATAGTTGCTGTCCCAACCCATGTCTGACACTCTCATGTAAAGATATTAGTGGGGACTTAAGGAACCGGAACCACTAGCACTTTCCAGAGACAGTGACATATATGCCCACTCCTTGCAGCCCACTGTTGCTAGGTGCAGACTGTAAAATGCTACTGTTGCTGTTATCACAAATCTAATGGCCACATAGTTTGCATGCCTGACACGAGACTCCCAAAGCAAGCGCTATACTCGGAACTCATCCACGGCAAATGAGCAGTGGGCAGAGGAAACATTACAAGGACACCCTCAAAGCCTCCCTGATAAAGTGCGACATCCCCACTGACACCTGGGAGTCCCTGGCCAAAGACCACAGTAAGTGGAGGAAGTGCATCCAGGAGGGCGCTGAGCACTTCGAGTCTCATTGTCGAGAGCATGCAGAAATCAAGTGTAGGCAGCGGAAGGAGCGTGTGGCAAACCAGACTCCCCACCCTTTCCTTCAACCACTGTCTGTTCCACCTGTGACAGAGACTGTGGTTCTTGTATTGGACTGTACAGCCACCTAAGAACTCATGCTAAGAGTGGAAGCAAGTCTTCCTCGATTCCAAGGGACAGCCTATGATAATGAGGCAGTGCAATCCAGATCACAGCAACTCGCTGTGTAAAAAATGTTTCCTCATGTCATTTCTGTTTGTTTTGTCAATTACCTTAAATCCTCTGGTTACTGACCCTTCTGCCAATAGATTAAATAAAGAGAAAATGTTTCTATCAAAACCATTCATGATTTTGAACACCTCTATTAAATCTCCTTTTAACATTCTCTGCTCCAAGGAGAACAACCGCAGCTTCCCCAGTCTCCCCACATAACTTGTCCCTCATCCCTGGTATCATTCTAGTAAATCTCTTCTGCACCCACTCCAAGGCCTTGAAATCCTTCCTAAAGTATAGTGCCCAGAATTGAACACAATACTCCAGCTGAGGCCTAAGCAGTGTTTTATAAAGGTTTAGCATAACTTCCTTGCATTTGTCTTCTATTCCACTATTAATAAAGCCAAGAATACTTTAAGAAATCACAAGAAACTATGATGTGCTGTGTCCAGTCTTTACCAACGTTCTTTTGCCAGCTGGCCTCCAACCTCGCAGTCTCTTACAGATTCTCCTGATCATCTGTCTACCTGCAGATTCAGGGTTTTCTGTGCTGGTGGTACTTCTCTGTTTGTCCTTCTGTGGTTCTGGTTTTGTGCCTTATTCCTTTGAAGGAAACGAGGGCAATGTTACAAGCCTTGGAGTGACATAGAGACTGGCCACAAATGAGGTCATGTATGCCATGATGATGAGAGCTGAATGAGATCATGGATAGAGACATCATTCCTGTACACTCTTCTCTCACACATCAGTGGAAGTGCTGAGGTACAGCTCCATGTGAGTGGCAGTGGTGCCATGGGAGGGGCACAGGCTATCTTAGATCTGGTATTGTGCAATGAGACAGGATTAATCAATGATCTCATAGTAAAGGATCCTCTTGGGAAGAGTGATCATAGTATGGTTGAATTTCAAATTCAGTTGGAGGATGAGAAAGTTGCGTCTCAAACCAGTATCCTGATCTTAAATAAAGGCGATTACAAAGGTATGAAGGATGAGTTGGCTAAAGTGGACTGGGAAAATAGATTAAAGTGTAAGGCAGTTGATGAGCAGTGGCAGACACTTAAGGAGATATTTCATAATTCTCAAAGAAATATATTCCAGTGAGAAGGAAAGACATTAAGAGAAGAGAGAACCATCCGTGGCTAACAAAGGAAGTAAAGGATGGTATCAAATTGAAAACAAGGGCATACAATGTTGCCAAGATTAGTGGGAGGCCAGAAATTTTTAAAAACCAACAAAGGACGACTAAAAGAATAATAAAGAGACAGAAGGTGGATTATGAGTGTAAACTAGCAAGAAATATCAAAATAGATAATAAGAGCTTCTACAGGTATATATAAAGGAAGAGGGTAGCTAAAGTAAATGTTGGTCCCTTAGAAGATGAGATTGGGGAATTAATAATTGGGAACAGGGAAATGGCAGAGACTTTGAACAAGTATTTTATATCAGCCTTCACAGTAGAAGACACTAAAAACAACCCTATAATAGATAATCAAGGGGAAATAGGGAGGGGGAATGTCATGCTATCACTAAAAGTACTTGGTAAAATAATGGAACTAAAGGTGGATAAGTCCCCTGGACATGATGGCCTGCATCCTAGAGTCTTAAAATAAGTGGCTGCAGCGATAGTGGATGTATTGGTTGCAATCTACCAAAATTCTCTCGAGTCTGGAGAGGTCCCAGCGGATTGGAAAACTGCAAATGTAACACCCCTATGTAAAAAAAAAAAGGAGGGAGACAGAAAACAGGAAACTATAGACCAGTTTGCCGAACATCTGTCGTTGGAAAAATGCTGGAGTCCATTATTAAGGAAGCAAAGCAGGACATTTGGAAAGCATAATGCAATCAAGCAGAGTCAGCATGGTTTTATGAAAGGGAAATCATGTTTGACAAATTTTCTGGAGATTTTTGCGGATGTAACGAGCAGGGTGGATAAGGGGGAACCAGTGGATGTGGTGTATTTGGATTTCCAGAAGGCATTCAATAAGATGCCACATAAAAGGTTACTGCACAAGATAAGAGCTCACAGGGTTGGGGGTAATATATTAGCGTGGATAGAGGATTGACTAACTAACAAAAAACAGAGAGTCAGGATAAATGGGTCATTTTCCGGTTGGCAAACGGTAACTAGTGAGTGCCACAAGGATCGGTGCTGGGGCCTCAACTATTTACAATCTATATTAATGACTTGAATGAAGGAACCAAGTATAATGTAGCTAAGTTTGTTGATGATACAAAGATGGGTGGGAAAGCAAATTGTGAGGAGGACGCAAATAATCTGCAAAGGGATATAGACAGGCTAAGTGAATGGGCAAACATTTGGCAGATGGAGTATAATGTTGGAAAATGTGAGGTTATCCTCTTTGGCAGGAAAAATAAAATAAAAAAGCAAATTATATAAAATGCTGCAGTACAGAGGGACCTGGGGGTCCATGTGCATGAAACACAAAAAGTTAGTATGCAGGTACAGCAATTAATTAGGAAGGCAAATGGAATGTTGGCCTTTATTGTAAGGGGGCTGGAGTATAAAAGCAGGAATGTCCTACTACAACTATACAGGGTATTGGTAAGACTGCACCTAGAGTACTGAGTACAGTTTTGGTCTCCTTATTTAAGGAGAGATATACTTGCATTGGAGGCAGTTCAGAGAAGCTTCATGAGGTTGATTCCTGAGATGAAGGGGTTGACTTATGAAGAAAGGTTAAGCAGGTTGGGCCTATACTCATTGGAGTTTAGAAGAATGAGAAGTGATCTTATTGAAACATAAAAGAAGCTGAGGGGGCTCGACAAGGTAGATGCAGAGAGAATGTTTTCACTCGTGAGGGAATCTAGAACTGGGGGGCATAATTTAAGAATAAGGGCTCGCCAATTTAGAACTGAGATGAGGAGAAATTTCTTCTCTCAGAGGGTTGTAAATCTGTGAAATTCTCTGCCCAGAGAGCTGTGGAGGCTGGGTCATTGAATATATTTAAGGTGGAGATAGACAGATTTTTGAATGATAAGAGAGTGAAGGGTTATGGGGAGCTGGCAGGGAGGTGGAGCTGAGTTCAAGATCAGATCAACCATGATTTTATTAAATGATGGAGCAGGCTCGATGGGCCAAATGGCCTACTCCTATTCCTATTTCTTATGTTGTTATGATCATTCTCTGGATGACATCATGCCTGTTCGTTACCACCAGCCCTTCAAGCAATTTCTGAGGTGGTGCCGTACTGCCCTGGCCACCACCAAGATGCTGCAGTTTGCAGCCAGACCCATCTAAGGCCAGAGCTCCCCAATGTCGCTCACCACGGCCTTCTCAAATAGTGCCCTCCGTGAATGATCAACTACCTTCAGTATCTGAGGATTCACTAAATAAGGTCCCGTTAATTCGATAGTCTTGTACGATTTTAGTATTGGCATGACATATTGGGCCTGCAATTCCGCTCGAGGTCTTCCCGTGGGCAAACTAAAGTAAAAAGGTAAAAAACTACGCACTTACCTGTTGTTGCTGTGCACGCTCGAACTTCCGAGCCTGAGGCCTTCACTCCTACGCATCAGAGCGCATGCTCGTTGGGACGTGCGCAGGGCTGGAGCTGTAGTTACATGGCTCTAGGCAGCCAATCAAGGTACAGTATTTTCTCATTCATAATAATGGGAACTAAGTTGGAGTTCCCATTATTATGAATGAGAACCCCCCCCTCCCAAACACACAAAAAATCAATAAAAAATAGAAAAATACATGACATATTTAAGAATCATTTAAATTAAAGTTCTTATAAAAAATAATATTTTCCCGACTTTTTTTAAAGATGCCTTAAAATAAGCCTACCATAGTGGGGAGGGTTTTTAACAATAACGTATGTTTTCATATGTGTTTATTTTATTTAATTTTAATGTTTTTATGTATTTTTAAACACTTGCGTCTGTAAAAGTAAGCTATATGCCTGCTTTTTCAGGCGCAAGATTTTAAAGGACATTTGCAGGGCAAGATATTCGTAAATATCAGCAACCTTGTCCTGCAAGCGTCCTCGCTCCCGATATGCGCGAGATCTGTCAAGCCAGAAACTTGACAGACCGGAAAAAACGGTTTTCAGCGCATTTTCCGATGCTTTCCCGGGTCCGTAGGAACTTCGTATGGACCCGGGACATCGGAATTTCAGGGCCAATGCAAAGCACTACAGAGTGGGAAATGGAAATGTTTTGCCTAGTCATACAACAGAACTGCAAGAGAATCCCTGAGTTGAAGCAAACTACATCTTTTGACTCTTAATTCTTTTGACATAGAGCTTTCCAGACAAGCTAAGAATATTGCTGAATATACTACTGAAATTATCACATACTATTATGAAAGTATAGAACTGGACACGATGACCAAAACCACACACATGCGACACTCAGACACCCCATCTTACAAAGGTGAATGCACGATGAAATAGTCAGATCTCCTCGTAATCAGAATCATTATATAGAGTTGTAACTTGGTTAAAAGTAGAAACCTCGAGCATAATTCTCTCATAATTGAACATCCATTCTAGAATTTGTGCTTGATCGAAATTCTTTCTGTGAGTGATATTGCCTTCCGAACAAGGGAGAAATTCACACATTGGTAAATTTTGTAAAATGGTACATACTGTATCTGTTATCAGCAAGTGCGGTTATTCCTCAAACTTGGAGTAATTATGTCACAATCATTATTCATTAATTGTTAATGAACATCACTGGATACTAGCACTTCACTTTGGTATGAATAATCGCCACTACAGCGAAATGGGCCCTAAATTGAATAAAACCTTCACGTAAAATTAAACCTAAATTTTATTTAAAAATAATCAATAGTAGAAAGTGATTACTAGACTATAATCTAATTTTGGTTTTCAGGAAACGGTTATAAATCACTTGTGCTTCATTCTCCTGCATAGGTATACTACCCATGCCCCCTCTTCTATTAGATTACAGTCTTATAATTACTCTTAGCTACTTGTTTATTTTATATATTGCTATACGTGTATATATTTCTATATAGCTGTGTGATATTTTAGATTGATTCCCCTTCCCAGTTTATTATGCACATGCTGCCAATTTTACTATTTTCCTCAACCATGTGCTGCTATCTGTGGAACAGCTGACTCGGAACTCCTTCCTTTCTCAATCACTCAACCCACTACATCTGTCACAAAGCGAGCGATGGGATATACTATTGCTAATGATTTTGCTGTGTCTATCACAAAACATTCAGCAGAGTATTTGTAATCTGACTAGATGTACCTAATCTTGAGCTGTTGTTGCAGGCCCGTTTTTAATGTCGACAATGCCACAGCATTTTATGAAGCAGTTTCCTTTTAGCTATTCTCAAAAGTGAAATGGATGCACTCCAGTAGTTAACTTCTGATCTTACAGTAATTCTGTGTAATCTTTAGTGACGTTTGGCAATTCTAAATACAACAAGAATTCAAAGCTGCTATGATTAGCCACAGCTTCAAGTTCTTGTTTGTCATCAAAACTGAAACATGAGCAATTGGCAATGACAGAGCAGTCTTGGTGTATCATGTGCATATGGCATTTTGTTGTTATGTGCCATCTGCTTATTCTTGTCTGTATGTACAGGTACTTTATAATTGCCTCTGCCTAGCAGTGTGTGAAAGGACAGCGGGCAGTTGAAAAGGTATGATCTACTATGAACAATGTCTGAGATGCAATACCACTTGATTTCATGTGTGTATGTATCATACAAAATACCGAACAGTCTCCATATTAGATACACTGCTTCATAGTTAAGTATCCCCCATGGACAGAAAAACTTTGCATGACTGTATTCCTAACTCTCTCTGTTTTAGAGTGAAGATTGATTTTAGAAACATAGAGGGCCCAAGTTTGATCAAATCTAAGTTCCGCCCATGTACCGTCGAAAGGACCGCGAAGATCCTGACGGTACTTTGGGCGGAAGTTTGGTGGAAAAATGTGGAAAAAACCGTCCGGTGGAAAAAATGGGTCTTACACACCAATTCTGGGTGGCAGCGGGAAGTAGGTCAGATTCTGGGCGGCAAATGCGATCCTCAGCAAAGTACCACCGAGGATAGAGTCGGGCCCAGGGAGGGGGGAATGGGAAAAAAAAAATGTTTTCAGCAAATGGAAAAAAAACATTTCCAAATCCTTCAGAGGACCCTATTCACCAAGATCGCGGCAAAAGAAATAAAGAAAACAAGTGCACTAACCTTTTCTTGCAAGTCTCTATATTTACCGTTCAGGTAAGACCTGCCTCCATGCGCCAGTCTCTTCTGCTGCTGGACGGAGGACCACCCGGACCAATCTCGGGAGGGAGTGGGCAGGAGGACTTTTGTTGGCATTGCACGCCAGCGCACACCAGCAGACTCTCCCCAGCGGTCTTCTCTCCCCGCCGGCGTGAGGACCTCACCAAACTCGCTCGGAGGGGAGAGCGCCCAGAAACCAGGGAGACCGCCAAGAAAACTTGGCAGCAGCCGACGGTAAGTCCACCAAATTCAAGCCCAGGGATGACCTTTGCTTTCTGATCCTGGGCTGTGAATCTCTGACTGGCAGCTCAAGGTGAAAAGTAGAATTCAGCACTGTTGGTATACAAACCAAATGTTACTCAAAATTGATCTCTCCGACAGAAACCTCTCCTAAAGAACAGAAGAAGGATGGTTCAAGATCATCATCATCATAGACAGTCCCTCGAAGCGAGGATGACTTGCTTCCATGCCAAAAAGGAATGAGTTCACAGGTGTTTCAATGAAGGACCTAATATTCCAGATCCCGAACTACGGAAAATGCCCGTGCTTGGATTTTTTTATCATGTGGTGGCCGTTGCACACCAGCTACCACACAGGTTTGACAGAGCCAGGTCTTGGTCCAGGGGCAAGGATTACCCAAGACGACTGGAGACCAGCTCTGCTGCACGGACCGAGCGCGCTCACATATCGCAGTGTGGGCTGCCCCGTGCTGCCTCTGGGCCCTCGCCTCTTCTGGGCCCCAGACTCACACCTCTCCTGGGCCCCAATCACTTTCTTCTACAAACTTCTACAAGATAAGACTATCCAATCTGCCAAGTTCACGGCCTCACTCAGGTTTTATTCCCAAGAATCTCACTCCTGCTTTAACCAACTGGATAGGAAGATGAGCTCGGCGTTTTTGATGGGATTTGTTGGAGAAATTTCATTATGGAGCATTGTACCTTTAAAAAATAATTATTTAGAGCAAAGAATTTCTCTTTGTGAACAATTAGCGGGATAGGCCAGATGGGCTGCAATGATGTTTTTCAGTCCTGCACCTCCTATTATATGTATATATGTATATATAATGGGGTAGACATTGGTATGTGCTGTGCCTATTTTCAGGCATAAAACAGGCACCAAGCATAACAATTTAGCAGTGGGACATCCTAAACCAAATCTGCACAAGCATTGGTCTCATATGTCACAAGCGGACAATTAAAACAGACGTTCGGGGCTGGATTTTCGGTTGGCTTGTGCCTCTAATAGCATCCCGGAGGGGCGGTAAAGGGATGTCTAAATGCTTACCATCTGGGCGGCCAGCTTTTACCGCCCAGCCAGGAAATTCGACTTGTGGTTTCCAGCAGCGCAAAAATTTACCGCCCTGCCCTGTAGTTTCATTCAGATCATGACGTCAATCGTCGTGCAACGTCCCACTAGCGCCCCGGTTGCAAAATTGGGTACTAATGCCGCATTTAAAGTCCGCCACAAGTGACGCCTGAAAAAACAGGCAGTCCCACATTATTCCTCTGGCTCCTTCCAGGCTGCATCAGGGGACATGTGTAACATCTCTCAATATGCTACACATCGCTGCATTCGCCACGTCACTAAGGCTCTCTATGCCCGCAGAATGGACTTCATAATGTTCCCAATGAGCAGGGAGAGCCAGAATGAGCGGGCATGTGGGTTTGGCAGGATTGAGGGCTTCTCAAGGGTTCAAGGAGCCATTGACTGCACACACGTGGCCTTGCGAGCACCATTATACAACGCAAAGATATTCAGAAACCGAAAGGGATACTACTCCCTAAACATGTAGCTGGTGTGTGACCACACGCAGCGCATCCTCACAGTGAATGCCCGCTATCCAAGGAGCATTCATGATGCTTTCTTCCTGCGTGAGAGCGCTATCTCACGATTGTTTTGGCAACCATGGGAATGGCGCGGTTGGCTGCTCAAGGACAAAGGATACAGCCTAACCACCTAGCTACTGACCCCCCTCTGCAATCCCACCACAGAAGTGGACCAGCTACAATGAGAGCCATGCGGCCACCTGCAACATCATCGAACAGACAATAGGGGTACTGAAGCAGCGTTTCCAATGCCTGGACTGCTCTGGAGGCAACCTTCAATACTCCCCTCAATAGGTCTCGGAATGAATTGTATTGTGCTGCATGCTACACAACTTGGCCATCATGAGGGGCCAAGCATTGCCAGTAGGGATTGCACCCCCTCCTCAGGAGGAGGAGGATGATGAACAGGAGCCTGGTGAGGCACCGAATGGCCAGCCACTCCAGGAGGAGCACCATCCATGGGTGAGGTAGCATGGAGATGCTGCCAGACCAATAGCCGCATGTCAGCATCTCATTCTGAATTGGTTCTCTTGAATGGAGGAAGCTGAGGAATGCAGCTAATACTGGCTGCGCTATATGCCACCATAATGCCATATCTCGGTTATGTTTACAATGATGCACGAGACGCCAATGGCAAACGGTCAAAGTAACATTTTACTCAAATAAATAAACCCCCGCCTCCCCGTCAAATAACCAAACAAAATACAATGTCCTATTGCACCACACTCAACCACAATGAAATGCAGTAAGGTAACTTTACTATATACAGGCCTGATTAACAATCCTAAGTACATGTCCCCAACGTAGTGCTAGCCTTTAATCAGATTTGGCCTGACATTCCCCCCACCCTCACCCAACTTTTACCCCCCTCCCACGCCTACTGCCCATCCTCAATGAGGCCTCAGTGCCAACAGCAAGGCTGCTTGAGGGCCGCTGTGCGTGTGGGCCAGACAGTACAGAAGGGCTATGACGACGCTCTGGCCCAGCTCTGGACGTGGAAGGCCTGGCTGTGTGTGGACTCCTTGCCTCAGCATCGGTGGCAGCAGTCTGGGATGGCTCGGGTGTGGACTGCGTTAGGTGCTAGGTCAGAATGGCAGTGATGGGAGCCAGAATGCTGACATCTTGAGGAAGGACAGCACCTTCCATTTCCAGGGGATCACTGCCACTCACACGGGGCTGAGCCTCAATATCCAGAGCACGGTGTGTGACCACAACTTGCTGGCCTGCTTCACTTCCCCGTCAGAGTGTAGGGAACATCATCATCATAGGCAGTCCCTTGGAGTCGAGGATGACTTGCTTCCACGCTAAAAGTGAGTTCTCAGGTGACTGAAGAGCCCAATGTGGGACCTACAATCTCTGTCACAGGTGGGTCAGACAGTTGTTGAAGGAAAGGGTGGATGGGGAGCTTGGGTTGATTCACGCTCATTCCTCTGTCTGCCCTTGATTTCTGCTTGTTCTCGGCGATGAGACTCGAGGTACTCAGCGCCCTCCCGGATGCTCTTCCTCCACTTTGAGTGGTCGTGGGCCAGGGATTCTCAGATGTCGGTGGGGATGTCGCACTTTATCAAGGAAGCTTTGAGGGTGTCCTTGAAGTGTTTCATCTGCCCACCTGGGCTTGCTTGCCATGTTGAAGCTCCACGTAGAGTGCTTGCTTTGAGAGTATCGTGTCAGGCATGCAGACAATGTGGCCCACCCAACGGAACTGATCAAGCGTGGTCAATGAGTCGATGCTGGGGATGGTGGCCTGACCGAGAACACTGACGTTGGTGCATCTGTCCTCCCAATCGATTTGCAAGATCTTGCAGAAGCAGCGCTGCTGGTAGTTCCCCAGCGTTTTGAGGTGTCTGCTGTTTTCGTCCACGTCACTGAGCCATATAGTCGGGCAGGTATCATTACTGCCCTGTAGACCATAAGATTGGTGCCAGATTTGAGATCCTGGTCTTCAAACACTTTCTTCCTCAGGTGACCAAAGGCTGCGCTGGCACACTGAAGGCAGTGTTGAACCTCGCAGTCGATGTCTGCCCTTGCTGACAGTAGGCTCCCGAAGTATGGAAAATGGTCCCCATTGTCCAAGGCCTCGTCGTGGATTTAGATAATCGGGGCAGTGCTGTGTGGTGGGGTCAGGTTTGCAGAGGAACTTTGTCTTACGGATGTTTAGAGTAAGGCCCGTGCTCTCATACGCCTCGGTGGAGGTGTTGACGATGGTTTGGAGTTCGGCCTCTGATTGTGTACAGACGCAAGCATCGTCTGCGTACTGTCGTTCAATGACAGAGGATGTGACAACCTTGGATCTGGCCTGGTGGCGGCGGAGGTTGAACAGATTCCCATTTGTTCTATAATTTAGCTTCACTGCAGCGGGGAGCTTGCCACGGGTGAGATGAAGCATTGCAGCAAGGAAGAACAAAAAGAGCATTGATGCGATGACGCAGCCTTGCTTGACCCCGATCCGGACGTAGATTGGGTCTGTGGTGGATCTGTTGATCAGGATCATGGTTTGCATGTCATCATGGAGCAGAGGGACAATGATGACAAACTTTTGAGGGCAGCCAAAATGGAATAGGACGCTCCTTAATCCCTCAAGGTTGACAATGTCAAAGGCCTTTGTCAGGTCAAAGAAGGCCATGTACAAGGGTTAGTGCTGTTCTCTGCATTTCTCTTGTATTTGTCACACGGTGAAGATCATGTCCGTTGTACCCCTTAGCGGGCGGAATCCGCATTGCGACTCTGGGAGGAGCTCTTCAGCCACAGGGAGAAGGCAATTGAGGAGGATCTTGCGATGACTTTCCCTGTGGCCGAAAGCAGGGAGATTCTTCTGTTATTATGCAGTCGGACTTGTCCCTTTTTTTGAAGATGGTCATGATTACGGCGTCTCAGATCTCCTGGCATGCTCTCCTCCTTCCAGATAAGAAAAATGAAGTAATGTATTCGTGCCTATAGTGCTTCTCCGCCATGCTTTGTACTGAGATGGCAGCGACTAGCATGCTGCGGGATGGAGTCGAGGACACTCATTTCGAAGTTAGTGTCCCGGTTAAGGAGATCTTCGAAATGCTCCTTCCAACAGGCACTGACTGCCTCTCCATTCTTGGCCAGCAGTGGGATAGGGCCTTGGGTGCTTGGGCTGTAGGTGGTCTTGACTGCACTGAAGAATCCTTGCACGTCATGGTTGTCGGCCAACTGCTGGATCTCCTGTGCTTTCTCCACCCACCTCCTGTTTTTTAGGTTGCAGGTTTTTTGTTGGACCTCAGCCTCAGCTGTCTGTGGAGCTGCTTTCTTGCTCTTGAGTTGGGTTGCTGTTTTAAATTCAGAAATGCCTTGCGCTTGCAGCTAATTAGCTCCTGGAACTCCGAGTCATTCTCGTCAAACCAGTCTAGGTGTTTCCTGGTCGAGTGATCGAGTGTCTCTTCGCAGGTGCTAATTATGGAGGCCTTGAGGGCAGACCAGGTGCTATGGACACTTTGTATCTCTGGGTCAATGGGAGTCGCCAGGTTGGTAGTGAGGCATTGGCTGAATAGGGCTTTCTTATCCGGGTCTTTGAGTGCCCCAGCATTGATTTTCTTGCGGCATTGTTTCTGTTGCTGTTGCTGCTTTAGGTGATGGTGATGACAGAGCGGATTAGTCAATGCTTCGTTCAGCAGTTGTCAGCTGCTAACACGTCCTTGCGGTCCCTCACTCGGACGATGACATAGTCGAGCAGATGCCAGTGCTTGGAGCAAGGGTGTTGCTATGAGGCCTTGTACTTGTGAAACATCATCATCATCATCATAGGCAGTCCCTCGGAATCGAGGAGGGCTTGTTTCCACTTCCAAAGTGAGTTCTTTGATGGCTGAACAGAGCCACTGACCCTGTTACGGGTGGGACAGACATTCGTGAGGGAAGGGGTCGGTGGGGCTGGTTTGCCGCACACTCCTTCCGCTGCCTGCGCTTAGCCTCTTCATGCTCTTTGCATTGAGACTCGAAGAGCTCAACGCCCTCCCAGATGGACTTTCTCCACCTCGGGCGGTCTGCGGCCAGGGTCTCCCAGGTGTCAGTGATGAAGTCGCACTTTACCAGCGAGGCTTTGAGGGTGTCCTTATAACGTTTCCGCTGTCCTCCTTTGGCTCGTTTACCATGAAGCAGCTCCGCATAAAGCATTTGCTTAGGGAGTCTCGTATCTGGTATGCGTACTATGTGGCCTGTGCAGCGAAGCAGATCGAGTGTGGTCAGTGCTTCAATACTGGGGATGTTAGCCTGGTCGAGGTCACTGATGTTGGTGTGCCTGTCCTCCCAGGGGATTTGCAGGATCTTGCAGAGACATTGTTGGTGATATATCTCCAGCGACTTGAGGTGCCTTCTATACATCGTTCATGCGTCAGATCCATACAGGAGGGCAGGTATTACTACAGCCCTGTAGACCATGAGCTTGGTGGTAAATTTGAGGGCCTGGTCTTCAAACACTCTTTTCCGCAGGCGGCCGAAGGCTGCACTGGCGCACTGGAGGCGATGCTGAATCTCCGCATCAATGTCTGCCTTTGTTGATAAGAGACTCCCGAGATATGGGAAATGGTCCACGTTGTCCAGGGCTGCGCGGTGGATCTTGATGATTAGCGGGCAGTGCTGTGCGGCGGTGACAGGCTGGTGGAGGACTTTTATCTTTATGGATGTTAAGCGTAAGGCCCATGCTTTCATATGCCTCAGTGAATACATTGATTATATCCTGGAGTTCAGCCTCTGAATGTGCACAAATGCAGGCGTCGTCCGCATACTGCAGCTCAGCGACAGAGGCTGGGGTGATCTTGGACCTGGCCTGGAGGCGGCGTAGGTTAAACAGCTTCCTACTGGTTCTGGAGTTTAGCTCCACTCCAGCGGGGAGCTTGTTGATTGTGAGGTGGAGCAATCACTGAACTCCCGCCTCAGCTTGTCAAACATTGTCCACGACCAGTGTGGACCCCATTGTCAAATGCAAAATGTAAGCTGAAAAGCATTCTTAAGTGGCTCTAAACAAATCACTAATTACCTGAATTGGGTCGCTCGTTGCTGCCTGTCAGGTCTGCTCAGTGCTGACAGACCCGACATCAGAAAAGGCACGTGGGAGCGATTAGACAGCGAGGCCGCAACCTGCTGCTAAAAATATCAAATTTCCTACCTGACCCACTACCAATCCTGCCCTCTGACCCTTTGGAAAATTCCTCTCTGTGGCAATCGGAAAAATACTTTTATTTCCTCTATTCTTCATCTGTAAGCACATTTACCTCGCAGGTGTAAAAGGTATCATTACCATAACAAGGTATCTTTAAGGACAGAGTGTCAAAGGTTAGGAGCTAAATTGTGGCTACAACAGCCTTTTAGGCAAAACTAAGAGTGTCCCTTAATTGGGAGTAATCTGAGAGCAAGAAAGATGAAAGGGAAGCCAAGTCAAATATTGTCACGCGTGTGTAAAGTGGATTCAGTCGGAACCGAAGATCCAATAACTCCGATGTGAAGGGATTCATCAACAAGAAGAAGAAGACCAGAATCTAACACCTGCATCCCAGAGAAGGAATGTGATTGACTGAACCATGCCTCTCATGAGCATGAGGTGGTGTAAGCTCTGATCATTGTTAATCACATATCTAGAATTGAGCTATTTGATAAACTGGCTATTCAAAGCTGTTAACTTGTCAGCTATCTAAGGAATTATTCTAAAAATAATAACCCCAATTTATAAGCTCAGACTCGGGTCGCTGCTATTGTTAATGTTCAGCAACCATTACTGCTGATTTACATTGAATTGCCTGTTTAACCTTTGCTACTCGTTTTTTTTTAAGTAACGCTGTCCATTAATGATATGCTACTCAACTGCTAGGAAACTGATTATATTTATGCATGTTGATTTACCCAACTTTAACTTTAAGTTGTGACTTGTAACGAATAAATAGTGTTTAGTGCATGACTTGTGGTCTGGCTTCTTGATGATTTGTCAAGAAAGAGTGAGTTCCCTCACTCAGCATTTTAAGGGTAAACTAATCGAGGGTTAGTAAATTAAATTCATTTTGATCCAAACTGGGTTAAATGTAAGAGTTCGACGAGCAGAGTCAGGCATCATTCATCACATGACCTACGCTGGGAGGTAACACACCCGGGCGGTTCCTTAGAGAGGAGTCAAATGAGGACGTTAAGGATTCATCTTGTTTCTTACAACTGATTCCCCTATCGGAGGAAATAATTCTTTCCCTATTCACTCCATCAAAAAAAATGTATTATTGTTATATTCATTTTGAGAAAAAAAAATGTTTGAGCTCTCTTGCCGGTTCAGGAAATATATCTGATCGGAACCATGCTAAACAGAAGAATCCCAATTTTGACCACAGGCTGTGCTGAGTTATCTGATCTCAGATGGGCCAGTGGTAGGGGTCCGACAATTGGTCTCAGTATGCCTGAGTTA
Source organism: Pristiophorus japonicus (assembly GCF_044704955.1). NCBI lineage: Eukaryota > Metazoa > Chordata > Chondrichthyes > Pristiophoridae > Pristiophorus > Pristiophorus japonicus. The sequence continues at coordinate 150,341,908 of NC_091983.1, forward strand.
GAGAAATGAAAATCGGCTAGGGTTCCTGCTTCTGACTGCTTTCATTGTCACCTGAATCTTCCATGAAGAATAAGCAATTTAAACTAATTCACAAATGAAACTAAACATATTGGCCTGGGTAGTGAGGTGAACTCTCAGCATTCGCCATCATTACCCCTCTGAAACTGAACATAACTTCAGGATTTAGCACATACGCATCTAAATGTGGAAATACTAAAGTTGCAGTCAGTAATTCACTGCTCTGCCATAGGCTGCGCTGTGGACCAACCCCTCCTCCCCACTCCGCCCCATAGCCAGCAATCAGTGAAATCAGTGGAACTGACAAAAACTTGAGCTTTTTCATGCTAATATCACTGTTAAATACCCCATTAAATGTTAAGCCTTGTTGGACTATGTGTAACTGTGGCTTTAACAGTTGACTCCTTTATGATAATAATTGAATTTTAATATATATATATTTTTTTTTTAAAGTTTGTTCTTGATATTTCAGTTTCTACCTTAAGCCCATGTGTATGTTCCAATCTTTATTTCGCTCCCTGTAACATTTTTTTTAAGTGCAGATCATCAGTGCTTTTCATTTCCTGGTTTGCTGTCTATGAGAATTCTTCAATGTAATTGGCTGCTTAGACAGCGTGATGATGTCACGGCTGCATTGCGTGAGGAATTCCCTATTGGCAGCGCTACAATCAATGTTTTTTCATTCATTCCCGGATGTGGGCGTCACTGGCAAAGCCAACATTTATTGCCCAGCCATAATTGCCCTTGAGAAGGTGGTGGTGAGCCTCCTTCTTGAACCGTTGCAGTCCGTGTGGTGCAGGAATTCTTATAGTACTGTTAGGGAGGGATTTCCAGGATTTTGACCCAGCGACAATGAAGGTACGATGATATATTTCCAAGTCAGGATGGTGTGTAACTTGGAGGGGAACTTGCAGGTGATGGTGCTCCCATATGCTTGCTGCCCTTGTGCTTCTAGGTGGTAGAGGTCACGGGTTTGGGAGGTGCTGCCACAGAAGCCTTGGCGAATTGCTGCAGTGCATCTTGTAGATGGTGCACACTGCAGCCACGGTGTGCCGGTGGTGGAGGGAATAAATGTTGAAGGTGGTGGGTGGGGTGCCAATCAAGCGGGCTGCTTTGTCCTGGATGGTGTCAAGCTTTTTGAGTGTCGTTGGAGCTGCACTCATCCAAGCAAGTGGAGAGTATTCCATCACACTCCTGACTTGTGCCTTGTAAATGGTGGAGAGGCTTTGGGGTGTTAGGAGGTGATACACTTGCTGCAGAATACCCTGCATCTGACCTGCTATTGTTGGCACTGTATTTATGTGGCTGGTCCAGTTACGTTTCTGGTCAATGGTGACCCCCAGGAAATTAATGGTGGGGGATTTGGCAATGGTAATGCTGTTGAATGTCAAGGGGCAGTGGTTAGACTCTCGCTTGTTGGAGATAATCATTGCCTGGCACTTGTGTGGTGCGAAGGTTACTTGCCACTTATCAGGCGAAGCCTGAATTTCATCCAGGTCTTGCTGCATGCTGGCCTGGATTGCTCCATTACCTGAGGAGTTGCGAATGGAACTGAACACTGTGCAGTCACCAGCAAATAACGCCACTTCTGACCTTATGATGGAGGGAAGGTCATTGATGAAGCAGCTGAAGATGGTTGGGCCTAAGAAACTGCCCTGAGGTACTCCTGCAGCAATGTCCTGGGGCTGAGAAGATGGACCTCCAACAACCACAGCCGTCTTCCTTTGTGCTAGGTATGTCTCCAGCCAGTGGTGAGTTTCCCCCTGATTCCCATTGACTTCAGTTTTACTAGGGCACCTTGATGTCACGCTGAGTCAAATGCTGCCTTGATGTCAAGGGCAGTCACTCTCACCTCACCTCTGGAATTCAGCTCTTTTGTCCATGTTTGGTCCAAGGCTTTAATGAGGTCTGGAGCCAAGTCGTACTGGCAGAACCCAAACTGGGCATCGGTGAGCAGGTTATTGGTGAGTAATTGCCGTTTGATAGCACACTCAATGACACCTTCCATCATTTTGGTGATGATTGAGAGCAGGCCGATGAGACAGTAATTGGATAGAAACATAGAAAATAGGTGCAGGAGTAGGTCATTCGGCCCTTCGAGCCTGCACCACCATTCAATATGATCATGGCTGATCATGCAACTTCAATACCCCATTCCTGCTCTCTCTCCATACCCCATGAACCCTTTAGCTGTAAGGGCCATATCTAACTCCCTCTTCAATATATCTAACAAACTGGCATCAACAACTTTATGTGGTAGAGAATTCCACAGGTTCACAATTCTCTGAGTGACGAAGTTTCTCCTCATCTCAGTCCTAAATGGCTTACCCCTTATCCTTAGACTGTGACCCCTGGTTCTGGACTTCCCCAACATCGGGAACATTCTTCCTGCATCTAACCTGTCCAGTCCTGTCAGAATTTTATATGTTTCTATGAGATCCCCTCTCATCCTTCTAAACGCCAGTGAATACAGACCCAGTTGATCCAGTCTCTCCTCATATGTCAGTCCAGCCATCCCGGGAATCAGTCTGGTGAACCTTCGCTGCACTCCCTCAATAGCAAGAACGTCCTTCCTCAGATTAGGAGATCAAAACTGAACACAATATTCCAGGTGAGGCCTCACTAGGCCTTGTACAACTGCAGTAAGATCTCCCTGCTCCTATACTCAAAACCCCTAGCTATGAAGGCCAACATACCATTTGCCTTCTTCACCGCCTGCTGTACCTGCATGCCAACTTTCAATGACTGATGTACCATGACACCCAGGTCTTGTTGCACCTCCTCTTTTCCTAATCTGCCGCCATTCAGATAATATTCTGCCTTCATGTTTTTGCCCCCAAAGTGGATAACCTCACATTTATCTACATTATACTGCATCTGCCATGCATTTGCCCACTCACCTGCATCTAACCTGTCCAATCCCGTCAGAATTTTATATGTTTCTATGAGAACCTCTCTCATCCTTCTAAACTCCAGTGAATACAGGACCAGACAATCCAGTCTCTCCTCACATGTCAGTCCTGCCATCCCGGGTATCAGTCTGATGAACCTTCGCTGCACTCCCTTTATGAGTGTTGATGCACGTAAGTTTCTTCGACGTCTCGACCAGCTCCTATATCATGTGGGCCGACATCAGATCCAGTTTAGTGAATGACTTCCCCCCCGGCTAGCGTTGCAAACAGGTCATCAGCCTTCGGTAATGGGTATTGATCCTGTTTCAAAACTCGGTTGATCGTAACCTTGTAATCTCCACAAATCCTGACAGTACCATCATTCTTAAACACCGGAACAATGGGGCTGGCCCATTCATTAAATTCGACCGGTGATATGACCCCTTCACGCTGGAGTCTGTCCAGTTCGATTTTGACCTTCTCCCTCATCATGTACGGAACCGCCCGAGCTTTATGATGGACGGGTCTTGCATCCAAGTCCACGTGGATCTGCACCTTGGCTCCTGTGAATTTGCCGATGCTTGTTTCAAACACTTGAGCACATGGAGTATCATCCTCCGACGACAATGCTTTGATATGGTTCCAATTCCATTTGATTTTTTCTAGCCAATTCGTGCCAAACAGCATTGGACCATTGCCTGGAACAATCCATAATGGTAAATCATGAACCGCACCATCATACGACACCTTGACTACTGCACTGCCAATCACCGTTATGAGTTCTTTAGTGTACATACGCAACTTGGCATTGACTTGACTCAGCTTAAGCCTCACAGCCTTAGTGTCCCACAGCATGTCGAATGTCCTCTGGCTCTTTATTAATTGACTCGCACCCGTGTCCAATTCCATCAGTACCGGCACAAGTTTCACATTAATCGTTATCGGTTGGCTCTTTGTTAGGAACGAATATAGTCCATACACTTCCTCCTCTGGTATCTCGCATTGCATATCCGTATCCGCACTAGACTGGTCATCATCTCCCACGTGGTGTGTCGCAGCACTCTTGCTCAGTTGCGGACACATGTGCTGGAGATGCCCCAGTCTTGAACAGCCTTTATTAATGTACTGTTTAAACTGACACTGATGAGACCGATGATTGCCCCCACAACGCCAACATGGTGAAATCGGATTCATTCCCATTGGCGGACTTTGGGCAGCCACAGGTTTTGCATAAGCAGTTGTGTAGGCACTACCATACGCAGCTCTGCCAAACGACGATACAATCTTGTTTATGGTACTTGCCAAGTTCCGATTTTCCGATGATATCTGCTTTAAGTTTTTGTCCATCGACATGCATGCCTGGGCAATCGTGATGGCCTTGCTCAAATCCATCGTCTCTGCCGCCAGTAGTTGATGCCGATTACAGAGAAGTCCCGCAGCATGTCTCCCAATGTGTTTTTGAACTTACACCATCCAGCTAGACGTCTTAGACCGGCAACGAATTTCGACACATCCTGGCCCTCAAAATGAACGTGCTTGTAGAATCGATATTGTGAGATGATGATGCCTTCTTCTGGTTTGAGATGGCCACGTACCAGAGCACACAGAGTCCTTGTCCATTGAACTTGCAGGTGAGAGAAGATTCTTTGAGTCCATAGACTTTCGGACCGCAAATCGTGAGGAAAGACTGCCCTGCGCCTATCTGCGTCAGTGGGTTCCTCCATTTTGTTGGCCACAAAGTACTAGTCCAGGCGAGCTACAAAATCTGCCCAGTTCGCTCCCTCCACGAATCTCTCCAAAATTCCAATTGTGCTCATTTTTGCATGCGAAGGTTCTTAAGTTACCTCGTCACCAAATGTTATGCATGTAATAACTCGATAGACTGAATACTGTAAACTAACACAGGTACGAACCTGGCTCTGCTTTATTCGGGCCCAAAGTGATTACATTACATGATGGCTTGCCTTTTATACCTAGGTTGCACACACGTGCGTACAGCCCAATGACCTCCGACAGTGGTGCCACTTGATGGCTAATGACCCCAAGCATACATACATGACAGAAAAGGGGAAAAATTGGGTTCCGCCCCATTTGGGGCAGTAACATTTGTGAGGCACGAGACTTTGCACAAGGTGCAGAAGTCTTGACTCTCGCAAAAATTGGGGTTACCGCCCCCGAAAGGAAGTGGAGTGCAAAATAAAGTGCTCCACTTCTTTTCTGCGGTGGTAGCGGGGCGGATGCATCGGGAGCGGGGCATAATGCTACTCATTGGGCCATGTAGTGCTGTCGTACAGGAGGGGCTCTTCCCTAAATTAAAGGGAAGGGCCCAAGCTGCATACTCCATAGCAAAAAAAGGGTCCTACCTGGACCACCGGGGAGCGGGGGTGCCTTGCCAAACAGAGTGCCAAGCTGACCAATCGTGGCATGGACCCCGCGTTCGCAGCACCAACAGGGCGCAAAAGAAAATCAGAAGTTTTATTTTTACTGTAGCACACCTCCCCTTTAAGTTTCACCCTGCGAGCAGCCAGCCACCAGGTACATGTCCCCTGAGGCTGTCACTGTCATCGCCCGACTCAGCTTCAGGGGATGATACCCAATTTAGGGTCTGGGGTGCTAATGGGTCACTAACAGGACACTACACAATGATGATGTCATCACCGCCGGCGCAGTAGGTCGCTACGGGTTACTGCCACTACTAAACTCCCGCCGAATTTAGCGGGAGTCGTTAGCGGCCCCGCACCCTGTCGCAAAGTCATTTGCCCCCTGTTAGCGCGCCCCCCCCCCCCCCCGTACTAACGGGAGGCACAAATAACCCAAATTTAATTACTTTTCAAACTGCTCTTCACTTGGTCTGGTCTGCTATCTAACCCAAAGCTAGGGCTTGTCCTTTTTGGAGTCTATACCTCACTCTATATTACCCTCACACTAGTATTAGACATTAGAATCATCAGAGGCTTTGATGTAAAACATGTACTTGTAGTGTAACCAGTAAACAAATGTTTATCTCTTTACTTAATTGGATTAGGGAATTTATTAATCTTTTTTGGCCACTCTGCTTTGTTTGTAACAGAGATAGCACATGTATTCTGCTGCTGGTCACCCAATTGTTTCCTATGGTGCATGATGTTCTTCCAGCCCAATGGTGTATCCCCCTTGCTTCACCTGGGTGTGACACAATGGCCTTTCATCATGGCTATTTTTAACTCCGTCTGTTTTAGCTGAACTGATACATGCCTTAATTCAGCCAACTATTCCGATGCAATCTGACTACCTATTACAATGTCACCGATATATATAAGGTTACCTCCCTCTTCAGCATTAGGGATGGCTTGGAGTGTGAAGATGTTGAACTCCACCGGGGAAATGGCGCATCTAAACAGACATTGTATTGAGGTATACTGGCAGTTATTAAATGAAAAGGCTTATACTGGTCTTTAAGGTGCACACTCAATTTTCTGAACCCAGTACTCACATCCAAGATAGTGAAACAATGTGCTACTGTCAGTCTGGGTAAGTTCTGATTTAAATGGGCCATGAGCCAGCATGACAGAGGGACATAGTGCTTCAATTACTTGTAGTCTATTGTAATTCTGAACTTGCCATTTGGCTTTAACACTGGCCAGATGGGAGTGTAGTAAGTGGATTTACACTCTTGAATAATGTTATGCTCCAACAAGGTTTTTAGGTGTGGATTGCTTCATGAATGCCTTTGGGCACTTTATATTCTCACATACACATATGGGGCCTTCAGATCCCTAGGAATTCGAACCTCATGTGTACTGGTCTCACCACTGTCATAGGAGTCCTTATTAAATATATCATAAAATAACTGGCTCAAACCCTATGGCTGGTCTTCAGTTATTAGCATGTCCGTGTTTTGGATTTGTTTATTTACTTGGCCCTCAAATTCAGGTCACCCTCTTTATCCCAATTTCATCCCCTATATCAGCTGCCGGTGACTCCATTTTATTTTTCATTTTCGGCCGACTGCCAGGTTGGGCTGACAATTATGCCCGTGGGTTCGGCCGAGCTGCCAACAGGCAGCCTGGCACCCTCTCTTGGGTGCCAGGCCACTGGCCCGGCCGAAACCCTCCCTGATGGCCCAGTGTTTGCCACTAAAGTGGCTGAAGAGTTCACAGCGGCCCTCGCCTTTAACTGAAGGGGAGGAGTATTGTGACGCATTAGCGCTGATGACTTGGGGCGTTGGCCGCTGCAAGCCGCCTCCACTTTCACCTCGCTAGTGGCGGCCATTCCGGCCCGACCACATTTCCACCCCTCTCCCGGCACCAACACCACTCCGACTGGAAACAGAAACCAAAAAGCTGAAAATCGCCAGAATGTCCGCCCCATGTATTGGGGCAGACGGAGTACCTAAAAAATGATAGCTGCGCCCAGTTTTGGGCGGAGAGCAATTTCGACCCCAGTTACTTCACATCCCAAGATTACGCATTTTTTCTCTGCTATCCACTCCTCAAACTCCATTTTTCACATAAAGCGAGACTGTATTATACCTGGAGTTCCCTCCCCCAACCCACTAGGATGGTGCAGGATTTGAATTTTTCATGGTAGGGTTGTTATTAGATCTGTTTTAACTGCTCCTTACACTTTGGGATACCTGGAACTTCTAAACAGCTTGTCTTACAACTATCTCCACCCCTCCCTTACAGGCAACTCTGCAACCTGTTTATATTATAAGCCCTTTACATTCTATGCAGCTTCTGGCTTAGCTACCAAATTGACTATTCAGCAAGCATACCCAAAATTATACTTCAACCTGCTCCTGTGCTGTAGACTTCCATGGTTCTAAATTAGTAATGGATGCACTATCATTTGATTTATCATGCGCACTACAGCTTGTAAATAAGAAAAAGTTCCCTGCCGTTTTCCTTGGGAACAACATCCCTCACAGTTGAAGAGGAAAAGATTTCTACAATTGATGTTATTGGGTAACTAATAAGGAAAGTTAGCCTGTGTAAAATTACAGGGTAAAGCCAATGAACTGCTCTCACCTGACGTCAGATAAAAGCAAAATTTGGCAATCACAAGCTGCCTCCATACATTTCAACTGGAAAAAGTGAGAGAAACTCTCACTATACAATTCTATAGACTGCAGCTCTCTGACCCATGGCCCAGCCATGCAGTCGAAGCAGCTTACCCATACCATAGCTGTTGCCATGATTTTGGTTAAAGCTTAGGCTTTTATGTTTCTTTAAGTAGTAGTTATGGTTTCAATGTTGAGCTGTACAGTAAAAGAGGTAACTCAAAATAACAGGACATAATGAAAACACTCCCAACAGCAATGTACAAAGTGTCTTCAATAAATTCATACAAAGAAAACCTGGATGAATTAAATAAAAATAGCAAGTTAAACATTGTTAATGTTTTTCTGTGGCATTCAGTATTGGCTTGGGCAACACTATAATAATAACGATGGAGACGTTGAGAGTTTATGAAGACATTTCAACTAATTCCCTACTTTTTCAATGGCTCTTTAACATCCTTATATGTACAATAGAAGAAAATATTTTGAAGTTTGTTTTTTACTCAGGGAGGAGATTGAAGGGCTTCAGCCACTCAGGCTGATGGCAGCAGCTATATTTCTTTGGAAACCACTGCCTTCACTTTTAATGCTGCTTCTGTTTATATTAACACTGAGACCAAAGCCAGGGCTCCAGTTCACACCTCTGATGTTCAGCAACACACCTCCCACAGTGGGGTCCCCATTGGAAGATGCTGAAGGTAACAAATTCACCACATTTATAGTATCAATCTGTCACTAGTTTCAACAGTTAAGCTGACAGCAGATTGATGTTATGAAAGGTGTGAGGCACATTGTTGGAGCGGTGACAGGGGCATGTAACCCATGCTGTTCTGGACGGGGGGGGGATTAATTGCTGACACTGGGTGCAAAATACTTTGGAAAAATGGACCCAACTAGACTGCAGAATAACTTTGTGTTATTAATTGAACTATTAAACCTCTTTAGATCAGATTGACCTCCACTTATATTATTGAAACACAATTCGTGTCAGAGCGCCTCAGCTCTTCTTCCTTCGTTACACTATAAGCTGGGCCTTCATAAATAAAATGCATTGATTGTCAGATGTTTTGTTACCAGATAATTAATAGCAATTTTTTAAAGAATAACCTGGAAGGCTTCATATGAAAGAAACCATTGACAGTCACACTCTGTACAGCACTTTGTGATACACAATGCACTTTCTACCAATGTGCAGGATAAAGCACCAACCAATTGTTGAACTAGGCCGAGCTAACCAGATAGCTACTTGAAAGTTAATATCGGGTATTCAACATGGCAAATTCCATTGTCGTGCTTATATTCACCTCAGGGAATAAACAAATGAATTTGATGTTTAACATGAGCTTGCCTGTCTGATTTGGGGAAGCGCATCTGTCATTTTCTTCCTGTCACCTTGTCGCGTAACTTTAATGAACATTGCCACATCTGAAGATATAGTGTTGTGCACTCGTAAGGTCTTGCATGAGCTACGGCAAGGAGCCAGGTTCATTTTATGAGCTTTCTGTAAAACTAAACCAGGTTTGAAAATAATGTTTCACATTGTGGCACATGCTCTGAACTCCATTTATTTGTTGCAGCCTATATTCCAATATTATCAAAACATAGTTCAAAGACCCCTGCTTTAGTGTCAGTTTACCATCAGCATATCTGTAATGTAAAGCCAACAAACCAATCAGTGCTGACATCTGTGTCCCACAATGCAATGCGTTGTAATAATGGACCCAATATCCCCACATATGATGGATTGGAAGTTGAGGTTTGAGTGGGCAGTACTTTCTCTGGTGCCGCTTTCAGTGTGTCATGTCACTGTTCTTCAGGTATTATTCCATGAAATTGCCACTGATGGTAAGCACCCAATCAAACTGAGACCCTGAGCTGACTAGGAATCGTCCACTTCAAAGTATTTCAGGTTCAGATGCAGCAGTCCCTTAAAATAAATAATCTGCCTATTGTAAAGTACAAAACATCCATCTCCGCATGCAGAATGCCATCTTTGCTGTCTTGTCCTCACAACAAACAGAAGCTAGTATTTATAGTTAGGAGCATAGTTTTAAATGTAGATTTTATTTTAAAATGAAGTTATTTCAAACTTAGGGGAGAGGAGTAGGCAAGTGGGACAACCAATACTTGCAGTTTAGTGAGGTGTGCATGTCCAATTAAAAGAAAGAGAATGCATCAATGTTGCCTGGCAAGTGTGATGGTCATCTTACATCTAGTGCAGAGACACATTTATAGGTAATTGTAACATTTATTACTGGATGAAAAACGGGTGATGGCAAATCAACAATCCATTTCACACCTCGCCTGATTTTTTTTCTTTTTCAATTCAATGGAAAAGAAAATTGGGTGAGGTTTAAAGCGGGCTGCTGCTTCGCTATTGTCCATTTTTTGCATGGCGATATAGGTTAAAAGGACCCTCATTAAGTAGTATTTCTGTCAGTCTTGCAGAAGCAGCTGATAATCCTTGGAAGCATGGAATTAGTTTAGTCCTTAGATTTCATGAAGTTCTGAATTTTGGGCATTCCATAGTTAATCTCATGTCCAAATAAACCTGAATACTCACTCCCAGAACTAAATGTTTCCCTCTTATTTGTAAACGTTTCAATGTCCATCTTAATCACCTCTCTTCAGGCCGTCATTTAATTCTCAGAACTATTTTTTTCCTGAACCTGCACCCAGGCATATTGGATTGGGCGGATTCTTTAACGGACATCCTCCAAGCCCATGTTCCAATATTCACAGTGCCCAGGTGATCTAGTGCACCTCGGCATTTACCCAGAATAATCATCCCTCATAGTTCCTTCAATCTCTCAGCAATTTGGCTGCAGAGAAAACAAGATGTAATGAAGGTAGGGGCCATGATCAACAATGAGATTAGTCAAAACAGTTGGAATGCTCAGGCAGTTGGCTGAACAGATCAAGAAACATATAGTAATGTTCAGTATAAGTAACCAATAACAGACACTGCAGGAGTTAGATATAGATGGAAAGGATATGGAATGAAAATTAAATTTAAAAAACACATTTAAAATGTTTGGGGGATGGGGAGGGAAATCGCCATCCACCCCGTTTCGGGCAGATCGAATTATTCGAATTATTACCGCCCAGCGAGAGTAAGAGGAAAGAGGCAGAAAATTCAGCTCTTTATCTGTGACACCGCCTCCCAGAACTTTGGGGTGCAGTCTGAGGCGGTGAGGAGTGGGATCGGGTTGGAAGCGGGGCGGCGATGATGTCAGCGCGACGCAGACGTGTTGCATCACGCTGACGTGTAGCAATGTCCTTCCCCTTCAGTTAAAGGGGAGGGACATTGCGAGGCCGAGTGAGACCTCCACGGTGTCTGCTGGACAACAGGGAAGGGTTCGGCCGGGCCCCCAATAGGCAGCCCGGCACCCCCCACTGGCCCGGCCGACCCGCGACCGCCATTGTTGGGCCGACTGCAGAGTCTGCTGACAATTAAAAGAATATGGCGGCCAAGGCAGAGCACTTTCCCCTTTAAGTGTGGCCACACTGCCCAACCACCGGCAGCTTCCCGCCTCGCAAAGCTGTCAGTGATACCGACTGGCCGTGGCCACGCTCCCACGGGGCAATTTCCCCCGCAGGGCGGTAAGGGGTCAGCGCGCTGGCGACAAGGGGTCGGAATGCTGGGTGGGGCAGAAAGTTGAGGCACGGTGGACGGATCGCAACCTCCGTTCGGTAAGGCCTCACCACCCCGTTACCTTAGATGTGGTAATCGGCCTTAAAAAAAGGGGCAATTTCGGCCCCTTTAACTTCATGCTTATAAAGGGGAAAGAAATAAGTTTTAAAAAGGGTTGTATTCAACCTCACAAATATACAAAATTAAGATTTCTTGAAAAAAGTCGAACGGTAATTGATCACTTGCCACTAACATCTTGCCGACTTCCTCATCCTCATCTTGTTTCCCTCTCTCACCACAACAGGACTGTGAAAGAACAAAAAATAAAAATAATGCAGAGCAACTTAATTTTTAAAATGCTAAATATCAACAATATAACATAGGTAACATAAGCTTGTTGATTCAACATAGTTTATTGTCTACAAATAAAAACAAATCAAAGTTTTCCTCTGTCTTTGATTTTCATTGCAGTGACTCGCAGTTAAAGAGGCATTGTCATTGGAGTAAAGTGATAGAGGTACCATTTTGCCAAGTTTCTGAACAAATCATGCAAAATGATGTGATTGGTGAACAATGATATCATCACTTGACCAATGAATAAAAAATTGAAAAAAAAAATGAAATGTTCCTGGAGAAATACACTAACTTGCACTTGTATCGTGTCATTGAAGTAAAAATAAAACAAAGTTCTTACAGAGAGAAACATATTGAATTGCTTGTAGTGTAGCAGATATTGCACCTTGTTACAGACTATTCAGGCAGCCTACACAGTGATCAGGGAAATAGGTTTCAATTCCTGCTGCTCTAGCCTATAGAGCTCAGAACGTTGTATAAAGTGACGATGCCCCTATAACCACAAATCAACAATATAGATTCTGACCTGAAACATTAACTCTGCTTCTCTCTCCACAGATGCTGCCTGACCTGCTGAGTATTTTCAGCATTTTCTGTTTTTATTATAGATTCTAGAGTGGCTCGGGGTGTCCATCTTGCGACAGCTCAGAATTTTAAAATACACCAGCATCCCACTCAGGTGCCTACTTTTAGATTTCATAACTCTTTTAGAATCTCTTGCATTTCAAATTTCAATACTGCGATTTGCTTAATGGTATCCATGAAAAAAAATGCTTGTGTATTATTACTAGATTCACTCACACTGACCCAAAGGCTATAGAATTTTTTTAAAAGTTTTTTTGTTCATTACTGGGATCTAAAAGGTTCACTTTAATTACCTTTAACATCCTGACAAGATGTATGTCTGCTAGTTATGATCTCGCATTTATTATTTCAAACACATTCAGCTACAGCATGCTAATGTGATATAAGCAAAGGTTTTGCCAGGTCCTGCTTTGTTCCTGATGAACCCTTTGAATTGCGGCCACTTTCTGGTCTGTAGCTAATTCTGTTGCTCTGTGATCTGTATATGCATTATCCACAGTCAAGGGTTATTTCCCTGTTATATGCAATTATAGTCTAGTCTGGCTGTATATGCAAATCACTCTAAAGCTCTTTTCGCTTACCTGTTCCGGTTTACTGTATGCAAAAGAATTTCAGAACATATTTTTAAAGAAGTAAGACAAGAATTTGTTCCCATTCTGCCACCACTTGTGTTAGTGTCATGATGTGTGGCAATGCTATTTATTGGTATGAAAGCACATTTATAAATGTTACTGCCCCTCCCCCCCAACCCACCCCACCACCCTCTCCCGCTTCATGGGGCTTTCATATTCCTGCACTATTTGCTATGAAAAAGATGTGAAGCGGCAAATAGTTTTTAATACAGTCGCCTGTATTTTTATATGAGACACCACATAAGCCTTGGCCCGGCAGTATATAAATGATTATTTCTGGGATGGTGTGTGACTGCAGGGCCAATCCAATTCTGTTTCCTTGTTTAGGAATCAAAAAATGAAAAAAATTCCAACATAATGACCTCTTATTTTCTCTAACTAAGCATGGCTGCTGCTGCTGCATTTGCAGTTTGCCCATGTTTTGTAATTTTCTAAATTGTGGAGAAACTTTTCTAAAAACTGAGAAGAAAAAATCTGTTGGGGAACAGTTTCCGCTTTGGTCGCATTTGGTAATCCAGGCGCAAATTGCACTCAAATTTGCATTCGTTTTCTGAAGTGAATTTTTTGCTCAATTTTCTGTTCAAACTCACCTGCATATCACCGAACGTAAAATCTTCCATGAACTAGCGCAATCGGGCAACGTTTTAGAAAGTAATTTAAAAAAAATTGCATTAAAAATATTCCTTGGTATCTTTAAGAGTGGTAACCTGGTGCAGTTTTATTAATACAGCTGAAAATGGGTTTATCACCAAAATTGAGCATTTTTAGTAAGAGTGTCTATTCCCACCTGTGAGTAATCTGGTTTCAAATAACTGAAAATGGCTTTGAAAAACTGTACAGAACCATTTCTTAGTTTCATTGGTGTACAGTCGTCAGTTTCCTTGCACCTAAAAACTGCTTAATCTTAAGAACCCCCTCGAAGTCCCACAAAAGGGCGCAATTAGCGAAAATGCATCATGGTGATTAATTCGATCTGGGGGCTTGGCCAGTTTTGTTGGCGGGGCCGGCTTCCAGTGCGATGTTTTTTGAACTATTGCAAAAGATTGCAGAAATTCAATTTGCGCTGGGCGTAATCTGCGTAATTCCTCGATTTGTCTTGTGCTGGTTTGGCTGATTTGGGGCGAATTGTGCTTAAAAAAACAGTACAATCTAGCGGAAACTCCAGGCCATTGTCTTCTGCCGCCGTCACGAACTCCATACCCACCCACCAATTTTTAAAAATTAGTTCCTGGGGTGTGGACACCGCTGGCAAAGCCAGCATTTATTGCTCATCCCTAATTGCCCTTGAGAAGGTGGTGGTGAGCCACCTTCTTGAACTGCTGCAGTCCGTGTGGTGAAGGTACTCCCACAGTGTTGTAAGAGAGGGAGTTCCAGGATTTTGACCCAGCGACGATGAAGGAATGGTGATATATTTCTACATCAGGATGGTGTGTGACTTGGAGGGCAACTTGCAGGTGATGGTACTCCCATGCGCCTGCTGCCCTTGTGCTTCGCGGTAGTAGAGATCACAGGTTTGGGAGGTGCTGTCGAAGGAGCCTTGGCCATTTGCTGTAGTGCATCTTGTAGATGGTACACATTGCAGACATGAAGGGAGTAAATGTTTAAGGTGGTGGATGGGCTGCCAATCAAGCAGGCTGCTCTGTCCTGGATGGTATTGAGCTTCTTGAGTGTTGTTGGAGCTGCATTCATCCAGGCAATTGGTAAGTATTCCATCTTACTCCTGATTTGTGCTTTCTAGATGGTGGAAAGGCTCTGGGGATTCAGGAGGTGAGACACTTGCTGCATAATACCCAGCCTCTGACCTGCTTTTGTTGCTACAGTATTTATGTGACTGGTCCAATTAATGTTCTGGTGACCCCCAGGATGTTGATGGTGTGGGATTCGACGATGGTAATGATGTTCAATGTCAAGGGGCGGGTGGTTAGACTCTCGCTTGTTGGAGATAATCATTGTCTGGCACGTGTGTGACGCGAATGTTACTTGCCACTTATCAGCCCAAGCCTGAATGTCGTCCAGGTTTTGCTGTATACAGGCATGGACTGCTTCATTATCTGAGAATTTGCGAATGGCACTGAATACAGTGCAGTCATCAGCGAACATCCCCACTTCTGACATAATGGAGGGAAGGTCATTGATGAAGCAGCTGAGGATGGTTGTGCCTAGGACACTGCCCTGAGGAACTCCTGCAGCGATGTCCTGGAGCTGAGATGATTGTCCTTGAACAACCACAACCATCTTCCTTTGTTCTAGGTATGACTCCAGCCAGTGGAGAGTTTTCCCCCTGATTCCCATTGACTTCAATTTTACTAAGGCTCCTTGATGCCACACTTGGTCAAATGCTGCCTTGATGTCAAGGGCAGTCATTCTCACCTCACCTCTGGATTTCAGCTCTTTTGTCCATGTTTGGACCAAAGTTGTAATGAGGTCTGGAGCCGAGTGGTTCTGGTGGAACCCAAACTGTGCATTAGTGAGCAGGTTATTAGTGAGTAAGTGCCGCTTGATAGCACTGTCAACGACACCTTCCATCACTTTGGTGATGATTGAGAGTAGACTGATGGGATGGTAATTGGATGGATTGGATTTGTCCTGTTTTTGTGGACAGGACATACTTGGGCAATTTGCCACATTGTTGGACAGATGCCAGTGTTGTAGCTGTACTGGAACAGCTTTGCTAGAGGCACGGCTAGTTCTGGAGCATAAATCTTCAGCACGACTGCCGGGATGTTGTCGAGCCCCATAGCCTTTGCTGTATCCAGTGCGCTCAGCTGTTTCTTGATATCACGTGAAGTGAATCGAATTGGCTGAAAACTGGTTTCTGTGATGTTGGGGACCTGAGGAGGAGGCCGATATAAATCATCCACTCGGCACTTCTGGCTGAAGGTGGTTGCAAACACAACAGCCTTGTCTTTTGCACTCACATGCTGGGCACTGCCACATTGAGGCATCCATCCCTCTTCCAGGCCACTATTTCAGACCGCACCATACCGTTCACAATTTTGGTGTCCTATTTGATACCAAGATGAGCTTTTTACCTCATATTTTCTGCATTACTAAGATTGTCTAATTATACCTTTTGTGTTTAACTGAATTAAAACTAACAAAAGTGAGCTTAAAGGAAAACCAATCACTGGATGGGTACTGAGCCCAAATGAAACTGGTACTTTTATATTCACCATCATCCAATGAAAATCTGAATTTAATTCAGAATAAAGTTATCCTCCCAAAGATACGGACATAATGGGCATAAAATTCCGGTCGGAGGCTTCCTTCGGATGAACGCCTCCGACCTGAAATTTTTTTACAAAAATACCCGGTGATCCAGGACTTCCCCGTATGTATGAAAACGCTGGAGTCATGTGGGCCTGGACCACCAATCACTATGCAGTATTTTCATTGATAATAATGGGAACCCCATTTGTGCGCGTTCACATTATTATCAATGAGAATAAACCCCTAAAACAAGAAACACAACATAATAAATAAAAAAACACCTCAAATATTTAAAATTAAAATTAAAGTTAATTAAATGTTTAAAAAAATATATATTTTTTGGTATTTTTATTTATGTGTTTTAATAGGGTTTAAAATAAACTTGCCTTAATGGAAAGGGTTTTTACTATAAAAATTTGTATTTAAATTACATTTTTATATGTTTTAAAACTCTTATGCTGGTAAAAGTAGGCTATGCACCTGCTTTAACCAGGTGCATGAGTTTGAAGGACATTCGCTGGGCAAGAGTTGGGCAAATAGCCCAATCTCTCCTGCACGAATGTCCTTCTCCCGGAGATGGAGAGGATCTGTCTCGAGAGATCGTGACAGATCGGAAAAGCTGGGTTTCGGAGCATACGCATCGCACCCCAAAAAACGGCTTTTGCGAGGCCTTGCCGGGTCCGTCCGCACTTCGTACGGACCCGGTGAGGTGGAATTTTTGCCCCAATATCAGCAACATGTTTGTAATATCCAGACAATTTTCTCATTTTCACATGAAGAATGGTGACATTCTTATTTTAATTTTTGGGCAGATTTTAAAACTTATTTATATAAACAGTTTATTTTGACAACTTATTTTTTTAGCACTTTATACTCAGGATGCCCACCGACCATAGACCTTCCCCTCCCTGCAGTCTTTGCTTCCCCCTTTTACAGTTCCTGCACACATCACTACCGAAAGCCTTTAATGAGTATGTACTTGGATTAAAAGTCTTCACACGATGAGGGCTTTGGCTAGATGCTGAATGTAAATCATTTGAAGAATCGGTTTGAACCACATTTATGGTCATGTTATAGTCTGTCATTCAGCCCCCAAGCACCTCCTCCGTGTAATCATAGCTGAGGTAAAATATGACTCCTCCTTTAGAGCAGATAAAACCTGTCATTACATTTACTGATATACCATATATCATTCCAGCAGCACGTTATGCCAGTCAGACAAATGTTTCTGTTAATTATTAAAATGTTTAAAAAATCTTTTTATCCATGGGTGAAAGAATTCAGAAATGTTCAGTTAAATGTGGAATAAGAAGTGAGTACACTCAGAATTTCCCATTCCTTCCCAAATGAGGACAACTTTTCCAAAACATCTAGTTAAAGACTGTGATCCTGGAGATTGAGCCAGTATTGCCCCTCCGCCTAGCGTCCTCCACTGCTGACCCCACTAGGAAAGCATCTCATTAGCATAAGTCAGGCAGATGCAAGTGCACACTTTGGGCTCATTTCTGGTGTCGACTTGTCCATAGTGAAAACTCCAGCCCCTGCCTTTGGGAAGAGGGGTTGAGCTGTACCCCCGTACCTCATCTCCTTCCACCCACCGTGACCACCAATGGTGGGGAAAAGTAAGTGAAGGATGCACAAAAGGCTCGAGTGGGAGGAACGTAGAGTTCGCGGAGGGTTGGAGGACTCCATTAGGTTATAGAGGTAGAGAGGGGCGAGGCCATGGAGGGATTTGAACACAAGAATGAGAATTTCAAAATTGAGCCGTTGGTGGATCGGGAGACAACGTAGGTCAGCGAAGCAGGAATCAAGCCTTTGTTTATGCTGTTCACCTCCTTAGACTAGGGACAGTAAGGTCACATTTAGACACCCGCAACCCCTCAGCTGATAGTACCTAAATCTGGGATCAAATCTGGAAATTGTCTGTATGTGGGTAAATGCACTGCACCAGGTTGTACATTTACCTATTGGGCCATAAATTGCGATCTCTCCGGGGGTTTACAATGTGCTCACGCACCCGAAGTAGCCCCGAAAATATCGGTTCTCAGTGCGCAATGTGCCCCGAGAGCCAGCATTTGCGATCTGTCAAAATGTCCTTTTGACAAATCACACACATCCCCGGAAGAAGAACATTCGCGTGCAGAGGTTTGCCCAACTCTTGCCCAGCGAATGTCCTTCAAACTCTTACGGCTGATAAAAACAGGCATATAGCCTACTTTTTTCAGCGTAAGAGTTTTAAAACATAGAAAAGTTACATTTTATCACTAATTTTTGCATTAAAAACCCTGCCCATTAAGGTAAGTTTATTTTTAATCTTATTAAAACATATTAAAAAAAATTTAAATATTTTTTTCTTAACATTCAATTACAATTAATTTTAAATATGTGAGGTGTTTTTTTAATTTATTGTGTTGTGTTTCTGTGTATTTGGGGGTATTCTCATTGAATAGTAATGGGAGCTCGTACAAATGAAGCTCCCATTATTATCAATGAGAATACTCCATGTTCATTGGTGGTCCAGGCCCACGTGATCCCAGGTTGCGCTTACGTTCCTGGGATGTGTGAGCCCATACGCTGGGCTGCACATCTAGGCCTCGGATCATAAGTATACGTTCCTCCAGGACCACCAGGTTCTTTCGGGAAAAAAGTCTCCGCCGTAATTTTCGGGCCATTGAATCATTGGAAACTTCTGAGCAGGATTCTTCATGTAGCTTTATACTGAGCAAAAATGACTGAATGAACTTTCACCTGAAGAAGTTACTTTGGAGCACGTTTTAGTTCAGATGGGAAGTTACATCATTTGGTCGGGAACAGGTGAATCAGGACTTTGGAAGTTTGGATGCAACATAAAAACAGGAAAAATAACAGTGACAGGTTGGAGATGGAAGGATGCTGCCTGTCTGATGATGACATTTGTCATGTATTCAACTATCATTGTAACCCATGTATAAGCTGACCGAAGTTGTACACCTTGAAAACATTGACCACAAGGGAGTGAACTTGTGGGAGACACTCCTAACCTGGACTTTCAAGTATAAAAAGGGAAGCTTCACCCACCTTCATCACTTGAGGTCTTGGTAATAAAGGTAACTGGTCACAGAGTGACCTTCTCTCAAGTATGAGCCTCATGTGCATTTATACTATATAGTAAGGACATACCATTGGCGACGAGAAACTGGGATTTAAACCACGTGAGCATGGCCACTAACAGCACAGAAGAGAGGTATTGTGTTGGTGATGATTGGGACGACTTTATTGAGAGACTACAGCAAAGATTTGTCACTAAGGAATGGTTGGGACAGGATTCGGCCGACAAACGCAGGGCTCATCTCCTGATGGTTTGTGGATCCAGAACGTACTCCCTGATGAAGGACCTTCTAGCGCCAGAGAAGCCGGCGGACAAGACGTTTGAAGAGCTCAGTAAGTTGATTCGGGAACACCTTAAACCGGCGAGCAGCATGCACATGGCAAGACACCAGTTTTATACGTGCCGGCGACGAGAAGGGCAAAGCGTTCCAGACTTCGTGGCAGATCTCCGGCGACTGGCGAGCCTATGTAAGTTCACAGATGCATACAGAGCAGAGATGCTGCGAGACTTTTTTATTGAGGGCATCGGGCACGCTGGGTTTTTCAGAAAACTGATTGAGACCAAAGACTTGACCTTGGAAGCGGCGGCTCTGATTGCCCAGACATTTATCTCAGGGGAGGAAGAGACCAGAATGATGTATGACAAAAATCTTGGCTCAAATGCGGCAAACGACCAGGGAATCAACATTGTTAACGCGGCACAAAGTTGTCTAGGCAGACAAGGGCAATCAGACATGCCCCAGCATGTAGTTGAACCCAAAGGGGGAATTCAACAGAGACAATGGCTAGCTGAACGGCGATTCATGCCATCGCAATGAACAATGTGGCCAGTAATGGGGCCATCAACACCTGTTAATGGTGTGCTTAAAAACAGTTACAGTCAGAGACGATCGACTGGTAATGGACCTTTTGTTTCCAACAACGGGGCCTCCAGCTCATGCTGGAGGTGTGGAGGCAAACACCCAGCCAGAGCTTGCAGGTATCAGCAATATACCTGCAGAAATTGCAACGTCAGCGGTCACTTGGCGCGTATGTGCAGGAAGCCTGCAGCCAGGTTGATGTACGAGGAGGACGGGCCCGATGTAAGCCCTACGAGGCCAAATGAATACTGGGGGAAATCGCTGGAAGCTGAAGTTCAGCGAGTTCATGTGATGCACATATACAGTTCATATACCAGGACGCCACCGATAATGATGAAAGTGCTCCTCAATGGCATCTCAGTATTAATGGAGCTAGACACGGGGGCCAGCCAGTCCCTGATGAGTATCAAACAGTTCAAAAGGTTCTGGGTTCCGAGGCTAGGAGGCCAAAATTATTGCCGATTGACGCACAGCTACGGACATGTACAAAGGAGATCATTCCGGTGCTAGGCAGCACCATGGTAGTCGTGACCCACAAAGATTCGGAGAACAGGTTGCCACTCTGGATTGTCCCAGGGGACAGTCCCGCACTACTGGAGAGGAGTTGGCTTGCTGTCATGAACTGGAAATGGGGCGATGTCAATGCAATTTTTTCTGTGGAGCGAGTATCATGCTCACAGGTGCTGGACAAATTTGACTCAGTATTTCAACCCGGCATCGGCACTTCCATGGGGGCCAAGGTAATGATTCACATAAACCCGGACACCAAGCCAGTACACCACAAGACCAGAGTGGTGCCGTACATGATGTGGGAAAAGATAGAATGCGAATTGGACCACCTGCTGAGGGACGGCATCATCTCGCCAGTCGAATTCAGTGATTGGGCGAGCCCGATCGTGCCGGTGCTCAAGGCGGATGGGTCGGTCAGGATATGTGGCAGTTACAAGGCCACCATCAATCGGTTGTCACTCCAAGACCAGTACCCACTACCGAGAGTGGAGGACCTCTTTGCGACGCTATCCGGTGGCAAACTTTTTTCAAAATTGGACCTGACCTCAGCTTACATGACCCAGGAGCTGGCGAGTGAGTCGAAGAAGCTGACCACCATCACGACACACAAGGGGTTGTTTGAGTATAACAGATGTCCGTTCGGGATTCGTTCGGCCGCCGCGATCTTTCAGCGAAATATGGAAAGCCTCCTCAAGTCGATTCCAAGGACGGTGGTTTTTCAAGACGACATCCTCATCATGGGTCGCGATACTGAAGAACACCTCCACAACCTGGAGGAGGTGCCACGCAGACTGGACCGGGTAGGGCTGCGACTGAAAAAGGCGAAGTGCGTCTTCTTAGCTCCAGAGGTAGAATTCCTGGGGAGGAGGGTAGCAGCAGACGGGATCAGACCCACTGCGTCCAAAACGGAAGCAATCCAGAGAACACCCAGACCCCGTAACATGACGGAGCTGCGTTCGTTCCTGGGGCTCCTGAACTATTTTGGTAACTTTCTTCCCAAATTGAGCACGCTGTTAGAGCCGCTACACGTGCTCCTATGCAAAGGTCGCGATTGGGCCTGGGGGGACAGCCAGGAAAGGGCTTTTGATAGAGCATGCAACTTGTTATGCTCCAACAAACTGTTAACATTATATGACCCGTGTAAGAAACTTGTTTTAACGTGCGATGCGTCGTCCTATGGGGTAGGGTGTGTGTTGCAGCATATGAATGCCAATGGTCAGTTATAGCCAGTAGCTTATGCCTCCATAAGTCTGTCCCAGGCAGAAAGGGGCTACGGGATGGTAGAAAAGGAAGCGCTAACATGTGTATATGCAGTACCAAAAATGCACTAGTACCTAGTGACAGGAAATTTGAGCTGGAGACAGATCACAAACCCCTAATGTCCCTTTTGGCTGACAACAAGGCCATAAATGCGAATGCATCGGCCCGCATACAGAAGTGGGCACTTACGTTAGCCGCCTATGACTACACAATTCGACACAGACCGGGCACTGAAAACTGCGCTGATGCACTCAGCAGGCTCCCACTAGCCATCACTGAGGGGGCAACTGAGCATGATGCTGAGATGGTCATGGCTGTTGAAACTTTCGAAAGCGAAGGCTCACCTGTGACAGCCCGTTAGTTTAAAGTCTGGACAAATAAAGACCCGCTACTGTCTTTAGTTAAGAAATGTGTTCTGAATGGGGACTGGGCAGCCAAGTACGGGGCATGCCCTGAGGAATTTCATAGGCGCAAGGATGAACTCTCGATTCAGGCCGATTGCCTACTATGGGAAAACCGAGTAGTCATGCCCCAGAGGGGCAGAGAGGTGTTTATCAGAGAACTTCACAATGAGCACCCGGGCATTGTTATGATGAAGGCAATTGCCAGGTCACACGTTTGGTGGCCAGGGATAGATGCAGACGTGGAACTTTGTGTTCGCAAGTGCAATACGTGTGCTCAGCTGGGCAACGCACCCAGGGAAGCCCCCCTTAGCCCCTGGTCCTGGCCCGCCAAGCCATGGTCACGCATCCATGTGGACTACGCAGGCCCTTTCATGGGAAAAATATGTTTGGTTGCAGTAGACGTTTACTCCAAATGGATTGAGTGCCATTTTAAATTCAAGCACATCCTCTGCCATGGTAGAAAGTCTATGGGCAATGTTCACCGCCCATGGTCTACCGGATGTCTTGGTCAGCGACAATGGCCCATGCTGCACAAGCACCGAATTTCAGGACTTCATAGTAGGCAATGGAATCAACCATGTCAGAACGGCACCGTTCAAGCAGGCCTCAAACGGCCAGGCGGAACAAGCAATGCAGATAATCAAACAGGGGATGCTCAGAATCCAAGGGGGTTCCGACAAAGCTGCTTATCATGCCTCCTGTTGGCCAATAGATCCCGACCACACTCACTCACAGGGGTTCCACCCGCAGAGTTGCTAATGAAAAGGACGCTCAAAACCAGGTTATCCCTTATACACCCTACTATAAAAGAAATTGTTGAGAGCAGGCGTCAGTCACAATGTGACTACCATGACAGGAATGCGAGAGCGCGATGTATTGATGTCAATGACCCTGTTTTTGTTCTTAATTACGCTGCAGGGCCCAAATGGCTTGCAGGCACTGTGATTGCCATAGAGGGGAACAGGGTTTTGGTAGTTAAACTTACCAGTGGACAAATCTGCCACAAACACGTGGATCAATCTAAAAGGAGGTTCAGCAACCCCATAGAAGAAGCAGAGGAAGAACACGACGTAGAGTTTACTCCAGCACAGGTGACCGAATACCGGAACCAAGTGGAGGAGAGCCCAGTCACTGTGGGCAGTCTGGACAGGCCTGAGGCACCGCAAACATCAGACATTCAGGCCAGCGCCCAACAACGGGAGCCCCAACTCAGGCGCTCTACAAGGGAGCGTAAACCACCAGAGAGACTTAACCTGTGATCCCAATAAGACTTTGGGGGGGGAGGTGATGTCATGTATTCAACCAGCATAGTAACTCATGTATAAACTGACCTATGTTGTACACCTTGAGAACATTGGCCACAAGGGGGCGAACTTGTGGGAGACACTCCTAACCTAGACTTTCAGGTATAAAAGGGGAAGCTCCACCCACCTTCATCACTTGAGGTCTTGGTAATAAAGGTAACTGGTCACGGAGTGACCTTCTCTCAAGTATGAGCCTCGTGTTCATTTACACTGTATAGTAAGGACTTATCAACATTTCTCACAAGCTACCCAGTTGCTTCACTTTTCAGTTCACCTTTTCTGGAACATAATTCACCCAAGCTCCTGAGTGAAAATTTAACAATCCTATTCTGACATCTTAAAGAGAAGTTCCACAAAGCAACTCAAAAAGCAGATTAATAAAACTTACCTGCAATCCTGTGCCATCCTAAGTGTAAAATAAAAGTCCAATAAATAACAAATCAATCTTTTTCCTTGTCCAGAAACAATCTTCTGCTCTTTGCTGCAAATGAACATTTTGAAAGTTATCAGCATGTGATTTTGTCAGTAAAAATGTAGCTCTATGATGCCGACCTGAAGACTCTCATTGGACAGAATAAAAGGAACTTTGCTCTTTCAAGGCTTTGCTAAACCTCACTTGTGCGTACTTGATAATTACAAGATATAAAAAATGAAAAAGTTGCATTCCCAATGCTAAAATCTCTCATCTTGGTGAACGTAGAAAAATTCATCCAAGTGGCCACTTCTGAATCACTGGCCGGAATTTTCTCAAGGGAGGCGGGCGATAAACCCGGGAGGCTGGGTTTCCCGCAGGCCCTGCTGACTTTAACGACCAGGTCTGATTTGAATGCGAGGCCTTGGAGTCCCACCTGCAGCCAGCCAGATTGAGAGGCTGGCTGGCTGCGGGTGGATAGGCCTCAGAAGCAAGGAGTCGGTCCGGTCTTCCACTATTGCTTTTTGCCTTTCTACCATCTGTTTCTGACTCCATATTACTTCACCCTGTCTCGTGCATAGATTCCCATCCCCCTGCCATATTAGTTTAAACACTCTCGAACTGCATTAGCAAATGTTTCCCCCAGGACATCAGTTCCAGTCCTGCCCAAGTGCAAACCGTCCCTTTTGTACAGGTCCCACTTTCCCCAGAACTGGTTCCAATGTCCCAGGAATTTGAATCCCTCCCTCTTGCACCACTGCTCAAGCCACATATTTATTCTAACTATCCTGCTCCCTCTACTCTGATTAGCACGTGGTACTGATAGCAATCCAGAGATTACTACCTTTGAGGTCCTACTTTTTAGTTTAACTCCTAGCTCCTTAAATTCAGCTTGTAGGACCTCTTCCCGCTTCTTACCTATACCACTTCTGTAGCTGTCAACTATTCAAACCAATCCAGAGTTGCTGAGAACCCAACACACTTACCTGATGTGATACCCAATGGACATGCACCTTGTAAAAAACCTGGAAAAATCTTTTGGACCTGGTAAAATGCTACTTAAATAACTTTACGCAGCTTCTTAACTAGTACAATTGTCTGACACGTTGCTTAGTGCCGGGTCGGCAAACCAAATCGTGTGCCGTGCCCAAATTTCTAATATCCGTTTCTGGTGGGCAACATCCTCAACAGGAAAACTTAGTCAATAAATTACTCCTGAAGTTTCCATTTGTGAAAATTTGAACGCAGTTCAGAACAAACAGATGAAAATCATATCCACTGGAGCAATTTTATAATTTGGAAAAAAAAATCAGTGGCCGCAATTTTCCCCTAAAATAATGGGTGGGTTTGGAGTGTGAGGGCAGTTAAATTGCTAAAAATGTGATTTCCAAGCTGAACCCGGCAACTTCCGGTTTTGCTGGAGGCGGGACGGGAGCGGGTGACCAACCCACTCCCAGGGGGCGTTACCTCAATTTAAATATTGTAATGAGGCTGGAAGCCTCTTTTTCCTCGTCCATTTTGTGTTTAACTGCCTGTGGACGGTTTCACGCAATTCATGAAACCCAGCAGGTAAATAGAGGCGAGGTCTGCTGCATCCAGGGGGTAAGTGGCTTCATACCTACCTCCTGGATCCAGGGTCCCTGCCGAACCCACTTCCTGCAATCAGAGACCCCACCCACGAGGCCTTCGGTCACTCCCCCCACAGGTCTCCCCCCCAACGATAATGATGCGGCTGGCCGCAATCCTCCGGTCTCCGGCTCAGATTCTCTCTTCCCTACCTGCCGATCCCTGGACGACCCCCGATCCACCAGATCCCTAGCCGACAATGCCCCCCCATCTGATCCCTATTCGAGCCCCACCCCGTGATCCCTAATCCCTGCCGATGCTCACTTGCCCCTCCTGATCCCTGAACACTGCCGATTGCCGAACCTCGTCCAACATTCCATTGACTCTGGATCAGTTCCTATGGAGTGGAGGGTAGCCAATGTAACCCCACTTTTTAAAAAAGGAGGGAGAGAGAAAACAGGGAATTATAGACCAGTCAGCCTGACATCGGTAGTGGGTAAACTGATGGAATCAATTATTAAGGATGTCATAGCAGCGCATTTGGAAAGAGGTGACATGATAGGTCCAAGTCAGCATGGATTTGTGAAAGGGAAATCATGCTTGACAAATCTTCTGGAATTTTTTGTGGATGTTTCCAGTAGAGTGGATAAGGAAGAACCAGTTGATGTGGTGTATTTGGACTTTCAGAAGGCTTTCGACAAGGTCCCACAAAAGAGATTAATGTGCAAAGTTAAAACACATGGGATTGGGGGTAGTGTGCTGACGTGGATTGAGAACTGGTTGTCAGACAGGAAGCAAAGAGTAGGAGTAAATGGGTACTTTTCAGAATGGCAGGCAATGACTAGTGGGGTACCACAAGGTTCTGTGCTGGGGCCCCAGCTGTTTACATTGTACATCAATGATTTCGACGAGGGGATTAAATGTAGTATCTCCAAATTTGCGGATGACACTAAGTTGGGTGGCAGTGTGAGCTGCGAGGAGGATGCTATGAGGCTGCAGAGTGACTTGGATAGGTTAGGTGAGTGGGTAAATGCATGGCAGAGGAAGTATAATGTGGATAAATGTGAGGTTATCCACTTTGTTGACAAAAACAGAGAGAGACAGACTATTATCTAAATGGTGACAGATTAGGAAAAGGGGAGTGCAACGAGACCTGGGTGTCATGGTACATCAGTCATTGAAGGTTGGCATGCAGGTACAGCAGGCAATTAAGAAAGCAAATGGCATGTTGGCCTTCATAGTGAGGGGATTTGAGTACAGGGGCAGGGAGGTGTCACTGCAGTTGGACAGGACCTTGGTGAGGCCACACCTGGAGTATTGTGTACAGTTTTGGTTTTCTAACTTGAGGAAGGACATTCTTGCTATTGAGGGAGTGCAGCGAAGGTTCACCAGACTGATTCCCGGGATGGAGGGACTGACATATCAAGAAAGACTGGATCAACTGGGCTTGTATTCACTGGAGTTCAGAAGAATGAGAGGGGATCTCATAGAAACGTTTAAAATTCTGACGCATTTAGACAGGTTAGATGCAGGAAGAATGTTCCCAATGTTGGGGAAGTCCAGAACCAGGTGTCACAGTCTAAGGATAAGGGGGTAAGCCATTTAGGACTGAGATGAGGAGAACCTTCTTCACCCAGAGAGTGGTGAACCTGTGGAATTCTCTACCACAGAAAGTTGTTGAGGCCAATTCACTAAATATATTCAAAAAGGAGTTAGATGTAGTCCTTACTACTAGGGGGATCAAGGGTTATGGTGAGAAAGCAGGAATGGGGTACTGAAGTTGCATGTTCAGCCATGAACTCATTGAATGGCGGTTTCGGCTCGAAGGGCTGAATGGCCTACTCCTGCACCTATTTTCGATATCTCTATGTTTCTAAAAGCTACCATTTCACAGCTGTTCAAATTCCAATCAAAGAAGCTGGAACCTTCAGGATTTGGAGTACACTTTTCAGCTTTATGGAGGTTTGAAATGTTTGCAGTAAACTCTCTATCCAGTGTCACCTCCTTGAAGCAACCTCTTTCACTATTGACATTGTTTCTGTCATCTCAACTTCAGCTGCCATCTATTCCATCAGCACGGTGCCCTTGAAAAAATCTCACCTTGGTCCTCAGAATCCCAGCACGGTCAGCCCCAACTCCAACATCACTAGGCACACCAGCATCACCAACAACAACACCAAGCTTCTCTGCAATCAGCTGATCCTGCACAGGACACAGGGCATCAGTACCCGACCACATTGCTGCCTGGAAGGCCAGTGATGGCCTCATCATGGCCAGATTTACTTCACTTGACACTGTACACCCTGCCTGCCATATGATGTGCCAGGTTGGCACCATCTCACACCAGCTCCATCAAACATCCCTTTCATTCCCAAGCCATTACTTTCACACACATCATCATTCTGGGGGTTACCCTTATGTCTCACCATTCACTGCAACTCATTTAGGCAGTTCCAAAGGTGCGCACAGATCTGTCCAAGAAGAAAAAGTGTTGAAAATAAATATTTCAATGCTTGACAATACATTCGCAGAAACTTTACATCAGCATTGGCGATAACACCCAAGTGCCTACCATTGTGTGTTGTTAGTTGGTATGATTGGACAAGTATGGGTGAGTGTGAGTGGTGCCTAGTGAGATGGGGATGCGATAATGTAGATAGAGAGAGAGGAATGGGTAGAGGTGTAATGTAAGTTGGTGTCAGTAAGGATGTGCAGGTGTCGGGAAGGCAGAGTGATGGGGATGTGATGTGTGGCACAGCAGGATGAGGTTGAGTGTGGTTTTGCATAATGTTTCGTGATCTACTGAGATCATTGAAAGGTTTGCGCCACTGCAGCCAGGTCCTCCTGACAACATCCCTGCTTGTGCCCTCCTGTACAGTGTTCACTCAGGTTGTGTTGGTGTTCTGGAGAAGCCTCTTTTGCCCATGGGAAGGGAAGAAGACCTCCCTGCGTGCTGTGACAGAAACATCTGGAGGGAGTCATGGGAAAGCCTGGGTGTAACTGTGCACCTTTGTGCAGTGATTGTCAGTGTTTGCAGCACCTCAATGCTGTAGAACCCTGACAGCACAACTGTCAATATCAATGTGGACAAGGTCTCTTTAAGTAAACAGACTGATGATGCGTTATCAGATGATGTCATCAGACCTGCTTCCTTTTAATCGGCCGGGAACCTCGCAGGGTGGGCTTAACAAGCCCTATCAAGGTAAAATCATGTTGGAGGCCAGATCAACACAGCTGCGGGGTCAGAACTCGCCAAGAACGTCACCTGCCCTGGACCCATCGAGGTTGGTAAAATCCAGCCCACAGTGTGCATCCAAATTACTGCAGGGTAAGCCCCTGTCAAAAGCACAAAGTCACTTCATATATAAAAAAACTATTTCATTTGAACCAAGCCTGCACCTAGCATTAGTTTGTCTCAGAGCTAAACTCAAAAAAAAATTAAATTCCTCCTGCAGTTTTGAATATTTTAAAGGAACACTGTTTTCAAAAGGGAGCCTATGCACATGAATTCAGGGAAAGGGTGCCCTATCTTCCCTCAATTAAATCACTGCTGGCTAACGATTGTAGTGTTCAGCTCCATTCGCAATTTTTCAGATATTGTAGCAATCGATGCCCGCATGCAGCAAGACCCAAGGCCTGACAGTCTGCATCCCAGAGTACTTAAGGAAGTGGCCCTAGAAATAGTGGATGCATTGGTGGTCATTTTCCAAAATTCCATAGATTCTGGATCAGTTCCTATGGATTGGATGGTAGCTAATGTAACCCCACTTTTTAAAAAAGGAGGGAGAGAGAAAACAGGGAATTATAGACCGATTAGCCTGACATTGGTAGTGGGGAAAATAACATAAGAACATAACACAAGAATTAGGAACAGGAGTAGGCCATCTAGCCCTTGAGCCTGCTCCGCCACTCAAGAAGATCATGGCTGATCTGGCCATGGACTCAGCTCCACTTACCCGCCCGCTCCCCGTAACCCTTAATTCCCTTATTGGTTAAAAATCTATCTATCTGTGACTTGAATATATTCAATGAGCTAGCCTCAACTGCTTCCTTGGGCAGAGAATTCCACAGATTCACAACCCTCTGGGAGAAGAAATTCCTTCTCAACTCGGTTTTAAATTGGCTCCTCTGTATTTTGAGGCTGTGCCCCCTAGTTCTAGTCTCCCCGACCAGTGGAAACAACCTCTCCGCCTCTATCTTGTCTATCCCTTTCATTATTTTAAATGTTTCTATAAGATTACCCCTCATCCTTCTGAACTCCAACGAGTAAAGACCCAGTCTACTCAATCTATCATCATAAGGTAACCCCCTCATCTCCGGAATCAGCCGAGTGAATCGTCTCTGTACCCCCTCCAAAGCCAGTATATCCTTCCTTAAGTAAGGTGACCAAAACTGCATGCAGTACTCCAGGTGCGGCCTTACCAATACCCTATACAGTTGCAGCAGGACCTCCCTGCTTTTGTACTCCATCCCTCTCGCAATGAAGGCCAACATTCCATTCGCCTTCCTGATTACCTGCTGCACCTGCAAACTAACTTTTTGGGATTCATGCACAAGGACCCCCAGGTCCCTCTGCACCTCAGCATGTTGTAATTTCTCCCCATTCAAATAATATTCCCTTTTACTGTTGGAATAAATTATTAAAGATGTAATAGCAGCGCATTTGGAAAGCAGTGACAGGATCGGTCCAAGTCAGCATGGATTTATGAAAGGGAAATTATGCTTGACAAATCTTCTAGAATTTTTTGAGGATGTAACTCGTAGAGTGGACAAGGGAGAACCAGCGGATGTGGTGTATTTGGACTTTCAAAAGGCTTTTGACAAAGTCCTACACAAGTTATTAGTGTGCAAAATTAAAGCACATGGTATTGGGGGTAACATACTGACATGGATAGAGAACTGGTTGGCAGACAGGAAGTAAAGAGTAGGAGTAAACGAATCCTTTTCAGAATGGCAGGCAGTGACTAGTGGGGCACCGCAAGGTTCAGTGCTGGGCCCCCAGCTATTTACAATATCCATTAATGATTTAGATGAAGGAATTGAATGAAATATCTCCAAGTTTGCAGATGACACTAAGCTGTGTGAGCTGTGAGGAGGATGCTAAGAGGCTGCAGAATGACTTGGACAGGTTAGGTGAGTGGGCAAATGCATGGCAGATGCAGTATAATGTGAATAAATGTGAGGTTATCCACTTTGGTGGCAAAAACAGAAAGGCAGAATATTACCTGAATGGTGATAGATTAGGAAAACAAGAGGTGCAACGAGACCTGGGTGTGATGGTACATCAGTCATTGAAAGTTGGCATTCACGTACAGCAGGCGGTGAAGAAGGCAAATGGTATGTTGGCCTTCATAGCTAGAGGATTTGAGTACAGAGGCAGGGAGGTCTTATTGCAGTTGTACAGGGCCTTGGTGAGGCCACACCTGGAATATTGTGTACAGTTTTGGCCTGGAATATTGTGTACAGTTTTGGTCTCCTAATCTGAGGAAGGACATTCTTGCTATTGAGGGAGTGCAGCGAAGGTTCCCCAGACTGATTCCCGGGATGGCAGGACTGACATATGAGGAAAGACTGGATCGACTAGGCTTATATTCACACGAATTTAGAAGAATGAGAGGGAATCTCATCGAAACATAAAGAACTGTGACGGGATTGGATAGGTTAGATGCAGGAAGAATGTTCCCGATGTTGGGGAAGTCCAGAACCAGGCGTCATAGTCGAAGGATAAGGAGTAAGCCATTTAGGACCGAGATGGGGAGAAACTTCTTCACTCAGAGAATTGTGAACCTGTGGAATTCTCTACCACAGAAAGTTGTTGAGGCCATTTCGTTAGATATATTCAAAAGAGAGTTAGATGTGGCCCTTATGGCTAAAGGGTTCATGGGGTATGGAGAGAAAGCAAGAATGGGGTACTGAAGTTGCGTGGATCAGCCATGATCATATTGAATGGTGGTGCAGGCTCGAAGGGCCGAATGGCCTACTCCTGCACCTATTTTCTATGTTTCTATATAAGACATGGAAAAAATCCAGGCTTTGGCTCATGAGTGGCAAGGAAAATTTGTGGTTATGACCATCTCCAACAAGAGACAGTCATAGCAGGAGACTGGGAGACTGGGTGATAATGAAAACATTGGAGAGCTTATGGCAGTAGAAAAAAAGACTAACCCAGCTTCTCCTGAGATACCTTCTCCGATTACATGACTACAGGACAGACTCTGAAGAGTCTGGGGTAATATTTGAGATGGGATTAAGTATTAGGATACTCTAATAGAAGAGTGGGTTCTCAAATGGTTTAAAGGTTGTGCACCAAAGTTTTGTCATTGAACCCTCAAATATTCTATCGTGTTAAAAGCCTATACTAACTGATAAGGACCAAGTGATCAGACCTGAGGAAAAGGTCGGTAAAAGCTGAAAAGAAAAATGGAGGCAAGAAAATTGGCAGCTATATCTGACATGCCCAGCTCACATGAAAATGTATCCTGTGACTTGAACACAGCATCTCGGTCAGGATCGTAAGGTTGCGTAGGAGACTGACTGTGAAGCTTTGTCATCTGCTTGGAGGTCTGTGACAAAGTAAGCCAGACTAGTAAAT
The DNA here is from genome assembly GCF_044704955.1 of Pristiophorus japonicus. NCBI lineage: Eukaryota > Metazoa > Chordata > Chondrichthyes > Pristiophoridae > Pristiophorus > Pristiophorus japonicus. The sequence goes on from NC_091983.1 coordinate 150,374,268, forward strand.
CCTCTCCAGGTCCTCCGAGAGTCTCTTCATAATTGAATAAAGGCTTTCGGTCATATTAGAAAAAAAACTACTGGGATAAAACTTAAACAACAGTGAAAGAAAACATATCTCAAACCAAGGCATATCTCTGAACAATCTCTGGTGTCAGCCTAATTAAGCTATATATCATTTATACTTCTCTGTTGGCTAATCATGATTGGTAACTCTTTTATACAGTCTCTGAATTTTGTTTTAATTGAGTGGATATTTTCCTTTGGATTGTGAGAAATGGTTATTAGCAATTAACAATGCACTGAGTGTATATTTGACTCCGTGCAAGCCTATACCTGTTATGCACGTACCCCTTGTTAAATGTCAAGTTTATTTTTAAGCCTGAATTTTTTCAGTTCATTTCATTGAATCATAGAATGGCTACAGCACAAAAGAATGCCATTTGGCCCATCGAGCCCGTGCCGACTCTCGGCTAGTCCCACGCCCGTGTCTTTTCTCCGTAGCCCTGCAAATTGTATTCCTTCAGTAACTTATCCAACTCCCTCTTGAAAGATAAGATTGAGTCTGCCTTCAGCACCCTTTCAGGCAGTGCATTCCAGAACCAAACCACTCGCTGCATAAAAAAGGTTTTCTTACATCGTCTTTGGTTCTTTTGCCAATCACCTTAAATCTGTGTCCTCTGGTTCTCAACCCTTCTGCCAATGGGAACAGTTTCCCTCTATCTACTCTGTCCAGAACCCTCAAGATTTTGAACACCTCTATCAAATCTCCTCTCAATCTTCTCTGCTCCAAGGAGAACAACCCCAGCTTCGCCAGTCCGTCAACGTAACTGAAATCCCTCATTTCTGGAAACATTCTCATCAATCTTTTCTGCACCTTCTCTAAGGCCATCACATTCTTCCTAAATTGTGGTGCCCAGAATTGGACTCCATTTGGGGCCGAACCAGTGTTTTATACAGGTTCATCATAATTTCCACACTTTTGTACTCTATACCTCTATTTATGAAGCCCAGGATCCCATAAGCCTTTTATCTGCTTTCTCAACCTGCCCTGCCATCTTCAACGATTTGTGCACAGATACCCCCAAGTCTTTCTGTTCATTCACCCCCTTTCGGATTGTACCCTTTAATTTATATGTCCTCTCTTCATTCTACCAAAATGTATCACTTCACACTTTTTTGCGTTAAATTTCACCTGCCACGTGTCCGCCCATTTCACCAGCCTATCTATATATTCCTGAAGTCTATCACTCTCCTTCTCACTGTTCACTATACTTCCAAGTTTTGTGTCATCTGCAAATTTTGAAATTGTGCCCTGTACACCCACATCCAAGTCATTAATATATCTCAAGAAAAGCAGTGGTCCTAGAACCGATCTCTGGGAAACATCACTATATACCTTCCTCCAGTCCAAAAGACAACTGTTGACCGCTACTCTCTGCTTCCTGCCACTTAGCCAATTTTGTATCCATGCTGCTACTGTCCACAGGCTTCAACTTTGCTGGCAAGCCTATTATGTGGCACTCTGACGAACACGTTTTGGAAATCCATGGACACTACGTCAACCGCATTACCCTCATCAACCCTTTCTGTTACCTCATCAAAAAACTCGATCAAGCCTTTAACAAATCTGTGCTGGCTTTCCTTAATTAATACACCCCTATCCAAGTGACTGTTACTTTTGTCCCTGATTACTGTTCTAAAAGCTTCCCCACTACCGAGGTTAAACTGACTGGCCTGTAGTTGCTAGGTTTTTCTTTACACCCATTTTTGAATAATGGTGTAACATTTGCAATTCTCCAGTCCTCTGTTACCACCCATGTATCTATGGAAGATTGGAATATTATGGGCAGTAGCTCCGCGATTTCTGCCCTCAATTCCCTCAGCTTCCTAGGATGCATTCCATCTGCTCCTGGTCATTTATCTACTTTAATTACAGCCAGCCTTTCTAATACTTCTTTATAAATTTTAATCCTATCAAGTGTTTACACTACTTTCTCCTTCACTATGTCAATGGCAGCATCCTCTTCCTTGATGAAAGAGTATAGAAACCCTTTCTGCAGCATGTAAAGATAAGGAAAGTGTCTTTTAAGTATAAAAATGCACCAGTCTCAGGCCCCGAAATTGCCCGTCGCCCTGATTGGGGGAGGTAACTTTCTGGGACCGGGACTTCCTGCGCACGGCCCGAAAGTTCCGCCCCCAATGTGGAATTGGGCCATGCGCCCCTCAAAGGAAGCAGAGCACTGTCTCCGGCACTCCACTTCCTTTAAAGGGTGCTCCCAGTGCAGCAGTGACTCCAGCACCACGTGGAGTAGGCCAGCGATATGCAGATGCTTCGCGTGCCAGTGCCGTGCTACACCGCCCTCCCCTTCAATTAAAGGGGAGGATCGCTGCACACACTGCGGGCCCTATGATGGCCACCAGGGAGGCGATCAACTGGGCCAGCAGCGTTGCACCCAAAACGGAGTGCCGGGCTGTGTGATGGTGGCCCAGTCGACATGAAGCCCACCATTGTTGGGCCAACGCAAGAGTTGGCCAACAAATATAAATGGCGGCCCAGGACGCTAATGGCTTCCCCTTCAAGGAGCACTCCGGTGGTGGATGTTTGCCAGTTCACGACCCACAGGGCAATTTCCCCTGCAGGGCGAGAAGGTGTCGGTGCGGGGTAGTGAGGGGTAGGCGCGCATGCCGATGACATCATCGCCGGTTGCGCATTGGCTCGGGTCGCTAATCGCGGGGCTATTTTGCTGATGATACAAAACTAGGTGGGAATGTAAGTTGTGAGGAGGATGCAAAGAGACTTAAAAGGGGATATAGAAGGCTAAATAAGTGGGCAAGAACATGGCAAATGGAATATGATGTGGAGAAATGTGAAGTTATCCACTTTGATAGGAAAAATAGAAAAGCAGAGTATTTTTTAAATGGTGAGAGATTGAGAAATGTTGGTGTTCAGAGGGACCTGGGTGTCCTTGTATACAATTCACTGAAAGTTAACATGCAGGTACAGCAAGCAATTAAGAAAGCAAATGGTACATTGGCCTTTGTTACAAGAGGATTTGAGTATAAGAGTAAAGACATCTGAGGAGTCTAGAACCAGTGGTCACAGTCTCAGAATAAGGGGTCGGCCATTTAGGACTGAGATGAGGAGAAACTTCTTCGCTCAGAGAATGGTGACTCTTTGGAATTCTCTACCCCAGAGGGCTGTGGGGCTCAGTCTTTGAGTATATTCAAGACAGAGATCGCTAGATTTTTGGATATTAAGGGAATCAATGTATATGAGCAGGAAAGTAGAGTTGAGGTAGAAGATCAGCTATGATCTTATTGAATGGCGGAGCAGGCTCGAGAAGCTGAATGGCCTACTGCTGCTCCTAATTCTTATGATCTTATATAATTTCCCGGAGATGCTAGCACCCCAAGGGGCAATTTCACCCCTCTCTGTACTGTAAATCCTTTAAATAATGTTCTCATATTTGTATTATTGATTAGTTTTGTACCACAGCATATTTTTCTTAAGTGTGTCATCCCGATGAGTATAAAACGATGGAAAATCAATTATACCCTTCTCAGAACGCCTTGCCTTTCGGCGCTGGTGTGTGCAGTTGCTGCTGTTTGTGTCCATGTGTAATGTTCATGAGTTGTTAAAGGGGCGATAGTGCCTCAATAGAAAATCTTTAGACAGATTCAATTCCTGGAACATGTTTTTTTCAATTAACAGAACAAACTTTCAACTGCAAGCATAATTAATGATACAAAAATTTCATGGTATCACCGTCACATCACCTCGCCTTCATCTAATGATAGCAGCTTTTAATATAGCCAGATTTTTAAAGGGTATATATGAAAAACTGCATATTTTAACCAAAATGATTTTTTTGATCGAAGAGTTTATGCTTATATTAATACATTTAGAAATGTGTTTTCTTATTAATTGCTGTGACTCATTTCTCTATGGAAATTTTAACAACATTTTCATCCATTGAGCAAGAACAATAACGATCAATCGCATACAATAGCAGAGAAAGTTTCCGCATCAGAGCTTAAGATTCCCCCTTCATGGGTCACAAGTGAAGTGTTCTGGCTTCCTCTGTCGAGCTTCCAACAAACATAGATCATTAACACAAATCTGGCGCACTTTAACAGTCTTGTGTAATTTCTACGGATAAAAATACCAACAATCTTTGGTCTTGAGTGTCTGGAACATCACAACCATTACAATGTGCAGCATAGAGGTCAGAATGACCCTGTCGATCACTTGCATATGCAACACTGTACATCTGATAAATTGTTTAAGCTTAGGAAAAAAATTACAGTGACACAAAGGGGAAGCCAGCTTTTCTGAAGTGTAATTTTTTTAAAGTGAAATTGGTGACGAATAAGTTACAAAATCCTACTAAAAATTCAGGTCATTTATTTTTGAACCATTGCCTCCAGTGCGAGTGAGTGTTTCAACCTCTGCCGTAACATCAATTTAACTTGTCTGTACATTAGGGATTTTAACTGAATTTCCTATGCATGAAGAGTACTAGAATCAGATCATTTTGCCATCTCCAGTCCTTGCCTGAGGATGTTCCCCAGCTAAATAAATTGCTGGGAAGCAGCGACTGACTGTGGTCCAAATTGCATTTCTCCTAGTCAGCTGAATGGCTTTTTAATTACAGCTCTGATGTCCACATACTGTCAACACTGCTTAATACTGAGATTGTATTGATGTGACCTTTAACTTTATTGTAACAGGGAAGGTTGTGCCGCCAAGATAGTTTCAGCTAAATGTATGCCTTACCTCCAGATTTAACCCCTGCAGAACATATGAGGAGGCCATGCTCTGACAGTCTGGGCTGTGTTTTGGAGATGCAAGCAGAATGCTGGTCCTTGCTGCAAAGCTAATTCAATCAACTCTCATTGGTGAAATTGTAGTTTAATAGTCTGAGCAAGAAATGAACTGAAAGAACATCTTAGATTATTATAAGATGAAGCAGCTCATTCTCAAATGATCATTATATTGATAATGCCAAAGAAACACAGTTTTATATATTTATTTAAGAATATTATATGTCAAACGTAACTGCACTTTACTCACTATATTTTACACATCAGTTTTAAATGCTTCATATTTATTTGAACATAACATGCACTGAGAGGTTTTATGTTGAGATTTTTATCTTCTTAACTAGTTTTTAACTAGTCTCCTCAGGCCACCCAACAGCTATGCTGAGGAAACAGTTTGACCTCAGACATCGGCCAGTGGTGATCTGAGCTGGTCATTGGGAGGTTCATGAGACCTTATCACGTTGATTATCTTTTCAATTTTCCCCCCCTCCTCACCCACTTCCGCCTTCTCTCCAGCCAAAGCAATTTGGTTGAGATTGTGTTCTGTATGATGGGGAGGATGTGATGCCACATCCCATTGCACAGCAGAGCTTCATCTTGGCCTTTCACTGTGCTGTGCTGCCATGCGGTTACCATAATTCCTCACATGAAAGCATGAAATTATGAATGACAAGCTTACACAAATATTGCTGCTGAGCGAAAACAACAGCTTTAAACAACGTTTGTTCGGAAAATCTAGATGTTACAGACCAAAGTTCTATAACCCAGCCACAATAGCACTTTTGAAGAGTAATCCTGACTGCTTCAGATGTAGCAATGCCAGTTTCTATACATAGCTTGAGGGTTGTTCTATTTAGCTGTAGCTGTAACTATGCGAATATTAAAAACAATCCTCAGCCTTGGCTCAGTGGTACCATTCCCATCTCTGAGTCAGAAGGTAGTGTCTTCCACGCCACTCCGGAAATTTGGGCACATGATTACACTGACACTTTGGGCTGGATTTTACCAACCATGACTGCACCCAGATGCTTATGGAGGGAGTCACAGCATGCAGGGAGGTTCTCTTCCCTTCCAAATGGTGGAAGAGACCTCCCCAGGACACCAACACAGCCTGGTTGCATGTTGTACAGGAAGGCACAAGCAGGGATGTCATCAGGAGGACCTGGCTGCGGTGGCTCAAACCTTTCAATGACCTCAGTGGATCATGAAACATTACTTGAAAGCCACACTCAACCACATCCTGCTGTGCCACTCATCATATCCCCATCACTCTGCCTTCCCTACCCTATTCCTGTACATCCTTACTCACACCAACTTACCTTACACCTCCACCCATTCCTCTCTCTATATCTGCATTATCACATCCCCATCTCACTAGCCACGCCTCACACTCACCCAATCATAACAACTAACAACACACAAGGGTAGGCACTTGTGTGTTATTGCCAATGCTGATGTGAAGTTTTTGCTAATGTGTTGTCAAACATTGAAATCTATATTTTCAACACTTTGCGTTCTTGGACAGATCTGTGTGCACCTTTGGAAGTGGCTTAGTGAGTAGCAGTGAATGGTGAGGCATAACTGTACCCCCCCCCCCCCCCCACAATGATGATGAGTGTGAAAGGAATGGGTTGGACATTGCAGGGATGCTTTATGGTGTGGAGTAGTGCCAATTTGGCGCATTATGTGGCAACCAGGGTATACAGCATCAAGTGAAGTAAATCTACCATGGTGAGGCCATCCCTGGAGTCCCGGGCAGCAATGTGGTCGGTTGCTAATGCCCTGTGTTCCGTGCAGCATCCGGTGTTTGCGGAGAAGGTTAGTGTTGTTGGTGTTGGAGCTGATCGTGGTGGGATTCTGAGGACCAAGGTGGTTTTTTTCAAGAGCAATGATGCTGATGGAATAGATGGCAGCTGAAGTTGAGATGACAGAAGCGATCTGTCAATGGTGAGAGATGTTGCTCCAAGGAGGTGACACTGGATAGAGTGTTCAGTGCAAATATTTCAAACCTCTATAAAGCTGAAAATTGTATTCCTGAAGGCTCCAGCTTCTTTGATTTGAAAGTGAACAATTGTGAAATGGTAGCTTTTATATCACTTCTGCAGCTGTCAACTATTCAAACCAATCCAGAGTTGTTGAGAACCTGACATACTTACCTGACGTGATACCTGAGAGATGGGAACCTCGTAAAAAACTTGGAAAAATTATTTGGACCTGGTAAAATGCTGCTTAAATAGCTTTAAGCAGTTTCTTAACTAGCACAATTGTCTGACCATTCACTGAGTGCCGGGTCTGCAATCCACAGCCACTTCCGCCACTTTAGAAATTCACATGGAGACAGGTCCAAAGCGGACTTCTGCCCCACTGTCAATCACGGCCATTTTGACAGTGTATCCTCCTCCAAACTCGCACTCACAGGGCTGGTAAGATTCCGGTCTTTGGGTGTGGTACTGAGGGAATTCTGTACTGTGAGAGGTATCGTCTTTTAGATATGATGTTAAACAGAGGCCCCATCTGTCCTCTCGGGTGGACGTTAAAGATCCTATAGCTCTATTGAAGAAAGAGCAGGGGACTTGTCCTGGTGTCTTGTCCAACATTTATCCCTCAGCCAATATCAGTAAAACAGATTGGGGGTCATTTTAACTTTTGTCGGCAGCCCGTTATACACCTCTCCCTATTTTCCTTTCCATTCTGATATTGCCTGTTTTACACTATCACCAAAGTTAAAATTACCCCAATTACCTGTTCGTTTATCTAATTGCTGTTTTGTGGTACCTTACCCTGTTAAAATTGGCTACCATTTTTCCCTACATTACAGCAGCGCCTACACTTCAGACGCACTTCATTGGCTGTGAAGCGCTTTGGGACATCTGAGGTCATTGTGGAAATTCCAGCTGCATTTTTGACCCACGGGCTGCCTTCAGAAACAGTAAACAAATGGCCACCACCACTGCAGTGTAGTCCTACTGTGCACAGGAATTGAAAATAAAAGCTTACCTGCATTGGGAGGAAGTTGTTGGTTGCCTTATTACATGTCCTTTAATCGTAAAGAGCAGGCTCACTATCTCTGATGTTCAGTTTGCTTGGTTGGCCTTCAGGTCAAGTATTCACTTGGCAGAGTCCCCACAAAATAATGTAGGAGGAGATGTGATGTGACTCCTGTATCATTCACATCATTTAGATGTGTTCTGCTATTATGGGTCTCCGCTCCTATTTCCTTTCCTTAATAACCCAAGAACTGGCACTCCAGAAGAATTAAGCAATGGAAAAAAAGTATTGCCCTGAATTTCCATGTGGGTTCTCACGATTTCCTGCCATAACTTAATTGAATTGAAGCCAACTATTGGCAACTTCAGTGTTCTGTTTGAGTCCATGCTGAGCTTCCAATACTGTAGCCTTTGCTGTCTGCCTTTCAGTCATCTCTCTATCCATACCATCAATGTTCTTTTTATGGCGTGGACTCTAATTTTCTCAAACAAATTTTTATGTGGTACTTTATCAAATCCTTTCCAGAGTCCATATAAATTACAATACCATTTCTCCTTATCTACACATTACATTATCCTCTCAATCATTACCTACCCATCACAAATCCTTGTTGACTGTCTCTGATGAGGCTCTGCCTTTCTAAATATTCATTGCTCTTTAGCGTTTTGCCTAAACTTATGTAAGGCTAATTGGGTTACAGTTGCTTGGGTTATGCTTTTTCCTCTTCTGAGCAGAGATTTAACATTTTCCATTTTCCAATCCTTTGGCACAGCAAAATGAACTTTGAACAATCATGGTTAATGTTGCTGCTTCCACATTAACCTCCTTTAGTATTTTGGGATGCATAATATCTGGTCCTGAGTATGAATCAAATTTTGGCACCCCAGATACTTAAAACCATTTTTAATTAATGTGTATGTCTGTGTAATATAAATCAAAAAGTAGAAAGACAACCAATATATTTACATATAGGCTGTCCTTCTACTTTCTGATTCACAAGGCTTTGAAGACTCATTTCACTGTTCTCTAAATACTGAGGCAAAGTATTCACTAAGCAACTCTGTCATTTCCTTATCTAACAAAATAATCTAATTATACTCATTTTGAATGCCTATGCCTCCTCCTTATTGATTCCCTTTTTTTGTTTACAAAATTCACTGTTGGAATGAGATTTCAGTAGGTTTTCAGTTGGACTGTGTTATGAGAGTGAGAGAAAACTGAGATTTTGGCTCACACCACTGCAAACACCTTCTGTTATAAAGAAGTCTGTAACACAGTGCCCTGCCCTTCTGATTGTAGATGGGTGTCTCATGCAAATTACAGCTGGGGAAGTAAAGGTATAAATGTTGAGGATAAAACTCGTTTAGAATTATTGCTTATTTAAGAAAGAATACTGGTTAATTAAAGTAAGCTGTTCTATGCCCTAATGGTGCTATAGGAGACTGCTGTTGACCAAGATTAAAAGCTACATACTCATTAATGTCTCATGTATATATTTTTTTATCATCAGCCTTGAAGAGTTTGTCTAGTGAGCATGTATGACCTTTACCCGACATTTTGTTTTTGGGAAAATGGAAAGGGAGCTCCAAGATGGTTCAACAAGTTTACCTAGTCAGTAGCTGAGCCATCCAGGCCAGAAAAGTTCCAGATTTGATCGCCAATATTGCTGAGGTGGCTAATCTCAGCCAGGACAACCATGGGGAGGTTACAAATGGCCTCATTGGCTCTGTGTTAAGAAGGGGCAAATCAATCGAGATTTCCACTCCCAATTGCTGTCCAGCAACCCCTGCTCAAAATGTAGATGTGTAGACTGGGCTTAGCTGTGTCGCTTTTCAGTATCAAATAGTATGCTCATATTCATGGTCAATATTCACACATGAATAACAGCTACTCGAGCCATTGTTGTTGGCATTATTATCTGAGTGAGATGCCACAGGATGACCAGCATCTATGGCACCATCCCTGGTTCCATGAGACACCAGAGGGAGACCACCCACTCATCCAGCTCAGGTGATGTTTCTCAGGTTTAAACATAAGAACATAAGAAATAGGAGCAGGTGTAGGCCATACGGCCCCTTGAGCCTGCTCTGCCTTTCGATAAGATCATAGCTGAGCTGATCTTGGCCTCAACTCCACTTCCCTGCCCGCTCTCCATAACCCATAACTCCCTTATCATTCAAAAATCTGTCTATCTCCCCCTTAAATATATTCAATGACTCAGCCTCCACCACTCTCTGGGGTAGAGAATTCCACAGATTCACGACCCTCAGGGAAGAAATTCTTCCTCATCTCCGTTTTAAATGGGCGACCCCTTATTCTGAAACTATGCCCCCTAGTTCTAGATTCCCCCTCGAGGGGAAACATCCTCTCTGCATCTACCCTGTCAAGCCCCCTCAGTATCTTATACGTTTCAATAAGATCACTGCTCATTCTTCTAAACGCCACAGGGCTCAGTGCTGGGTCCCTTGCTCTTTGTGGTATATATCAATGACTTGGACTTAAATGTTGGGGGTGTGATTAAGAAGTTTGCAGATGACACTAAAATCGGCTGTGTGGTTGATAATGAAGAAGAAAGCTGCGGACTGCAGGAAGATATCAATGTACTGGTCAGTTGGGCAGAACAGTGGTAAATGGAATTCAATCCGGATAAGTGTGAGGTAATGCATTTGGGGAGGTCCAAAAAGGCAAGGGAATACACATTAAATGGTAGGACACTGAAAAGTGTAGAGGAACAAAGGGACCTTGGAGTGCATGCCCACAGATCCCTGAAGGTAGCAGGCCAGGTAGATAAGGTGGTTAAGAAGACATATGGAATACTTGCCTTTATAAGTCGAGGCATGGAATACAAGAGAAAGGAGGTTATGCTTGAACTGTAATGTAAGATATTACTGTGAAGAAATATTTTCTCATTATGGTCAGGCAGTCCTGTATTGGTTAAGAAAATTAGTTGCATCTTGCAAGAATATTTATCAGGAAATATTCAAGGTGCATACCATTAGCTAAGTCATCATCCCCAACCTTACTGGTACTTGAGATGAACCCAAGAAATAGCAAGTTAATGTGGCCATTACATGGACAAGCAAAGTGTGAGCTCTTGAATGTAGTGTTCTAATATTGTATCCTTATTAAGCTGATAACCTCTGAAGTCTTCTATGGCCCCTGAAAATAAAATGCTCCAGTTCATCAGAATTTTAATAATTAAAGACAAAAGAGTTGCACATTAACAAATTTTGAATCCTATGCAATATTTAAAACTTGTGACCTTGATCTGTTAATCTCTACTATTTGTATCAGCTGTGGCTCAGTGGGTAGCACTCTTGTCTCTGAGTCAGAAAGTTGTGAGTTGAAGTCCCACTCCACGGACTTGAGCACAAAAATCTAGGCTGACATACCCAGTGCAGTACTGAGTGAATGCTGCATTGTTGGAGGCGCCGTCTTTCAGATGAGACGTTAAAACTGCTCCCTCAAGTGGATGTAAACGATCCCATGGCACTATTTCAAAGAAGAGCAGGGGAGTTATCTTGGTGTCCTGGCCAATGGTTATCCCTCAATCAACATAACAAAAACAGATTATCTGGTCATTATCACATTGCTGTTTGTGGGAGCTTGCTGTGCGCAAATTGGCTGCCGTGTTTCCTACATTACAACAGTGACTACATTCCAAAAGTACTTCATTGGCTGTCCAGTGGTCGTGACAGGCGCTATATCTATCCAAGTCTTTCTTTCTTACTAAAAGGTACCTGCACCGCTTTTGGTAGATGACCAATCTACCAAATACTGATGTGGAATGAGCTTTATAAGGAAGATAACATGGATGGTGCACACAAGATGTGTTAACAACAGTCCTAGAGAGCCACATATCATTTACTGTTCTGAAGGATTCAGGGTCACCTCTTCCACTTGTGTCAGACTTTGCTAAGTGCACTCATCAGCAGTACTTGTTCTGTTGCACCTTCTCACACAATCTGATCAAAGTTCTTTGTCAACTTCCAATTGAAGAGTCAATTAAAGTGAAGTACTGCACTTTGTTGCTTTCAAGCATCTTCTGGACAAGAGCTGTCAGGTAAAATGTTCATTATCACTCAGTGCTTGAAACTGGAGACAAACCTATCTCAAAAATGTCAGGCTAATCGCAAACTGCTATCCTCATTATTTTTATAAAAATCTGCTCCCTCATCCAAACTGTACCTGTGCAAAGGGTCCTTCCCGACTGAAAATGCCTGCAGTGCTCATGAGTCATCCTGGCATTTTTGTGAGTGAAAAGAAAATACTGCCTTGAAATTGGGCTTTTCATATATTACTGTGAGAATTTGAAATTTGAACCCAATTTCAAAACAAAAGTGTTCCACAGCCATCCTTACTTCTTAACATTATGTGCCATTTGAAAAATAATTCAAGGTACTTAATTTATTTTTGTTGAGGGTAATGTTAACACCACAATCAATAGATATTTTCAATCTAGTAAATAATGTCAAGAAAATATTAATTTAGTGAAATTCTTGCTTCATATCAAACACATTAATTATTTCCAGTGATTTATCATCGGTTTATGCACTGTTCAGTTTGCATATTTTTTTAAGTTAGTAGCTGCTCAGATTGAAACAGCATTCTCTTGATGGGAATGTGTTTAGCAGTCGTGTAGAAACATTTAAGGGACGACTGGAAAAATATTTGAGGGAGTATGCGATTGAGGGGCATTAGTTTTTGGGACCAGCTACATAGATTTTCTTGCTCCATACTTATCTATCTTCCTTTTCTAAACCCCAACTCAGATTATTATGGTAAGGATAACTGAAGATGAAAATTTACCTCTTTTCTTTAGGAGCTGCTTGCTATTAAGATTCTGAATCTTATTATTCACAAACCTACAAAGATAGGTGGGAAAGTTAGCTGTGAGGACACAAATGGCCCGAAATTCAGGGTCGCAAAGAGATCCGTTACTGCCCGTTTGCGGCAGCCATTCCTAAAAATCGAATGGCCGCGCTTTGGGGTTAACAGGCCGACCCGATAAAAATTCAGGTTGGAGATTTTTCGGCCTGGACCCCATCCCACCCAAGTAGATGCACCACCAAATTAAAATACTTACCTATCCATTTTCAGCTCGATCCATCGATCACCTGCCGCGCAATGCCCCCAGCAGTTTTTTCTGATGGTGCCACCTCTGAAGACTGAGTGCGACCGGCAGCACGGCTGCCCTTAAAGGGGAGGGCCTACTGCCGTGGCCGCAATGGGAGAATTTTTGCCGGCTGACTTGCCAATCGACTGGCAAAATACTGGCTCCGAGTTCAGCCAGGCCGCCAACGGGCAGCCTGGCATCCCCTCTTGGGTGCCAGGACGCTGGCCCAGCCAAAATCCTGCCTGTGGTCCAGTGGCCAAAGTTAAAACACGATTGAATCTCTCCCCTTTAACGCGCTGTGACGTCACCACGTTGATTGACAGCAGCGGACGGCCCAACCGACTCATTTTCAGCTGGTCAGCCTGGCTTTGAATCTAAGGCCAGCCCCATTATGATCCATTTCATGTATGACTTTGAAAATGGATCTGCCCACTACACCAAGTTCCAGCGATGAGTACCAGTTAAAAAATCGTAGGTGCACCAGCTTTCAGGCCCACCTCAATTTCGGCCCCAAAAAGCCTGCAAAGGGATATAGACAGGTTAAGTGAGTGGGCAATAAGGTGGCAGATGGAGTATAATGTGAGGAAATGTGAAGTTATTTGGTAGGGAGAATAAAAATACAGAATATTTTTTTAAATGGTGAGGAACTATTAAATGTCAGTGTTCAGAGGGATTTAGGTGTCCTCATACAGGAACCTCAGGAATTTAGCATACAGGTACAGCAAGCAATTAGGAAAGCAAATGGGATGTTACCTTTTATTGCAGAGGGATTGGAGTACAAGAATAAGGAAGTCTTACTACAGTTGTACAGGGATATGATGAGACCACACCTGGCGTACTGTGCACAGTTTTAGTCTCCTTATCTGAGGAAGGACATGTATGCCTCGGGTGTGTTGTGTTCATACTCTTGTTTGTTTATTGCACGAACTCTTACTGGATGGGCATTAGGACACTGCTGTAAATAAGCTGGTTCATGCTGGTTTTGAGACACAATTTTGGGTGTTGCTATAAAGGACACAGTTAAGTTACTTTATCCTGGTTCAGTTAGTCAGTTTATTTATGTACACAACATAATTTGGCAACGAGGAAGAATCAGATTAACCTCCCTACCCCTCCCCCACACCCCAGCCTTTCCTCTCCACACCCGGGGACCCTCCAATTCCGTGGCCCAGATGGATAAAAAGCTTTTCTATGTACATCACAGTGAGTGTTCTCCACATACATCACGGCGAATGGGTTAGACGGTGACAACATAACACCAGCTCGCCGCTGTGCAATACTTATCCACTGCCTCAGCACCGAAGGCCAACACATCTTTGGCCAAATTGAGCACACGGAGTCCTACGACAAATTGGTAAGCATCCTAGAGAAATATTTTGGGCCAAAGAAAAGTATCATGATGGAAATATACAAATTTCGTCAAAGGGGGCAAGGGAAAGGTGAACCAATCAAACAGTATATTATTTAATTAACTGAACTGGCCAATATGTGTAACATTGGAGCTTTCACAGAGGAAATTATTGAGAAAACAATGATTCATGCATTCAGGAACACTTGCTAATGGAGGATGACAAATTAACATTGGATAAAGCAACTAATTTGGCCATCCAAATCGAATCAGCACTGTCTGATTCAAAAGCGATCAGATCCCCTGCTCCCCCTGTGCAGCAGACTTCAGCTATAAAGGACACAATTAAGTTACTTTACTCCTGGTTCAGTTAGTCTGTTTATTTACATACACAACAGGTTGACCTATGAGGAGACAGTGAGTAGATTGGGCCTATATTCTCTAGAATTTAGAAGAATGAGAGGTGATCTCATTGAAACACATAAGATTCTGGGAGGGATTGATGGGGTAGATGCTGAGAGGTTGTTTCCCCTGGCTGGAGATTCTAGAACTAAGGGGTATAGTCTAGACTGAGATCAAGAGGCATTTCTTCTCTCTGAGGGTTATGAATCTTTGGAATTCTCTGCCCCAAAGGGCTGTGGATGTTGAGTCATTGAGTGTATTCAAGGCTGAGATAGACAGATTTTTGGACTATAGGGGAATCATGGGATATGGGGATTGGGTAGGAAAGTGGAGTTGAGGTCAAAAATGAGCCATGATCTAATTGAATGGCAGAGAAGGCTTGAAGGGCCATGTGGCTGACTCCTGTTCCTAATTCTTATTTTCCTATGTTCTTAAACCAAATCTCATTTTATATATTTAACCCCTTTTTAAAATTAAAGTGTGAAATCAGAATTAAATTCAAAACCACTCATTTCTCAAAAATGAATCAAAGTTAGATCACGATAATATACAAGTACATCAACATTTTACAGCTGAATTTAGATTCATATTTGAAAGGATATAGATTGGAGTCTGATTCTAAATTCAAATTTAGCTTTTATATTTAAAAAATTCTGATTTCAATCAAGTTGAAATCTGACTGAATTCGGAATCTGATTCAAGTCTATGTTGCCTTCATTTTAAATCCAAATTCAAATTCTGGTATCTATTATTTAATTCTATATTCACAATATGATCTGAATTAGATATATTTTACTGCAATTCTGAACTATATTTTTATCTCCACGATTTGAAGTTATATTTAGATTCAGACACTAGATAGTATCTTTTGGAAATTATAATCTGAATTTAGAATCAGTTTTCATAATTTTAGAATGAGCTTTATTCGTCACTGGCTTTGCATGGAATGATCAGATGTCTTGGCGAAATATATATGGTGAGTAAGCATGAGGAATGTATGACAATCTAAACAGATCAGAATTTGGCTAATTAACATCATAGTAGATTTATAATAAATATTTTTTTAGCACATCTTAGTGTATTATGTATTACATAAGAACATAAGAACATAAGAAATAGGAACAGGAGTAGGCCATACGGTCCCTCGAGCCTGCTCCTCCATTCAATAAGATCATAGCTGATCTGATCATGGACTCAGCTCCACTTCCCCGCCCACTCCCCATAACCCCCTTATCTCCTTATCATTTAAGAAACTGTCTATTTCTGTCTTAAATTTATTCAATGTCCCAACTTCCACAGCTCTCTGCGGCAGCAAATTCCGCAAATTTACAACCCTCTGATAGAAGAAATTTCTCCTCATCTCTATTTTGAATGAGTGGCCCCTTATTCTAAGATCATGCCCTCTAGTACTAGTCTCCCCCATCAGTGGAAACATCCTCTCTGCATCCACTTTGTCAAGGATCCTCATAATCTTATACGTTTCGATAAGATCGCCTCTCAATCTTCTTAACTCCAATGAGTAGAGGCCCAAACTACTCAATCTTTCCTCATAAGTCAACCCCCTCATCCCCAGAATCAACTTAGTGAATGTTCTCTGAACTGCCTCCAAAGCAAGTATATCCTTTCGTAAATATGGAAACCAAAACTGCACGCAGTATTCCAGGTGTGACATCACCAATACCTTGTATAGCTGTAGCAAGACTTCCCTGCTTTTATACTCCATCCCCTTTGCAATAAAGGCCAAGATACAATTGGCCTTCCTGATCACTTGCTGTACCTGCATACTATCCTTTTGTATTTCATGCACAAGTACCCCCAGGTCCCACTGTACTGCGGCACTTTCCAATCTTTCTCCATTTAAATAATAACTTGCTCTTTGATTTTTTTTGCCAAAGTGCATGACCTCACACTTTCCAACATTATACTCCATCTGCCAATTTTTTGCCCACTTACTTAGCCTGTTTATGTCCTTTTGCAGATTTTTTGTGTCCTCCTCACTCATTGTTTTTCCTCCCATCTTTGTATCATCAGCAAACTTGGCTACATTACATTCAGTCCCTTCTTCCAAGTCATTAATATAGATTGTAAATAGTTGGGGTCCCAGCACTGATCCCTGTGGCACCCCACTATTTACTGGTTGTCAACCAGAGAATGAACCATTTATCCCGACTCTCTGTTCTCTGTTAGTTAGCCAATCCTCTATCCATGCTAATATATTACCCCCAATCCCGTGAACTTTTATCTTGTGCAGTAACCTTTTACGTGTCACCTTGTCAAATGCCTTCTGGAAGTCCAAATACACTACATCCACTGGTTCCCCTTTATCCACCCTGTTCATTGCATCCTCAAAGAACTCCAGCAAATTTGTCAAACATGACTTCCCCTTCATAAATCCATGCTGACTCTGCCTGACCAAATTACTGGTTAGTAAGATTGCTGGTTATGTTGCTGGATAAGCATTACTTCTAATGTGAATACATTTTAATCTGCCTAGGTTTAGTCATGAAAATGAACAGTGCTGCCATTTCATAAGTGAGCACATTGCTATAAACTTAGCACAGCAACAGCAATGTATTTGTGCTGGTAAAGGACTTTTTTAACAGCACATCCTTCATAACTGCCCCTGATTTCCACATGACAGCATTCTGTTTGTGGGCATTCAGATAAAATAAGGCCTAAAGTAAACCCTAAGTAGTTGTACAGCTTGTCAATTTCAACATATATTGTGTTTGTCAAATGCATCAAGCACTGACAATGACACATCAAGACATCTAACACTGGAAGAGCTAAGCGTCAGTAGAATTTTTTGACATAACTATAAATCTCAGGCTGAGATTGCCAGCTACTTTTTTTAATCATTAGTGAAGTTGAGACAGCGGCATGTATTGATCTGAAGCAGCACAGAACCCAGCCCTCTTTCCAGGTACACTTGCCTCAAGGGAGGAATGTCATATATATTGAATTGTTTCAATACAGTATTTTTAGCAGCTCCTTGTGTAGTTTATCTGAACTCAGCCAGATTATATGAAATAGCGAGGGTCTAACTTGAGAGAAAATAGAACACACAGTTTCAATGGGTCACAGTGATTCATACTTAAGGGATCTGATTAAAGCCAGGAGCGAGGAACAAATTCAAGCGTCTTTGTCAACGAAAATGCTTTTTATTTTGCATGATTTGCCAAGATAAAAGAAGTGACACAGTGGAATATGTGTTTACTTAAATTAGTTTTAATTATATCAATATGAACCACTTTTCTTTCTGTAATGAGTGAAATAAATGAAATTTCTCAGATCAGAGAATCCTAGCAATATGAAAGGAAACGTAATTACAACCTTTTGAAGTCCTTTTCTCTGTTCGTGTCATTAAACCCCAATGTGCATTACAATAAATATTAGTAATTCTAAAGAGTGGTTTTGTTATTTGCCTGTTGTACAAATTAAAAGATTTTGCTGTAAATTGAAAAGATAATAATTAAGATGTGTCAAAGGTAACCAGATTATAATGAACCCCTCAAGGATTGCTTTCCCTTAGCACCACCCAGTAGTTCAACTTCATTCCTATTTCCAGTTCAGGAGATATCTCTGTGAGGCTAATGTTTGTCGAGCCTTACAGTAAGGTGAATGCAGCGAAGGTGGAAGGAAAGAGAGATTTTATAGTGAGAGTGTTTTCTATATGTTCTTCTTTACTCTTGTACTCCATAAACTTGAGGTCATCCAAAACTCTGCTGCCCGTGTCCTAACTCGGACCAAGTCCCATTCACCCATCACCCCAGTGCTCGCTGCCCTGCATTGACACCTCGATTTTTAAAATTCTCATCCTTGTTTTCAAATCCCTCCATGGCCTCAGCCCTCCCTAAGTCTATAATCTCCTCCAGCCCCACAACCCTCCGAGATCTCTGTACTCCTCTAATTCTGGCCTCTTGAGCACCCCTGATTATAATCGCTCAACCATTGGAGGCTGTGCCTTTAGCTTCCAAGCCTCTAAGCACTGGAGTTCCCTTCCTAAACCTCTCTTTCCTCCTTAAAACTTACCTCTTTGACCAAGCTTTTAGTCATCTGCCCTAACATCTCCTTATGTTGCTCGCTGTCAATTTTTTTTGATAACGCTCCTGTGAAGCGCCTTGGGACCTTTTTACGATGTTAAAGACACTATATAAATATAAGTTTTATATATAAAATATATATATATAGTCCAGAACTAGCCGTGCCTCTAGCAAAGCTGTTCCAGTGTAGCTACAACACTGGCATCTACCCAACAATGTGGAAAACTGCCCAGGTATGTCCTGTCCACAAAAAGCAAGACAATTCCAATCCATCCAATTATCACCCCATCAGCCTACTCGCAAACATCACCAAAGTGATGGAAGGTGTCGACAGTGCTATCAAGCGGCACTTACTCACCAATAACCTGCTCACCAATGCTCAGTTTGGGTTCCACCAGAACCACTCGGCACCAGATCTCTCCAACCTTGGTCCAAACATGGACAAAAGAGCTGAATTCCAGAGGTGAGGTGAGAATGACTGCCCTTGACATTAAGGCAGCATTTGACCGAGTGTGGCATCAAAGATCCCTAGTAAAATTGAAGTCAATGGGAATTAGGGGGAAAACTCTCCATTAGCTGGAGTCATACCTAGCACAAAGGAAGATGGTTGTGGTTGTTCAAGGACAATCATCTCAGCTCCAGGACATCGCTGCAGGAGTTCCTCAGGGCAGTGACCTAGGCACAACTACCTTCAGCTGCTTCATCAATGACCTTCCCTCCATCATTATGTCAGAAGTGGGGATGTTCGCTGATGATTGCACAGTGTTCAGTTCCATTCACAACCCCTCAGAAAATGAAGCAGTCCATGCACATGCAGCAAGACCTGGATGACATTTAGACTTGGGACGATAAGTGGCAAGTAACTTTCACGTCACACGATTGCCAGGAAGTGACCATCTCCAACAAGCGAGAGTCCAACCAACTCCCCTTGATATTCAACAGCATTACCATCGCCAAATCCCCCACCATCAACATCCTGGGAGTCACCATTGACTGGAAACTTAACTGGACCAGTCACATAAATATTGTGACTACAAGAGCAGGTCAGAGACTGTTTATTCTGTGGGGAGTGTCTCACCACCTGACTCCCCAAAGCCTTTTCACCATCTACAAGGCACATGTCAGGAGTGTGATGGAATACTCTCCACTTGCAGCTCCAACAACATTCAAAAAGCTCAACACCATCCAGGAGAAAGCAGCCCGCTTGATTGGCAACCCATCCACCACCTTCAACATTCACTCCCTCCACCATCGGCGCACTGTGGCACAGTGTGTACTATCTACAAGATTCACTACAGCAACTCGCCAAGACTTCTTTGGCCGTAAAGAGCAACCTCTACCACCTAGATGGACAAGGGCAGCAGGTGTATGGGAGCACCATCACTTCCAAGTTACACACCATCCTGACTTAGAAATATATCGCCGTTCCTTCATCATCGTTGGGTCAAAATCCTAGAATTCCCTCCCTAACAGCACTATGGGAGTTCCTTCACCACAAGGACTGCAGTGGTTCAAGAATGCGGCTCACCGCCACCTTATCAAGAGCAATTAGGGATGTGCAATAAATGCTGACCATGCCAATGATGCCCACATTCCGGAACAAAATTTTTATAATGTTGTTGCTGGTGTTAAGGGGCCATAAAAATGTGTGTTGTTTGCACACTGATATAAATAGCATTTGTTGAGCAATGTGAATGGCTACAGATAAGAAAGACAGATCTTGCTTCCACTCTTAACATGAGTTTCTTCAGTGACTGTACAGTCCATGACAAGAACCATAGTCTCTGTCACAGGTGGGGCAGATAGTCGTTGAGGGAAGGGATGGGTGGGACAGGTTTGCCGCATGCTCTTTCCGCTTGATTTCTGCGCACTCTCGGCGAAGAGACTCGAGGTGCTCAGCGCCCTTGGGATCTGCTTCCTCCACTTAGGGCGGTCTTTGGCCAGGATCTCCCAGGTGTCAGTGGGAACGTTGCACTTTATCAGAGAAGCTTTGAGGGTGTCCTTGTAACGTTTCCGCTGCCCACCTTTGGCTCGTTTGCCATGAAGGAGTTCCGAGTAGAGTACGTGCTTTGGGAGTCTTGTGTCTGGCATGTGAACTATGTGGCCTGCCCAGCGGAGCTGATCAAGTGTGGTCAGTGCTTCGATGCTGGGGATGTTGGCCTGGTAGAGGACGCTAATGTTGGTGTGCCTGTCCTCCCAGGGGATTTATAGAATCTTGCTGAGACATCGTTGGTGGTATTTCTCCAGTGACTTGAGATGTCTACTGTACATGGTCCATGTTTCTGAGCCATACAGGAGGGCAGGTATTACTACAGCCCTGTAGACCATGAACTTGGTGGCAGTTTTGAGGGCCTGGTTTTCAAACACTCTTTTCCTCAGGCGGCCAAAGGCTGCACTGGCGCACTGGAGGCGGCGTTGGATCTCGTCGTCAATGCCTGTTCTTGTCGATAGGAAGCTCCCGAGATATGGGAAGTAGTTCACGTTGTCCAGGGCCACGCCGTGGATGTTGATGACTGGGGAACTGTGCTGTGCCTTTGTCTTGCTGATGTTTAGTGTGAGGCCCATGCTTTCGTACACCTTAGTAAATACATCGACTATGTCCTGGAGTTCAGCCTCTACGTGCGTAGACGCAGGAGCCGTCCGCGTACTGTAGCTCGACGACAGAGATTGGGGTGGTCTTGGACTTGGCCTGGAGACAGCGCAGGTTGAACAGCTTCCCACTGGTTCTGTAGTTTAGTTCCACTCCAGCGGGGAGCTTGTTGACTGTGAGGTGGAGCATGGCAGCGAGGAAGATTGAGAAGAGGATTGGGGCGATGATGCAGCCCTGTTTGACCCGGTCCGAATATAGATTGGGTCTGTTATGGATCCATTGGTAAGGATCATGGCTTGCATGTCGTCGTGGGAGCAGCCGGAGGATGGTGACGAATTTTTGGGGGCATCCGAAACGGAGGAGGACGCTCCATAGATCCTCGCGGTTGACAGTGTCAAAGGCCTTTGTAAGTTCGAAGAAGGCAATGTATAACATAGAAACATAGAAACATAGATAAAAAATCATTTCCGTTGTGCCCCGTAGGGGACGAAATCCACACTGTGACTCCAGGAACTCCTCAGCCACAGGGAGAAGATGGTTAAGGAGGACTCTAGCGATGACCTTCCCAGTGACTGATAACAGGGAGATTCCTCTGTAGTTGCCGCAATCGGACTTGTCCCCTTTTTAAAAGATGGTCGCGATCACTGCATCTCTGCGATCTCCAGGCATGCTCTCCTCCCTCCAGTTGAGAGAGTTGAGGTCATGTATTCACGCCAGTAGTGCCTCTCCGCCATACTTCAATGCCTCAGCAAGGATTCCATCTGCTCCCGTAGCCTTGTTGTTCTTAAGCTGCCTTATGGCTTTTTCTACCTCGTACAGTGTTGGGGTTTTACTGAGGTGGTGGCAAGTAGCATGCTGCTTGTTGAGAACACTCGAGTCAAAGGCAGAGTCCCGGTTGAGGAGATCTTCGACGTGCTCCTTCCAGCGGGCCCTGACTACCTCGGTGTCTTTGATGAGTGTTTCTTGGCCAGCAGTGGGGTGGGGCCTTGCATGTTTGTGCCGTATGTGGCCTTGACTGCAATGAAGAATCCTCGCACATCATGACTGTCGGCCAGCTGCTGTATCTCCTGTGCTTTCTCCATCCGCCACCTGTTCTTTAGGTCCCGGGTTTTCTGTTGGACCTCAGCCTTGAGCCGTCTGTAATGCTGCTTTGCTGCTCCCAAGTTGCGTTGTTGTTTAAGGCTCAGAAATGCCCTGCGCTTGCTATCTATTAGCTCTTGGATCTCCTGATCATTCTCGTCGAACCAGTCCTGCTGTTTCCTGGTTGAGTGACCGAGTATCTCTTCGCAGGCACTGGTTATGGAGGCTTGGAGGGCAGACCAAGCGTTGTGGGCATTCTGCATCTCAGGGTCATCAAGGTGCGCCAGGTTAGCTGTGAGGCGCTGACTGTATAGGGCTCTCTTAGCTGAGTCCTTAAGTGCCCCGGCTATGACCATTTTGCAGCACTGCTTCTGCTGCCCCCTCTACTTTGGGGCTATGCTGATGCCAATGATGGATCGGATTAGGCGGTGGTCCGTCCAGCAGTCATCAGCTCCTGTCATGGCGCGGGTGATGCGCATATCCTTGCGATCCCTGGCTCGGACGATGACATAGTCGAGCAGATGCCAGTGTTTGGAGCGAGCGTGTTGCCACGATGCCTTGTATTTGTCCCTCTGGCGGAGCAAGGTGTTGGTGATGACAAGTTCATGTTCTAGACATTTTGTCAGGAGTAGGGTACCGCTGGAGTTGGCTTTCCCTACCACCTCTCTGCCAATCTCGCCTCCCCAGTGGACTTTGTCCTTGCCAACCTTGGCGTTGAAGTCACCAAGGAAGATCAATTTGTTGTCCGCAGGGAAGCGGAACAGGGATTTTTCGAAAACCCTCTTTGATCTCATCTGTTGTATTGAGTGTTAAGGCTTACGCACTGATGACTGTGGCGCATTGATTCCGGGATAGGATGTGTTGAAGAGTCACGAGGCATTCGTTAACCCCGCAGGGGGAGTCTTTGAGGCGGTCGACCAGCTCGTTTTTGATGGCGAAGGTGGTGGCGTTCTTCCTCTGGTTTCCCTTTCAAGAAGAAGTCTGAAAGTCTGAACTAAAACATATGCACAGCATGCACTTTATCAGCCTCTCACTTGGTTCATTTTCTTCCAACTGAGAAGATCTCACATGACACTCAGGTGAATTAGTGAATTAGTAAATACACTTTTTAACATAGCCACTCTACTGACAGAGTTTTTATTTTTTCGTTTATTGAAGAGCAAATTTCAGATCAGTTATCTAGTTGTCGATGAAAAGGAACAACAACACATGAACACCTTTTGGAAACTATCCTGTTCTGCCACGGCTGGCCTTGCAGTGGCAGATTTATATAGCACTTTCATAGACCTTCCAAATTACTTTCATTTTGACAAGAGCATATTTATTTCTGAGCAACCACATTTTTTTTAATATACATGCAGTTATTATTAGTTTACTGATATATTTTGTGTCAAAGGGAATAAGTGAAGGGTTTGTGACATCTCAGAGCTTCAGGGGGCCCAAAGCTGCTTCTGAATCCCAGGCCAATTGGACATCTCAGTGCAGCATAAAGACAGTCTTAGATGCAATATGCCATGGAGTATAGTTGCAAAGAGTATTTAAAAGACATGCATTTGATTACAATACTAAATAAAGAGTTTGGAATTTAAGTGCAAAATATAAAGAATATTTATTTTCAAAGAGCACGTAACAACAACCTGAAAAATTTAAATTTGCTTCTGTTTTACACAAGTAGGAAAATACTGTCATAGAATTGAATAGTTTAACTCATCAAAGAGCAGCCTGCAGGTATGGAATTTTCAACGCTGACATTAAAGATCAGCAAAAGTAGAACTAAATCAAACCAGCCTTATACAAACCATTTAATTATGGATCCTCGTAACAGAAAAACAGATTTTATCTCGGAACTCTTGTGGTTTTCCATTAATCTGTGACACTTTTTTTTTGTGCAAGATGCATTTGAGGACTTGGATGTGATGAGGAGTATTTTTTAAACCTCTAATTTGAAAACACGTCTTGTTGCACATATATAAGAAAACCACAAAAATAGTTTACAATTTCTAAACTTGTTTTCTGTACAATTTGCAACCTGTATCTGATTTTCCAAAACTGCAAATTATGGCTGATTGTCTCTTCATGGGAACATGACTTTTTCCAGTTTGAACTTGTTGAAACCCTTCAGGAAAGTATGTTTAAATAGCTTCAGCCCCTTTTCAGATGGAGAGATAGATGTGTGTTTCAGAAAACAGCCTCATCCACAAAAGTGTAGGTCCCGATATTGGTGGCCTTACCACCCACTGCCACCTGCTGTCACCGACTGCCGCCGAGTTTTGTTGCCGTTTTCCTCTCCTTGCCATTTTCTACTTGGGTTGGAGCGGGCAGGAGGGGAGTGCCGCCAGGAACCGCCTGCTGACATCCTCTGGCGGCCAAGTTGCGTAAGTACCCTCCCGCCCACCGAGCTGGCAGATTGGTGCGGGCGGGAGTCGGTGCCAGCAGGGAGAAGGAGCGCTGCGTGGAGGCAGGTCTAACTCCGATGGTAGACATGAAGACCTGCAAAAAAATGTTAGTGAAAATCTTTAAACATTTTTTTTTACAGATACTTACCTGGATGTGGTCCCCTGAAAGTGTTCCGGTATTTTTTTTGGTAATGTTTTTTATTTTTCAGGTCTTCCACTCTCTATCCTCGGCGGCACTTGGGTGGCAAGCTCACTTGCCACCGAGATTGAGAGCTCCTGCCTGCTGCTGCCCAGATTGATGGTGTAAGCTGTTATTTTGCTGCCGGTCGGTACTGCCACCTCTTTTAGAGGAATCTTTCAGGCAAAGTACTGCCCGGTCTCTCGGCGGCCATCGGCGATCCTTTGTGCGGCAAATGGGCGGGCCTTGCAGCTCATGAAAATCGGGGCCATTAACTTTTCATGTAGTTATTTCCAGCCACTATTGAAGCTTGGGAGGAAGGCCTCTCATTAATTTCACTTTGTATTATTTTTATGAAAATGTATTTGTTTTTCTATGCTTAAACTGTGCCCCATTCCTTTGAATATGAAGATTTTTATTTAAAAAGTGCATTTAACACAAATTAGTTAATTTGTAATTACAATATAAGATATACTAATATTGGTTCCTTTTTAATTCTTTAAAATTGCAAAACTATTCCCTTGTGCCTGCTGTCAATCTTGTGACACCATTGTTCTGCAGTGATAGCATCACAATCACCTCTCACAGTCTTCAATCAATGTCACTGAAGCTCAACCTTCAGCTCCCATTAGTTTGGCTTCATTTTACTGCAACAATAGTATAGATATTATATTATTAATATTATAGAGTGAAGTATATATAGGATCACCCATAGATTAGGATGAGTTACAAATGAGTAACACATCAAGTGTGTCTTGACACTGAGACAGAAGTAAAAACAGTTTGTTTAGCTGAATGCAAAGTAGGGGCCTAGAAATCGGTTGATGCATGGCAAATCCCCTGGAAGAACAGACGCACCAACGTTAGTGTTCTTGATCAGCCAACATCGCCAGCATCGAAGCACTGACCACACTCGACCAGCTCCGTTGGGCAGGCCACATTATCCGCATGCCCGACACAAGACTCCCAAAGCAAGCGCTCTACTCGGAACTCCTAAACGGCAAGCGAACCCCAGGTGGGCAGAGGAAATGTTTTAAGGACACCCTCAAAGCCTCCTAGATAAAGTGCAACATCCCCACCAACATCTGGAATCCCTGGCCAAAGACTGCCCTAAGTGGAGGAAGAGCATCCGGGAGGACGCTGAGTATCTTGACTCTCGTCGCCAAGAGCATGCAGAAAACAAGCGCAGGCAGTGGAAAGAGTGTGCGGCAAACCAGTCTTCCTACCCACCCTTTCCTTCAATGACTGTCTGTCCCACCTGTGATAGAGACTGTAATTCCCATATTGGACTGTTCAGTCACCTGAGAACTCACTTTTAGAGTGGAAGCAAGTCTTCCTCAATTTCGAGGGACTGCCTATGATGATGCACCGCAGTTTTGCAGATGTTAAGCAAGCGCCAAAACAACCAATATGGCAGCCAGCATGTGTGCGCACATTCTGTGCCAGAAGTGCGTTGCCCGCCATATTAGTAAAGGCAGAACAACAGGCATCCACGTCGAGCGCCTGAAATAGGTGTTAGGCTCTTCGCATAATATACAAATAGGAGGCATAATGTTCATTTGAGGCCTGCTTTCCAAATTTCGGCTGCCCTAACGAGTGGTCCTTAAAGTGACTGCTTGAGGCCATCACCAAAAGGTTTGTTGAATACTATTTTCCTGAAAGCAGAGCCAGGAGGTGATGGCGAGCTCTTCCCGGCCCACTGCAGTGCCAAAGGCCAGGAGGACTGTTAATAGCCTTGCAGCAACCCAAGGTCCAATGCTGAGTCAGCAGTGAGCTGCTTGGGGATGTGTTCGCAGATCACCATTCTCATTTAAATGAAAACCAAGGCCTATATATCGGGTGGGCCTTGGGCTTAGTTGTTCCCGTGCGAACCAATTTCTAGACCACATGTTTTCTTCGAAACACAATCCAACCTGTGTTAATCTATATAACATATATAGGTGGAGTTTGGGGAAAATGTTTTACTCCATTTCTGATCCAATATATTTTTCTTTACCGGTGTCAGTTGTCACAAGGCTTCATTGAATGGGAGGATTTCAAAAGCCAATTACATGATTTTAACTTGTGCTATTGTTAACACCTGAGGTGTAATTTTCAACTTCAATGCCTGGACAGTGATGGGACAGAGCGGATCGCCTGCCTGTTACAGAAATTGTCTGTTTTTCATCCTTTTGATGAATACATAACCACTGCTTACTGTAAAGGGTAGCAGTCTGCCCAAGCGGGAAGTTACTATGCAGTACGTGTGGAAGCTGTGCAACTGTTTGTCAGAAGGTATAGCCAATGGACAGTTATGCCTTGCATGATGGATGAGTATGTACATATGCCTCAGTGAGTACACTTACCTTGACATTTCTTGTAATGCCACAGACATTTTCTCATTTTTTATCGGGTCGGACAAGCCTTTGAATTTGGAGGGAGGGGGCAGTGAAGGGAGGCTTGTTGGAAGTGGATATCTGCCACAAACGTAGAAACACGCCTTTGCTCTGCCTCCCTTTGCTCTGCTTCCCACTTTAGCATCCCCCTGCCTCCTCCTTTGATTTTCCTCCCTTGTAAGCATCTCCAAAGGATCAGGACTGAAAGCTGAGATCTTCCCCACACCTAGAGCTCCAAACTCCTGATGAAAGGGGGAGAAATTGGGGTCACTTGCACCTCCCGTTAGCGCCTCTGGGGGGCGCAAATGACTTTGCGACCAGGCGCGGCGCCGCTAGCGACTCCCGCTAAATTCGATGGGAGTTTAGTGGCAGCGTTATGACGTTGTACCCTGATCTCCTGTGCGCAAAGGTCGTGATATCATCGCCATGCGCAATGCCCCGTTAGCGTCCCTAAATTGGGCATTGCCTCTTGAAGCTGCACCAGGCGATGACAGCGACAGCTTCAGGTGGCCAGCCGCTAGCGGTGCGAAATTTAAAGGGATGGTGGCCAGCTGCTGCTGAAAAAATCTCTGTTTTTCTTTTCCGCACCGGAGCGGCTTTGGTCGCGGGGTCCGTGCTGCAATCGCTCAGCCTGCCACTCTGCTTGAATCCCAAGCTGATCGTGCAGCACCCGCGCTCCCTGGTGAGTCAGGTAAATGGGTTCCTATTATGCAGAGTATTCACCTTAGGCCCTTCCCTTCAATTCAGGGTAGAGCCACTTGTACGTGTGTGGTGGCTATGTGCGTAGCACTGCTGGACTGTGCGCTCCGCTACTGCCCCAGAAAGGAAGTGGAGCGTTTGATTTAGCACTCCACTTCCTTTCGGGTGTGGTAATCCCAATTTATCGTGAGAAATGAGACTTCTGCAGTGTTACTGCCCCCAAACGGGGTGTGCCAGAATTTCGATGCCAAAGTGTCTTCCCTTTAACGGCCAGCTGCAGTCCTTTCGGAGTATAAACTGAGAGACTATTGCATCTTTTAAAGGAAGAGTAGATAAACATTTGAAGCAGAGGGAGATTGAAGTCAATGGAAAGAGAGCATAGTCATGGATGAGCTTTGGATTGCTCTAGCAAAAAACTGGCACAAACACAATGGGATGAATGGATGCCTCCTGTGTTGTAATCTTCTATGATTCTTTCTCAGGTATCGCACTTCCTGTGTTGCACCTTCACCTGTTTGTTCAAAGTTTATATTCATAAAGTAACAGCAAATCGCCACTGCAAATGTAAAGACTATACAGTACAGTAACATAGTGGTTATGTTACTGGACTAGTAAACCAGAGACGTTAGTTCAAATCCCATCATGGCAGCTGGGGGAATATAAATTCAGTTAATTAAATAAATCTGTAATTAAAAGCTAGTATCAGTAATGGTGACCCTGAAAATACCAGATTGTGAGAAAAATCCAACTGGTTATCTAATGCCCTTTAGGGAAAGAAATCTGCTGTCCTTACCTAGTCTGGCCTACATGAGACTCCAGACCCACAGCAATTTGGTTGACTCTTAAGTGCCCTCTGAAATGGCCCAGCAAGCCATTCAGTTGTATCAAACCATTACAACAAAGTCAGCACTGTGGGAGTACCTTCACCACACGGACTCAAGGGCAATTAGGGGTGGTAATAAATGCCGGCCTTCCCGGCAATGTCCACATCCCATCAATGAATACATTTTTTTAAATCAGCAAATAGTAAGCAAGAATGAAAAATTTCAAAACTGAAGTTAAAAAAACTCAGGCGGCAAAATTGCCCTTTTTTATAGCCCCATTAACGCCTCAGGGGGGTGGGGGGAGGGGCGCTAATGGAATGCAATGAGGTTATCGCCCAGGGGAAGGGGTCAATAGCGCCTCCAGGGAAATTGCCCTGAAGGATTGGGGGACGGTGTGCCATCAGTGCCGCGCCCCGCGATTTGCGCCTCGGGCTGGCGCACCTACATGCCCCAGATGACATCATTGCCATGCGCACCAACCTCTCACCTACCCACGCCGACCCCTCTTCGCCCCGCGGGCAAATCGTCCCACGAGTGACGAGGATGGCGCCGGCCGATGTCACCGCCAGCTTCGCTTTGGGTGCTGGGCTGTTGACCCAGTTGACGGTGTCCCTGGTGGCCCAATGGCAGCCGACAAAGTGACTGTAGAGCATGCAGTGGCCCTCGTCTTTAATTGAAAGGGAGGGGCATTGACATTGCCGGCGGGGGCGCTGGACTCCGGAGTGAGGCGCTGGGCCAAGCGCGCTCTACCGCCCCGGAAACACCACTCCATGGATGCGGAGCGCCTCCGAAATCATTCCGCCTCCGTTGAGGGACGGAATGACTGAATTCCACGCCTGGGGGCAGAACGTCCAGGCCAGCACGATAAATGTCCGGGCCCCAGAAGTTTCCCACTTCCAAACAAACAACTTATTTTCATATTCTTTCAGTGGAGATGTGCATCCTTCCCTCATTCTCTCATGCCGACACCTCATCTCTTGTAAAGCATATCCTCTGCTTACTGTAAACAATGCTATAGGACATCTGCTTATATATGCCTATATCTGTAATATCTTAAAAGCATTGCATTTAGCTCATGGTTTCTGTAAATATTACATTTACTTCCTGTGCTATTATCCCCATCACACATTACTGATAATAATCCTATTTTTCTAAATGAGATGGGGTAACTTTCACCTTCACTGCCTCGGTGCTGATCTGGTGCAGCGGATTGCCAGTCCCTCGTAGGACTTGTCCAATTTTCATCCCATTGAAGATGAAAATTATCCCCATCGTACCCTCTGACTCATCGTGGGCAATTCCATAGGAGGTCTACTAGTAATATAATAAAATCAGTATGTGTACGCACATTTCCTGCACAGTACACTTAACTATAAGTTGTTGAAGTGCTCCTCGGTGTTAGTTTCTGCTGATCATGTCCTCGCAGCAATATAATCAGCATTTCCAATGATGCACTAAAAGGTCCAGGAAAGGAGAAGACAGTTGAGCCACAGAATGAGAAAAAAACAATAGAACACAATTGGAAAGAGCAAGAATAGCAAAATGATAAGAGGAGGAAGGCAGTTAGACTCATTTCAAGAAACATAGTTGAAAATTTTAAAAGAATGATTATTAAGTGAAAAAAATCATGACATGAGAAATATAGCACTGAGAATTCAAAGCTTAAAATCAGCAAGTTGGAGCTAAAGCATTCACGAATAGTTATAGTGAGCAGTAGTTCGGGAAGGTAAATATAAGCTGCATTTACACTGCCATAGTTACGTCTATGCAAAACGGTTTACATAAGAACATAAGAACATAAGAAATAGGAACAGGAGTAGGCCATATGGCCCCTCGAGCCTGCTCCGCCATTCAATAAGATCATGGCTGATCTGATCATGGACTCAGTTCCACTTCCCCGCCCGCTCCCCATAACCCCTTATCCCCTTATCGTTTAAGAGGCTGTCTATTTCTGTCTTAAATTTATTCAATGTCCCAACTTCCACAGCTCTCTGAGGCAGCAAATTCCATAGATTCACAACCTACTGAGAAGAAATTTCTCCTCATCTCTGTTTTAAATGGGTGGCCCCTTATTCTAAGATCATGACCTCTAGTTCTAGTCTCCCCCATCAGTGGAAACATCCTCTCTGCATCCACCTTGTCAAGCCCCCTCATAATCTTATATGTTTCGATAAGATCACCTCTGAATTCCAATGAGTAGAGGCCCAACCTACTCAACCTTTCCTCATAAGTCAACCCCCTCATCCCCGGAATCAACCTAGTGAACCTTCTCTGAACTGCCTCCAAAGCAAGTGTATCCTTTCGTAAATATGGAAACCAAAACTGCATGCAGTATTCCAGGTGTGGCCTCACCAATACCTTATAAAGCTGTAGTAAGACTTCCCTGCTTTTATACTCCATCCTCTTTGCAATAAAGGCCAAGATACCATCTGTGCATCAATACAGAAGAGCCAATTTAAATGAAGTCCAGATCTGACTCTAGAATACATTAAAGCCAAACCTATCTCATACCAGCTGAACTGGCACTGGGTGGAGTACAACCCCAATTTGTGTCTGTGGTGTTTGTCACGAATGTTGTTCATTTTCTTCTTTGAATGTGTGCCATTGTTTTTCATTAGTTAAGCGTTGTTTCTTCTGCATTGTTTAAGACTCCAGGGACCATTGCAGGCATCTGAGTTGGAACTGCAGCAGGGGTCCTGCTTCAGAGTGGGAGCAGGAATTCTGGGACCTTAAGGCAGGACTGCTGTCTAAATTAGAAACTGTTCTCCAGGAACAAAAAGAACTCCAAGTTGAACAGACCCAGGCTCTTATGAAATGTGGCACTGGCTTCTGTAGGAAATATACATTATCCACTCTGTACAAGCCAAGCAGGTGGATAATCTTTGCCGTGGATAGAATCCATATTGTGGTTTAGATTTGTTCAAGTTTAATTCCATTATTCTTTTATTCGTTGGTGGGATGTGGGCGTCGCTGGCAATGCCAGCATTTATTGCCCATCCCTAATTACCCCTGAGAAGATGATGGTGAGTCGCTGCCTTGAACCGCTGCAGTCCGTGTGGTGCAGGTACTTCCACAGTGCTGTTAGGGAGGGAGTGCCAGGATTTTGACCCAGCGATGATGAAGGAACAGCAATACATTTCATAGTCAGGATGGTGTGTATCTTGGAGGGGAATTTGGAGGTGATGGTGCTCCCATGTGCCTGCTGTCATTGTCCTTCATCATCATCATCATCATAGGCAGTCCCTCGAAATCGAGGAAGACTTGCTTCCGCTCTAAAAATGAGTTCTTAGGTGACTGAACAGTCCAATATGGGAATTATAGTCTCTGTCACAGGTGGGACAGACAGTCATTGAAGGAAAGGGTGGGTGGGACTAGTTTGCCGCATGCTCCTTCCGCTGCCTGCACTTGGTTTCTGCATGCTCTCGGCGATTAGACTTGAGGTGCTCAGCGCCCTCCCAGATGCACTTGCTCCACTTCGGGCGGTCTTTGGTCAGGGATTCCCAGGCCAAATGATGATGATGATGAGGTGGGAGAGGTTGTGGGTTTGGGAGGTGCTGCCAAAGAAGCCTTGGTGAATTGCTGCAGTGCATCTTGTAGATGGTACACACTGCAGCCACAGTGTGCCAGTGGTGGAGGGAGTGAATGTTGAAGGTGATGGATGGGGTGCCAGTCAAGTGGGCTGCTTTGTCCTGGATGGTGTCGAGCTTCTTGAGTGTTGTTGGAGCTGCACTCATCCAGGCAAGTGCAGAGTATTCCATCACACTCCTGATTTGTGCCTTGTAGATGACGGAAAGGCTTTGGGGTGTCAGGAGATGAGACACTCGCCGCAGAATACCCAACCTCTGACCTGCTCTTGCAGCCAGAATATTTATGTGGCTGGTCCAGTTAAGTTTCTGGTCAATGGTTATCCCCAGGATGTTGATGTTGGGGGATTGAACGATGATAATGCCGTTGAATGTCAAGGGGCGGTGGTTAAATGCTCTCTTGTTCAAACTAGTCATTGCCTGGCATTTGTGTGGCGCAAATGTTACTTGTCACTTATCCACCTAACCCTGAATGTCGTTCAGGTCTTGCTACAGGCGGGCATGGTTTTCCTCTCTTTTAATCCCATTTGTTTAATGTTCTTTTAATCTTACTAAAATGAGATTGCTGGAGGAGTGCCAAACAAAGACTATTTTTGTGCTGTAACAACTGGAACCAAATTCTGCCAGCACTCACTGTTAACAGCTATCAGTGAATAAAGACCTTCATCTCTTCCTGAGCTCAGTAGAGGTGAATGGCAGTCACAGACATCTAGCAACAAAATCTCCATTCCCAAATAACAAACAAACCAACAAACCAATTAATCCAGTGTTCTTCTGCAGGACAATCTTCATTAACATATGCATTTTATTTACAGTAACTCATAATATTGTGTCCCTATTTCCTGCATTGCTAAAATAATGGCATGATTATTCTTCCATTCACTTTGTTGTGCGTATTAAATAGTATGATGTCATTATTTAAACACCACTGTCATTCTTTGATGTTATATTTATTTTCTCATAATTAGGCATGCCCCCATCTAGAATTTAAAATTCGCTTTGCATTTAGTTCCTCTGTCACTTCATCAAATATCAAAACAAATCCTCTTATGTGGGCTGAACAAATGAAACCAGCATTTTTTTGAACAAAAACCTTTGCCCACAGGTTTTCCATTCTAATTTCTCATTTCCAACTTGTGAACTTGTCCCTCTGGCACTGCTTTCTTGTGTTTCAGCACAAATACAAAAAGAAAATGACCAATATGTTTTTACTACCAGCAATCTGCAAAATTTAAAAATTCAATCGTAGGCGTCACATCATTGTGATTCCTTGACTTATTTTGTGTTTTCTCCTATTCTTTTCAACCATGGTTTTTTCCTGCCCTATGGCCCTTGGCCCATTGCCAAGGTTTTTCAATTTAAAAGAATGTAAAAGTCTGATTTTAAGGGCATCTTTTGAGGGCAAGGGGGGAGTGAGCAAGTTGGTATGTGTCTCAGATTAACACCATGGAAGTTGTAGATATTGTGAAAATTGTATTGACTTGTACTTATTGCATCACACTAATTGCTCAAAAATAGCCGACAGCATGTTTTGTTTTCTTTGTTACATCTCTTCAGAGTAACAAACATATTAACGTCTTTGAAAAGATGTTTGCAGTTCCTTGTCAATAGCACGACTGAATTGTAGTCATGTCTGCAGCAAGGAATGCATTTAAAGATTTTTTTACATTTAAATTTGTCCTGATTTTTTTAGGGTGAATTTGAATCTGTTTGTTATGTACTATATTACAGCTATGGATTTGGATTCATCGATGCTGCCTTAATGGTACAGCAAGCTCTTATCTGGACCCCTGTAAGACCTCAGCGGATGTGCTCAGAAGAATTGCCACTCAAGCCTGTGATGTGAGTACCCTGTTTTTTTGAATCCAGCTTTTTAAAGTTCAAACACTAAATCAAAAGGATCAATGTCTACCCAATTTTATTGTGGTAGATTTTACAAAATGTATCACTACAAATGGCAATATGTATGGGGGCGGAACCCCGTAGAAAAGTATTTTGATTAAAGCCATTTAGAGATGTGCAGCCTAATCAAAGTTGAAGTAAATCCACAGAAGTGGTTGATGAATGATTAATAATTAATCAATACCAGTGATGTGGCATTTTTTGAAATGTAAATTTGATGCATAAAACGCTATTATCATCAATGGAAGCAGATGTGAATTGCAGGGGGGAGGGGGAGGGAAGAGAAAAGGAAGGAAGGTAAGTGAAAGTAATAAGCAAGCACTGTTACTCACTCAAAGATGTGCCCAGACAAACACGTTGTGCTCATGGCTTCACTTACTGCTCTGTTGCCTCATCATCATAGGCATTTTCTCGGAATCGAGGAAGACAGCTTCCATTCTTAGCATGAGTTCTTAGGCGGCTGTACAGCCCAATACGAGAACCACAGTCTCTATCACAGGTGGGACAGACAGTGGTTGAAGGAAAGGGTGGGCGGGGAGTCTGGTTTGCCACACGCTCCTTCCACTGCCTGCGCTTGATTTCTGCATGCTTTCGGTGATGAGACTCGAGGAGCTCAGCGCCCTCCCGGATGCACTTCCTCCACTTGGGGCGGTCTTTGGCCAGGGACTCCCAGGTGTAAGTGGGAATGTCACACTTTATCAGGGAGGCTTTGAGGGTGTCCTTGTAACGTTTCCGCTGTCCACCTTTGGCTCATTTGCCGGGAAGGAGTTCCGAATAGAGCGCTTGCTTTGGGAGTCTCGTGTCTGGCATGCGAACTATGTGGCCTGCCCAAGTGTGGTCAGTGCTTCAATGCTGGGGATGTTGGCCTGACGAGGACACTAAAATTGGTGCGTCTGTCCTCCCAGGGGATTTGTAGGATCTTGCGGCGACATCATTGATGGTATTTCTCCAGCGACTTGAGGTGTCTACTGTACATGGTCCACATCTCTGAGCCATACAGGAGGCCAGGTATTACGACGGCCCTGCAGACCATGAGCTTGGGGATCGTTTTGAGGGCTTGGTCTTCAAGCACTCTTTTCCTCAGGCGGCCGAAGGCTGCACTGGCGCACTGGAGGCGGTGTTGGATCTCGTCGTCAATGCCTGCTCTTGTTTATAGGAGGCACCCGAGATTTGGGAAGTGGTCCACATTGTCCAGGGCCGCACCGTGGATCTTGATGTCTGTGGAGGGCAGTACTGTGTGGCGAGGACAGGCTGGTGGAGGACCTTTGTCTTACTGATGTTTAGCGTAAGGCCCATGCTTTCGTACGTCTCAGTAAATATGCCAACTATATCCTGGAGTTCAGTCTCTGTGTGTGCACAGACGCAGGCATCGTCCGCATACTGTTGTTCGATGACAGAGGTTCTGGTCAACATAGCCCCAACGCGAAGGGGGCAGCAGAAGCAGTGTCGCAAAAAAGTCAATGCCGGGGCACTTAAGGACCCAGCTAAGAGAGAACTTTACAGTCAGCGCCTCACAGCTTAGCTAGCGTGCCTTGATGACCCCGAGACACAGAATGCCCACAGCGCTTGGTTTGCCCTCCAGGCCTCCCTAATCGGTGCCTGCAAAGAGACACTCGGTCACTCAACCAGGAAACACCAGGACTGGTTTGATAAGAATGATCAGGAGATTCAAGAGCTAATAGATTGCAAGCATGGGGCATTTCTGAGCCTTAAACAACAACCCAACTTGGGAGCAGCAAAGCAGCATTACAGACGGCTCAAGGCGAAGGTCCAACAAAAAACCTGGGACCTAAAGAACAGGTGGTGGATGGAGAAAGCACAGGAGATACAGCAGCTGGCCGACAGTCATGATGTGCGAGGATTCTTCATCGCAGTCAAGAACACCTACGGTCCAAACACCCACGGCCCCACCCCACTGCTGGCCAAGAACGGGGAAACACTCATCAAGGACACCGAGAGAATCAGGGTCCGCTGGAAGGAGCACTCCTCAATCGAGACTCTGCCTTTGACTCGAGTGTTCAAGACTCCATTCCGCAGCATGAGACCCGCCTCCACCTCAGTGAGACCTCAACACTGCACGAGGTAGAAAAAGCCATAAGACAGCTAAAAAACAACAAGGAAATGGGAGCGGATGGAATCTCTGCTGAGGCACTGAAGTATGGTGGAGGGACATTGCTGGCGCAAATACATGACCTCATCTCTCTCATCTGGAGGGAGGAGAGCATGCCGGGAGATCTTAGAGATGCAGTGATCGTGACCATCTTTAAAAAAGGGGACAAGTCCGACTGCGGCAACTACAGAGGAAACTCCCTGCTATCTGTTGCCTAAGCAGCCTCTTAATGGCAGTTCTTCTATACACAACAGCAGGTTTTGAGGGGCATCAAATAGCAGAGGTGTAACCACAGTAAGAGCGTGTAGATCAAATGCTTCAACACAGAAAAAACACCCCTTGAGATGGCAGTCCGAGAGGTGGGAGTGTGTGGTGTCGGAGCGGCCTATAAAGGCCCAGCGGCAGCGAGAGGCGGTGGCAGTCCGAGAGGTGGGAGTGTGTGGTGTCGGAGCGGCCTATAAAGGCCCAGCGGCAGCGAGAGGCGGTGGCAGTCCGAGAGGCGGGAGTGCGTGGTGTCGAAGCAGCCTATAAAGGCCCAGCGGCAGCGAGAGGTGGCGGCAGTCCGAGAGGCGAGAGTGTGTGGCGTTGGTGAGGCCTATAAAGGCCCAGCGGCAGTGAGAGGCAGCGGCAGTTTGAGAGGCGGGAGTGCGTGGTGTCGGAGTGGCCTATAAAGGCCCAGGTGCGTGGAGAGGCGGCGGCAGTCCGAGAGGCGGGAGTGCGTGGTGTCGGAGCGGCCTATAAAGGCGGAGCTTGTGCAGCTGCAGCCAGGAGAGAAGGCAAACAAGAAATAGAAAGAAATCAAAAGGTGACGTCACAGCCAAGGGGGTAAGTGATTGGCTGGTGATTGGTGAGTAGCTTTTCGTTTTATTTTTTATATCAGTAAGTAACCGTTTAACATTGTTGTTGCCAATTAAAGTGTATCTAAGGGTTAAGTCATGGCAGGAGAGCTCGGGCACGTGATATGCTCCTCTTGTACCATGTGGGAACTCAGGGACACTTCCGGTGTCCCTGACAACCACATGTGCGGGAAGTGTATCCACCTCCAGCTCCTGACGGACCGCGTTGCGGATTTGGAGCTGACGGTGGATTCACTCTGGAGCATCCACGATGCTGAGAATGACGTGAGTAGCACGTGCAGCGAGTTGGTCTTACCGCAGGTGAAGGGTCCACAGCCAGCTAGGGAATGGAAGAGCAGTGCAAGGAAGGTAGTGCAGGGGTCCCCTGCAGTCATCCCCCTGCAAAACAGATACACTGCTTTGAGTACTGTTGAGGGGGATGACTCATCAGGGGAGGGCAGCAGCAGCCAAGTCCATGCCACCGTGGCTGGCTCTGTTGCACAGGAGGGCAGGAAAAAGAGTGGGAGAGCGATAGTGATAGGGGATTCAATTGTAAGGGGAATAGATAGGCATTTCTGCGGCTGCAACCGAGACTCCAGGATGGTATGTTACCTCCCTGGTGCAAGGGTCAAGGATGTCTCGGAGCGGATGCAGGACATTCTAAAAAGGGAGGGAGAACAGCCAGTTGTCGTGGTGCACATTGGTACCAACGACATCGATAAAAAAAGAGATGAGGTCCTACAAGACGAATTTAAGGAGCTAGGAGCTAAATTAAAAAGTAGGACCTCAAAAGTAGTAATCTCGGGATTGCTACCAGTGCCACGTGCTAGTCAGAGTAGGAATCGCAGGATAGCGCAGATGAATACGTGGCTTGAGCAGTGGTGCAGCAGGGAGGGATTCAAATTCCTGAGGCATTGGAACAGGTTCTGGGGGAGGTGGGACCAGTACAAACCGGACGGTCTGCACCTGGGCAGGACCGGAACCAATGTCCTAGGGGGAGTGTTTGCTAGTGCTGTTTGGGAGGAGTTAAATTAATATGGCAGGGGGATGGGAACCAATGCAGGGAGACAGAGGGAAACAAAAAGGAGATAAAAGCAAAAGACAGAAAGGAGATGAGTAAAAGTGGAGGGCAGAGAAACCCAAGGCAAAAAACAAAAAGGGCCACTGAATATAAAGGGGCTGCAGGAGGGCTCAAAACTAAAAATCATGGTTTAAAAACTAGGGTTAAAACACTCTACCTAAATGCTCGCAGCACTCGAAATAAAGTAAATGAGTTGACGACACAAATCATTACAAATGGGTATGATTTGGTGGCCATTACAGAAACATGGTTGCAGGGTGGCCAAGACTGCGAATTAAACAGACAGGGGTATCTGATGATTCGGAAAGATAGACAAGAAAGGAAAGGAGGTGGGATAGCTCTGTTAATAAAGGATGATATCAGGGCAGTTGTGAGAGACGATATTGGCTCTAATGAACAAAATATTGAATCATTGTGGGTGGAGATAAGAGATAGTAAGGGGAAAAAGTCACTTGTGGGCGTAGTTTATAGGCCCCCAAATAATAACTTCACGGTGGGTCGGGCAATAATCAAGGGAATAATGGAGGCATGTGAAAATGGAACGGCAGTAGTCATGGGGGATTTTAACCTACATATCGATTGGTCAACTCAAATCACACAGGGTAGCCTGGAGGAGGAATTCATAGAATGCATCCGGGATTGTTTCTTAGAACAGTATGTTACAGAACCTACAAGAGAGCAAGCTATCTTAGATCTGGTCCTGTATAATGAGACAGGAAAAGTAAACAATCTCCTAGTAAAAGATCCTCTCGGAATGAGTGATCACAGTATGGTTGAATTTGTAATACAGATTGAGGGTGAGGAAGTTGTGTCAGAAACGAGCGTACTATGCTTAAACAAAGGGGACTACAGTGGGATGAGGGCAGAGTTGGCTAAAATAGACTGGAAACACAGACTAAAAGGTGGCACAATTGAGGAACAGTGGAGGACTTTTAAGGAGCTCTTTCATAGTGCGCAACAAAAATATATTCCAGTGAAAAAGAAGGGCGGTAAGAGAAGGGATAACCAGCCGTGGATAACCAACGAAATAAAGGAGAGTATCAAATCAAAGACCAATGCGCATAAGGTGGCCAAGGTTAATGGGAAACTAGAGGAGTGGGAAAATTTTAAACAACAGCAAAGAATGACTAAAAAAGCAAAAAAGAAAGGAAAGATAGATTACAAAGGTAAACTTGCGCAAAACATAAAAACAGATAGTAAAAGCTTTTACAGATATATAAAACGGAAAAGAGTGACTAAAGAAAATATTGGTCCCTTAGGAGATGAGAAGGGGGATTTAATAATGGGAAATGTGGAAATGGCTGAGACCTTAAACAATTATTTTGCTTCGGTCTTCACAGTGGAAGACACAAAAACCATGCCAAAAATTGCTGGTCACAGGAATGTGGGAAGGGAGGACCTTGAGACAATCACTATCACTAGCGGGGTAGTGCCGGACAGGCTAATGGGACTCAAGGTAGACAAGTCCCCTGGTCCTGATGAAATGCATCCCAGGGTATTAAAAGAGATGGCGGAAGTTATAGCAGATGCATTCGTTATAATCTACCAAAATTCTCTGGACTCTGGGGAGGTACCAGCGGATTGGAAAGCAGCTAATGTAACGCCTCTGTTTAAAAAAGGGGGCAGATAAAAGGCAGGTAACTATAGGCCTTTATTAGTTTAACATCTGTAGTGGGGAAAATGCTTGAAACTATCATTAAGGAAGAAATAGCGGGACATCTAGATAGGAATAGTGCAATCAAGCAGACGCAGCATGGATTCATGAAGGGGAAATCATGTTTACCTAATTTACTGGAATTCTTTGAGGATATAACGAGCATGGTGGATAGAGGTGTCCCGATGGATGTGGTGTATTTAGATTTCCAAAAGGCATTCGATAAGGTGCCACACAAAAGGTTACTGCAGAAGATAAAGGTACGCGGAGTCAGAGGAAATGTATTAGCATGGATAGAGAATTGGCTGGTGAACAGAAAGCAGAGAGTCGGGATAAATGGGTCCTTTTCGGGTTGGAAATTGGTGGTTAGTGGTGTGCCACAGGGATCGGTGCTGGGACCACAACTGTTTACAATATTCATAGATGACCTGGAAGAGGGGACAGATTGTAGTGTCACAAAATTTGCAGATGACACTAAGATTAGTGGGAAAGCGGGTTGTGTAGAGGACACAGAGAAGCTGCAAAGAGATTTGGATAGGTTAAGCGAATGGGCTAAGGTTTGACAGATGGAATACAATGTCGGAGTGTGAGGTCATCCACCTAGGGAAAAAAAACAGTAAAAGGGAATATTATTTGAATGGAGAGAAATTACAACATGCTGCGGTGCAGAGGGACCTGGGGGTCCTTGTGCATGAATCCCAAAAAGTTAGTTTGCAGGTGCAGCAGGTAATCAGGAAGGCGAATGGAATGTTGGCCTTCATTGCGAGAGGGATGGAGTACAAAAGCAGGGAGGTCCTGCTGCAACGATATAGGGCATTGGTAAGGCCACACCTGGAGTACTGCGTGCAGTTTTGGTCACCTTACTTAAGGAAGGATATACTGGCTTTGGAGTGGGTACAGAGACGATTCACTCGGCTGATTCCGGAGATGAAGGGGTTACCTTATGATGATAGATTGAGTAGACTGGGTCTTTACTCGATGGAGTTCAGAAGGATGAGGGGTGATCTTGTAGAAACATTTAAAATCATGAAAGGGATAGATAAGATAGAGGCAGAGAGGTTGTTTCCACTGGTTGGGGAGACTAGAACTAGGGGGCACAACCTTAAAATACGGGGGAGCCAATTTAAAACCGAGTTGAGAAGGAATTTCTTCTCCCAAAGGGTTGTGAATCTGTGGAATTCTCTACCCAGGAAAGCAGTTGAGGCTAGCTCATTGAATGTATTCAAGTCACAGATAGATAGATTTTTAACCAATAAGGGAATTAAGGGTTACGGGGAGAGGGCGGGTAAGTGGAGCTGAGTCCACGGCCAGATCGGCCATGATCTTGTTGAATGGCGGAGCAGGCTCGAGGGGCTAGATGGCCTACTCCTGTTCCTAATTCTTATGTTCTTATGTTCTTGTGTCACGAAATCTCGACACAGCCTCATGGACAACCCATTTGTTATTTGTCTGTGAATCCATATATTTTAAATTCTTTCTTAACCCCTTTTGGTGCAAGTCTTTTGCAGTGTAAAGTTGCAGCGGGCTAGGATGGTAATGATTGTGCAGGTGCAATAGTCCGCTTCCTTGCTGTATTATTGAAAGTGTCTTGAGGTCTTTTCAAACAGTACTGGCACTTCATCTCGGATTCTTGCGCTTCTTTTAAACTGTTAGCTTCCAGCACTTAATTCAATAACCTTTCACAAATTAGTGCTCCATTTATATTAAAATCATCATCATCATAGGCAGTCCCTCGAATCGAGGATGACTTGCTTCCACATCAAAATTTCACAGGTGTTTCAATGAAGGACCTGAAATTCCAGGTCCAAACTAAATCTTGAAGGGTGGAAGATGTCTGTGCTTGGATTTTTTTTAACATATGTTGACCATTGCACACCAGCCACAACACGGGTTTGACAGAGCTAGGTCTTGGTCCAGCAGCAAGGGTTAACCAAGACGACTGGAGACCAACTCTGTTGCACGGACCTAATGCGCACACATATCGCAGTGTGGGCTGGCCCGTGCTGCCCCTGGGCCCTCGCCTTTTCTGGGCCCCGAACTCACATCTCTCCTGAGCCCCGATCACGTCCCTGTACAATCTCTCGCCGCTCCTTCGCCCCGACCTCGCCGCTCCTGCAGTACTCGCCCACGCTCCAATCACCGACCCGGACCTTGATGATGTCCCTT
This sequence comes from Pristiophorus japonicus, assembly GCF_044704955.1. Classification (NCBI taxonomy): domain Eukaryota; kingdom Metazoa; phylum Chordata; class Chondrichthyes; family Pristiophoridae; genus Pristiophorus; species Pristiophorus japonicus. The sequence continues at coordinate 150,416,457 of NC_091983.1, forward strand.
TTCACTGCCGTTGCTCTCCTGCTCCAGCACGTGCTGCTCCTTCCGCTCCCCGGCCTGCTCCGATGGTGCTCACAGGCCGGGGGCCACGCAGACTGCTGGGCTAGGCTGCCACATTGCTCCTTCCGCTCCCCAGCCTGCTCCGATGGATATTAAAATATGAGCCAGTTCGAAAATGTTGAATCCCCTTGCTTATAGTACAACACAATCTTAAAGTAACTGGGCAACCTTCCCTAGATATTTTAGGCACTAAAGAGCCAGTGGCCAAGATGGGGTCTTGAGCTCAAACACTGGTTTAGCCCGCCTTTTGCGCAAGGCGCCATCTTGGTAAAGGAGTTGACAATGGCACTGGGAACAGCCGCCTGGAGGATCGTTAAGGGTCTGATTGACAATTAAATTGCCCACGATCACTCATTACAAAGGCTTCACAGCATTTTGGTGGCTAGCGCTTCATTTAATGACCTCTCCTAACAGCAACCAGCAGACTAGGAGTAAACAGGTTGAGGATTTCAAGTGCTACTTAAAGCCATGCTCAGTTTTCACTGTTCACTGGCTGCTGGAGGTTTGAAGAGGACTCTTGAGACACAGCAGGAGATTTTCTGGGACACTATGTCGAGACTTCACCAACACTCTGTCAACATTTATTCTTGAAATTCTCTGAGGACTTCACCTAAAGAGAGTGAGTGCTGTGCTACTCCACCTTATTGGACAGCTTATAGGAGACATCAGGAGAAAGAGATTGCTTGGACATGGGCATCTTTCTAGGGATCTGGAGGAGGAATGGAAGGAGGACATAAGGCTATGCAGAGCAGCACCAGCTGCTGCAGGAGAGAGCGGCAGGAGGGAGAGTGGGTTCCTTACCCCTCCCCCCACCGGCGGGGACAGGACATCCCTCCTCCTCTGGACCTTCTCCACAAGGACCTCTAGTGCCACTTCCAAGAACCTGTGCACCCTCTCACACGGTCCCTGAGCCATCCTGAAATGTTCAATTGTGTATCAGCCAGTGCACTCCACAACTTCAGTCGAAGGTGATGTGTGAATGATTGTTAGGGGTACTGAAAACCTTGAATTTTATTTTAAATTAAAATATGGGAATTGAATATGGGGAGACATCAGGTTCAAACTAGAAAGAATGATGAGGGTGATGGAAAGCAAGATTGGGCGGGGTGCATAATGGGTCAACAATCCGCTACCACCCGTTTTCCATCATCACCAGAAGTTAAAATCAGCCCCATGAAAAAGGATAGACAAGACTGGCCTGTCTATCGTGCTTGTCCCACCCTGGCAGGATGTAACCTCTGTACACTATTACTCCCATTCACCCTTACACAGTCATGCAATCTCCTGAGCGAGCCAAGAAAACAAGAAAGAAAACTAACCAATTTAGGGAAAAAACTCTAGGAAATTCTTTTCCAACCCTCTAAAGGCAATCAAGCAAGCTCCAGGAGATCACAGTCACTGGGTGACATAATTCCCAATAACCCACCTACTTTCTATATCTAGATATGTTAGCTACTTTCAGGAACTCGTTCAGCTGCCTTTTGAATGCTTGCAATAAAACTGCACTCACTTCAAGTTACCAGCAACATACTCCAGAGGTTGATGACTCTCTAAGAAAGAAGTACCTCCTAGTATCTTACCCAATTCTTTGCTTTTGTAACTTATACTTATGTCACTGGTCCTTCCTGATCTATCTAGCTTGATTAGCCTATTCATGTGTACCAAATTTTATCTTTTCATTATTTTAAAGACCTCCATCAAATCTGATCTGTTTCAGCTACAGGGAACCTAGCTCATTCTACAAAATATTCATCCTATTGGATAATACAGAGATGTTGGCAGAAACTGTGAATAAAGTGCATATCCTACATCACACTATATTTAAGGAGATCAATGATAACTTGGCAAGACAGAAAGAAGGAGATTAGAAAAAAAGTATAATAACAGCAACAGAATCTCAAAGCTGTCTTTTGGCTATTGGAGTTTATTCTCAATGGATGTGTTACAAATTCAGGTCTGAGTTCGATATTCTTTGAAGTAGAGCAGTCTGAGCAGCTTATTTTTCAAAGTGTGTCTATATGACCCAATGTCTGGGTATACAATAACCCTGAGTGTAACTATAGTATCCCTTGTGATCAGAACTGGATATTTGTATCTTTTGCACAAGTGCTTCTTCAATATCTCTGAAGGCAAACTGAGCAAATACTTGGTGCGAGGAGGTCGGATACGATTGCTAAACTGCTTTACTCCACAATACATAAGCAACATTATGATCAGATTCACTTATTTCAATCAGTATACAAAATAACGAGCATTGCTACACTTCCCCACATCTTACTTAAACAAGAAGACATCTAACTGTCCTCCAGCATTTCTAGTATTTTAGCCTCAGTGAAAGCACAGCTTCCTTTCTGTTTTATCTCTTGCTTGTCACAGCTAGAAAGAGATAAGACACTTTCCACACAATGGCCACGATCTCGCCAACCATGGCAAGTTTGGGGTGGCCAGGGTTGGTGGCATATGGTGACCCCGCTCCCGGCTCCAGCCCGCACTGTGTGAAGAATCTTCCCTTGATTGGGCTTGTTAAACCCACCCTGCGAGGTTCCCGACCAATTAAAAGGAAGTGGGTCTGATGACAACATTTGATGACATGTCATCAGTCGGTTTCCTTAAAAGGACCATGCCCACATTGGTTTCGACAGTTTTTCTGACAGTATTTTGCAGCATTGAGGTACTGCAAACACTGACAAGCACAGCACAAAGGTGCACGGCTGCACCTAGGCTCTCCCATCACGCAAATTATTATTTAAATGGAGAGGATTACAAAATGCTACGGTACAGAGGGATCTGGGGGTCCTTGTACATAAAACACAAAAAGTTAGCATGCATGTGCAGCAAGTAACTAGGAAGGCAAATGGAATGTTGGCCTTTATTGCAAGGGGGATGGAGTATAAAAGTAGGGAAGTCTTGCTACAACTGTACAGAACGTTGGTGAGACCACACCTGGAGTACTGCTTACATTTTGGTTCTCCTTATTTAGGGAGGGATATACTTGCATTGGAGGCAGTTAAGAGAAGGTTCACGAGGTTGATTCCTGAGATGAAGGGGTTTTCTTATGAAGAAAGGTTGAGCAGATTGGGCCTATACTCATTGGCGTTTAGAAGACTGAAAGGTGATCTTATTGAAATGTATAAGATTCTGAGGGGGCTTGACAGGGTAGATGCAGAGAGGATGGTTCCCTTGTGGGGGAATCTAGAACTAGGGGGCATAGTTTCAGAATAAGCGATTGCCTATTTAAAACGGAGATGGGGAGGAATTTTTTCTCTCAGAGGTTCATGAATCTTTGGAATTCTCTATCCAGCGAGCTGAGGAGGCTGGGTCATTGAATATATTTAAGTTGGAGACAGACAGATTTTTGAATGATAAGGGAGTCAAGGGTTATGGGGAGCGGGCAGGGAAGTGGAGTTGAGGCCAAGATCAGATCAGCTATTATCTTATTGAATGCTGGAGCATGCTCGAGGGGCCAAATGGCCTACTCCTGCTCCTATTTCTTATATTCTTATATTCTCTTCCCTTACAATGGGTGAAGAGACCTCCCCAGGACACCAACACAGTCTGGTTGCACATTGCACAGAAGGGCAAAGCAGGGATGTCATCAGGAGGACCTGGCTGTAGGGGCGCAAACCTTTCAATGATCTCAGTAGATCACGAAATGTTACTGCAAAACCACACTCAACCTCACCCTGCTGTGCCACTCATCACATCCCCATCACTCTGCCTTACTTACCCTAATCCTGGACATCCTTACTCACACCAACTTACCTTGCACCTCCACCCATCCCTCTCTCTCTATCTACATTATCACATCCCCATCTCATTAGCCACACCTCACACTCCCCCTCATCCTTGTCCAATCATACCAACTAACAACACACAAGGGTCGGCACTTGAGTCTTTTAGCCAATGTTCATGTAGAGTTTCTGCTCATGTGTTGTCTAACATTGAAATCTTTATTTTGAACACTGTGTTCTTGGACAAATTTTTGTGAACCTTTGGAAGTGACTTCGTGAATTGTCGTGAATGGTGAGGCATAAGGGTGCCCCCCACAATGGTGATGAATGTGAAAGGAATGGCTTGGTCATTGTAAGGCGTTGGTGTTGGGTGGTTCCAACTTGGCACATCATGTGGCAGCTAGGGTGTACAGCGCTAAGTGAAGTAAATCTGACCATGGTGAGGCCATCCCTGGCATCCCGGGCAGCAATGTGGTTGGGTGCTGATACCCTGTGTACTGTGCAGCATCAGGTGCTTGCGGAGAAGTTTGGTGGTGTTGGTGGTGATGCTGGTTTGTTTAATGATGCTGAATTTGGGGCTGATCATGGTGGGATTCTGAGGACCAAGGTGAGATTTTTTCAAGGGCACCGATGCTGATGGAATAGATGGCAGCTGAAGTTGAGATGACAGAAGCGATCTGTCAGTGGTGAGAGAGCTTGCTCCAAGGAGGTGACACTGGATAGAGAGTTCACTACAAACACTTTAAAACTGCATACTGCTCAAAAGTGGCTTCTAAATCCTGAAGGCTGCAGCTTCTGAAACTGGGAAGTGAGCAGCTGTGAAATGGTAGCTTTTATACCACTTCTGCAGCTGTCAATTAACCAAAGTAATGGAGAGTGATTGAGAACCTGAGGTACTTACCTGACATAAAGCCCGAGCAACGGGAAGGTCTTGAAAAAGTTGGTAAAATGGTAAGTTGCTGGTAAAATTATTTTTAAATACCTTTAATCTCTTAATGATGTTAATTGGCTGGCCCACCTCTTGGTGTCGGGTCTGTGAACCGCAGCCAGACCCAGCCCTTTGAAAACTCACATGGAGGCAGGTTCAGAGCAAACTTCCGCCCCACTGTCAATCACAGCCATTTTGACAGTGGGCCTGCCTCCAAATCTACATTCATGGGGCTGGGAAGATTCCGGCCATAATGAGTGTGAGGTGTTTAGCAATTACCTAGGCAAGCTAATGAATTGCTTATTAATTGCAGGCTTTAGGATGAAACAATTTTTCTTAGCATATGAATCACTGTTCAGCTAGATGCCTTTTTTTAAAAAACTTATGAAAATAGTCTTCATCTTAAAAAAACAACTTTGGAAGTAAATCCTTTCTATGGAAAATTGGTCAAAAATGTCAAAATGGGACAATGGATTTCTACTATTAAAGAGGAGGTAAAAATAAAACCTTCCTTCAGTCCTTATTGATATTGTTGCCTTCCAAAATGAATGAGTGATTTTTTACTTTAAGATGGATTTAATTCCTCTGATTGATTGTTTTATTCATTTCTTCACACATTATCTCAACAGAATTGTCCCAGCTGGTGAGAGTGTGAAACTGCATCTCACTACAGATGCCTGTGAGGGCACAGCTAGAACCATCAATACGTTGGAACATGTGCAGGTTGGGGAAATAAATTAATTTAACATTATAGTAATGATCATCTTGTTTGTCCAACAACATAATAAATGTTTATTAGTTGTTATTAGACTTGTAGCAGCATGGTGCAGTCTTCATCTACACAACTACAAAATAAAAATGCTCCCTAACTTGGAAATAATTATATGCAGCTGCTTCTGTTACATGTTACATACTTGAGTCCAGATTTTAACTCGGGCAGGCGGGATTAAGGCGAGCAGCAAGTCCCAATGGCATCGTCAATGTGCGGCCCACGTGGTTTTAAGTCTTAGGCCTGGTTTCAATTTTATTGACAGACCTGAACACGCTGGGAAATGGGCAACCCGCTTATTTTATGGCACAATTTCTGGTGGGCTGTCCGAGACCTATTTAAAATGAGGATGCACCTCTTAAAGTAAGGTTGATTCCCTGATGCCAGCTTTCACTGTTATACTGCTGGAAGTAGGACTATTAGGAGAATGAGTCGCATAGCTACCATTTTGTGATTGCCTGCCCGGAGATCTTTGTAGAGGAGGTCAGGGTAAGGAGAAAGGTCGTGTTTCCCAGCAACCACAGGAGCTTCCCCAGAGTGACTATCCAGCAGACTTGGACAAAGATGGTTGAGAGGGTCAGTGCCAGCAGCCTCAACTAAAGGACCTGGATTCAATGTAGGAAGAGGTTCAATGACCTCACAAGAGCAGGAAATGTGAGTACAACTCTACATCTCTCTCAACAATACTCTTTTCAGCCCCTCCCTCACTGCACAATGATTTGCTCCCCTCCATCACATCCTTCAGAATAAAATCACAAGAACACACTGCAACATCTTTCTCATTCCAAACACACTCGGCTTTTCCATTTGCGCCCTTCACACACCACTCACAGCATTCTCTTCTTGCATCTGAGCACGTGCACCACCAGCAATACCTCCCAGGATTCCTTCCTCACTTCACACCATCCACTTGGCTTTACATTTATCATCTCCTCACCCTCATTCCATCTTGTTTCTTCTCCACCTTTCAGCAGAAATACTATTTGCACAAGCCTGATACGTGTCCACTTACTTTCTTAATAGCCATTCATTAATTCTCGCCTTCTCTTTCTGCAGAAAGTAATGCCGGGGAGAGGAGCAAGACCAGGGGGAGGAGTAACTCTCACCCAAAAGAGAGCAAGAAGCCCTGGACATTAGTGGCCTCGGAAAAGCCAGGAGCATCGGGGAAGAGGAGGCTGGCAGCTTTTCTGAGCAGAGTGTCTGCATATTACTTGTAACCCTTTATTTACCTCAACAAATATTCAGCAAGCTTTACAAGTTGCATTCTCAAGATTATCACCTGATAATGTCCAACCTCTCTGTGCCATCCTAACTCTTGTCCCTTTTCTCATTCCTGTAGGTCCTTATGAGCACTTGGACCCTGCAGAAGATAACACCCCAGAGGAGAGCCACCCTCATAAGCATGCACTATCACTCATTACAACCCTCCCAAGCACCAGCACAGATATTGGCACTCCACATGAGTTAGGCAGTGAGCTAGAGGGTTAGGCATGTGGTGAAACACTCAGCTCGAATGTACAGCTGCAGGTACTGGTGGCATGTGGGAGGGTACTGTTCTCTCCCAGCTTTGCTAAGCAGAACACAGATTAGGATTTCAGGGGCAAAGCCAGGAAACGAAAACTGCTTGGGCTAGAACGTCTAATTTTTTTGCATGCTAAACGCCCACTTAATGCCCATTTTTCCATGGAAATTATGTATAATGCCCAGATATCACCCATTTAGCCACAAAATGGAAACTGATGCCCATTTTTCGGAAACATTTTTCGGCAATAGTTATTTTCCCCATGTGCTTAACACCGGGAAAAAATAATACTGCCCGCCACTTTTTTTGCGCGAAATCATCAGAATGGGCGAAATCAACGCCCATAATATCACCCAGTGTTAATTTCCACACTGATTTAACGCCAAGATTCAATAATACCACCCGCCCACTTTTTTTTGTCATAAACAGCATATTTACCGAAACGAGCAGCCATGAGATCGCCCAGCGCCACTTTCACCACCTCGCACACATATCGCCCACAATATCGCTCGCCTAAAAAAATGCCCAGAAAAAGTGGAACTAATCACAGCATTATGGACGCCATGTTCTACATCACATGTCACATCCTTTAAAAGGCTGCTGTGCTTCAACCTCGGGGGAGTTCGGACATACTCTGAAGGTCGTTGGAGTTGATGTGAACATCGCTACAAACATCTTGACCGTACTGTGACCGATTAGAATTTAATAGGTGTCTTCGTCGGGAAATTCATTCTTTGTGACCAATTGGTGGAAAACAGAGCTATTGCAATGAGGCCTGTCCTTTCTCACTCTCTCTTGATGACCAATTATATGCAGCAGACTCGAGATCGCCGAAGGTACGCTCCACAGCATTATGTGCTCAATGTAAGACGTGCCAGACTGATGAGGAGGACCAGATGTTACACCCCCCGCAAGTACAGGGAGAAGCATTCTTACCTCGACTTGCCCGACACCACCTGACTTCGGAGACTGCGCTTCCACAAAGAGGTTATCACTGAGGTATGCCAGCTCATAAGGAGAGATCTGCAGCCTGCCAGCACCATCAGTACTGCACTGTCCGTCGAGGTCAAAGTCACCTCGGTACTTCGTTCTATGCCTCGGATTCTTTTCAGGCCACAGCTGGCGACATTTGCGGACTTTCTCAGCATGCCACACATTGCTACATTAGAAGGTCACTGAAGCCCTGTACGTACGCAGGAGGGACTTGATCAGCTTTCCTGTGACCAGGGAGGCTCTAGGATTCTCCAGAATTGCAAACATTCCCAAGGTGCAGGGAGCAATAGACTGTACGCACATCAGAATGCGGGTATCTTTTCAGGATGCAGAGGTTTTCAGGAACCGCAAGGGATTTCACTCCCTGAATGTCCAACTGGTTGTCGACCACCAGCAAATTATACTGGCAGTGAATGTTCAATTTCCAAGCAGCATCCATGATACTCACATCCTGCGTGAGAGCACTGTATCTGACTTGTTTAACAATCAGCCACAGGGTCAATGCTAGATGCTTGGTGACAAAGGATATGGCCTCGCCACCTGCGTGACACCCATACCGAAGCCGAGAGGCGATACAATGAGAGCCACAGAGCCACTCGCAATATCGTGGAGAAAACCATTGGAGTGCTCAAGCAGCGCTTTAGATGCCTGGACCACTCAGGAGGCGAGCTCCAATACCGCCCTGAACAGGTAGCTCAATTCATGGTGGTGTGTTCCATGCTGCACAATTCGGCTATCAGGAGGGGACAAGAATTGCATGATGAGTCTGACAGTCCACCTCACCAGAGCAAGGAAGAGGAGGATGAGGAAGTAGATGCTGACATCGGCCCAGACAATTAGGCTGATGCTGAAGCCATGCCCCCGCCCCCCTGTAGACCGCATGAAAGGGCCCATGGTGGCATGACAGCTGCAAGAGCCTTACGTCAGGAGCTTATCAATGATCACTTTGGCTGAAAGAACGTTGGTGTTATTTACAAGGCTGACGCACTGCTGGGTGTGCAGGTGATACATCAATGGTGGGCATCACCTTGATGACAGTTAAAGTTTAAGTTGATTGAAGTTAAGTGTCATTATACCCTTTGATGTTAAGGAATCACCAGCGTGTAATGGTGCAGCTATCTGAGCCAGTGCGCAACAAGGTTTTGTTAAATAAAAAACATTTAAACCGAGCATTTGTCTGAAATCATTAGTTTTTCTATAAAAACCAACCCTCCCCCCACCCCCGCTTCTCCTCCCCACCTCTACCCCTTCCCCTTCCCCTCCTGTACTTCAAGCCGCCTGGCTGAGGAGCTCCTCAGGCAATGCTTCATTGGGGGGCGGGGGGGGATGATGGCCGAAATGCTTCTTGGACGGATACGGGAGAGGACGGTCCTGAGATGGGAATGTGCTCTCAGCCAGAAGCAAGATGTTGCTGCTGGCTCTCATGTGGTCAGCAATGGGGGTGCGGCACCTTGGGGTGCAATGCCACACTCCGGGACCACTGGGAGCCCTCTGCCACCAGTGTTCCTGCCAACAGCTCCAGGGACTCCACCATTCCTTTCCCTGTTATATCTTATTTGTTGGACAAAAACTCGGTGCCAACTGTGTTCTTGGTGCTTAACTTTTTGCTGCTGGTGAATCTCCCTCGTGCCTTCCACAACAGCCAAACATGCACACACCACAGCCACACACACTTTCAGTCCCTCACAGCTCCCTCTCTCTCTGTCTCCTCTTCTGCGCATGTCATTATTAAGTATGAAGAAAGAGTCCGACTGGATACTGTGAGCTCAAAGTAAAGTGTGACCGTAGTCTTTGATTGCAGGTTTCCAGAGTGCCTCTCCCAGCCTGTGAGGCCTCCTTAAGTACCTGTGCTCCCAAGGGATTGTGAGATCCCTTGGGATTCCAGGGGATGAGCATTCTGGTGGCTGTACAAGGTATATACAAGTTTACATATATAACAACACTCCCCCCCACCCCCACCCCCAAAGTCAACAGTGTAACTATTTATAAGTTGAGTCGATCTGGGGCCTTTCTTTCCCTGGTTGATCGTCTTGGTGCAAATGCTGGTTTTGGTGAATCATTTGTTGGGCCCTCGCTGGGCTGCTGTGCAGCTGGCCTTGCTGGGCTGCCTGGTGTGGTGAGTCCTGCTGGGCTGCTGCGGATGATGGGTTCTGCTTCGTGGCCAACCGCTGTGTCAGTTGCCATTGGTGTGTACGTTGGAGGGTCAAAGAAGGTAGGGTCCAAAGTGGGTTGCTCAGGATAGACTGTGAATCTGAGTTTGATTTGATCCATGTGTTTCTGGTGAATGAGTCCATTAGAAAGTTTGACCCAAAACACCCTGCTCCCCTCTTTGGCCACAACAGTGCCGGGAAGCCATTTGGCCCCTTGTCCATAATTCAATACAAATACAGGATCATTGATTTCAATTTCGCGTGACACATTTGCGCTATCATGATATGTACTTTGTTGAAGCTGCCTGCTCTCTACCTGTTCATGTAGATCAGGGTGAACTAACGAGAGCCCTGTCTTAAGTGCCCAATTCATGAGCAGTTCAGCAGGTGGAATCCCAGTGAGTAAGTGGGGTCTCGTGCAGTAGCTAAGCAGGACTCGGGATAGGCGAGTCTGCAGTGAGCCTTCAGTTACTATCTTCAAGCCCTGCTTGATGGTTTGCACTGCTCTCTCTGCCTGACCATTGGATGCTGGTTTGAACGGGGCAGATGTAACATGTTTGATCTTGTTACGGATCATGAATTCTTTGAACTCAGCACTGGTAAAACATGGCCCGTTGTCGCTCACAAGAACATCAGGTAGTCCGTGCATAGCAAACATGGCCCGCAGGCTTTCAGTGGTGGCAGCGGATGTGCGGGCCGACATTATTTCACATTCAATCCATTTGGAGTACGCATCTACAACCACAAGGAACATTTTACCCAAGAACGGGCCTGCATCGTCGACATGTACCCTAGACCACAGTTTGGAAGGCCAAAACCATAAACTTAATGGTGCCTCCCTGGGTGCATTGCTTAACTGCGAGCATGTGTTACATCTGTGCACACAGGACTCGAAGTCCGCATCAATACCGGGCCACCACACGTGTGATCTGGCTATTGCTTTCATCATTATGATGCCTGGGTGGATACTGTGGAGGTCACTGATGAAGGTGTCTCTGCCCTTCTTGGGGACCACTACCCGATTGCCCCACAGAAGGCAATCTGCCTGTATAGACATTTCATTTTTGCGCCGCTGGTACATCTTTATCTCTTCCTGCATTTCCACTGGAACACTGGACCAACTCCCGTGAACCACACAGTTTTTAACTAGGGACAGTAAGGTGTCCTGGTTCTAATCTGTCGGACTGTGACAGGTGAGAGCTCACTCTCAAATGCTTCCATAACCATTTGACTAAATTTGTGGGCTGCGCCATTTCCACCCCCGTGGTGGGCAATGGCAGCCTACTGAGAGCATCGGCACAGTTTTCTGTGCCTGGTCTGTGGCAGATGGCATAGTTCTATGCAGACAACATGAGTGCCCATCTCTGGATGTGGGCCAATGCATTCGCATTTATCACCTTACTCTCGGAAAACAGGGATATTAGTGGCTTATGGTCAGTTTCCAATTCAAATTTTAGCCCACACAGATATTGATGCATTTTGTTTACCCCATAGACACACGCTAACGCTTCTTTTTCAATCATGCTGTAGGCTCTCTCGGCCTTAGACAGACTTCTGGATGCATAGGCAACTGTTTGCAATTTCCCAAAATCATTAGCTTGTTGCAATACACACCCGACGCCATATGACGACGCATCACATGCTCGTACCAAATGCTTACATGGATCATACAACACAAGCAATTTGTTCGAGCATAACAATTTTCTAGCTTTTACAAATGCATTTTCTTGGCTTTTTCCCCGATACCCATTTGTCTCCTTTATGCAGTAAGACATGCAGTGGTTCTAACAGTGTGCTGAGACCTGGTAAGAAGTTATCAAAGTAGTTCAGGAGTCCTAGAAATGACCGCAGCTCCGACACGTTATATGACCTTCTTCGAATCGTCCATCGCGATTCTCCTCCCCAGGAACTCCACTTCAGGTGCCAGGAAAATGCATTTCGAGCATTTTAACCTGAGCCTCACATGGCTGAGTCAACTAAGAACCTCCTCCAGGTTCTGCAGATGTTCGACTGTGTCCCGACCTGTAACCAAGATGTTGTCCTGGAAGACCACCGTGCGCGGGACCGACTTCAGTAAACTTTCCATGTTTCTCTGGAATATCGCCGCCGCTGATCGAATTCCAAACGGGCATCTGTTATAAATGAAGAGACCTTTGTGCGTGTTGATGCAGGTGAGGCCCTTCGATGTTTCCTCCAGCTCCTGCGTCATGTGAGCTGAGGTCAAGTCCAGCTTCGTGTACGTCTTTCCTCCCACCAGCATTGCAAAAAAAAGGTTGTCAGCCTTTGGTAGTGGGTATTGGTCCTACAGGGAGAAACGATTGATAGTTACTTTGTAATCGCTACAGATTCTGATGGTGCCGTCTCTCTTGAGTACTGGGACAATCAGACTGGTTCACTCATTGAATTTGATCGGCGAAATGATGCCCTCCCTTTGCAGCCGGTCTAGCTCAATCTCTACCCTTTCTCTCATCATGTACGGTACTCTCGCTGTGTGATGGATGGGTCGCGCCCCCGGAATTAGGTGGATCTGCACTTTTGCTCCTTGAAACTTCCCGATGCCTGGTTTGAACATCGAAGGGAACTTAATTAAGACCTGGGCATACGAAGTGTCGTCAGCGGACGAGAGCGCTTGGACGTCGCCCAATTCCAGCGTATCTTTCCCACCAGCTCCTGCCGAGCAGCGTGGGACCATCACCCGGTACCACCCAGAGTGGTAGCTTGTGCACCGCTCCATCGTAGGAGATCTTTATAGTAGCACTGCTGATTACGGGAATCAGTTCCTTTGTGTAAGTTCTCAGTTTCATGCGAATGGGTGTCAAGACTAGCCTTGAAGCCTTGCTGCACCAAAAGTCTTTTTGCTCATAATGGACTGGCTCGCGCCAGTGTCCAACTCCATTGACACCGGGAGTCCATTTAGTTCAACATTCAGCATTGTCGGGAGACACTTAGTGGTAAATGTATGCACCCATATACCTCTGCCTCCTTGGTCTGAGGCTCTGGTTTGTCGTGATCCACCGTGGATCTGTCCTCCTCTGCAACATGGTGTTTTGCAGGATTAACAGCATTAACAGCTCGCCTGCACACTCGTTGGAGGTGTCCCATTGTTCCACAGCCCTTGCAAACGTACCCTTTGAAGCGGCATGAATGGAAATGATGATCACCCCCGCAGCGCCAACAAGGTGTTAATGGCCTTGCATTCATCACCCTTGATAGTGGACTCTGAGACATCTGTGGACGTGCAGCTGCAGGCCTGTGGGGCCTGCCCTGTATGTTGCGATTTGAAAAAAACATCACTTTGTTCACAGTACTTGTAGCTGCACTCGTGTGCTGAGAGATTTGCTTAGTATTGTCACTGGTGGCAATGAACGCCTGGGCTATCGCTATGGCCTTACTCAAGGTTGGGATCTCTATGGTCAAAAGTTTGCAAAGTATCGTTTCATGGCCAATGCCAAGTACGAGAAAGTCTCTGAGCATGTTCTCCAAATGTCCTTCAAATTTGCAATGTCTTGCAAGGCGTTTTAGCTCAGCGGCATAATTTGCCACTTCCTGGCCTTCAGACCTTTTGTCGGTGTAGAACTGGTACCTCGCCATCAGAACGCTTTCCTTCGGGTTCAGATGCTCCCGGACCAGTGTACACAAATCATCGTACGATCTCTCTGTGGGTTTCTCTGGAGCAAGCAGATTTTTCATGAGGCCATACATTGGTGCCCCGCAGACGGTGAGGAGAATCGTCCTTTGTTTAGCAGCGTTCGCTTCTCCTTCCAGCTCATTGCAAACAAAGTATTGGTCAAGTCGCTCCACGAAGGTTTCCCAATCATCTCCCTCCGAGAATTTCTCCAGGATGCCCACTGTTCTCTGAATCATTGGGTTTGTTATCTGTATCTCGTTGCCAGTTGTTAAGTATGAAGACAGAGTCCGACTGGATACTGTGAGCTCAAAGTAAAGTGTGACTTTAGTCTTTTATTGCAGGTCTCCAGAGTGCCTCTCCAGCCTGTGAGGCCTCCTTAAGTACCTGTGCTCCCAAGGGATTGTGGGATCACTTGGGACTCCAGGGGATGAGCACTCTGGTGGCTGTACAATGTATATACAAGTTTACATATATAACAGTCATGATGACCCTTGACCTCCTAAATCACGGGAATCGAGCATTGCCATGCCATTGCTAAGGACGGCGACACTTTACGACAGTAGGTCAGCGAGATTTAACACTACCGCCCATTTCATATCGCTCGCGGTAACGCCCATTTTCAAAAATGGAGACTTGGTACTTTGAGAATGGACGAGAAGTCGGCGATCTGAAAATCCTTTTTTACCGCCCATGCCCGAAATAATGCCCATTTTTGGGCGATAAGCACAAAAGTGGAAAATCTAGCCTCTTGCCTCTCACAAGCAGTTATACCAGGTATTGCCAAGGAGTTTCAGCAGTATGGCTAAAAGTATGGAGGAGTTCACTTCCAGCCTGTATGGCATCGGAGAGTGTAGCTATTTCCAGGGATGCTGCAGTCGGGCCCTGACAAAAGGCGTCAATATCACCAGTCTTTTCAAATTTGGTGGAAGCTCAAACAGTAGGCGAGGTGATATACTGGTCAACCCTGGCGAAACATGCATAATGCAGTTGTGTACTGAATCATGGGAGATGTTCCCTGTAGCAGGTTGGAAGTTGCCAGTGGCAAAGAAGTTAATGGCTGTGGTGCCTTTGACAGCCAGTGGCAAAGCATGACATCCTGGTCCAGCAGGTAGCAGGTTCTGCAGAGGTCCGCATTAGGCTGCTTGGAGAAGCACAACCTCCAAATCCACTGCTCTTCAGATAGATCCAAGAAACAGACTCCTGGCCTTTATACCCTGTGTGCAGGGTATGGCCTCACACCAGCAGCCCCAACTCACCGGCTGTCTTCTAATAGGCAAGGCTAATGCGTATGCTAGTTGCTGATGCTTCTGCTTTTCTTCTCTTTCTCCAACTGTTCTTTCATCCAGATGAAAGGAGCAATAATAGTACCCATGATAAGCAGATAGAGTTTACTGAGGGTAAGTAAGGCTAAAAGTATCAGAAAAACATGATTTGGAAGCTGGAAACTCTCTCGACAATCCAAACAGCAGAATGGCACACAGATCCTCTGATACTACTTCAGTGGTTCTGAGAGAACAATCCCGCAAGGTTTTTACTAACTAGTTGGGCACTTGGCAGGACTGCCATGATTTTGCATTAAAATGGCATTGGGGTCCTAATTACGCCTTATGATCCTGATTTGCATGTATTCACATAGCCCTCATCTGTGTCTATTGGGCACCTTGGCTGACTAAAACAACTAGGCAGTTAAAATGGCAGCTGACGGGAATGGAGAGATAAGTTCTTTACAGTGATTTTAACTGCCAGCTCTCCCCATTCCCGTGGGGCTGGCAGGGTTAAAATCATCCCTTTAATTATTTTCATTAATTAGTAACTTTTTAAATATATGATGCTGATTATCCTATGAATATGTACGTGTAGCAAATGCCAGTTTGAGGTGCACTGTTGGTTAGAAACCTTGAACCAGTACTTAATTTGAAGTGTCAACACTAAATTGGCTTTTGACTAAATGCTGGTTTCCATTCTATTAATATCGTTATAGACAATAGCGCATTTAGTCAAATGCACAGTCTAACCTGAGGTTTCACTGATCAGATGAAGATTAACAATGTACGTGAAAAGAGTGTAAGAAACAATAATAAACAATCTACAATACTTAAAGCAGATAAAAATGAGATGATGCAGTATGTTAAGGTCGCAGGCTGATGGGAAATAGATTTGAATCCATAATTCCCCACAGGATGAATTTATGATTTCAAGCGCGCTCCAGGGCAAGTACCAAGGAAAGAACAATTGTTCCCCACACAGAAGACAAGAGGAATAGTAATCCTGGCCAATTCTCACACACTTGCTATTGACTGGTCTTCAAAGCAGCATTGCAAGAAGCTTGAGAGCAGGTTGCTTGCCCAATCTATCAAAGGTGGATTGATGCATAATGCAGGAGACCTGAAATGAGGGGGAAGGGTAAAAATACCAAAAGAAACCTTGTCCACCCCCAAAAAATGATTAAAATGGTACCATTATTCACCAGAATTGCATTACTCTTACAGCTGTACAGGAAATGTCATTTGTGCTTTCCTGAACAATCTGTGTGCTTGGAAACAATTTAATATTACTTGGAATTGAGTTCCAATAGCAAGCGGAAGAATGAAAATTTGCCACTTTGTTCTTATTTTGAGGTTTGAATTAGTAGATGACCTTGTACTAAGGTAGGATACTACTGACGAGCAAAGTCATTGAGTAGACAGGGGAAAGAGCAGTGTTATTTAAGCATTTATACGCTAATCTCCCCAGTTGAAACTGAGCCTCTGCAGTCACATTTCAGTCCCTCTACAATGCAATGATATTCAAAAGGAGAGGATATTACATTCATGTTAGCTCTACATTAATACAATGTTTGCAATGCTTCTGCAACCATTCAGTTAATAGTTGATCTTTCTGATAGTTTTTTTGTCTAAATGATTTCAATTTAAACTTCTTATAAGATATGCAAGCCAAATATTTAATTGAATGCAACAAATTATAAACATTTTAATATTGTCTTGTGAGATATATATACTTAGAGGATTGGTATTTCTTACTGCGTTGTCATAGCAACAAGCTGCACCCATGTCTTGCCTGTGGGTGACATCTGCTTACCCTAAATGTAAAAAAAATACATTTATTTTGCCTGAAGTCTCGCACAAAGCCTGCCAGTCACACAAAGCACTATGAGTGGCTTTTCAGTGCCAGTAGCCCTCACAGTAAAATCCATCCGGTTGACTTTATTCTTCTTTACTCCCTCTTATTAATGAGAACCAGTGTGTATATGCAATTGACATTTAAGGACTAACATTAGCCAGAATATTAATAGAGTATAACTTTGATGATTCAATTTCAAAATAAATGTTTGAGCCAAGTGGTCAGTTCTGTGTATTTTTTTTGAACCATAATTTGGTGAACTTTATGGGCTGGATTTCCGGCTTATTTGCACCCCATTTAGCACCTCGGTGGGGCGCAAAAATTATATTTGGAGGCGCAGAACGAGGCGCACAAGATTTTGCCAATAGGTTTGCAGTGGCGATAAAGCTTAGCGCTCTGCCGCTGTTTTGACTGTTTTGATAATGTAAATCGACGTGCATTGCTGCTTTAGTGCCCGATTTAGCGTCTGCCTGAGATTCCGCACAGAAAAAGCAGTCGGACCCAGGGTGCACTCGGCACCAACAGCACCATCTTGAAAAGCCAGGAGAGAGTTGGAGTTGTCAGTGATTAAAAGCGTTGGGGGAAGAACACTGCGTTACCACATACTTTTCATTATGAAGTTTTATGTGAATTTCTAGTTTGTTTTTAAGGACATTTAAGGACATTTCAAAAGATGGAGGCCATGCTATGTCAGGAACCAGTAATCCTGGCTGCTATATTGGAAGAAGGCTTATTGATGATCATTTTCAACTTAATCGAAGAAGTCGCAGACATATGGGGAGGAAGTCTTACCCCCCCCTTGAGTTTACAGGGAACATCACTCATACCTGCAGCTCTCTGAGGCACAGTGCATTAGAAGGCTGCACTTCCGAAAAGAGGTGGTCACAGAGACATATCAGCTCATACAGGCAGACCTACAGCCTACCAGCGGCAACAGGACTGCACTGCCCGTCGAGGTGAAGGTGACTGTGGCACTTGCCTTCTATGCCTCCGGCTCCTTTCAGGCATCAGTGGGGGACATATGTTACATCTCACAGCACGCTACACATTGTTGCATTCGCTAGTAACAACAGGATGCACACAGGATGGACTTCATAAACTTCCCAATGACCAGGGTGACCCAAAATGAGAGGCTGTAGGTTTTGGTTGATTTGTTAGCTTGCCCAGGGTTCAGGATGCCCTTGACTATACGCACATCGCCCTGCGAGCACATTTAAAGAATCCAGAGGTTTACCGAAACTGAAAGGGATTCCACTCCATGAATGTTCAGATCGTCTGCGACCATAATCAGCTCATCATGGCATTCAATGCCCAATATTCAGGGAGCAACCATGATGCTTTCATCTTGCGCAAGAGCAGTGTCTCATGCATATTTGAGCGTCAACCACAAGGCTAGAGCTGGATGCTCGAGGACAAAGGTTACGACCTCGCCACCTGGCTCATGACCCCTCCCCAGGAACCTTCAAAGAGAAGCCGAGCATCACTACAATAACTGCCATTCAGCTACACGCAACATTGTCGATCAGACAATTGGAGTGCTCAAGCAGCACTTCCGATGCCTGGACCACTCTGGAGGCTGTCTGCAATATTCCGCTCAGCAGGTTTCTGAGCTCATTGTGGTGTGCTGCATTCTGCACAACTTAGCCATCATGAGGGGACAGGAAATGCCAATGGGGATTGCAGGACCACCTCAGGAGAGAAGGGGGAGGAGGAGGAGGACCAGGAGGAGGAAGACGAGGAAGAGGAGCCTGGCGAGGAATCGATGCCATCACCCCCACCACCACAACCACAGGGGAGGCCTCGTGGAGCTTTCACCGCTGCAAAAGCCTTGCGTCAGCAGCTCATAATTGAACGCTTTGCTTGAAGAGTGAACGGCACGTTTGACCGTTGCCTGGCCACTCCATCCCACCATGTTGACTATTCCCCCTCATATTCTGCAAATGAGACACTACAGGAATGGTTCCGGTGAACAAAAGAATTTATTAAACATTGTCAACTTTGTAAACTTAATAGTGAAACTTTAATAAAATAACATAAATTGGCTGCATCCAGCAATGTGATCATTCAACAACAACATTGTCAACAACATAATCCAGAACATAATAATAATACAACATAAAACATAGGATGCATTCAGCATCAACAACATAATGCAGCAACCCCTACCCCACTATTTTTTACCACTGGTTTTTGACCCCATTCCCCTTGCCACCCTCTCTTGCCTGCTGCTCCTAACCCAAGTAGTACCAAGATGGCGTGCAGCAAGTTTGCCAGTGCGCTGCTGTATTGGCGGGAGAGACAATGGAGACATTGCCTGGGAGCACAGTGGACCAACTCGTGGCATGGAAGGCCCGGCTTCTGACTGGCCTCTTCATCGGCATCGCCAGTCACAGGTGGTTTGGGTTTGGGCGTGATACTGGGGAACGCAGAGAGTATGCTGGAAGGGTTTATGGACTGCATCACCTGCCCAAGCTGAAGCAGAGCTTGTGCCTGTGATGCACCATAGTCTGCAAGGCTTCGCGCCACACTCTCCGGGACTCCAGTGTCATTGTTGGAGGCCACCAGACCCATGTGGCCATTGATGGCCTCGCAGGTATCATGGCTTGCACTGACAATCTGCGACCCTACCTCCGTAATGGTCGCAGTGAGATTCTCGATGTTTGCGGGAATCCTACCCAAAACATCGAGTGAGGTGGATGTTCACCCTGGACAGTCCTACCATGTCCAATTCCACATCTGCCTGTCTGTCAGCAGTCTGATTTTGCCGACTCACCCTTCGGAGAGATGGCATACAGGATTCGACACCAGAACTGCGTTGCTCCACTAGTCCCAAGAGCCTCGGAGGTGTCAAATCCCGAGACAGTTACATCATCGTCCTCAGAGGAGGTGAGTGCTGGTGGAAAAACAAGGGTGGATTGCAGCTGCGCTGAAGTCGGCTGATCGGTATCCTCCTCCTCTTCTTCCTCCTCCATACCATGGCCTGACATGGTGTGTTGCTTTGAGGGATGCTGTGGCTATGATTGGTCATCTGGAAGTAGAAAGCAACAGATGAGCGGTTAGCAGCAGGGGAGGGGGCAGGGTGATACGAGGAAGGTCGCATAGCACAGGCTCATTTGGAGGACCACCACTATACCATTATATCTAGTCCACAGACACTGCATGACATTGCTCCAACCCAGCCCAGGGAGTGTGCTGGACTTGCCCTCAGTATCTGAGTGGGGGGTCATTGCCCCCAGTGGCAGTTGCCCGACCTGTGATGTCGATGAGGCCTGCCACTCGTTCTTCAATGTCGGTGAGTGGCAAGGCCTGAGGCAGACTGCCGCCTGTCCGCACCTGCTCGCGGCAATTGTGTGACTTCTTGACCTGTAAAGATGAAAATGAGAATGGTTACAAGAGGGTCCATCTGCTCTTATGGCACAGATAGCCACCAAAGCACTTACACCATACTGTCTGAATGTAATACAATCCTCTGTTTAATTGCCTTGGAAGTTGCATGTGGTTCATCAGGAGGACATCGAAACGCAGAGCCATCTTATGAGATCTCAGAAAGCAATCTTAATAATGTGTAAAGATCATTCATGGCAAATAGGGTGCCGAACTAAGCCTACCTATGTGTCATGCATTTTAGGAGGCAACCCACGGGCTGCTGAGAGACAGCAACAGCATGAGAACAAGTAGTGTGTCAGATTTATAATTGAAGTAATGAAGGAGTGCATGAATTAAAATGGTACTCACTCTGACCACCCGACAAAGATCATTAATTTTTGTTCTGCACTTTATGCCTTTCCTCACCACAGTGACTGAGGCAGAGACCTCCTCAGCAAATTTGCCTCCAGATCCTCTTGAATATGGATGGCAGTGGTTGGATTCACTCCTAACTTACAGCTGCTGCCATCTTCTCTTCACAGCCCTCACTAGAGCTTCGTTAGCCTCCTGGCTGAATCACCCGGCACGCTATCTTGAATCGTTGTCCTCCTTCATGGTAATCCCAAAGTAAAATAGCTAATTCAGCTCCGGGTGTACTGCGCACGCACGCGACCTCGCCCTACATTAGTGTTTGCGATCGGACAGCAGACCAGATGGTCGGGAATTTAAAAAAATTTGCGCATGTGCAGAACGGCACGATTTTTTTATGACCAGAACTTTCGGCTCCGGCGCACAAAGTTGGTGGTGCAACGCCAGAGTTAACGCTAATGTTGCTCATGAACTTTCATTTGGTGAAAGTTTTACGCTCTAGCGAAAACGGGCGAAATCACAAAAAGCTGAAAATCCAGCCCACAATTTTTTTAAATACCTCACTGGCCATTTCACTAGGGCACACGTTCAGAAATGATGGGCACACATTGGATATTAAAATTAAATTACATTGTAATGTCTATAAATTATTCGGTGATAGAATCTGTGGGCAGCAACTCGGCACATATGCATGGATCATGCCTGCCAGGAACAATGGCGGGCACCTATGCCACTAAGAGTTGCCCCCTACCCCCACACCCCACCAGATAATAAGATTTTATGTGCCCCTCAGTCTCCTTTGTAAGGGAGCTGGTAATATTAATATATTAGGAGTGATTATTAACCATCTTTGAGGGTCCAGTCTGTAATTCAGGCCTAGTCCCCAAAGTGGCCTCATTACTGTTGATTCTGAAACCAGTATACCTCATTTCAACATACTGGCCTCCAAAGATGCCCCAATCTTCTGTGAGGTTAATTTCTTGGGGGTTCTAGCTTCATGCCATCTGTGCCATTTGGAAACTCCCAGTATTTATTATTCCTGTGTTTCTAACTTCCTACGTCACATGCTTACCTCTGTCCCTCGATGAGGAGCAAGCAAACTACTTCTAGGCCTCTGTGAGTGTAATCGAATGCCTTTAGTTTTTGGATGACTTTGGGGCCGAAATTGCCCCTTTTGCGAAGGCCTCTGGTCATCTGAAAGGGGCGGCGTGGAATGGCTGCTGAGTCGCAGTGGACTGGTCAATGTTTGCAGAATTATCCTCAAGGGTTTTGGCTGCAGTGCGGCAATCCGCCCCGCTCCTCCCACTTCCGCCCCATTAACGACGTCATCAGAGCACGCACAACCACGGACTCGCCATGGAAGGTAAATTCACCTCAAAAAGTTTTCCGGCCGCCTGTCGGTGCCAACGACAGTTTTTTGGGTCAGTACACAGTGCTTGATCAAGACCGCCAGCGGCCTTTAAAGGCTTGTTGCGTGTAGCAGCATTCTTGTCGCCGAGATGTTTTCGGGCTTTTCAAACCTTTGCCATTTGCCTTATTCAGAGTGGGATTGAGTGATAGTGGGCTAGCCTCTTCAATCTTGACAATGGAGAACTAAATAGTGTCAGTGCTGGCAGCGGAACACCTCCCGCACATTGTGCGCGGCAGGGAGACACGCAGGAGAAGGTGGTGTCAGCCCCAGAGGCAGTGGGCAAGGGACGCAGCACACATGGCTGCCCAACATGCAGAAGGCCATAGAGATGGCGAAGGAGTTGAACCCAGAGAGGTGCCCCAGGAAGGACCTGCTGTCAGAAGAAGGATCACTGACCCTCCGCACCAGATAGTGAGTGAAATCGAGAGAAGGCAGGATGCACAGGAGGCAGAATGCACAGGAGGCAGATGCTTGCCAGCACCAGCCAGCAGAGGGTGAGGACCAAAAAGTGCATGAGGGAGAAGGCAATGAGACAGCTGCCATAGGACGTTCGAGCATAGATAGGAGGGGAGAAGGCCCTATCGTGCAACGGTCTACAGACAGCAGTCCTCATACATGGGCTTGACGGATGACCACTGTCTCCGGAGACTTCGATTCTGGAAGGACATCATGAGGGAGCTGTGCAATCTCTGCAGCCAGACCTCCAGCTTCAAACAAGGTTGAGGACAGCTCTGACTATCGCATCCAAGGTGACCATCACACTCAATTTCTACGCGACTGGATCTTTCCAAGCTGCAACAGCAGACATCTCGAACAATTTGCAGTTCGTCGCACATTGCTCCATCCATCAGGTGACAGATGCTCTGTATAAGAGGAGGAAGGACTACATTTCCTTCCCTATGAGCAGGGAGAAGTTGGAGTGGCTGACCACATTCGTGCGGATTGTGGGCTTCCCCAGGGTTCAGGACGCCATAGACTGCACCCACGTCGCATTGAGGGTGCCACAGATCAATCCCAAGTTCTGCCGTAAACACTAAGGATTCCATTCCCTCAATGTCTAGCTGGTGTGCAATCACCACCATAAAATCATGTCAGTTGATGTCTGGTATTCTGGCAGCAGCCACG
Organism: Pristiophorus japonicus; assembly: GCF_044704955.1. Classification (NCBI taxonomy): domain Eukaryota; kingdom Metazoa; phylum Chordata; class Chondrichthyes; family Pristiophoridae; genus Pristiophorus; species Pristiophorus japonicus. Next base: position 150,439,626 of record NC_091983.1, read on the forward strand.
ATGCTTTCATCCTGCGTCAGACATCTTTGCTGGGCCAAACCAAGATTGTGGCTGGCTCCTTGGAGACAAGGGGTACACACTTTGTACTTGGCTGCTCAATCCCCTTCGCCACCCCAGGATTGCTGTGCAGCAATCGTACAACAACTCTCATTCAGCCACCAGGTGCATCATTGAGCAGACCATCAGAATCCTTAAACAGAGGTTCCATTGCCTGGATTGCTCAGGAGGAGTGCGGCAGTACTCGCCTGAGCGGGTGTCCCTATTTGTGGACGTCTGCTACAAGCTTCACAACTTGGTAATTATGAGGGCACAACCATGGGAGGACGAGGCAGCAGTACCACGTGAGGAGGTGGTACAGGAGCATGACGCACAGCAGGAGGAGGAGAAGGAGGATGCGCAGGAGGAGGAGCAGGATGCGGGTCGGCGGCCACGGCGTCGCTCTCCAGGCCCTCCAAGGGAAGTCCTAAACCATCTCATTGCTGCTCGTTTCTGCTGAGTTCATCCGCACTTTATCCTTCATCTGTGCATCTCCATGGGCAAACCAATGAGCCCTTTCACACACCAGTGCCCACAATGAAGAGAGACCTGCACCCACGTTGCATTGAGGGTGCCACAGATCAATCCCAAGTTCTGCCGTAAACACTAAGGATTCCATTCCCTCAATGTCTATTGAAACACAAAATAAAGATTTATTACACCACAAATAATGAATGTGCAAAACATACACATAATCATTTATCGCCCTTGTGCATTCCCTCAAAACCCTCTTATGCAAACCAATACTCGAAATATGTCGCAGTGTCTCCCCTGTGACTGCATCGTGGCTCTGGGAAGGCTGCTGTGTTTCAGGTTTAGAAGCTACAGATGTCCTTCTAGGATGCCCTCGACCAGCTCTGGCCCTGGAAGGATCAGCTGCAGACTGAACCACATCCTCCTCGGCACCTTCAGTCGGAATTGGCTGTGGCGATGCCATGCTTGGCAGCAATGGCGGAGTGGCAGGTCTCGGCTCAGGACTGCTGTAATCCTGAGAGAGCACATCAGGATCCTGGTCCGATGAGCCTGCGCTATTCCCCCCGAGCTGCAACTCACCATCACCAGCAATCTGCTAGAGCACAGCTCGGTGGGGTAACATGACACCGGAATGTCCCTCGTAGACCATGGTGGACCCAGCCGTGATGGCAGCAGTCAGATCTCACGTGGCATCCAGCTGAGACTGCATGAGAACAGACACAGTCACGATGCCACCAGAGATGACATCAGTAAGATGCTCTGTGGGCTGTTACCCAGAGTGCATGAGAGCATTCTAAGCTTCCAGGGCAGCAGCCATCCTCTCCAGAGCAGCAGTCAGATGTTCGTTCCTGTGTGCCTGTCTTGTAATGGCAGCGGCCATATTGACCATCACTTACGGCATCACAGCTGGATCTGCACGGTCACTCTGGGAGTCTACCATCGTCTGCACACTGGCAATGATGGGCCCCATGGTGTGCGCAGAGCTGTTCACAATGCGGGAGGCGGACGTTTCCATGCTCATAACCACTTGCGACAGGCTCTCGGGCACCCTTGCCACTGCCCCCAACATCTGGGAATGCATGGCCTTCACCCTTCTTTCATAAGCCCTAACATCGATGGGCTCGTCTGAGTCCTCTTCAGCAGAACTTGTGTGCGGACTCACCCCCAAGAGAGATGGCACCTGAGGTTGCCTTTGTCCTTGGCCATGCTGCAGCCTGCTAGGCCCCAGTGCAGACCCCTCTGCTAATTCTAACTGTCCGGATGCCTAATCCCAGTATCTGAGGTGGCACGTGCGAGAGTAGGAAGCAGTGACGTGTTGTTGCCAGCAGTGTCTCCCTCTTCCTCGGCCTCATCGGACATGCCGGCAATGTCTGGAATGGCTTCAATGGTGTCCTCCTGGCTTTGGCTCCCAGTCGCCTCAAGGGTCTCGGTCTCACTGTGACTCACACTTGGGGTCTCATCTGCAATTATAAATGACAAAAGGGGTCCCGTGAAGGTGAGGTAGGGCGTTGCACCATGCAGCAAGCAGCTTGCACACAATCATAAGCAATAGTGTGGTAGGCGCTTGCACTGTTCGGGAGAGATGGCATTGAAGAAAGGCCTTCACTTACCAATGCCGACCCCAGCAGGATCCACATGGCTGGTGGCCACAGGGAAGGCAACATGTGAGCCCACTAGCCTCTGCACCCTTTCTTCACTATGAGTGAGCTGCTGGATATCTGGCTCGCCACCACCAGTCCTCTGTTGCTCTAAACGGTGTGGGAGACCTTGGCCTTCAAAGCAAAGAAGGCTTGCTGATTAGCAGTGTTATGAGGCCTCGACAATTAGTGCAAGTGTGGGTCCATTACATGCAGGTGTCACTCTGACATGAAAGAAAGCCTCCATTTCGAGTACACAAACATATTGCCTCAGCAATCAAATGGTGCTTCAGTGACTATATAGTGAAGGTGAGAAATAAGAGAAGGCGAAGAAGAGGCTTGCAGATAGAAAGTGAGGAGTTGGGGGAACATATACTCACTTTCATCAGTCGATGATGTCGATGAGCCTTTTGCGGCATTGAGTAGTAGTGCGGTCATGAATGGAGGTCCCTGACATCTCCACAGTGATCTCTCTCCAGGCATTAACACATACAGCGCGAGTCGGTCTGCCTGTGTTGGTATAAAGAACGTGCCTCCTTCCTTCCACACCTTCGATCAGGGTCTCGAGTTCGACATCAGAGAATCTGCTGTCCCTCCTTGCTCCTCCTGGATTTGCTATGTCTTCCCAAGAAACTGATTCCCTGCTCAGAGCCAAGCTGCAAAACCTGCCCTTTAAGAAGGCCAGGAGCAGCTGGCTCATTATGAGTAAATCGGCAACAGCTGAATTTCACGGCCCAATCGACCAGTCCGCCCCCACACCGCTACAAACAGCCCATTCCCGCCACTAATACCGCTCCACTCCTTTTTTCCAGCAAAAATGCTGAATTTCTAATGGCCGTCACAAAAAGTGGTAGGCACACCTCGTTTCAGGTGGTGGGCAATTTCGGCCCCTTTGACTCCAATTCTCTCTCTTCACTTATTGCAAAGTCCCCGATCTTTATTGTGTACTTCCCCCTCCCCCTCCCATTCCCCTCCCATTCCCATTCCCCTTCCCCCTGCAGTCACTGTTGAGATTATAAAGTCATCCAAGAATCAGTGGCATAAACCCTCATTATACCAGTTCATGGCATGCCACATAGATGCTCTTTCTGAAGGTATATGCATGGCTAATTGAAAAGTCGGATTTTACTCAATGATTTTGACCTCCCTGCATTGGAACCTGAACTTGTGCTATCCTGCATGCCGCATTAGAACATTGTAATTATAAAACAAAAATGTTTCAGGAAAAAGGAATAGCAAGGTCTCATATATCTTGCGTGCTGGCAATCTGCAATGATGTTATCAGGATTCCACTGGGTAGTGTCTCAAGTTATTGCCGTGAACACAGTGAATAGAAATAAAATTTAGGGATTGCACTGAATATTTTTTGTTCTAGCTGAAGACAATTTCTAATCTGAAAACTGCTATCGTATCATATTTTGTGATGCACTGCAGAAATGCTGCTGCATCTTTTAAACATCTTTCTCTTTCTCTCTGGCACCTTAAGGTTACTAAACACAATAACAGGCAGCGAAAGCAAGTATTAAAGAGTGAGAGAGTTTCTGTGGCAGTTCAAAACCAAATTTTGAACACTTGGCGTTCATAGTGCATGATCAATTTTCAATAAAATGTTTCCAGATTTCAGTGATGATAGACTGCCACCATAAGAGTTAAAGGTTACTGTCCAGAGGGCAAACAATAGTGCAATTACCCATAAACTCATTTTACTCAAAGCTTTAGGGACACGCAATCCATTTGACATTATTGAATGAATGCTTCTATCTAATCTTCTGCCAGGCTGTTGTTAGCATCACCAGCGTCTGCAGGGGTGACCTCAGTGTTGACCTGATCTCTCCCTTTGGAACAAAGTCACGACTTCTGGAGACGCGAAGGTTTGATGTGTCTAGAGCCGGCTTGAGTAAATGGACCTTTATGTCAGTGCATTCGTGGGGGGAGAATCCAAAAGGCACCTGGACACTGAAGGTAGGATTATTACAATAATCAGTTAAAATCAGTGAATAATATGTTGGATTTCTTTTTCTCAAGAAGATAATGTTCCTCTCTAGCTTGTTTAAAAAAAATGTTTAAAGCAATTAAAATGTTCAGCAACACCACTTTTGAATAGATAATGAAAACAATCTATTTCGGGTGTTGAAAGGCTATAGTTCAGTATTGTTTTAATCTGGAGAAAACCTGACAAGACCATGCGACACCACTCCTTTTGTTCTTTGACACAATTACTTTCAAAAATTAACATATATTTTATCCTGAGGAAGAATAACTTCACTGCCTTTAGATTTGCCTGACTGCAATGAGACTACATATAAGCCGAGAAATTACTATAGGCAATATAAGTTGATGAGCACTTTACACGTTTGTGTGACATCCCATCTGTCCGCTATTTTAGTGCAAGCGTTAATCTTTAAACACGTTCAGCTCCTCATATCACCAACAGTATTTTCTAGGCTGTAATTAAGATGGGCACCATGATGAGGAATGGCTTGATACATGCACTGTCCGATGTACTGCTGGACATACTCAGTGTAGACTTGATTTTATGGATGCAACATTAAAATGTATTTATTCTATGTTCACTTGGGCAATGAAATTTGTTCCTAAACAACTGGGCCTTCCTCTGAGCTAGATAATATCGTGGGTGTTTTGGTAAAAAGCCCCTATGTTAATGGCGCTGCACATTTCAGCTAATTTTTCAGTGCTCACGTTTTGGATAATGTAAGGCTACATCAAACTTTTAATCCCTTTTTTTTTAACATTAAAAAAACACAACAGAAATTGAAACCCAAGTTGGACAAAGAGTCCTAGATGACACGTTGAAATTTTTAGGAAAAAAATGTTCAATTATTTTCAAATTGAGTATTGGGGGATTGAAGTTTCCTTATGTGGGCTCTTTACAGCTGCCACAGAAGGAAGGCAGTTTCAGTACGGCAAATGTCATATTATTCAGAGAATTAGAATGGTGCAATTGCAAAAAATACAAAACAGCGCTTTGTCCTGCACACAGATTTCAAATGCCATGATGTTGTTGGCTCTAATTGTAAAAATTTGCAGCATCTTATCCTCACCTTTGTGTAAAATTTGTAGGGCTGAAAATCTGTGGAGGCTGTATCCCAGTATAAGTGCCATGATGTGTCCACCCAGGACACCTGACCCTGACCCCACCAAAATTTGCAGGATCAGGGGGAATGTCCCTTTATTCACATTCCATAAGCGGTTACAAACTGTGGCGGTTGTGTACTGGGCTGAGGGGAGGCGTCTGTCAGAGCCCCACCAGGAAGCAGCCACTAATGTCCTCTCTGCTCTTTTTCTAAGGGGACCGGCGGCAAAAAACATCGGGGCCGAAATTCAGCTCTCCAATAAGGCCCCTTACCGTCGGATTGGGGTGGCCATGTGGCGGAGTCAAGCGGCTGCCGATTTCTGGTCGAATGGCCGCCGCAAGCTAAATTCAGCAGGGATGTTTTTCTGGCGGTCTCCACTTCCGCCCCGCCACTGCCGAGCAGCCGTGCCCGCCGAGCGGTGCCCCCAACAGCTTTTTCTGTCGGTGCACCTTTCATTCCTTCTGTCAGCCCTGGCTGCGCGGCGGCCATTAAAGGCAAGGGCCCAATACCACGGCCGCCATTTTATTTTGTTTGCCGGCTGACTTCCATGTCAGATGGACTTCTGTGCCCCCTGGTTAGGCCATGCTGGCCCGGCCGAGACCCTCCCTGGTGACCCAGTAGCTGATCCTAAATAATCGCCGATTCTCTCCCCTTTAAAGGAGGAGAGATATGTGGTGAAGCAGACATGCAATGACGTCATCACTGCTCCGCTGCTGAGTGACAGCAGCAGAGAATCTGTCCCGCCTCCACTTCCGCCCCTCACCAGCACTTACCGCCCAACTTCCGCCCCCATTATGACGGACTTCCGGTCCGCACTAAAAAAAAGACAAAGAGCTGAATTTCGGGAAAGAAGCGACCTCATCCAAAACGGCGGTAAAAACACTTTGAAAAAGGTAGGTGTGCCAGGTTTCCGGCGGGGCTGAATTTCGGCCCCATCATTTCCTACCTTTGGAGATCTAGATCGCAACTGCTTGTGAATTCTTGGAGGAAGTAGTCATTCAGAATATTTATTATATTGCATCCAATCTCAATTTCAAGGCCATTTGCATCTTTTAGAGTTTTTACCTTTTCTACAGCTGTTCTGTTATTCATGCAATGCTTAAGGAAAGTTTCATGTTTAGCCTCTTTGCTATACGTTTTTCTGTTTGTCTTTGATATTCTTCTAACATGTTTCTATATTTTCTTATATGCATTCTAGCAAAGCCTTTTTTACCTTTCTCCCTGCAGGATTCTCAGAGACTATTTTCCTCTTTATTTCACTTTTAATGTGTTTGTTAATCCAGTTAGTGTCACAGTTGTTTAGGTTGAGCTTGTTGGGTTTTGGAATGTATATATCCTGCATGTTCAGCATTATTATTTTTTAAATGTTCCATTTGTCCTCCATTGGAGTGTCATTGAGTAAACATTTTTTTAAATTTATGTTCAAAAAGGATGAATTTCCACAGGGATTCTTCTAATTCCTTATCCTAACTTTGCCAGAAATGCTGTGAAAACCCCGTAGAGTGGTTCGTTACACTGTTTTCCTAGCTGTTCCATTGCTCTTCCTTGGAAATTATGGCAGACAAATGGGTGAACCCCTGTGGGAATTCACCCCCAAAATGTTGAACTTATATTTCTTCTTCTACCTCTGTTTCTGTCTTCTACCTTGCAGTTGGGAGCAACTGATAAGAAGTGAGTTTTCGTTGGCTGAAAACCAGATTTGGAGACTATGGCCTAGAAAATACTCAGGGATGCAATCCAGGATTGTGACCACCGGTGACCTCAGTCACTGACCCCGCTAGAGTATTCGGGGTTAGTGGGAAGTAATTTATTTTATATGTTGCCAGCGTGCATCTATACCACTGAGGGTACATCACCCGCCATCCAAGGAAGGGCATTAAGCGCTAGTTATGGGGTTGTGGGCTGGGAACACAGAAACTCTCCAGTCTTAGTCCCACCTCCTCTAATGCCACTAGACTTACAACTTAATATTCCCGGTTATAATATTTTCAAGACAGATACAGGAGGAAAAAGTGGTGGAGGCATAGCAGTGTTAGTAAAGCCAAGAGCTATCTTGAGTTGTGGCAGAGGAGAATGTGGCTTGATAGTGCTTAATGTGATCCAGTCAGATTTGGTCCTGGATGGCTAAAACAGTTGTGTGCCAGATATGCTTAATGCTGCACTGCTTGAACTTGAGCAAGTAAAGATGGAGGCCGAATGTAAGGGATCGACCTGGTTAAGAGGCAGTATAGGAGTTGCTGTGAACAAGAGCATCAAAGGTGGACGGGAGGGAGCAGTTGAGGAGATCAGCATCTGCAGAAATCTGACTGTAGTAAATAATAGGCCAAAGGCTGGGCAGTTGGGATTTAGCAAATGCAGTTGTAAATGGCTTGGGGGTGGTGCGGGGGGAGGGGTGGGATGGTGGTTTCCAAGAACGGGCACAGAAAGAAGTGGTGTTAGAAGGGTCTAGGAGGATGTGGGTGCTGAGGAATGCAAGGATGTGGGCATGATCAAGAAGGGAGAAATGAAAGGTGTATCAGGAAGGAAGGGTAACAGTAGAGAAAGGTCCAAGAGGGAATAAAAGGAGATAGAAGTAATGGGCTCAGGTGGAGTGGCAGCCAAAATGCACATGCGAATGAACAATGACACAATTTGCATATTTAAGGAGGATTGAACAATTATAGCAGAGCCTCTGCTATTGCTTCTGACTTCTGTTGGCAGCCTAATGTGCATGCCTTCAGGGCCTCACGACATCCATCTTGAGTTCTGCTATTTTTTGGGGAACCAATTCCTTTTCTGCAGTTATCACTGGTGATTGTTCCATATCTTCCTCAAAAACACTTACATTCTCACTTTCACTGTCGTTTGTAAAGCCCAATGCAAAATATCTATTTAATATTTGCCATACCTTCATCTTCTAAAATTAGACTCCTTCCTTCATCCCTCAGCAGTTCAACAATCTCTTTAACTATTATTTTACTTTTTATCTGCTTATAAAAGTACTTGCCATTTCCTTTTATATTGTCTGCTAGCCTTTATTCATATTCACTTTTAGTTCTCCTATTCTCTCTTTTAACCTTTGCATCGTACTTTCTACATTATTCATGATTATCTTTAGTATTGTTAGCCCTAATTTTATCATATGCCTCTCTTTTAAGTTTCAGTTCAGTTTTGATCTTTCTATTTATCCATGGAGCTCTATTCATTGATGCACCACCTTTTTTCCTTAAAGGAATATATTTATTTTGTACTCTATCCATCTCATATTTGAAGATTTCCCACTGTTGATCTGTTAAATTTCTGCCCAGCCAATTCGGGCCAAATCCCTTTTTATCTCGTTTAAACTTTGCCCTTTTGTAGTCCAGCACCATTATCTTAGACTGTTCATTATCCATTTTTGTTCTTACATTGAACCTAACTATATTGTAATACCCCCACTTAATTTCCCAGACCTAAATCAAGTAATGCTTCATTCCTTGTTGGTCTAACCAGACTATTCACAACTTACATTGGATCCAGGTCTCCAACACCTCTAATTTAAAAATCTAATCCTAATGTTTAAATCCCTAAACCCTCCCGATATCAGTAACCTCCTCCAGTCCCACAATTTCCCTCCACCAATTCTCTCCATTCCTCCAACTCTAGCCTTTTGTGTATCCCCCTTCTTTTCACCCCACCTGTGGCAGCCATTCCTTCAGCTGTTTCTGCAATCCCCTTCCTAAATCCCTCTCCTTCACTCATTCCTCCATTAAACCCACCTCACCTCCTTGAAACCCACCTGCTAGATCAAGCTTTTGGTCACCCTGCTGATATCTCCTTTTATTGGCTTGGCATCCATTTTTATCCATGGGATATTGTCTCTCTCGTAAAGGTGCTATATAAATGCAAGTTGTATTGCACTGAAGAATAGCCAGTGTTGTATTTTTGTTCAGGAATAGAGAGAAGGATAAATCGGGTAGCTATATATCAGATGGTCTCATGTCAGTTGTGGGCAAACTCATAGAATCCATAATTCGAGATAAAATTAGTGAGCATTTAGAAATGCATGGGTTAATCAAAGACAGCCAATGCAGATTTATTAAAGTAAGCTGTGTTTCACAAATTTTAGAGTTTTTGGGAGAAGTGACCGATTGAAGAGAATGCAGTAAATGTAATTTATATGGATTTTCAGAAGGCGTCTCAGAAGACATTTTTTTTTTAAAATCAGGTATGTGGTACAAAAGGAAAAGGAGCAGCATGGATAAAAGTTGGCTGATGAGCAAGAAACAATCATCATCATCATCATAGGTAGTCCCTCGAAATCGAGGAAGACTTGCTTCCACTCCAAAAGTGAGTTCTCAGGTGACTGTACAGTCCAATGTGGGAATTACAGTCTCTGTCACAAGTGGGACAGACAGTCATTGGAGAAAAGGGTGGGTGGGGAGTCTGGTTTGCCGCACGCTTCTTCCACTGCCTGCGCTTGTTTTCTGCACGCTCTTGGCAACGAGACTCGAGGTGCTCAGTGCCCTCCCAGATTTTGGATACGGTAGACTAGAGCTTATGCCATTAGCCTAATAACCCAGAGGTTATGAGTTGAAATCCCACCAGGACAAGTTGTGAAATTGAAACCAGTAAATCTAACACCATAAAATATGACTATGAAAGCTGCCATATTATCAAAAAACCCCACCTCATTCATCAGCAATGCCTTCTTGATCTGGTCTACATGTGACTCCAGTCCCACAATGTGTGGTTGATTCTATTTAATGTCCCCTGAAGCAGCCTACAAGGCCACCCAATTGTAAACCATTGCTATGAAGTTCAATAATAAAAATACCATTGTGAGAGCACAGTCTTCACAAGGACTGTTCAGTGGTTCAAGGAGAAGGCCCACCACCTTCCTGTGGGCAATACACATGGCCTCATCAGTATCACCCATTCCCTGAGAAATAATTTTAAAGTGCTGTGCCACAGGGCCAACGCTGAGTTCACTTTTGTTCTTGGGCAAAGGGAATCGCAATCTTGAAATTTGCTGCTGGCATAAAAATAAGAGGTTTGTCAGAGAGGAGGAGGATTGCAAAAGATTTGAGGAAGACATGGAAAGGTTAGCAAAATGGACAAACAGCTAGCAGATGTCATTAAATGTGGCTAGGTGAGAAATAAAACATTTTGAGAGAAAAACAAGAAATGGGTGTACACCCTCAAAGAATGATGCTGGACAGCATTGATATAGCGAGAGACCTAAGGGTTTAAATGCATAATTCACTGAAAAAGTGACTATCGATAGATAAAGCCAGAAAAAAGGCCAACAGCATCTTGGATTTTTATAGAGGAAGAAAACATTGAGGAATAGAGTACAAAAGTAAAAAAAGAAATGATGAATTTGTACAAAATGTTGGTTAGGTCACACTTAGACTATTGTGTTCACCCCATTGCAGAAAAGGACATTAAAGCCTCTGAAAGCAGACAACATAGATTCACTAGGATGATGTCAGGGATGGGAAACTCTAGTTATTAGATGATATTTGAGATATTGGGGCAGAAATCCCGGCCTCCTGGGTCCGTACTAGAAACATAGAAACATAGAAAATAGGTGCAGGAGTAGGCCATTCGGCCCTTCTAGCCTGCACCGCCATTCAATGAGTTCATGGCTGAACATTCAACTTCAGTACCCCATTCCTGCTTTCTCGCCATACCCCTTGATCCCCCTAGTAGTAAGGACCTCATCTAACTCCTTTTTGAATATATTTAGTGAATTGGCCTCAACAACTTTCTGTGGTAGAGAATTCCACAGGTTCACCACTCTCTGGGTGAAGAAGTTCCTCCGCATCTCGGTCCTAAATGGCTTACCCCTTATCCTTAGACTGTGACCTCTGGTTCTGGACTTCCCCAACATTGGGAACATTCTTCCTGCATCTAACCTGTCTAACCCCGTCAGAATTTTAAATGTTTCTATGAGGTCCCCTCTCATTCTTCTGAACTCCAGTGAATACAAGCCCAGTTGATCCAGTCTTTCTTGATAGGTCAGTCCCGCCATCCCGGGAATCAGTCTGGTGAACCTTCGCTGCACTCCCTCAATAGCAAGAATGTCCTTCCTCAGGTTAGGAGACCAAAACTGTACACAATACTCCAGGTGTGGCCTCACCAATGCCCTGTACAACTGTAGCAACACCTCCCTGCCCCTGTACTCAAATCCCCTTGCTATGAAGGCCAACATGCCATTTGCTTTCTTAACCGCCTGCTGCACCTGCATGCCAACCTTCAATGACTGATGTACCATGACACCCAGGTCTCTTTGCACCTCCCCTTTTCCTAATCTGTCACCATTCAGATAATAGTCTGTCTCTCTGTTTTTACCACCAAAGTGGATAACCTCACATTTATCCACATTATACTTCATCTGCCATGCATTTGCCCACTCACCTAACCTATCCAAGTCGCTCTGCAGCCTCACAGCATCCTCCTCGCAGCTCACACTGCCACCCAACTTAGTGTCATCCGCAAATTTGGAGATACTACATTTAATCCCCTCATCTAAATCATTAATGTACAGTGTAAACAGCTGGGGCCCCAGCACAGAACCTTGCGGTACCCCACTAGTCACTGCCTGCCATTCTGAAAAGTACCCATTTACTCCTACTCTTTGCTTCCTGTCTGACAACCAGTTCTCAATCCATGTCAGTACACTACCCCCAATCCCATGTGCTCTAACTTTGCACATCAATCTCTTGTGTGGGACCTTATCGAATGCCTTCTGAAAGTCCAAATATACCACATCAACTGGTTCTCCCTTATCCACTCTACTGGAAACATCCTCAAAAAATTCCAGAAGATTTGTCAAGCATGATTTCCCTTTCACAAATCCATGCTGACTTGGACCTATCATGTCACCTCTTTCCAAATGCACTGCTATGACATTCTTAATAATTGATTCCATCATTTTAACCACTACCGATGTCAGGCTGACCGGTCTATAATTCCCTGTTATCTCTCTCCCTCCTTTTTTAAAAAGTGGGGTTACATTGGCTACCCTCCACTCCATAGGAACTGATCCAGAGTCAATGGAATGTTGGAAAATGACTATCAACGCATCCACTATTTCCAAGGCCACCTCCTTAAGTACTCTGGGATGCAGTCCATCAGGCCCTGGGGATTTATCGGCCTTCAATCCCATCAATTTCCCCAACACAATTTCCCGGCTAATAAGGATTTCCCTCAGTTCCTCCTCCTTACTAGACCCCCTGACCCCTTTTATAACCGGAAGGTTGTTCGTGTCCTCCTTCGTGAATACCGAACCAAAGTACTTGTTCAATTGGTCCGCCATTTCTTTGTTCCCCGTTATGACTTCCCCTGATTCTGACTGCAGGGGACTTACGTTTGTCTTTACTAACCTTTTTCTCTTTACATATCTATAGAAACTTTTGCAATCCGTCTTAATGTTCCCTGCAAGCTTCTTCTCATACTCCATTTTCCCTGCCCTAATCAAACCCTTTGTCCTCCTCTGCTGAGTTCTAAATTTCTCCCAGTCCTCAGGTTCGCTGCTATTTCTGGCCAATTTGTATGCCACTTCCTTGGCTTTAATACTATCCCTGATTTCCCTTGATAGCCACGGTTGAGCCACCTTCCCTTTTTTATTTTTATGAGTGTGCACGGATCCGGGAAGGCATCGTAAAAGCCGGCTTTCAGCGCACAATGCGCAAGCACTGCAAACCGGCTTTTCCGATCTGTCAAGCTGGAGCTTGACAGATCTTCCATATCTCAGCAATCAGCATGGACAAGATTGCTGTATTTACCCATATCTTGCCCAGCAAATGTCCTGAAAACTGCAACTGATAAAAGCAGGTGCTTACTTTGACAGGCGTAAGAGTTTTAAAACGCACTTATTACATAAAAAATAAAATTTTAAAAAACATTTAATTTTTAAAAACCCTGCCCACTATGTTAAATTTATTTTAAAGCATAATTAAAAACACTTTTTTAAAAATCGGGAAAATATTTTTTTTAATAATACATAAATAACTTTAATTTAAATTAATGTTAAATATGTAGTGTCTTTTTTCTATTTTTTATGAATCTTTTGTGTGTTTGGTGGGGGATTCTCATTCATAATAATAGGAACTCCAACTTACAGAATTCCCATTATTATGAATGAGAACATACTTTACTTGGATTGGCTGCCCAGAGCCATGTGCCTGCAGCTCCAGCCCTGCGCACGTCCTCACGTGCACGTGCTCCGATGTGCAGTCAGAGGAGGCCTCAGGACCGGGAACTCGCTTGGGCGCAGCAGCCTCAGGTAAGTGCGCGTCTTTTTTAAGTTCTTTACCTGATCGCCCACGGGAAGCAGCTGACCAGGATTTCTGGAGCAGAGAAGATTGAAAAGATTTCATAAAGATTTTTTTAAATTATGAAGGGCTTTGAGAGAGTGAATATGGAAAGACTTTGGAGTAGATTTTGATTTTGGGCAAAGTATAAGTGAGTCAGCAGCCCATTTTACATCTCTCCCGGTTTTTATTTCCATTTATGTTGGAAGTATTGGCCCGAAAATTACGGTCCGAGGCTTCCTGCAGGCAGACGCCTCCAACCAAAATGTTTTTAACGAAAATACCTGGTGATCCCGGAGGAACGTAGACTTGCGCTCTGAGGCCTAATTGCGCATTTCAGCGTAAGGGGCCCATGTCTTCCAGGAGCGTATGTGTAGCCTGGAATCACGTGGGCCTGCACTACCAATCACAATGTAGTATTCTCATTCATAATAAAGGGAGCTCCAAACTCCCATTACTATCAATGAGAATACTCCTAAAATCACATAAAACACCAACATAAATTTTAAAAAGCACTTCACTTTTTTAAATTAATAGAAATTGCATCAAATTAAATGTTTTAGAAAAAAAATTATTTTTGTGGATTTAAAAAAAAAAATGTTTTAATAGTGTTCAAAATAAATTTACCTTCATAGACAGGGTTTTTAATATAAAAATAAGTAATAACGTTTATTTTTTCTATGTTTTAAAACTCTTACGTAGGTAAAAGTAGGCTATACGCGTATACCCTACTTTTACCAGGCATAAGAGTTGAAGGACATTTGCTGGGCAAGAGTTGAGCAAATAGCCCAAATCTCTGCCCCGCGAATGTCCTTCTCTCAGGGATGCATGCGCTCTGTCAAAAGACATTTTGACAGATCGCAAAAGCTGGTTCGCAGCGTATGCACATCACGCACTAAGAATCGGCCTCTCCTGGTGCGTGCACACATCGTGAACCCCCGGAGAGGCCGCAATTTTCGTGCCAATAATTGGGAGAGATGTAAAACAGGCTGCCGACTCGTTGTCACTCATTTTACACTATCGCACAAAGTCAAAATCTATCCCTACTGCTTCTGGGTAGTCAGTGATGTCGGGTGACCAATTTAAATGTCTTATTAAGAAAGTGATGAGGAAGATTAGGAGAAATTATGTTACACAGGGTTTCCGGAGCATCGAATGACTTTCCACAGGGAGAGACCATTGCATCTTTTAAGTAAAAATAGGCTAAATATTTGAAGTAGAGGAAGATACATAGCTATGGGGAGAGCAGGGAAGTTGGATTATTTTTGATTTGCTCCAACAAAGAGCCGGCACAGACACAATGAGTGGAATGTTCCCTTACTGTGCTGTAAACGTCTAGGGGAAGAAATTCAGTTGGATAGCTACAGGGGTGCTAAAGGGTTTGCAACCGCGAGCACCGGCATTAGCACCGCTCGGCAAATTCAGTGTGCCGGTACTGGCGGTGCAGAGGAGTATCGCCCGGGAGCGTCGTGTCGGTGAGCAACGCCCCAGGTATCGACACGGATACAAAATTTGGTTTGCGCTGCACCCGCCAAAGAAAGTTAGCGTGCAGAGCTGTCCCAGGGCGCTAAGGGAAGGGAATGACTGCATGAGGTAAGTATGATTGATATATTTTTTTTGCGATTTAACTTTATTTGGGGTGAGTAATGTATATGGAGTGTTTTTTGTTCCTATTTTATTTTTGCAAGGAAGCCTCTCTAACTGCACTATGAAGCCGGCTCTTTAGCACGGGATAGTTAGTTGTTCACCTGGCCCAGTGGCCCAGCGCTCCACTCCACTGTCAAGTGCAACCGCTGAATTTTGTGGCCACTGTCGCTAACCATTTTCCAGCATTAAATTTAGTGACCAACTGACATTAGTGCCTTAAAAACCCTCCAAACAAATTTACAGCCCTTATAGTTTTATGGTTCTACACCTGCTCTCATCGGAAATAGGTTTCACTGAGGCAATAAGAGTTGGATCTGGCAAAACTCCCAAGGTGGCCTGAGAATGCCCCCAGATGTGCCCCAAATTGCTGCCACAATCACATTTTGCAGTACAGTGTAAAAGGAGAGAAAATTAGGAGGATCCAGGGTCCGCATTATTTAAAACCCCAACCAGAATTAGGCTGGATTTGGATGATTTTAATTTTTAATTTCTATCCTAATATTATCTTACAATAAGTTACAAATGCATCTATTTCTTGGAATAAGTAATTAAAAACAAAGGAGTGCAGAAGTACCACAGTACGTGTTGTAAATATGAGTTGGCCAAAGCTTTGACTGCAAAGTGTTTCATCTAGATCAAGAGAACCATTGTCCTCTTTCTAGGAACTACTGAGTAAAATTCCTGTGGGATATGTAGGATACTAAATGAAGAAGTAAAATCACTCACCTTGCAAAGCTTTCTTCATTCTTCAAATTAATCATATGTATATGGCTCTACGATGTTAATTAGATATAATTTTTAATGTATAAATATGAGTGTGCCTCTCTGGTTTAAAAAATAACTATAAAACAGTCTAGGTAAAGGTGTGTTTATGTGGCATGGCAACTATTCTGACATCAGAAACAACTTTAAAGGGATTGTGTCATTGTGATGTTCTCCACTGCCAGCTCTTGGATAACATTGCTTAATGAACTTGCCTACACATAAGAAATGTGGACTATTTGGTTAATGAACATGCTGGGTGGATGCAATACATTATAGCAATATTCCCTCTAAAACAATAACATAACATTCAGAGATTTATTCTGACAAATTTGTGGATTATTCTGGGATTCTCCAATAGAAACAAGACATAGATAGAAATAGAAATAATGAAGTTACTTATTTTTCTATTTTCTTTAAATAGTTATGATTTTAATATACCAAAGTTATAGTAAATAACAACATTAACAAAAGTGCTTTTTGACATAAGTGCAGTGTGAACTGCCAGCAAACAGGGCTTTTGGAAAAGTAGATGATCTACATTAGCTGGTTGGCACAGCTCATCATGGGAATGATGTTCATAGCAATAAATTGAATGGGATAATGAGCGTGATTCCGGTGATACACCAGGTGTTCTTTATTTGATAGAACTGAGAATATCCAGATCCTTTGTGTAAAGTAAGGGTCCTTTAATAAAGTATTGTTTCATTTTCAAAAGACAACCGTCACAACTATTGATATTGTGGTTAATATTTGAAGTGCAACATGATATACAATGTCATAGGTGATTAATATTTATTCTAAACTATATACTGTACTATAGGCTATATATAAGACATTGCAGAAGGAAACTTGAACTAATAAGGCTGCTGTAACATTCATGTTTCTGACTTCCAGTCAGTCTCTGTGAGACCTTCTTGGCAGCATAATTTATGCACCCCAGCATGATCCTTTCATTCGCGGTCAGTCCTTCACATGCCACTACTGAACGATTTAAGTTGACCGTCTTTAGCAGCTACATTCCCAATAATGATTAGAAACTGCTCTAGTTTTCTTCTGGGATTATGTTTCAGATTAAGACCAGAAAGGGGAGTTGATGGTCTCTTCTTTCTGAAGACTATTAAATCCATTCTGGCAGTCCAAACTCAGTTGCCTGTGAGCAACAGTGCACAGTAGATAACTGCCCCAGAAACACAGAGTGACTCATTTGTCCGGCTTGTTTGGGGCAATCACAAGGTAAAGGTGGTAATGGATCACCAGTATGGGGATGCTTTACTGAGGCTGGGGTTCTTGTTTTTTTAATTGAGAAAATACAGTTGAAGCATATGACTTTCTATACCAGAGCTTGAATCGTTTGATGTTGCTTGTATGAATTGCAAAAGATGTTCTATATTCCATCATCAATACCAAAAAAAAATGGTGAATTGCAAAATGTCAATCATCAGGGCCATTTGTGATTGGTGTCAAATGTGTAAGGAGGTGAATGAATAATCAGAAATACTTCATGGTTTGATAATGATGGGGTTTTATAACAGATGGTTCATATCTTAGGACTCCTCTGAGGCACTGTTTGTGGGGAGGGGGAGAAGAGGAGAGAACAGGGAAAATAGGATTTTTTAAACAGATTTAAAAGACTCTTTTGATATGAACATTCCAATATAAAAAGTCCGTTAGCAAGTTTTCATTGCACGCTTGATTGATTAGAACAGAAAAAAAAGATTCTTTGCAACTCTCTGTAATTACATCATCAGGCAAGAACTGTCTTATCTGCCTTGAGGCCTGCAGTTAACTGTTGATTCCCATTGGACCTGTCCTCTGCTAAATTTCATTATGCCAGAGGTGGAGATTACTGCACGCATGTGGACTTAGGTTGTGTCCTTCAGTCAGACTGAAAAATGAGCATACAGAAATCACAGCAGCCTTACCTTGTAATTCATGCTGCACAGATCTGATGACAGGACAAAAATTAGAAGCCAATATATTGCTGCAGTATCAAATAGGACAAGAGCTGAAACAGTGTAAAAATAGAAAACCCATTTTACAAAGGACATGGGCGTGTCCTGAATTTAATTTCCCCCATCTCATGGTCTATGATTTGAGTGTCTCAATTCATCAGGCATCACAAATTTATTGAAAGTTGTATTATTTCTGAACTTTTGAATGGGTTTTCCAGCATACACTGTAATCAGCAGGATCATTTTCTGCATTTACAGCACCTCACCTATTTTAGTGTTGAACATGAAGTACATCAAGGAAAACTAGAGATGCTTTTATCTTCCAATACTCAGATGTCTTTGGCAGAGGCATAGAAACTGCAGGTTAGAAATTAAATGGAGAGAGAGAAAGAGAGATGTGAACACCTTCATGGTAGGCTAAGACCAATGAGGGAAAGAAGGTGAGGAAGACATGATATGATATCTTAAACATTTAATAATGTGTCGATGCTTTCCTCTTTCTTATTAGGCTTCACACATTTATTCATTCTGAAATTATCAATAATTATTCATCATAATATCGTTAATCTTGCTCTCAAACACTTAAGGATTCACCTCCTCTCAGATATTCTTCTCTTTAGTAAAGACTGATGCAAAGTACTTGTGCCATTTTTTTGATCATCCTCTACAAATTTACAATCCTCTCTTCTCAGGGGTCCCACCGCACTTTTAGCAATTCGCTTTTTACTCATGTACGTGTAAATCAGGACATTTAAAACAAAATGGGGGATATACTGGGTCAGCCATCATTCATGGCTGCTTTTTCTATGCAGCGTTGAGCTGGAAGAAGGCTTATTGATGATCATTTTGAGCATAATTGAAGAGGTTGCAGACATATGGGGATGAGGCCTTACCTCCCACGAGTTTACAGGCAACTGCACTCATACCTACAGCTCTCTGAGACACAGTGCATTAGAAGGTTGCGCTTCTGAAAAAAAGTGGTCACAGAGATATGCCAGCTCATAAAGGCAGACCTACAGCCTACCAGTGGCAACAGGACTGCACTGCCTGTCGAGATGAAGGTGAATGTGGCACTTGCCTTCTGTGCTTCCGGCTCCTTTCAGGCATCAGCAGGGGACATATGTTCCATCTTGCGGTACACTACACATTGCTGCATTTGCTAGGTGACAACGGCACTGTACACACATAGGATGAACTTCATAAACTTCCCAAGGAGGCACAGAATGAGAGGGCTGTAGGTTTTGGACAAATTGCTGGGTTCCCTTCCATTCCATGAACATATAGATCATCTGCAACCATATTCAGCACATCATGGCAGTCAATGCCCAATATCCAGAGAACATCCATGATGCTTTCATCTTGCGTGAGAACAGTGTCTCATGCATGTTTGCGCGTCAACCACAAGGCCAGAGCTGGATGCTGAGGGCAAAGGTTACGGCCTTGCTACCTGGCTCATGACCCCCATCAGGAACCCTCAGACAGAAGCCGAGCATCGCTATAATGAGAGCCATATAGCCACACGCAACATCATTGAACAGACAATTGGAGTGCTGAAGCAGTGCTTCCGATGCCTGGACCACTCTGGAGGCTGCCTGCAATACACCCTTCAGCAGATCTCTGAGTTCATTGTGGTGTGCTGTATGCTACACAACTTAGCCATCCTGAGGGGACAGGATTTACCAATGTGGATTGCAGGACCACCTCAGCAGAGAGGAGGGGGAGGAGGAGGAGGAGAAGGACAACAAGGAGGAGGACGAGACGGAGGGTGAGGAACCCATGCCACCACCACCACCACCACAGGGGAGGCCTCGTGCAGCTTTCACCACTGTAAAAGCCTTACGTCAGCAGCTCATAATTCAATGCTTTGCTTGAAGAGTGAACAACACGTTTGACAGTTGCCTGGCCACTATATCCCACCATGTTGACTATTCCCACTCTTATTAATAAACGTTGTAAATTTGTTCAACATAATTTTGAAACTGAAATAAAATTTGAACTTGAACAGAATTTGTAAACTTTTAAAACTTTTATAAAATAACAACAACAGAACAACAAAACAATAACAAAACAACAACCCCTGCACCGAACATCTTTTACCACCGGCTCTTTCCCCCCCCCGCACCCCGCCCCCGCTCACCCTAGCCCCCTTCCCTTGCATCATGATCCTACCCAAGGTGGCACCAAGAGTTTGTGCAGCACAGCGGCCAGAGTCCTGCTGTATTGGGGGGAGAGATAATGGAGACGCCATGTGTAAATCAACTGGAGAAGCTCTGGGTATGAAAGGCCCGGTTTCTGAGTGGCGAGCCTCTTGCTTGATGTCGCCAGTCACAGGTGGTGTGGGTCTGGGTGTGACACTGGGGACTCGCATTGACAGCCTCGCAGGTTTCGTGGCTTGCACGGACAATCTGCGATCCGAACTGCATCATGTTCGCAGACAGTGCCGTAATGCTTGTGGGAATCCTACCCAATACCTCTAGGAGCTGTCGGGCGAGCTGGATGCTCTCCTTGAACAGTCCCATCATGTCCAGTTGTGCGTCCGCCTGTCTGTCAGCAGATCGGCTTTGTCGACTCATCCTCCGGAGAGACGGCAGACGGGATTCAACTCCGGGAGTGCGTTGCTGCATGCCACTTATACTCGGGGCCTCCGATGGATGAAAGCCCGAGAATGTCCGGAGAAAAAAAGGTGTCGAGTGCATCTGCCTCCCCCCCACAGAGTAGACTGCTCTGTCCGCTCCTTTCCTTCAAGTTCCTCATCCTCGTTCTCCTCCTCTCTCCCCCCCACCCCACCCCCGCACACACACACACACACACACACACACACACACATGACAGCTTAAGGTGGAGGCTTCCATTGAAAGATTGGCGCATGCGATTTCTCATCTGTAAATAGAAAACAACAGACGAGCAGCAGGGTGACATGAGTAAGGACACATAGCACAGGCTCATTTGAAAGACCGCCACTACTCCATTATATCTAGTCCAGAGACACTGCATCACATTGCCCCAACTTTAGTCCACAGACACTACATCACATTGCCCCAACCCAGGCCAGGGAGTGTGTGCAGGACTTACCCTCACTATCGAATGAGGGGTCAGCATTCCCTGAATTGCCCTCCCTGAGGCATCGATCAGACCAGCCATTCTTTCCTCGATGTCTGTCAGAGGCATGCTTCGGGGTGGACCGCCGCCTGCCTGCTCCCGGTGGTTGTGGGATAACTTTCCCTGCAAAGACGACAATGGGAATGGTTACCAGAGGACCCATCTGCTCTTGTGGCACACACAGATAGCCATCAAAGCACGTACCATACTGTGTGCATTTAATACAGTCCTCTGTTTAATGGCCCTGGAAGTTGCACGTGGTTCATGAGGAAGACATCGATGTTCAGAAACATTTTTAAGATCTCAGAAAGCAATCTTAATAATGTGTAAAGATCATTCATGGCAAATAAGGTGCAACACTAAGCCTACCTACAGCAACAGCATGAGAACAAATATTGTGTCAGATTTATAATATAAGTAATGAAGGAGCGCATCAATAAAAATATTATTTACTCTCACGACCCTGCAAAGGTCATTAAACCTCTTGCGGCACTATGTGTGGTTCCTTCAGAGGGCATCTGTTATGGCTTTAATACTTTTATGAATGACACCACGAGATCTAGTATTGTACTTGAGCTGTTGTGACCTTAGTCCCATTTATTGTAACTCCAGAGTGAGGTAGAAGCATGGCGGGCAGCCTTTTATACAAGGTCCTGCACACCTATGCAGGTGACCCTCAGGTCTCCCACCGCAGTGCCCTCTGGTGGCACACCTTATGTGACTATACAGTTATTATACATGGTCTAAATACATGACATCACTTCCCCCCCAAGTCTTTAATGCAAATTGACTCGTACATTGGCGGTGACCTGGGCTTTGCTCTTCCTGGTTGATGATTGGAGGGTCGCTTCTAGCTTGGATGAGTTGGTAGTGAGATTTGTTGCAAGTGGAGGCCACAGTGGTTTCTGGTTGTGAGTCCATGAATACTCCATTCTCCCCCCTCCCCCCACACAAACAGAGATCATGCTAATGGTCCGTTACATGCAAGTTACATTCAAGTTCATCACATGGGTATTACATTTACATTTTGGTACGTTTGGGTGGATTACAGTTGCATTTCTTTTTGTGTGGTACATTTACATGATCAGTATAGATATATCAGTACAGGTGCACAAGGACAGTCGAGTTCCAGCACCGCCGGATGAAACATAAAAACATAGGAAATAGGTGCAGGAGTAGGCCATTCGGCCCTTCAAGCCTGCACCACCATTCAATAAGATCATGGCTGATCATTCCCTCAGTACCCCTTTCCTGCTTTCTCTCCATATCCCTTGATCCCTTTAGCTGTATGGGCCATATCTAACTCCCTCTTGAATTATCCAATGAACTGGCATCAACAACTCTCTGCGATAAGGAATTCCACAGGTTAACAACTCTCTGAGTGAAGAAGTTTCTCCTCATATCAGTCATAAATGGCCTACTCTTTATCCTAAAATTGTGTCCCCTGGTTCTGGACTTCCCCATCATCGGGAACATTCTTCCCGCATCTAACCTGTCCAGTCCTGTCAGAATCTTGTAAGTTTCTATGAGATCCCCTCTCATTCTTCTAAACTCCAGTGGAAAAAGGCACAGTTGATCCAGTTTCTCCTCATATGTCAGTCCCGCCATCCCGGATGAGATCCGGGTCATCTGGTGGCGATGCAGCACCTCATGCTAGTGGGTCTATGGGCGAGGTGAGCTAATTTTGCTCGAGTTGCCGGAGCTCAGGGCTCTTGCCATTACTCCTAGTGTTGGGCAGGCCCAAAGACAGCTGATGTGTCTGTGACCTCCCTGTCCTTTTCATTTGCACAGTATCGCTGCTGCTCCCTGGGAAGCAGTCTGAGCGAGTGAGAGTTTTGTCTAAACGACGGTGGGACTGCCTCGTCTTGTCCAGCAGTTCACAGGGGACTGCTGACTCGCTTTTCTTGAGGGCATCGTTGTGAGTATTCTCTAGTTTGGGATCCTGGTTGGTCCATGTCCCATTCAGAGGAGCTGTTGCGGGTGACCCTTCATTCTTGGGCATTGCCGTGGTGGCGAGTGGGTTTGTGAGCTGCGCCTTTTCCACCCGGGTGGTGGGCGATGGTAGCCGACTGCGAGCATAGGCGCAGTTTACTGTTTCTGGCCCGTAGCGGTTCATGCCATCGAATGTCTGCAATGTTAACATAACATAAGAACATATAAGAACATAAGAATTAGGAACAGGAGTAGACCATCTAGCCCCTCGAGCCTGCTCCGACACTCAAGAAGATCATGGCTGATCTGGCCGTGGACTCAGCTCCACTTACCCGCCCGCTCCCCGTAACCCTTAATTCCCTTATTGGTTAAAAATCTATCTATCTGTGATTTGAATACATTCAATGAGCTAGCCTCAACTGCTTCCTTGGGCAGAGAATTCCACAGATTCACAACCCTCTGGGAGAAGAAATTCCTTCTCAACTCGGTTTTAAATTGGCTCCCCCATATTTGAGGCTGTGCCCCCTAGTTCTAGTCTCTCTGACCAGTGGAAACAACCTCTCTGCCTCTATCTTGTCTATCCCTTTCATTATTTTAAATGTTTCTATAAGATCACCCCTCATCCTTCTGAACTCCAACGAGTAAAGACCCAGTCTACTCAATCTATCATCATAAGGTAACCCCCTCATCTCTGGAATCAGCCTAGTGAATTGTCTCTGTACCCCCTCCAAAGCTAGTATATCCTTCCTTAAGTAAGGTGACCAAAACTGCACGCAGTACTCCAGGTGCGGCCTCACCAATATCCTATACAGTTGCAGCAGGACCTCCCTGCTTTTGTACTCCATCCCTCTCGCAATGAAGGCCAACATTCCATTCGCCTTCCTGATTACCTGTTGCACCTGCAAACTAACCTTTTGGGATTCATGCACAAGGAATCAGCCGGTCCAGGCAGCGGGCGGTCGAGGGGGTCGTTCAACCTGACTGCCTGCCTCTCTTCCGCTCTTACATCCGGTCCAGGGTGTCCTTGGAGATGGAGCACGCGGTGTCCACCGGTACGCTCGCGGCCTTCCGCGAGAGGTGGGCACCGGAGGGACTGGAGTGCATCATCACGCCCGGCAACCAAATTTTAATTTGATTTTACGTTTTAAAGTTTAATTTGTTTTAATTGCCGGTGCTTTTAGTGTCCCCCTTCCCTTTTATAGGGGGCACTGGGGAAAATTGTGATTTTAGTGCCCAAAAAAAAAAACCAAAAAAAAAAAGAAAAACACAAAAAAAAAACAAAAAAAAAAAGGGGGGAAAAAAAGGGCCTTGAAAATGTCTGGAGTGTCACCCAGGTCGGGTGGCACCGTTTATTGTTTTTATGTTTTCACAGGTGAACTCAAAAGAGTTTCATGCACAAGGAATCAGCCGGTCCAGGCAGCGGGCGGTCGAGGGGGTCGTTCAACCTGACTGCCTGCCTCTCTTCCGCTCTTACATCCGGTCCAGGGTGTCCTTGGAGATGGAGCACGCGGTGTCCACCGGTACGCTCGCGGCCTTCCGCGAGAGGTGGGCACCGGAGGGACTGGAGTGCATCATCACGCCCGGCAACCAAATTTTAATTTGATTTTACGTTTTTAAGTTTAATTTGTTTTAATTGCCGGTGCTTTTAGTGTCCCCTTTCCCTTTTATAGGGGGCACTGGGGAAAATTGTGATTTTAGTGCCCAAAAAAAAAAAAAAAAAAAAGAAAAACACAAAAAAAAACAAAAAAAAGGGGGGAAAAAAAAAAGGGCCTTGTAAATGTCTGGAGTGTCACCCAGGTCGGGTGGCACCGTTTAATGTTTTATGTTTTGCAGGCGAACTCCAAAAAGAGTTTCATGCACAAGGACCCCCAGGTCCCTCTGCATCGCAGCATGTTGTAATTTCTCCCCATTCAAATAATATTCCCTTTTACTGTTTTTTTCCCAAGGTGGATGACCTCACATTTTCCGACATTGTATTCCATCTGCCAAACCTTAGCCCATTCGCTTAACCGATCTAAATCTCTTTGCAGCCTCAGCGTGTCCTCTACACAACCCGCTTTCCCACTAATCTTTGTGTCATCTGCAAATTTTGTTACACTACACTCTGTCCCCTCTTCCAGATCATCTATGTATATTGTAAACAGTTGTGGTCCCAGCACCGATCCCTGTGGCACACCACTAACCACCGATTTCCAACCCGAAAAGGACCCATTTATCCCGATTCGCTGCTTTCTGTTAGCCAGCCAATTCTCGAACTATGCTAATACATTTCCTCTGACTCCGCTTACCTTTATCTTCTGCAGTAACCTTTTGTGTGGCACCTTACCGAATGCCTTTTGGAAATCTAAATTAACCACATCCATCGGTACACCTCTATCCACCATGCTCGTTATATCCTCAAAAAATTCCATTAAATTAGTTAAACATGATTTCTCCTTCATGAATCCATGTTGCGTCTGCTTGATTACACTATTCCTATCTAGATGTCCCGCTATTTCTTCCTTAATGATAGTTTCAAGCATTTGTCCCACTACAGATATTAAACTAACCGGCCTATAGTTACCTGCCTTTTGTCTGCCCCCTTTTTTAAACAGAGGCGTTACATTAGCTGCTTTCCAATCCAATGGTACCTCCCCAGAGTCCAGAGAATTTTGGTAGATTATAACGAATGCATCTGCTATAACTTCAGCCATCTCTTTTAATACCCTGAGATGCATTTCATCAGGACCAGGGGACTTGTCTACCTTGAGTCCCATTAGCCTGTCTAGCACTACCTCCCGAGTGATAGTGATTGTCTCAAGGTCCTCCCTTCCCACATTCCCGTGACCAGCAATTTTTGGCATGGTTTTTGTGTCTTCCACTGTGAAGACCAAAGCAAAATAATTGTTTAAGGTCTCAGCCATTTCCACATTTCCCATTATTAAATCCCCCTTCTCATCTTCTAAGGGACCAACATTTACTTTAGTCACTCTTTTCCGTTTTATATATCGGTAAAAGCTTTTGCTATCTGTTTTTATGTTTTGCGCATGTTTACTTTTGTAATCTATCTTTCCTTTCTTTATTGCTTTCTTTGTCATTCTTTGCTGTCGTTTAAAATTTTCCCAATCTTCTAGTTTCCCACTAACCTTGGCCACCTTATACGCAATGGTTTTTAATTTGATACTCTCCTTTATTTCCTTGGTTATCCACGGCTGGTTATCCCTTCTCTTACCCCGCCCTTCTTTTTCACTGGAATATATTTTTGTTGAGCAATATGAAAGAGCTCCTTAAAAGTCCTCCACTGTTCCTCAATTGTGCCACCGTTTAATCTATGTTCCCAATCTACTTTAGCCAACTCTGCCCTCATCCCACTGTAGTCCCCTTTGTTTAAGCATAGTACGCTCGTTTGAGACACTACTTCCTCACCCTCAATCTGTATTACAAATTCAACCATACTGTGATCACTCATTCCGAGAGGATCTTTTACTAGGAGATCGTTTATTATTCCTGTCTCATTACAAAGGACCAGATCTAAGATAGCTTGCTCCCTTGTAGGTTCTGTAACATACTGTTCGAAGAAACAATCCTGTATGCATTCGATGAATTCCTCCTCAAGGCTACCCCGTGCGATTTGATTTGACCAATCGATACGTCGGTTAAAATCCCGCATGATTACTACCGTTCCTTTTTCACATGCCTCCATTATTCCCTTGATTATTGTCCGCCCCACCGTGAAGTTATTATTTGGGGCCTATAAACTATGCCCACCAGTGACTTTTTCCCCTTACTATCTCTAATCTCCACCCACAATGATTCAACATTTTGTTCATTAGAGCCAATATCATCTCTCACAACTGCCGTGATATCATCCTTTATTAATAGAGCTACCCCACCTCCTTTCCCTTCTTGTCTATCTTTCCGAATTGTCAGATACCCCTGTATGTTTAATTCCCAGTCTTTGCCACCCTGCAACCACGTTTCAGTAATGGCCACCAAATCATACCCATTTGTAATGATTTGTGCCGTCAACTCATTTACTTTGTTTCAAATGCTGCGTGCGTTTAGGTAAAGTGTTTTCATTTAGTTTTTAAACCATGATTTTTAGTTTTGCCCCCTCTTGCAGCCCCTTTATATTCAAACATATTGTCCCTTCCTATCACCTTGTGGTTTACACTTACCCCAGTGCTACTATGCTCTGTTGCCTCCTGCCTTTTGCATCCTTTCTTGGGGTTCTGTTCATCTGAGCTCTCACCACTTTAACTAGCTCAGAGCCCTCTCCTGGGTTCCCATCCCCCTGCCAAGCTAGTTTAAAGCCCTCCCAACCGCACTATCAAAACCACCCGCGAGAACATTGGTCCATCTCTGTCGAGGTATAACCTGTCCGACTTGTACAGGTCCCACCTACCCCAGAAGCGGTCCCAATTGTCCAGGAAACTAAAGCCCTCCCTCCTACACCAATGCCTCAGTCATGTATTTATCTGACTAGCCTTCCTATTTCTACCCCCACTATTACGTAGCACTGGCAGTAATCCCGAGATTACCACCTTTGAGGTCCTGGCTTTCAATCTTACTCCTAGCTCCCTAAACCGATCTGAGGCAGGGTATCGCTACCGGTGCCTCTGATCCTCGGGGATCATTTACTCTGCGGCTTGTCTACTTCTGTCAGCTGTGGGGACACATTATGATAGATCGTTTTGGTCCCGGAGATGCAGGCTATAGCATTGGGTAGCCCACTGGACCTATATACGACCGTTAGATGTTCGCCCGCTACATTGATTGATTGCAATTTGCACCCGGTATTGCTCAACAACATTTTGGTCGGTACAGCTGGACTTTTACATTGGTTACCAATTTCAAGCAGTTCATTCAAAGATTGTGGGTTGGTGGCCTCCTTTAAAATGGCCTTATTACTTTTACCCCTCGTGGAACCACGTGTTGTTGCTCCATTAGTGCTGCACCTTGTGGTTTGGGTGCCATCTTTTCCCTGTCCATGATGTCGACTGCCACGATCTTCTTTCCCAGGGTTTCTGCCATTGAAGCTGGGAAGACGCCCTCGGATCCAATCTTCCTCTCCAGGAGTCTTGCCACTGAAACCGGGAAGGTACGTTCGGGTCGTCTTGGCCGGATCACCGCCACGCAGCCGTGATGAGCAGTCTGTGCCTCGGGGGCTGCACGGATCTGCTCTCCGGTGCCTGGTCCAACCTAAGGTGGGGGCTTGCTCTGCCTCTGAGCACAGGGGACGTCGATTGCTGAAGGAATGAAGTCTTCCCAGTTCCAATGAATCTTCCCCATCCATCTTTTTCCAAGTAGCATTGGTCCATCACCTGAAACAATCCATAATGGTAAATTGTGCACCGTGCCATCATGGGATACACTTACATCCGCACTACCAACAACTGATTTCAGTTCTTTGGTGTAGGTGCGCAGCTTTGCCTGAACCGGAACCAACTTGGGTCATTCAGCTTGATTGTTCCATAGCCTCTCAAAGGTTTCCCGGCTCATTACTGACTGACTCGCCCCCGTGTCCACTTCCATGAAGACTGGAATGCCATTTATCTCAACTGCTATTATCACTGGAGGACAATCTGTGGTGCAGGTATATACTCCATACACTTCGTCCTGGGACTGAGCTGCCTCTTTAGCCATCTCCTCGTGCTGGATTCACAGCCATCTGCTGACTCCTCTTCCACGTGGTGACTCACAGCTCTTTTGCACATTCGCTGTGACTCACCACGTGGCCCTTTGTGCTGCAGCCTTTGCACACATAGTCTGTGAACCAACACTGATGAGCCCTGTGATTACCTCCGCAACGCCAGCATGGTGCTACTCGACTTACGTTTGCACTCCTCGGCAGACGCTGAGTTAAAGGAATCGGGGGCCTGTACGCTCTGTCCTGGGCAGATTCACGTTCAACAGTTCTGCTCGTGAAAGGCGCCATTCTATTTACAGTACTTGCCGGGTTTGAGTCCTGAGAGTGAGTCATCATCTGCTTGGAGCTACAGCTTGAGGTCATGAATGCCTGGCTGATGGCCTTCTGCAGAGTGACAGTGGTTTCGGCAGACAGTAGCCTGTGAAGAAGGGCCTCATGACCGATGCCAATTACGAAGACGTCCCACAATGCATCGGCGAGGATTGCGCCGAATTCACACGGTCCTGCCAGCCTCCTGAGGTCGGCAGCGTACTTCGCGATTTCCTGGCCCTCGGGGCAGCGGTGTGTATAAAATCGATGCCTGGCCGTGAAGATGCTCTCCTTTGGTTTGAGTTGGTCCCGAATTAGCACTTTCAGCTCCTCGTATAACTTGGTTATTGTTTTCTCTGGTGCAAGCAAGTCCCTGACAAGGCCATAGACCGCGGGCCCACAACTGGTCAACAGGATTGCTCTGCACTTATCTGCCAGCGTGGCCGGATCATCGCCTACCAGGTTGTTTGCTGCGAAATATTGGTCGAGCCGCCCCGTAAAGGCTTCCCAATCCTCACCCTCTGAGAACTTTTCTAATGCACCAACGTTGATCATTTTTGCGTGAAAGTTCGTAATCTCGTCGCCAGTTGTTATGTCTTTAATACTCTTATGAATGACTTCACGCATTCTAGTAATGTACTTGAGCTGTTGTGACCTTAGTCCCATTTATTGTAACTCCAGAGTGAGGCACAAGGATGGTGGGCAGCCTTTTATACAGGGCTCTGCACACCTATGCAAGTGACCCTCAGGTCTCCCACCGCAGTGCCCTCTGGTGGCACACCTTATGTGACTATGCAGTTAATATACATGGTCTACATACATGACATCATCGATAGAGACCTCTTCAGATATGATGGTCCAAATTCTACAAAAAATCGCTGGGAGGGGTCTACTTGCACCTGTTTAATTCCGCCAATCTCTTTTCAACAGCAGTGACAAGGGCCTCGTTTGCCTCACTGCAAAAGTTTCTGGCTCTCTGCCTGCTCCCATTTCCTTCCATCGAGAATTAAATCAAAAAATGGCTGATTCAGTCCTGGGTGTACTGCGCATGCATGGGCACTCCCTGACAGTTGACCAGAAGCGCGGGAAGAAGAACAATGCTCAACGGGTCCAGTTTTTTTTTCACTTGCATATTTCAGCTCCAGCGCACAAATTCAGTTGTGCAACGCCAGATTTATCACTATCGCTAATGTTCTTGATGATTTGCCAAATTTTGAGAGCTCTGGCGGTAACAGTAACCCAGCGGTAAAAAAAAGGTTTTGCCTTGATTATCGCCCGAAAATGGGCAAAATCGCTAAAATCCGAAATTCTAGCCCATGACCCCTTATTTATTTTTTCATATTCTCCTTTAATTTTTTTAGTGTTACTTATTCTTATAGTCATCATAGGCTCAACTTCAATTTTAATTATTTCTAATCTCTTTATTTATGCATGGCATCCCAAAACTGCGAGTAGTTTTTTTTTAATGGAATATACTATTTCTGTACCATATACCATTTTCAGTACCATATACCATTTCTGTACCATATTACATTTCTGTAGCAGATACCATTTCTGTACCATATACTATTTCTGTACCATATACCATTTCTGTACCATATACTATTTCTGTACCACTACAATGTTGTTCTAAAAGCACTCCTGTATAGCAATTTCTCTTTCCACCTTACCTCAGCTAGCTCACTCCTCATCTTTCTAAACTCTGCCCTAATCTAATCTGCTGTTTCAGCTTTTGAATGGACTTTTTCCTTTTCTAGTTGGATCTTAAACCTGATCATATTGTAATCATTACTCTCAGGTGCTCTCACACATTTAGTTCATCTACCTGATCTATTTCATTGCTCAGAGCCTGCTAATCCTGAATGCTTTCGAACAATTTACTTTGAATATATTGTAATTATTATATAATTCTAATGCTCTTCCTCAGTTTTATGAGATAGAAAATCAATGGTATTGGCTGGAGAAATATTAGTAATCATTAATCTGTGGTCAAATTGTATCTCTGCTCAGTCTGCAGATAATTTACAAATGATTCTTTAAGACTTCCAACTAAGGACCCTATTCAAATAATAGATATTTTCCCGCCCAAAGTGGAATGTTATTAAAAAAATTAGTAGCATACTGATGTTTGAAAATCTGTTACATCTCCAACTTTTTCCAGTTCTGTCGAAAGGTCACAGACCAGAAACGTTAACTCTCTCTCCACAGATGCTGCCTGACCTGCTGAATATTTCCAGCATTTTCTGTTTTTATTTCAGATTTCCAAGATCCGCAGTATTTTGCTATTGTACTGATGTTTGGCTATTTGAAAATGTCTGCTGAAATTCGTACAGATCTGCAAATTAACAAATTACATAGTAGCAGCATATTGATAATAGCCTGGAATTTGCAGTGGATAATAACAGCGAATGAAAAGCATTCGCTGTTATTATCCCTTTGAAACTGACCGCAACTTCAAGATTTAGCGCATGGGCATCGTAACGTGGAAATCCTGAAGTTGCGGTCGGTCATTCATTGCTCTGACACTGACAGTGCTGTGCCCTTACCGCCCATCCCCGCCTTATAGCTGCCAGTCAGTGTAATCAGTGAAATTAGTGAAACTGACGAAAATCATTCCACGCTAATATTAATAGTTAGACCTTTGTTGGATTAGGTGTAACTGGGCTTTTAACAGCGTGTTGACTGCTAAACAAATGTTATGGCCCTGAAAATTTTGTTTTAATTTTGTGGACTGTCAAATTTTGCCATTATAATAAAAATTGCAATTTTTAAGAAACTTAAAGAAAATGTATTATATTTTTTAATGTTTGTTCATATTGATTTCAGGTTCACCTGTTCCCCATGTGAGAGCCCCACTCTTTGTTTTGCTCACTATAACAATTTTAAAAAGTCAGAATAAAAGCATTTCTTCACTTTCTGGTTTCCTGTCTTTGAGAATTCTGCATTATGATTGGCTGCTTGGACAGTTTGTTGAAATCACAGCAGTTTGCGCTGGGGAATTCCCACTAAACTGCACTGATCTCAACTGAATGTCGAAAAAGCTGAATTTCTCGCCACAGAGATCTTTGTGGGAAGCTTTCTTCGGGGCCAGCAGCGAATGCTTTTGCTTCGCCACTGACCGCAGATGCACAGGAATCAACTATTTCAGTATGGCTGCATATATGTGGCGGAGATGGCCTGCGTGGTCCTTTTTCCCAACAATGAAGGGGTGAACCAGTAGAGGCAATGCCAATGTTCTCAACTATTGACCAGGAGACATAAGTTCAAATTACAAACCCAACTAACGTTTATAGATTTCGCTTCTCCTGCTCCCTTCCCCCCTCACACCACCCAACACTGAATGTCTGCATCCTTGTCAAAAGCCACCATGTCCTCAAGAAAGAGATTGATAGCTGGTTTTGACATGCAGCTGTGATTGCATTGGCTTGGGAAGGCTCATTTTCTTCAGGTCACAGGCACTCAGGCATGTTTTTAAAGTTTTTCATATCAAAAAATATTTAATTTACTAAGAAGCTGACTACTGTACTGCAATGAAACTATTAAATAGTTCAGTATAGTTTTTTAAGTAATTTTCAGTGATTTTAAATCAGGTTATTCACAGGTGGAGGACTGGACACCAATTTTCCCTCCAAGCTGCGTGCGTGCATGGCTGCGCATTAATATGCAAGGTACTGCGCAGGCCTCTCACAAACTTTTCCATTCGAAATACCGCACGTACGCAGAAATTCAAAGGGACTGCGCATTTAAATGAACAGGCTGTGCACGACAAAGACAATTTAGCAGGAACATTGTTGGACGCTCTTATTAAAAATGCTTATTTTTGCTGATAAACCCATTTTCTGCTGTTTTAATAAAACTGCACCAGGTACCACTCTTCAATACATCAACAAATACTTTTTAATGGAAAGAAAAAGACAGAAATGATTACATTCTATTATACTGACCGATTGTAATGGTTCATAGAAGATTTTACATTTGTGATTATACAAATGAATTTTAGCGGAAACTTGAAATGTAACTTAACCCATGCAATTTTGAGTGTATTTTGGCGCAAGTTCCGACTGCACCGAAAGTGGAAACACTACCCCATACACTTTAACTGAATAAAAGAATGAACTAATAGCCACAGCACTGTACAACCCTAAGCTTTGGATTCTTATCTAAGGGATCTATGTTTATACCCCAACTGACATTCACCCTAGATTTCCTTTTGAAAGTGAATTTACCAGTCTTAACAGGAGGTAAAATGTTCTGACGTAAAGAACTAAAGCAGGTCAGTATTGTTCTTTGCATATTGCTCAAGCTGGGTTGACCAAGGTGCAGTATTAGCAAAACATTGATGTTGTGAGTTGGATCCTGATTTTTTAACTAAGTAGGCCAGCATGGCTCAGTTGGTAGCACTCTCACCTCTGAGTCAGAAGGTCAGGGTTCAAACCCCATTACAGAACTTAAGCAAGACTCTAGGCTGCCACTTGACTGTAATACTCATGAGATATTAATCTCAGGTCCTGTCTGGCTGCTCAGGTTAAAGATCCCATGAAACTATTCAAAGTCAAGTCGGGAGTTCCCTTGGAGTCCTGCCCGACATTCCTTTCTCAATCAACACCACTAAAAAACAGATTATCTGGTCATTTATTCTCATTTGCTGAGTGCAAATTGACTGCTGTGTTTATATAGTAACAGTGGCTGCATTTCAAAAAGTAATTCATTGGTTGCAAAGGTGTTTGAGACATCCTGGGAAGATGATAAGGCACTATATAAATGCAAGTTCTTTCTTTCCAAGATGGGTGTGTGGAGACTAACTTTGAGGAAGAAAACATAGTCAAAAGAATT
Organism: Pristiophorus japonicus; assembly: GCF_044704955.1. NCBI lineage: Eukaryota > Metazoa > Chordata > Chondrichthyes > Pristiophoridae > Pristiophorus > Pristiophorus japonicus. Next base: position 150,473,313 of record NC_091983.1, read on the forward strand.
GTACATTTCTGGTGGGTGCAACCCTTTTTTGATGGTTGGATGCAAATGTAGCAAAAATGACCTCATGGTGTTAAATGCTCCCTTTTCCATCATGTATTTGTGTCCAATTCTGGACACCGCATTTTAGGAAGGACGTGAGGGCCTTGGAGAGGGTACAGAAAAGATTTACAAGATGGTTCCAGGGATGAGGGACTTCAGTTACGTGGATACACTGGAGGAGCTGTGGTTGATCTCCTTAGAGCAGAGAAGGTTGAGAGGAGATTTGATCGAGCTGTTCAAAATCATGAGAGGTCTGGACAAAGTAGATAAAGTGAAACTGTTCCCATTGGCAGAAGGGTCGAGAACCAGAGGACATAGATTTAAGGTGATTGGCAGAAGAACCAAAGGCGACATGAGGAAAAGCTTTTTTGCGCAGCGAATAGTTAGGATCTGGAATGTACTGCCTGAAAGGGTGGTGGAGGCAGATTCAATCATGGCTTTCAAAAGGAAATTGGATTAGTACCTGAAGAAAAACATTTGCAGAGCTATAGGGAAAGGGCGGGCAGAGAGCCAGCACGGGCTCGATGGGCCGAATGGCCTCCTTCTGTGCTGCGACCATTCTATGATTCTATGTAAGACTCATTTGCACAGTTTCATATTCTTGCTTGTGCAAAATTGGGCATTCAGGGTTATTAGACACTCAACAGAAGCTGGAAGAGGATTTAAGGAGTTCAGTACTTGTATCGTCATTTGTAAAAATAGTTCCAAGATTATGTCTGATTCCTTTTTTAATGTTTCCTGTTGGGAAACATTATCTTTTGGAAGAAGAGGACAAATGGAAGCCAGGCTGGTGATGCAGCACCAGACATACACACCACCCACCTGCCAAGTATCCTATATGAACATGCAAGCAGATACCTGTATTTGTTAGCAGAGCCATGCCAGTAGCTTCACTTCACACACGTAGTAGTCACTGATTTATGTCATATGATATAAACTCACCTACACGAGTTCAGACCTCCCACATACAGAGACTGTGATCTGGGCCGTTAACACTGGCAGTAATGAAGAGATGCAGTGGGGGTTAATGATGTATCTTGTTTGAGGGGGAGTGGAAGGAGTAGGAGAATGAACAAAGTAGGCAACAGCGGAGAGCATCCATGGGAATGGAAACAGGGAAAGATTGCAAGGGGAAAGGGATGGGAGAGATGAAAGGCAAGAGAGAGGAGGAGAGGGGGAGAATTCAAGGGGAAGGGGCCAGAATGCAGGATGAGGTGGAAGCAAAGGAAAGGGATCGGGTAAATTCAAGAGGAGAAGAGAGGAGCAAGGCAGATTGCAAGGCAAAGGATAGAGTGCAGGAGATGGAAGAGGCCAGATTACAAGGGAAGGGAATGGAGGAGTTGAGTGAAAAGGGAAGGGATAGGGTAGAATGCAAAGGGAGGGAAAAAGAATGCAAAGGTAGAGGAGAGAGCAGAAAAAATAATGGTGGGAAAGGATAGAATGCAAGGGAAAAGGTAGAATTGGAGAGAAGGGGACAGAATTTGGAGTGTTTCCTCTTAATAGGAGTGAAAGTGCAGAGGTTTGGGATCTGTGAGCTGTTGTAGCGCACTACGAGTTCTTATGGGCTGTCATACTATTGAAAAGGATACAAAAAGGAACAAATGCCTTTTGTTAAGATTACATGTAATAATATGCAGTACTCAGCATGTAGCCCAAAATGGGTGTCATAACATATACCTACAACAGGCAGTTACATATCATGTGAGGCTTTTTGTGGGGTGAAAGCATGAAGTGATGTGAATGAAAGAACATTTTCTGGTGAAAGCTGGTGGTATAAGGGGAACAATGTTACTTTATGGGCATTGAAGGCAAGCAATTTAAGCGGGGAGGTCATTGTAAGTGACAAACGTACTTAGTACAGTGCATTCTGGGAAGGTGTATCTGGCTATTCTTTCCTTGGCTGACCTGATAAGGTCATAAAACTTTGTCCTGCCCTGAGTGTCCACACAAACGATGAGTTTGCAGTCACTGCCTTGGCTACCACTTCACATTGCCAATAGGCAACCTTTCTTGGGAACCTGCTTTGGGTTAATGCCAAATAGGTAATTTCCACTTACCTAATTTTTCCAGAGTGTCTGGGGCTCATTTACTGAAGTTATGGTGGACAAGCAGTAGAATCCCTGTGGAAATTCAACCCCAGGGTCTCCCTCATCTGCATCTGAAAACCTCCGGTCTCTCTGCTCTCCTGTTGACTTGACAAACATTTTCTGAAAATCAAGTTTCATTTATGCCCAAAAATGAGAGGAGAGGCAGTAGAAACTAAATGGTACAATTTTAAAGGGAGTGCAGGAATAGTGAGACCTGAGGATTCACATACGCAAATCTTTGATGGTGGCAGGACAAGTTGACAAGGCTGTTAAAGAAGTGTACAGGATATATGGCTTTACAAATAGAGGCATGGAGGCAAAAATTCAGGTGCCCCAGAAAGCTATGAGTTTTTAAGCTGATACTTACTGCTGGAACTCTTGGTCTGGTGAAGCGATCCATTTTCAGGACTTTGAATTATTTTCAAAGTACAGCAGGAAATGGATCACAATGGGGGCGGGCATTAGACTCAAAGGCAGGCTGACTGGCTGAAAATGGGTCGGAAGGCCTGCCCACCGCTGCCAATCAGCGTGGTGACATGACAGTGCATGTGCGTCCCTCCGTTAAAGGGGAGAGATTCTGGCTATTTTTTAACTTTGGCCACTGGGCCACCAGGGAGGGTTTTGGTCAGGCCAGTAGCCTGGCACCCAAGAGGGGCTACCAGGCTGCCCGCTGATGGCCCGGCCGAACCCGGGGCCAGTATTTTGCCGGCCGGCAAAAATTCTTGAACTGCAGCCGAGGCAGTGGGCCCTCCCCTTTAAGCAGAGGTGCACAGATAGAGAAACCTGTCGGGGGCATCGTGCGGCGGGGGATCCACGGAGGGAGGTGAAAATCGCTGGGTAAGTATTTTATTATTGTTTTATTCATTTTAATGGCAGTGATACCACTTGGGTTGTATGGGGTCCAGGCTGAAAAATTCCCGACCTGAATTTAGGTCGGATTGGCCTGTTGACCCCAAAGTGGCGGCCATTCGATTTTTCGGAATGGCCACCACAAACGGACTCTAACTCGTCTCTATGAGACCCTGATTGTCGGCCCCACAGAGTATAAAAGCAAGGAAGTTGTGGTAAACATTTATAAATCACTGGTTAGATCTCAGCTGGAATATTGCGTCCACTTCTGGGCACCACACTTTAGAAGGATGTCAAGGACTTGGAGAGGATGCAGAGGAGATTTATCAGAATGATACCAGGAATAAAGGAGTTTAGTTACTTGGAGAGATGAGAGAAACTGAGATAGTTCTCCTTGGAGCAGAGAAGGTTAAAGAGAGATTTAACGAGGGGTTTTGTAAAAAAAAATCACGTGGAACTGTTACCATTGGCAGGATGGTAGGTAAACAGAAGACACAGAGTTAAGATAATTGGCAAAAGAACTAGAGGGGTGACGAGGATAATTTTTTTATGCTGCGAGATGTGATGTGGAATGCACTCCCTGAAAGGGTGATGGAAGCAGATTCTATAGTAACTGATAAAAGGGAATTGGATATTCTTCTTGAAAAGGGAATATTTGAAGAGTTATGGGGAAAGACCATGGGAGTGGGACTGATCGGATAGCTCTATTAAAAAGTCAGCACAGTCAAGATGGGCTGAATGGCCTCCTTCTGTGCTGTATTATGCTATGAGAGTAATGGACCATAACTTGCTGTCAAAATAACGGTGAGACCTGTCGTTATTTATGTGCAAATGCCACGGCAACTTCCGGCAAGGGCAGACGCGCGGTTAAACACGGAAATCTAAACGTTACTGCCCGAGATACACCACTCTGCAATTAACTTTACAAAAACATCATCTCACTGTCTGCCTCACCATTCAAATGCATTCAATGGCATGAAGTTGCTGAAGTTGCGCGGTACATACAAACTAAACTTGCCACAAAAGTGAAGTCTTGTCCATTTCAGTCTAAGTACCCTTTTAATGATGTGATAAGTGTTAATTACTGCCAGTCAACCTTTCTGGTACTGGAAATGACCTATTACACGTGTGGAATCTCATTTCTTCTGGTATTAATTGTTGAAGATTATAAAAATATCAACTTTAAAATTTAAAACTTATTTTTTAAACTTTTCATTCCTGCCACTTTTTTCTCTCTCTCTCTAATCCAATCTTTCTTTCCCTCACCCTGTACCTGATTTGACATTGAATTCGCCCACTCTAACTTAAACTTTCTTCTCAGTCCTTGTGCTGTTAATTTCTCAGTCCTTCAATCCGATTGGTTAAAAAGATACACCATTGCTTGTCCTATGATATGCGAAGAGAAAAAGATTAGTGAAGACAAATGTAGGACCCTTGCAGTCAGAATCTGGTGTATTTATAATTGGGAACAAAGAAATGGCAGACCAATTGAACAAATACTTTGGTTCTGTCTTCACGAAGGAAGACACAAATAACCTTCCGGAAGTACTGGGGGACCGAGGGTCTAGGGAGAAGGAGGAACTGAAGGAAATCCTTTTTAGTCAGGAAATTGTGTTATGAAAATTGATGGGATTGAAGGCTGATAAATCCCCAGGGCCTGATGGTCTGCATCCCAGAGCACTTAAGGAAGAGGCCCTAGAAATAGTGGACGCATTGGTGGTCATTTTCCAACATTCTATAGACTCTGGATCAGTTCCTATGGATTGGAGGGTAGCTAATATAACACCACTCTTTTTAAAAAGGAGGGAGAGAGAAAACAGGGAATTATAGACCGGTGAGCCTGACATCAGTAGTGGGGAAAATGTTGGAATCAATTATTAAAGATGGAATAGCAGCACATTTGGAAAGGAGTGACAGGATCGGTCCAAGTCAGCATGGATTTATGAAAGGGAAATCATTCTTGACAAATCATCTAGAATTTTTTGAGGATGTAACTAGTAGAGTGGACAAGGGAGAACCAGTGGATGTGATGTATTTGGACTTTCAAAAGGCTTTTGACAAGGTCCCACATAAGAGATTAGTGTGCAAAATTAAAGCACATGGTATTGGGGGTAATATATTGACGTGGATAGAGAACTGGTTGGCAGACAGGAAGTAAAGAGTAGGAATGAACGGGTCCTTTTTAGAATGGCAGGCAGTGACTAATGGGGTACCACAAGGTTCAGTGCTGGGACCCCAGCTATTTACAATATACATTAATGATTTAGACAAAGGAATTGAATGTAATATGTCCAAGTTTGCAGATGACACTAAGCTGAGTGGCAGTGTAGCTGTGAGGAGGATGCTAAGAGGCTGCAGGGTGACCTGGACAGGTTAAGTGAGTGGGCAAATGCATTGCAGATGCAGTATAATGTGGATAACTGTGAGGTTATTCACTTTGGTGGCAAAAACAGGAAGACAGAATATTATCTGAATGGTGACAGATTAAGAAAAGGGAAGGTGCAACGAGACCTAGGTGTCATGGTATAACAGTCATTGGAAGTTGGCATGCAGGTACAACAGGCGGTGAAGAAGGCAAATGGCATGTTGGCCTTCATAGCGAGAGGATTTGAGTGGAGGAGCAGGGAGGTCTTACTGCAGTTGTACAGGACCTTGAATATTGTGTACAGTTTTGGTCTCCTAATCTGAGGAAGGACATTCTTGCTATTGAGGGAGTGCAGCGAAGGTTCACCAGACTGATTCCCGGGATGGCAGGACTGACATATGAAGAAAGACTGAATCGACTAGGCTTATATTCACTGGAATTTAGAAGAATGAGAGGGGATCTCATAGAAACATATAAAATTCTGACGGGATTGGACAGGTTAGATGCAGGAAGAATGTTCCCGATATTGAGGAAGTCCAGAACCAGGGGTCACAGTCTAAGGATAAAGGGTAAGCCATTTAGGACCAAGATGAGGAGAAACTTCTTCACTCAGAGAATTGTGAACCTGTGGAATTCTCTACCACAGAAAGTTGTTGAGGCCAGTTCATTAGATATATTCAAAAGGGCCCTTAGATGTGGCCCTTACTGCTAAAGGAATCAAGGGGTATGGAGAGAAAGCAGGAATGGGGTACTGAAGTTGCATGATTAACCGTGATCATATTGAATGGTGGTGCAGGCTCGAAGAGCCGAATGGCGTACTCCTGCACCTATTTTCTATGTTTCTATGTTTGCCCTGTTCACTCAGGTCCCAGATACCCAGTTTCTCTGGCTGCAATGCCACTACAAGCCCTGCTACAGCAAATTATGGCCCAATGATGCCTGTCTCTTAAAGCTGCGGTGGCTATATTCTGTCATCCCTCCAATGGGTAAAATACTAAAATGAGGCTAACCCCAGATATGCCAGCAGGATAAGGTTTCATGACATGGGGGCAATTGCACATTGCCTAACTTCCGGTTGGGATGCACTCAAGGGCTTTGGTCTCTCACAAGTTTAACCTAAATTCGCTATTTTTGTCCTGATATTCAATTCTATTTCTCCCACATTTAGATTTTTCACACCCACCATTACTTAGATAACAGGACAGGTGAGCAGGCAGTCATTAGAAACATAGAAACATAGAAAATAGATGCGGGGGTAGATTATTCGGCCCTTCGAGCCTGCACCACCATTCAATAAGATCATGGTTGATTACTCAGGTTTTGCTAGGGCTGCTCTTAAGCCAGCCATTAGGTGGATCGTAATAGTTGTCAGATTTGATTGCTTTCCAAACTTTCTTTCATCTCTGTATGGAAGCACCTAGTCGCGATTCAGCACCTTTCTCTCTCAGTTTACCTGAGATCAACACCTCACCATGTGGTGAACTGTGGCGTGAACACACCTCCTACCACTCCATGACACATAACAGTAGAGTTATGTGTTATACCATCTGGTGCTCTTTACCTCCATTCCTAAGTAACGTTTTCCCTCTGAAATGAAGCTTATCGCAGTTCTCAACTTTCACTTCAGGACAGTCGCATTGCTTAATCTTCAGACAATGCATTTTGAAATGTACTTTGAAACTTTTAAAGCCCACTACCACCAGGCCAGTGAGGCTACAACTGGAGAAATGAATCCTTGCTACGATGAAGGCATGAATTAGGATTCCAGCATCAGCAGGGGAGAGGTAGAGGCGTCAACATGCGATATTCCGGAAATTAAAAAATACGGTCTCAGTGATGGCCAAGATATGAAGTAAGATGCTCTGTTCAGGGTTGAACAGAATGCTGAGGTTATGAACAAGTAAACTTAACTTGATCGAAAAGATTGCTGCAGGCTCCCTGATACTGTGTAGCAGTAATGTGTTAGTTGATGTGTTCAGCGTGGAACTTTTATACACATTGTAGAATCTTGAAAAATCACAGCTTTTTTAGTTTTTTTTTATAATGATAGTGTTGCAAAAGTTCAGGAATTATATTTAGAGAGCGATACCTTCAATCTCAAATCAGGTGAGAATATGTGAGCTGTGGCATTCTGGATGAGTCATAGTTTAAGTAGAGTTGCAGCTGAGTTGATGGCAGTACAGAGCACTGGAGAATTCCAGCCGCAAAGTGGTAAAGGTGTGAATTAGGGATTAGGGAGAGAGCTGTGGTTGGAGATGGGTAATATTTCGGAGGTGAAGAAAAGTGGTTTTGATGATTGGATGTGAGGGAAGCTGTTGAGCTTGGGATCAAACAGGGCCGACCTCTGGGATTCACCTGAGGTAGCAGTCAAAGAGGTTGATGGGATCAGGATCAAAAGTATGTACATGTTTGTGGAGAGCCAAAGATGACATTGGTTTTGCTGACATTCAGCTGGATGAAGTATTGACCCATTTGGGTCTTAATGTTGGAGATTGTGACAACATCCTGGGATCAATGGAATTGGTGAATAGAACAGAGTGTTGTATTTGTGAAAGCTGACCACATACTTTGAGACGATATTGCCACAGTACAGCATGTGAATGATTAAAAGGTGGGACAAAGGATGGAACCGAGGGTTATAATAAAAGTAACCTACCATCGGAGGAGAAGTAATTGCAAGTAATATACTGCCTACATTGCAGCATGAGTGGATCTATGAGCAGTGCCATGGAGGTGGATTGTTGAGGAAGAAACAGTGGTTACTGTTGAAGACAGCAGAGAATTTGAGGAGGAGGAGGATAGCAAGTTGTGATTACAGGATGTTTTTGGTGATTTTGACCTACATGATCCTGGCACCGTGGGCACGGCAAAAGCCTGATTGGAGGACTTCAAACAAGGAGTTATGAGTGTAATTTTGTGGAAACAGCATGTTTCAGGATTTTAGCAAGTAAGGGAAGATTGGAGATGGGGAAATATCTGGGGAAGATATTTTTGAGGATGGGCGTGCTGACAGCATTTTTGAAGAACCTAAAGACCATACCAAATGATAGAGAAAGATTAATGATAGTCTTGCCTTTTATTAGTTTGTAGCTATGTCCCATTGTCTTACAGTCATGGCTTAACTTGAAACAGTCCTCAGGATTAATCTTTTTTATTCCATTTATTATCTTGCATACCTCTATATAGTTCCCTCTTGTTGATTTACTTTGAAGACTGAAGAGTCCAAGTATTTCTACAAAAATCACAAAATAAAAATATTAACACATGAACAGTAGGAACTTTGTACATGGTAGCATTTTTAATTTTTACAGTTTTAATATTCATATGAGGAGTCATTGTTTGGATGGGCTTAATTTATTTTCATTTGAGTGAGGTATTTGTGATATGTGTCGGTGTGATGCAGTGTGTGGATTGCTGAAAAATAATTGGACATTTGTGTCAATTTGGTGTATATTTATTTCCACAGTGGAAGAATGAGGGTGGCATGTGTCTGTGTGTGTGGGATAAATGCAGTTGTTTATGGAGGATTAATCTCCAGCTGTTAATGGCATATATATTGAATGCCCTAATATATGCATTTCATGAGTTGGTTCAATCTGCTAGTCATTAGTTTTTGAATCAGACCTGATTGATTGAATCAGTAGTCAAACGTTTTGTCATGTTTTAACTCTGCAAAGAAATAAAGAACTTGCATTTATAGCTTTCATGACCACAGGACATTCCAAAATACATTACAGCCAATGAAGTACTTTTGAAATGTAGTCGTTGTTGTAATATAGGGAAACACAGCAGCCAATTTGGGCAAAGCAAGGTGCCGCATGCAGCAAAGAAATAATCACCAGATAATTTTTTTTTTAGTAATGCTGGTTGAGGGATAAATATTGGCCTGAAAAACTGCACTGCTGTTCTTCAAAGTAGTGCCAAGGAATATTTTATGTCCCACCTGAGAGAGTAGGCAGGGCCTCAGTTTAACGTGTCATCTGGAAGACGTTGTAGTGTTCAGGATAAGTATAAGAGGTTCTTCGATTTTATTTATTACCTTTGGTTATGTTGTGTGCAATGTTTGGCCTGTTTTTAGTTGGCGTTGTATATTATTGTCATTTTGCACTATCTGAATGTTATTTCCAATTTAAAAAGGGTGATATAATAAGGATTTTTGGGGCTTCCACCCAGCAGGAACAGGCAGTAAAGCCGTAGAAATCACAGTGCAGTACTTACTATTTCAGGCACGAGCCAGGATCCTATGATGTACTTCTCCTCCGCAACTTTGAGGTACAATGTTTGCAATATCTTGTGTAATGTGTGGATTGCCGAATAATAATTCGGCATTTGTTTCAATTTGGTTTTCATCTTTGGGTTCTGCAGTGAAAGGATTGGGATTGCATGCACTGGTACCAGGCGTTGAGTGACCTAACTAGCAGTTAAGTGAATAGGTGAATGGCAGATTGTTCCAGATTTTGGTGGACTCTCTGCTAACCTATTAGTTTTGGCTCAGCTTCGAAGAGGAGCCATTAGATTTCCTGCTTCCACTCCCCTGACCGGCATGCTGCCTGTGAGTGCTTGAATAGCACTCATTGCTCCACCAGTTATAAACAAATAAGACCCAGCTCTCATAATGGTTCCGGCCTTCTGCCAAGGATAGTGGATAAATGGCACAGTTGCACCCTAAGAACATAAGAACATAAGAAATAGGAGCAGGAGTAGGCCATTTGGCCCATCGAGCCTGCTCCACCATTCAATAAGATCATGGCTGATCTGATCATGGATTCAGCTCCACTTCCCTGCCTGCTCCCCTTAACCCTCTGTTGCCTTATCGCTCAAAAACCTGTCTATCTCCACCATAGATTTACAACCCTCAGAGAAGAAATTCCTCCTCATTTCAGTTTTATATAGGCGCCCCTTATTCTGAGACTATGTCCCCTAGTTTAGTTTCCCCTATAAGTGGATCCCCTTTCTGCATCCACCTTGTCGAGCCCCCTCATTATCTTATGTTTCGATAAGATCACCTCTCATTCTTCTGAATTCCAATGAGTATAGACCCAACCTACTCAAACTATCTTCATAAGTCAACCCCCTTATCTCCGGAATCAACCTAAGAAAGAACCTTCTCTGAACAGCCTCCAATGCAAGTATATCCTTCCGGAAATACGGAGAACAAAACTGTATGCAGTACTCTAAGTGTCGCCTTACCAATACCCTGTACAGTTGTAGCAGGATTTCTCTGCTTTTATAGTCTATCCCCCTTGCAATAAAGGCCAACATTCCATTTGCCTTCCTGATTACCTGCTGTACCTTCATGCAAAAGGACCCCCAGGTCCTTCTGTACTGCAACACTTGGCAATTTTTCTTCATTTAAATAGTAATTTGATTTTCTATTTTTTTGCCAAAGTGGATAATCTCACATTTTTCCACGTTATACTCCATCTTCCAAATTTTTGCATACTAACTTAGCCTGTCTATATCCTTTCGAAGATTTTTTGTGTCCTCCTCACAATTTGCTTTCCCACCCATCTTTGTATCATCAGCAAATTTGGCTACATTACACTCGGTCCCTTCATCTAAGTCATTAATATAGATTGTAAATAGTTGAGGCCCCCAGTACCGATCCCTGTGACACCCCACTAGTCACTGTTCGGCAACCGGAAAATGAGCCATTTATCCCGACTCTCTGTTTTCTGTTAGTTAGCCAAGCCTCTATCCATGCTAATATAATACCCCCAACCCCGTGAACTTTTATCTTGTGCAGTAACCTTTTATGTGGCACCTTATCGATTGCCTTCTGGAAATCCAAAAATGCCACATCCACTGGTTTCCCCTTGTCCACCTGCTCGTTACATCCTCAAAGAACTCCAGCAAATTTGTCAAACATAATTTCCCTTTCATAAAACCATGCTGACTCTGCTTGATTGAATTATGCTTTTCCAAATGTCCTGCTACTGCTTCCTTAATAATGGACTCTAGCATTTTCCCAACGACAAATGTTAGGCTAACTGGTCTATAGTTTCCTGCTTTTTGTCTGCCTCTTCTTTTAAATAGGGGCATTATATTTGCAGTTTTCCAATCTGCTGGGACCGCCCCAGAATCCAGGGAGTTTTGCTAGATTACAACCAATGCATCCACTATCTCTGCAGCCACGTCTTTTAAGACCCTAGTATGTAAGCCATCGGGTCCAGGGGACTTGTCTGCCCTTCATCCCATTATTTTACCGAGTACTACTTCATTAGTGATAGTGATTGTATTAAGTTCCTCCCTCCCTATAGCCCCTTGATTATCCACTATTGGGATGTTTTTAGTGTCTTCTACCGTGAAGACCGATAGAAAATATTTGTTCAACGTCTCTGCCATTTCCTGTTCTCCATTATTAATTCCCCAGTCTCATCCTCTAGGGAACCAACGTTTACTTTAGCCACTCTTTTTTTTACCTTTAGAAACTCTTACTGTCTGTTTTTATATTTCGTGCTAGAAACATAGAAACATAGAAATTAGGTGCCGGAGCAGCCATTCGGCCCTTCGAGCCTGCACCGCCATTCAATAAGATCATGGCTGATCATTCAACCTCAGTACCCCTTTCCTGCTTTCTCTCCATACCCCTTGATCCCTTTGGCCGTAAGGGCCATATCTAACTCCCTTTTGAATATATCTAACAAACTGGCCTCGACAACTTTCTGCGGTAGAGAATTCCACAGGTTAACCACTCACTGAGTGAAGAAATTTCTCCTCACCTTGGTCCTAAATGGCTTACCCCTTATTCTTAGACTGTGACCCCTGATTCTGGAACTCTCCAGCAACGGGAACATTCTTCCTGCATCGAACCTGTCCAATTCCGTCAGAATTTTATATGTTTCTATGAGATCCCCTCTCATTCTTCTAAACTCCAGTGGATACAAGCCCCAGTTGATCCAGTCTCTCCTCATATGTCAGTCCTGCCATCCCGGGAATCAATTTGATGAACCTTTGCTGTACTCCCTCAATAGCAAGAACTTCCTTCCTCAGATTAGGAGACTAAAACTGAACACAATATTCCAGGTATGGCCTCACCAAGGCTCTGTACAACTGCACTAAGACCTCCCTGCTCTTATACTCAAATCCTCTAGCTATGAAGGCCAACATGCCATTTGCCTTCTTCACCGCCTGCTGTACCTGCATGCGAAACTTCAATGATTGATGTACCATGACACCCAGGTCTCGTTGCATCTCCCCTTTTCCTAATCTGTCACCATTCAGATAATATTCTGTCTTCCTGTTTTTGCCACCAAAGTGGATAACCTCACATTTATCCACATTACACTACATCTGCCATGCATTTGCCCACTCACCTAACCTGTCCGAGTCACCCTGCAGTCTCTTAGCATCCTCCTCACAGCTCACACCGCTATCCAGCTTAGTGTCATCTGCAAACTTGGAGATATTACATAGAAACATAGAAACATAGAAAATAGGTGCAGGAGTAGGCCATTCGGCCCTTCTAGCCTGCACCACCATTCAATGAGTTCATTCCTTAATCTAAATCATTGATGTATATTGTAAATAGCTGGGGTCCCGGCACTGAACCCTGCGGCACTCCACTAGTCACTGCCTGCTATTCTGAAAAGGACTCGTTTATTCCGATTCTCTGCTTCCTGTCTGCCAACCAGTTCTCTATCCATGTCAATACATTACGCCCAATACCATGTGCTTTAATTTTGCACACTAATCTCTTGTGTGGGACCTTGTCAAAAGCCTTTTGAAAGTCCAAATACACCACATCCTCTGGTTGTCCCTTGTCCAATCTATTAGTTACAGCCTCAACAAATTCCAGAAGATTTGTCAATCATGATTTCCCTTTCATAAATCCATGCTGACTTGGACCGATCCTGTCACTGCTTTCCAAATGCGCTGCTATTTCATCTTTAATAATTGATTCCAACATTTTCCCCACCACCGATGTCAGGCTAACCGGTCTATAATTCTCTGTTTTCTCTCTCCCTCCTTTTTTAAAAAGTGGTGTTACATTAGCTACCCTCCAGTCCATAGGAACTGATCCAGAGTCAATAGAATGTTGGAAAATGATCACCAATGCATCCACTATTTTAGGCCCACCTCCTTAATTACTCTGGGATGCAGCCTATCAGGCCCTGGGGATTTATCGGCCTTCAATCCCAATTTCCCAAACACAATTTCCTGACTAATAACGATTTCCTTCAGTTCCTCCTTTTCGCTACACCCTCGAACCCCTAGTATTTCCGGAAGGTTATTTGTGTCTTCCTTAGTGAAGACAGATCCAACGTATTTGTTCAGTTGGTCTGCCATTTCTTTGTTCCCCATTATAAATTCACCTGATTCTGTCTGCAAAGGACCTACGTTGGCCTTCACTAATCTTTTTCTCTTCACATATCTATAGAAGCTTTTGCAGTCAGTTTTTATGTTCCCTGCAAGCTTCCTCTCATACTTTATTTTCCCCCTCCTAATTAGACCCGTTGTCCTCTTCTGCTGAATTCTAAATTTCTCCCAGTCCTCAGGTTTGCTGCTTTTTCTCACCAATTTATATGCCTCTTCCTTGGATTTAACACTATCCCTAATTTCCCTTGTTAGTCACGATTGAGCTACCTTCCCCTTTTTTTTTACTCCACACAGGGATGTACAATTGTTGAAGTTCATCCATGTAATCTATAAAAGTCTGCCATTGCCTATTCACTGTCGAACCTTTAAGTATCATTTGCCAGTCTGTCCTAACCAATTCACATCTCATACTATCGAAGTTACCTTTCCTTAAGTTCAGGACCTTAGTCTCTGAATTAACACTGTCACTCTCTATCTTAATAAAGAATTCAACCATATTATGATCACTCTTCCCCAGGGGGCTTCGCACAACAAGATTGCTAATTAGTCCTCTCTCATTACACAACACCGAGTCTAGGATGACCAGCTCTCTAGTTGGTTCCTCAACATATTGGTCTGGAAAGCCATCCCTAATACACTCCAGGAAATCCTCTTCCACCGCATTGCTACCAACTTGGTTAACCCAATCTATATGTAGATTAAAGTCGCACATGACAATTGCTATACCTTTATTGCACGCATCCCTAATTTATTGTTTGATGCCATCCCCAACCTCATTACTACTGTTTGGTGGTCTGTACACAACTCCCACTAGCGTTTTCTTCCCTTTGGTATTCCGCAGCCCTACCCATACAGATTCCGCATCATCCAAGCTAATGTCCTTTCTTACTATTGCGTTAATTTCCTCTTTAACCAGCAATGCTACCCCACCTCCTTTTCCTTTCTGCCTATCCTTCCTGAATGTTGAACACCCCTGGATGTTGAGTTCCCAGCCTTGGTCACCCTGGAGCCATGTCTCCGTGATCCCAATCATATCATAATCGTTAATGGCTGCCTGCGCAGTTAATTCATCCACCTTATTATGAATACTCCTCGCATTGAGGCACAGAGGTTTCAGGCTTGTCTTTTTAACACTCTAGTTTACTTTGATAATTTATCTTCCCTCTCTTTATCATTTTTTTAGTCATTCTTTGTTGGCTTTGAAAAGTTTCCCCATCCTCTGGCCTCCTACTAGTCTTAGCCACATTGTATGACCTTGTTTTCAATTTGATACCTTCCCTTATTTATTTAGTTAGCCACAGATGGTTATCCCTTCTTTTAAAGTCATTTCTTCTCATTGGGATATATTTTTGTTGCGAGATATGAAATATCTCCTGAAATGTCTGCCACTGCTCATCAACCATCCCATACTTTAATCTATTTTGCCACGACCTGATATCCACATGGCATGAGAATCACCCCAAAATGCTTTTAGTTTTACCTTTCCCATTCTTGTTTTTGACCGATTTTTCATTGAAAATTCCAGATATTGCATTCCATGTTCACCTTTTTTTTTTAAAGATGACTAAGTAAATGCTGCTCAATGGAGTCTAAGCTTCAGGCAGTGAGAGCCTCAGTGGCCTTGATCTTTACCCCTGAGTGGGAACGCAGCAAAGCGACAGGATCGGTCCAAGTCAGCATGGATTTATGAAAGGAAAATCATGCTTGACAAATCTTCTGGAATTTTTTGAGGATGTCACCTGTAGAGTGGACAAGGGAGAACCAGTGAATGTGGTGTATTTGGACTTTCAAAAGGCTTTTGATAAGGTCCCTCACAAGAGATTGGTGTGCAAAATTAAAGCACATGATATTGTGGGTAATGTACTGACATGGGTAGAGAACTGGTTGGCAGACAGGAAGCAGAGAGTCGGGATAAACAGGTCCTTTTCAGAATGGCAGGCAGTGACTAGTGGGGTGCCGCAGGGCTCAGTGCTGGGACCCCAGCTATTTACAATATACATTTATGATTTGGATGAAGGAATTGAGTGTAATATCTCCAAGTTTGCAGATGACATTAAGCTGGGTGGCGGTGTGAGCTGTGAGGAGGATGCTACGAGGCTGCAGGGTGACTTGTACAGGTTAGGTGAGTGGGCAAATGCATGGCAGATGCAATATAATGTGGATAAATGTGAGGTTATCTACTTTGATGGCAAAAACACAAAGGCAGAATATTATCTGAATGGTGGCAGATTAGGAAAAGGGGAGGTGCAACGAGACCTGGGTGTCATGGTACCTCAGTCATTGAAAGTTGGCATGCAGGTACAGCAGGCGCTGAAGAAGGCAAATGGTATGTTGGCCTTCATAGCTAGGGGATTTGAGTATTGGAGCAGGAAGGTTTTACTGCAGTTGTACAGAGCCTTGGTGAGGCCACACCTGGAATATTGTGTTCAGTTTTGGTCTCCTAATCTGAGGAAGGACATTCTTGCTATTGAGGGAGTGCAGCGAAGGTTCACCAGACTGATTCCCGGGATGGCAGGACTGATATATGAGGAGAGACTGGATCGACTGGGCCTGTATTCACTGGAATTTAGAAGGATGAGAGTGGATCTCATAGAAACATATCAAATTCTGACGGGACTGGACAGGTTAGATGCAGGAAGAATGTTCCCAATGTTGGGGAAGTCCAGAACCAGGGGACACAGTCTAAGGATAAGGTGTAAGCCATTTAGGACTGAAATGAGGAGAAACTTCTTCACTCAGAGAGTTGTTAACCTGTGGAATTCTCTACCGCAGAGAGTTGTTGATGCCAGTTCGTTGGATATATTCAAGAGGGAGTTAGATATGGCCCTTACAGCTAAAGGGATCAAGGGGTATGGAGAGAAAGCAGGAAAGGGGTACTGAGGTGAATGATCAGCCCTGATCTTATTGAATGGTGGTGCAGGCTCGAAGGGCCGAATGGCCTACTCCTGCACCTATTTTCTATGTTTCTATAAGTGTTCATCCAGGAGCGGCAGTCGGCAGGCTCGGCTGATTTTAATGGCCAGGCCTCATTTGCATGCTGCTTGCTGACCTCTCGACCAATACAGCAGGAAGTCGGCGGGATGCAGCTACCTGGGTATTAAAAATGTGGGGAGCGGAGGCAACCGTTGGGAACCAGAGGGAATGGTCCTTATCACTAACATAAGTGGATAAGCAGGGGTGGAATCCCTTTGGTGGAAGAGAGGGAATTTAGGTGCAGGGGAGGCCCAAGGTTTCCTGTACTGCCCCGATAAGGACTCTACTCTTCTTGTCCCACAAGAAAATGATTAAAAACAAATAACCTTACTAGGCTTCAAATGGCCTTCCTGTTCTTGGCAGGCTTGACCTGGTGGGGAAGCCACCACACCTCCCCTGCTCAGGACTCAGGTTAAAATGGCAGATTTAAAGAAGACTCACAGGGAGTAGTTGAGGCGAATAGCATAGATGCATTTAAGTGGAAACTAGATCAGCACATGAAGGAGAAAGGAATAGAAGGATATGCTGTTGGGTCAGATAAAGTAGGATGGCAGGAGGCTTGTGTGGAGCATGGGTACTGACATAGAACAGTTGGCCGAATGTCCTGTTTCTGTGCTGTAAATTCTATGTAATTATTTCCTCTACAACATACAATTTACTGCCTTTACCAAACTATATTTTCTTTTCATTTTATATTTGCTGCCAATAGATTGTGTTTGTTTGAGAGCTGAATATACATTGATATTGAAGGTGTGTCATTTTGTTGTATTAAGTATCCATCCATACTTTATTATTTCAGTCAAAGGTGAGGCTCATATTCATAATAACCTAGTTCTGTGATGTAAGCTTTGATGTTTTATCCAGTTATTGAGGGGGAATGTGTTCCACAGGAGTAGAATTACCTGATTGCTAAGATAGAAGTTGTAATAATGCAATGTCACATTTTTTATTTTTTTACATTATTTTTCTTTTTAAGGAGGTTTCTTCTGTTATTATCTAGTACATGGTAGAAGCTTCATTCTCCTGATGGATTGTTTGATGGGGGTGTTGAAGACCTAACGGTTCTGAAAAACTGTCTTGTATCTGTTGTAATTGTGTCATGTTTTGTATCAGTAAGACTATTTGTATAGAATTTATTTGCTGATTTTGAGTGTCTTCTAGGATATGTTATGTTTTGAGTTCTACTCAGTATTTGAGGAGCGTCTGACAGTACTGAAATTTGCAAATCATTCTTGCCTGTTGGAGCGGTTTCCTATGTGTAGAAAGCAGGCCTGTTCCACACCGTCTGGAATGTAATAACAGTCTGAGGAAACTGTCAGTTTGGACAATAAAGACAGATAATATCTATTGTTAAAGTTTTTTCTGTTGCTTTTTTGTTTTGAATTCTGTCATTTCTGAGGTGATTTATGTTTTGAGAAGATTTGAGATCTTTATAGTCGGTGATATTAAATGGTTTTGACTGGCTGGTGACAGTTGCTATAGTACTGGTGATGTGGAGAGTGCTGAAATCCATTATTTATGGTTACTGTGAGGGAGGACAGTTGAATCCACTGCCATCATTTTACATGTATATGTGTTTGTCATGTGATACATCACTCAATTTGGGAAACCCAAAAGAAAATGCTAGATTAGAAATAAGCCATTGCAGATAAATATCAGCGTTCAGTCCACACATGTGCTCTGAACTGTTACGTGCCACCATTTCGGCCAAGATACATTATTGGTAAACCAATGGTCACTGTTCTAGTAGCTTTGCATTGGTAACCCATTCTTTTGTGGAGGGTTGAGAATGATTATTGGGTTCAATACATTCATGACTTCAGACCCTATTAACTGTATACATAATGCGACATGGCTATTATCCCCAACCAGTAAATAAAGATGGGGCACAGAGGCTCAGTGCATAAGCTCATTGTGTAGTGTGACACTAGGAGTGCTTAAGGTTCAATTCTTGCTATATACTGAATTAGTTAACCTTAGCCAGGATGGCACTGATAGTGTTACAGTTGATAGCATTTTAAGGCTATGGAGGAGAGTTTACATAGAATTACATAGAATTTGCAGCACAGAAACAGGTCATTCCGCTCAACTGGTTTATGCTGGTGTTTATGCTCCACACGAGTCTCCTCCCACGTTACTTCATCACCCCACCTAGAAGTGCCCTGTGTATATATTGACTAACGGTAATTCATCAATATTCAGGATCCAGTACACCATCGAAAAGTGACAAGTTGGAAGATGTTCTAAAGGCCCATGATATAAAGCTGACTGTGGAACTGTACAATAACATAATGCCACTTTTAAGAGAGGAAGGATAAGAAGAGGATGTAGGTTCAAAAGAAATGTTACTAATTCTAACGGGTTCCCTGTCGGCCATAATACAATGGCGTGCAAGCGCAAGATTGGTTAGCATATGTAAATCATGCACCAAATTTGGGAATTTAATCCCCATATTTGTGCCTGTGCACTTGGTATCAGAGATCACCCACAAAGAAATAGAATTTATCCTCCTTATGTGCAAATGGTCATTGCCATATATGAGCACTCAAATACCTTCAGAACATTTGCAATATTTGCTGTTTGGGACAGAATGTTTGATTTGACAATGTTGCCAGGCTGTATAGCATATAGTACATCATGTGTTTCAAGATTCAAGCACCACATCATCATTATTTTGTTGTCTATGTGAGAAGTGCGTGCGTACAACTGAGTGGGATGTTCCTTTTCATAACCAGTTGAAGTATTGAGGATAGTTAACCCAAAAATTAAATTTTCAAATTCTATTATATAACATCTTCATTGAAATGTGCAGTCTTTAAAAAAACGATTACAGCAAGATTTCCTGTGTGCCAGGAAAAATACTTCCAATTGGAGATGCACCTGTTGGCAGGCACAGTGACTGTGACCTGGTGGGCTGGGTACAGTTGCTTGAAGCACGAGCACTATGTTCCAGCTGGAATTCAACCAAAACTGAACCACAATAATGCTGTCTGTTTAACATGTATTTAATTATAACTAAAGCTTGGACATCCTTCAACTCTTGTAGTGAATATTAAATTCATAGCTTTGAAATTACAGCATGCATATTTTAAAATCATGTAACATCTGCAATAAACTATTTTCTGTAATCTTTTAATGAGGCTATAACGTACTATTGAGTGATCTGCTCATTTAAACAGGGGATTTTATTGAAGATTTTCTTGTTATGTATTCTTTTTTTTAAATGTAGTGTGGTTTATGAACCTTTTCCCTAAAGGAACTGTTTGCATTTTTGCATTGCATCAGAAGAGTTGCAAGGTTCAAAAGGTTTTTTTATTTATTAAATATTCAGAATGTTTTTCATGTTGTCTCGCGTGGAAATGGATGGTTCCAATATAGACAGGTTCTATGAATTATTAGAGCAATACAGGAATACAAAGATGTCAAAAGGTGGGAAAATCAAGAATTAGATATAAATTTATACATAATCAATGGGGAAAATGTTAGCTGCTGCGATATTTCAATGAAGTCACTTCAATTCATCGAGTGTAGCAAGTTCAAGATGAACTATTTCTTTTCTGAATTGCCCATAAATGTTATTTATTAAAGTGACAATTTAAATTAAAAATTTTAATTTCTTCTCGTTATTTCATTTCTATATTGTAGGTACATCCATCCAGTGCACCCCAAGTACCCAAGAATAAAACCAATACCCCTTACACAAGTCCGTCACTTACTATTTAGCAGCACAGACGGTTGACATACCACATGGAATGTCAATGTGCCTCTTAATATTTTTTTAAAGATTGAGATTGTGAGAGGCTTTGGGGGCAAAATTGCCCCGCGCCCCAATTGGGGACAGTAACCTTCCGGGGCCGGGACTTTTATCACCCGGCCCAGAAGTCCCATCCCTGACGAGGAATTGGGCCTTCCGCTCCTCAAAGGAAGTGGAGCGCTGTCTCTGGCGCACCGTTTCCTTTGAGGGGCGCATCCGGAGCGGTAGCACGGATGCTCTACATAGAGCTGATGCGCTACAATGCCCCACCCCTTCAATTAAAGGGGAGGGCCGCTGCAACCTCTGAATGGACCTTTGGTGGCCACCAGAGACACGTGATACCGGACCAGCAGCCTGGCACCCAGAACTGAGTGCTAGGGCTCGACCACGGCGGCCCTAGCCATGACGCTAAGGCCGCCATGGTCGAGATGTCCCAAGAGTCGGCCGACCAACAAAGACGGCGGCCTGGTGCGCTGCAGGCCTCCACTTTAAACAGCGCCCCGGGAGAAGATGTCCACCAGCTTTACATCCTGCGAGGCAATCTCCCCTGCGAGGCTTTAAGGGGTCAGCACAGGGCGGTGAGGGACAGCGTTTCCCAAACCCCCGGGGCAATTTCCCGGCCTCCCTCCCCTGGGTGAAAACTGCCCCCCCCCACCCCGGAGGCGCTAAGGGTACAAAAAATGGGCAATTTTGCCCCCTTTGAGTGTTATGGCACTCTTCCTTTATCTGTGGGATGTGACTTTGAATTCAGCCCAAACTGATGAAATTAAACACTAACTGCGGTTGCTGGAAATCTGAAATAAAAACAGAAAATGTTGGAAATGCTCAGCAGGTCAGGCAGCATGTGTGAAGAGAGAAACGGTTAACAGGTCAGTGGCCTTTCGTCAGAACAAGTTATTTCTGGTGAAATTAAAGTCAGCTTTCTTTGCCAGCTCTTAAGAGTCCCATGTGAAAAAGCATTAAGCACTCTCAACCCAATTCCTAATAAGGGTATGAAACTGGCTATAATTCAGCATAAATTGGCACTAAACTGGGTAATCCCTGGCAGAGGTTTCATAAAGATTGTTGGTGTGGGTAATGGAAAAATCAATGGTTAAGTAGAACTGTCAACACTGGGCAAATCCTAGGTGTGAAATGTTCAATCACAAGCCAGTCATGTACCTGAGGCATCGCCTTGTGCTAAAAGTATAAATGCAGTTAAAAATCATGAAGTTGCACATTCACTGGCTTCAGGGCACACTGTGTTTGTGAAGTAATCCAAACTGGCTGACTTTCTAAAGTTGATGTGACAGTTACGCATCACAGATTTTGTTATAATTACAGTGACTGTGTTATGTCTTTGGTAGCTACAAGCGGAAAGGTCAGTGCTCCGTGCACCTATTTGAATTTCACTTGTAGCTTGCTGCTTTCATCAACATTAAAACAAGGCAAGCGTGTACTGAAAGTGTGGCTCCCATTAACACCAATATGAAAATAGAACCAGTAAGTTTAGTGTGAAAATGTTTTTCCCTGTTCCTTCTCTCTCTCATTCCTGAGATTTTTTTTTTTTTTTTTTGAAATTCGTAGCCAATCGTTCCAATTCTTTGTCAAATCACAAACGCCAGAGGTCACCTTGGGCCCATTCAAGGATCACTCTGCGCCAATGCTCTTAGCCAAAAGGCCTAGAGCCACTGCACCGTTCCTGGAAGTACTGCAATACCAGGTTCGTGCCATGGAGGTGGATGGGTCAGGCCCCCCACACACCTCCGTGGAGGTGGATGGGTCAAGCCACCCCACCCACCTCCTATTTCCAAATTGAGATGCTTCAAGAACTGGTGGGAGGTGTCAGCTATCGCAGTGTTCCTGGCAGGGTGTGGCCAGGGAAGGAGGAGAAGGGTTCCTCTCTTTTGTATCATGCTGTCTCACGAGTTTGCAAATGCCATAATCCAGTGATACTGTCTGCTGTCACATCACAGACCCACACGTATTGGACCCAAGTTCGGCATCTGGTGAAAACGGCGCACCTCCAAGACTTACGTGACCTGCCTGGGCTCGAAGGTGTGCCGGAATATTCTGCAGCAATTCTCCGGTCCTCCTGGAGCGTGGCGTGGCGTGGCGCAGCATAGTCTCCCTGGGGTGGAGCCAACCGATCGCAGCCTGCAGGGGGGCGGGGCTAGGGATCATGCCTTCTTCTCAGTGCCGGCAGCATTGCGCAGGCGCGATGGAACATGCACACCTGCGCAATGGCTCGGGGGAGCGTGGGTATCAGGGAGGGCGGGGGAGCGTGGGTATCAGGGAGGGCGGGGGAGCGTGGGTATCAGGGAGGGCGGGGGAGCGTGGGTATCAGGGAGGGCGGGGGAGCATGGGTATCAGGGAGGGCGGGGGAGCGTGGGTATCAGGGAGGGCGGGGGAGCGTGGGTATCAGGGAGGGGGGGGGAGCGTGGGTATCAGGGAGGGGGGGGGGAGCGTGGGTATCAGGGAGGGGGGGGGAGCGTGGGTACCGGGATGGAGGGGGCGCATGGCAAGGGATGGAGGGGGAGCGTGGGTACCAGGGCGGAGAGGGGGGGGAGCGTGGCAACAGGGATGGAGGAACGTGGGTGATCGAAGGGCCGGAGGAGAGAGCAGGGGTGCCTCCTTCCAGCTTCCCCACACCCCCTCCCCCTCCACACACCCCCCCCTGCACACCCCCCTCCACACAGACACCCCCCCCACACACACCTACACCCACACACCCCCCCATACACACCCCCCCCATACACACACCCACATACACACACCCCCACACACCCCCACACCCCCCACAACCCCCCCCACACACACCCACACCCACACACACCCACACCCCGACACCCACACACACCACCCCACACTCCCCCCACCCCCACCACACACACACACCCACACACACACACCCACACACACACACTCCCCACACCCCCACACACACACAAACCCCCAAACACACTCCCCCACACACACCCCCACACACACACAACCCCCCCACACACCCCCCTCCCCCCCACACACACACACCCACACACACACCCCCCACATACACACACAAACCCCCACACACACACCCTCACACCTCCCCCCCCACACACACACATACACACACACACCCACACACACACACCCCCACACCCACACACACACACACACCCCACACACACACACACCCTCCCAAACCCCCCCACACACACACACCTCCACACCCCCCACACCTCCACACCCCCCACACCCTCACACTCCTCACACCCCCACACTCCCCCCACACCACCTCCACACCCCCACACACATACCCCCTCCCACACTCTCACACACACCCCCTTCCACCCCCCCCCCCCACACACACTCCCCCACACACACTCCCCCACCCCCCCCACATACACACACAAATCGCCCCTCCCCCCACATACACACACACACAAACACACACCACACACACACACACACAGACACACCCCCCACCCCTCACTGTCAGATACAGAGAGAGAGAGAGAGACACCTTCTCTTCACATAAAGGTAGGACTTCTATTTTTTATTGATTGATTGCTTATTACTTTGGTCTTGGTGCTTTAGGTGCAGGGTTCCTTCTATTTTTTATTAATTAATTGCTTATTACTTTTTGTGCTTCGTTTTGTGCTTGGTGCTTTAAATGTATTGCTTTGTTTAGTGCTTAGTGCTTTAAATGTACTTTGCTTCTTTAATGTTGTTGTGAAGATGATTATGAAAAATCCTCTAACTTCCCTTCCCCCACTGTTGTGATGTTGATGTGACCTTTGTGTTTAATGCTTCCCACCTGCCGTATCTGGCTGTGTCTGCACTAAACTTAACTCGAGGTAAGGTTTTTCAGAACTTACAAAAGTGGACACTTACTCCATTCTAAGTTAGTTTGTAGTAAGTTTTCACTGCCGAAATTTGCAAAACAGGCTTGAGTGGCTGGACACACCCACTTTTGAAAAAAAATACCTCACCTAAAGCCAACCTCAACTAACTCACTAGATCTGGAGCAAACTAATATCCGAGAATTGCAATTTCTAACATACTCCAACCTAAACTAGTTGCTCCAAAAAAACTAGGAGCAACTCCACCCGAAACTTGGGCCCATTGTGTTACTGCAACTACAGGTAAATAAATGAGTCAGCTGACCAGAAGCTTCGGGAAACTTCTGAGATACTGTCTGCCATTATAGAAAGCTGTGTGTGCTGTGCTCTGTGAATATATCACAATTGACGACGAGATGGGATTTTTTGGACGATTTAAAGCTGAAATTTTGTTGGTGAAGGATTCAGCCAGCCGACAGAGAGACTTTGGAAGCTTCTCTGTCTTTGGAAATAGCTACAAAAGCCGAGGTAAAAAAAAACGAGCGCACTGTGCACTGCAGAGATAAAATGGCGGCACCCATAGAAGTAATGGGACACTTAGGTGAATATAAACGCAACCAGGAAAGGTTTAAGGCATATGTGGACCAGCTAGAAATGTATTTCACTGCAAATAATATAATCGAAGTTCCAGAGAATGTTGATCAGAACCGGGCTGTGGTGGAACATAAGAGAGAGATTTTCTTATCTGAAGCGGGTCCGGAATTGTATAAAATGCTAATAAATCTGCTTGTGCCTGATGAGCTAAAGGACACAACGCTTAAAAAGAATTTAACAAAGCTGGAGCAGCACTACAACCCCAAACTGTTAGAAGTTGCTGAAAGCTATCGTTTCAGTATACAAAATCAAAAGACAGATGAAAATATCAATGAGTATATTGTAGCATTAAAAAAGCTATCTATTCCCTGTAATTTTGGAAACTTTCAAAACCGAGCATTGCGGGACTGTTTTGTTTGTGGGAAGAAAAATGTTGCGATCAGAAGAAAGTTATTGACAACGCCTGACTTGACTTTTGATAATACTTGTCAGACAGCGAGGTCGATGGGCATGGCCGACCAATATTCCCAAGAAGGGAGTTATTTTTGGCCGTTATGGCTAAAGGGATCAAGGAGTATGGCGAGAAAGCAGGATGGGGTACTAATGTTGCAAAAATGATCAGCCATGATCATATTGAATGGTGGTGCAGGCTCGAAAGGCCGAAAGGCCTACTCCTGCACCTATTTTTTATGTTTTCTATGTTTTCTATGTTAATTACAGCCAGCAGACAGCCGAGGTGAATCATCTGCAGGTTCAAAGTAAAAGGCGGTGGGGGCTCAAAGTCTCAGAGACTGGAAATTCTAACAGAGCACCAAAGTCGTGCCTGGGACAACACATTGCTCAAAGTTGTCCATATGTGAAGGCAGAGTGTTTCTTCTGCAGAAAGACTGGCCGTCTTGTGAAGGCATGCCGACTGAAGGGTAAACCAGCTTTCAAAGCTATGAGTCCAGTTTTCAAAGCTATGAGTAGAAATCCCCAGAGATTACATGGCATGGAAAAACAACAACAGGACGAGGAGATGTTAGAGTTACATGTCATCAGGAGCATGAGGTTAACGGACAGCGATTCGAAAAGTATCAAAATCCACATAGAGGTTGCGGGATTCAAGATACCAATGGAATTCGACACGGGTGCATCCGTGAGTGTAGTACCGGAGTTGCTATACCTCGACAAATTGTGTGATTTCCCATTGGAAAAATCCAAGATGGAGCTGCAAGGCTACTGGGGAGAGAAAATTCCTGTGATAGGTCACATCACCATAATGGTGAAGTACAAGGATCAATTTCAGAACTTGCCTTTAATAGTAGTGAAAGGAGACAAGCCTGCCTTACTAGGAAGAAATTGGTTGGGATCACTGAAGCTGGATTGGAGTGAGATTTTTCATGTTGCAATGAGATTTGCATCAATGGATAATGTTATCAAGAGTTATCCGAAGGTGTTCTGTGAAACAGGCAGTCCGATCCAAGGCTTCAAGGCGAGTGTCAGGGTACAGAAGGATGCTAGATTGGTTTACTGTAAGCCACATTCCATACCATATGCACTCAAGGAGAAAGTTGAGCAAGAACTTAAAAGACTAGAGACTGAGAACATTATTTCTAAGATAGATCGATGTAATTGGGCTACACCCATTGTTGTTGTACCTACGTCTGATGATAAGGTAAGATTGTGTGGTGATTATAAAGTAACCGTAAACCAGGTTCTAGAGGGTAATGTCCCCAATACATAGCCAAATATAGAAGATTTGTTCACAACACTGACAGGTGGTCAGATCTTCTCAAAGTTGGATCTTACGAATGCCTACTTACAGCTTGAACTAGATGAGGAGTCCAAGTCATGCTTGACTATAAATACTCATCGAGGCGTTTATCAATTTAATAGGCTATCGTTTGGAGTGTCTTCCGCCCCGCCATATTCCAAGGGGTGATGAACCAGATTTTGCAAGGTATTGAAGTGGTAGTATGTTATTCAGATGACATACTAATTTCAGCACCAAATAGGCAAATTCATAACAACATATTGAATGAAGTCCTCAAATGGCTGGAGAAGCACAGAGTATGAGTGTCTGCTCGTAAGTCTGAGTTATTTCAAAACTCAGTGGAGTACTTAAGGTACAGAGTAGACAAAGATGGTTTACATCCAACCATGGGAAAACTGGATGCAATTAGAAATGCACCCACTCCCAGGAATGTCACTGAACTTTGTTCATTCTTGGGTCTTTTGAAATTTATTGTGGGAACTATAATGCGAGGAGTATTCAGAATAAGGTGGACGAATTAACTGCGCAGATAGCAGTTAACGGGAATGATGTAATTGGCATCACGGAGACATGGCTCCAGGGTGACCAAGGCTGGGAACTCAACATCCAGGGGTGTTCAACATTTCGGAAGGATAGACTGAAAGGAAAAGGAGGCAGGGTGGCATTGCTAGTTAAAGAGGAAACTAATGCAATAGTAAGAAAGGACAGTAGCTTAGATGATGTGGAATCAGTATGGGTGGAGCACCAAAGGGCAGAAAACGCTAGTGGGAGTTGTATACAGACCATCAAACAGCAGTAGTGAGGTTGGGGACAGCATCAAGCAAGAAATAAGGGATGCATGCAATAAATCATGGGTGACTTTAATCTACATATTGATTGGGCTAACCAAACTGGTAGCAATGCGGTGGAGGAGGATTTCCTGGAGTGTATTAGGGATGGTTTTCTAGACCAATATGTCGAGGAACCACCTAGGGAGCTGGCCATCCTAGACTGGATGATGTGTAATGAGAAAGGATTAATTAGCAATCTTGTTGTGCGAGGCCCCTTGGGGAAGAGTGACCATAACATGGTAGAATTCTTTATTAAGATGGAGAGTGACACAGTTAATTCAGAAACTAAGGTCCTGAGCTTAAGGAAAGGTAACTTTGATGGTTTGAGGCATGAATTGGCTGGAATAGACTGGCAAATGATACTTAAAGGGTTGACAGTGGATAGGCAATGGCAAACATTTAAAGATCACATGGATGAACTTCAGCAATTGTACACCCCTGTCTGGAGTAAAAATAAAACGGGGAAGGTGGCTCAACTGTGGCTAACAAAGGAAATTAAGAATCGTGTTAAATTCAAGGAAGAGGCATATAAATTGGCCAGAAAAAGCAGCAAACCTGAGGACTGAGAGAAATTTAGAATGCAGCAGAGGAGGACAAAGGGTTTAATTAAGAGGGAGGAAATAGAGTACGAGAAGAAGCTTGCAGTGAACATAAAAATTAACTGCAAAAGCTTCTATAGATATGTGAAGAGAAAAAGATTAGTGAAGACAAACATAGGTCCCTTGCAGTCGGATTCAGGTGAATTTATAATGGGGAACAGAGAAAAGGCAGACCAATTGAACAAATACTTTGGTTCTGTCTTCACGAAGGAAGACACAAATAACCTTCCGGAAGTACTAGGCGACCGAGGGTCTAATGAGAAGGAGGAACTGAAGGATATCCTTATCAGGTGGGAAATTGTGTTAAGAAAATTGATGGGATTGAAGGCCAATCAATCCCTGGGGCCTGATAGTCTGCATCCCAGAGTACTTAAGGAAGTGGCCCGAGAAATAATGGATGCATTGGTGATCATTTTCCAACAGTCTATCAACTCTGGGTCAGTTCCTATGGACTGGAGGGTAGCTAATGTAAAACCACTTTTTAAAAAGGGAGGGAGAGAGAAAGCAGGTAATTATAGACCGGTTAGCCTGACATCCATAGTGGGGAAAATGTTGGAATCAATTATTAAGGCGAAATAGCAGCGCATTTGGAAAGCAGTGACAGGATCAGTCCAAGTCAGCATGGATTTATGAAAGGGAAATCATGCTTGACAAATCTTCTGGAATTTTTTGAGGATGTAACTAGTAGAGTGGACAAAGGAGAACCAGTGGATGTGGTGTATTTGGACTTTCAAAAGGCTTTTGACAAAGTCCCACACAAGAGATTGGTGTGCAAAATCAAAGCACCTGGTATTGGGGGTAATATACTGACGTGGATAGAGAACTGGTTGGCAGACAGGAAGCAGAGAGTCGGGATAAACGGGTCCTTTTCAGAATGGCAGGCAGTGACTATTGGAGTGCCACAGGGCTCAGGGACCCTTGCTCTTTACAATATACATCAATGATTTAGATGAAGGAATTGAGTGTAATATCTCAAAGTTTGAAGATGACACTAAACTGGATGGCGGTGTGAGCTGTAAGGGAGACTTTAAGAGGCTGCAGGGTGACTTGGACAGGTTAGGTGAGTGAGCAAATGCATGGCAGTTGCAGTATAATGTGGATAAATGTGAGGTTATCCACTTTGTGGGCAAAAACACAAAGACAGAATATTATCTGAATGGCGGCTTATTAGCAAAAGGGGAGGTGCAACGAGACCTAGGTGTCATGGTTCATCAGTCATTGAAAGTTGGCATACAGGTACAGCAGGCGGTGAAGAAGGCAAATGGTATGTTGGCCTTCATAGCTAGGGGATTTGAGTATAGGAGCCGGGAGGTTTTACTGCAGTTGTACAGGGCCTTGGTGAGGCCTCACCTGGAATATTGTGTTCAGTTTTGGTCTCCTAATCTGAGGAAGAACATTCTTGCTATTGAGGGAGTGCAGCGAACGTTCACCAGACTGATTCCCGGGATGGCTGGACTGACATATGAGGAGAGACTTGATCAACTGGACCTTTATATATTGGAGTTTAGAAGGATGAGAGGGGATCTCATAGAAACGCATAAGATTCTGACGGGACGGGACAGGTTCGATGCGGGTAGAATGTTCCCGATGTTGGGGAAGTCCAGAACAAGGGGACACAGTCTTAGGATAAGGGGTAGGCCATTTAGGACTGAGATGAGGAGAAATTTCTTCACTCAGAGAGTTGTTAACCTGTGGAATTCCCTGCCGCAGAGAGTTGTTGATGCCAGTTCATTGGATATATTCAAGAATGAGTTAGATATGGCCCTGATGTCTAAAGGGATCAAGGGGTATGGAGAGAAAGCAGGAAAGGGGTACTGAGGGAATGATCAGCCATGATCTTATTGAATGGTGGTGCAGGCTCGAAGGGCCGAATGGCCTGCACCTATTTTCTATGTTTCTATGTTTCTAAGTTCCTACAAAATTTGGCTGCAGTATTACATCCACTGAATGAACGATTGAAAAAACAGGTCCATTGGAAGTAGTCAAAAGAATACGATACAGCATTCAAGGAGTATAAAAGCAAATTGGTAGAGAGCACCATGTTAGTTCACTGTGACATATCTAAAGAGATTAAGCTAGCATGTGATTCCTCTCCATATGGAGTTGGAGCAGTAATCTCGCATGTATTACATAGTGGGGAGGAGAGACCAATTGCTTTTGCTTCACGCATTCTCACTGCCAGTGAGAGTAATTATGTACAAATTGAAAGGGAAGCTTTGGCATTAATTTTTGGGGTCAAGATGTTCCACAAATACTTGTATGGTCGTAAGTTTACCATCGTTGTGGACCATAAGCCCCTGTCAGCAATCCTCCATCCAAAGTCCCAAGTTCCAATATTAGCTGCAGCCCGAATGCAGAGATGAACTTTGATTTTGTTAGCATATACATATGATATTGAATACAGACAATCAGCTGATCACAGTAATGCTGATGCAATGTCTAGATTGCCTTCCCCATCACAAGTTACACCCGATAGGGAAGTGTTCTATTTTTCATACATTGATGAACTGCCAGTCACAGCTGAAGAGATTGGTAGAACAACCAAACGTGACCCAGTGATGTCAAAGTTGTATGATTATATTGCAAATGGATGGCCAAACATAGAAACATAGAAACATAGGAAATAGGTGCAGCAGTCGGCCATTCAGCCCTTCGAGCCTAAACCGCCATTCAATGAGTTCATGGCTGAACATGCGACTTCAGTACCCCATGCCTGCTTTCTCGCCATACCCCTTGATCCCCCTAGTAGTACGTGTGGCAAAGGCTACATATCGATTTTGCAGAACTAGAAGGACAACAATTGTACATTGTGATTGATAGCCATTTGAAGTGGGTTGAGGTGTTTCCAATGTGGAAAATAACAACAAGTAAAACATTGGACATTTTGCAAAGTTTATTTTCTTCAATTGGCCTCCCAGAAGAAATTGTTTCAGATAATGGACCACAATTCTGTTCAGAAGAATTTGCACAGTTCATGAGCAAAAATGTTGTAAAATATATACCAAGATTCCACCATACCAGCCTGCTTCGAATGGTGCAACAGAGCGCACTGTACAAATTGTAAAACGTGCTCTCATAAAACAAATGTTAGATCCGAATCCAAAGAAACGACAGTTGTCATTGGATTACAAATTGGCTAATTTTCTAATTACGTATCGTAATACGCCTCACACAACTACTGGTAGAACACCAGCAGAATTGTTTTTCAAACAACAGCCACGAACCAGATTCTCGTTGTTCAAACCAAATTTGGCACAGTCCGTAGAAGAGACACAATTACGACAGAAAGAGAATCATGATAGAGGTAGAGTAAAAGAGAGACGTGTGAGATTAACTCAGAAGGTGAGAGTGAAGAACCATCACCATAAATGGGTAAAGTGGTTACCAGGAAGAGTGGTGAAAATATGTGGCCCTTGCACATATTTGGTCAAGATGTTTGATAATGGACAGGTTAGGTTTGTTCATATTGATCATATTTTACCTACAGACATGGAAGGAGTTAAAGGTGGGAATGATTCAATTATTTCTGACTCATCAGATAGTTTTCATACATCCTACATCTAATGTACTGGAAACAAATCCAAGCGAAAATCACAATTTAAGTCTGAGTCCGAGTCAGGAAAACAAAGAGTCTGAAGTTAGAGTGAGTTCAAATGAAAATCAAGGGCACCTCTTGGAGGAAATCTTTCCTCAGGATCAGCCTTGATTGAGTTTAAATTCAACACCATTTTTGGAAGGTTCTGTTCGAGAGGGAAAGTATCCTCTTCAAAACAGAAAACAAGTGGTTTAGTTAAATTTGTAAATATGGCAAAATAAGTTTATATCTTGTGTTATGTATAAACATGCAAGTTATGTAGTATGTTTGTTATAATAACTTCTTCATTAAGGAGGGAGAAGTGCAATGTCTGTAAGCTTGTAATGTTGTAGCTACACACTGTGGATGTGGACATATTGTGTTACTAGAACTAAAGGTGAATAAATGAGTCAGCTGACCAGAAGCTTCCAGAAACTTCTGAGATGCTGTCTGCCATTATAGAAAGCTGTGCATGCTGTGCTCTGTGAGTATATAACACTTTTCCTGCCTCTCGCCACTCCAGACTCTCCTTGAAGTAGGTGTAATTCTGTAGCATTGGATCTCACAGATTAGAGTCCACCTACGGTCGTGGGCTGCCTGACTGAGCCCAGCCAACACTGGAAGTCCTCCCACTTCCTTGTTTTGTTACATTTGAATCATAATAAAGGCGCATTGCAAATTCAGCTGCCTCAGTGCCACATTTCATTTGCAGAACACTGGGGACTCATGGGGAAAGGGGGCAGTGCATCGGAGCTATTATATCAGAAAAACCCTTCGACACCATGTTTACGGTGTCATTATTAAATTGAATTGCTTCCCATTTGAAATGTGGTCTGATTGACAACAATCTGTATATGTGCACATTGCTGTGGAGCAAATTCTCACAAAACTTGTAATC
Organism: Pristiophorus japonicus; assembly: GCF_044704955.1. Classification (NCBI taxonomy): domain Eukaryota; kingdom Metazoa; phylum Chordata; class Chondrichthyes; family Pristiophoridae; genus Pristiophorus; species Pristiophorus japonicus. The sequence goes on from NC_091983.1 coordinate 150,505,756, forward strand.
TTATCTAAAGAATTCATGAACATAAAAACATTTTAATAAAATAATTGCTGAGAAAAGGCCACGTGTGCCATTGAAGCCTAACCTTCCAATACTTTAACTCTCCCATTGTGACCTCCAATGCTTTTTTAAGTAACCCTCATAACAAGATAATTATGGATGAGGAAGGCCATTCAGGTCATTTTAATTCATCCACCCAGCAAAAATCTATTGCCTCTCCATTGTAGCATCCAATTGTTTCTTAAATGATTCCAGGGATTTTCCCTCCACTTCTCTATCTGGAAGTCTATTCCACAAGTTGATTACTCTCTGGGGCTAATTTTGACTTTGTCCGATAATGTAGAACAAGTGATAGTGAATCGGCAGCCCGTTTTACTTCTCTCCCGAAATAGCGGATTCGCTATCACTCATTTTACACAAGTCAGAATTACCCCCTTAATGTGAATAAGAATTTCTAGCTATCAGTCCTAGAAGTAAACTTCTCTACTTCCACAGTTTAATGTAAGTAATATTTTGGGTTACCTTTTTCTATTTAACAATATTATATAACTCTGCAAGATAACTTTGCTAATGCCTCTTTTGCCTCCTTGTTCGTTCGTCCTTCGACATCAAGGAAGACAGCCAGAATATCATCTCATTTTTTGCAGTGGATTCTTTGTCGATTGATGAGACCAATTTCTGCCCAGAATGAGCATCCATAGAGTGCACAATGGATCCCAGATACATAGGTTGGGAATCTTAATTTCTCAGACAAGATTTCCTCCAGCATCAGCGATGCGATGGGCCTCATAGTAGGAGGTGCCTTCATGGATAATTTTTCACCAAGTTTTCTTCTTTGTTCCACTTATGGACATCTATTCTGCACTGTTTTGGAGTCGCTTATATCTCTGTTGGTGACCATTATGAAATAATTTCCCAGTTGCCAAGGTGCCTTAAAATACTAGCTACCAAGTCTGAGAAGGCCAGGTTTCTCTGATCTTTCCTCATAATTTTTAACCTGGAAACTGAGGACCACTCTGCACTGTACTGCTTCCAGTGCTTGAATGTTTCTCTTCTTTCTTAGTTACCAGAACTCACACAGCCTTCAAGGTGCAGTCTGATTAGAGCGCAATAGAGTTTGACCACTACCTCCTCTGACTTATATTTTGCTGTGTTTGCTATGTAGTTCAATATTCTATTGGCGTTGTTGATTTCTGCTCTGCATTGGTTGGACATGGTTAGTGTTGAGTCTGCTAAGACTCCCTAAGTCTCTTTCAGCTTCATCTTTAGATACTTCAACATAGAAACATAGAAACATAGAAAATAGGTGCAGGAGCAGGCCATTCAGCCCTTCTAGCCTGCACCGCCATTCAATGTGTTCATGGCTGAACATGAAACTTCAGTACCCCCTTCCTGCTTTCACGCCATACCCCTTGATCCCCCGAGTAGTAAGGACTTCATCTAACTCCCTTTTGAATATATTTAGTGAATTGGCCTCAACTACTTTCTGTGGTAGAGAATTCCACAGGTTCACCACTCTCTGGGTGAAGAAGTTTCTCCTTATCTCGGTCCTAAATGGCTTACCCCTTATCCTTAGACTGTGACCCCTGGTTCTGGACTTCCCCAACATTGGGAACATTCTTCCTGCATCCAACCTGTCCAAACCCGTCAGAATTTTAAACGTTTCTATGAGGTCCCCTCTCACTCTTCTGAACTCCAGTGAATACAAGCCCAGTTGATCCAGTCTTTCTTGATAGGTCAGTCCCACCATCCCGGGAATCAGTCTGGTGAATCTTCGCTGCACTCTCTCAATAGCAAGAATGTCCTTCCTCAAGTTAGGAGACCAAAACTGTACACAATACTCCAGGTGTGGCCTCACCAAGGCCCTGTACAACTGTAGCAACACCTCCCTGCCCCTGTACTCAAATCCCCTCGCTATGAAGGCCAACATGCCATTTGCTTTCTTAACCGCCTGCTGTACCTGCATGCCAACCTTCAATGACTGATGTACCATGACACCCAGGTCTCGTTGCAGCTTCCCTTTTCCTAATCTGTCACCATTCAGATAATAGTCTGTCTCTCTGTTTTTACCACCAAAGTGGATAACCTCACATTTATCCACATTATACTTCATCTGCCACGCATTTGCCCACTCACCTAACCTATCCAAGTCACTCTGCAGCCTCATAGCATCCTCCTCGCAGCTCACACTGCCACCCAACTTAGTGTCATCCGCAAATTTGGAGATACTACATTTAATCCCCTTGTCTAAATCATTAATGTACAATGTAAACAGCTGGGGCCCCAGCACAGAACCCTGCGGTACCCCACTAGTCACTGCCTGCCATTCCGAAAAGTACCCATTTACTCCTACTCTTTGCTTCCTGTCTGACAACCAGTTCTCAATCCACGTCAGCACACTACCCCCAATCCCATGTGCTTTAACTTTGCACATTAATCTCCTGTGTGGGACCTTGTCGAAAGCCTTCTGAAAGTCCAAATATACCACATCAACTGGTACTCCTTTGTCCACTTTATTGGAAACATCCTCAAAAAATTCCAGAAGATTTGTCAAGCATGATCTCCCTTTCACAAATCCATGCTGACTTGGACCTATCATGTCACCATTTTCCAAATGCGCTGCTATGACATCCTTAATAATTGATTCCATCATTTTACCCACTACTGAGGTCAGGCTGACCGGTCTATAATTCCCTGTTTTCTCTCTCCCTCCTTTTTTAAAAAGTGGGGTTACATTGGCTACCCTCCACTCGATAGGAACTGATCCAGAGTCAATGGAATGTTGGAAAATGACTGTCAATGCATCCGCTATTTCCAAGGCCACCTCCTTAAGTACTCTGGGATGCAGTCCATCAGGCCCTGGGGATTTATCGGCCTTCAATCCCATCAATTTCCCCAACACAATTTCCCGACTAATAAAGATTTCCCTCAGTTCCTCCTCCTTACTAGACCCTCTGACCACTTTTATATCCGGAAGGTTGTTTGTGTCCTCCTTAGTGAATACTGAACCAAAGTACTTGTTCAATTGATCTGCCATTTCTTTGTTCCCTGTTATGACTTCCCCTGATTCTGACTGCAGGGGACCTACATTTGTCTTTACTAACCTTTTTCTCTTTACATACCTATAGAAACTTTTGCAATCCGCCTTAATGTTCCCTGCAAGCTTCTTCTCGTACTCCATTTTCCCTGCCCTAATCAAACCCTTTGTCTTCCTCTGCTGAGTTCTAAATTTCTCCCAGTCCCCAAGTTCGCTGCTATTTCTGGCCAATTTGTATGCCATTTCCTTGGCTTTAATACTATCCCTGATTTCCCTAGATAGCCACGGTTGAGCCACCTTCCCTTTTTTATTTTTACGCCAGACAGGAATGTACAATTGTTGTAATTCATCCATGCGGTCTCTAAATGTCTGCCATTGCCCATCCACAGTCAACCCCTTAAGTATCATTAGCCAATCTATCTTAGCCAATTCATGCCTCATACCTTCAAAGTTATCCTTCTTTAAGTTCTGGACCATGGTCTCTGAATTAACTGTTTCATTCTCCATCCTAATGTAGAATTCCACCATATTATGGTCACTCTTCCCCAAGGGGCCTCGCACAATGAGATTGCTAATTAATCCTCTCTCATTACACAACACCCAGTCTAAGATGGCCTCCCCCCTAGTTGGTTCCTCGACATATTGGTCTAGAAAACCATCCCTTATGCACTCCAGGAAATCCTCCTCCACCGTATTGCTTCCAGTTTGGCTAGCCCAATCTATGTGCATATTAAAGTCACCCATTATAACTGCTGCACCTTTATTGCATGCACTCCTAATTTCCTGTTTGATGCCCTCCCCAACATCACTACTACTGTTTGGAGGTCTGTACACAACTCCCACTAACGATTTTTGCCCTTTAGTGTTCTGCAGCTCTACCCATATAGATTCCACATCATCCAAGCTAATGTCTTTCCTAACTATTGCATTAATCTCCTCTTTAACCAGCAATGCTACCCCACCTCCTTTTCCTTTTATTCTATCCTTCCTGAATGTTGAATACCCCTGGATGTTGAGTTGCCAGCCCTGATCATCCTGGAGCCACGTCTCCGTAATCCCAATCACATCATATTTGTTAACATTTATTTGCACAGTTAATTCATCCACCTTATTGCGGATACTCCTTGCATTAAGACACAAAGCCTTCAGACTTGCTTTTTTAACACCCTTTGTCCTTCTAGAATTTTGCTGTACAGTGGCCCTTTTTGTTCTTTGCCTTGGGTTTCTCTGCCCTCCACTTTTCCTCATCTCCTTTCTGTCTTTTGCTTTTGCCTCATTTTTGTCTCCCTCTGTCTCCCTGCATAGGTTCCCATCCCCCTGCAATATTAGTTTAACTCCTCCCCAACAGCAGTAGCAAACATACATGGTAGAAGTATCCGAAAATGGCCTTTGATGCTGTTTCCTTGGGGTTTTTTCAATTGCCATGTGGAGTCTTTGTGGCATGATAGTCAAAACTGAATACAGTATTCGAAGTGTAATTTGACCTGTGCATTTTAAAATCATAGCATAATTCACAGACTAATAAAGGGTAATGTTATGAGTCTGCTCTGAATGAAGAGCCTTGATCCCAAAGTGCACTTCAGAAAACTAGTGGCACCCAAGTTTTCAATATGTGCTACCAGCTCCCCTGCAGCATGGTCATAAAATGACCACCGTTTGATTATCTTCATCTGATTTGTCAATAACGTTCCCTCCATCATATGGTTAGAAGTGGGATTGTTCGCTGATGATTACAGTGTTCAGCGCCATTTGCAATTTTTCAGATAATGAAGCAGTCCATACCTATATGCAGTGAAACATTCACGCTTGGGCTGATAAGTGGCAAGAAACATTCATGCCACACAAGTGTCAGGCAATGACCATCTCCAATAAGAGAAAGCCTAAATACCACCTTTCCCTCCCCAACCCCCCCACCCCACCTCCAGCACCCCGCTTTGACATTCAATGGCATCAGCATCACTGAGTCTCCCACCATCAACATTCTCGGGTCACCATTGACCAGAAACGGGACTAGATTAGCCACATAAATGCCATGCCTACTATAGCAACATTCTTAAGGCCCATGGTTTCTCTAGATTCTCCTCATAATTAAGGCTTTTCTTCTCTGGTATCATCTTAGTGAATCTCTTCTGCACCCTCTCCATGGGCTTGACATCTTTTCTAAAGCAAGGCAGCTGTGACTGGACACAGTTCTCTAACTGTGGCCCAACCAATGATTTGTACACGTTTAGCATTGCCTCTTTTTGTTTGGGATCTGCATCAATATTTGTAAAACCTAAGATTCCATTTGCACTTATACAGCTTTATCAACTCATCTTCCTACCCTAGCCACCAACTCCATCCCTCGCTCTCACATCTGTTTGAGGCTGACTAGACTGCTCGCAACCTTGATGTAATATTTGACACTGAAATGAACTTCCGACCACATATCCATGCCATAACTGAGACCGTCTATTTCCATTTCCGTAACATCACCCATCTTCTCCCCTGCCTCAGCTCATCTGCTGCTGAAACCCTCATCCATGCCTTTGTTAACTCTAGACTTGACTATTCCAATGCACTGCTGACTGGCTTCCCACGTTCTACCCCATGTAAAGCTGAGGTCATCTAAAATTCAGCTTCCCGTGACCTAACTTGCACCAAGTCACGTGCACCCATTACCCCTGCGGCTCCCAGTTAAGCAACGCCTCGATTTTAGAATTCTCATTCTTGTTTTCAAATCTCTCCATGGCCTCACCCTCCCTATCTCTGTAATCGCCTCCAGCTTCACAACCCCGCCCCCGTCCCCCCCCACCAAGATATCTGTGCCCCTTTAATTCTGGCCTCTTAAACATTCCTGATTTTAATCTCTCAACCATTGTTGGACATGCCTTCTGCCAAGGCCCTTAGCTCTGGAATTCCCCTCTAAACCTTTCTGCCTCTCTTTCCTCCTTTAAATTGTTCCTTAAAACCTACCTCTTTGACCAAGCTTTTGATCTCTGCCCTAATATCTGCTTATGTGGCTCGATGCCAAATTTAGTTTTATGCTACTCATGTGAAGTGCCATGGGATGTTTTATTACGCTATCGGCGCCATATAAGTACAGGTTGTTCTTGTTAAAACATTTGTGGGGAAGAAATTGGTCCTCATTTTGCCCATGTACCAGGTTAAAAACAAGGGTAAACAGGACCAATTTTGCAGGGCTATAGCCCAAGGATTCAGAAGCTGTATTTGCCTCTGATGATATTCAGACATAGAAACATAGAAAATAGATGCAGGAGTAGGCCATTCGGTCCTTCGATCCTGCACCACCATTCAATAAGATCATGGCTGATCATTCCCTCAGTACCCCTTTCCTGCTTTCTCTCTACACCCCTTGCTCCCCTTAGCCGTAAGGGCCATATCTAACTCCTTCTTGAATATATCCAATGACCTGGCATCAACAACTCTCTGCGGCAGGGAATTCCACAGGTTAACAACTCTCTGAGTGAAGAAATTTCTCCTCATCTCAGTCCTAAATGGCTTGCCCTTATCCTAAGACTGTGTCCCCTGGTTCTTGAACGTCTCCAACATCGGGAACATTCTATCCGCATCTAACGTGTCCCGTCCTGTCAGAATCTTATATGTTTCTATGAGATCCCCTTTCATCCTTCTAAACTCCAATGTATAAAGGCCCAGTTGATCCAGTCTCTCCTCATATGTCAGTCCTGCCATCCCAGGAATCAGTCTGGTGAACCTTCGCTGCACTCCCTCAATAGCAAGAATGTCCTTCCTCAGATTAGGAGACCAAAACTGAACACAATATTCCAGGTGAAGCCTCACTAAGGCCCTGTACAACTGCAGTAAGACCTCCCTGCTCCTATACTCAAATCCCCTAGCTATGAAGGCCAACATACCATTTGCCTTATTCACCGCCTGCTGTACCTGTATGCCAACTTTCAATGACTGATGAACCATGACACCCAGGTCTCGTTGCACCTCCCCTTTTCCTAATCTGCCGCCATTCAGATAATATTCTGTCTTCGTGTTTTTGCCCCCAAAGTGGATAACCTCACATTTATCCACATTATACTGCATCCTTTGTCAGAACTGGCGACTGTTCACAAAGAACACATTCTTAAGAAGCACTGAAAGCGGGAGAGGAAGAAAGAACAAAAAGGAAGGGTGGAAGACAGAAGAGATTAGAGAGACAAAGGGGATGATGGGCCGAATTGAAATGGTAATGGCAGGAGTTAGAAAAAGGTTAGGCTGGATAGGGTGTGAATGGCGGAATAATGACCAGTTGACATTGGAGACAAAGCTGCCATTTGAGTGTAATTCTTTCTGGTTTTCCCTTGCTTTTCCTTGCTGCCTTTATGTGCCCAACTGAGATCACAGTTACATCATGTGGGCAGAATCTATGTCCTTCTGCTGTCCAGTGTACTCCATCACTACACCAGAGTTTTGTTATGGTGGGCCAATTTATTTCTCCATAAATAATTTGTTCTTCATTATTTGTGTACATAGTCTATTGGTTTGATAACAATACAATTTTATCTTACTTGATTGAATTTTTGGATGAGGTAACAGAGATGGTTGATGAGGGCAATATGTTTCATGTGGTGTACATGGACTTCCAAAAGGCATTTGATAAAGAGCCACATAATAGGCTTGCCAGCAAAGTTGAAGCCCATGGAATAAAAGGGAGTGTGGCAGCATGGATATGAAATTGGCTAAGTGAGAGGAAACAGAGTAGTGGTGAACAGTTGATTATTGATTGGAGTAAGGTATACAGTGGTGTTCCCCAGCGGTCATTAATACTACCACTGCTTTTCTTGATATATATTAATGACTTAGACTTGGGTGTACAGGGCACAATTTCAAAATTTACAGATGACACCAAACTTGGAAGTCTAGTGAACAGTGAGGAGGATAGTGATAGACTTTAAGAGGACATAGACATGCTGGTGGAATGGGCAGACACGTAGCAGATGAAATTTAACACAGAAAAGTGCAAAGTTTTATATTCTAGTAGGAAGAGCGAGGAGAGGCAATATAAACTAAAGGGTAGAATTCTAAAGGGGGTACATGAATAGAGAGACCTGGGGTTATATGTGCACAAATCATTGAAGGTGGCAGGGCAGGTTAGAAAGTGGTTAAAAAGCATACGGGATCCTGGGCTTAATAAATAGATGCATAGAGTACAAAAGCAAAGAAGTTATGATAAACCTTTATAAAGCACTGGTCTGACCTCAACTGGAATACTGTGTCCAATTCTGGGCACCGCATTTGGAAGAATGTAAAGGCCTTAGAGAGGGTGTAGAAAAGATTTACAAGAATGGCTCCAGGGATGAGGGACTTCAGTTGCATGGATAGACTGGAGAAACTGGAATTGTTCGCCTTGGAGCAGAGAAGATTGAGAGGAGATTTGATAGTGATGTTTAACTTCATGAAGGGTCTAGACAGCGTAGATAGAGAGAAACTGTTCCCATTGACGGAAAGGTTGAGAATCATAGGTCATAGATTTAAGATGATTGGCAGAAGAACCAAAGGTGACATGAGGAAAAACTTTTTTATGCAGTGAGTGGTTAGGATCTGGAATGCACTGCCTGAGGGGGTGGTAGAGGCACATTCAATTGTGTCTTTCAAAAGAGAATTGGATAAGTACCTGAAGGAAAAAAAAATGCAGGGCAATAGGGAAAGGGTGGGGGAATAGGACTAGATGAAGTGCTCTTGCAGAGAGCTGGCATGGACTCGACAGACCGAATGGCCTACTTCTGTGCTGTAACCATTCTATGATTTATATCGGAATAAAGGAGGAACTTGTAGTAATAAAATATTCGCTGATACTTTATTTTATGTGGGGGGTGTAAGTGGAATGAAATTACATTTGATGACTTCACCACACCATCAGAACTCTGATTTGATCCTCACTACCAGTGTTTCAACTTATATTTTATGTACTGCTTGCAGTCCCTCCATTATCCAAAATAAGCACTCGGATCAATCAAAGACAAAATGTCAGAACCACCATAAATGTACTTGTAAAGTACATGTTGGGAATAAACATCATTTACACTACAACACAAAAAGTTTCCCATCATCGCAATTGCATCAAAATAGGCATGCCCTTGATAGTATTAACCTTTGATATGTAAAGCTGATGTGATTTGTGATGTAGGTTGATATTCAATGCCTGCTGCAGAATTCCTCATAGTTTTGAAGAAACAAACAGGCATTGCTTATTTGTGTAGATTTATTGAATGAAAAGCAAAACAATATGAAATACAGGAAGCATTGCCAAAAGTGTGTGAAAAGACTTTGAATTGAATATTGTTTTATTTTGTAAAAGGAATTATTTTATTTTTAAAAATAAAAGTAACAAATATTTTGGCTATTGGTTTACTAAAAAAGAACTGTACTTACAGTACTCCCAGCATTTATAGTTCTTTGCGCTATAAAGACAGAATAATAAGTTTTAAGAAAACAATGAGAAGTCTGCAAGTTGAAGAAGCACATTGAGGTTTTTAACCACGTTTTGCATTCATGGTTGCTGTTCCCCAGCAGCTGAATTTCTGATGTTAGTCATGCCACTTGAATTTATATTTATATCCCAGTTAATCTCCCTGGGTGTTGCACACAGGAGTCAAGACCAAATGTATTCTTCAGGTGATGTGGGGTTAGAGGACAGCGGCTAATTGGGGCAGGATGTTCAGATGTAAGATTAAAAAAAATATATAGCTGGATATATATGAAATATTTATGTATTCTGTCCCCATTTTTAAGTGATACATTCTGTTCTTATTTTTATATAATCCTTTTATTTTATGTTATTATTTATAATTAAATAGCAAAATTTACAGCAATTTGTGAAACAGAGAAGTAGAGACATTTGAAGCATAGGACTTTGTAGGACAAGTTAAGGAGCTGAGAAATGCAAAACTGAGGTGTTACAGCACCACCACTGGTGAGAGGATGCAATTACTGTGTGACCAGTTTACATAAGCACTTTCTATTATAAATATGAATACAGCCATATATAATGGAAAAGAACAACACAAGAGTCTGTCAAAAAACATCACGGCAGGAAATAAGATTTTGTCGACAGGAAATGCACACAGACATAAGATTTTTAATAAAATATAGTTAACCAAGTAGAAATGGTGAACATAGGTTAGGTGCTACCCCAAAACAAGAAAAGTAAGGAAAGTTAAAGTGAGGATCAGCTTAGGCCAATCCCATGAACATTTTGGAAGCTGGGTCAAGAGTTTCTTTGAGACTGGCCAGATGGATTACAATGATTTTTGCCAGTCCTGTGCATTCTTATGGTCTGAAGAATGGCAGTGATAGAGACCTGAGTACATTCACCTTCCTGCCTTCTTAGCCATATTATGGTGTCTGGACATCTAAACAGAAGCAAAGATTTATTTTCAAATTAAAACAACATTTTTAAAAAGCCAGTGAAATTTGATGCAATTAAAAAAAAATTTCGACTGTGAAAATAATGCCATTGACAAAATTTGACATAACTTTGAATGCCAAATAATCAGATACAGTGCCATTTTATTGTAGAAGTTATTGCAATACTTGCACATCATCTCTCGAGATTTCGCTGTGGGGCGGCACTTTTGCCTCGAACTCTAAACATTTGTAGGTTCAAGTCCATAACAGGACTTAAGCACTTGATCTAGTCTGACATTTGTTGCCACGCTGAGGAATTGTCAGAGGTGCTGTCTTTTGAATGAGGCACAAAACTGAGGTCACATTTGCCTGTGTTCAGGTGAATGTAAAAATTCCCATGGCACTATGCACTGAGCAGGAGAGTTCTCCCAGTTTCCTGGCCAACATTTATCCTTCAACCAACACCTCCAAAATGGATCTGATAATTTATCTCATTGCTGTTTGAGAGACTTTGCTGTGTACAAATTAACTTGTGTCATTTGTCCACAAAATAGTGTGGCTCTGAAGTAGTTTTTTGGATGTCCTGAGGACATGAATGGTGTTATACAAATGTAAACTCTCTTTCTAACCATGCAGCTGTTCTCCCTCACAGACAGTGGGCGAGAATTTTAACTTTGCACCCGGGCCTAGGGGAGTGGAATGTCCGCCTATTACAGAATACGTCTGATTTTCATCTCATTCTAGTTCTATAATAGACAGGTGATCCACTCACCCACACCACTGCTCAAGCGGTGAAGTTGAAAGTGACCCTCAGTACTTCTTTAATGGCACCTTCATAATCCAGGTACAGGTTTATCACCACCAGCTTCTTTTAGAGCTCTGGTAACTAGTGTACAAATGACAGTAAAAATATTCAATGGCTTTAAAGATCTGGCTGTTTTGTCAGCCCTTTACTAATATAAACTCCATGGGCTGGATTTTCAGTCTTATACCATCCCAGTTAGTGCCCCGGAGGGGCAGCAATGGCAATGGTAAGCACTTCCAGGCGGGCAGCCAGCTTCCACCACCCCAGGCGTGACATTTGGTGCTGGTACCGAGGGAGCAGGGAGCATTACCGCCTGGAAGTGGCAAGCTGGCGTGCAACGCCCCTGGTTGCTACACCGGCTCGATATTTGGATCATGCCCGACTATTAGCCCCCCCGTAGTGCGCCCTGGTGCAAACACCTGTGGAAGCTGACAATCCAAACTGTAACAGCCGCAGTGAGGTAAGTAGTGTCAACCTGAGGTAAGTATGATTGTTTTTAATGTTTTTGTGTTGCGATTTATGTTGTGGTGGCATGAGATATTTATTGGGAATGTTTTTGCTGTTCCTTTTTCCCCCGAGGCCTCTCTTTGGTCGCTCTGAGGTCGGCTGTTTGGCTCAGGATTTTCGCTTGCTCAGCCGGCCTAGCGTTGGTGTGCAATGTCTCCCTTAGTGCTCCGCTCCAAACTCAGGGCCCAGCTGATGAATTTTGTGGCTGCAGACGCAAACCACTTGCTGGTGCAAAATTTACCCCTCCGCCTGGGCTAACGCTGCAACAGAGGCGTGACTGAATTTCTCCCCCATGACGGTAATCTCCTCCAGCCCTGTAACCCTCCGAGAAATCTGTGCTCCTCTAATTCTGTCCTCTTCAGCACCTCAATTTTAATCGCTCCACCATTGGAGGCCAAGCCTTCCGCTGCCAAGATCCTAAGCTCTGGAATTCACTCCCTAAACCGTTCTGCCTCTCTACCTTTCTTTCCTCTTTTAAGACGCTACTTAAACCTACCCCTGTGACCAAGCTTTTGGTCATCTTGTTGTGTATCTGTAAAGCATGCACTCCCATGTTCCGCCACCAGGGAGTGCATCCCCTGAAGTCCCAAGGGATCCCAGTATCCCTTGGGAGCACTGTATATAAGCCGGCCCCTAAGGCCTGTTCCTCACCCTGGAGTGTCTTAATAAAGACTGAGATCACTGTTACTTTAACCTCCCTGTGTGCAGTCTCATCTGTGTTAGGAACAGAACAACTGGCAATGAGTATACGAATCCAAAGATGCAGCAAACTGTGGGCATCCTGGAGAAGTTCTCGGACGGTGAGGACTGGGAAGCCTATGTCGAACGGCTAGATCAGTACTTTGTCGCCAATGAGCTGGATGGAGAAGGAAGCGCTGCAAAAAGGAGAGCGGTCCTCCTCACGGTCTGCGGGGCACCGACCTACAGCTTCATGAAGAATCTTCTGGCTCTGGTGAAACCCACAGATAAGTCATATAAGGAGCTGTGTACACTGGTTCGGGAGCATCTTAACTCGAGGGAGAGCGTGCTGATGGCGAGGTATCGGTTCTACACGTGTCAGCGATCTGAAGGTCAGGAAGTGGTGAACTACGTCGCCGAGCTAAGGCGACTTGCAGGACAATGTAAGTTTGATGGCTACCTGGAGCAAATGCTCAGAGACTTTTTTGTACTGGGCATTGGCCATGAGACTATCCTAAGAAAACTTTTGACTATAGAGACACCGACCCTCTGTAAGGCCATTGCAATAGTACAGGCGTTTATGTCCACCAGTGATAACACCAAACAAATCTCTCAGCACACAAGTGCTAGCAATGTTCATAAATTAACTGGAACTGTGTTTGTGAGCAGAAATGTACAGGGCAGAAACCACGAATCTGCAACTGCCAGCAGGCCTCAGTTGATCCAGATGACTCAGAGTCCGCAACAAAGGATGAATGCAAGGCAATTCACACCTTGTTGGTGTTGTGGAGGTTTCCACTCAGCCTATTCATGCTGCTTCAAAGGGGATGTTTGCAAGAGCTGTGGAACAATGGGGCACCTCCAACGAGCTTGCAGACGAGCTGCAAGCTCTGCAAAACCTGCTAACCACCACTGGCAGAGGAAGATCGGTCCATGGTGGATCAAAGCAATTTCGAGCCTGAGAGAGAGGAGACAGATTCTGAAGTACACGGGGTGCACACATTTTTGACGAAATGTCCACCTATAATGCTAAATGTAAAATTGAATGGCTTACCTGTAGCCATGGAACTGGACACTAGCGCTAGCCAATCCATCATGAGTAAAAAGATGTTTGAGAGACTGTGGTACAACAAGGCACTCAGACCAGACCTGAGCCCCATCCACATGAAACTGATAACGTACACCAAAGAGCTTATCACTGTCCTGGGCAGCGCTATGGTCAAGGTCACCTACGAGGGCACAGTGCACGAACTGCCACTCTGGATTGTCCCGGGCAATGGCCCCACACTGCTTGGAAGGAGCTGGCTGGGCAAAATCCGTTGGAACTGGGATGACATCCGAGCGCTATCACATGTCGATGAGGCCTCATGTACCCAGATTCTTAACAAATTTCCTTCCCTTTTTGAGCCAGGCATTGGAAACTTTTCCAGGGCAAAGGTGTGGATTCACTTGGTCCCAGAAGCAAAACCCATTCACCACAAGACGCGAGCGGTACCTCATATGATGAGGAAGAGAGTGGAAATCGAGCTGGACAGGCTGCAACACGAGGGCATCATCTCCCCAGTGGAATTTAGCGAGTGGGCCAGCCCGATTGTTCCAGTACTCAAAAGTGATAGCACATTCAGGATTTGCAGCGATTGTAAAGTAACTATTAATCGTTTCTCGCCACAGGACCAATACCCACTACCCAAGGCAGATGACCTATTTGCGACACTGGCAGGAGGCAAGACATTCACCAAGCTCGACCTGACTTCGGCCTACATGACGCAGGAGCTGGAGGAGTCTTCGAAGGGCCTCACCTGCATCAACACGGACAAGGGACTGTTCATCAACAACGGATGCCCATTTGGAATTCGGTCGGCTGCAGTGATCTTCCAGAGAAACATGGAGAGCCTAATCAAGTCGGTACCACGCACAGTGGTTTTTCAGGACGACATATTGGTCACGGGTCGGGACACCGTTGAGCACCTACAAAACCTGGAGGAGGTCCTCCAGCAACTGGATCACGTCGGGCTGCGGCTGAAGAGGTCAAAATGCGTCTTCATGGCAACAGAAGTAGAGTTTTTGGAGAGAAAGATCGCGGCGGACGGCTTTCGGCCCATAGACGCCAAGTCAGAGGCTATCAGGCCACGGGCCACAGAATGTCACGGAGCTGTGGTCGTTCCTGGGACTCCTCAACTCTTTTGGTAACTTCCGACCGGGGTTAAGCACCCTCTTAGAGACCCTAAATGTGTTTTTGCGTAAAGGTGAGAACTGGGTATGGGGAAAAAAAACAAGTAATTGCTTTTGAGAAAGCCAGAAACATTTTATACTCCAACAAGCTGCTTGTATTGTATAACCCATGTAAAAGACTTGTGCTAGCATGTGATGTGTCGTTGTACGGAGTCGGATGTGTATTACAACAAGCTAACGTTGCGGGGAAGTTGCAACCTGTTGCCTATGCCTCCAGGAGCTTGTCTAAGGCCAAGAGTGCCTACAGCATGATTGAGAACGAGCATTAGCGTGTGTGTTCGGGGTAAAGAAAATGCATCAGTACCTGTTTGGCCTCAAATTTGAGCTGGAAACCGATCACAAGCCCCTCATATCCCTGTTCTCTGAAAACAAGGGGATAAATACTAATGCCTCAGCCCGCATACAAAGGTGGGTGCTTGCGTTATCAACGTATAACTATACCATCCGCTACAGGCCAGGCACCGAGAACTGTGTGGATGCTCTCAGTCGGCTACCATTGCCCAGCACGGGGGTGGAAATGGCGCAGCCCGCAGACTTGTTGATGCTCATGGAAGCGTTTCAAAATGATAAATCACCCGTCACGGCCCACCAGATTAGGACTTGGACCAGCCAAGATTCTCTGCTGTCCCTAATAAAAAACTGTTTACTGCATGGGAGCTGGGCCAGCATCCCCGTTGAAATGCAAGAGCTAATCAAGCCGTTCCAGCGGCAAAAGGACAAGCGGTCCATTCAGGCAGACTGCCTGTTGTGGGGTAACTGCGTAGTGCTTCCCAAAAAGGGCAGGGAGACGTTCATCTCGGATCTCCACAGCACACACCCGGTTATAGTAATGATGAAAGCGATAGCCAGATCCCATGTGTGGTGGCCTGGTATCGACTCTGACTTCGAGTCCTGTGTACGGCAATGCAGCCTATGTGCTCAGTTGAGCAACATGCCCAGAGAGGCACCATTAAGTTTGTGGTCCTGGCCCTCCAGACCTTGGGCAAGGATCCATGTTGACTATGCGGGCCCGTTTCTCAGTAAAATGTTCCTGGTGGTGGTGGATGCTTTTTCAAAATGGACTGAATGTGAAATAATGTCGGAAAGCACCACCACCGCCACCATTGAAGGCCTGAGGGCCATGTTTGCCACCCACGGCCTGCCTGACATACTGGTCAGTGATAACGGGCCATGTTTCACCAGTGCCGAGTTTAAAGAATTCATGATCCGCAATGGGATCAAATTTGTCACCTCGGCCCCGTTTAAACCAGCCTCCAATGGGCAGGCAGAGCGGGCAGTACAAACAATCAAACAGAGCCTTAAACAAGTCACAGAAGGCTCACTCCAAACCCTCCTGTCCCGAGTACTGCTCAGCTACCACATGAGACCCCACTCGCTCACAAGGGTACCTCCGGCTGAGCTACTCATGAAAAGGACACTTAAAACCAGACTCTCGCTGGTTCACCCCAACCTGCATGATCAGGTAGAGAGCAGGCGGCAGCAACAAAATGTAAACGATGGTCGCACCACTGTGTCACGGGAAATTGATCTGAATGACCCTGTGTATGTGCTAAACTATGGACATGGTCCCAAGTGGATCGCGGGCACGGTGATAGCTAAAGAAGGGAGTCGGGTGTTTGTAGTCAAACTAGACAATGGACAAATTTGCAGAAAGCACTTGGACCAAACGAGGCTGCATTTCACAGACTGTCCTGAACAACGCACAGCAGAAACCACCTTTTTCGAACCCACAACACACACCCAAAGGATCAACGACACCACCCCGGACCAGGAAATCGAACCCATTACGCCCAACTGTCCTTCACAGGTATAGAGCGGAAATTCAGTTTTAAGAAGAGGACTAGGAGTCATATAGAAAAGTTTCTTGTGTTACCAGCCTCCATTATTGTACGAGGCTCATCTACAAGGCAAGTGGTATTTGTGAAGACCAAGTTTAATCTATACAACTAACCATGGCAATGCTGCATTCTGATTTAACATAATGGGTCCGATTTTCATCCTTCCACCAGATTGGAACAAGATGGTTGTGAGCTGAAAATCCGGGTGCACTACATGCTACCATTGTGGTGGGGTCTTTGATATGAACAGCCCAGGCACCTGCTGGAAACAGGCAGAGCCTCTTGAACCCACACAAATCAGGGTCCTGTGACAGCAGGATACAATTTTGAGGTCCGAATGAGTGGAGGGTGCACCATGGTGCTGAGTGGCCTAACCAGTAATTCAAGCTGCAGGTCACTCAAGAAAAGTTAAATATAACGGGGTAGAGTTTCCGCTTTGGACGCAATAGGCAATCCGGGAGTAAAATGCGCCCAGAATTGCGCTAGTTTTGAGGAGTGTTTTTTCTTCCTTAAGTTTTCGCTTAAACTTATTTGCATATCATCGAATGCAAAATCTGCCATGAACCAGCACAATCGAGCAGTGTTTTAAAACATATATGTTTTTAATGTTTTAAACAATATTCCTGGATATATTTAAGAGCGGTAACTTGCTGCAATTTGATTAACACAACTGAAAATGGGTTTATCACAAAAAATAAGCATTTTAATCACAGTGTCCAGTTCACCACCTGTGAGTAACCCGATATTGAATAACTGAACATGACCTTAAAATACTACATAGAACTAGTTACATCGGCGTACAGTAGTCAGTTGCTTAGTAAATTTGAAAAAAATTATATTCAAAAACTTTTAAAAGGTGCCCTTACGCCATTAAAAAAAGCTTAATTTTAAGAGCCTCCTCCAAGGCCCGAGAACAAGCACAATTAGCGGAAACTTGCCATGGTGATTAATTCAATCTGGGGGCGTGGCCAGTGTTGTGGGCGGGTATGGCTTCCAACGCAATGTTTTTTAAACTAGTACAAAAGATCGTGATAACTCGAGTTGTGTTGGATGTAATTTGCACTTGCAATTCTGTGACCTTTGCGCTGGTTTGGTCGATTTCAGGTGAATTGCGCTGACTAAAACAGTGCAATCTAATGGAAACTCCAGGCCAAGATTTGTAAATGATCTTTGTGATGTCAGGAAGAACATTAATGCTCCTCCTGGTCCCAGAAAGGTTATCCTCCACAAAGTCCGACACTCCACAGTCCACCCTCAGATCACCTCATCCCATCCGCCCCCACCCCGCCATTCCCGCCGACTTGCTTGGATTGTCTTTGCTCCGCGGTGAAATTTTCCCGCCCCATCAATCGGCGAGCTGCTCAAAATGCATGAGCAGCTCGCCTGACAGAATTATAATGATGCCTGACCATGAGAATTGCCGATGTCTCGTCGGTGACATTGGGCAGGCACACTCGGCTGATGTGTTTCAGAATCCTTAATTCCTGGGATAGATATGACACCGGCTCACTCTGCCATGGGCTCTTTGGCAAACTAATGCTGCCAAAACAATGGCTTGTGTGAAGAGTTGATGCAATCTCTGCATGCAATTTCATTTGAGAAGTATCGTTTTAACCAAGTACTTCTGCCTTGATGAACCGTTCCTTGTAAACCAAGGGGCACATTTTCAAGAATGGATGGGAATGTGGAAGTCACAGAATTTTGGACAGGTAATGTCATTGCTTCCTAACTCTGTCATTTGCATGTGGCAGTCTCTGTGAGGGTGGGTACTTCTTCAGTACACCCTAAAACTTACAGAATTTATGACAGATGATGGAATTTACATGCAGTGTAACCTCTGCATAAAATGCCCCTGTCAGATATTTCTGGCCTCGCAAAGGCTCAATTGCAAAAAGCACAAATTCTGCCTTCCCCAATACAGGATCTTTAGGGCCAAATTTTACTCCTTGTAAGAACCCACCACTTGCCCTCTTCAACCCCTGTGAAATTTCCAACACTGTTTTGGAACTCCATTATTCAACCCAGCATGTATGAATCACACAATTACACATTACATTACGATGATTTTTCTGTACCTATGCTCAATAAATCTTTGTTGTGCCTATTCTTTCATTAAAGCCATTGAAGGATGCATGATGCTCCGCGTTAATTTGATAAAGTGGGTAAATATGTTGCCTGAGTCAATAAGACTAGGAAGGTTCCAGCTTTGATCTCTAGTTAGCTTTTCTCCGTCCTGTGATGGTGAGGACACGACATTTGGCTTCAGTGTCCTTGTCGAGTGAGGGGAAAATTCTGTTCCTGATCATTATCCAGTGATCTCTGCTGGAAAGACTGACTGTGTACATATCAGCTGAGAGCAGCATCCTATGTGATGGCCCTTTCCTCCATGACCAAATAACCATCAATACTCACTGTCTGTTTCATACAATAAGGCCGGGATTTTCCTTACCTCGGCAGGTCCAGGGTGGGCGATGTCTGTGATGGGTCACTGCTGGCTCCATCCCGCTCTGGAAAATGAATTTACATTGATGGGGCGTGTTAAGTCCACCCAGCGCATTTCCCAGCCCAATTAGAGGAAGCATGTCTGGTGACATCATTCATGCGGTTGATGAGCAGTGGCAGACATTTAAGGAGATATTTCATAACTCGCAACAAAAATATATCCTAATGAGAAGGAAAGACTGTAAGAGAAGGGATAACCATCCGTGCCTAACTAAGGAAATAAGGGATGGTATCAAATTGAAAACAAGGGAATACAATGTGGTCAAGACTGGTGGGTGACCAGAGGATTGGGAAACTTTTAAAAGCCAGCAAAGAACAACTAAAAAAATGATAGAGAGGGAAGATAGATTATGAAAGTAAACTAGCACGAAATATAAAAAAAGATAATAAGAGCTTCTACAGGTACAAAGAAAGGAAAAGAGTGGCTAAAGTAAATGTTGGTCCCCTAGAGGATGAGACTGGGGAACTAATAATGGAGAACAGGGAAATGGCAGAGACTTTGTATCGGTCTTCACGGTTGAAGACGTTAAAAACATCCCAATAGTGGATAATCATGGGGCTATAGGGAAGGAGGAATTTAACACAATCATGATCACTAATGAAGTAATACACAGTAAAATAATGGGACTAAAGGTGGACAAGTCCCCTGGACCTGATGCCTTACATCCTAGGCTCTTTAAAAAAAAGTGGCTGCAGAGAATAATGAAGAGGAAAGTCATGGGCTGCAGGAGGATATCAATCTACTGGTTAGCAGTGGAAAATGGAAGTTAATTCAGAGAAGTGTGAGGTGATGCACTTTAGGAGGGCTAATAAAGAAAAGTTATACACATTAAGCGGCAGGCCACTTAATAGTGTAGATGAACAAAGGGACCTTGGAGTGCTTGTCCACAGATCCCTGAAAGTAGCAGTCCAGGTGGTTAAGAAGGCATACGGAATGCTTGCCTTTATTGGCCGAGGCATAGAATATAAGAGCAGGAAGGTTATGCTTAAATTGTATAATATGTTGGTTAGGCCACAGCTGGAGTACTGCATGCAGTTCTGGTCGGCGTATTATAGGAAGGACGTGATTGCACTGCAGAGGGTGCAGAGGAGATTTACGAGGATGCTGCCTGGATTGGAGAATCTTAATTATGAGGACAGATTGGATAGTTCTCATTGGGTTTGTTCTCATTGGAACAGCGGAAGTTGAGAGGAGAACTCATTGAGGTGAACAAAATATTGAGGGGCCTGGACATAGTGGATAGTAAGAACCTATTTCCATTGGTGGAGGGGTCCATTATGAGGGGGCATAGTTTAACGTGGTTGGTGGAAGGTTTAGAGGGGATTTGAGTGAGGGCTTCTTTACGCAAAGGGTTGCGGGGATCTGAAACTCACTGTCTGGTGGATGCAGAAATCCTCACCACTTTTAAGAGATGGTTGGATGGGCACTTAAAGTGCCGTAACCTGCAGGGTTACGGACCAAGAGCTGATAATTGGGATTAGACTAGATAACCTCTTGTTGGCCAGCGCAGATATAATGGTAACTACTGCAGGGAATCGAATATGGCCAGGGTGATGATCTGGACTAGTTTCGATTGCCTGGATGGGTCGGAGAGGAATTTTCCCAGATTTTTTCCCCCTAATTTGGCCTGGGTTTTTATCTTGTTTTTGCCTCTCCCAGGAGATCACATGGCTCTGGATGGGGTGGAGTGCAGAATGTTTTAGTGTAAGGGGTGTCGCAGTTGCGTGTGACAGCCTGGTTGGGCTGGATGCTCTTTACTTTTCCGCCATTGTTCATTATTCATAGGTTTATATATAACCTTCAGGGCTGCTGACCGAGGGCCGTGCGGCTCTTTGTCGGTTGGCCGAAATGGCCTCCTTCTGCACTGTAAATTTCTACGTTTCTATGTTTCTAGAGATAATGGATGCATTGGTTGTAATCTACCAAAATTCCCTGGATTCTGGGGCGGTCCCAGCGGATTGGAAAATCACAAATGTAACACCCCTATTTAAAAAAGGAGGCAAGCAAAAAGCAGGAAATTATAGACCAGTTAGCCAATCATCTGTCATTGGGAAATGCTGGAGTCCATTATTCATCTTCATCATAGGCAGTCCCTCAAAATCGAGGAAGACTTGCTTCCACTCCAAAAGTGAGTTCTCAGGTGACTGAAAAGTCCAATACAGGAATTACAGTCTCTGTCGATGGTGGGACAGATAGTCGTTGGAGGAAAGGGTGGGTGGGGAGTCTGGTTTGTCGCATGCTCCTTCCGCTGGCTGCGCTTGTTTTCTGCATGCTCTCGGCGACGAGACTCGAGGTGTTCAGCGCCCTCCCGGATGCTCTTCCTCCACTTCGGGCGGTCTTGGGCCAGGAACTCCCAGATGTCGGTGGGGATGTTGCACTTTATCAAGGAGGCTTTGAGGGTGTCCTTGAAATGTTTACTCTGCCCACCTGGGGCTCGCTTGCCGTGTAGGAGTTCCAAGTAGAGCATTTGCTTTGGGAGTCTTGTGTCAGGCATGCCAACAATGTGTCCCCTCCAACGGAGCTGGTCAAGTGTGGTCAGTGCTTCGATGCTGGGGATGTTGGCCTGATCGAGAACACTGACGTTGGTGCGTCTGTCCTCCCAGGGGATTTGCAGGATCTTACGGAGACATCGTTGGTGGTATTGCTCCAACGTTTTGAGGTGTCTGCTCTATATGGTCCATGTCTCTGAGCCATATAGGAGAGCGGGTATCACTACAGTCCTGTAGACCGTAAGATTAGTGCCAGATTTGAGGTCCCGATCTTCGAACCCTCTCTTCCTCAGGCTGGCGCACTGGAGGCGATGTTGAACCTCATCGCCAATGTCTGCCCTTGCTGAATAAAGACTACCGAGGTATGGAAAAGTGGTCCACGTTGTCCAGGGCCGCATCGTGGATCTTGATGATTGGGGGACAGTGCTGTGTGGCGGGGACAGGTTGGTGGAGGACCTTTGCCTTACGATGTTTAATGTAAGGCCCATGCTTTCGTACGCCTGGGTGAAGATGTTGACGATGACTTGGAGTTCAGCCTCTTAATGTGCGCAGACACAAGCGTCGTCCGCATACTGTAGTTCGACGACAGAGGATGGGATGGTCTTGGATCTGGCCTGGAGGCAACAATGGTTGAACAGGTTCCCATTGGTTCTATAGTTTAATTCTATAGTTTAGCATGATACACAGTGCGGATTCCGTCCACTACATAGTACGACGGACATGATCTTTACGGCGCAACAACTGCAATAGAAATGCAGGGAACAGCACCAAACCTTGTACGTGGCCTTCTTTGACCTTACAAAGGCCTTTGACCCTGTTAACCGTGAGGGACTATGGAGCGTCGTCCTCTGTTTCGGCTGCCCCAAATGTTTGTGGTCATCCTCTGCCTGCTCCACGACGACATGCAAGCCCTGATCCTGACCAACGGATCCACTTCAGACCCAATCAACATCCAGACCGGGGTCAAGCAGTGCTGCATCATTGCGCCAACCCTCTTCTCAATCTCCCTCGCTGCAATGCTCCACCTCACGCTCAACAAACTCCCCGCTGGAGTGGAACTAAACTATAGAACCAGTGGGAACCTGTTCAGTCCATTATTAAGGAAGCAGTAGCAGGACATTTCGAAAAGCATAATTCAATCAAGCAAAGTCAGCTTGATTTTATGAAAGGGAAATCATGTTTGACAAATTTGCTGGAGTTCTTTGAGAATGTAATGAGCAGGTGGATAAGGGGGAACCAGTGGATGTGGTGTATTTGGATTTCCAGAAGGCATTCGATAAGGTGTCACATAAAAGGTTACTGCAAAGATAAAAGTTCACGGGGTTGTGGTTAATATATTAGCATGGATAGAGGATTAGCTAACTAACAGAAAGCAGAGAGTCGGGATAAATGGGTAATTTTCCGGTTGGCAAACAGTGACTAGTGGGGTGTCGCAGGGATCGCTGCTGGGTACTCAACTATTTATAATCTATATTAATAACTTGGATGAAGGGACCGAGTATAATGTAGCCAAGTTTGCTGATGATACAAAGACGGGTGGGAATGCAAATTGTGAGGAGGACACAAAATATCTGCAAAGGAATATCGACAGGTTAAGTGAGTGGGCAAAGATTTGCCAGATGGAGTATAATGTGGGAAAATGTGAGATTATCCACTTTGGCAGAAAAAAATAGAAAAGCAAATTATAATTTAAATGGAGAAAAATTGCAAAGTGCTGCAGTACAGAGGGACCTGGGGGTCCTTGTGCATGAAACACAAAAAGTTAGTATGCAGGTAGAGCAAGTAATCAGGAAGGCAAATGGAATGTTGGCCTTTATTGCAAGGGGGATAGAGCATAAAAGCAGAGAAGTCCTGCTACAACTGTACAAGGTATTGGTGAGGCCACACCTGGGGTACTGCGTACAGTTTTGGTTTCCGTATTTAAGTAAGCATATACTTGCATTGGAGGCTGTTCCTAGAAGGTTCACTGGATTGATTCCAGAGATGAGGGGGGTTGACTTATGAAGATACCTTGAGTAGGTTGGGCCTATACACATTGGAATCGAAACATAAAAGATAATGAGGGGGCTTGACAAGGTGGATGCAGAGAGGTTTTTTCTACTCATGGGGGAAAGAGTCCCATAGGGGGCATAGTCTCAGAATAAGGGGCCGCCCATTTAAAACTGAGATGAGGAGGAATTTCTTCTCTCAGAGGGTTGTAAATCTGTGGAATTCTCTGCCCCAGAGAGCTGTGGAGGCTGGGTCATTGAATATATTTAAGGTGGAGATAGACAGATTTTTGAGCGATAAGGGAGTAGAGGGTTATGGGGAGTGAACAGGGAAGTGGAGCTGAGTCCATGATCAGATCAGTCATGATCTTATTGAATGGCGTAGCAGGCTCGAGGGGCCAAATGACCTACTCCTGCTCCTATTTCTTATGTTCTTATGCTCTTATCAGCCGGTTTCCTTAAAGGAACCATGGCCAACTTTCTTTTTACATTTTTGCTGTCAGTGTTCTACATCACTGAAGTGCTGCAAACACTGACAATCACTGCACGGATGTGCATGGCTGTACCAAGGTTCTCTCATGACCCCCTCCATATGCTTCTGGAGGGAATCACAGCATACAGGGAGGTCCTCTCCCCTTCCAATGGGCAGAATAGACCTCCCCAGGAGACCAACACAGCCTAGTTGCACATTTCACAGGAGGGCACAAGCAGGGATGTGGTCAGGAGGACCTGGTGGCAGTGGCACAAACCTTTCAATTATCTCATTAGATCACGAAATGTTAGTACAATGCCACACTCAACCTCATCCTGCTGTGCCTCTCATCACACCCCATCACTCTGTCCTCCCTACCCTACTCCTGCACATCTTTACTTGCACCAATTTACCTTGCACCTCCACCCATCCCTCTCTGTCTACATTATTATATCCCCATCTTACTATCCACCCCTCACACTCGCCCTAATTCTAGTGCAGTCATACCAACTAACAACACACAAGAGTAGGCACTTGGGTGGTTTATCCAAGGTTCATGTAAAGTTTCTGTTAATGCGCTGTCAAACATTGAAATCTTTATTTTCAACACTTTGAATTCTTGGACAGATTTGTATGCACCTTTGAAAGTGGCATGGTGAGTTGCAGTGAATGGTGAGGCATAATGGTTCACCCCCAATGGTGGTGAGTGTGAAAGCAATGGTTTGAACATTGTAGGAATGCTTTATGCTGTTGTTGTGGGGTGGTTCCAACGTGGCACAAGATGTGGCAGTCAAGGTGTACAACATCAAGTGAAGTAAATCTGGTCATGGTGAGGCTATCCCGGGCCTCCCGGGCATCAAAATGCTTGGGTGCTGATGGCTTTGTCCTGTGCAGCATCAGTTGGTTGGGGAGAAGGTTGGTGCCTGGTGCTGCTGGTTTTGGGGCTGATCGTGCTGGAATTCTGAGGACCAAGGTGAGACATTATGAAGGGCGCCCATGCTGATGGAATTAGATGGCTGGTGATGTAGAGATGACATGGTGAGAGAGTTCTTCAAATGTGGTGAGACTGGATGGAGAGTAGAAAGTAGAAAGCCTGCAGAATCTGTGCTGGAAATGGACTGAGAAACAACTTGTGGCTGAGGAAAATTATGATCTATCAGGTGGGAGCTCTTGCTGTATATTTGAAGCTGTCAAGTAATCAGCTGGAGCAATGGCCATTCAGCTCACGCTTCAGGTTCACAGACATGGTCCCTGAGTAGCGTGGACCCCATGGACAAGCAGTTAAATTGGATTGGTAAGATTAAAAAAGGAGGAAGAGAGAAAACGGGACATTATAGACCGGTTAGCCTGACATCGGTAGTGGGGAAAATGTTGGAATCAATTATTAAAGATGAAATAGCAGCGCATTTGGAAAGCAGTGACAGGATCGGTCCAAGTCAACATGGATTTATGAAAGGGAAATCATGCTTGACAATTTTCTGGAATTTTTTGAGGATGTAACGAGTAGAGTGGACAATAGAGAACCAGTGGATGTGGTGTATTTGGACTTTCAAAAGGCTTTTGACAAGGTCCCATGCAAAAAATTGGTGTGCAAAGTTAAAGCACATAGTATGGGGGTAATGTACTGATGTGGATAGAGAACTGGTTGGCAGACAGGAAGCAGAGAGTCGGGATAAATGGGTCCTTTTCAGAATGGCAGGCAGTGATTAGTGGGGTGCCGCAGGGCTCAGTGCTGGGACCCCAGCTATTTACAATATACATTAATGATTTAGATGAAGGAATTAAGCTGGGTGGCGGTGTGAGCTGTGAGGAGGACGCTAAGAGGCTGCAGGGTGACTTGGACAGGTTAAGTGAGTGGGCAAATGCATGGCAGATGCAGTATAATGTGGATAAATGTGAAGTTATCCACTTTGGGGGCAAAAACATGAAGTCAGAATATTATCTGAATGGCGGCATATTAGGAAAAGGGGAGGTGCAATGAGAGCTGGGTGTCATGGTACATCAGTCATTGAAAGTTGGCATGCAGGTACAGCAGGCAGTGAAGAAGGCAAATGGTATGTTGGCCTTCATAGCTAGGGGATTTGAGTATAGGAGCAGGGAGGTCTTACTGCAGTTGTACAGGGCCTTGG
Organism: Pristiophorus japonicus; assembly: GCF_044704955.1. Lineage (NCBI taxonomy): Eukaryota > Metazoa > Chordata > Chondrichthyes > Pristiophoridae > Pristiophorus > Pristiophorus japonicus. The sequence continues at coordinate 150,531,790 of NC_091983.1, forward strand.
TGAGGCCTCACCTGGAATATTGTGTTCAGTTTTGGTCTCCAAATCTGAGGAAGGACATTTTTGCTATTGAGGGAATGCAGTGAAGGTTCACCAGACTGATTCCCGGGATGGCAGGACTGACATATGAGGAGAGACTGGATCGACTGGGCCTGTATTCACTGGAGTTTAGAAGGATGAGAGGGGATCTCAGAAACATATAAAATTCTGATGGGGCTGGCCAAGTTAGATGCAGGAAGAATGTTCCCGATGCTGGGCAAGTCCAGAACCAGGATAAGGGGTAAGCCATTTAGGACTGAGATGAGGAGAAACTTCCTCACTCAGAGAGTTGTTAACCTGTGAAATTCCCTACCGCAGAGAGTTGTTGATGCCAGTTCATTGGATATATTCAAGAGGGAGTTAGATGTAGCTCTTACGGCTAAAGGGATCAAGGGATATGGAGAGAAAGCAGGAAAGGGCTACTGAGGTGAATGATCAGCCATGATCTTATTGAATGGTGGTGCAGGCTCGAAGGGCCGAATGGCCTACTCCTGCACCTATTTTTTATGTTTCTATGTTTCTAAGCGTCTGTCAACAGCACAATAATTGGTTTAATTGGGTCGTCCCCCTCTGCGGGTCGGGTCGGATTGGAGATCACACATGCGTCTGTGGGAAAGGCATGTAGCGGTGGGGTGCCGACCCACTGTCAAAACCGCAAATTTCCCACCAGACCCCCCCCCCCTGCTGAACCCCCAGAAAATTCCAGCCTCAGAATACACACCTGACCAAGATAACAGACAGCTGCAACTCTGCGCAAGGCATCACCTTCAAGAGACGGGGAGTAAAAGAAAGAAAATTGTAAAACAAAACACTTGATAACATTTTTCCAACAAAACTTTATCAAACATTTTTTGGTTGAAAAATAATTATAACATTTTGTAAGTTGATTTTTTTTGTTATAAAATGCTGTAGATTGTTTAACTAGCTCCAACATTAAAATTAATTTACGATATATTTGATATATAAAAAATTGCAGTTACATATATGCTGGTTTTTATTGTAATAAGTCACTCTCAAAGATCTTTTAATTACAATATCACTCATTTATCGGACAATATTAAAACATGCTGTTGTATATATTGATTTTTCTCTGCGTTTCAGCCAGTGCCTGAAGGACTGGGTGGGAAATATCTAGTGGTGTGATATATTGCATCCAGAAAAGACACCACTTAATAAATGATAGAAGTGCTTTTGGCCTACTAATCTCACTGTGTGGAATAAATGTGATGTTTAAGACATAGTAGGCAAATAATGTGTTTCTGTTTTTGCTTTACCGATTTTAAAATGTTGGCATTGTACTTCTTTAAGATATTCTCTTTATAATAGTCCCTTTCTTAGTCTTTACCTGAATTAACACTGATTTTAATATCCTTTCTTAGCAGTTTTACTATTGTAGCAGATAATTACATTGAGGGTTATGTTAATGCAATACTTAAAAAAACCCTTTGTATTATTGGTTTCACATAAATTGACACAAAGGCAATAGAATCAATCAATCATAGCATAGAATCATTGGGATTTACAGCACGGAAGGAGGTCATTTCGGTCCATCATGTCCGTGCCGGTATACATGTATATATGTAAATATCTAATAAATGGATAGAGTTTAAAAAGGCGAAATAGAAACAGAAATTTCTGAAAATATACAGCAGATCCATGAGGATCTGAAATGAGAAAAAGATGAGTCAATGGGCTCAATTTTCCCCAAAGCATTTTTTTGGCTTACTTGAAGAGTTATGCCCGATTTTTGGGGGGCCTAAGTACGCAAAAAAAAATATTCTAAGTTTCCCCGTTGGATTTCTTCATTTTGGCATGGCGTAACCTGACCTTTAGTTTTGGAGGTGGAGCCTTGATCTGCTCCAAAAAGGTTGCCATGTTAACCAGGGACACAATGCGAGCTGAGGCTGCAAAGTTAAGCATACAGCCAACTCCCAACACATTACAGCAACTTACCTCCAACCCCGCCCGAAGGGCTTGCCGGCTGGTCCCATTCTCGGTCCCCATTCTCCCAGTACGGCCCCACTCTCTCTCTCTCTCTATCTCTTTCTCTCTCTCTCTCTCACACACTGAGAATGGGACCGGACAGCCTTCGGGTGGGGTTTGAGGTAAGTTGCTGCTTTTCAATTCTTTTAGTGTGTCCAGCGTCGATTTCCTTAAATCACTGGAAGGTTTTTCTGCAGAGGCCACATACACTGGCCTAAGTACAACTGGAGTAACTCAAAGCTGGCCAAACTTCTCTCAATGGCGTAGGTGGCTGGTTACGCCCCCTTTGGCTGAAAAAAAAAACTGACCTAAAAAAATTGTAACTAACTGAGTTACGCTGGTGCAAATTGATTGGGGAAACTGTGGTTTTTCAACTTAGGCTAAAAAAAGCAGCCTGCTCCAAAAAAACGGCGCAAATCACTGGGGAAAATTGCGCCTCTGTGAGACCTATTTCTGATGAAGTGTGTTCACCCAAAATGTTAACTCATCTTTTCTCTGTTTTGAGCCTGTGTGACCTGCTGTACATTTCAGCCATTTTTTTGTTTTTATTTAACAAATCTATATTTGCGTGAAGCAATAGAAAAGGATAGGGAACAATTTCATTTTGAACTAAAAGACATGTTAGAAATACAATAGCTAAATAGTTTTTTGTTATATTCATTCTGGTGCATGAGCTCTGACTGATACGTTAGCACATTTATGCTTAAACAGCACATTTTACCAGCTGCACAGTTCAAAGTGGATAGTGTTCTGTGATACAATAGACTTCAACTATCAAAATAAGAAAAGGCTTTGTTCTTTTCCCTTGTTTAACAGGGTCAAAGTGGCAGTGTAAAGAAATTCATTTTCAATAGCTCTTTTTCATCTGTAATTGAAAATAAAATCCAGAAACCAGATTGCCATATCTCCATATTATTGTGGTAGAATTTTGGGTGAAATATTGTAAGATTGTACATGAGCCTCTGCACCTTATACAGGAACAGAACTGTTGGTTCAGCAGTAAAGTTATTAACAATGGAGCCTTCATTATCTGTTATAATGGAACCCCTCCACTGTCTCAGTGGATAATGGCAATTGGTGGATAATTGAGCGTCCCAAAATTTTGCCTTACACATGTAGTACAGTAACACTCTACACATGGGAATGAAGACAAGTAAAATACTAATAACAGAAAGAAAAATTATAATTTCAATATCTCATGCTGGGCCTTGTTCTGAAAAAATTCTGATGGATTGGGAAAGTAAATAATTGGAATGTAAATAAACTAGCTTCCACTGTACTAATTGGATTATATTTTATCTTTTTAACTGTTGGAAGCACAGAATAGCAAGGGATGTGTTATGGAGAGAGTGGGTCCAAAAACCTTCAAGACCAAAAGCAGAATGTTTTTTACAAACCCTTCAACACAGTACAGCGCGGCTTTGTTGACAGTATCAATGCCTTAAAGGGAAGCAAATATCTGGTGATATTTTTACATTGGATTTTATACAGCACATAAACAGGCCATTTGGCCCAACCAGTCCATGCTAGCATTTATGATCCACTCGAGCCTCCTCCCAGCTTTCCTCATCTAACTCTCTCAGCATAATCCTCTATTTCCTTCTCCCTTTTAAGCTTATCTAGTCTCCCCTTAAATGCACCTATACTATTCACCTCAATTTTTCATAATTTTAAAGACCTCTATTACATCACCCCTCAGCCCTCTCTTTTCAAGAGAAAAAGGACCCAGCCTGTTCATCCTTTCCTGATATCATCCTTGTAAATCTTCTCTGCACCCTCTCCAGTGCCTCTTTGTCCTTTTAACCAAGGTTCGACACAAGTTTAGCATAACTTCTCTACTTTTCAATTTTATCCCTTCAGAAATAAACCCCAAGTGCTTGATTTATTTTTATGGCCTTATTAACCTGCATCGCTACTTTTAGTGATTTGTCTGTTTCTACTCCGAGATCCCTTTGCTCTTCTACCCCATTTAGATTCATATTTTTCAAATAATGTGTGACCTCCTAATTTTTCTTGCAAAAATGTAATACCTCGCATTTCTCTGTGTTGAAATTTACTTGCCAATTATATGCTCATTCTGAAGTTTATTAATGTCTTCTTGTAATTGTTGAAGTCCTCCTCAGTATTGACTAGCACTGCACCCCCCCCCCCGCAAATTTGGTGTCATCCGCAAATTTATACATTGTGTTTTGATTCCAAAGTTGAAATCATTAATATAAATTGTGAACAACATTGGTCCCAGCACTGATCCTTGTGGGACCCCACTTTCCACTTTCTGCCATTGTTAATAGCTACTCTTTATCAGCACTCTCTGCTTTATGTCTTGAAGCCAGTTAATTATCCATTCTGCTAGTTGTCCTCTGACTCCACATTATCTGACCTTTAATTTTAGAGAAACATAGCCATGACCTCATCAAGACGTTATCACTGACCAATGATGTGGTGGTGCTTCAGTATGGTAGAAGTGTATAGACATGTACAGGGGAAGCAGGCCCAATGGGGATGAGAATTCCAGCTAGACCCAGAAACTCTGGGTCTCAGTCAGATTGGCATTGGCAGCTGATTCCCGATGGGCCTCCAAACATGGCCCATGATGTCAAATAAGGCGAGACTGAAGGAAGGGATTTTCCAGGCTGGGAATGTTCTCAGCCCTGGTCCCCCTTCCACCAATGCCCTGGACAACAGGATGAATCCAGTGTATGGTTGGATGAACTAGTGGAAGTGGAGCCTACCTGGGTTCTGGCCTGTAAGACTCTGAAATTGCCAGTGCCACGCGTCATATCAATCCTCTTGTGAAGGGGATGGACTGAGCACAAAGTTCAAAAATCTTCCGAGTCTCCCCTCCAATAATGGGTATCATTGAAAAATAGAAAGTAGGTGCAGGAGTAGGCCATTTGGCCCTTCGAGCCTGCACCACCCTTGAATATGATCATGGCTGGTCATGCAACTTCAGTACACCATTCCTGCTTTCTCTCCATACCCCTTGATCCATTTAGCCGTAAGGACCACATCTAACCCCTTTTGAATATATCTAACGAACTGGCCTCAACAGCTTTCTGTGGAAGAGAATTCCACAGGTTCACAATTCTCTGAGTGAAGAAATTTCTCCTCATCTCGGTGCTAAATGGCTTACCCCTTATCCTTAGACTGTGACCCCTGGTTCTGGACTTCCCCAACATCGGGAACATTCTTCCTGCATCTAACCTGTCCAATCCCGTTAGAATTTTATATGTTTCTATGAGATCCCCTCTTATTCTTCTAAATTCCAGTCAATATAAGCCGAGGCGATCCAGTCTTTCTTGATGTGTTAATCCTGCCATGCCGGGAATCAGTCTGGTGAACCTTCGCTGCACTCCCTCAATAGCAAGAATGTCCTTCCTCAGATTAGGAGACCAAAACAAATACAATATTCAAGGTTGGCCTCACCAAGGCCCTGTATAACTGTAGTAAGACCTCCCTGCTCCTATACTCAAATCCTTTTGCTAAGAAGGCCAACATGCCATTTGTCTTTTTCAGTGCCTGCTGTACCTGCATGCCAACCTTCAATGACTGATGTACCATGACACCCAGGTCTCCCCTTTTACTAATCTGTCACAATTCAGATAATAATCTGCTTTCCTGTTTTTGCAACCAGAGTGGATAACCTCACACTTATCCACATTATACTGTATCTGCCAGGCATTTGGCCATTCACCTAACCTGTCCAAGTCCCCTGCAGCCTCCTAGCATCCTCCTCGCAGCTCACATTGCCACCCAGCTTAGTGTCATCTGCAAACTTGGAGATATTACATTCAATTCCTTTGTCTAAATCATTATATTGTAAATAGCTGGGGTTCCAGCACTGAACGCTATGGTATCCCACTAATCACTGCCTGCCATTCGGAAAAGGACCCGTTTATTCCCACTCTTTGCTTCCTGTCTGCCAACCAGTTCTCCATCCACGTCAATACATTACCCCCAATACCATGTGCCTTAATTTTGCACACTAATCTCTCATGTGGGACCATGTCAAAGGCCCTTTGAAAGTCCAAATACACCACATCCACTGGTTCTCCCTTATCCACTCTACGAGTTACATCCTCAAAAATTTCTCGAAGATTTGTCGAGCATGATTTCCCTTTCGTAAATTCATGCTGACTTGGACCGATCCTATCATTGCTTTCCAAATGCGCTGCGATTACATCTTTAATAATTGATTCCAACATTTTCCCCACTACTGATGTCAAGCTAACCAGTCTATAATTCCCTCTTTTCTCTCTCCCTCCTTTTTTAAAAAGTGGGGTTACATTAGCTACCCTCCAATCCATTGAAACTGAACCAGAGTCTAGAAAATGACTACCAGCGCGTTCACTATTTCTAGGGCCACTTTCTTAAGTACTCTGGGATGCAGACTATCAGGCCCTGGGGATTTATCGGCCTTCAGTCCCTTCAATTTCCCTAACACCATTTCTTGACAAATAAGGATTTCCATCCGTTCCCCCTTCTCGCTAGACCCTCTGTCCCCGAGTATTTTCGGGAGGTTATTCGTGTCTTCCTTAGTGAAGACAGAACCAAAGTATTTATTCAATTGGTCTGCCATTTCCTTGTTCCCCATTATAAATTCACCTGATTCTGACTGCAAGGGACTACATTAGTCTTCACTAATGGGGATTTAATAATGGGAAATGTGGAAATGGCTGAGACTTTAAACAATTATTTTGCTTCGGTCTTCACAGTGGAAGACACAAAAACCATGCCAAAAATTGCTGGTCACGGGAATGTGGGAAGGGAGGACCTTGAGATAATCACTATCACTAGGGGGGTAGTGCTGGACAGGCTAATGGGACTCAAGGTAGACAAGTCCCCTGGTCCTGATGAAATGCATCCCAGGGTATTAAAAGAGATGGCGGAAGTTATAGCAGATGCATTCGTTATAATCTACCAAAATTCTCTGGACTCTGGGGAGGTACCAGCGGATTGGAAAGCAGCTAATGTAACGCCTCTGTTTAAAAAAGAGGGCAGACAAAAGGCAGGTAACTATAGGCCGGTTAGTTTAACATCTGTAGTGGGGAAAATGCTTGAAGCTATCATTAAGGAAGAAATAGCGGGACACCTAGATAGGAATAGTGCAATCAAGCAGACGCAACATGGATTCATGAAAGGGAAATCATGTTTAACTAATTTACTGGAATTCTTTGAGGATATAATGAGCATGGTGGATAGAGGTGTACCCGATGGATGTGGTGTATTTAGATTTCCAAAAGGCATTCGATAAGGTGCCACACAAAAGGTTACTGCAGAAGATAAAGGCACGCGGAGTCAGAGGAAATGTATTAGCATGGATTGAGAATTGGCTGGCTAACAGAAAGCAGAGAGTCGGGATAAATGGGTCCTTTTCGGGTTGGAAATCGGTGGTTAGTGGTGTGCCACAGGGTCGGTGCTGGGACCACAACTATTTACAATATACATAGATGACCTGGAAGAGGGGACAGAGTGTAGTGTAACAAAATTTGCAGATGACACAAAGATTAGTGGGAAAGCGGCTTGTGTAGAGGACAGAGAGGCTGCAAAGAGATTTGGATAGGTTAAGCGAACGGGCTAAGGTTTGGCAGATGGAATACAATGTCGGAAAATGTGAGGTCATCCACCTTGGAAAAAAACAGTAAAAGGGAATATTATTTGAATGGGGAGAAATTACAACATGCTGCGGTCCTTGTGCATGAAACTCTTTTTGGAGTTCACCTGCAAAACATAAAACATTAAACTGTGCCACCCGACCTGGGTGACACTCCAGACATTTACAAGGCCCTTTTTTTTTTCCCCCCTTTTTTTTTTGTGTTTTTCTTTTTTTTTTGGGGCACTAAAATCACAATTTTCCCCAGTGCCCCCTATAAAAGGGAAGGGGGACACTAAAAGCACTGGCAATTAAAACAAATTAAACTTAAAAACGTAAAATCAAATTAAAATTTGGTTGCCGGGCGTGATGATGCACTCCAGTCCCTCCGGTGCCCACCTCTCGCGGAAGGCCGCGAGCGTACCGGTGGACACCGCGTGCTCCATCTCCAAGGACACCCTGGACCGGATGTAAGAGTGGAAGAGAGGCAGGCAGTCAGGTTGAACGACCCCCTCGACCGCCCGCTGCCTGGACCGGCTGATGCCACCCTTGGCCGTGCCCAGGAGCAGTCCTACGAGGAGGCCTTCGGACTTACCCACTCCCCTCCGCACAGGGTGCCCAAAGATCAGGAGAGTTCCTTGTGCATGAATCCCAAAAAGTTAGTTTGCAGGTGCAGCAGGTAATCAGGAAGGCGAATGGAATGTTGGCCTTCATTGCAAGAGGGATGGAGTACAAAAGCAGGGAGATCCTGCAGCAACTGTATAGGGTATTGGTGAGGCCGCACCTGGAGTACTGCGTGCAGTTTTGGTCACTTTACTTGAGGAAGGATATACTAGCCTTGGAGGGGGTACAGAGACGATTCACTAGGCTGATTCCGGAGATGAGGGGGTTACCTTATGATGATAGATTGAGTAGACTGGGTCTTTACTCGTTGGAGTTCAGAAGGATGAGGGGTGATCTTATTGAAACATTTAAAATAATGAAAGGGATAGACAAGATAGAGGCAGAGAGGTTGTTTCCACTGGTCAGGGAGACTAGAACTAGGGGGCACAGCCTCAAAATATGGGGGAGCCAATTTAAAACCGAGTTGAGAAGGAATTTCTTCTCCCAGAGGGTTATGAATCTGTGGAATTCTCTGCCCAAGGAAGCAGTTGAGGCTAGCTCATTGAATGTATTCAAATCACAGATAGATAGATTTTTAACCAATAAGGGAATTAAGGGAATTAAGGGTTATGGGGAGCGGGTGGGTTAGTGGAGTTGAGTCCACGGTTAGATCAGCCATGATCTTTTTGAATGGTGGAGCAGGCTCAAGGGGCCAGATGGCCTACTCCTGTTCCTAATTCTTATGTTCTTATGTTCTTTTGTTCTCATGTTCTAATCTTTTTCTCTTCACATATCTATAGAAGCTTTTGCAGTCAGTTTTTATGTTCCCTGCAAGCTTACTCTCATACTCTATTTTTCCCCTCCTCATTAAACCCTTTGTCCTCTGCTGAATTCTAAATTTCTCCCAGTCCTCAGGTTTGCTGCTTTTTCTGGCCAATTTATATATCTCTTCCTTGGATTTAACACTTTCCCTAATTTCCCTTGTTAGGCACGGTTGAGCCACCTTCCCTTTTTTATTCTTACGCCAGACAGGGATGTGCAATTGTTGTAGTTCATCCATGTGATCTTCAAATGTCTGCCATTGCCTATATACTGTCAACCCTTTAAGTATCATTCTCCCATCTATCCTAGCCAATTCACGTCTCATACCGTCGAAGTTTCCTTTCTTTAAGTTCAGGACCCTAGTCTCTGAATTAACTGTGTCACTCTCCATCTTAATGAAGAATTCTGCCATATTATGGTCACTCTTTCCCAAGGGGCCCTGAACGACCAGATTGCTAATTAATCCTCTCTCGTTACCCAAGACCAAGACGCAGTCTAGGATGTCTTGCTCTCGAGTTGGTTCCTCGACATATTGGCCTAGAAAACCATCCCTTATACACTATAGGAAATCCTCCTCCATAGTATTGCTACCAGTTTGGTTAGCCCAATCTATATGCAGATTAAAGTCATCCATGATAACTGCTGTATCCTTATTGCACGTGTCCCTAATTTCCTGTTTGATGCCATCCCCAATCTCCCTACTACTGTTTGGTGGTCTGTACATAAATCCCACTAATTTTTTCTGCCCTTTGGTGTTTTGCAGCTCTACCCATATAGATTCCATATCATCCACCCTAATGTCCTTCCTTACTATTGCGTTAATCTCTTTACCCAGTAACGCTACCCCACCTCCTTTTCCTTCCTGTCTGTCCTTCCTGAATATTGAATACCCCTGGATGTTGAGTTCCCAGCTTTGGTTACCTTGGAGCCATGTCTTCGTAATCCCAATTACATCATATCCATTAACAGCTATCTGCGCAGTTAATTCATCCATCTTATTACGAATGCTCCTCACATCGAGCCTCAGAGCCTTCAGGCTTGTTTTTTTAACACTCTTTGACATTTTAGAATTATGTTGTAATGTGGCCCTTTTTGAATTTTGCCCTTGATTTCTCTGCCCTCCACTATTGCTTTTCTCCTTCCTACCTTTTCTTCTGCCCCCTTTTTACTTCCCTCTTCCTCCCTGCATAGATTCCCATCCCCGTGCCTTTTTAGTTTAAACCTTCCAAGATATGTATATACTGGTGTAGGCACCAACTGACATAAAGTCGTAGAAGAGTACAGCAGAGAAGGAGGCCATTCAGCCCATCAAGTTTGCGCCAGCTCTTTCGAAGAGCAATCCAGTTAGTCCCACTCCTGCTCTTTCCCCATATCCCTGCAATTTTCTTCTCCTTCAAGTATTTACGCGATTGCATTTTGAAAACTACCATTGAGTCTGCTTCCATCATTCTATAGAAACATAGAAACATAGAAAATAGGTGCAGGAGTAGGCCATTCGGCCCTTCAAGCCTGCACCACCATTCAATATGTTCATGGCTGATCATACAACTTTAGTACCCTATTCCTGCTTTCTCTCCATACCCCTTGAACCCTTTAGCCGTAAGGGCCACATCTAACTCCCTTTTGAATATATCTAACGAATTATCCTCAACAACGTTCTGTGGTAGAGAATTCCACAGGTTCACAATTCTCTGAGTGAAGACATTTCTCCTCATCTCAGTCCTAAATGGCTTTCCCCTTATCCTTAGACTGTGACCCCTGGTTCTGGACTTCCCCAACATTGGGAACATTCTTCCTGCATCTAACCTGTGCAATCCTGTCAGAATTTTATATGTTTCTATGAGATCCCCTCTTATTCTTCTAAATTCCAGTCAATATAAGCCTAGTCAATCCAGTCCTGTCATCCCAGGAATCAGTCTGTTGAACCTTCGCTGCACTCCCTCAATAGCAAGAGTGTCCTTGCTCAGATTAGGAGACCAAAACTGTACACAATATTCAAGGTGTGACCTCACCAAGGCCCTGTACAACTGCAGTAAGACCTCCCTGCTTCTATACTCAAATCCTCTCGTTATGAAGGCCAACATGCCTTTTGCCTTCTTCACCACCTGCTGTACCTGCATGCCAACTGTCAATGACTGTTGTACCATGACATCCAGGTCTCGTTGCACCTTCCCTTTTCCTAATCTGTCACCATTCAGATAATATTCTGCCTTCCTGTTTTTGCCAACAAAGTGGATAACCACACATTTATCTACATTATACTGCATCTGCCATGCATTTGCCCACTCACCTAACCTGTCCAAGTCACCCTGCAGCCTCTTAGCATCCTCCTCACAGCTCACACCACCACCCAGCTTAGTGTCATCTGCAAAATTGGAGATATTACCTTCAATTCCTTCGTGTATTTAAATCCTGTATTCCATGTATTTAAGACAGTGTATTTAAATCCTAACCACTCATTGCATGGAAAATGTTTTCCTTATGTCGCCTCTGGTTCTTTTGCCAATCACCTTAAATCTGTGCCCTCTCATTATTGACCCTTCAACCGTTGGAAACAGTTTCTCTTTATTTACTCTATTTAAACCCCTCATGATTTTAAACACATCTATCAAATCTCCTCTTCTCTGCTCTAAGGAGAACAATCACATGATTTTCTGACTCGGAGACAAGACTGGTACCACTAACTCAAAGCTTACACTTGCAGTATACATGCAGAAAGAAGAAAAAAGAGCTTGCATTATAACACCTTTCATGTCCTCAGGACGTCCCAAAGTACTTTGCATGCAGTAATTTAACCTTTTAAGTAGTCACTATTGTTTTGCAGGCAAGTGCAGCAGCCAATTTGGGTAAAGCTATGTTTCACAAACAGCAATGAAATAGATGATCAGTTTATCTGTGTTTTGGCAGTGTTTGTTGAATGATAAACGTTGGCTAGGAAACCAGTTGAAATCCACTGCTCTTCTTTGAATTACTTCAAAGGGCAGTTTAACTTCTTATCCGAAAGATAGCACCTTGGACAATACAAAGCTCCCTCAGTACTGGACTGAAGGGTCAGTTTAGATTATGTGCTCAAATCCTTTAGTGAGGCTTAATCCCATGCTTTTTTGACTCAGAGGCAAGGCTGCTACCACTCATCTTCATCATAGGCAGTCCATCGGAATCGAGGAAGACTTGCTTCCACTCCCAAAGTGAGTTCTCTGGTGGCTGAACAGTCCAATACAAGAGCCACAAACCCTGTCACAGGTGGGACAGACATTCGTCGAGGGAAAGGATGGGTGGGGCTGGGTTGCCGCGCGCTCCTTCCGCTGTCTGCTCTTGACCTCTTCACGCTCTTTGCGTTGAGACTCGAAGAACTCAACGCCCTCCCGGATGCACTTTCTCCACCTGTGGCGGTCTTCGGCCAGGGTCTCCCAGGTGTCAGTGGTGATGTCGCACTTTCCAAAAAGGCTTTGAGGGTGTCCTTGTAACGCTTCTGCTGCCCACCTTTGGCTCATTTACCATGAAGGAGCACCGCATAAAGCATTTGCTTAGGGAGTCTCGTATCTGGCATGCGTACTATGTGGTCTGCCCAGCGAAGCTGATCGAGTGTGGCCAGTGCTTCAATACTGGGGATGTTAGCCTGGACGAGGACACTGATGTTGGTCCGCCTGTCCTCCAGGGGATTTGCAGGATCTTGCGGAGACATCGTTGGTGATATATCTCTAGTGACTCGAGGTGCCTTCTATACATCGTCCATGCCTCAGATCCATACAGGAGGGTGGGTATTACTACAGCCCTGTAGACCATGAGCTTGGTGGTAGATTTGAGGGCCAGGTCTTCAAACACTCCCTTCCTCAGATGACCGAAGGCTGCACTGGTGCACTGGAAGCGATGTTGAATCTCCGCATCAATATCTGCCTTTGTTGATAAGAGGCTCCCGAGATATAGGAAATTGTCCATGTTGTCAACAGCCGCGCCGTGAATCTTGATGATTGGAGGGCAGTGCTGTGCGACAGGGACAGGCTGGTGGAGGGCCTTTTTCTTATGGATGTTATGCGTAAGGCCCATGCTTTGATATGCCTCAGTGAATACATTGACTATATCCTGGAGTTCAGCCTCAGAATGTGCACAGATGCAGGCATCATCCACGTACTGCAGCTCCCACTAAGCCAAAGCTGACACTTGCAGTATACGTAAAGCAATATAAGCTCCTATATGACGCAGAGACATGGACCATATGCAGCAGACATCTTAAAGTGCTGGAGAAGTATCACCAATGCTGCCTCCGCAAGATCCTGCAAATCCACTGGGAGGATAGATGCACCAACGTCAGTGTTATCGCTCAGGCCAACATCCCCAGCATGGAAGCACTGACCACGCTCGACCAGCTCTATTGGGTGGGCCACATTGTCCGCATGCCCGAGACGAGACTTCCTAAGCAAGCGCTCTACTCAGAACTCCTACACAGCAAGCGAGCCCCACACCCTCAAAGCCTCCTTGATAAAGTGCAACATCCCCACTGGCCCCTGGAAATCTCTGACCCAAGACCACCCAAATTGGAGGAAGAGCTCCCAGGAGGGCGCTGAGCGCATCTAGTCTCATCGCCTAGAGCATGCAGAAATCAAGTGCAGACAGCGGAAGGAGCGTGCGGCAAACCAGGCTCCCCACCCACCCTTTCCTTCAACTGCTGTCTGCCTCACCTGTGACAGAGACTGTAATTCCCGCATTGGACTGTACAGCCACCTGAAAACTCACTTTTGGAGTGGAAGCAAGTCTTTCTCGATTTTGAAGGATGATGATGATGATGATGATGCAAAGCAATATACTCTTGTTGGATCAGGAGCCATGTTAGTAATGCCTGCTCCATTGCACTTACATCAGTGGAGCAAGGCCAAAGATTTTCAGCTCCAGTCTCCTTATAGGAAATACATATTATATCAGTGATTTACAGTGAGCAGCTCGTACCATGTATAATTGAACAGATATTATTATGGGATTTTTTTTTTCATGGCCCACTTAGTTTTTGCTCTGGATCCATTCCAATGGAGCCCACCAAATAACTATAGATCAAAACTGAAGAGGGAGTACTTTTTTATAGAAACAATATCAGTCACTTTCGATAGAACGTGACCCGAGTGATTCGGCCAGCTACGTATGCATTACCATAAGCTGACCGCTTGAGTTGCTTCATTGACAAGCTGATTAAATGAGCATTCAATTATTTGTCAATTACTGTTTTTTTTTGTCAATAATAATCAACTAGAATCAATTAATTGGCACAACTCTACTGCTTAGCTAATCAACCTTTTCCCTGTGAAATCTTTCACTTATCTTGGATCTAAGCAAATTGATCATTTACTATTGGGATTGTATTGTGTTCACATCAAATACAGTCTTTGGGAAAGAGGCAGAGAGACCAGGACAGAGAGTTGTAGGAAATAGATTTGAATTCGCGATTTTGCACAAACTGTGGCAGTAATGAGCCAAGCCGAGATTTGGACTGTAACCACCGTGTATCAGAGTGGATGTTAGAACATAGAAAATAGGTGCAGGTGTAGGCCATTCGGCCCTTCGAACCTGCACCACCATTCAATAAGATCATGCTGATCATTCACCTCAGTACCCCTTTCCTGCTTTCTCTCCATACCCCTTGATCCCTTTAGCCGTAAGGGCCAAATCTAACTCCCTCTTGAATATATCCAATGTTAACAATGGTAAGCGAGTTAGCTTGGACTTCTCTCTTACATGCTCTGTAGTAGTCAGTAACAGATTAACATTGACAGAATGCCTCAGAAGAGGTCACCTGTCTGCTTTTTGAACTTTCTGAATGGCAACCTGGAGCAGAATCTAATGAGGAGGAAAATATATTTTTAAAAGGAGGATGAGAATTTTTTTTTTAAATCTGTGAATTACAGCAAAAGTAAATTGTCACTGTTGTACTGCAGATACAACTGTTTTTTGACACCAGTACCTGTTTTCGAGCCGTGTGACCCAGGAGCATGGAGTTATACTGCTGATTCTGTACTGCTTTGTGGTTAGGGAATGCAGGCCTACACTGTCAGTTGCACCTTAAGGTTATTCAATAATAAAGCTGATGACACGTACTACAGATTTATTGCTCAAAGTTAGGTGCGAAAATACACTTTGAGATTGACAATATCAACATTGTAACTAAATTCCGATCTATCATGGATAGGTCTATTAAGTGTCTAGCAAGTATATACTACTATTGTGCTGGGTCATTTTTTTTAAATGACAAGACAAAAATATGGGTGTGGTTTTGGATTCAATAGTAGTCATTTTGTAAGGTTCTACTCCCCATATAGAGCCTCCCTAAACACAAGCGAGGGTCACAGATAGGACGGCAATACTACAATGCTGCTCCTGTTACCCACACAATGCAGAATCTCGCAAAGTTACCTCTGTATTGTCTGTTGAATATGTTTTTATTGAGTAACATAGAAACATAGAAAATAGGTACAGGAGCAGGCCATTCGGCCCTTCGAGCCTGCACTACCATTCAATATGATCATGGCTGATCATGCAACTTCAGTACCCCACTCCTGCCTTCTCTCCATACCCCCTGATCCCTTTAGCCGTAAGGGCCACATCTAACTCGCTTTTGAATATATCTAACGAACTGGACTCAACAACTTTCTGTGGTAGAGAATTCCACAGGTTCACAATTCTCTGGGTGAAAAAGTTACTCCTCATCTCGGTCCTAGATGGTTTACCCCTTATCCTTAGACTGTGACCCCTGGTTCTGGACTTCCCCAACATTGCAACATTCTTCCTGCATCCCGTCAGAATTTTATATGCTTCTGAGATCCCTTCTTATTTTTCTAAATTCCAGTAAATATAAGCCTCGTCGATCCAGTCTTTCCTCATATGTCAGCCCTGCCATCCCGGGAATCAGTCTGGTGAACCTTCATTGCACTCCCTCAATAGCAAGAATGTCCTTCCTCAGATTAGGAGACCAAAACTGTACACAATACTCAAGGTGTGGCCTCACCAAGGCCCTGTACAACTGCAGTAAGACCTCCATGCTCCTATACTCAAATCCTCTCGCTATGAAGGCCAACGTGCCATTTGCTTTCTTTACTGCTTGCTGTACCTGCATGCCTACTTTCTAATGACTGATGTACCATGACACCCAGGTCTCGTTGCACCTCCCCTTTTCCTAATCTGTCACCATTCAGATAATCTGCCTTCCTGTTTTTGCCACCAAAGTGGATAACCTCACATTTATCCACATTATACTGCATCTGCCATGCATTTGCCTACTCACCTAACCTGTCCAAGTCATCCTGCAGCCTCTTAGCATCCTCCTCACAGCTCACACTGTCACCCAGCTTAGTGTCATCTGCAAATTTGGAGATATTACATTAAATTCCTTTGTCTAAATCATTAATATATATTGTAAGTAGCTGGGGTCCCACCACTGAACTTTGCGGTAACCCACTAGTCACTACCTGCCATTCTGAAACGGACCAGTTTATTCCTACTCTTTACATAGAAACATAGAAACATAGAAAATAGGTGCAGGAGTAGGCCATTCAGCCCATCAAGCCTGCACCGCCTTTCAATGAGTTCATGGCTGAACATGCAACTTCAGTACCCCATTCCTGCTTTCTCGCCATACTCCTTGATCCCCCTAGTAGTAAGGACTACATCTAACTCCTTTTTGAATATATTTAGTGAATTGGCCTCAACAACTTTCTGTGCTAGAGAATTCCACAGGTTCACCACTCTCTGGGTGAAGAAGTTTCTCCTCATCTCAGTCCTAAATGGCTTACCCCTTATCCTTAGACTGTGACCCCTGGTTCTGGACTTCCCCAACATTGGGAACATTCTTCCTGCATCTAACCTGTCTAACCCCATCAGAATTTTAAACGTTTCTATGAGATCTCCTCTCATTCTTCTGAACTCCAGTGAATACAAGCCCAGTTGATCCAGTCTTTCTTGATATGTCAGTCCCGCCATCCCGGGAATCAGTCTGGTGAACCTTCGCTGCACTCCCTCAATAGCAAGAATGTCCTTCCTCAAGTTAGGAGAACAAAACTGTACACAATACTCCAGGTGTGGCCTCACCAAGGCCCTGTACAACTGTAGCAACACCTCCCTGCCCCTGTACTCAAATCCCCTCGCTATGAAGGCCAACATGCCATTTACTTTCTTAACCGCCTGCTGTACCTGCATGCCAACCTTCAATGACTGATGTACCATGACACCCAGGTCTCGTTGCACCTTCCCTTTTCCTAATCTGTCACCATTCAGATAATAGTCTGTCTCTCTGTTTTTACCATCAAAGTGGATAACCTCACATTTATCCACATTATACTTCATCTGCCATGCATTTGCCCACTCACCTAACCTATCCAAGTCACTCTGCAGCCTCATAGCATCCTCCTCGCAGCTCACACTGCCACCCAACTTAGTGTCATCCACAAATTTGGAGATACTACATTTAATCCCCTCGTCTAAATCATTAATGTACAATGTAAACAGCTGGGGCCCCTGTCTGCCAACCAGTTCTCTATCCACGTCAATATCTTACCCCCAATACCATGTGCCTTAATTTTGCACACTAATCTCTTGTGTGGGACCTTGTCAAAAGCCTTTTGAAAGTCCAAATACACCATATCCACTGTTCTCCCTTATCTACTCTACTAGTTACATCCTCAAAAAATTCTACAAGATTTGTCAAGCATGATTTTCCTTTCATAAATCCATGCTGACTTAGACCAATCCTGTCACTGCTTTCCAAATGCGCTGCTATTATACCTTTAATAATTCCCTGTTTTCTCTCTCCCTCCTTTTTTTAAAAGTGGGTTTACATTAACTACCCTCCAATCCATAGGAACTAATTCAGAGTCCATGGAATGTTGGAAAATGACTATCAATGCATCTACTGCACGGAAGAATGTTCCCAATGTTGGGGAAGTCCAGAACCAGGGGTCACAGTCTAAGGATAAGGGATAAGCAGTTTAGGACCAAGATGAGGGGAAACTTCTTCACTCAGAGAATTGTGAACCTGTGGAATTCTCTACCACAGAAAGTTGTTGAGGCCAGTTCGTTAGGTATATTCAAAAGGGAGTTAGATGTGGCCCTTACAGCTAAAGGGATCAAGGGGTATGGAGAGAAAGCAGGAATGGGGTATTAAAGTTGCATGATCAGCCATGATCATATTGAAGGGTGGTGCAGGCTCGAGGGGCTGAATGTCCTACTCGTGCACCTATTTTCTATGTTTCTATGTTTCTACTATTTCTCGGGCCACTTTCTTAATACTCTGGGATGCAGACTATCAGGCTCTGGGGATTTATCAGCCTTCAATCCCATCAATTTCCGTAACACCATTTCCTGACTAATAAGGATTTCCCTCAGTTCCCTCAGTTCCTCCTTCTCACTAGACCCTCGGTCCTCTAGTGTTCCCGTGAGGTTACTCGTGTCTTCCTTAGTGAAGACAGAATCAAAGTATTTGTTCAATTGGTCTGCCATTTCCTTGTTCCCCATTTTGAATTCATCTGATTCTGACTACAAGGGACGTACATTAGTCTTCACTAATCTTTTTCTCTTCACATATCTATAGAAGCTTTTGTAGTAATGAACTGTAAAGAAATGCAAGCAAGTAAACCAACCTTTATCGTATATTCTTACAGATACAACAAAACCTAATGGCCCCGGTTTTAACTCAGGCCAGTTTTTGGCATGTGTGTTTTGGTGTCAGAAATAGACCCATTATAATCTCATCGGCAGGTTTGCCACTCTGTTTACTGACCCAGCAGAAAACCCTCCCACTTCTGGAGCGCAGTTTCTGGCAAGTCAGGCCGGGGTCTGTTTAAAGCGTGAATGCACTTCTTACAGCAAAGTTGCATTTCCTTCTGAAAGATTTTGCTGTGGGAGTGGTGCAGCAAGAAACGGATTCAACCTGTGTAGTAGACAAGCCCCCATGTTCTCTGAGACCTCCCTGGAGGTCTTCCTGGAAGAGGTCAGAGTGAGGAAAGATATTTTCTTCCCAGTCAATGCTAGGGGAATCTCAAATATCTAAGTCCACGGGTATGGAGAGACATTGCTAAGGTTATCGGCTCCAGGAGCATCATCCTCAGGACCTGGTTCTAGTGCAGACAGCACTTCAATTCCCTCACAAGAGTAGCAAGGGTGAGTATTGCTCTCCATATCTGCAGCACTCTCAACATGTAGCAACAGGCCTTTCTCCTCTCCCACACCTCTCTCAACACTTCACTCCCTTACCTCACATCCTTTACCAGCCAACATAAGGCCACACTGGACCAGCTCTGATTCTCATTACAAACAACATTCACCTCTTCCTTGCTTCTTTCACAGCACCCACGAGCAGCATTCTCTTCTCATTTGCTAGCCTTTGCACAGTAACCAGCTTCCCTCATGGCTCCTCCCTCACTTCACACTCCATGCAACTATTTTCAACTTAGCATCTCTCCATCCAGATTGCCTCTTACTTATTCTTCCTCTCAACATCTGCACAACCAACAAAAGCCCAACACATCTGGACTCTCCTTTGTACGAGACAGTCAGTAACTCTTGCCCTGTCTCACTTTGCAGGACAAAATGTCACACAACAGGGAGAGTGTTATATATGTAAGCCTGTAAATACCTTGTCTAACCACCAGAGAGCTCATCCCCTGGAGTCCCAAGGGATCCCACAATCCCTTGGGAGCATCTGTACATAAGGAGGCTGGAGAGGCACTCTGGAGACCTATAATAAAGGACTACGGTCACATGCTACTTTGAGCTTACAGTATCTGGTCAGATTTTTTTTTCAAGACCATGGCATTTAGACCATTCTGTCTAACATAGCTCGAGCAGGCAGCTCTGTGAATGCAACAGTGGGCTCCTACCATGATGGAGCCTTTGCTGACAGCTTCCACGGTAGTTCACACTGCTCAGACAGCTGCCAGTTTTCCATTGCAACTAACTAGACCCTGGATTTGCATGTGCCCTGGACAACTCCAGGACACTCTAACCAATTTTTCATGCAGCACAGAATGGTTGCAGAATGCCGCATTGCATCCTTCAGCGAAAACCAGATGCTGCATGATCCAATTTCTTGGCTGTGGACTTTAGGGTTTTTATGGATAAATGAATGAAGCTGGGCTGAATGGCTACATACAGTAACAGCAAGTAACATAAGCTTCCTTCCCTATGCCACAGTATTATATTTGGGAGGAATAGACATAGTTCAAATTTTTAACACAACAACTTAAAGATTGATGGTAGAGCTCTTTTCCTTCAGAAACAAGAGTGCTTTATAAGAGGGGAAAATTTAAAGCAATTTTGAGCACAAGAAGTAAACTGCAGTTAGGCTAGCGATGGGTGAAAAAATTGATGTAGCATCAATGCTTAAAATATAAAATCAATCGTGATATGCTCAATCATAAAAATATTAATTGAAAACATACGAGAGATGAAGAATGCATATCTGTGCAGAACTCAATGGTACATTGAGTGTACGCATCAGGGGGTCCTCTGTGTGTTTGTTTTCTATTCAGCATTCTCTGTCATCGTGAGCTGAAATATTCAAATAATTGTTATGTTTTCAGTTACCATTATTTTTTATTGTAAATTCAACTCAGCTAAATATTGTGAAAAGGATGACAGTGTTACATTAATGACAGCCAAGATTTTCCTGTCAAAATAATGGTGAGGCTAACGGTGCTAGCCGTTATTTATGCGCAAATGGTACAGCAATTTCAGGCAAGGGGCAGATGCGCGGTTAAACTCAAATATCCAAAAGTTGATGTCTGAGTTGCACTGTTCCACCATTAGCTTCAGGAAGATGGCATCTTGCTGTCTGGCTCACCATTGAAATGCATTGATAGGCATGAAGTTGCTGTAATTGTGCGATAGATATGAACTAAACTCGCCACAGAGAGTCAAGTCTTGTCCATTCCAGTCTAAGTAGCCTTTTAACTAAGTGATAAGTTTTAACTACTGCCAATCAACCTCTCTGGCACTGAAAATTATCTATTACAAGGGTGGGGTCTCATTCTTTCAGATTTTATGTGTTGGAGATTTTAAAAAAGTCAACTTTAAAATTAAAACTTAAAAAAAAATGTTCCCTTCTGTCTTTTTCTTCTCTTTCTTAATCCAATCTTTCTTTCCTTCTCTTAATCCAATTTCCCTTTCTGTATCTGATTTGACATTGAACTCACTCACTCTAACTTACACTTCCTTCTCAGTCCTTCAGTCTGTTTAGTTATGGAGATAAGCAGTTGCTTTCCCTGTTCACTCGGGTCCCAAATGTCCTGTTTCTCTTGCTACGCTGTCATCAGCTCGCAATTTCAGCAACTTACCATGCAAAAAAATTAAAACATGAAACATGCACATGCTGTTAGATGCCCTCCTACAGAAAAATTTGGCCCAACATATTCACTAGATCAGCAATTTGCAATTTATAATTAGGCTGGGTTGCTTCTGTAAAATATGGCAGTGCAGAAAGTAATAGTCTTTATTAACTTTTGCTAGCAGAAACTATTCAGGTCACATCCAAGACAAGGTAGTGATTTTCCTTTTCTACATTGTCTCTCTGAGTTAGTGCTGCTTCACTTCAACCTCCTTATATATTTTTATCCTACAGTTCTTTAATTTTTTCTCTCCAGTGATTGATCCGATCTCAAAATTCCGAATAAGGGGACAATTTTGACTTTGTGTGATAGTGTAAAACGGGCGGTACCTAAACATCTCTCCTGATTTTTATTATGGCTGTTTCCAGGGGTACCTCTGACCCCACTTACACTGCTCTGTATGGTCTCTTTTGGTGAAGGGGTGCCTCAGATGTGCCCCAAAATGCCAAAGTCCCACCCTTTGTAGCCTTGCCCACTGGTCCTGTGAATTTCATGCAAGCATTTGCATCAGGATATGCCCACCTACGCATTTGCAGCCCATCTTGAGCAAGCTGTACAGTGATGACAACAGTTCTTTTAAGCTCTGCTGCACGAATATTATCTGTGCATGCATACATATGTCTAGTGACTTGGAAGGCTCACAGTCAAGTAAAGATACACCTACTTCAAAGTAAAGCTGAGATATTCTGTGCATAAGAATGTCAAGTAATATATAATGTGACTAATGGTTTGGGAACTGACTTCCAAACCAAGCTATGCTCAGTTCATTTACAAACACCTTTAAATGCATTTGAATAAAAAAGGGCCATGTTTTATTATTTTAAAAATCTCGTAGCTTCAAAACTATACTGAACAGTTTTGTAATTTTGTTCCACAAATTAATTATTTTAATTAATTTTTCAAACATAGAAAATACAGATTGTGGGGGTTACACAGTAACCATTGGTTACCATTGTTTAATGCCTTAATTTGAGCATACTAAATATTAAATAGTGTTCCAATTGAATGGTAGAGATATATTCTGGGAGTTCTGCTCTATCCTTTCCCTAGCCGTCTCATTCCTGTGGAATATTGCACATGACAAATGTTTTCTTTCAATACAGCAGAACTGTTACCATTTTCTTTTTATCTAATACGTATGATGTCCTAAAGAGAAATATTTTCAACCTGGCAGAAAATGTGAATTTTATATACTAGTTGTATTTATCTTCCAGTGTGCAGGGCAGTGCCACCTGGTGCATGCTTGACTGAGAAAGATTAGAGTTTCCAGAACAGAGACATTAATCTTCCTTAATAATCAGTAAAGCTGGAGCATTCAAGTTTTTGGTATCACAAACTTAAAAGCATGTCATCCTTCCAAGAGCTGATATTATGTTTGCAGACTAGACTGAATCTGACAACCAGATTGTCCATCTTTGACAAATGACAGATTCTAATATTCCTTACACGTGGTAAGTTAATAACGAGTGACAAGGAGCCAATTGTTGTAACTTGCAAGTATTATGTAAGATCTATTGGTAATTAGACTGATCGAAGCAAGCAATGTAATTACCCGAGAGAGTGGGCATTAGTTCATGGCAAAAGCCAACAATCCTAAAATGAGTGTAGTTAATCACAGGCAAGGGCTCTTCTCGGTCCTACGCACCACCGCACTCAAAAAAACAAATTTGACAACTGTCGTATTAACAATGCTGACTCTGTCACATTTTGGAGTACATAGCCCTACAATGTGTTCTAAAGATCTGATTTGCATATATTTTTTAAAATCCTTTCCATTGTCTATACGTACCCCTCAGCATCGCACTAGAAGGTGATCGTGGTTGATCTCTCACCCTGAATCATCCTCTGGCTTAGTTGTTCCTTCATGTGAGTCAGAATCTGATTATGAACATATGAAATTGATGGGCAGAAAAAGATCAGTTGTTCCATCAAGCCTGTCCCACACCATAATGGCTGGTGCTTCATAAATAAATTCTTCCCTTCCCCTGCACCCACCTCCTTCCCCTCCCCTCACACCCAATTAATCTGCTTGTGAGGTGGGCCCCAGGTCAGAATCAGTAGCATTATAAAAACTTTGGGGTGTGTTTCCTCAGGTTGTCTCCCATTCCATGGCCGTAGCTTTGGCAGAAACCCAGAATTTACGGCAACGGAGCAGGAGACACCTCGAGGAAATTTACCCTCTCTGGTACTCACAATGCAAACTTGCGGAGGAGATATTTGCAGCCAAATCACTTTCACCGGTGGCCCTCAGCAAATCTGTTGCTTCATATATCTCTGCATTACAATTAACAACCAGAATGCACAGGATGGTAAAAGGGGAGAGAAAGAAGAAACAGAGCTCAAAAACAAAATGGACTTGTTTTACGACTGCCTTTGAGAGTGGCCTTCAAGCAAATGGGTTTGTGGCCCACAACATAAAAATTAGTGATTACCTCTGTTGTACATTCACTGTAGAGCAATGCTGAATAGCAGGATTGATTTTGCAATGTTATGCACCAGGACTTCACTCACCATGACGAGAAAGTAGAGTGCAGAATTTGGTAGGCCATCTCACACAATTTACTGCACTCCAAACTTTGTGGTCCAAAAATGTTCTATCTTTTGAGATGTCTCACTAAGGGCACACAAGAGCCCAATTAAACCTTATTCCATAGGAATGCATGGTAATTGTTGCCTTGAACAATTTCCAGTATTGTTTGCCTACATAAAGCACATGAATTACCAATTCGATGGTCTGGCCTTTGAGAGCCAGCTGCCTAAATGTGCTTTGGACTTTTTACAGTTTTTTTGGAGGGGGTGGTTTAATGAATGCCTTTCTCTGCATTTATATCATTGCATTAGCTTCTTTTGCTGTGTAAGACTCAAATATAAATGAGAATATTTTATTTCCCACTTCTTTTCAAACAGCATTCTTTCAATCAGCTGTATTTCCCTTTCAGCAACCAAATAGCTCACTACGGGAATTGCTTTTAAGAGTCTGAAGGCAGTGGCAAATTTAGGATGAGATAGAGAAATTCATGAGGAGGTAAGAAAGACGCATGCGTTACACCTGAAGGATTCTGAATACTCCCATTCTAACCCCTCTATAAACCTGAACATAACCTCATGGAGGATAAAACACCAACATAGACTGCTTGGGCCGAATGTCCTGTTTCCATGTTGTATTATATCTATATAATTCGATGTAACTACCTGTGTCAGGTGACTTTCACTGCCTGCACTTCAGCAGAAATTTAATCACTGAATTATACCGTGTCCTCATTCCCAACCTGAGGGCATCTTTCTTAGTGGAATGGTTCAGCCTGTGACTGGGAAAGTGAGCACGGCATTAAATTTATATGCCACAAGATCTTTCCAAACCAACATTTGCCAAAGGTATTTGTTAGCTGTGCACAGGTGCATGAAACAAATGAAGCCTTGTTTGCTGGGAGAAACACAGTCAACATTTTCCCCACGCCTTTCAGATGAGACGTTAACCCGAGGTCCCGTCTGCTCTCTCAGGTGGACGTAAAAGATCCCATGGCACTATTTCGAAGAAGAGCAGGGGAGTTATCCCTGGTGTCCTGGTCAATATTTATCCCTCAATCAACATAACAAAAATACAGATTATCTGGTCATTATCACATTGCTGTTTGTGGGAGCTTGCTTGAGCGCAAATTGGCTGCCGTGTTTCCTACATTACAACAGTGACTACATTCCAAAAGTACATCATTGGCTGTAAAGCGCTTTGACATGTCAGGTGGTCATGAAAAGTGCTACATAAATCCAAGTCTTTCAAGTCTTTCTTTCTTTCATGGAAAGAAGCCAGCAAAACAAGAAGGCACAGCACTTTTAGAATGCTGCAGGATTCCCAAAAATGCAAGGCACCATTGATAACAAAAATACGGCCATCCAGGCCAATGCCATGGCCTAAATGAAAAGGAACAAGAAAGAAAAGAAGAAAAACTTGGATTTATATAGCGCCTTTCATGACCACTGGACGTCTCAAATCGCTTTACAGCCAATGAAGTACTTTTGGAGTGTAGTCACTGTTGTAATGTAGGAAATAGTGCCATGGGATCTTATATGTCCACTTGAGAGAGCAGACGGGGACTCGGTTTAACGTCACATCCGAAAGATGGCACATCCGACATTGCAGCACTCCCTCAGCACTGCACTGGAGTATCAGCCTAGATTTTTTTGTGCTCAAGTCCTTGGAGTGGGACTTGACTCAGAGGCGATAGTGCTACCCACTGAGCCACAGCTGACACTGCACAAGTTCCATTTTATTAATGTACATCTGGTTTCTGACTACAAGAACCAAAACATACAAATAAATATCTGATACCCTAGCAGCGCCCATAATATCTTCATAATGCTTCAGTTCACAATCCCGTCATTATTTGAAGGAGGAGGGAGGCTGCATGGCTGTCTCTTTGGGCACCGAAGATACTCTTGGGAATCTCGATCGATCACCCAATTGGGAAACATATGACCAGCTGTGGAAAGCGACCATAACGTCAACTGAAGATCAACGGAAACCTAACTTATGCAGTTTATCCGGGGTTTACACTGGTCTTTCCCAAAGTTACAGTGGCCAATTGGGACAAATTCAGAGGCAATTCCCGGCATACCTTTAGGATTACATTTAAATTGTGTGCCATCACTTTATTCCCCCAACAGTGAATTGTGCATGTGGATCTAATTTTTTGCCATCCCAGTGCTTCCTCTTGATAACAGGGTATATAGCATATGTCTTCTGGTACCTATACTAGCACTATTTCTGTATGATAACCCTGTGGAAGGAATAAATTGCACCTCCTAGTGCTTCTTCCTAGATGAAGCATGAACTCAGTGAGCCACCTGATGCCACAGCCTCTACACATTTGCTTTCAGAGGGGACTGCCCTTCAGCCCAAATAATGGCTGCCCTCCTTTGTTGCAGTTTGACCAGCAAAATTTCCAGGTTTTTGGCATCAGTGAGGGTAGTTCTCCCCACATTTCTCTCTGTCTCCATGATGCTCCAATGATTTCATACAAAAAATGGATGTTGTCTTTCAAACAATCCCGCCAACCAATCATTTCACTTCAGCAAGTTATGCAGGGGCATTTGCAAATGAGCTGACCATTTTTGGGGGGCAGTCAGTTCATTTCTCTGCCAGCGTATTCTTCAGGCCTCTCTCGGGGGTTCTGGGGCACTTACACCAAGATTGCAAAATCAGCCCAAAAATATATTTAAATAAGCTGAAGGTCTCCTACAAAAATTCTGAATTTTTAAATTAAAATAAAAAGAAATTGACATTCCAACATTTTTAACTACTGATATAAAAAGACATATGTGCATTCATAATGTGCCTTATCACAACTCTCAACTGTTTCAAAGCACTTTGCATAATGAATTACAGTGGTTACTGTTATGCGAACAAACAAAGCAGCTATTTTGCACACAGTGGAATCCCACAAACAGCAGTGAGACGACTGAACAGTTAATTTATTTTAGTAATGTTGATTGAGGGAGGAATATTGGCCATCTACAGAAATCCTTGTTTTTAATAGTACCTTGGGCTACTTAACACGCACCTGAACTTAGATTTAGATTCCTGTCCAAACGACAACTGCAGTACTGAGGGAACGCTGCACTTCAGCCGAGAATATGTACCAAGGTCCTGTAATGGGTCTTGAACTCACCACTCTTTTAATTTAGAGGTGACAATGCAACCAACTGAGCCTAGTTAACAATTGGCGACTGAAAAAAAAGTAGAACAAATATGTTTACCCAACAAATTAAAAATTGGTTTATCCTGAACCATCTATTAATGAATGTTATGTTTGATTGAGTAGGCTCCACTCTGGAATAGGGGACTGCAAGTTGATTAAAGCATTCAGCAGTTGCCTTGTGCTTTAATCAGTCCTCTGTCTCCTTTTCTAGTATAGAAGTCTACTCAATCACACACTGCAGCCTCATTAAATATCAGTTCAGCACAGCATGCTTTAAAAAAAATCATAGCTTATTTTTAAGCTATTGGTATGGGGAGTGCGAGAAGGTGTGCAAAATGTATTTTTAGTTCTTTACGGTTATAATGTTTCATTCTGTTAAACAATTGTTTGATATAGAAACGTGGCTAAGTAAGCTTCAATCGTCAGGCAGAACATCTTTTATTTTAATTTTTCACCACCCTCTTTTTCCTTTCCGTATTTCCTACGCAGTTCTTAACTTCTCCATGCCTTGCACCGTTCCCTGTTTGGTCTGTCGATGCTATTTTGTAACTAATTGTTAAGAAATATACGACAACTGTCTAAAGGGATTCAGCCTCTATTTCTCTTTCCATGCACTTCAATTGCTCGAAAACCCCATGACTCTTTTCCTGAGGACCAAGCTGAGTCGAGAATTCACCATATGAGGAATCGTTGGCATCATACCATTCAGTGGCACAGCTCATTGTCACCCCCAAAAGCAAATTTACCTTTTTAAATAATCTTTTACATAATATTACTTTTTATCACATTAAAAACCTTCATATGGTCATTGTATTGATGTTACAAAATTAACATTATAGGTAAGGAATAAAAAAAAGTGCAAATAGCATTGACTGGATTTGTGATTATTCATAACTTTCAAAATGGACTATGAAAGTGATTAAAAAGATAGTTTAACATTTTGAAATTAAATCATTGTCGAACAATGGGTGTAATTTTAATCTTCATCGCCTGGGTGGTAAACTGGCGGAGCTGATTTCCTGGCCGGTATGGGACCCATGATTTCCATTGAAGTCAATGGCAGACCTCGGGCAGTTTCTACAGCAGGCGGCCAATCTGCAGCACCAGTTTTATGCCGATTTACAAGTTGAAAATTTACCATTTGAACTCCAACTGGAACACTGCCATCCATTCTATGTAAGATTCTGTGCTGTGTGATGCTATAATTTTTAAAAATCGTTCTCACTCTCTGCAGGATGGAAGCGTTTTAAATGAACTACATTTGGTCAGTCTAAACCCTCGTGTAAGTGGGCATGTGCTCATTTCATAATGTCGGAATTCAGCCTAAATTGTTGATCAACTGAAGCTCTTACTGACGGAGGTTCTGAGGATGACCCTTGTGGGAAATGGAAATGTCACACTCGGAGGTGTTTTAGTTGGCTGTGTTAAGGCACATTGTCAGGAAAGACTAGAGGGAGTTTTTCTTGGCATCAAGCCATCTGAATTGAGAATGTGTAATGCTAATACTGGATGCAGAACTGTAAATTTGTTTAGTTGTCGCACACTTAGATCCCTCATGTTAATAAACACAAAAAAAACAAAATAATTTAAAATGATTTGGGTTTTCCACAGTACCAGCTAATAAAAGCAACATTATACCCTCACTATCATTTACTATCCTTACTGTATTCCTACAGGATTTTATTTAGGAATGGTATTGAAAATACCAAGAATGTGCTTCTAACCCCTTAACATCAGCACTGACACAATTGCTTTCAATATATCTATACCTCTGGCCTACAGATAAGTTCCCCTATAGAATGCTGTGTATTTCTGGTTTTAACAGAATCAGTCAAAAGTTTAGACAGTCACTCCAATAACGTGATTAAATTGAGAAATATGCCTCCTGATTGGTTGCAACCATCACAAGAATAATTTGCATTTACACTGTACCTTTAACATAGAAAAATGTCGCAAGGCGCTTCACACAGGCATAATCAGATAAAAAATGGATGCCGAGCCAAAAAAGGAGATATTAAAAGGGACGACCAAGAGTTTTCGATGAGCTGAAGTTTACATAGGGTGGAGGATATGAACCCAGCCAGGTGAGTAAAAGAAAGAGTATTGGAAAAGTCGAGTCTGGAGGTGACAAATGCAAGGATGAGGATTTCACTGGCAGACGGGCTGAGGTTTAGGGGCTGAGGTGGATGATGTTAAGGAGAATAGACAGTCATTGAGATGGAAAGGATATAGCTTTGAAAGTTCAGTTCAGAATCAAATAAAATCCCAAGATTGCAAACAGTTTGGTTCAGCCTGAGCAAATGGTCAGGGAAGTAAAGTTCCGGAGTTTACAGTGATATCTAAAGAAAGTGGCTTCAGTCTTCCCAATGTTTAACTGGAATAAATTGTGGCTCATCCAAGACTGAATGTTGGATAAGCAATCTTACAAAATGAACAACAGGGAGGAGAAATTTGTGTCATTTGCCTGGCAGGGTGCAAACAACTTCTTGCCCAGGGCTGTTACTGTCTCCTGCGAAATTCCGCAGCAGTTTGCAGAGGCGCTAACCAGTAGCACCCTGGGCCGCTGTGCCAATGATAACTACGTCATCACTATGCTCAGTGATCCGTTTTTGCCCTGTAGCGAAAATTTGGTAGCGCCCCGTGAGGCTGCCATGGGCAATGTCCGCAGCAGACTCGTGGGTCGCGAATCAGGCTTCAGTTCTCTCACATGGCAACAACTAAAGGGGAGGTGCGGCGCTGACATTTTGAAAAATGGCCGACTTACCAACTTACCCGGCACACTGCTTCTGTGCCGGGCTGCTGCCACGGCAACCAGCTCCTCAGTGGTGGAGTGCTGGCCCCTTCTCCCCAATTCAGAGTTGGCAGCGTACCCTCTCTTTAACAGAAGGGGAGGGTCCAGTGCTCCCACCTAACGCAACTCAGCTCTCCCTGTAACGCTGGAAAATTCCCGTAGTTAGCACTCTAGTCCCACCCCCGAGAGGAAGTGGAGCGTGCGACATTGTGCTCCATTTCCTCTCGGGGGGGGGGGGGCGGTAACCCCAATTTCACTGCCGCAGGAAGTCCCGCCTCGCCTTGGGTACCGGGGCGGTACTGAATTTTACCGCCTGGGGGTCAATAGAGGTGGTGGAGAGGTACAACAGGGTGTCAACAGCTTACATGTGAAAACTGATCCCATGCCTGCTGATGATATCACCAAGGGGCAACATGTAGATGAAGAAATGGAAGGGGCCAAGAAGAGGTCATTAAAGACTACAGAGAGAAGACATTGTTGGAGATGCACTGACTACGATCAGATAAGCAAGGGCAGCCCCCACTCAGTTGAACCACAGAGGTGAGGCATTGGAGGAGGATGGTGTGGTTGACTGTCAAAAGATGCAAAGAGGTCAAGAAGCCAAAATGCACTGCCTTATAATTACAGAGGGTGTCATTTGTGACTTTGGTTAGGGCCATTTCAGTGGCAGGGATGGAAACCTGATTGGAGAGATTCAAGCATGCAATTACAGGAAGGATGGGCAAAGACTTGGGAGGCGACAATACATAAGAACACAAGAACATAAGGATTAGGAGCAGGTGTAGGCTATTCAGTGCCTCGAGCCTGTTCTGCCTTTCAATAAGATCATGGCTGATCTTCTACCTCAACTCCACTTTCCTGCATTATCCCCATATCCCTTGATTCCATTAATATCCAAAAATCTAATGATCTCTGTCTTGAATATATTCAAAGACTGAGCCTCCACAGCCCTCTGGGGTAGAGAATTCCAAAGATTCACCACCCTCTGAGTGAAGAAGTTTCTCCTCATCTCAGTCCTAAATGGCCAACCCCTTATTCTGAAACTGTGACCCCTGGTTCTAGACTCTTCAGCCAGGGGAAACATCCTCTCTGCATCTACCCTGTCAAGCCCTGTAAGAATTTTGTATGTTTCAATGAGATCACCTCTCATTCTTCTAAACTCTAGAGAATATAGACCTAGTCTACTCAATCGCTAATCATAGGACAATCCCCCCATCCCAGGAATCAGTCTGATGAACCTATGTTGTGCTCCCTCAATGGTAAGTATATCCTTCCTTAGGTAAGGAGACCAAAACTGTACACAATACTCCAGGTGCGGTCTCACTAGGGCCCTATATAATTGCAATAAGACGTCTTAACTCTTGTAATAAAGGCCAACATACTATTTGTTTTCTTAATTGCTTGCTGTACCTGCATGTTAACTTTCAGTGATTCGAGTACAAGGACACCCAGGTGCCTCTGAACACCAACATTTCCCAATCTTTCACCATTTAAATAATACTCTGCTTTTCTATTTCTCCTACCAAAGTGGATAACTTCACATTTCTCCACATTATATTCCATTTGCCATGTTCTTGCCCACTTTGATAGCCTGTCTATATCCCCTTGAAGCCTCTTTGCATCCTCCTCACGACTTACATTCCCATCTAGCTTAGTATCATCAGCAAACTTGGATATATTACATTTGGTCCCCTCATCCAAATCATTGATATAGATTGTGAATAGCTGGGGCCCAAACATCAATATTTTCAGCACCCCACTACTTACAGCCTGCCAACCCGAAAATGACCCGTTTATTGCTACTCTCTGTTTTCTGTCCGATAACCATCCTCAATCCATACTAGTATATTACCCCCAATTCTATGAGCCCTAATTTTGTTCAATAACCTCATGTGTGGCATCTTATCAAATGACTTCTGAAAATCCAAATACACCACATCCACTGGTTCCCCTTATCTATTCTGCTAGCTACAACTTCAAAAAAACTCTGAGTTTTCAAACATGATTTCCCTTTCATAAATCCATGTTGACTCTGTCCAATCCTATTATTATTTTCTAAGTGCCCTGTTACCATGTCCTTAATAAGAGATTCTAGCATTTTCCCTACTACTGATGTCAGGCTAACTGGTCTCTCTCCCTCCTTTCTTAAATAGTGGGGTTCCATTAGCTACCTTCCAATCTGTGGGAATCGTTCTAGAATCTATGGAATTTTGGAAGATGACAACCAATGCATCCACTAGCTCTATAGCCACCTCTTTTAAAACCCTAGGATATAGGGCATCAGGTCTGGGGATGTATCGGCTTTTAGTCCCATTAATTTCTCCAGTATTTTTTTACTAATAATTTCTTTCAAGACGTTTGGAGAAGAAAGGGAGCTTGGAGATAGGGCAGTACAAAAGAAAGAAAGGCTTGTATTTATATAGTGCCTTTCACAACCACCAGACGTCTCAAAGCGCTTTACAGCCAATGAAGTACTTTTGGAGTGTAGTCACTGTTGTAATGTGGGAAATGTGACAGCCAAATTGTGCTTAGCAAATTCCCACAAACAGTAATGTGATAATGGCCAAATAATTTGTTTTCATTATGTTGATTGAGGGATAAATATTGGCCAGGACACCTGGGATAACTCCCCTGCTCATCTTTGAAATAGTGCCACGGGAGCATTTTCTCAGCACTGCACTGGAGTATCAGTCTAGATTTATGTGCTCAAGTTCCTGGAGTGAGACTTGAACCCAGATTCTTCCGATTCAGAGGCGAGTATGCCACTGACTGAACCACAACTGACACTGCAAGATTTGGAAGGACAGAGAGTCGAGGGCGGATTTTTTGTGGAGGATGGTGATGATGGTGGGTTTGAAAGCAAGGGGGATGGTACCTAAGGATGGGAAACCATTTACAATGCCAGCTGGTATGGAGGCCAGGAAGAGAGTGGTCAGCAGTTTCGTGGGAATGGCTGCAGGAAAAACATTTTAACAAATCAGAGGCTTGTTTTAAGTGCCTCCCAGTGCAAAGGCACAGTAAGCTGTGGAGGCAAAATAAAACAGGTACATTTTGCTCAAATAGGAATCATTTTTAAGCAGCTGGATTAAATTATAAAATAGATCAGAAATAAATCAAAGTGAAATCATAGGGAGTACAGATTGAAGAGAAGCCTGGCAGAATGGAGGTAATGTTAGACCCCTTAACTTTTATTAATATTCTAATACCGTAATAAAACTACCTATATCTCTGTAGCATCATTATTATAATATCAGGTGATTCTTTAGCCTCATAGAATGTGAGCTGAATTTTTGTTTAATGGTGGTTCAAAGAGTGCAGTACTCCCTCCAGATGCCAACATTGTAAGGCTTAATAATTGAGAAGCAGCTGAATACAGAGCTATATTCAAAGAGAATTGTGAAACATTTTTATTAATGCAAAGTAAATCTATGTGTGCCAGCAAGTCAGCTTTTTAAGTCCTTCCCCAAGGACATTTTATTTGCTAACAAACAATAGCTACAACGATATCCTTGGCTTGTATTTTTTGTTTTCAAAATCTGCTATTTGTACTACAAAATATGAAATTAAAGTTGCATGTTTGACTTCCATTGAATACTCAGTACCTGCTTAGATAGGATTTGACTTTTGAGAAGACCTAAGTCAGTTCTTGAAGAGAAGAATACTCTGAAATATTTCAAATCCAAAAGAGTTAATATCTGGTGGATATTTGAAAAAGGAGAATTTTCCTTCTTTCAAAGTATTTCAAACATGTTCTCTGACCATATTGTATAAACACTCCAAATGTTGCTACTTTAGTTATAAAGAGGTCAAATATTAATTACCCAGAAGACATATTTGCCCAGAAATAACAAGAATTCCCTTCCAGTGCAGAGTCTCAGTTGACAGAGAATGCAAATCAGAGCAACGAACGTGTGAAGCAGGACACCCAACTTATGATGCTCCTGATCTGGTCCAATCAATGGCTGATCAATTGGGAATGAGAATCTGCCAGAAGTGGAGTCTTGCAATTTTGATCACAATGTCCCTAGCATTTTACCCACTACAAACAGCAACTTAATGCAGCAGATTAGAAGATATTTTGCACACAGTCCCATTTACATAAAATTATTTCCACTGAGGCAAGGAAGTTATGCTAAACCTTTGTAAAACACTGGTTCAGTCCCAGCTGGAGTATTGTGTTCAATTCTGAGCACAACACTGTAGGAAGGATGTCAAGGCCTTAGAGAAGGTGCAGAAGAGGTTTACTATATTGGTACCAGGGATGAATGATTGCAGTTACGAGGAGAGATTAGAGAAACTAGAGTTGTTTTCCTTAGAACAAAGAAGGTTAAGAGGAGATTTGATAGAGGTGTTCAAAATCATGAATGGTTTTGATAGAGTAAATAAGCATTAACTGATTCCAGTGGCAGAAGGGTCGGTAACCAGAGGACACAAATTTAAGATGTTTGCCAAAAGAACCAGAGGCGACAAGAGGGAAAAAATGTTACGCTAAGATTTGTTATGATCCAGAATGCACTGCCTGAAAGGGTGGTGATAGCAGATTCAATAATAATTTTCAAAAGGGAATTGAATAAATATTTGAACGGGAATAATTTACAGGGCTATGGAGAGTGAGACTAATTGGATACCATTTTCAAAGAGCAGGAATGATGAGCTGAATGGCCTCTTTCTGTGCTGTATCATTCTATGATTCTATAGTAAGTGAGTCATAAATAGAAGGAATAAATTTAAGAAAACACCAAAAAAATGAAGGGAGCGATTAGGAAAATTTTTTGAGGATTTTTAGGGCATGC
Source organism: Pristiophorus japonicus (assembly GCF_044704955.1). Lineage (NCBI taxonomy): Eukaryota > Metazoa > Chordata > Chondrichthyes > Pristiophoridae > Pristiophorus > Pristiophorus japonicus. Next base: position 150,566,469 of record NC_091983.1, read on the forward strand.
AACACCTGACCAGAAACAATGATGGAAGCAGAATCCAGAGTAGCTTATAAAAGGATAAATATTTGAAAAATAAAATGTTTTAATGGCAGCAGTGTATGGGACTAAGTGGATAGCGATTTCAGAGAGCTGGCATGAGTGCCAAACTTCTGTGCTGCAAAATTCAATGAATCTTGGGGTCGATTTTCATCAAGGCCTCCACCCGCCCATGTGCCGCCGATGGCCGTCGAGGTACCGGATGGTACTTTGGGCGGGATATTCATGGCTGAGGTTCCTTGAAGTTCAGCGGGCGGTAAATCAATGACGTACACGGGCAGGAGGTCTCATTCTCGGCGACAGAGGCGTTTGGCACCCAAGTACCACTAAGGATAGAGTCAAGCCCACGGACGGTCAAAGAGCTGAAAAAAAAATCAACACTAAAAAATAAAAAAATTATCCGAAGATCTTCAGGGGACCCCATACAGGTAAGGCGCTGTTGAAATGTTTTTTTTTTAAATTGTTCACTTACCTTTTTTTGAGCTTCTTCCTATTTACCATTGGGGACAGACCAGCCTCCTCGCAGCGGTCCACCCCCGTTCTGCCGCCGACTCCCGCCCGCAGGAATCTGGGAACTCGGCGAGCAGGAGGTCAGTTACGCCACTCGGCCGTCCGCTGACATCAACTGGCGGTTCCCGGCGGATCTCCCCTCCCACCCACTCCAGGCCAAATGAAAAGTGGCACTGGGTGGATCAAGAAGGGCAACGTCAGCGGCAGTCGGCGGCAGCGAGCAGTGAGTGATGAAGTTCGGCCCCATATGTTCACAAGAAAATTATGAATCCTTTCTAAATGCTTCAGGTAGTATTGGAACCCTTCTGTGAGGTGACTGAACACAGAATAACTTTTTCTTTTGTGCTGGTCTTATGTTGACCGTGGTAGCTATTTCCTTTGTTCGAGCAGGTTGAGAATGTTGCCCAACCTGAGTTGTTGGGGAACTGGTCAAAAGAGGGGAGAAAAAATATATATTTTTAATTTGAGCGCAGGAATTCTTTTGTTCCTGTTGCTAGTATTAAAAAAAAAATATTGGCCGAGATATTCGACTCCGTGATGCCCATTTTCCGGGTGATAAACAGTCGCTTCAGGATCCAATATGGCATGTTATTTGTTATCCAGTCATCCAGGTGCCCACCTAAAACTGGCTTTAGACCTTATGGCAAATGCAAATTAAGGGGTTTAACACCTGCTTCAAGCCTGTCTGTAAAATATGTTGGTGACTCACTGCAGCTTACGCCGTGCAGGAGGTGCAGGGGTGTCTCCACATTAAAGCAGCCACCACTCACCCCACCCCCCCAACCCCCACCCCACCTCCTGATTGACTCTCCCCCACCCAGACTCACCTCAACTTGCCGGTGCTATCCGAATGAGAGTTGGCGGACCAATTTTCCGTGCTCCTGGTCTCGGTGTGCACGTGCACTGTGCACAGCATCGGGATCATATCCCAATTCAAGTAAATCCAACTGCTATGCTCCCATCTTTACAGCTACAAGAATAAAACATTGGCAGTCAATCCTGTTGCTCTGCCACAGGGAAAATCATTTTATTTTCAGAGCATTTGTAGAAATATTTTCCTGCTGTTTCTCAAAATGTTAAAGATTGACAGCAACTTCAGGGAAACAATGATGTTCAGCGTTCAGCTCTGGTTGTGTGTGAAACTCTTTTCAAACTACCAATTCTCTTATTTGCAATGACTTTCCACAAGAATCAGCTTTACTTTGCATTAGTTCGTTTTAAACAGTTCCAGTATTCTGACCAGTAAATTTTTACATCTCTTGTGCTGGTCTGATACAAACACACACATCCTAGGCTTGGAAATCAGAGACAATCGACAGCTCCCCTGATGTTATGAATATGCAGAATTGCTGGGCCCCATAAGGGGCCATGGGGTGAGATTGGCCAGACCCATATCAGATTCTGAGGGGGCTTGACAGGGTAGATATTGAGAGGATGTTTCCCCTCATGGGGGAATCTAGAACTAGGGAGCATAGAAACATAGAAACATAGAAAATAGGTGCAGGAGTAGGCCATTCGGCCCTTCTAGCCTGCACCGCCATTCAATGAGTTCATGGCTCAACATGCAACTTCAGTACCCCATTCCTGCTTTCTCGCCATACCCCTTCATCCCCCTAGTAGTAAGGACTTCATCTAACTCCTTTTTGAATATATTTAGTGAATTGGCCTCAACAATTTTCTGTGGTAGAGAATTCCACAGGTTCACCACTCTCTGGGTGAAGAAGTTTCTCCTCATCTCGGTCCTAAATGGCTTACCCCTTATCCTTAGACTGTGACCCCTGGTTCTGAACTTCCCCAACATTGGGAACATTCTTCCTGCATCTAACCTGTCTAAACACATCAGAATTTTAAACGTTTCTATGAGGTCCCCTCTCATTCTTCTGAACTCCAGTGAATACAAGCCCAGTCGATCCAGTCTTTCTTCATAGGTCAGTCCCGTCATCCCGGGAATCAGTCTGGTGAACCTTCGCTGCACTCCCTCAATAGCAAGAATGTCCTTCCTCAGGTTAGGAGACCAAAACTGTACACAATACTCCAGGTGTGGTCTCACCAAGGCCCTGTACAACTGTAGTAACACTTCCCTGCCCCTTTATTCAAATCCCCTCGCTATGAAGGCCAACATGCCATTTGCTTTCTTAACAGCCTGCTGTACCTGCATGCCAACCTTCAATGACTGATGTACCATGACACCAAGGTCTCGTTGCACCTCCCCTTTTCCTAATCTGTCACCATTCAGATAATAGTCTGTCTCTCTGTTTTTACCACCAAAGTGGATAACCTCACATTTATCCACATTATACTTCATCTGCCATGCATTTGCCCACTCACCTAACCTATCCAAGTCACTCTGCAGCCTCATAGCATCCTCCTCGCAGCTCACACTGCCACCCAACTTAGTGTCATCCGCAAATTTGGAGATACTACATTTAATCCCCTCGTCTAAATCATTAATGTACAGTGTAAACAGCTGGGGCCCCAGCACAGAACCTTGCGGTACCCCACTAGTCACTGCCTGCCATTCTGAAACGTCCCCATTTACTCCTACTCTTTGCTTCCTATCTGACAACCAGTTCTCAATCCATGTCAGCACACTACCCCCAATCCCATGTGCTTTAACTTTGCACATTAATCTCTTGTGTGGGACCTTGTCGAAAGCCTTCTGAAAGTCCAAATATACCACATCAACTGGTTTTCCCTTGTCCACTCTACTGGAAACATCCTTAAAACATTCCAGAAGATTTGTCAAGCATGATTTCCCTTTCACAAATCCATGCTGACTTGGACCTATCATGTCACCTCTTTCCAAATGAGCTGCTATGACATCCTTAATAATTGATTCCATCATTTTACCCACTACCGATGTCAGGCTGACCGGTCTATAATTCACTGTTTTCTCTCTCCCTCCTTTTTTTAAAAGTGGGGTTACATTGGCTACCTTCCACTCGATAGGAACTGATCCAGAGTCAATGGAATGTTGGAAAATGACTGTCAATGCATCCGCTATTTCGAAGGCCACCTCCTTAAGTACTCTGGGATGCAGTCCATCAGGCCCTGGGGAGTTATCGGCCTTCAATCCCATCAATTTCCCCAACACAATTTCCCGACTAATAAGGATTTCCCTCAGTTCCTCCTCCTTACTAGACCCTCTGACCCCTTTTATATCCGGAAGGTTGTTTGTGTCCTCCTTAGTGAATACCGAACCAAAGTACTTGTTCAATTGGTCCACCATTTCTTTGTTCCCCGTTATGACTTCCCCTGAATCAGACTGCAGGGAACCTACGTTTGTCTTTACTAACCTTTTTCTCTTTACATATCTATAGAAACTTTTGCAATCCGTCTTAATGTTCCCTGCAAGCTTCTTCTCGTACTCCATTTTCCCTGCCCTAATCAAACCCTTTGTCCTCCTCTGCTGAGTTCTAAATTTCTCCCAATCCCCGGGTTCGCTGCTATTTCTGGCCAATTTGTATGCCACTTCCTTGGCTTTACTACTATCCCTAATTTCCCTTGATAGCCACGGTTGAGCCACCTTCCCTTTTTTATTTTCAAGCCAGACAGGAATGTACAATTGTTGTAGTTCATCCATGCGGTCTCTAAATGTCTGCCATTGCCCATCCATAGTCAACCCCTTAAGTATCATTTGCCAATCTATCCTAGCCAATTCACGCCTCATATCTTCAAAGTTAGCCTTCTTTAAGTTCTGGACCATGGTCTCTGAATTAACTGTCTCATTCGCCATCCTAATGCAGAATTCCACCATATTATGGTCACTCTTCTCCAAGGGGCCTCGCACAACGAGATTGCTAATTAATCCTCTCTCATTACACAACACCCAGTCTAAGATGGCCTCCCCCCTAGTTGGTTTCTCGACATATTGGTCTAGAAAACCATCCCTTATGCACTCCAGGAAATCCTCCTCCACTGTATTGCTTCCAGTTTGGTTAGCCCAATCTATGTGCATATTAAAGTCACCCATTATAACTGCTGCACCTTTATTGCATGCACCCCTAATTTCCTGTTTGATGCCCTCCCCAACATCACCACTACTGTTTGGAGGTCTGTACACAACTTCCACTAACGTTTTTTGCCCTTTGGTGTTCTGCAGCTCTACCCATATAGATTCCACATCATCCAAGCTAATGTCCTTCCTAACTATTGCATTAATCTCCTCTTTAAACAGCAATGCTACCCCACCTCCTTTTCCTTTTATTCTATTCTTCCTGAATGTTGAATACCCCTGGATGTTGAGTTCCCAGCCCTGATCATCCTGGAGCCACGTCTCTGTAATCCCAATCACATCATATTTGTTAACATCTATTTGCACAGTTAATTCATCCACCTTATTACAGATACTCCTTGCATTAAGACATAAAGCCTTCAGGCTTGTTTTTTTAACACCCTTTGTCCTTTTAGAATTTTGCTGTACAGTGGCCCTTTTTGTTCTTGGCCTTGGGTTTCTCTGCCCTCCACTTTTCCTCATCTCCTTTCTGTCTTTTGCTTTTGTCTCCTTTTTGTTTACCTCTGTCTCCCTGCATTCGTTCCCATCCCCCTGCCATATTAGTTTAACTCCTCCCCAATAGCACTAGCAAACACTCCCCCTAGGACATTGGTTCCGGTCCTGCCCAGGTGCAGACCGTCCGGTTTGTACTGGTCCCACCTCCCCCAGAACCGGTTCCAATGCCCCAGGAATTTGAATCCCTCCCTGCTGCACCACTGCTCAAGCCATGTATTCATCTGCGCTATCCTGCGATTCCTACTCTGACTAGCATGTGGCACTGGTAGCAATCCCGAGATTACTACTTTTGAGGTCCTACTTTTTAAGTTAGCTCCTAGTTTCAGAATAGTTTCAGAATAAGGGGTCGCCCATTTAAGGAAATGAGGAGGAATTTCTTCCCTCAGCGGGTCGTGAATCTTTGGAATTCTCTACCCCAGAGAGCTGTGGAGGTTGGATCATTGAGTATATTCAAGGCTGAGATAGACAGATTCTTGAACTATAGGGGAGTCGAGGGTTATGGGGAACAGGCAGGAAACTGGAGTTGAAGCCAAGATCAGATCAGCCATGACCTTATTGAATGGCGGAGCAGGCTCAGTGGGCCATATGGCCTACTCCTGCTCCTATTTCTTATGTTATTATATTAGCTGTTTTTGCCTCTGCCGCAACCCAACTAGCACGATCTGAGTCCAAAGAGCCAGTGTTCGTTCCACAAGCGAAGGTTTTCAACTATGCAGGAATTGCTCAAGATGCTTGTAATCCTGGAAACTAATTTAAAGGGATCATCATTCATTATGGATATCACCCACTCTACCTCTGGCTGTCAAAATAACAACAGCTATTCATTTTTTGATTACTGGCTTTTCCCAGGCTTGAGTAGAGATCTCTAATTTTTCTTGAATGACGGAAGGACTGTATCCTCTAAGTCAAGTGAATTCTCATGTCACAGTGGTCCAATGCCATATGGGCATAGTGCTATGGGGCCAAGTTTCTGAATGCATTCTCCTTGCAGGTAAGGCTTTCATCCCAAAGTGCACGTGAACAAAATTGTCCATTCGATCCAGCAGCACATAGAGTTATGACTGATGTACCTTTCTACTTTAAAGACTGACTCATTGATATCGGAACGCATTTGCTCCTGCACTGGTACGCTGGTTCTGTTATGGCTGTATCCCAGAACGGGACTCTGTGACTTTAACCAATAGAAATACTCAGTACCAACTGTGTTTTCACACGATGATGACACAGTACCATATATAGGTATAAGTGCTTCACTGTCTGTGTTGATGTCTGCTTTAGTAACGCTTCTGGTGTACTTGAACCATGCTGGGACTAGAGTCCTGGCGAATCAAATAATTAGGGCAGTAGAGAGGGCTTTAAACTAAATAGTGGGAGGAGGGTTCAGGTGAGCAAAAATGCAAAAAGTCAAAGAGAAAGGAGAAGGCAATAGAGCAGGGGAGCAATGAGGGAAATGATAACCAGAGTATAACAGGAAGGGGCAAAATGTATAAAAATAAGGGTGTATCAGAAAGTGGGTCAAAGCAGGGAAAAATGGCAAGAAGACAAAATTAAAAACTCTTTATCTGAATGCACACAGCATTCGTAAAAAGATAGATAAGTTGACGGCACAAATAGAATATAAATGGATATGATTTAATAGCCATTACAGAGATGTGGTTGCAAGTTGACCAAAGCTAGGAAATGAATATTCAGGTGTACTTGACAAGTCGGAAGGATAGACAGAAGAGAAAAGGAGGTGGGGTAGCTCTGTTAATAAAGGATGAGATCAGTGCAGTAGTGATAAATGATATTGGCTCAGAAGATCAAGACCCCAACTATTTACAATCTATATTAACAACTTGGAAGAAGGGACTGAGTGTAACGTAGCCAAATTTGCAAAGTGCCGCAGTACAGCGGGACCTGGGGGTACTTGTGCATGAAACACAAAAGGATAGTATGCAGATACAGCAAGTGATCAGGAAGGCCACTGATATCTTGGCCTTTATTGCAAAGCGGATGGAGTCTAAAAGTAGGGAAGTCTTGCTACAGCTATATAAGGTACTGGTGAGGCCACACCTGGAATACTGTGTGCAGTTTTGGTTTCCATATTTACGAAAGGATATATTGCTTTGGAGGCAGTTCAGAGAAGGTTCACAAGGTTGATTCCGGGGATGAGGAGGTTGACATATGAGGAAAGGTTGAGTAGGTTGGGCCTCAACTCATTGGAATTCAGAAGAATGAGAGGTGATCTTATCGAAATGTATAAGATTATGAGGGGGCTTGACAAGATGGATGCAGAGAGGATGTTTCCACTGATGGGGGAGACTAGAACTAGAGAGCATGATCTTAGAATAAGGAGCCGCCCATTTCAAACAGATGAGGAGAAATTTCTTCTCTTAGAGGATTGTAAATCTGTGGAATTCACTGCCTTAGAGAGCTGTGGAAGCTGGGACATTGAATAAATTTGACAGAAATAGACAGTTTCTTAAACGATAAGGGGTTTTGGGGAGCGGGCAGGGAAGTGGAGCTGAGTCCATGATCAGATCAGCCATGAACTTATTGAATGGCGGAGCAGACTCGAGGGGCCGTATGGCCTACTCCTGTTCCTATTTCTTATGTTCTTATGTTCTTATGTAGAATCAGTTTGGGTGGAGATAAGAAATAATAAGGGGAAAAAGTCACTGGTGGGCGTAGTCTATAGGCCCCCTAATAGTAGCTACACTGTTGGAGGGAGTATAAATCAGGAGATAATGGAGGCTTGTGAGAATAATCATGGGTGATTTTAATTTTCATATTGATTGGACAAATCAAATTGGCCAAGGTAATATTGAGGAAGAGTTCATAGATTTTATCCGGGATGGTTTCCTTGAACAATATGTTGTGGAACCAGCCAGGGAGCAGGCTATCCTAGATCTGGTACTGTGTAATGAGACAGGATTAATAAATGATATAGTAAAGGATCCTCTAGGAAAGAGTGATCATACCATGGTTGAATGGTACTAAAGATGGACAAGTCCCCTGCACCCGATGGCTTGCATCCCAGGATCTTAAAAGATGTGGCTGCAGATAATGGATGCATTGGTTGTAATCTACCAAAGTTCCCTGGATTCTGGAGAGGTCCCAGCAGATTGGAAAACCGCAAATGTAACATGCCTATTTAAAAAAGGAGGCAGACAAAAAACAGGAAACTATAGACCAGTTAGCCTAACATCTGTTATTGGAAAATTTTGGAGTCCAATATTAAGGAGGCAGTCGCAGGACATTTGGAAAAGCATAATACAGTCAAGCAGAGTGAGCATGGTTTAATGAAAGGGAAATCATGTTTAACAAATTTGCTGGAGTTCTTTGAGGATGTAACGATCAGGGTGATAAAGGTAAACCAGTGGATGTGGTGTATTTGGATTTCCAGAAGACATTCGATAAGGTGCCACATAAAAGGTTCTGCACATGATAAAAGCTCACAGGGTTGGGGGTAATATATTAGCATGGATAGCGGACTGCCTAGCTAACAGAAAACAAAGTGTCGGGATAAATGGGTCATTTTCCGGTTGGCAAACGGTAACTAGTGGGGTGCCACAGGGATCAGTGCTGGGGTCTCAACTATTTACAATCTATATTAATGATTGGATGAAGGGACCAAGTGTAATGTAGCCAAGTTTTTTGATGATATAAAGGTGGGTGGGAAAGCAAGCTATGAGGAGGACACAAAGAATTTTCAAACGGATATAGACAGGCTAAGTGAGTGGGCAAACATTTGGCAGATGAAGTATAATGTGGGAAAGTATGAGGTTATCCACTTTCCCAGGAAAAATAAAAAAGCAAATTATTATTTAAATGGAGAGAGATTACAAAATGCTACATTACAGAGGGACCTGGGGGTCCTTGTGCATGAAACACAAAAAATTAGTATGCAGGTACAGCAAGTAATCAGGAAGGCAAATGGAATGTTGGCCTTTATTGCAAGTGGAATGGAATATAAAAGCAGGGATGTGCTGCTGCAACTGTACAGAGTATTGGTAAGACCATACCTAGAGTACAGCGTACAGTTTTGGGCTCCTAATTTAAGGAGGGATATAACAAGAAGGCAGAATATTATCTGAATGGTGATAGATTAGGAAAAGGGGAGGTGCAACGAGACCTGGGTGTCATGGTACATCAGTCATTGAAAGTTGGCAAGCAGGTACAGCAGACAATGAAGAAGGCAAATGGTATGTTGGCCTTCATAGCTAAAGGATTTAAGTCTAGGAGAGGGAGGTCTTACTGCAGTTGTACAGGGCCTTGATAAGGCCACACCTTTAATATTGTGTTCAGTTTTGGTCTCCTAATCTGAGGGAGGATGTTCTTGCTATTGTGGGAGTGCAGCGAAGGTTCACCAGACTGATTCCCGGGATGGTAGGACTCACATATGAAGAAAGACTGGATCGATTAGGCTTGTATTCACTGGAGTTTAAAAGAATGAGAGGGGATCTCATAGAAACATAAAATGCTGACAGGATTGGACAGGTTAGAGGCAAGAAGAATGTTCCCGATGCTGGGGAAGTCCATAGAAACATAGAAACATAGAAAATAGGTGCAGGAGTAGGCCATTCAGACCTTCAAGCCTGCACCACCATTCAATAAGATCATGGTTGATCATTCACCTCAGTACCCCTTTCCTGCATTCTCTCCATACCCCTTGATCCCTTTAGCCGTAAGGTCCATATCTAACTCCCCCTTGAATATATTCAATGAACTGGCCTCAACAACTCTCTGCGGTAGGGAATTTCACAGGTTAACAACTCTCTGTGTGAAGAAGTTTCTCCTCATCTCAGTCCTAAATGGCTTAGCCCTTATCCTTAGACTATGTCCCCTGGTTCTGGACTTCTCCAACATCGGGAACATTCTTCCTGCATCTAACCTGTCCAGTCCTGTCAGAATTTTATATGTTTCTATGAGATCCCCTCTCATCCTTCTAAACTCCAGTGAATACAGGCCCAGTAGATCCAGTCTCTCCTCATGTGTCAGTCCTGCCATCCCGGGAATCAGTCTGGTGAACCTTTGCTGCACTCCCTCTAGCAAGAACGTCCTTCCTCAGATTAGGAGACCAAAACTGAACACAATATTCCAGGTGAGGCCTCACCAAGGCCCTGTACAACTGCAGTAAGATCTCCCTGCTCCTATACTCAAATCCCTAGCTATGAAGGCCAACATATAATTTGCCTTCTTCACCGCCTGCTGAACCTGCATGCCAACTTTCAATGACTGATGTACCATGGCACCCATGTCTCGCTGCACCTCTCCTTTTCCTAATCTGCTGCCATTCAGATAATATTCTGCCTTCGTGTTTTTGCCACAAAAGTGGATAACCTCACATTTATCCACATTATACTGCATCTGCCATGCATTTGCCCACTCACCTAACCTGTCCAAGTCGCCCTGCAGCCTTTTAGCATCCTCCTCACAGCTCACACCGCCACCCAGCTTAGTGTCATCTGCAAACTTGGAGATATTACACTCAATTCCCTCATCCAAATCATTAATGTTTATTGTAAATAGCTGGGGTCACAGCACTGAGCCCTGCGGCACCCCACTAGTTACTGCCTGCCATTCTGAAAAGGACCCGTTTATCCCGATTCTCTGCTTCCTGTCTGCCAACCAGTTCTCTATCCACGTCAGTACATTACCCCCAATACCATGTGCTTTAATTTTGCACACCAATCTCTTGTGTGGGACCTTGTCAAAAGGCTTTTGAAAGTCCAAATACACCACATCCACTGGTTCTCCCTTGTCCACTCTACCAGGTACATCCTCAAAAAATTCTAGAAGATTTGTCAAGCAGGATTTCCCTTTCATAAATCCATGCTGACTTGGACCGATCCTGTTACTGCTTTCCAAATTTGCTGCTATTTCATCTTTAATAATTGATTCCAACATTTTCCCCACTACTGATGTCAGGCTAATTGGTCTATAATTACCGGTTTGCTCTCTCCCTCCTTTCTTAAAAAGTGGTGTTACATTAGCTACCCTCCAGTCCAGAACCAGGGGTCACAGTCTAAGGTTAAGGGGTAAGCCATTTAGGACTGAAATGAGGAGAAACTTCTTCACTCAGAGAATTGTTAACCTGTGGAATTCTTTACTGCAGAAAGTTGTTGAGGCCAATTCGTTAGATATATTCAAAAGGGAGTTAGATATGGCCTTTATGGCTAAAGATATCAAGGCGTATGGAGAGAAAGCAAGAAAGGGGTACTGAGGTTGAATGATCAGCCATGATCTTATTGAATGGTGGTGAAGGCTCGAAGGGATGAATGGCCTATTCCTGCACCTAATTTCTATGTTTCTATGTTTCTATACTTGCATTGGAGGCTGTTCAGAGAAGGTTCACTAGGTTGATTCCTGAGATGAAGAGGTTGACTTATGAAGAATGGTTGAGCAAGTTGGGCCTATACCCATTGGAGTTTAGAAGAATGAGAGGTGAACTTATTGAAACATATAAGATACTGAGGGGGGTCGACAATGTAGATTCAGAGAGGATATTTCCACTTGTGGGGGAATCTAGAATTAGGGAGCATAGTTTAAGAATAAGGGTTGCCCATTTAGAACTGAGATGAAGAGGAATTTCTTCTTTTGGAGGGTTATAAATCTGTGGAATTCTCTGCCCCAGAGAGGTGTGGAGGCTGGGTCATTGAATATACTTAAGGTTGAGATAGACAGATTTTTGAAAGATAAGGGAGTTATTAGGAGCAGGCAGGGAAGTGGAGCTGAGCCCAAGATCAGATCAGCCATGATCTTATTGAATGGCAGAGCAGGCTCTAGGGGCCAAATAGCCTACTGCTGCTCCTATTTCTTATGTTCTTATTATTGTGCACCTGACACAGATGAGACTGCGTACAGGGAGGTTACAGTAACAGTGACCTCAGTCTTTATTAAGACACTCCAGAGTGAGGAACAGGCCTTAGGGGCCGGCTTATATACAGTGCTACCAAGGGATGCTGGGATCTCTTGGGACTTCAGGGGATGAGCTCCCTGGGGCGGAACATGGGAGTGCATGCTTTACAGATACACAACATCACTCCCCCCAAAATCGAAGTGAAAACTATTTACAAGGTGAGGCGGTCGGGAGCCTTTCTTTACCTAGTGGACCGCCTTGGTACAAATGTCTGTTCTGCTGTGTTGGCTGTGCCCTCGCTGGGCTGGCATGTTGTTGGCCCTGCAGGGCTGCTGGGTGAACCTGGCCTTGCTGTGCTGTTGAGAATGGTGGGTCCGATTTCCTAGTCCGGGGTGGTGTCGTTGATCCTTTGGGTGTGTGTTGTAGGCTCGAAAAAGTTGGCATCTGCTGTGGGTTGTTCAGGGCAGTCTATGAACCGCAGCCTCGTTTGGTCCAGGTGCTTTCTGCAAATGTGTCCATTGTCTAGTTTGACTACAAACACCATACTCCCTTCTTTAGCTATCACCGTGCCCGCGATCCACTTGGGACCATGTCCATAGTTTAGCACATACACAGGGTCATTCAGATCAATTTCCCGTGACACAGTGGCGCGACCATCGTTTACATTTTGTTGCTGCCGCCTGCTCTCTACCTGATCATGCAGGTTGGGGTGAACCAGCGAGAGTCTGGTTTTAAGTGTCCTTTTCATGAGTAGCTCAGCCGGGGACACCCCTGTGAGCGAGTGGGGTCTCGTGCGTTAGCTGAGCAGTACTCGGGACAGGTGGGTTTGGAGTGAGCCTTCTGTGACTCGTTTAAGGCTCTGTTTGATGGTTTGTACTGCCCGCTCTGCCTGCCCATTGAAGGCTGGTTTAAACAGAGCCGAGGTGACATGTTTGATCCCATTGCGTGTCATGAATTCTTTCAATTCGGCACTGGTGAAACATGGCCCGTTGTCACTGAACAGTATGTCAGGCAAACATAGCCCTCAGGCTTTCAGTGGTGCTTCCCGGCATTATTTCACATTCAATCCATTTTGAAAAAGCATCCACCACCAGGAACATTTTACTGAGAAACGGGCCCACAAAGTCGAGATGGATTCTTGACCATGGTCTGGAGGGCCAGGACCACAAACTTAGTGGTGCCTCTCTGGGCACGTTGCTCAACTGAGCACACACGCTGCATTGCCGTACACAGGACTCTAAGTCAGAGTCGATACCGGGCCACCACACGTGGGATCTGGCTATCACTTTCATCATTACTATACCCAGGTGTGTGCTGTGGAGATCTGAGATGAACGACTCCCTGCCCTTTTTGGTTACCCCACAACAGGCAGTCTGCCTGAATGGACAGCTCGTCCTTTCGCCGCTGGAACGGCTTAATTAGCTCTTGCATTTAAATGGGGATGCTGGCCCAGCTCCCATGTAGTACACAGTTTTTTTTACTAGGGACAGCAGAGGATCTTGGCTGGTCCAAGTCCTAATCTGGCAGGCCGTGACAGGTGATTTATAATTTTCAAACGCTTCCATGACCATTATCAAGTCTGCGGGCTGCGCCACCATCAACAAGTTTGCAGGCTGCGTCATTTCCACCCCCGTGGTGGGCAATACTAGCCGACTGAGAGCATCCGCACAGTTCTTGATACCTGGCCTATGGCGGATGGTATACTAATGCCTCAGCCCGCCTTTGTGTGCGGGCTGAGGCATTAGTATTTATCCCCTTGTTTTCAGCGAACACGGATATGAGGGGCTTGTGATCGGTTTCCAGCTCAAATTTGAGACCAAACAGGTACTGATGCATTTTCTTTACCCCGAACACACACTGATATGTCCTTACTATACAGTACAAATGCACACGAGGCCCTTGCTTGAGAGAAGGTCACTCTGTGACCAGCAACTTTTATTACAGCACTGAAGTGATGAAGGTGGTGGAGCTTCCCCTTTTATACCTGAAAGACCAGGTTAGGAGTGTCTCCCACAAGTTCACCACCTAGTGGTCAATGTTCTCACAGTGTACAACTAGTTAGTTTATACATGGGTTACAATGACAGTTAAATACATGACATCACCTCCCCACCAAAGTCTTATTGGGATCACAGGTTAAGTCTCTCTGGTGGTTTACGCTCCCTTGTAGAGCGCCTGAGTTGGGGCTCCGGTTGTTGCATGCTGGCTTGAGTGTCTGGTGTTTGCGGTGCCTCAGACCTGTCCGGACTGCCCACAGTGACTGGGCTCTCCTCCACTTGGTTCTGGTGTTCGGTCGCTTGTGGAGGAGTGAACTCTATATCATGTTCTTCCTCTGCTTCTTCTATGGGGTTGCTGAACCTCCTTTTTGTTTGATCCATGTGTTTGTGGCAGATTTGTCCACTGGTAAGTTTAACTACCAGAATCCTATTCACCTCTTTGTCAAGCACAGTGCCTGCGTGCCATTTAAGCCCTGCAGCGTAGTTGAGAAAAAAGACAGGGTCATTGACATCAATACATCGCGCTCTCGCATTCCCGTCATGGTAGTCACATTGTGACTGACGCCTGCTCTCAACAATTTCTTTCATGGTGGGGTATATAAGGGATAACCTGGTTTTGAGCGTCCTTTTCATTAGCAGCTCTGCGGGTGGGACCCCTGTGAGCGAGTGTGGTCGGGATCTATTGGCCAACAGGAGGCGTGATATGCGGCTTTGAAGGGAACCTCCTTGGATTCTGAGCATCCCCTGCTTGATTATCTGCACTGCTCGTTCCGCCTGGCCGTTTGAGGCCGGCTTGAACGGTGCCGTTCTGACATGGTTGATACCATTGCCTGCCATGAAGTCCTGGAATTCAGTGCTTGTAAAGCATGGGCCATTGTCACTGACCAAGATGTCAGGTGAACATTGCCTTTGGACTTTCTACCATGGCCGAGGATGTGCTTGAATTGAGAATGTCACACTCGATTCATTTGGAGTAGGCGTCTACCACAACCAAAAACATTTTTCCCATTAAAGGACCTGCGTAGACAACATGGATGCGTGACCATGGTTTGGCGGGCCAGGACCAGGGGCTAAGGGGGGCTTCCCTGGGCGCATTGCCCAGCTCGGTGCATGTGTTGCACCTGCGAACACAAAGTTCCAGATCTGCATCTATCCCTGGCCACCAAACGTGTGACCTGGCAATTGCCTTCATCATGACAATGCCCGGGTGCTCATTGTGGAGTTCTCTGATGAACATCTCTCTGCCCATCTGGGGCATGACTACTCAGTTTCCCCATAGTAGGCAATCGGCCTGAATCGAGAGTTCATCCTTGCGCCTGTGAAGTGTTTTGAATTCCTCAGGGCATGCCCCATATGTAGCTGCCCAGTCCCCATTTCTTGACTATAGACAGTAGCGGGTCTCTATTTGTCCAGACTTTGATCTGACGGGCTGTCACGGGTGAGCCTTCGCTTTTGAAAGCTTCCACAGCCAAGACCATCTCAGCAGCATGCTCGGTTGCCCCCTCGGTGGTGGCTAGTAGGAGCCTGCTGAGTGCATCGGCGCAGTTTTCAGTGCCCGGTCTGTGCCGAATTGTGTAGTCATTGGCGGCTAGCGTGAGTGCCCACCTCTGCATGCGGGCCGATGCATTTGCATTTATGGCCCTGTTGTTGGCCAAAAGGGACGTTAGGGGTTTGTGATCTGTCTCCAGCTCAAATTTCCTGCCAAACAGGTACTGATGCATTTTTTTTTACAGCATATACACACGCAAGCGCTTCCTTTTCTACCATCCTGTACCCCCGTTCTGCCTGGGACAGACATCTGGAGGCATAGGCTACCGGCTGTAACTGACCCTTGGCATTAACATGCTGCAACACACACCCGACCCCATAGGATGACGCGTCGCATGTTAAAACAAGTTTCTTACATGGGTCATATAGCGTTAACAGATTGTTGGAACATAACAAATTGCGTGCTCTATGAAAAGCCCTTTCCTGGCTGTCCCCCCAGACCCATTCACGACCTTTGCGTAGGCGCACGTGTAGCGGCTCTAACAGCATGCTCAATTTGGGAAGAAAGTTACCAAAATAGTTCAGGAGCCCGAGGAACGAACGCAGCTCCATCGTGTTACGGGGTCTGGGTGCTCTCTGGATCGCTTCTGTTTTGGGCGCAGTAGGTCTGATCCCGTCTGCTGCTACCCTCATCCCCAGGAATTCTACCTCTGGAGCTAGGAAGACGCACTTCACCTTTTTCAGTCGCAGACCTACCCGGTCCAGTCTGCGTAGCACCTCCTCCAGGTTGCGGAGGTGTTCTTCAGTATCACAACCTGTGATGAGGATGTCGTCTTGAAAAACCACTGTCCTTGGAATCGACTTGAGGAGGCTTTCCATATTGCATTGAAAGATCGCGGCAGCCGAGCGAATCCCAAACAGACATCTGTTGTACTCAAACAACCCCTTGTGTGTCGTGAAGGTGGTCAGCTTCTTTAACTCACTCGCCAGCTCCTGGGTCATGTCAGCTGAGGTCAGGTCCAATTTTGAAAAAAGTTTGCCACCGGATAGCGTAGCGAAGAGGTCCTCTGCTCTCGGTAGCTGGTACTGGTCTTGGAGTGACACCCGATTGATGGTGGCCTTGTAATCACCACATATCCTGACCGACCCATCTGCCTTGAGCACCGGCACAATCGGGCTCACCCAGTCACTGAATTCAACTGGCGAGATGATCCCTTCCCTCAGCAGGCGGTCCAATTCGCTTTCTATCTTTTCCGGCATCACGTACGGCACTGCTCTGGCCTTGTGGTGTACTGGCCTGGCGTCCGGGTTTATGTGAATCACTACCTTGGTCCCCATGAAAGTGCCAATGCCGGGCTGAAATAGTGTCCAGGACCTGTGAGCATGATATTCGCTCCACAGAGGAAATTGCATTGACAGCACCCCATTTCCAGTTCATGACAGCCAGCCAGCTCCTCCCCAGTAGTGCAGGACCGTCCCCCGGAACAATCCAGAGTGGCAACCTATTCTCCGAATCTTTGTGGGTCACAACTACCGTAGCGCTGCCTAGCACCGGAATGATCTCCTTTGTATATGTCCGTAGCTGTGCGTCAATTGGCAATAATTTTGGCCTCCTGGCCTTGGACGCCCACAAGTTGTCGAACTGTTTGATACTCATCAGGGACTGGCTGGCCCCTGTGTCTAGCTCCATTGATAGTGGGATGCCATTGAGGAGCACTTTCATCATTATCGGTGGCGTCCTGGTGTATGAACTGTATATGAACTCACTGAACTTCAGCTTCCAGCGATTTCCCCCAGTGTCCATTTGTCCCCGTAGGGCTTACATCATTCCCGTCCTCGTACATCAACCTGGCTGCAGGCTTCCTGCACATACGCGCCAAGTGACCGCTGACGTTGAAAATTCTGCAGGTGTATTGCTGATACATGCAAGCTCTGGCTGTGTGTTTGCCTCCACACCTCCAACATGAGCCGTTGTTGGAAACAAAAGGCCCATTACCAGTCAATCATCTCTGACTGTCTGTGTAACTGTTTTTAAGCACACCATTAACAGGTGTTGATGGCCCCATTACTGGTCGCATTGTCCCTTGCGATGGCGTGAATTGCCGTTCAGCTAGCCATTGTCTCTGTTGAATTCCCCCTTTGGATTCGACTACATGCTCGGGCATGTCCGATTGCCACTGTCTGCCTGGGGAACTCTGTGCCGCGTTATGGACTCCCTGTCCATTTGCTGCATTTAAACCAAGATTTTTGTCAAACATCATTCTGGTCTCTTCCTCCTCTGAGATAAATGTCTGGGCCATCAAAGCCGCTGTTTCCAGGGTCAAGTCTGTAGATGAACAGTCCCATGGCATCCGTTGTAGATGAACAGTCCCTTGTCCGTGTTGATGCAGGTGAGGCCCTTCGAAGACTCCTCCAGCTCCTGCGTCATGTAGGCCGAAGTCAGGTCGAGCTTGGTGAATGTCTTGCCTCCTGCCAGTGTCGCAAATAGGTCGTCTGCCTTGGGTAGCGGGTATTGGTCCTGTAGCGAGAAATGATTAATAGTTACTTTATAATCGCCGCAAATCTTGACCGTGCCATCACTTTTGAGTACTGGAACAATCGGGCTGGCCCACTCGCTAAATTCCACTGGGGAGATGATGCCCTTGTGTTGCAGCCTGTCCAGCTTGATTTCCACTCTCTCCCTCATCATATGAGGTACCGCTCGCGCCTTGTGGTGAATGGGTCGTGCCTCTGGGACCAAGTGAATCCACATCTTTGCCCTGGAAAAGTTTCCAATGCCTGGCTCAAAAAGGGAAGGAAATTTGTTAAGAACCTGGGTACATGAGGCCTCATCGACATGTGATAGCGCTCGGATGTCATCCCAGTTCCAGCGGATTTTGTCCAGCCAGCTCCTTCCAAGCTGTGTGGGACCATCGCCCAGGACAATCCAGAGTGGCAGTTCGTGCATCGTGCCCAGGACAATGATAAACTCTTTGGTGTACGTTCTCAGTTTCGTGTGGATGGGGCTCAGGCCTGGTCTGAGTGCCTTGTTGCACCACAGTCTCTCAAACATCTTTTTACTCATGATGGATTGGCTAGCGCCAGTGTCCAGTTCCATGGCTACGGGTAAGCCATTCAATTTTACATTTAGCATTATAGGTGGACATTTTGTCGAAAATGTGTGCACCCAGTGTACTTCAGCATATCTGCCTCCTCTCTCTGAGGCTTGAAATCGCTTTGATCCACCATGGACCAATCTTTCTCTGCCACGTGGTGGTTAACAGGTTTTGCAGAGCTTGCAGCTCATCTGCAAGCTTGTTGGAGGTGCCCCATTGTTCCACAGCTCTTGCAAACATCCCCTTTGAAGTGGCATGAATAGGCTGAATGGAAGCCTCCACAACGCCAACAATGTGTGAATTGCCTTGCATTCATCCTTTGTTGTGGAGTCTGAGTCATCTGGGTCACCTGAGGCCTGCTGGCAGTTGCATGCTCGTGGTTTTTGCCCTGTACATTTCTGCTCGCAATCACAGTTCCAGTTAATTTATGAACATTGCTAGCTCTTGTGTGCTGAGAGATTTGTTTGGTGTTATCACTGGTGGACATAAACGCCTGTGCTAGCGCAATGGCCTTACTGAGGGTCAGTATCTCAACAGTCAAAAGTTTTCGTAGGATGGTCTCGTGGCCAATGCCCGGTACAAGAAAGTCTCTGAGCATTTGCTCCAGGTGGCCATCAAACTCACATTGTCCTGCAAGTCGCCTTAGCTCAGCGACGTAGCTCGCCACTTCCTGACTTTCAGATCGTTGGCACGTGTAGAACCGATACCTCGCCATCAGCAAGCTCTCCCTCCTGTTAAAATGCTCCCGAACCAGTGTACACAGCTCCTCATACGCCTTATCTGTGGGTTTCACCGGAGCCAGAAGATTCTTCATGAGGCTGTAGGTCGGTGCCCCGCAGACCATGAGGAGGACCGCTCTCCTTTTTGCAGCGCTTCCTTCTCCGTCCAGCGCATTGGCTACAAAGTACTGGTCTAGCCATTCGACATAGGCTTCCCACTCCTCACCCTCCGAGAACTTCTCCAGGATGCACACAGTTTGCTGCATCTTTGCATTGGATTCGTATACTCGTCGCCAGTTATTGTGTTCCTAACACAGATGAGACTGCACACAGGGAGGTTAAAATAACTGTGACTTCAGTCTTTATTAAGACACTCCAGAGTGAGGAACAGGCCTTAGGGGCCGGCTTATATACAGTGCTCCCAAGGGATGCTGGGATCCCTTGGGACTTCAGGGGATGCACTACCTGGTGGCAGAACATGGGAGGGCATGCTTTACAGATACACAACACTTATGTTCTTCGATGTGATGCAATGTGTTATGTTATTGAACTCCATAGCGTGACTTTCATAAGTTCCTGTACATTAGTCTGAACAAGTGCTGTCACTTCATAATTGTCAATTTGTGCTTTCTCTCAGGTATCGGACAACAAATATAAAGTGGTCAAATGCTTTCGGCCTTACTCTGAAACAAAAGCTGGAGCAGTGCTGCAATTTAAACTTGTACTTTGGGGAACATTTGAAGCTGACAAAGGTAAGTTTGTACTTTTTGTGTTTTGCTAATGTATTGGTACTTCAATTGCACTGAAGAAAAAAACTAAGCTAAATATGTTTGTTTTTTGTTTGTTTTGAACAAGTGTTTGTGGCATATATTGTTTTGAAAGGGAGTCCCAGAGAGCCCAAAAACTAAAAGGGAATGTTGTTGATATCAATGGCTCATCAGTTGATTCTAGGGTTGTCATGGAACACATAACTATTGCTCCGAAGCTCTTATAGATTATGATCAAAAAATAGCAGAAGTATTTAATAAGTACTTCATTTTACTCTTTACTAAATAGATGCATTTTTATGAGGAGGCAATCTTGAAGTAATTGAGAGTACGATATGCAATAGGGAAAAAAGGAACATTTTAGGTAATTTTGTTCGTTAAGCTAAAAGAAAGCAAAGCCCCGGGCCTGAAAAGATACATCCAAAGATTCTGAGGCAGTTGAGGGAGAAAATTACAGAGACATCAGAAATTATGGCCCAAAATTTGTTGAATCACTTGTGCCACTGTAATGGTTCATCTATGTTGTATTATGGTGCAAAAGTCCCACACCATGACTTCACACCACACCATCATTTCCTGGAACTTTGCACCATAAAACCGTTTCCTGCTCCAGATAAGTTGAACAGTTAATTTTCATAGCACCATCCCTCCTTTGAAATCAGTGGCGTGTATGCTGAAGTAACATCACTGCGATCACCACTGCCACTTAGAACTCAAAGAATGGTGTGGAGGGCTTTCTAATATAAATATCTATTACTAGTTCATCTTACAACAACAACAACTTGTATTTATATAGTGCCTTTAACATAATGAAACATCCCAAGGCACTTCACAGGAGTATTATGAGATAAAACATTTGACACGAGCCACATAAGTAGAAATTAGCGCAGGTGACCAAAAGCTTGGTCAAAGAGAGATGTTTTAAGGAGCGTCTTTAAGGAGGAAAGAGAGGTGGAGAAGTTTAGGCAGGTGTTCCAGAACATGGGTCCTAGGCAACAGAAGGCACGGCCAGCAATTGTTGAGCGATTATAATCAGGGATGCTCAAGAGGGCAGAATTAGAGGAGTGCAGAAAACTCGGGGCTTGTAGGGCTGGAGGAGATTACAGAGATAGGGAGGGGTGAGGCCATGGAGGGGTTTGAAAATAAGGTTGAGAATTTTGAAATCGAGGCGTTGCTTTACCGGAAGCCAGTGCAGGTCAGTGAGCACAGAGGTGATGGGTGAGCGGGACTTGGTGCGCGTTAGAATACGGCTGCTGAGTTTTGGATCATCTCTAGTTTACGTAGGGTAGAATGTGGGAGGCCAGCCAGGAATAATGTGTTGGAATAGTCAAGTCTCGAGATAACAAAGGCATGGATGAAGGCTTCAGCAGCAGAAGAACTGAGGAAAGGGCGGAGACAGGCGATGTTACGGAGGTGGAAATAGGCGGTCTTCGTTATGCTGCAGATATGTGGTCGAAAGCTCATTTCAAGGTCAAATATGACACCAAGATTGCGAACAGTCTGGTTTAGCTTCAGGCTGAAGTTGGGGAGAGGGATGGAGTCAGTGGTTAGGAAACGGAGTTTGTGGTGGGGACCGAAAACAATGGCTTCAGTCTTCCCAATATTCAATTCGACAACATTTCTGCTCATCCAGAACTGGATGTCGGACAAGCAGTCTGATAGTTTAGAGACTGTGGAGGGATCAGGAAAAGTGGTCGTGAGGTAGAGCTAGGTGTCATCAGCGTTCATGTGGAAACTGACGCTGTGTTTTTGGATGGTGTTGCCAAGGGGCAACTTGCAGATGTGAAATCGGAGGGACCTAAGGAGAGACACCAGAGGTAATGATGCAGGGGCGGGAAGAGAAACTGTTGCACGTGATTCTCAGGCAAAGATTAGATAGATAAGAATGGAACCAGGCAAGTGCAGTCCCATCCAGCTGGACGACAGTGGAGAGGCATCTGAGAAAGATAGAGTGGTCAACCGTGTCAAATGCTGCAGACAAGTCAAGAAGGACTCAAGAGGAGAGATAGTTAGCCTTTGTCACAGTCACAAATGATTACCTTTTAATTTCACTGTATTTCTGTAGTAGGACTATACACTATAGGAATGGAAACAGATTTTCCTGTCCAAGTTACACAAAATACATGAATTGAGGCATCAGACCAGGACTAAATGGCAGCATATTGATTTTAGCACAATAAAGATAGAAGGAATGAGAAAGAAAGAGGGGAAAGAAGCAAAGAATTAATTCTGCTGCCTAACCTTCAACCTTTTATACAGTGGCTTATTACATGCATGAAACCAAAGGGAAACTATATATTCGCCATAATGATACAGCTCACATTTTGTCAGTGTGGGTTTGCCAGATTAGATAATTCAAAATGTAATCCTCATTATATTTTTCAGTAATTTATTGTCAGGTATAAATAAATAGAGAAATAAATTACGTTGAAATCCCTGCAGAATTCAACAATTGAAAGGAATTCAACCCACGATCCATTGGCTGTGCCATTCCCAACCTGCCGCTATGCTTGCTGCGGCGTATGCTAATTATTCTTTTCCAGCAAATTGTGACATAAATTTACCATTGGAGGATCAGGGAGACTAATGGTTTAACTTGTGGCGTTTGTCAGCAATATCGCCATTGCAATAAATTCAGGGCCTATATTTTAGGGCTCTATTGAGTGTAGATGTATGCCACAGGACGGGAGGATGGCCAATGTAGTTTCCAATTTTAAAAAGGAAGACAAAATTAATCTGGGTAATGATAGGTCATTAGCTTAACATCGGTGGGAGGGAACAGTCTTTAATTAAGGATGAAATTACAGTGCATCTAGATAAAGTGAAAATAGTTAGAAGTAGCCAGCACAGATGTAGGTCCCCTGCAGTCAGAATCAGGGGAAGTCATAACGGGGAACAAAGAAATGGCGGACCAATTGAACAAGTACTTTGGTTCGGTATTCACGAAGGAGGACACGAACAACCTTCCGGTTATAAAAGGGGTCGGGGGGTCTAGTAAGGAGGAGGAACTGAGGGAAATCCTTATTAGCCGGGAAATTGTGTTGGGGAAATTGATGGGATTGAAGGCCGATAAATCCCCAGGGCCTGATGGACTGCATCCCAGAGTACTTAAGGAGGTGGCCTTGGGAATAGTGGATGCGTTGACAGTCATTTTCCAACATTCCATGGACTCTGGATCAGTTCCTATGGAGTGGAGGGTAGCCAATGTAACCCCACTTTTTAAAAAAGGAGGGAGAGAGAAAACAGGGAATTATAGACCGGTCAGCCTGACATCGGTAGTGGGTAAAATGATGGAATCAATTATTAAGGATG
The DNA here is from genome assembly GCF_044704955.1 of Pristiophorus japonicus. Taxonomy (NCBI): domain Eukaryota; kingdom Metazoa; phylum Chordata; class Chondrichthyes; family Pristiophoridae; genus Pristiophorus; species Pristiophorus japonicus. The sequence goes on from NC_091983.1 coordinate 150,589,743, forward strand.
TCATAGCAGTGCATTTGGAAAGAGGTGACATGATAGGTCCAAGTCAGCATGGATTTGTGAAAGGGAAATCATGCTTGACAAATCTTCTGGAATTTTTTGAGGATGTTTCCAGTAGAGTGGATAAGGGAGAACCAGTTGATGTGGTATATTTGGACTTTCAGAAGGCGTTCGACAAGGTCCCACACAAGAGATTGATGTGCAAAGTTAGAGCACATGGGATTGGGGGTAGTGTACTGACATGGATTGAGAACTGGTTGTCAGACAGGAAGCAAAGAGTAGGAGTAAATGGGTACTTTTCAGAATGGCAGGCAGTGACTAGTGGGGTACCGCAAGGTTCTGTGCTGGGGCCCCAGCTGTTTACACTGTACATTAATGATTTAGATGAGGGGATTAAATGTAGTATCTCCAAATTTGCGGATGACACTAAGTTGGGTGGCAGTGTGAGCTGCGAGGAGGATGCTGTGAGGCTGCAGAGCGACTTGGATAGGTTAGGTGAGTGGGCAAATGCATGGCAGATGAAGTATAATGTGGATAAATGTGAGGTTATCCACTTTGGTGGTAAAAACAGAGAGACAGACTATTATCTGAATGGTGACAGATTAGGAAAAGGGGAGGTGCAAAGAGACCTGGGTGTCATGGTACATCAGTCATTGAAGGTTGGCATGCAGGTGCAGCAGGCGGTTAAGAAAGCAAATGGCATGTTGGCCTTCATAGCAAGGGGATTTGAGTACAGGGGCAGGGAGGTGTTGCTACAGTTGTACAGGGCATTGGTGAGGCCACACCTGGAGTATTGTGTACAGTTTTGGTCTCCTAACCTGAGGAAGGACATTCTTGCTATTGAGGGAGTGCAGCGAAGGTTCACCAGACTGATTCCCGGGATGGCGGGACTGACCTATCAAGAAAGACTGGATCAACTGGGCTTGTATTCACTGGAGTTCAGAAGAATGAGAGGGGACCTCATAGAAACATTTAAAATTCTGACGGGGTTAGACAGGTTAGATGCAGGAAGAATGTTCCCAATGTTGGGGAAGTCCAGAACCAGAGGTCACAGTCTAAGGATAAGGGGTAAGCCATTTAGGACCGAGATGCGGAGGAACTTCTTCACCCAGAGAGTGGTGAACCTGTGGAATTCTCTACCACAGAAAGTTGTTGAGGCCAATTCACTAAATATATTCAAAAAGGAGTTAGATGAGGTCCTTACTGCTAGGGGGATCAAGGGGTATGGCGAGAAAGCAGGAATGGGGTACTGAAGTTGAATGTTCAGCCATGAACTCATTGAATGGCGGTGCAGGCTAGAAGGGCCGAATGGCCTACTCCTGCACCTATTTTCTATGTTTCTATGTCTATGTTTCTATATCAAGAGGGACGATTATACTTGACAAACCTCAGAATTCTTTGAGGAGATAACAGACATGATAAATGGGGGAAATGCAGTGGAGGTTGTGTACGTAGACTTTAGGAGATTACTAGAGAAGATTATGTCGTATAGAATTTGGGGAGGATAGCAAACTGGATAAAAAATGTATTCGAAGGGAGAAAACAGAGTGAACAAGTAAAAGGCAGTTTTTCAGAGTGGTTGGAAGTAGTGTCCCATAGGCTCTGTGGCCACTTCTGTTCACTGTGTATATCAATAATTTGACTAAAGGCAATTGATGTCAACATTTTCAGATGCTACCAAATAGGAGGTGTAGTTGATTCTTTAGAAGATCAAAGAAAGCTGCAAAGGTATATTACAAAAGTGAGTGAATAGTCTACAAAGTGGCAGATGGAATTCAATGTCAATAAGTGTGGGATGATGCATTTTTGGTAAACAAGCAATCGCAGTAATTATACTGCGAATGGAAGTAAGCTTGGTGCTGTCGAAGAGCAGCGGAATTTGGGGATACAAGTTCCCAGAACATTAAAAGTAGCATCTCAGGTCAATAAGGCTGTAAGAATAGATAATGGGATTCTAGGTTTTATCTCAAAAGGTACAGAATATAAAAGCCAAGAGGTAATGATGAACCGATATAAAAACTTAATGACCTCAGTTAGTGTGCTGTGTGGAGTACAGTAAAACATGACATCCGTTTATTCTAGATGTTTTTCTTGCTGCTTATACTTCACAGTGGTTTGTCGATTTTCTGTCTGATTGTCAAAATTTATAGTATAGTTGCAGAGAAGCAAGGTAAAAACTATAACCCTCATGATTCATCTCATACACGCATATAGACACACATACGCACTCTCACACACGCATATAGACACACATACGCACTCTCACACATGCATATAGACACACATACGCACTCTCACACACGCATATAGACACACATATGCACTCTCACACAAGCATATAAACACACATACGCACTCTCACACATGCATATAGACACACATACGCTCTCTCACACACGCATATAGACACACATACGCACTCTCACACACGCACGCTGGAAATCACAGCAGCCAACCCCAAGTGACATTTCCTTCTCAAGCCCCGTACTTCAGACTTCAGGCATAAGAACTAGCCTGTGTGTGTGTGCGGTGCGGGTAAGGGGAGGGGCGGGGGATAGGGGGGAGAAATGTCCTGTGGGCATTTACCAGTTATAGCTCTTCAACTGAAACTATTGAGGTAAATTTTATAATCTATCATTCCCACCATAATGCATCGGTAGCATAAAGGTTTCAATTATTAAGGATGTCATAGCAGTGCATTTGGAAAGAGGTGACATGATAGGTCCAAGTCAGCATGGATTTGTGAAAGGGAAATCATGCTTGACAAATCTTCTGGAATTTTTTGAGGATGTTTCCAGTAGAGTGGATAAGGGAGAACCAGTTGATGTGGTATATTTGGACTTTCAGAAGGCGTTCGGCAAGGTCCCACACAAGAGATTGATGTGCAAAGTTAGAGCACATGGGATTGGGGGTAGTGTACTGACATGGATTGAGAACTGGTTGTCAGACAGGAAGCAAAGAGTAGGAATAAATGGGTACTTTTCAGAATGGCAGGCAGTGACTAGTGGGGTACCGCAAGGTTCTGTGCTGGGGCCCCAGCTGTTTACACTGTACATTAATGATTTAGACGAGGGGATTAAATGTAGTATCTCCAAATTTGCGGATGACACTAAGTTGGGTGGCAGTGTGAGCTGCGAGGAGGATGCTGTGAGGCTGCAGAGCGACTTGGATAGGTTAGGTGAGTGGGCAAATGCATGGCAGATGAAGTATAATGTGGATAAATGTGAGGTTATCCACTTTGGTGGTAAAAACAGAGAGACAGACTATTATCTGAATGGTGACAGATTAGGAAAAGGTACATCAGTCATTGAAGGTTGGCATGCAGGTGCAGCAGGCGGTTAAGAAAGCAAATGGCATGTTGGCCTTCATAGCAAGGGGATTTGAGTACAGGGGCAGGGAGGTGTTGCTACAGTTGTACAGGGCATTGGTGAGGCCACACCTGGAGTATTGTGTACAGTTTTGGTCTCCTAACCTGAGGAAGGACATTCTTGCTATTGAGGGAGTGCAGCGAAGGTTCACCAGACTGATTCCCGGGATGGCGGGACTGACCTATCAAGAAAGACTGGATCAACTGGGCTTGTATTCACTGGAGTTCAGAAGAATGAGAGGGGACCTCATAGAAACATTTAAAATTCTGACGGGGTTAGACAGGTTAGATGCAGGAAGAATGTTCCCAATGTTGGGGAAGTCCAGAACCAGAGGTCACAGTCTAAGGATAAGGGGTAAGCCATTTAGGACCGAGATGCGGAGGAACTTCTTCACCCAGAGAGTGGTGAACCTGTGGAATTCTCTACCACAGAAAGTTGTTGAGGCCAATTCACTAAATATATTCAAAAAGGAGTTAGATGAGGTACTTACTACTAGGGGGATCAACGGGTATGGTGAGAAAGCAGGAATGGGGTACTGAAGTTGAATGTTCAGCCATGAACTCATTGAATGGCGGTGCAGGCTAGAAGGGCCGAATGGCCTACTCCTGCACCTATTTTCTATGTTTCTATGTTTCTATGCCTTGCTAACCCTGACTTGTATGGGCTATTCCTCTTTGATCTAGATGTTATCTGTTGCTCATTGTTCAATAAATGGTAAACAGCATAGCTGTTTGGCAGCCTTGGAAAGCAGAGACGGTGAAGATAGGTCTCCTGTGACATATCCATGTAGATAGGGAGGGGTCTATAGATGCAGGTCCAGGGGTATTCACTACATCTCGGTTGAGCAACTTATTTTTTGCCCTCAAATCATCTATTGGAAAATCAACCACTCTCTAAATCGGTTGTGCGAGGTCAGGTATTCAGGTTTCTGACCCACGCTAAAGAAGCCCCGTACCGGTGATGGGGCCTCACAAAATCCACTCCTTGGTGCCAGGACATTGGTGCCAGTTGGATTTCGTCCCTCCTGTGCAGCCTCCTCTTGTTCTAAAACTGGTCCCAATTCCTTGAAACCCTCTCTGTTACATTACTTTTCCAACTGCAAATTCAGCTGCCTATATATTACTGTGGTAATGTTTTAGGAACTTTATTACTGTAATAATGGTGCCGAAATTCATCACTTACCGCCCGCTGCCACCGACTGCCGCCGACAGTGCTCTTCTTGACCCCAGTGCCATTTTCAAGGTGGCCTAGAGCGGGCAGGACGGGAGAGCTGCCGGGAACTGTGCACTGAAGCAACGAACCTCTCGCCCGCCGAGCTCCCAGATTCCTGCGGGCGGTACTCAGCGGCAGAACAGGGGTGGCCCACTGCGTGGCTGGTCTGTCCTCGACGGTAAGCAGGAAGAACCTGAAAAAAAATTGTGAACATTTTTTTTAATTTTCAACAGCGACTCACCTGCATGGGATCCCCTGGAGGTCTTCTGATAGTTTTTTAATTTTTTATTGGTGATTTTTTTTCCCGGCTCTTTGACCCTCCGTGGGCCCGACTCCATTCTTGGTGGCACTTGGGCGGCAAGCACCTCTGCCGCCGAGAATGAGACCTCCCGCCCGCTGCTGCCCAGAGTGGCGGTGTATGTCATCCATTTGCCGCCCGCTGACCTTCGAGGGGCCTCGGCCATGAATATCCCGCCCAAAGTACCGTCCGGTACCTCAGCGGCCATCGGCGACACATTGGGCGGTACTTGGGCAGTCAGAGGCCTTGATGAAAATCGGCCCCAATGTTTATTTTGGGGGGGGGGTCACAATACATAAGCTGAAAGCAAACAAAACTTGTTGGCCCAGAGAGATGGGAGTTTCCCTGAATCTCCCAGCAGCCTAAACTTCAACAAATCCAAGGTTAGTTTAGCAATGATTTGAGTTTTGTTTACCTTTTCAGATAGCTACAACATCAAACCTGATAGACATTATACTGCGCAGTAACAATGATTGAAAACTATGAACTTTGCTAGAGAAAAACTCTAATTGTGCTTTGTAACATCCATCATTACGATGAACAGGAAGTTATTGTTTCAGGTGTTACATGGAAGTTACTCAAGTACTCAAAGGGTTAATTCTGCAGTATCCTGCCCACTCATGAGCATCTGTCAATTGTTCACTTTGAGCCACTTGTGCTTCAGGAAGTCACTCACAGTGTTAGAGCAGGTTTTCATTAAGGATTTTATGAGATACTGAAACATATGTGACTCAGTCTCAATTTGGACTGATTTACGACGTACCCTCTATTGAAGCAGTATTTAAGCCCTTGCATGTACTTCTTTGCTGCCACCACATTGCCTTAAGTTTACTTTGGTTCAGTACATTTTTTTGCTTTTACATTCTAAAAGATAAAGCTGTTTATTACAAGTTTCACCTTCTTCATATTCAAACAACTGAGGAAGGGCATCTTAACTGAAGGAGGGCAGAGTAGAAATGAGGTAGCAAAAAATTGAGTCAACATTTTGGTGTTGGTCATTTACATGGGAATTCAATTTAAATATGTTATGACAATGAAATGTGACAATGACCTCTGGATCCAGCAGTCAAATTGAAGTTAAATTTGAGAATTCAGGGGGACTTGAGGATAATTGACCTGTTGATTGAAATATTCAACATGACATATGAGTTGAATCTCAGACAGTCATTAGCATTATATGGATAATTTTAAAGATGGTCATGATTACTGCATCTCTGAGATCCCCCAGCATGCTCTCCTCCCTCCAGATGAGAGATGAGGTCGTGTATTCGCGCCAGCAGTGCCTCTCCACCATACTTCAATGCCTCAGCAGGGATTCTGTCCGCACCCGTAGCCTTGTTGTTTTTGAACTGTCTTATGGCTTTTTCTACCTCGTGCAGTGTTGGGGTCTCACTGAGGTGGTGGCGGGTAGCATGCTGCGGGATGGAATCAAGAATACTCAAGTCAAAGGCAGAGTCTCGATTGAGGAGATCTTCAACTTGCTCCTTCCATCTCCGTGACCATCTTTAAAAAAGGGGACAAGTCTAACTGCGGCAATGACAGAGGAATCTCCCTGCTATCAGCAACTGGGTAAGTCGTCGCTAGAGTCCTCCTCAATCGTCTTCTTCCCGTGGCCGAGGAGCTCCTCCCGGAGTCACAGTGCGATTTCGTCCCCTACGGGGCACAACGGACATGATTTTTGCAGCGCGACAGCTACAGGAAAAATGCAGGGAACAGCGCCAGCCCTTATACATGGCTTTCTTCAACTTAGAAAGGCCTTTGACACTGTCAACTGCGAGGATCTATGGAGTGTCCTCCTCCGTTTTGGATGCCTCCAAAAGTTCGTCACCATCCTCCGCCTGCTCCACAACGACATGCAGGCCGTGATCCTTACTAACTGATCCATCACAGACCCAATCCGCGCCCGGACCAGGGTCAAACAGAGCTGTGTCATCGCCCCAACCCTCTTAATCTTCCTCGCTGCCATGCTCCACCTCACAGTCAACAAGCTCCTCGCTGGAGTGGAACTAAACTACAGAACCAGTGGGAACCTGTTCAACCTTCGCCGTCTCCAGGCCAGATCCAAGACCACCCCAACCTCTGTCGTCGAGCTACAATGCACAGACGATGCCTGCATCTGCACATATACAGAGGCTGCACTCCAGGACATAGTCGACGTATTTACTGAGGCGTACGAAAGCATGGGCTTTACGCTAAACATCCGTAAGACAAAGGTCCTCCACCAGCCTGTCCTCGCCGCACAGCACTGCCTCCCAGTCATCAAGATCCATGGCGCAGCCCTGGACAATGTGGACCACTTCCCATATCTCGGGAGCCTCTTATCAACAAGAGCAGGTATCGACGACAAGATCCAACATCGCCTCCAGTGCGCCAGTGCAGCCTTCGGTCGCCTGAGGAAAAGAATGTTTGAAGACCAGGCCCTCCAAACTGCCACCAAGCTCATGGTCTACAGGGCTGTAGTAATACCTGCCCTCCTGTATGGCTCAGAAACATGGACCATGTAGAGTAGACACCTCAAGTCGCTGGAGAAATATCACCAACGATGTCTCTGCAAGATCCTACAAATCCCCTGGGAGGACAGGCACACCAACATCAGCGTCCTCATTCAGGCTAACATCCCCAGCATTGAAGCATTGACCACACTTGATCAGCTCCGCTGGGCAGGCCACGTAGTCCGCATGCCAGACACAAGACTCCCAAAGCAAGTGCTCTACTTGGAGCTCCTTCATGACAAACGAGCCAACGGTGGGCAGCGGAAACGTTACAAGGACACCCTCAAAGGCCTCCCTGAAAAAGTGCAACATCCCCACTGACATCTGGGAGTCCCTGACCCAAGACCACCCTAAGTGGAGGAAGTGTATCCAAGAGGGCACTGAGCACCTCGAGTCTCAATGCCAAGAGCATGCAGAAATCAAGCGCAGATAGCGGAAAGAGCGTCCGGCAAAGCAGTCCCACTCACCCCTTCCCTTAACGACTATCTGTCCCACCTGTAACAGAGTCTGTGGCTCTCGTATTGGGCTGTTCAGCCACCAAAGAACTCACTTCAGGAGTGGAAGCAAGTCTTTCTCGATTCCAAGGGACTGCCTATGACTGACTGATGGATTATTTTCCAATTTTGCATTATGTCTGGAAATTCCAGTGCAGACTAGACATGATTTTCTCACCACTGCGGTCAAAAAATTGTGCTCATTTGATCAGCATTTCCAACATGCATTTGTGGTAGGTGAGGCTCCCCAGCGAGAGTGCACAATTGGAAAATTATCCATTATGTTCTCAGGTTAGCTCCAATGTTGGAACATTATAGTAGGACACCCAAGTTTGAATCCAAGGCAAAATAATATTTGAAAGAAAAGAAATACTTGCATTTATATCCCATCTTATCACATCCCAGAAATATTTCCAAGTTACTTACATGTAATAGATTACACTGAAGTATATTGATTGCTTTTGTGTAGGCATTTCTTGCAGTAATGTTTCACATACCACGTTCTCACAAACAACAATGAAATGATGACTAGCTAGTCTGATTTTGGTGATGATGGTTAAGGGAGGAATTTTGCCCTGGATACTATGACAACTCCTTGCTCATCTTTCAAATAATACCATGGAATCTTTACCATCCAGCTGAACCACCAGAACAGACAGACAGGGTTCTCAGTTTAATATCTCATCTAAAGGGCAGTACTTCTGATAGCCCAGCATTCCCGCAGATTGCACCAGTTTCCCCTCAAAGATAAGTCATCTTCTAAACTGAGTCATCTGCATGAGGGAAGAAAAGTTGGCCTGAGGAATTGTTAGCTGCTTCCTGCAAGCACACCCTCCAGTGAGCAACAAATAAATATCTGTGGTATTCATGTATACATTAACAGAATAGATACTTTTATTCTCTTGACCAAAGAACTGCAATGTGGATGCAAGGAATTAATTGAGGTGGGAGTGGGGGGAGAGAATCATTAAATTAATACCAGTGGAAGAATATTTTTTTAACAGTAATATTTACAATATCATTTCAGGATTCTGAACTTCTGAACACCTTTTTAAGGGACACAGGAGAAAGAAGTAAAATATTTAACAGAACACAAGCCCTTGATGGATTCAGTAAAAACCTGATATTAGCTGATTCTTAACCTTATAGAATCACTATCTGGCTTTAGGAAGACTGTATTGTAGAGATCATTATACTCTGTACTCCAGGAAGCCAGAGCAAAGCTTAACTATTCTGGATCTACCTTGTTATATTTGACATCCTATTGAAAGTGCTTCTCTTAATCTTTTAGCTTAAATATTCAGTTATATTCTTAGATGTATGCTCCTGGTCTAAAAAGATTGCATTGATTTATTTGTGTGCAATGTAAGTAAGTCTTTTTTCGCTGTTAAATGTATTTTTCCTTTGGAAGATTATTGAAAAGTCAATGGCAATTGTTAAATTGAAATAAAAGGACCAATAGGTTTTCAGATTGTGGAAGGTATACTGTAAGGAATTTTCTGTATAGACTTTGTGTATTCCCACATCATCTTGAATATGTCTAGCACTATTAAAACATCTTGGGACGGTGCAGGCTGATTCTGTTTCACTGATGCCTCTTTCTTGTGTCACCCACAGCATTGGCCAGGGAGTGCAAACGTATAGTTGATCATGTGATGTCATTACCACTCAGTAATTGCATGGTATAATCACACTGTTTACATAGGCACTATTGCCAGGAAATGACTGTGAGCGATATCATCGCACAAATAACTAACACACACATTTCAAATTGCCCTCTGCATTGTATTTATGGAGTCATTAACTCTTTTATTTTAAATAGATTGAAGTTTTTGTTAAAATAGTGGAAGAAGGAGACCCTTAAATGTTTATACAATTAACAGTAATTTCCAGGCTTACAAGTCCTGTTTATAATATGTTGCTCATTCTTGGAACTCTCCAATCAAAAATCCAACATAACCAAATTCAAGCATATCAAATTCACACTGGTTTAAATGCTCAAGTTTACTACAGCAGTTCAGAATTTTGCACCCTTAAAATTCTATTGTTGGTATCGGGTATACTCGGAACCCAAAATAAATTTGGAGTAGGTTGCTGATTAGTAACTCTCATCTCTCACTGTGAATCTGATCCCGTTATATAACGTCATCTGCCCCATGCAGTGAATTCTAATATGTTTAAAGTGGCTCTCAAAGTTGATGATGTCATCTGAACATTTTGACTGTAAAATCACCCGCTGACTGACTCAGTGAACTGTTACAGAAGAAAACTCAAGAGGAGAAAAGTAGAGAGTTGCTCCAATATCCTTGTAGCAAGTAAAACATTTCCATCATTAATTTATTCCTATTAAAGGGGATGGTTATTCTTGTGGCAAGTTGCTTGAATGTTAAGTACTCACCCCTAGATAATTTAATAAATTAGTCTTTATGCAGAACCGAAAATCTGTTTTTTTAATAAGGTATTACAATATTCAGTTCACTAAAGATATGCCAGTGGGAGGATTACATCAACTAAGACTTTGGAAGCTACATATTCTTGTTTACAGGGCTTGATTCTCAGAAATTTTCTCCATCATTTTTCTACCTTCATTTTACTCCTTTTCTCTTCTCAAGGCATTGATTCCTTGCTAAGTTCTTGACGTGTTCGTTGCCATCCAGTGGCTGTTGTTAACGTATTAGCCTAGACAAGGAGTGTCAGCACATTATTCCAATGTAGGGGCACCACATCTGAGCCCTAAGCTGCCATCATCCAATCTTCACACACATATGCCTTTTCCAGCAAGGGGCCATTGGGGATCAAAGAGGAAAGGAGACTCCTGGACAATTTTCCCCTTTCTAACTCAGAGGCACTAGGTCAATTACGACTCCCCTCCCATCACCTTGGCTGAGATCAGCTAATTCAGCAGAGTCAGCAGATTGAACCTCAAACATTCCCGATCTACATGGCTCAGTTACACACTGTTACAACGTGTCTTCACCTGTTGAGCCATCAGGAGAACCAGCCTTGATTCGCCAATGAAAATATGTAACATTGACGGTGACGTTTCTTTTCTTTTCCAACATTTTGCGCTATTACAGAGACAAACTAAAAACAAGCCTTCCAACGCAGATGGCAATGTAAGGCTTAACCAGCTAACACAGAATATGTCTTCTGACCAACAAAACCACCCAAATATTTATATTAGCGCTAAGCAAAGTCACAAACAACATCCTCTGTATCTGTGACCCTGGTGCTTTATCCCTCCTTTGTCCTACTCAACCTCTCAAGAGCATTCAACACAAATGAGCACACAATCTTCCTCCAATGCCTCTCCTTTGACATCCAACTGCACAGAACTACCTTTGTATAGTTCCATTCCTAGCTATCCAAACCTAGACAGAGCATCTCCAACAATGGCTATTCTTGCCACCCCTGCACAATTACCTTTGGAGTTCCTCAAGGATCTATCCTTGGCTCTTCCTCATCTACATGCTGCCGCTTGGTGACATCATCTGTATATATGGGGTCAGCTTCCATGTGTATGCTGATGACAACCAGCTGTACCTCGCCACAACCTCCTTTGACCCCTCGACTTCCTCTAAGCTATCAGATTGTTTGTCTAATCATTCAGTCTTAGATGAGTCACAACTTCTTCTCGCTCAACATTAGGAAGATTGAAGCTATCGTCTTTGCTCCCCACCACAAATTTCACTCCTTGCCAACAATTCATTCCTTGACCATTTCCTAAGGCACTAGTTGTATACTTGGTGTCCTGTTTGGCCTTAAACTTAGTTTCAACTCCATATGCTTCCCAATACAAAAACGGCTTACTTCCACCTCTACAAATCTCTGCCTCAGCCCTATCTCAATTACAACTCAATCATTTCACCGTTCAAAAATAGCTTTTTCAAAACCAGACTTAACAACTCCAATGCTCTCCTTGCTGGCCCTCGCCCTGTACTCTCTGTAAGCTCCTATCTATGCAAGTCCCTGCCACCTGCATCTGGTTTGCACTAAGCCCTGCTCACCCACCACTCTTACTGACCGACATTGGGTCCTGCCTCCCAAAGTGTGAACTTTTAAGTCTTCGTCCTGATCTTTAAACCCTCCTATGGTCTCTCTCCTTTCGTCCCACTATTAGCAGCAGAGCTTTCAGCTGCCTGAGGCCTACTTTTTGAAATTGCCTTCCGAAGGCTCTCTGACTCTCAACCACTCTCTCCTCTAAAAATTCTCTCAAAACCAATCTTCTCGAACAAGCCTTGGGTTTCTCTCCTAATCTCTCCCTTCTGAGCCCAGCATTTATTTTCTTTATGCCATACTGCGAATCACTACATGGACATCGGCAGTGGCGCCTTGCAACTTTCCTTACATTAAAAGCGGTATATAAATGTAAGTTGTTGTTGCTGAAAAGGAGAGGATGTCCAGTGTCCACATCCTATCGTGAAAGAATTTGTAACTGGGAGTTAATGCTGACCTTTTGATTTTACATAGATTCGAGTGTTCTTGGAATGAGGAGGAAAAGTCTCGAGGACAATACAGTAAAGCAGATGATTCAGGATCAATTCATTTTGGAGAATGAAATGAGAGTGGGTGTTAATGACATACCACCAGTTTCCAAATATAAGGTATGAGTTACATTGCCATCGGGTTTTGAAGGTTTTGTTTTTAATTATCTGGAATACAATACAAAATTACTTTCCATTTGTACAGTTAAAGAAAAGAAACAAAGACTTACATTCATATAGCGCCTTTCATGACCACCAGACATCTCAAAACGCATTACAGCCAATGAAGTACTTTTGGAGTGTAGTCATTGTTGTAATAGAAACATGGATACATAGAAAATAGGTGCAGAAGTAGGCCATTCGGCCCTTCGAGCCTGCACCACCATTCAATATGATCATGGCTGATCATGCAACTTTAGTACTCCATTCCTGCTTTCTCTCCATACCCATTGATCCATTTAGCAGCTGCCAATTTGCACACAGCAAGTTCTCACAAACAGCAATGTAATAATGACCAGGGGCTAGACTTTCCTAATTTTTTGCATGCTTAACGCCCACTTAACGTCCATTTTACCGCTGAAATTATGTATAACGCCCATATATCGCCCATTTAGCCACAAAATGGAAACTGACGGGCATTTTTCGGAAACTTAGCGCCGATCGTTACTTTCCCCATGTGCGTAATGCCGGTAAAAAAATAATACCGCCCGCCCACTTTTTTTGGGCAGAATCATCAATGCCCATAATATCGCCCAGCATTACTTTCCGCACGGAATTAACGCCGAGATTCAATAATACCGCCCGCCCGTTTTATTTTCGTCGTAAAGAGCAGATTTGCCGAAACTGACGCCCAGGAGATCGGCCACCGTCACTTTCACCACCTCGCACACATATCGCCCACAATATCGCTCGCCCAAAAAACTGCCTGAAAAAAGTGGAACTGTTCTGAACTAAAGCCAGCGGTGTGGCTGCCATTTTTTAAATCGCAGGTCGCTTCATTCAAAAGGCTGCTTCAACTTCGGGGAGTTTGGATTAACTCTGGAGTTCTTCTCAGTTGAAGTGACCATCTCAACAGACATATTTTCAGACTCTGGACTATTGGGGGTTTTTCTAGGTGTATTTTAGTGAGGAAATTACTGCTTCTGATCAATCGCTATTATACTTTCACTGCAATAGGGCGAGCCATTTCTCCCCCTGCATCGATTAATACGCAGATGCTGCAGAGTGCAGATGGCTCAATGTGTGATGCACATCATTATGTGCCCAAGTTAAGAGGTGCAAGAATGAGGAGGAGAGCCAGACCATACACACCCCGCACGTACAGGGAAAAGAGGTCTTACCTCGACATGTCCGAGCACACCTGCCTTCGGAGACTGCGCTTCCACAAGGTGGTGATCAATGAAATATGTGAGCTCATCAGGCCACATATGCAGCCTGCCATCAGGACATCAGTGTCGGTCAAGGTCAAGGTCACCGCGGTACTGTCTTTCTACACGTCCGGTTCCTTTCGGACCACCGCGGTCGAGATTTTCCCTCTGTCTCACCATGCCACCCATCGCTGCATTAGACAGATCACGGAGGCCCTGTATGCGCGAAGGATGGACTTTATCAGCTTCCCCATGACCACGAAGGCTCAGAATGACAGGATTGGAGCATTTTTCTACCGCATTGCTAAGTTCCCCAGAGTGCAGGGAGCCATACAGTGCACTCACATCGCCATGCGGCCACCTTCTCAGGACCCGGAGCTTTTTCGGAACAGAAAAGGATTTCACTCCCTGAAGGCCCAACTAGTTGTCGACCACAACCAGATCATAATGGCAGTGAATGCCAAATGTCCGGGCACCTTCGATGAGGCTCACATCCTGCGTGAGAGCGCTGTCTCTAATATCTTTAAAGGTCAGCCACAAGGGCAATGCTAGATGCTTGGTGATAACTGATATGGCCTAGCCACCTGGCTGATGACCCCATGCGTGACACCCACACCGAGGCCAAGAAGCGATACAACCAGAGCCACAGAGATACACGCAATGCGGTCCACAAAACAATACCTGTGCTTAAGCAGCGCTTCAGATATCTGGACCACTCAGGACGGGAGCTAAAATACAACCCTGAGCAAGTAGTTAAATTCGTGGTCATGTGCTCCATGCTGTACAATCTGGCTATCAGGAGGGGCCAAGAATTGCCAGAAGGGACTGATGCTTCACCTCAGGAGAGAGAGGAAGAGGATGACGAGGGGTTGGATGCTGACCTACGGCCAGACAATCAGGCTGGCTATGCAACCATGCCCACGGCCCCCTCCAGACTGCAGGAAAGGGCCCGTGGTGGCTACATAGCTGCAAGACTCTTAAGTGAGGAGCTGATAACTGAATGATTTGCCTGAAAGAATGTTGCTGTGAGTGACAACGCTGACACACTGCTGTGTGTGTGTAGCTCAGACATCAATAGTGTCCATCAACTTGGTTTATGTTGATTGAAGATAATGCGCAACAAGATTATGGTGAATAAAACTTTTTTAATACTAACATTGGTCTGAAATCATAAGTATCATGGGCAAAAACACCCCATCCCCGCCCACACCCCACTTTTTCCACCATTGACATCGATCAAATGTTCAACATGTCCAGCAACACAGAATAAAAATGTAAAACAGGAGGGTGGTCCCCTCCCCCCATACATTACAACAAATTGCATACACCCAGATGGAGATATAACACAGCCATCACCTGCGGACATGCATCTCGCATTCCTTCCCCCCTCCCCTTCTTCTCGCCACCTCTACCCCTTCCCCTCTTTGCTCCATGATGCCTGGCTGAGGAGCTCCTCAGGCGGTGCCTCATTTGGGAGGGATAAAGGCAGAGGCGATGGTTGCACAGGTATGGGAGTGGGGGGTGCCGAGGGGGCAACATTCTCTGATGCAGAAGCAGGATCTTGGTCCTTGCTCTCATCTGTCATTCACAGTGGTGATGCAGAACCTAGGGGTGGAGTGCTGTGCTCTGGGACCACTGGGAGGCCTGTGCCAGCAGTGTTCCTGGCTATCGGCAGGGCCTCTGCCATCCGTGGAACGTACTCAGTCATGGTGGCCAGCTGTCGGGATATGTCTCCCAATGCTTCGATGAGCTGGTCACCAATGTCTACAGTCCTCCTGGACAACTGTAACGCTCGTGGACCAGACCTGCCACATGTAAATAAATATAATACTTACTCTTGCGGATCCTACAAGGTCGTTCCATCGTTTGTGGCATTGGTTGCCCTCACGCACCTCGTTGGTTGCCGACAAGACTACTTATGCTCTATCGGTCCATTTCTTCTGATAGGCCTTTGGGGTGAGCTTCCCACGCCCTCCCTGTGTCAAATCATCCCAGCGTAACTTGACCTCCTGCAGGAGGGAGGCATTTGCCTCGTCCGAGAACATCCTCGCTCTTTTGCATCCTCCAATGTGCTCCTCTCCCACCTCACTGCTCTCTCTAGCATCAGTCTCCACAGCGTGCTGTGATGCCTCCTCCTCTCCCTCCATTATAGGCCAAATTCGAGCAAATATGTGGCTGGTAACAGTTAATTTTTGTTGCCCTATTTGCGGTAAAGCTCTAAACTCTCCCTCCTTCCTCCCAAAGCAGCCACACCTGCTATTTCCGGCGTGGCAGGTAAAAAAGGGTTTTCAGATCTCCGGCTTCTCGCCCATTTTCAAAGCACCGAGTTTCCATTTTTTTAAGTGGCCGTTACCGCAAGCAAAATGAAATGGGCAGTAGCGTTAAATCTCGCTGATCTTCTGCCGTAAAGTATTGCCGTCCTTAGCAACGGCATGGCAATGCTCGATTCCCGCAATTCAGGAGGTTAAGTGTCATCATGACATGCGCAGAAGAGGAGACAGAGAGAGAGGGAGCTCAGAGGGACTGAAGGCCTGTGTGCTTGTGGAGTGTGCTTGTTTGGCTGTTGTGGGAGGCACGAGGGAGCTTCACCAGCAGCAAAAAGCCTACTAAGCACCAAGAACATAGTTGGCACCGAGTTTTTGTCCACCAGATAAGATATATCATGGAAGGGATGGTGGGGGCCCTGGAGCATGTAGCCAGGAACACTGGTGGCAGAGGGCTCCGAGTGGTCTTGGAGTGCAGCACCACACCCCAAGGTGCCACACCCCCATTGCCAACCACACATGAGAGCCAGCAGCAACATCTTGCTTCTGGCTTGGAGCATGTTCCCACCTTGGGACCGTCCTCTCCCGTATCCATCCAAGCAGCGTTTCGGCCGTCATCCCCCCACCCCTGCCCAATGAAGCATCGCCTGAGGAGCTCCTCGGCCAAGCGGCTTGGAATCAGGAGGGGAAGGGGTAGAGGTGGGGAGGAGAAGCGGGGGGAGTGGTGGGGGAAGGGTTGGTTTTTACAGAAATATTGATGATTTCAGACAAATTTTTGGTTTAAATGCTTTTTATTCAACAAAACCTTGTTGCACATTGGCTCAGATAGCTGCACCGTTGCACGCTGGTGATTCCTTAACATCAAAGGGTATAATGACACAACTTCAATCAACTTACACTTTAACTGTCACCAAGGTGATGCTCACCATTGATGTATCACCTGCACACCCAGCAGTGCGTCAGCCTTGTAAATAACACCAACGTTCTTTCAGGCAAAACGATTATTGATGAGCTCCTGACGTAAGGTTCTTGCAGCTATTATGCCACCACGGACCCTTTCATGTGGTCTACACAATGGCAGGGCATGGCTTAAGCGTCAGCCTGATTGTCTGCATCCGCCTCCTCGTCCTCCTCTTCCTCTCTTTCGTGAGGTGGACTGTCAGACTCATCAGGCAAGTCTTGTCCCCTCCTGATAGCCAAGTTGTGCAGCATGGAGCACACCACCATGAATTGAGCTACCTGATCAGGGTGGTATTGGAGCTCACCTCCTGAGTGGTCCAGGCATCTAAAGCGCTGCATAAGCAGTCCAATGGTTTTCTCCACAATATTGCGAGTCGCTCTGTGGCTCTCATTGTATCGCCTCTCGGCTTTGGTGTGGGTGTCACGCAGGGGGGTCATCAGCCAGTGAGGCCATATCCTTTGTCCCCAAGCATCCAGCATTGACCTTGTGGCTGATTGTTAAACAAGTCAGATACAGTGCTCTCACGCAGGCTGTGAGCATCATGGATGCTGCCCGAAAATTGTGCATTCACTGCCAGTATAATTTGCTGGTGGTCGACAACCAGTTGGACATTCAGGGAGTGGAATCTCTTGCGGTTCCTGAAAACCTCAGCATCATGAAAAGTTGCCCGCATCGCGATGTGTGTGCAGTCTATTGTTCCCTGCACCTTGGGGAAGTTTGCAATTCTGGAGAATCCTAAAGCCCTCTCACTCGGTGCCTCCCTGGTCATAGGGAAGCTGATCAAGTCCCTTCTGCATGAGTACAGGGCTTCAGTAACCTGTCTAATGCAGCAATGTGTGGCATGCTGGGAAAGTCCGCAAATGCCATCAGTTGTGGCCTGAAAAGAACCCGATGCATAGAACGACAGTGCCGCGGTGACTTTGACTCGACAGACAGTGCAGTACTGATGATGCTGGCAGGCTGCAGATCACCCCTTATTAGCTGGCACACCTCAGTGATAACCTCTGTATGGAAGCGCAGTCTCCAAAGGCAGGTGGTGTCGGGCAAGTCGAGGTAAGACTGCTTCTCCCTGTACTTGCGGCGGGTGTAACATCTGCTCCTCCTCATCAATCTGGCACATCTTACATTGGGCACATATGCTGTGGAACGTACCTTCGGTGATCTCGAGTCTGCTGCATGTAATTGGTCATTAAGAGAAGGTGAGAAAGGACAGGCCCCATTGCAGTAACTCTCTGTTGTCCACCAATTGGTCACAAACAATGAATGTCCTAACGAACACCCCTATTCAATTCCATTTGATCACAGTATAGTCAAGATTTTTGTAGAGATGTTCACATCAACTCCAACAGCCTCCAGAGTACACCCGAACTCCCCCGAGGTTGAAGCACAGCAGCCTTTTAAAGGATGCGACATGTGATGTAGAACATAGCATCCATAACGCTGTTATTAGTTCCGGTGAGTTCCACTTTTTCTGGGCGTTTTTTTGGGCGAGCGATATTGTGGCCGATATGTGTGCGAGGTGGTGAAAGTGACGCTGGACGATCTCATGGCCGCTAGTTTCGGTATATATGTTCTTTACGACAAAAAAAAGTGGGCGGGCGGTATTATTGAATCTCGGCATTAAATCAGTGTGGAAATTAGCGCTGGCCGATATTATGGGCGTTGATTTCGCCCATTCTGATGAGTCCGCCCAAAAAAAGTGGGCGGGCGGTATTATTATTTCCCAGCGTTAAGCACATAGGGAAATTAACGCTCAGCAATAAGTTTCTGAAAAATGGGCGTCAGTTTCCATTTTGTGGCTAAATGGGCGATATATGGGCGTTATACGTCATTTCAGCTGTAAAATGGGCGTTAAGTCGGCGTTAAGCATGCAAAAAAATTGGAGGTTCTAGCCCCATGTCCCCTAGTTTTAGTTTCCCCTATGAGTGGAAATATCCTTTCTGCATCCACTTTGTCGAGTTCCCTCATTATCTTATATGTTTCGATAAGATTCTTCTGAACTCCAATGAGTACAGGCCCAACCCATTCAATCTGTCTTCATAAGCCAACCCCCTCATCTCTGGAATCAACCTAGTGAACCTTCTCTGAACAGACTCCAATGCAAGTATATCCTTCCTTAAATACGGAGACCAAAACTGTACACCGAAATTCATCAGCCCACCGCCCGCTGCCGCCGACATTCCTCCTGAAGATCTGCCCACTGTCACTTTCGGGGTGGCATGGAGTGGGCTGGAGAGGCGGGCGGAGAGAGCCGCCAGGGACGGACAGCCGAATAGCGCAACTGAGCTCCCGCCCGCCGAGTTCCCAGATTCCCAGGGGTGGGAGTCGGTGGAACTTGGCGGCAGAACGGGGGTGGACCACTGCGTGGAAGCTGGTCTGTCCCTGATGGTAAGTAGGAAGAACTTGAAAAAAAGGTAAGTGAACACATTAAAAAAACATTTCAACAGCGACTTACCTACATGGGGTCCCCTGAAGATCTTTGGATAGTTTTTGTATTTTTCATTGGTGATTTTTTTTTCAGGTCTTCGACCCTCTGTGGACCCAACTCCATCCTCGGAGGCACTTGGGCGACAAGCGCCTCTGCCGCCGAGAATGAAACCTCCCGCCCACTGCCGCCCAGATTGGCGGCGTACATCGTTCATTTGCTGCCCGCCAACCTTCGAGGGACCTCGGCCATGAATATCCTGTCCAAAGTACCGTCTGGTACCGCGGCGGCACTTTGGGCAGCACTTGGGTGGGTGGAGGCCTTGAGGAAAATTGTCCCCTAGGTGTGGCCTCACCAATACCCTGTACATTTGCAGCAGGACTTCTCTGCTTTTATACTCTATCCCCTTTGCAATAAAGGCCAACATTCCATTTGCCTTCTTGATTACTTGCTGTACCTGCATACTAACTTTTTGTGTTTCATCCACAAGGACCCCCAGGTCCCTCTGTACTGCAGCACTTTGCAATTTTTCTTCTTTTCCTTTTTATGTACCTGTAGAAAGTCTTAAATGTTGCAGCGAGCACATTGAACCATTGTAGTCATTGTAACTGCAGGTTCAAGAAGACCTGTGAGATCCATGCTTCTTCAGTCAGAAAAAATAACGGGCAAGAAGATGGAACAAGTTTGGCAATTGAATAACTTGTTTACCATCAGATGTTGTTCATTTACTAGGAATTATTACAACTTGTGTTATAATACAAAGTGATTACATATTCATTCAAGTAGAGTTGTCAGTTTTATTTACAGACTTTTAATTGTCATGAAAAATGTTCCAAACTGTAAGTTGTTTCATACGGTTAGTTAATTTTGTATTTCAGCAAATTAGAGAAGTCAAATTCATGCAGTTTATAAATAAGGGGCTTGACATTCAGTGCCTTTGCGCCACCCGTTAGCGCCCTTTACCCACTCCCCTGCCCCTGCGGCATTTCACTCTGCTTGAGTGCTGGGCTAATCGCCCGGCACCCATGCTCCCTGGTGGTCCAGTTAGGTGCATTTTCCCCCTTGCAGAGTGTGCAGGTGGGCCCTTCCCTTGAAGTGAGGGAAGAGCCCCTCGGACACATCAACGCTGCACATGCCCTGTTGGCACTTCACTCTGGGGGGAAAGGGTGCACAGCCAGAGGTTGCAGTCCATATCGGGACCAATGACATAGGTAGAAAGAGGGATGAGGTCCTGCAGGCAGAGTTTAGGGAGTTTAGAGCAAGATTAAAAAGCAGGACCTCAAAGGTAGAAATCTCTGGATTAATCCCGGTGCCATGAGCTAGCGAGTACAGAAATAGGAGGATAAAGCAGATTAATGCGTGGCTGGAGAGATGGTGCAGGCGGGAGGGCTTTAGTTTCCTGAGGCATTGGGACCACTTCTGGGGGAGGTGGGACCTATACAAGCCAGACGGGTTGCACCTCAACAGAGCTGGGACCAATATCCTCGTGGAGCGGGGGGGCGGGGGCGGGGCGGGGTTGCTAGTGCAGTTGGGGAGGGTTTAAACTAGTTTGGCAGGGGGATGAGAACCTGAAAATAGATTCAGTAGGGAGGGGAGTAAAGCTGGAATTAGAAAGCAAAAATAAAGAAAGTGAGTTTGAAGGAAAGAGGAAACAAGCAGGAAAAAAGCGTAAAAAAACAAAGTTAAAGGCACTTTCCTAAATGCACGTAGCATTCCGAACAAAATAGATGAGTTGATGGAACAAATAGATACAAATGGGTATGATCTGATAGCCATTACAGAGACATGGTTGCAAAGTGACCAGGACTGGGAACTAAATATTCAGGGGTATTTGACAATCCGGAAGGACAGACAGAAAGAAAAAGGAGGTGGGGTAGCTCTATTGATAAAGGATACAATCACTGCATTGTGAGAAACGATATTGGCTCAAATGATCTGGATGTTGAAACAGATTGGGTGGAGATAAGGAATAATAAGGGGAAAAAGTCACTGGTGGGCGTAGTCTATACACCCCCTAAAAGCAGCAACTTTGTTCATCGGAGCATAAACCAGGAAATAGTGGGAGCTTGCAAGAAGGTGACAGCAATAATCATGGGTGATTTTAACCTCTATATTGATTGGACAAATCAAATTGATCAGGGTAGCCTTGAGGAAGAGTTCATAGAGTGTATAAGGGACGGTTTTCTTGAGCAGTATGTAATGGAATCAAACAGGGGGCAGGCTATCTTGGATCTGGTCCTGTGTAATGAGAGAGGATTAATAAACAATCTCATAGTAAAGGATCCCCTTGCAATGAGCGATCATAGCATGATTGAATTTCAAATTCAGATGGAGGTTGAGAAAGTTGGATCTCAAACCAGTGTACTAAGCTTAACTAAGGAAGACTATGAAGGTATGAGGGCAGAGTTGGCTGGGATAATAGATTAAAGTGTAGGACGGTTGATGAACAGCGGTGTACATTTAAGGAGATATTTCACAACTCGAGTGAAAAACATATTCCAGTGAGGAGAAAAGGGTGTAAAAGAAAAGATAGCCATCCGTGGCTAACTAAAGAAATAAAGGATGGTATCCAATTAAAAACAAGGGCATACAAAGAGGCCAAAACTAGTGGGAGGACAGAAGATTGGGAAGATTTTAAAACCCAGCAAAGAATGACTAAAAAAATGATTAAGAAAGGGAAGATAGACTATGAAAGTAAACTAGCACGAAATATAAAAACAGATAGCAAGAGTTTTTATATGAATATAAAAAGGAAAAGAGCGGCTAAAGTAAATGTTGGTCCCTTAGAGGACGAGACCGGGGAATTAGTAATGGAGAACATGGAGATGGCAGAAACTCTGAACAAATATTTTGTATCAGTCTTTATGGTAGAGGACACAAACAATATCCCAACAGTGAATAGTCAAGGGGCTATAGGGGGGGAGGAACTTAATACAATCACAATCACTAAGGATGTTGTACTCAGTAAGATAATGGGATTAAAGGAGGATAAATCCCCCGATGGCTTGCATCCTAGAGTCTTAAGAGAAGTAGCGACAGGGATAGTGGATGCATTGGTTGTAATTAACCAAAATTCCCTGGATTCTGGGGAGGTCCCAACAGATTGGAAAACTGCAAATGTAACGCCCCTTTTTAAAAAAGAAGTCAGACAAAAAGCAGGAAACTATAGACCAGTTAGCCTAACATCTGTGGTTGGGAAAATGTTGGAGTCCATTATTAAAGAAGCAGTAGCAGGACATTTGGAAAAGCATAATTCAGTCAGGCAGAGTCAGCATGGATTTATGAAGGGGAAGTCATGTTTGACAAATTTTCTGGAATTCTTTGAGGATGTAACGAACAGGGTGGATAAAGGGGAACCAGTGGATGTGATATACTTGGACTTCCAGAAGGCATTTGACAAGGTGCCACGTAAAAGGTTACTGCACAAGATAAAAGTTCAAGGGGTTGGGGGTAATATATTAGCATGGATAGAGAATTGGCTAACTAACAGAGAACAGAGAGTTAGGATAAACGGTTCATTCTCGGGTTGGCAATCAGTAACTAGTGGGGTGCCGCAGGGATTGGTGCTGGGACCCCAACATATTTGCAATCTATATTAACGACTTACAAAAAAGGACCAAGTGTAGTGTAGCTAAGTTTGCTGATGATACAAAGATGGGAGGAAAAGCAATGTGTGAGGAGACACAAAAAATCTGCAAAAGGACATAGAACGGCTAAGTGAGTGGGCAAAAATTTGGCAAATGGAATATAATGTTAGAAAGTGTGAGGTCACTTTGGCAGAAAAAAATCCAAGAGCAAGTTATTATTTAAATGGAGAAAAATTGCAAAGTGCTGCAGTACAGCGGGACCTGGGGGTACTTGTGCATGAAAACATGGGCCTTACGCTAAACATCCGTAAGACAAAGGTCCTCCACCAGCCTGTCCTCACTGCACAGCATTGCGCCCCAGTCATCAAGATCCACGGCGCGGCCCTGGACAACGTGGACCACTTCCCATATCTCGGGAGCCTCCTATCAACAAGAGCAGGCATCGACCACGAGATTCAACATCGCCTCCAGTGCGCCAGTGCAGCCTTCGGCCGCCTGAGAAAAAGAGTGTTTGAAGACCAAACCCTCAAAACTGCCACCAAGCTCATGATCTACAGGGCTGTAGTAATACCTGCCCTCCTATATGGCTCAGAGACATGGACCATGTACAGTAGACACCTCAAGTTGCTGGAAAAATATCACCAAAGATGTTTGCACAAGATCCTACAAATCCTCTGGGAGGACAGGTGCACCAACATCAGCGTCCTCATTCAGGCTAACATCCCCAGCATTGAAGCACTGACCACATCGATCAGCTCCACTGGGCAGGCCACATAGTCCGCATGCCAGACACAAGACTCCCAAAGCAACTGCTCTACTCAGAGCTCCCTCACGGCAAACGAACCAAAGGTGGGCAGCGGAAACGCTACAAGAACACCCTCAAAGCCACCCTGATAATGTGCGACATCCCTGCCCCTAGGAGTCCCTGACCCAAGACCGCCCTAAGTGGAGGAAATGCATCCGAGAGGGCACTGAGCACCTCGAGTCTCAACACCGAGAGCATGTGCATGAAACACAAAAGGTTAGTATACAGGTACAGCAAGTGATCAGGAACGCCAGTAGAATCTTGGCCTTTATTGCAAAGGAGTTGGAGTATAAAAGCAGGGAAGTCTTGCTAGAGTTATACAGGGTATTGGTGAGGCCACACTTGGGATACTGCGTGCAGTTTTGGTTTCCATATTTACGTAAGGATATACTTGCTTTGGATGCAGTTCAGAGAAAGTTCTCTAGATTGATTCCGGAGATGAGGGGGTTGACTTATGAGGAAAGGTTGAGTAGGTTGGGCCTCTACTCATTGGAATTCAGAAGATTCAGAGGTGATGTTAGCAAAATGTATAAGATTATGAGGGAGCTTGACAAGGTGGATGCAGAGAGGATGTTTTCACTGATAGGGGAGGCTAGAACTAGGGGGCATAATCTTAGAATAAGGGGCCACCCATTTAAAACTGAGGTGAGGAGGAATTTCTTCTCTCAGAGGTTTGTAAGTCTATGGAATTCACTGCCTCAGCGAGCTGTGGAAGCCGGGACATTGAATAAATTTAAGACAGAGATAGACAGTTTCTTAACCAATAAGAGATTAAGGATTTATGGGGAGCGGGCAAGGAAGTGGACCTCAGTCCATGATCAAATCAGCCATGATTGTATTAAATGGCGGAGCAGGCTCGAGGGGCCGTATGGCCTACTCCTGCTCCTATTTCTTATGTTCTTATGTTGATATAGCGCTCCACTTCCTTCCAGGGACGGTAACCCGAATTTTTCAAGAGGGGCGGGGCTTCTGCAGCTGGCACTAAGTCTTGCGCCTCCCGAATGTTACTGCCCCCTAACAGGGCGATACCGAATTTCATCCCCAAGGTGTGTAAATTAGGCAGTAAACTTTTTAATCAGTTCAAATGTATTGACTTAGCAGGAACTGATAGCTCACATTCTGAATTAATGGGAGAACACACAATAGAGCAGATAAAATGAATTTGAATGTCTATTTCTATTCATTTAGCAGCAATACTCACTTATTATGTATTTATTTAATTAGAGTTGACTGTTCTTGCTCTCAAAGCCCAAGGTCCTGCTTTAATGTAGAGATTCATTTTCTGTACTAATACAAAGGATCCCAGTGTCAAGAGATGAATAAATGTGTCACTCCTATTATGTCCACTGACTACATTGAGCTAGATTTTTCACAGAATCCGTAGTAAAGATCTAATTTTATTTCTTAAGTATGTAAAAGTCTTCATACAGAGACTTAAGCAGTTCTCTGTTATGCTTCTTGGGTAAAATCAAGTGTTACATCAAAGTAAGCAAAGCAAGACTAAATTACCAGCCTGTCAATTGCTGCTTTCTATGGGCATGTCACTCATTGACATGTTAACGGAGAAACACAATCCCAAGTAATACTTTGTTGGTGTCACCCCCAGGTATATGTTGTACCACGGAGTGCTGGAATCTGCTTCCACAATTTCCTACTTGGCAAATTCTTGTTTTCAACCAATGCCCAGTAGGGACCTGCTAACTGGCCCTTTCACGTGCTATAAATCCTGGTGTTGTTTTGCTTCCCAACAGCATTCCCCTTTATTACTCCAGTAGCAAAGTCTGGGGTAACTATGGAGGAGTCCACTAATCATATCTGTACAGTGATGCAGGAATACCTAACCAAATTTCAGACCACTACGGAGAGGCAAGCTGCTACACGGACATCGGCAGTGCAGCCCCCAATGACTAACATCCTAATGCCTGGTGCAGTTGCTCCAATGACTGGTCTGACAGGGCTTAGAGAAACCTTGGATTCCAACATACTCTCCTCTCTGTTTTTAACATACTGAGGGATCAGACTGAGAGAGCCATACTATAGGGCTTCAATGACAGGGCAGTTAAAAGAGCAGCAGCCCAGCCCCGATAAACAGCGCCGATCCCCTGACCTGTGTGGGAACACCGGAGCAGCAGTGGGCAGTTAAAAAAGCCCCAGCACAGAGCCAGCCCCCACAGGGAGCAGCGCGAGCAGCACAAAGAGGGCGGCAAAGGCAAAAGGGTGACTACATTCGACGTCACAGGAAGGCTGGGAAGTGATTGGCTGGTGAGTTTTTCTCTCTCTTTTCTTGCTTTACATTAAGGGCCTTAAATTAGGGGACAGGATTAAAAACTAAAAACTAAATCTAATTAATGAAATACATTATAGATGACAGGGCAGGCAACGTGTCACTGCTGCAACATATGGAAGCTGGTGGACACCATTGAGGTCCACAGCGACCACATCTGCAGCAAGTGTCTGTAGCTCGAGCAACTTCAGCTCCGCATTGATGAACTGGAATCCGAGCTGCAGACACTACGACACATCAGGGAGGAAGAGAGTTACCTGGACACCGCGATCCAGGAGCTGATCATACCAATTAGGTTAATTCATTCAAATTCGATCTGTGGTTAGGGACATGAGGGTGTGACTACAAGTGAGGAAGGTATGGGGACTCAGGATGGAGTGATGGAAGAGACTCAGCTCTTGCTCTTGTCCTACAGGTTCGAGGCTCTTAATCCCTGTATGCACGATAGCAGGAACTGCAGGGATGATGAGTAAACTGACCACAGCACCGTTGTACAGGGGGCCATTCAAGTGGGGGGAGTAAAAAGAAATGCTGTAGTGGTAGGGGACAGTATCATTAGGGGATAGATACTGGTCTCTGCAGCCGAGAGCATGAGTTATGAAGGCTGTCTTGCATACCCAGTGCCAGGGTTAAGGACATTTCCTCTGGGCTGGAGAGGAACTTGGAGTGGGAGGGGGAAGATCAGTTGTCGTGGTCCACGTGGATACCAACGACATAGATAGGACAAAGAACGAGGTTCTGCTGAGGGATTATGAGTAGCTAGGGGCAAAATTAAAAAGCAGAACGACAAAGGTAATAATCTCTCAATTACTACTCGAGCCACGAGCAAATCTGCATAGGTTAAATAACATCAGAGAGTTAAACACATGGCTCAAAGGCTGGCATGGGAGAAATGGGTTTTGGTCATGGGACACTGGTACCAGTACTGGGGTAAGAGGGAGCTGTTCCGTTCAGACGGGCGCCACTTAGACCATGCTGGGACTAGGCTCCTGACAAATCAAATAACTAAGGCTGTAGAGAGGGCTTTAAACTAATTAGTGGGGGAGGTTTCAGGTGAGCAAAAATTTTAAAAGTCAAAGAATAAGGAGAAGGCAATAGAGCAGGGTAGCACTGGGGAAATGAAAACCAGAGCGTGCCAGTAAGGGAGGGGGTTCAGTGGCCCACTGGGGAAATTAGTCTATACACCCCCTAAAAGTAGCTACACTGTTGGACGGAGTATAAATCAAGAAATAACGGAGGCTTGTAAAAAAGAAACAGGAATAATTGTGGGCGATTTTATCCTTCATATTGATTGGACAAAGCAAATTGGCCAGGGTAGCCTTGAGGAAGAGTTCATAGAGTGTATCCAGGAGTTTTCTTGAACAGTATGTTGCAGAACCAACCAGGGAGCAGGCTATCTTAGATCTGGTACTGTGTAATGAGACAGGATTAATAAATAATCTTATAGTAATGGATCCTCTAGGAATGAGTGACCAGAACATGGCTGAATTTCAAATTCAGTTGGAGGGTGAGAAAGTTGGATCTCAAACCAGGGTCCTAAGTTTAAATAAAGCAGACTACAAAGGTATGAAGGCAGAGTTGGCTAATGTGGACTGGGAAAATAGACTAAAATATGGAATGGTTGATGAGCAGTGGCAGACATTTAAGGAGATATTTTATAACTCGCAACAAAAATATATCCCAATGAGAAGGAAAGACTGTTAGAGAAGGGATAACCATCTGTGGCTAACTAAGGAAATAAGGGATGGTATCAAATTAAAAACAAGGGCATACAATGTGGCCAAGACAAGTGGGAGGCCAGAGGATTGGGAAACTTTTAAAAGCCAGCAAAGAATGATTAAAAAAAATGATAGAGAGGGAATATAGATTATAAAAGTAAACGAGCACAAAATATAAAAACAGATAGTAAGAGTTTCTACAGGTACATAAAAGGAAAAGAGTGGCTAAAGTAAATTTTTTTCTCCTCAAGGATGAGACTGGGGAATTAATAATGGGGAACAGGAAAATGGCAGAGACGTTGAACAAATATTTTGTATCGGTTTTCACGGTCGAAGACATTAAAAACATCCCAACAATGGATAATCAAGGGGCTATAGGGAGGGAGGAACTTAATATAGTCACTATCACTAAAGAAGTAGTACTCGGTATAATAATGGGACTAAAGGCAGACAAGCCCCCTGGACCCGATGGCTTAAATCCTAGGCTCTTAAAAGAAGTGGCTGCAGAGATAGTGGATGCATTGATTGTAATCTCTCAAAATTTCCTGGATTCTGGGGAGGTCCCAGCGGATTTGAAAACTGCAAATGTAACGCCTCTATTTAAAAAAGGAGGCACATAAAAAGCAGGAAACTAGAGACCAGTTAGCCTAACATCTGTCATTGGGAAAATGCTGGAGTCCATTACTAAGGAAGCAGTAGCAGGACATTTAGAAAAGCATAATTCAATCAAGCAGAGTCAGCATGGTTTTATGAAAGGGAAATCATGTTTGACAAATTTGGTGGAGTTCTTTGAGGATGTAACGAGTAGGGTGGTTTAGGGGAAACCAGTGGACGTGGTGTATTTGGATTTCTAGAAGGCATTCGATAAGGTGGCACATAAAAGGTTACTGCACAAGATAAAAATTCACGGGGTTGGGGTTAATATATTAGCATGAATAGAGGATTGGCTAACTAACAGAGAATTGGAATAAATGGGTCATTTTCCAGTTTCCAAACAGCCGCAGAGATCGGTCCTAGGGCCTCAACTACTTACAATCTATATTAATGACTTGGATGAAGGGACCGAGTATAATGCAGCCAAGTTTGCTGATGATACAAAGATGGGTGGGAAAGCAAATTGTGAGGAGGACACAAAAAATCTGCAAAGGATATGTGAGGGGACAAAAATTTGTCAGATAGAGTATACTGTGGGAAAATGTGAGGTTATCCACTTTGAAGAAAAAATAGAAAAGCAAATTATAATTTAAATGGAGACAAATTGCAAAGTGCTGCAGTGCAGAGGGATGTGGGGGTCCTTGTGCATGAAACACAAAAGGTTAGTATGCAGGTACAGCAAGTAATCAGGAAGGCAAATGGAATGTTGGCCTTTATTGTAAGGGGGTTAAGAGTATAAAAGCAGAGAAGTCCTGCTACAACTGTACAGGGTATGGGTGAGGCCAATTCTAGAGTCTGCATACAGTTTTGGTCTCTGTATTTATGGAAGGATATACTTGCATTGTAGACTGTTCAGAGAAGGTTCACTAGGTTGATTCCGGAGATGAGGGGGTTGACTTATGAAGATAGGTTGAGTAGGTTGGGCCTTTAATCATTGAAGCTCAGAAGAATGAGTGGTGATCTTATCGAAACATATAAGATAATGAGGGGGCTCGACAAGGTGGATGCAGATAAGATATTTCCACTCATAGGGGAAACTAAAACTAGGGGACATAGTCTCAGAATAAAGGGCCGCCCATTTAAAACTAAGATGAGGAGGAATTTCATCTCTCAGAGGGTTGTAAATCTATGGAATTCTCTGCCCCAGAGAGCTGTGGGGGCTGAGTCACTGAATATATTTAACATAGAAACATAGAAAATAGGTGCAGGAGTAGGCCATTCGGCCCTTCTAGCCTGCACCGCCATTCAATGAGTTCATGGCTGAACATGCAACTTCAGTACCCCATTCCTGCTTTCTCACCATATCCCTTGATCCCCCTAATAGTAAGGACTTCATCTAACTCCTTTTTGAATATATTTAGTGAATTGGCCTCAACAACTTTCTGTGGTAGAGAATTCCACAGGTTCACCACTCTCTGGGTGAAGAAATTCCTCCTCATCTCGGTCCTAAATGGCTTACCCCTTATCCTTAGACTGTGTCCCCTGGTTCTGGACTTCCCCAACATTGGGAACATTCTTCCTGCATTTAACCTGTCTAACCCTGTCAGAATTTTAAACGTTTCTATGAGGTCCCCTCTCATTCTTCTGAACTCCAGTGAATACAAGCCCAGTTGATCCAGTCTTTCTTGATAGGTCAGTCCCGCCATCCTGGGAATCAGTCTGGCAGAGATAGACAGATTTTTGAGAGATAAAGGAATAAAGGGTTATGGGGAGTGGGCGGGGAAGTGGACCTGAGTTCATGATCAGATCAGCCATGATCTTATTAAATGGCGGAGCAGACTCAAGGGGCCAGGTGGCCTACTCCTATTCCTACTTCTTATGTTCTTATGTAATGATCTCATTGCTGCCCAACACCTGCACTCAGACAAATCACTGGACATGCACTGGGAGATGTCTAGGAATAGCCAGTAGCAAGGGAATGGTAAGAATTGGCGTGATGAAGGAGATTTCTCTTTTATCGCTAGGGCCGCTCTAATGACTCGATATGTGCCAGTTACCAGGCAGGACTGGCCTAGCATTACGGAAACAGATGTGGCATCAGCAGCTGCAGGACCATCTCATGACTCAGCATGATGTATTAGACTTTCTCCATCCCCAAAGGCATGCACTGACACTGAGGTTGGGATCCCACTCTGAACCCACCTCCTTGTAAGTTGCTAAAGAGCCGGGTCTGGCTGATGTTCACAGACTCAACATCAAGCAGCGGGCCAGGCAATTAATATCATTAACAGGTACTTTAAAGGGATTTTTAAAACATTTTGCCAGCTACTTATCATTTTTCCAAGTTTTTTATGAACTTCACGTCCCTCAGGGAACACGTCAAGTAAGTGTTTCGGGTTCTCAATCACTCTCCATTGGAGCTGCAGAAGTTGTATAAAAGCTACCATTTCACAGCTGTTCACTTTCCAATGTCAGAAGCTGAAGCCTTCAAGATTAGGAAGACACTTTTGAGCTGTATGCAGTGAACTCTCCATCTTGTGTCACCTCCTTGTAGCAATCTCTCTCACCATTGACAGATCGTTTCTGTCATCTCAACCTCAGCTGCCATTTGTTCCATCAGCATCAGTGCCCTTGAAAAAATCTCACCTTGGTCCTCAGAATCCTACCATGTTCAGCCCCACCACCAACATCGCTAAACACACCAGCATTTGCAACAACAACATCAACCTTCTCTGCAATATCCTGATGCTGCACAGGACACAGGTCATCAGCACCCAAATTCATTGCTGTCCGGGATGCCAGGGATAGCCTCACAATGGCCACAATTACTAAACCCTGGCTGCCATATGATATGCCAGGTTGGTATCACCCCACACCAGCACCATAAAGCATCCCTACAATGCCCAGGCCATTCCTTTCACACTCATCACCATTGTGGGGGGTACCCTTATGTCTCACCATTCACTACAACTCACTAAGCCACTTCAAAAGGTGCACACAAATGTGTCCAAGAACGCAACCGGTTCAAAATAAAGATTTCAATGTTTGACAACACATTAGCAGAAACTCTACATGAACATTGGCTAAAAGACCCAAGTGTCTATCATTGTGTGTTGTTAGTTGGTATGATTCGACAAAGACGAGGGTATGAGGGGTGGCTAGTAAGATGAGGATGTGATAATGTAGCTAGAGAGAGAGGGATGGGTAGAGGTGCAAGGTAAGTTGGTGTGAGAAAGGATGTGCAGGAGTCGGGTAGGGAAGGCAGAGTGATGGGGATGTGATGAGAGGCACAGCAGGATGAGGTTGAGTGTGGCTTTTCAGTAATGTTTTGTGATCTATTGTGCAATGTACAACTAGGCTGCTTCCTAGAGAGGTCTCTTCCACCCATTGGAAGGGAAGAGAACCTCAGCATGCTGTGACTCCCTCCATAAGCATCTGGAGGGAGTCATGGGAGAGCCTGGGTACAGCCGTGCACCTTTGTGCAGTGCCTCTCAGTGTTTGCAGCTCCTCAGTGCTGCAGACCACTGACAGCACAACTGTCAAAATCAATGCAGCCATGGTCCCTTAAAGGAAACAGGCTGATGAAGCGTCGTCAAATGATGTCATCAGACCCACTTCCTTTTAATTGGCCGGAAACCTTGCTAGCCCAATCTAGGGACGATTCTTTTCACAGTGCGGGTGGAGCCAGGAGCGGGGCTCGCAACCCGCCACCGACCCCAGCCGTCCCAGACCCGCAATGGTTGACGAAATCTCGGCAGTAGCCTCCAACCTCCACACTTCCTCCTTTCACTGAGGAGTCACTCAGCTTAGGTAGCATAAAACACACACCATACCCATTCACAATGAGGAAGCATCAGGGTAACTGAATGCATAACAAAGTGCATTTACATAATGGCCCGGAAAATATGCAGGCATCGTGACGTATTACCAACATCGGTGAGCTCGGAGTGCAGTGAATAATCAACTGGGATCAGGATGCACCAAGTTACAAATTTCGGTTAGCCCCTATTTAGGAGAGACTCTCCATCCATCCTGTCATGTATGTATGCTTGGGTTTACGAGCCACCAGGTGGCGCCAGTGTCGGAGGTCATTGGGCTGTGCGCACTTGTGTGCGGCCCAGGTACAAAAGGCCAGCTATCTTGTAATATAATCAATTTGGGCCCTAATAAAGTTGAGCCAGGTTTGTAGCTGTTCGGAGTTTACAGTATTCAGTCTATTGAGTTATTGCATACACAACATTTGGTGACGAGGTAACATAGAAACATAGCAAATAGGTGCAGGAGCAGGCCACTTGGCCCTTCGAGCCTGCACCACCATTCAATATGATCATGGCTTTCTTAATATGTCAGTGCTGCCATCCCTTCACATGCAAAAATGAGCACAATTGGAATTCTGTAGATATTCGTGTAGGGAGAAGATTGGGCAGACTTTGTAGCCCGCTTGAACCAGTACTTCGTGGCCAACAAAATGGAGAAAGAGGCAGACGCAGTTCGGCATCAGGTGGTCCTCCTCACGGTTTGCGGTCCGAAAATCTATGGACTCATAAAGAATCTCCTCTCACCCGTAAGTCCAACGGACAAGGACTATGAAACATTGTGTGCTCTGGTACGTGACCATCTCAAACCAGGTGAAGGCATCATTATCTCAAGATATCGATTCTATACACACGTTCGTTCTGAGGGCCAGGATGTATCGGAATTCGTTGCCGAGCTAAGACGTCTAGCTGGACCATGTAAGTTCGAAACTGCCTTGGCAGACATGCTGCGGGAGTTCTTTGTAATCAGCATCACCCACAAGGTGATCCTACGTAAGCTACTGGTGGCGGAGAAGCTGGATTTGAGCAAGGCCATCAAGATTGCCCAATCATGCATGACGATGGACAAAAACTTAAAGCAAATATCATTGAAAAATCGGAACTCGGCAAGTACTGTAAACAAGATAGTATCGTCGTT
Organism: Pristiophorus japonicus; assembly: GCF_044704955.1. NCBI lineage: Eukaryota > Metazoa > Chordata > Chondrichthyes > Pristiophoridae > Pristiophorus > Pristiophorus japonicus. The sequence continues at coordinate 150,623,046 of NC_091983.1, forward strand.
TGGCAGAGCTGCATGTGGCAGGGCCTACCCGACTGCGTACGTGAAACCTGTGGCTGCTCAAAGTCCTCCAATGGGAATGAATCCGATATCACCATGTTGGCGTTGTGGGTGAAATCATCAGCATCATCAGTGTCGGTTTAAACAGTATATTTGGAAAGGCTGTTCGAGAGTGGGGCATCTCCAGCGCATGTGTCCGCAACTGAGCAAGTGTGCTGCGACACACTACATGGAGGTTGATGACCAGTCTAGCGCGGATCCGGATATGCAATTCGAGATACCAGAGGAGGAAGTGTATGGACTGTATTCGTTCCTAACAAAGAGCCAACCAATAATGATCAATGTAAAACTTAATGGTGTGCCGGTATCGATGGAATTGGACACGGGCGCGAGTCAATCAATAATGAGCCAGAGGACTTTCGACAGGCTGTGGGATACTAAGGCCATGAGGCCTAAGCTGAGTCTAGTCAATGCCAAGTTGCGTACGCACACTAAAGACCTCATAACAGTGATTGGCAGTGCAGTAATCAAGGTGTCGTATGATAGTGCGGTTCACGATTTACCACTATGGATTGTTCCAGGCAATGGTCCAACGCTGTTTGGCAGGAACTGGTTAGAAAAAATTAAATGGAACTGGGATGCGATCAAAGCGTTGTCGTCGGAGGAGGATACTCCATGTGCTCAAGTGCTGAGCAAGTTCCCCTCGTTGTTTGAACCAGGCATCGGCAATTTCACGGGAGCCAAGGTGCAGATCCATGTGGACTCGGATGCAAGACCCGTACATCATAAAGCTCAGGCAGTTCTGTATATGATGAGGGAGAAGGTCAAAATCGAACTGGACAGACTCCAGCGTGAAGGGATCATATCAGCGGCCGAATTTAACGAATGGGCCAGCCCCATTGTTCCCGTGTTGAAAAGTGATGGCACTGTCAGGATTTGTGGCGACTACAAGGTTACAATCAACCGAGTTTCGAAACAGGATCAATACCCGTTACCGAAGGCTGATGACCTGTCTGCAACGCTAGCCGGGGGGAAGTAGTTCACAAAACTCGATTTGACATCGGCCTACATGACACAGGATCTGGTCGACACGTCGAAGAACCCTACGAGCATCAATGCTCATAAAGGACTGTTTATCTACAACAGGTGCCCTTTTGGAATTCGCTCGGCTGCAGCCATATTTCAGAGGAACATGGAGAGTCTATTGAAGACCGTCCCCAGAACCGTCGTGTTCCAAGATGACATACTGGTCACAGGTCGTGAATGTGTCAAACATGTGAACAACCTGGAAGAGGTTCTACATCGTCTGGACAAAGTGGGACTGAAACGCTCAAAGTGCATCTTCATGGCACCGGAAGTTGAATTCCTGGGGTTGAAAATTGCTGCTGACAGTATCAGGCCTATGGACTCGAAAACCAAGGTCATCAAAAATGCACCCAAGCCTCAGAATATGACGGCGCTGCGTTCAGTCCTTGGTCTACTCAACTACTTCGGTAATTTCTCACCTAGATTGAGCACCTTATTAGAGCCACTGCACATGCTGCTAAGAAAAGGCGACAACTGGGTTTGGGGTGCATCTCAAGATAGAGCTTTTGAGAAAGCTACTAATCTGCTTTGCTCTAACAAGCTGATGGTACATTATGATCCGTGTAAGTGTCTAGTATTGGCCTGTGATGCTTCGTCATATGGAGTTGATTGCGTCTCCAACAATCTAATGAGTAGGGCAAATTACAACCTGTTGCATATGCTTCAAAAAGTTTGTCAAAGGCGGAAAGAGCCGACAGCATGGTAGAGAAAGAAGCACTAGCCTGGTGTATGGGGTTAAAAAGATTCATCAGTACCTGTTTGGTCTTCGGTTTGAACTGGAAACAGATCACAAGCCACTCATTTCATTATTTTCGGAAAACAATGGTATCAATAACAATGCATTGTCCCGCATCCAGAGGTGGGCACTGACATTATCTGCTTATGATTATGTCATTTGCCATAGACCTGGCACTGAGAATTGTGCCGATGCATTGAGCCGTCTGCCGTTGCTCACACCAGAGGTGGAAACACCACAACCGGCAGACCTACTGTTTGTCATGGATGCTTTTGAAAGTGAAGGAACCCCTGTCATGGCCCAACAAGTTAAGACCTGGATCAGCCAGGACCTGATATTATCGGTTGTGAAACGTTGTATCCTTAGTGGTGATGATCTGCCATATCCAAGCAAATGTGTGAGGAGATCAAACCTTACATCCGTTGCAAAGACGAACGCTTCATTCAATCAGATTGTATACTGTGGGGCAATCGTGTTGTTATGCCCAAGAAAGGCAGAGAGAAATTTGTGCATGATCTACGTAGCACGCATCCCAGTATTGTCATGATGAAAGCCATTGCCAGGTCTCATATATGGTGGCCTGGAATTGACTCTGATCTGGAATCATGTGTGCATCAGTGCAACACTTGCATGCAGCTTAGTAAAGCACCAACGGAATGTGGTCGTGGCCATCTAACCCATGATCCAGGATCCATATCGACTTTTCAGGTCCCTTCCTGGGAAAGATGTTCTTAGTTGTGGTGGATGCTTATTCCAAATGGATAGAGTGCACAATAATGTCATCCAGCACATCCACAACTACTACAGAGAGCTATGCATGGTCTGCCTGACATCGTTGCAAGCGACAACGGATCTTGCTTCACCAATATGGATTTCAAGAGTTCATGAAACTCAGTGGTAGCAAACATGAGGTCAGCACCATTCAAACCCACATCTAATGGTCAAGCAGAGCGTACGGTCCAAACCATCCAGCAGAGTATGAATCGTGTAACTCAAGGTTCACTGCAAACCCGTTTGTCACGCATATTGCTTAGTTACAGGACCAGACCCCATACGCTTACCGGGGTCTCCCCTGCTGAACTATTAAGAGAGGTCTCAAGACCAGGCTTTCTCTTGTCCACCCTGACTTGAATAATTGTGTCGAATACAGACGTAAAATCAGCAAGGCTATCATGATCGCGCTACTGTGTCACGTGACATTTCTATCAATGATCCTGTGTATGTACTGAATTATGGCCAAGGTCCCAAATGGAACGCCGGTACTGTTGCGGCCAAGGAGGGTAACAGAGTGTTTATAGTTAAGCTCAAGAATGGACAAACATGCAGGAAACATGTCGATCAGATAAAGCTGCGGCACACGGATGAACCGGAACAGTCTGAGGAAGACACAATCAGTGATCAACCAACCTACCCTCAGTCAGAGGACTCCGCTGTCATCAATGAATCTGGACTTTCAATCACTGATGTGGTTATTGCCACTCCCATCAGATCGGCTACCCAGCCCCCAGTCATAACAGACTCAGAACGCTCGCCCAAGGCTGGAGTTGAACTGAGACGATCAACTCGGAGCGGAAAGCCCGGACCATCTCCGGTTGTAAAAAGACCGTTACTAATATCTTAAAGGGGGATATTGTCATGTCTGTATGCTGGGTTTACTAGCCACCAGGTGGTGCCACTGTTGGAGGTCATTGGGCTATGTGCACGTGTGTGCAGCCCAGGTATAAAAGGCCAGCCATCTTGTAATGTAATCACTTTGGGCCCTAATAAAGTAGAGCCAGGTTTGTACCTGTTCGGTGTTTACAGTATTCAGTCTATTGAGTTATTGCATACACAACACATCCCAAAATGGTCCATGATATCATCAAATGACCTGGATGCAGGGAATGATTTGGTTGAAAAATGGGGGCAAAAGCCACCAATTTTGCAGTGCAAAGACCCTCTCCCAAACTGCTAATGAAGAGTCTAACACCTGTTTGGAGACCTGCTCTGGAATTCGGCAGAACTGAGCAGAGCATGCACTAGGCCTGCTCTGCTCAGTTTTTCGGGTTCTTATGCAGCCTAACCAGTGGACTTAAAGGGCTGGAGGATGTCAAAAAAATGATAAGTTTGTTTCTTTTTAATATACCGTAATGCGGAGCCAGGAAGAGCAGGAATACTCCCCTCGGCTCCGAAGCAATACAAAGGGCCGCTGTCTTCCTGTGCTCGCCCTCCCCCCTCTCCTCCATCCCCTCTGCCCTCCCCCCCCTTCCCCAGCCTCATGGTGGCACTCCCCTCCCTCCAGCACCTACCTGAGGACTGCTACCAGTGTCATAGTTAACCCAAATTGGTGTGAAGCAAACCAGAGATGTGCCTCGGGTCACCCAGTTAGCATCAGCAGCTAACTGAAATTATGGAGATGAGGCCCGAGGCCCAAGGCCCAATTTTGGTTGAGACTTGGTAGCTTCCTGCTACTGGCTCATATATCGAACACGTCGCTGATCTCACCTCCATTCCAGTGTAAAACATGTCTGGAATATATTCATGTCTGGAAAACATATAATTGAATATCCCCTTTTAAGTACATATGAATAAAGATGATAAGAATTAAACTAGCTAGACAGAGTAGATAGAGAGAAACTGTTCCCATTGGTGAAAGGGTCAAGACCCAGAGGACACAGATTTAAAGCAATTGGCAGAAGAACCAAAGGCGACATGAGGAAGAGTGGGAGAGTGGGACAGCAGAAATGCTCTTGCAGAGAGCCGGCATGGGCTTGATAGGTCGAATGGTCTCCTTCAGTGCTATAACCATTCTATGATCCAATCCATAACCCTAAGTCAATGTATATTATCTCTTGACACTTGGCTATAAAAACAGCACAAAGAATTAGTGAAGAACGCTCCCCCAATTAAAAATGAAAAAATAGGTTTGCCATCTCAATGGAGAGCAGTGTGTTAGCCAAACTGGCAGTGTCATTCTCAGCTGTAGGGTGAAAGTGCAGGGAATGCAGAGATCAGTCGCCATGGCTCAGGATGTTTTATTTTCCCGAATGTTGGAGCAGAGATGCAATGTTTGAGCAAGGCCACTGATGTCTGCCAGTGATGCTTGCCCTGTGACATACATTCAGCAACGCCTGACAGAGGAGTACTTTGTGTTGGTAGAAAGTGAGGCCCCATAGGCTTTCCACATTCCTAAAGTAAAGGCTTTGAAAAACCAACGGGTTGAATTTGAAGTTTTCTAAGATCTATTATTAGAGATGGATCAAAGTTCTGTTAGCAGTCAAGTGCTGTTACGCAGCATTAGCACCATGATGCCCTGTACTAACACGTCCAATGCCATGCAAACAATATGGCACATTTATTTTTTATTCTTTCTCCCATTGCTGGTGTCACAGGAATTCTGAAGTGCTGCTGGCATTTTCTTTTTCATTATCAGGTAAAACTGCCTCCAGTGTTTTCCCTGGTATTTCTGAGCCACAGAGCAACAGACCTGAAAGGGTCAGTCGGTTACATGCTCCCAGACCTCTGGCCATACCTATCTGTACTGGCCACTAGGAGTTGCACAAACGTCCCTGGCTTTCAATCCCCACTTGTGAGAACATTACTGCCCTCTGATTGGCAGCTCCCCGAGTGACAAAGCTGAGATAAGGAATTAAATGGTACAGAGGATTAAGCTTGTGCTCCACCACTCCACATATACACTGGTGATCCAACAAGACACACTACTGAAAATGCACTGCCAGCTCAATATGTTTTTTATTACATAATTAGCAGGACTGGCCTATATTGCTAATAATGCTGCCTTCGATGCAGTGTAACAATGGTGACTGTAGCATAAAAATAAATAAAATACAGTCCTCCTAGTACCAAAGACACTGAAAAGTTAATCAGCCTTCTGCCACCTTCAACTTTAAAAATAAATCAATTTTTAAGACCCCTGCATTAAACAGCCAGCTCAATGTACAGCTTTTGACCCTCCACTTCCCCCAGAGAGTCCAGCAGAAACATAACAATGGCATAACACTTAGTTAACTTTTGTCTTGCTGATCCAGGTGGTGAACAACCCGGCAACTAACCTGAGAAGCCTCCATGAACATCCACATTCTCAATCAAGTTGGAACCCAACACTTGACTGCAGGAAACAAGGCTGAAGTGGTTGTAAGTGTTGAATTTATCTTTATTAAGATCCATAGCCTCAATCCTCCCTATCTCTGTAACCTACTCCAGCTCTACAACCCTCCAACATCTCCGTGCTCCTCCAATTCTAGCCTATTGTGCATCACTGATTTTCATCGCTCCATTATTGGCAGCCTTGCCTTCAGCTGCTTAAGCCCTAAACTCTGGAATTCCCTCCCAAAACCTATCCATCTATCTACCTCTCTCTCATCCTTTAAAATGCTCCTTAAAGTCTACCTCTATGACCAATCACCTGTCCTAATATTTCCTTCCTTGGCTCAGTGTCAAATTTTGTTGATAACGCTCCTGTGAAGTGCCGAGGGATGTTTAACTATGTTAAAGGCGCTATATAATTGCAGTTTGTTGTTACCAGTAAAGTACTGTTAAGTGGTGTTAGCACCACCATGCCCTATTCTAACATTATTTAAAGTACTGACTGATCCTACTCACCCTCCTCACCATCATAGATGCCAGTTTCCAGCCAATTTATTTCACCCCACATGATATTATGAAACATGGAGTGCACTGGACAAAGCAAATATGACAAACCTTGACAACATCTTGGTGGATGGTGTATCGCCTGGAGGGAAACTGGAAGTGATGATATATCCGCAACATTGCTGCTCTTGTCCATCTTGGTAGTAGAGATTGCAGGAGAGGGAGGTGCTACTGAAGTAAACTTGGTGAGTTGCTGCAGTGCTGTTGGTAAATTGGACATGCTGCAGCTGCAGTGCACTGGTGATGGATATTGAGTCCAATGGCACAGGAGTTGATCAAGCAAAGTGTTCTCTCTTGGATGGTGTTGAGCTCCTTGAGTGTTGTTGGAGCTGCACTCATCCAGGCAAGTGGTAAATAGTCTATTACACTCCTGACTTGAGCCTTGTAGATGTTAGAGAGGCTTTGAGGCTTTGCAACAAGTTTCTCACCTCCCAACCTCTCCACCATCTACAAGGAAGTAGCACCGATACAGTCATCAATATACCAGAAATAGAGGTGAGGGAGGCTACCTGAATAGGACTTTAACAAAGAATGTTCCACGTATCCCACAAAAAGGCAGGCAGAGCTAGGACCCATGTGGGTTCTCATTGCAATACCTTTTATTTGGAGGAGGAAGTAAGTGGAGTCAAAAGAGAAGTTGTTCAATGTGTGAAGAGGTTCAGCCAGGCGAAGGAGGGGGGTGGTGGATGGGGACTGGTTGGGCCTCTGCTCGAGGAAGAAGCGGAATATCCTCAGGCCGTCCTGGTGGGGGATGGAGGTATAGAAGGATTGGACATCCATGGTGCAAAGGAGATGGTTAGGGCCAGGAAACTGGAAACTGTTAAAGTGGTGGAGGGTGTCGGAGGAGTCGGGGAAGTAGATGGGAAGAGGCTGGACAAGGGGAGACCGGAATAGCAAGAAATAAGTTCTGTGAGGAAAGGCTGAAATAATAGTCTACCAGCGCAGTCCTGTTTGTGGATCAAAGGAAGGAGGTAGAAGCAGGCATTGTGGGGTTAGGGGACACTGAGGTTGGAGGCTATGGAGGGAGGATCTCCAGAGAAGATGAGGTCAGTGATGGTGTTGGAAGCGATGGTTTGATGTTCGGTGGTATGGTCATGGTCCGGGGGAGGAAGGAAGAGGTGTCAGAGAGTTGGCACTCATCAGGCATATAAAGGAATAATCAGCATTCACACAGATAAGTGCAGTTGCAAAAACACTCAGAAGCTCTACACCAACCAGGAAAGAGAAGTTTGCTTGATCAGCCCCTGCTCCACGAGACTCAATATCCACCAATGGAGCGCTGTGGCTGTAAAATGTACGATTTACAGGATGTACTGCAGCAACTCACCAAGGTTACTTCAACAGCACCTCCATCCCCTACAACCTCTTCCATGCACGGGCACACAACAGTCAGGAATGGAATACTGATTTACTCAATCCAACCGAAAGGACCTATTTTAACCCTCCAACGTTGGCCCGGCTGAGTTCAGTTAACTCAACACGGACCAGGGAGCAAACATAATACCTTGTTGAGCTGTACGGTACAGGTACAGAACCACTGGAGGAGCTGTAGATGTTTACTTGAAAAGGAAAGATTTTCAGGGCTGTGGGTAAAGAGTGGGGGAAATGGGACTATTTGGATAGCTCCTTTAAAGGGCCAACACAGGCATAATGGGCTGAATGGCCTCCTTCTGTGACTCTATTTAAATTTAAATTCTAAATCTGTATATGCCAAACTAATTTCCAGTTTGGAAAGCCAATTAAAATTGACTTTTAGCTTTGCATCATGAAACATTGCCCTCAGCATTGGAGTTAGCGCCAACATCAATAACAGGAAGGCAACTTAAACACAGCATCAGCAGTTTGCAAGAGTTCAGTTCCATATGTTCAATATTTCTACTTTAAATATTAAAATATTTTATTCTTGCTAACTTAGTTTTCTTTTAATATTAAACCATATAAAATCTAAACAGTGAAAACTTACCAGAAATAGTTGAGAGATTCAGGCAGAAGTATTTAATGTTTAATGCACTTCATCTCTCTTTCTGTTTGCTATATGGTCCCAGGCAAGCTAGTCAGTTGTTAGTCAATTTATTAAACTTTAATAAATCAGCCATAATATTGTGTCAGAAGCCTCTCGAATTGTATCACCTCACTCTTGTCAAGGAGTTTGACATTTTGCATTTGTAGTGCTGTAACTTTATTCAGAATGGCACAAGTTCTAAAGATAAAAGTTTGAACACATGGGCTTGTCAGAAACACAGGAACATATAAAGGCAAGAATGTGAAAAGACTGTGCAGGCTATCTAGCTTGTCCTTTCATTTAGGTCCATGCTGAGGCTCTACTCAGACTATCTATCATTTCCTCTTGCCTTGACACTTTCCCCTGTGGAGGTGCTACCAGTTAGCAGTGTAGCTTGGCAGTTGAAGCTGCTCGTTTCTATGCAACATAATCCTCACGGGAACTGAATCCTGGATGAGTGAACAAGTGTTCTCATAACTGGCCTCCAGGTTGTGCCTTCCAGCATTTGATGTCCCAAGCCTTTGAGTTTCCTTTTTAGCTATATGACATCTAACTGCAGAATGATGGCAGGACCTACAGCTTGCCAGCCAGCTTGATGTTCTAGACAAATCCAATGCCATGTACTTATCCACAATCAACCACTTAATTCAGCTGCTCATATGATGGGTTTTGGCAAAGAGATATGCTTGGTGTGAGGCTGACTTCCTTCAGTGATAACAAGTCAGTAAATGCTGGAGCCCTTATACTGCAGCCATTTCTCCTTTTTGTTACAAATCTACTTCACAGTTTGGTTATGGAACTTTCACACCAGCTTGAAGAAGCCCTTCAAAGAGTTTTGAACCATGAAGGACAATTCATGTCTTATACACTGCAATGTATTTACTTCATGGGTTCTTTGCTTAAGAATTCATAGCAACACATTGCTATTAAGAACTAGTTGGTTTATTAACAAAGGTTTAACAGTCACACTACACATGACCAATTCATCCACTAGGCTCATAACTGCATGCCTCATCATGGATGACCTAGACCCAACTGACTGGGGTTTTATTGAGTCTTGTGAACATCACAATGTATCAGCTCTACAAAGATTTTAAGTAGAACATTAAATCAAGTGCCCCCTTTTGTCAAGGGCACTAGAATCCACAAATTTTCATATAAAACTTTAACGGAAACTTAAATCAAATTAAAATTTGATTGCCAGGGGTGATGATGTATTGTAAGGGGGGAGGGGAGGTGTTGTGGGTGTTTATGAGGGGGTCAGGTTCCCTTCTGACCAACTTGAGTGGTTTCGAATCGCTCCCACTCCCTTAGGTTCTGTACTCTAGATTTATTTGGGGGGTGTGACAAAAGTGCAGAGGACGCTGGTTTGATGCAAAGAACTTTGGTTTTATTACAGTCAAAGTAATACAAGCTTATTACTCTAGTAAGAAAATACACGGCCAAACTTTAAATCACTCCAACAAAGAACAATACAAGGAAAGGTACAAGGTCAAACTTATAACCACTCTAATAAAATACCATACACTACACATTCAAAGGGGGTTGCAGTAAAATTATACCTCCCACTTCCCAATACCTAATTCTAGCTAGGTTAGACTCCAGGGCAGACAGGGACTTATGCTTACCAATCCTTTTGATAGTTAATGGTAGCTGGTGATGTTCTTCCTTCCTTCAGGACTTCAAGACTTCGAGGCTGGAGAGTCTCTTCCCTCTCTCTCCTCTCTCTCTCTCTCTCTCTCTCCTCTCTCCTCTCTCTCTTCTCTCTCCTCTCTCTCTTCTCTCTCTCTCCTCTAACCTCTGTTTAAAACAGTGGCCAGTTATACAATTTCAGTGTTCTAATCTTGCCGCCCAATCTGTTCACAATCCTTTGTATAATTTTGGTGGGCTTGGTTCTTCTTTGTAATATTTTGTCAGGCTCATTAAAGTTGATATGCCTTGGGTGGGCTGATGTTCGAAAACTGTTTCCTGATGGAAATATTAGTTTGGTAATTGCAATGTCCTTTTGTGCTTAGTTGTTTGCATACAGGCTGGATTGCGCAACTTAGTGATATATATGCTGAAATGGTTTGTCCGGACCCATGATGATGGGGAGCCATCACTGGGTGATACTGTGATGGTAATGTCTCTTGTGGAGGAAGATTTACAAATACTTATTCTACCTCAGTCCTCACACCCAGACAGTTCCAATAATCAAGTGGGCTTCTTTTGTTCCCTAAGTCCGCCCACCGGCTTGAATTTGTCTTGTAAAAGTTCATAATTCTATTAAAGTTCGTAGTTTCTTCAATACGCACTTTAGAGTTCCAAACTTTTCGGTAGATAGTCCTAAATTAAATTTCCTTTCGAATGAGCCCAAACACGGGGGTGGGGGGGGCGGCGGTTCTGGTGAATTTTGCTCTCTGCAGTCCCCCCTGTTGACACTCCATACTCTTGAGTGTCAATCAAGGTAAGCAAAATTCCTACTCCCGAGAGTCAACCTTCGCTGCATTGATATTAGCTAAACATTACCCTGCATCCCCCGTTGAAATGCAATGCAATATACAGGTGAATACAGTCATTACAATTCAGTTATAGCATAGAGGGGGTATGATGTCCCTCTTTTACTCGGTTTTCAAAGTAAAATGACGGTATACAGTCATACACAACTTTAAGTAAAGTAAAATAAAAACACATATTCAAAACATTTTTAAATAGCATAAAGGTCCATAGTCGAACACGTTTTAAATTCAGTGCACAGTCAAAACATTTAAGTAACACTCTTACAACACTCGTGATGTTGCGGTTTACAGCAGGTAAAATCAAACACAAATTAAACATGGTAGTATGGCGTCACCCCTCCCTACGCGATTCCCAAGTTCGGCCAAGGAGCGTACAGCATCCTTTGGTGCCTGACCTGATGGCCTCTGTGTTTCACTTGGCAAATGAGACACCATAAGTAAAGTATAATCGCGAGTTGACAAATAACTAAAGTGTGGGAAGCAATTCGGATCCAGACTAGGACCTCTATATTTCTGAAAAGGTCCCACCAAGGCGGAATGGTGATCTCAAGAATCTTTTTCCCTATCTCAATGGTTTTCTGTTCTAGAGTGTAGAAGTGTTTTTGTGAGATAATTACAGCTTTTAGCAGAGCGGTAAGATGTTCGGGTAGAGAGGGAATTGCATAGCCAAAATGTACAACATAATCCTGCAGGTTTATAATGTTTTCCTTCAGAGTGAGGTGGATAGTGAGGGTTCAGGAATGGGGACAATCAGTTCCTGAGCCACTTGAACTGATGCCTCAGGTTTGAAGCAAAAGCTGCTGTCACTTACCGGACACCAGAAGTGTCCATGTTGGTAGTGGGGCACATTGGTGGTGACACAATATGTCCCACCCCCTATGTATGTTACCTGTGGAGGGACATGGTCCTGTGCCATTACTTCCATGGTGTAGTCAATAGGCTGTGCGCCAGCAGCTTTAAACCCACACTGTGACTTTGAATGGGCACTTAAGTACTGGGGACACAATATTATGTGTGCACCCTGGCTCCGGCACCTAGAGAGGTCAGTACCCGTTACAGCGTGCTCCCACTTTATGACATAGGGTGGGACCGCTGTGAAAAGAATGTGTGCACCTCCCTGAATAACTCCAATGTTCTCCACCTGATATACCGGTGCGGGTCGGGCTGTCCCACCCATGACCGGCATCCTTAGTACTATCCCCATAATAGTGTGGTTAGATTTCCCACAGTCTACTGGGACAGGGTAGGCTTCAGAGGCTAGGCGGAGCTGGCATGGGCTTAGTGAATTGCTGTACGGGTGGAGGGCTGCGAGGTGCTTGTTCCTGATCCAAGAGGGGACTACACCTTGTTTTATATCCTTTAAGTTGTTGCGGCCCTCGCCCATAAGTTGTTATGGCCCTCGGTCATAACCTGGTCCTCGTGTAGTTCTGAGCCTACTACGGTATTCTCCTGTTTCAGGATTTTTCTCAATTGGGTCTTTAAACTGTTTATCTGTGTTTGCAGCTCTATGCCATCTAGGCTATTTATTACAGAGGATGCTGTATTGTAGGTAGTGAAAAGGTCGTTTATGATTCCCCTTCTAGGTCTCCCTGAGCCCATGGTGTCCCCAGCGTTTAGGGTGTATAGGTCTACTTTGTATACATTTCCAAAGTCTAACTCATAAAATTTCTTGAACATGTCTCTAAGTAGGGCCTGGCATAGCAGCTCTGTTTCCTTCGGACACCATGCAGGCAGGCGTACCTCGGTAAGGTTTAATATTACTGAAGCTACTGCATAATAAACCCCCTGATACACCTTTTCGGTCGGAACCAATACTAATCCGTTGCCAGGTCCCTTGGTGGTGGTAGGACACCTTTCTATTACTGTGCATATTGGCGGGTTTGTGGGCAGGGGTTTCTTAATGTGTGTTCTTAGTTCAGTGGCATTAATCGTCCAGTAATGCTATTGGGAGTGGGGAGTGTGGGACCATGCACCCGTGTAGGCTAGAATCCCACCCCATCCCTTCCCCTTCATCTTGCCATTGCCTGGCGAAGGCGATCGATATGCCTGCGGGACAAATACTCTCTGATACCCACATGCAAACGTAAATTCCTTGTTCGGATTCCCACCATTTGTCCCAACACACTTTTACTCCTCCCCGTGTCCCCGTGATGGTGCGGTACGTATCATTACCGAGTCTTTCCCAGTCCGATTCCTGGTCCCATGCGTCCTTGCTGAGTTTTCTGAGCCACCACCATCTTCCCAGGGGAATGTTCCCTTTGCAAGTCAAACATACATGCTTTCCCTCTGTAACACTGACTCGGGCGGTGATGATCCGCATCCGGGGACATGGAAGTGAGGCCTCCCCGTAGGTAACACCTTCCTGGCTGGAGTAGCGGGTAGAATTAGATCCCAGCCACGCTGGCCATCTTCCCTCGTGGGCGTAAACGGCGAGTTCTTCCATGTCTCGGGGGCCACCCCCGGCGGTTACGATCGGTGCTCTCCCTCCTGAACACCCGTAAATGAGGGATTCTTCCACATCTCCTCGGTCGCTGCTGCTCATCCTTATCAGGGCGAGCAGCAACAAGATCCTTCTCATGCTGACCTCTTTCCTGTAGGGGCACATAAAACAGATTGTCTAGCCCTGAGAAAGCTCTCTGGCTTGACAAAGGTGACCGAGTTCTAATTTTGGGCTCTCTTTCCTTTTAGACATAGTGTCGTCTTTACTTGACCGGCTGTCTTATTCAGTTCCTTATGAACTGATGTCTGCTTTTAAGTTATCTCACAGTCGTTTTGCTTGTTATCTTACCGATGCTTCCTTAATAGCCATACCGGTAGATGCTTCTTCCTCCCGGGTGTTACCCGGCCTGTGCTTCTTTTAACAGCTACACAGGTAGATTCTTTTCCTTACCCCAGTTAACTACTACATATATACTTAACATTACACAGATAAATCTTACACTATTCTAAACATATTCACGAAACATACTTAAATTCATATTGCTAAACATCCTTAAATTCACATCGCTATATATGTACATCTGCTACCCGTCTCCGGGTGGCCAGATTAATTCCTGCCTTCTCCTTTTCTTTTTCTCCCGCTGGGTGTCCAGCGAAATAGGGTGATAGGTCGGTCTGCACCGCCTAACCCTAAGTACCCTGACCGGATGTGGGTTTGAGTCCCACACTATGGGGGAATGTCCCCTCCAGTGCTGCAGCACACCACTCCTTTGGGGGTGGCTGCCTTGTTTGTTTCTTCCCCTGGGGGTTCTGCCTGGTCGAGGGCTACGGGCTAGGGACTCTCACTTGGTGGCTGGTCCATCGCTATCTCTTCTGGGAGTCCCTTGGTCCCTTGTTGCCCGAGATTACCGGCTGGGTATCCCTGCTCGCGGGCTGGTCTCTGACCTTAGGTGCCCTTTTGCGGCTGGTCCCTTTCCCGGGGCTGAACCATTCAAATTGGAGCGCCGGTGACCACGGTGTCTTTGGCCGTGGTGTGCGGGGAGTCCTTCTTAAGGCTCCGGCTGCTGGGGGTGCGTCCGAGTCCCAAATGATTGGGGGGACAGATCCTCTGGTAACACAGTTCACCGCTCCTCTAGGTACAGTCTGTGGGTCTGCCACGTCCCCTGTGCGATTTCCACAGTCGGGGGCTGTTGGCTGGGGGTCCCTGTCTTTAGCACGATTTACAGTTTTTGGCTGTCCCTTAGGTTTAGCTGCTGCCCCTGGGTTGAAAAGTTTGCACTGATTTATGTGGAACCACTTTGTTCGACGGGGCAATTTTATGGCACAGATCATGGGGCTTGCCTTATCGACAATGTGGTACGGTCCCATGTACAGTGCCTCACAGATCCCTACTCTAGCGTAGTTTCTCACCATAACCTGGTCCCCTATCTCCCACTCATGGTGCTTGCGGGGTTCTAGCAGCAGTCAGTTACTCCGATGCTGTTTTCCCATGTTGTTAGCAGCCTGCCAGTGAATCTGTTTAAGGTGTTCAAACAGATTCCTGACAAAGCTGTCCCGGTTCGCTTCCCTAAGCTGATCTTCCATGAGCACCGGGACGAACACATGGGTGGGGGTTTGCATGGCTCTGCCGGTCATGAGCTCGTACGGGGAGTACCCGTGCTCTTTGACTGGCTGGCCCGGATCCCCATGAGAACTAGTGGTAGGACCTCTAACCACCCTTTGGGTGAGTCCCCTGTCGCTTTGTGCAGCCTTTCTTTGATGGCACGGTTTAAACCCTCCACAGGCCCGGATGACTGCGGGTTGTGGGCGACATGCCATTTCCCTTTGATGCCGAGTACCTTAAGGGTCTCCTGCATCACCTGCCCGATGAAATGACTCCCTTGGTCAGACTCCACGTATTGTGGTAGTCCCCATCGAGAGAACACTTCTCTGACCAGGATCCTAGCTGTTCCCAGGGCAGTGGCTGTTCGGCATGGGAAGGCTTCCACCCATTTGGTGAATACATCCACTAATACTAGGCAGTACTTGTAACCTCCCTGGGCAGTTGGTAGGGGCCCGATGCAATCGATCTGGATCGATTACCAGGGTCCCTCTACCCTCCTGATATGTCCCATAGACACCTTTCTTTTCTGGGGATCGGGGTTGTTGGCCGCGCACACCAGACAGCTAGTGCAGAACTCGCGGACGTCTTCCCTGAGTCCTGGTCACCACCCTGCCTGTTCCACTCATTGCCAAGTGGTCTCAGGTCCGGGGTGTCCTGCTCCTGGACCCTCGTGGGCCAGCTGGAGGAATTCTCTCCGGTGTTGTTGCGGTACTACCCATTGCTCCCCTCTGAACAACATGCCTTCTTTAATGGCAATTGCTGCAGTGCCGTTCGGGCCGTCTACCCTTTTCACCTTTTGCTAGCGTGTTCAGGACAGTTTTGAGGACGGGGTCTTGGGTCTGAACTGTTTTTAGGTCCGGGGGCAAAGCTATCCCTGCCTTCCCTGCCGTCTCTATCCTGCCCCTGACTGCTGCGATGGGTCCTGGGTTATACGGATCCCAGAGCTCGCCCGTGCGGGCCCTATGCTTGGCTAACATGTCAGCCTGCTGGTTTCCCTCGCTACGGGGTTCTGTGGTGGAATGTGCCTTACCTTATGTATGTAGATATTCCCTTCCTCCCCTATGGCTTTCATGATCTTTTCCAGTAGGGGCTTAATTGCCAGGGGTCTCCTGTCTGCAGATGTGCATCCACGGCGGGACCAAATAGCCAGGTACTCCGTACACGAATTGCATGTGAACATACTGTCCGAGCAAATCGTGCATGGGGTAGGGAATTCGTCGGGGTGTGTGGCTACGTACACCACCGCAGACAGTTCAGCGTGCTGGGTGCTCATAGTACTGGGGAGTTTAATCGCCAGGGCAATGCCTGTCTCGGGGTCATAAACTCCGCAGCCTGTGAGTCTTTCACCCGCAGATACCGTGCTTGAACCATCCACATAGATCTCTCGGCCTGTGGGGTGTAACCCAGCCCGAAAGCCTATGTTAATTTCCCATATCCCTTCTATGGAACACCGGTGGGCTATCCCTGGATAAATCATGTTGGCTGCAAGTCTTGGCTCGCAGAGACCCTTTACCCGTAGGTCCATTTGAGAGAGGAGCTGGGTCTAGCGAGCAATGCGGGCACTGCTCACTGTCCCGTCCTTAATTCTCCCGTCCAGGAGCATTTGGGTGGGCATATGGTGGGTAAGGAGTGTGATAGGGGACTCCCCCTGTGATCTTTTCACAGCCCAGTGAATGGCTAGGAGGTGCCGCTCACAGTTGGAGTATCCCTTCTCCACATCTGTGAGTATCCTAGAGGAGTAGATCACTGGTCTCAGCCGGCCATGCCGCTCTTGGAGCAGTACTGCGCTCAGGCTGTCCCCACTGGCTGCTACCTCCAGGAAAAACTCTTTACCCCTATCTATGGCCCCTAGAGCTGGCGCGGTCTGCGGGTCTTTCTTGAGTTGGATAAATGCTGCTTCGCAACCTTTGTCCCATTCCCACTCCACACCCTTGTGTCGGAGTTGGAGCAGAGGGGCTGCTATGGCTGCATAATCCTCAATGAAGTCTCTGCAGGACCCAGTTAGCCCTAGAAAAGATCTTACTCCTGTCACTGTGTTGGGGGCGGGTAACTTCTGCATTGCTTCCCTTATAGCTTTGTCAATGGCTCTCTCCCCAGCGCGCACAGCCAGTCCCAGGAATTTTACTTCCTTCCGGCCGATCTGTGCCTTCTTGGGTTTACTTTAAATCGCTCTTCTTTCAGCAGCTCAAGTAGCTCAGCTAGCAGTGGGCCATGCTCCTCCCCCTCATCAGTGAACAGGAGCAGGTCGTCCACATCCTGTACTAATTGCTGGGGTCTGCTGAAACTCTTTAAACAGTTGGCCATACACTGATGGAAAATACTGGGGCTGTTGTGGAACTGTTGAGGGAAACAGTTCCAAGTGTATTGCTGTCCTTTAAAGGTAAAAGCAAACTTGTACTGATCTTCCCTTCTTAAAGGTATGGACCAGAACCCATTGGAAATATCCAGCACCGTGAAAGTGGTCGCGGAGGCTGGGATACTTCCAATGAGGTCGGCGACAGCAGCAACGGTGGGTGCACAGGCAGGGATGTTATGGTTGAGTAATCGATAGCCCACCGTGGCTATCCAGGAGTTGTCCGGTTTCTTAACCGGCCACAATGGAGAGTTCACATGGGTAGCTATTGGTCTCAATACCCGCTGTTTAACCAGCGAACCCAAGGCTGTTTCCATGTCTGCCTCCACCTCCCTGGGGAAGTTGTACTGTTTCTGTGGTCAGGTCATGGGGTCCCCATCTATGCTAACCTCGACTCCGTTTATTCTCCCACAGTCGTGTTTGTGAGTGGCAAAAGCTGCAAGGTTTTTCCTCATATATTCTTGATATTCTATCGGGGTGTTACTGACCAGTGATTCAAGGTCGTAACCCTCCTTTGGTTTCATGGTGCACACCGTCCCTTTTCCCTGTTTTCCAGGGATAACCATCACCTAACTCTCCTGTTCCGTACAGACTGACCTCCAAAGACAGTGGTTTTTTAAATCCACCAGGATCCTGTGGCCTAGGATGAAGTCAGCCCCCAGGATCCCTCTCCCTTCCTGCTCCCACTTCATCAGGACACAGTCCACTTAGTTTGGAGTGTACCTAAATGAATGGAGAGTGGAACGGAGAATGAGCCAGTTTGTTCAGTGCCTGTGAAACCCACCAAGCTGTAGGGGACCCCGTTAGACAGAGGTGAGGTGGCGGGGTTAGCTGCATAGACAAGGGTGCTTGAGGCACCGGTGTCCAGCAGGTAAGTCCCTTTCACCTTTTCCACTTCCATCTGTACGGTCGGTCTCCCCCACGCATCATACTCGAGGGAACACAGGTGGACAGGCTGTGCCTGTCCTAGTCACGGTTTTGGTTGGGAGGGGGCAGATGGGATCTCTGTACCGGTGGCGGTGGCTACCTTTCCAGGGCCATCTAACATGGCTCGGAGCGCAGTTAAAAAGGTTTCAAACGAGCGGGGAAGGACTGGCTTATCTGTCTCAGTCTTTTGGGCAGGGGCTGGAGAATTCTTTCCTGCGCTATTCTTCCAAGGATTTTTACAATCCCTTCTCCAGTGCCCACTCTTTCCGCACCAAAAGCAGGTACGTTTTATATCGGAGGGGTTACCCCCCTCGTGGCGCCATTCCCTCTTATCTTGGTTAGGTCGGATTTCGTGAACCCTTCCCTTTTGTGGGTGCTCTTCTGTCCCTCTGCCGTTTCTGTAAGCTAGGTAGGGTCAGCTGCCAAAGCACGCCCTGTTCTGTGGCTTGGGGATCTCTGGGGTCAAACCAGGCCTCAGCTTTGGTTCTTATTCTGGGTAAACTGTTAGCTACTAGGCTTCGGAGCCAGTGTGCTAATTCGTCCGGATTTAAGTGATCCCTATCTATGTCCCCACTACAGGCGCTTTTGTACAGTGGCCACAGTCGGTCTGCGAAAGCCTGTAGGGTTTCTCCTGTGAGCTGCACCGTTTTCTCTACTCTAGAGCAGGGACTCCCGTCATTGCAACCCATTGCTTCTAAAATGTCCTTTTGGATGGCAGCAAGTGTTTTCTGTCCTCTTTTGCTCTCCGTAGAGAGGGACTGGTACAGTTTGCTGTCGAGAGACAGGAGAAGCATTTTTGCCATTTTTGCATCCATTAATATCTCCTGCCTGTTCCACCTCCACAAAGTGAACCAAGGGGTCTCCCTTTGGAGTTAGCTTTCGCAGGTGGCTTATCATAGCCCTAAGCTGGTGGGGAGTGTGGGGGACCACAAACTGACTTTCCAGGGGCCCTGGACCCCCGACAAGAATGGGCGGGCCAAACTTCTGTTGCCAGACCGGGCACATTGGCCCTGTTTCTGGCTCTCCCTGTTCTGGCTTGCCTCCTTCTCCTCCCTGCGGCCAAGCCGAGCTGAAACTCAGTGCTACAGGTGGTGGTGGTTCACTATCCCTGTTCACCCCGCAGCTAATTTGCCCTCCTGCTGCTGAACCGGTGTAGTCACCGGTGCCACAGGTAGTTTCTTCCTTCTCTTCCAGGTTTACCTGGGGTGCAGCCGGGCTTATTAGGCATACCATGCCTTTTGCCTTGGACAGAGCAAGGTTTAAACTTTTAATTTGTTGCTGGCAGGGACCGTGGTCTCCCGATTCAAACCCATTAGTGCTAGTTACTTTATACGCTGCTTGCACATCTTTTAATCTTTCCTGGAGCTCTTTTACTTGTAGGGTGAGGTGAGTGCTTTCCTCCCTCAGTGACTTTTCATTACTTTTGGCCTCAGTAACCTGACATTGAAAATAGTCCTGACTGTTTTTAAACCTTTCCATCATTTGGGTCCTTTCCTGTTTTAGGTTACGGAGTTCTCCTGATAATCTTTCTTCTGACATAAGCCTTTCCTGGTAGCTCTCTGCACATTCCCATAACTCTGCCTGCAATGTTTCATTCATTCTGTTTTGCAGTTGGACCTGTTGCTGTCGACAGACCAACCAAATTGCTTTCTCTACTGCTTCCTTGTGATCTTTACTTGCTGTCCACTGGGCTGCAGCGTCAGCCGGATGCTCAGCGTGCAATAGACTAAGTACCCATTCCTTAGTTACATTCACTTTCTTATACACATAGGAAGAAATTCTCTCTCCCATTTTGGTTCTTTGCCCCAAACCAGCTCTCTCTACATCACACCCCGTGTACCAGAGTCGTGCCACGGTCATCATTTTGTAAGGGGGGGGTGGGGTGTGTTGTGGGTCTCTATGAGGAGTCATGTTCCCTTCTGACCAACTTGAGTGGTTTCGAATCGCTCCCACTCCCTTAGGTTCTGTACTCTGGATTTATTTTGGGGTTTGACAAAAGTGCAGAGGACGCTGGTTTGATGCAAAGAACTTTGGTTTTATTACAGTCAAGGTAATACAGGCTTATTACTCTAGAAAGAAAATACACGGCCAAACTTACAATCACTCTAACAAAGAACAATACAAGGCAAGGTACAAGGTCAGACTTAAAATCATTCTAATAAAGAACAATACAAGGAAAGGTACAAGGTCAAACTTATAATCACTCTAATAAAGTACCATACACTACACATTCAAAGGGAGTTGCAGTAAAATTATACCTCCCACATTCCAATATCAATTCTAGCTAGGTTAGACTCCAGGACAGCAGGGATTTATGCTTACCAATCCTTTTGATAGTTAATGGTAGATGGTAATGTTCTTCCTTCCTTCAGGACTTTAAGACTTCGAGGCTGGAGAGTCTCTTCCCTCTCTCTCCTCTCTCTCTCTCCTCTCTCTCTTCTCTCTCTCTCCACTAATCTCTGTTTAAAACAGCGGCCAGTTATATGATTTCAGTGTTCTAATCTTGCCGCCCAATCTGTTCACAATCCTTTGTATAATTTTGGCGGGCTTGGTTCTGCTTTGTAATATTTTGTCGGGCTCGTTAAAGTTGATATGTCGTGGGTGGGTTGATTGTTCGAAAACTGTTTCCTGATGGAAATATTAGTTTGGTAATTGCAATGTCCTTTTGTGCTTAGTCTTTTGCATATAGGCTGGATTAGGCCTCTTTGTGATGTATATGCTGAAATGGTTTGTCCGAACCCATGCTCTGGGGAGCCATCTCTGGGTGACACTGTGATGGTAATGTCTCTTGTGCAGGAAGATTTCCAAATACTCAGTCTTCCAGACAGGTTAACTCAGTCCTCACACCCAGACAGTTCCAATAATCAAGTGGGCTTCTTTTGTTCCCAAGGTTCGCCCACAGGCTTGGATTTGTCTTGTAAAAGTTCATAATTCTATTAAAGTTCGTAGTTTCTTCAATAAGCACTTTAGAGTTCCAAACTTTTCGGTAGATAGTCCCAAATTACATTTCCTTTTGATTGAGCCCAAACACATCGAGGGTTCTGGTGAATTTTGCTCTCTGCAGCACTCTGGTGCAAACGTAGCCACGGAAGAGAGGCAGGCAGTTGGACTGAACAACCCCCTCGACTGCCCTCTGACGGGACCTGTTAATGGCCACCATGGCCAGGCCCAGGAGCAGTCCTAACGAGAAGCCTTCCTACCTGCCCGCTCCCCTCCGCACTGGGCACCCAAAGATCAGGAGCGTTGGACTGAAGTGCAGCCAGAAATTGAGGAGCAGCACCATCAAATAATAGAAGAGGGGCTGCAACCTCACACACTGAACATAAACATGGAACACGGATTCCTCCAGACCGCAGAAATTGCAGGTGGCCTTAGAGTTCGTGAACCGACTTAAAAACTTATTGCACAGGGGTGCCCCATGCAACAACCTCCAGGCCAAGTGCCCAATAAATAAAGGGAGGACTCCCATATAGAGAGCATTCCAGTGGGGACCCCCGCCTCCTCCAGACGGCAAGATGGTGCACCATGGCATGACAACAACAGCTCTACAGACCTGTGAGCATCCTCACAGGTGCATACATTACGTATACCACGGGCCCAATATTGATCGACATACAGATTTACCGCCCAAAAATGCAATTTCAGGTGAAAAAACATCTACATACCACCGACAGACGGCTGGTGGAAAATTCATCAGTGACATACCGCCGGGCGGTATGCACATCACCCGCCCATGCAGACCGCTGACATACCGCCCAAAAGTGCAAAATTCATGACATACCGCTGACATACTGCCAGAACTGCATACCGTTCTGGAGAAGGTGCTTTTAAGTGGATCTTAATTGGGCAGTGTGTACACAAATTTGTTTGATATTATACAGATCTTTATAGTTCTCTATAGTTTGATGTATTTTGAAATGGGTTGTAGTATTTTCTAGTGTTAGGCAATAATATAAATGGTCTAATAAACCCTTATTTACTCCTTTATTAATGAACTATAATAAAAATATTATTAGTCTCACTCACCCCCCAGTCTCTCTCACACCCCAGTCTCTCTCACCCCCTAAACTCTCTCAACCCTCCTCCCCCCCACCCCAGGCTCTCTTTCTCTCACCCCCCAACCTCTCTCACCAACCCCTCCCCCCAGTCTCTCTCCCACATCCCCCAGTCTCTCTCACCACCCTCCAGTCTCTCTCTCTCTCTCACCGCCCCCAGTCTCTCTCGCCCCCCCCAGTCTCTCTCGCCCCCCAGTCTCTCTCAACCCCCAGTCTCTCTCACCCCCCAGTCGCTCTCACCCCCGCCAGTCTCTCTCTCTCTCTCTCTCTCACCCCCCCAGTCTCTCTCACCACCCCCCACAGTCTCTCTCACCACCCCCCACAGTCTCTCTCACCCCCCCCAGTCTCTCTCACCCCCCCCCAGTCTCTCTCACCAGCCCCCACAGTCTCTCTCACCCCCCACAGTCTCTCTCACCCCCCCCAGTCTCTCTCACCCCCTCCCAGTCTCTCTCACCCCCCCCAGTCTCTCTCACCCCCCAGTCTCTCTCACCCCCCCAGTCTCTCTCATACCCCCCAGTCTCTCTCATACCCCCCAGTCTCTCTCACCACCCCCCAGTCTCTCTCATACCCCCCAGTCTCTCTCACCCCCCCAGTCTCTCTCATACCCCCCAGTCTCTCTCACCCCTCTCCCCCAGTCTCTCTCACCCCCCCCCCAGTCTCTCTCATACCCCCCAGTCTCTCTCACCTCCCCAGTCTCTCTCACCTCCCCAGTCTCTCTCTCTCTCTCTCTCACCCCCAGCCTCTCTCACCCCCAGGCTCTTCCCCCCCCCCCCACAGCGAATTCTTCCCTCTCTCCCCCCCCCCACCCCGCACAGCGATCTCTTCCCCTCTCACAGCGACCCCTTCCGCCCCCCACAGCAATCGCTTCATTTGGCGGCCACTAAATGAGATGGACGCAGCTAATTTACTGACTGGGGTGCATGCATGAGCATTGCACCAGGAATACGTCTTGATCAAAGTGATCGTCAGCAGCCAGGCACTACTGGTTTGCGCCCCTTTGAGACTGTAATGAATTTTCGGTCAGGGCGCTAAATGCTGCGCTCCCGGTCGGTAACCTCTTCATCATCATCATCGGCAGTCCCTCAGAGTCGAGGATGACTTGCATGCACACTAGAAATGAGTTCTCAGGTGACTGAAGAGTCCAATGCGGGATCTACAGTCTCTGTCACAGGTGGGCCAAATGGTGGTTGAAAGAACAGGTCGGTGGGGTGCCTGGGTTGCCGCGAGCTCCTTCCGCTGTTGACACTTGGCTCCAGCTTGCTCTCAGCGAAGCGACTCGAGGTGTTCAGCACCTTCCCGGATGCTTTTCCTCCACTTTGGGTGATCTCAAGCCAGGGATTCCCAGGTGTTGGTGGGGATGTTACATTTTTTCAAGGAGGCTTTGAGGGTGTCCTTGAAGCGTTTCCTCTACCCACCTGGGGCTTGCTTGCCGTGTCGGAGCTCCGAGTAGAGCGCTTGTTTTCAGAGTCTCATGTCAGGCATGCGGGTGATGTGGCCCATTCAGCGGAGCTGGTCGAGCGTGATCAATGCTTCGATGATGGGGATATTGGACTGAGCGAGGACATTGACGTTGGTGTGCCTATCCTGCCAAAGGATTTGCAGGATCTTGCAGAGGCAGCGTTGGTGGTACTTCTCCAGTGTTTTGAGGTGCCTGCTGTACATCGTCCATGTCGCTAAGCCATATCGGATGGCGGGTATCACCACTGCTCTGAAGACCATGAGCTTGGTACCGGATTTGAGGTCCTGGCCTTCAAACACTCTCTTCCTCAGGTGACCGAAGGCTGCACTGGCGCACTGAAAGCAGTGTTGAACCTCGTCGTCATTGTCTGCCCTTATTGACAGTAGGCTCCCGAGCTATGGAAAATGGTCCACGTTGTCCACGGTTACCTCTTACGCTCCCATTAACGCCCCCTCTGGCCGCTAACTGAGGCATTAGCCAACCGAAAATCTAGCCCTGAGATTCTAATAATTATAACAAGAACTGATTACTCTGTCAGCGCTTCTTAATAAGAAGAAATTGGCCAGATGCCGAAATTCAATTATGCATTTCCCACAAATGAAATAAAACTAGTTAATCTCCTGTCAAGACAAAGGAGGTGATTTTAACTCACCCTGCCCAGTAGGAATGGGGCAACAGGGCAGTTAACATTGCCTTCAAAAATGTATCGCTCCATTGCTACTCATTCCTGCTCTTTACGGAGTCCCTTTTTCAGGCAGATGTTGTGCCTGCCTGAATCAGTCTCATTAATACATGCAAATGAGGCTCCTATGATGTCACTTCGACCCCAATGGCATTTTAACTGCCATGGCTGCCTTGTTCAGTGGAGCCTGGTCTGCAGGAAGAAGAGGCCCTGTAATTATTAAACTTTCCTTATGTGAGGCCAAAAGGAGCAGCAGTGCGTCTCCAGGCCCCACAAGGAAAGTCTGGACCTCTGCTGCCCCAGGCCCTCCCTTTCCACCCGAGAGACCTTGCTAAAGCCCCACCCTCCCCCAATGTGACTGATCTGAGTAGCTCTGAGGCCGTCCAATCTTTTACCAATCTGGCCAGCTGACTTTTTACAACAATTTTGGGCATGCAGTTGGCTGGTGGGATGTTAATGAGGCCCGAGAGTTAAAATAGCCCAGGCCTCAAACTGATGAGGTTTGGGGTGAATGGTTGGATGCTCGCCCCACCCTGTCCCATCTTCTTAAATCACCCATTAGTTTACTCTTTAGATGAAGCAAGGCTAAAGGTCTGGTAATAATCAGAGCAGGTCATGTAGACATAATTCCGACCCCATTTTACAGTCATACATTCTGTAATTTTTTTGAGTAGATCCATTTTCAAGACTTTGAATTTTTTTCAAAGTCCTACAGGAAATTGATCATACTTAGACTCAAAGCCAGGCAGACTGGCTGAAAATGCATCGGTAGGCCTGCCCGCCGTTGTCAATCAGCATTGTGACGTGACAGCGTGTGTGCGTCACCATGCTCTCTCCCTTCCGTTAAAGTGGAGAAATGCGATCATTTCTTAACTTTGGCCACTGGGCCACCAGGGAGGGTTTCAGCCAGGCCAACAGCTATCGGTTGGTGGCCCGGCCGAACCCGGGGCCGGTATTTTGCCAGCTGATTGGCAAGTCGGTCGCAAAAATTCTTGCACTGCAGCCGAGGCAGTGGGCCCTACCCTTTAAGGGTGGCCACGTTGCTGGACCCGCAGTCACTCTGCAGAGGTGCACCGACAGGGAAACCTCGGGGGCACTGCACGCAGGGGATCCACCGAGTAAGGTGAAAATCGCTGGGTGTGTATTTTTATTCATTTTTTTATTGACTTTATTGCCAGTGATACCATTTGGGCGGTATGGGGTCTAGGCCGAAAAATCCCCGACTTGAATTGAGGTTGGGTTGGCCTGTTGACTCCAAAGCGGCAGCCATTCGATTTTTAGAAATGGCCACCGCAAACGCGCATGAACGGGTCTCTTTGAGACCCTGAATTTTGGCCCCTTGTGTCCACACTTATGATGGAAACTACCTACCTAAATTTATCATGCTGTAGTTTCACCCTTCTGTAATTTGTGGCTGTGAATATTAATGTGATACTTAGTTCTTTACAATTCATTTTGTATTCTGTCATGAGTTTCAACATTACAAATCTTCAGGAAAGTGTTTTTGGAGCTGTTGTATTAAATTAGAGTAACTTTAAACATCACAAAGAACATTCAGGACTGAAAGTTAGGCAGACTGAATTTGTTTTATACATACTCCATATAATCTTCAGTTCTAACCTATCACATTGACACAATGTGCCTTTTAATGTTCTGCTTGTTGGAAAGAATGAGTTCCACATACCTCTTTGTGGGGAAGATTTCTACCATTAACTACTTACTAGCAAAATCGCAAATGTGTGTGTGAAGAGCATGTTTACGATTTTTCTATAAAGAACATACAGGGAAACCTTTTCCATTAAATGTCTGATTTTAGCTAAAATGTTGAAGAATATTTAAAACTCTTTAAAGGGGCAGTGTATTCAGAGCTCATTCACTGAAGCTGCGCTCCCCGCAGAGAGCCTCATTGGATGCAAGCCCTCCTCAGAAACAGGGCTACAACACACACTCCCATCAGTCTGTATACGAGGAACAAAACGCCCAGAGAATAGTCCAGACAATCATAAGGATACTTGGTCCAGGAAGAAACCTGCCTTCGGTTTAAATTTATACCAAGAAGATAAATATATATACACAGCTAGACTTACAGTCATCTGAATGCATACAGCGACCATAACATTGACCCTATCACAACAGATTTGAGTTTGTATGAAGTTCGTTCTCAAAATAATTAGTCTAGTGCTGGTTATCCTGAATTACATGTCCAGAAATATTTTTGCTCTATCAGGTAACAATGAGAATAGCAGAAGGTAGCTTTATTGGGCTGTCTTGGGCTGTCTTTCAGTCAGTCTCGTTACTACCTGATCCACTAGTATATTGTGTTAAATCTCCATGTATCTGCAGAATAGTCATGAATAGCAGTTAACACAATATCAGAAAACCTAAATAAAACTCTGTTTAAAGGTGTTTAAAGTAAACTCTCTGGACCCTGTGATTGTGCTTACACTATTAACTTTATCCTCTCATTCTGATACTTTTTACGTATCTACAGTTTGTACTTTGTTGATGCAAATCAGGTTAATTAGAAAATAGACTTTTTCTTAAACTGTGAAAGCCATAAATTTAATTTTCATAAATTTGCAAATATATAATGTCTGTGCTTTTAGTATATTAATCAATTATGTTACTAGTGTCTAATTTGCATAGCCTAATTGGGCTACTTTGAAAATAGAGTTTCATCCAGAACTCAACAAACATAATGTCTAACTTTGTAAAATGTAGAGGCTATGAGCTTTATGTTATTCGGGATAACATGCTAAAAATTGTGCTAATGGGAATGAATTTACATATGCAGATTTCTATAATAAGAAAACAGACATTCCTTCATATTTCATAAACCTTTCTCAGTAATGAATAATTTGATAAAATGGGGAAAAGCACAAGAATATATTTATTGCTGTCATTGAGTGAGTGAAGAATAGTTTTCAAACCTCTCTGCATCCAGTCTTATTTATACCCACTCCAGTCATTTTAAGGTGCTGGTTGGCACTCATTTTCCATGTTTTACTAAGCTGGCCATTATAAGTAAGGTGCATTAAATAATATTGCATCACTGGTGCCAATAGGTAGTTGTAGCTGCACACAATTGGGAAAGCTTCCTATCTCTGAAAATCGGTTTCACTGTGCGCAAGCATGACCTCTGTTATCTTCTCATCCACAAGTGCATGTTCTGATTTACAGGACAGCATTGCACACCAGTTTAATCTAACAAAACACACGTGTCTACTGGCACAACATTTACTGACCAGAAAACTCAGACTCACACACCCGATGGATGGATATAGGGCAGTGTGTTTTATGATGTGATATCACGATGTGGATAGATTCTGGAGCAGTATTTTAGCTTTGATAGCATTTCTTCACTGCCAGGCCACCACCTTGAGGTGTTCTTGGCGAAGACCGTGCAGCAAAACAGAGTGACTTTTGGCAGCTATATGGTGCTGCGTTTTTCTGCTATGGGTGTAAATTTGTTACAAATATTGTAGTATGACAAGGACAGAATCTGCATGCTTGGAATGGTTTTACAAAGATAACATTGTGAAACTGACTGCATTAGTGTTGTGTAATACAGATATCAGACAAGACAAACCCTCTTTGAAAACTTGTTACACAGACAATGCATCACATTGTTGGTATATTTGTCTGTGAAACATGCCAATTTTTGGTTACTTACCAGTATTTGTAACTGTGACATACCAGGTTCTCAATCCCATGTGTGATATAGAGAATAATAGAAACCCACAAGTGAGATCAAGATACTTATCTCACCAACAGGATCAACCAGTGAGCAATAATGAATCACAACTGTCATCTAAATCCAGAGATGTGATTTCAGCCTCAACAGTATTCTCCTTGATACATTTTGTATTATACATACAATGTAGAGCTGATGGGGTCATTTTTTTTCTCTGACAAATTTTTGTCCTGCAGGCATTGACTCATTCCTGGGCTATACTTCCACAGGTACCACTCTGGTCCATGTGGCTATTCTTGACATAAGCCTTAATACTGAGTATTTGTCTGGAAGGTGGTATCAAGCCTCATCCAGATATCACCAACCTCCAAACCTATCTTTCTGGGAGAAGTCACTCGATAGTGAATAAGAGAAAAGTCCTATTTAAATTTTCTCGGGATGTTGAGATCAATTGTAACATCAATTAGCTAGCTCAGCAAAGATTGGATTTCAAACCAGGAAGTTTTTTTGTCCGCGGGACTCCAACACTCATGATGTAAACTCACTAATACATTGGGGGGTATGATAGGGGACATTTTGATTTCCTTTTTCTAGTGCCAGTAGGCACTATAGTTGTAAATTGATATCTATGTAGTAAATGAACGATAGCATCATCACTGAAGGATTAACCATTTCGACATCACTGCAGATTTATCAGATGATAAACAACACTTCATCAAAAATTTTGACAGCGCGGAACACGGGAAAGGCATTTGGCCCATCAGGCCCACTCCTGCCTTGTATATTTTTATAGTTTCATTTATAATGAACTCCACAGAATGTATTTATCTTCTGAGGGAAAGTTCCACATAAATATTCCCTGAACCCCAAAGGCAATCAAGCAAAGCTGCAGAAAAGTTACTCAGCTCCAATATTCAGCTGCTGCCCAAAGACAAACAGCTCACTACAATTCCCTATCCCGTCCCAGCTGCACTCCAGGAACTACTGAGAGGTAACAGTCAGCACACATTCTCACACCACTTTTACAAAATCTGTCTCCAGTGATAACACAGGTGAAATATCTTGTCAGTGGTGCGATCCTGACATTTAGTTTGTAAATAGAAATATAACCTGTTTCTGTAGGTGTGTGTGAAATATCTGCTCTATTCATAACTTAAATAAATTCTGTGATTATTTATGAACCTCAATGATTCAGGAATGGACAGATTGGATTATGAGGATTGATTATATTAATTGGGTATGTTCTCAATGGAAAAGAGAAGGTTGAGAGGTGATATGATTGCTGTTTTTAGGATCCAAAAGGGACTGGATAATGTAGAGCTATTTCACCTTGTCCGAAACAGTAGAACAAGAGGACACTGCCTGTGCTTGAAGTGGGGATTCAAAATTAATCTGTGGAAACAGTATTACAGTGAGCGAATGGTCAATCTTTGAAACAGACTCTCTAGGGAAGCAGTGGAAGCACATATTATTTATTAATTCAAATGTAAATAAGATAGATTTTTTTCAGAAAATAACATTTTGGGATACAGTATATGAAAAAAGAAAGACTGGCATTTATGTAGCACCTTTCACAACCACCGGACATCGAAAAGCGCTTTGCAGCCAATGAAGTACTTTTGAAGTGTAGTTCCTGTTCTAATGTGGGAAATGCGTCAGCCAATTTGCGCACAGCAAGCTCTCACAAACAGCAATGTGATAATCACCAGATAATCTGTTTTTGTTATGTTGATTGAGGGATAAATATTCGCCAGAACACCGGAGATAACTCCCCTGCTCTTATTTGAAATAGAGCCATGGGATCTTTTACGTCCTCCTGAGACTGCAGATGGACTATAATGTGGGAAAATGTGAGGCTATCCACTTTGGTAGGAAAAATAAAAAAGCAAATTATTATTTCAGTGGGGAGAGATTACAAAATGCTGCAGTATAGAGGGATCTGTGGGTTCTTGTGCATGAAACGCAAAAGGTTAGTATGCAGGTACAGCAAGTAATCAGGAAGGCAAATGGAATGCTGGCCTTTATTGCAAGGGGGATGGAGTAAGAAAATCCTGCTGCAACTGTACAGGGCATTGGTAAGACCACACCTGGAGTACTGCGTACAGTTTTGGTCTCCTTATTTAAGGAAGGATATACTTGCATTGGAGGCAGTTCAGAGAAGGTTCACGAGATTGATTCCTGAGATGAAGGGGTTGTCATATGAAGAAAGGTTGAGCAGGTTGGGACTATAAGAACATAAGAAATAGAGCAGGAGTAGGCCATACGGCCCCTCGAGCCTGCTCCACCATTTAATACGATCCTGGCTGATCCGATCATGAACTCAGGTCCACTTCCCTGCCCGCTCCCCATAACCCCTTATTCCCTTATTCCCTTATTGGTTAAGAAACTGTCTATCTCTGTCTTAAATTTATTCAATGTTCCAGCTTCCACAGCTATCTGAGGCAGCGAATTCCACAGATCCGCAACTCTCTGAGAAAAGAAATTTCTCCTAATCTCAGTTTTAAATGGGCGGCCCCTTATTCTAAGATTATGCCCCCTAGATCTAGTCTCCCC
The DNA here is from genome assembly GCF_044704955.1 of Pristiophorus japonicus. Taxonomy (NCBI): domain Eukaryota; kingdom Metazoa; phylum Chordata; class Chondrichthyes; family Pristiophoridae; genus Pristiophorus; species Pristiophorus japonicus. The sequence continues at coordinate 150,653,780 of NC_091983.1, forward strand.
CATCAGTGGAAACATTTTTCTCTGCATCCACCTTGTCAAGCCCTCTCATAATCTTATATGTTTCGATAAGATCACCTCTCAATCTTCTGAATTCCAATGAGTAGAGGCCCAACCTACTCACCCTTTCCTCATAAGTCAACCCACTCATCTCCGGAATCAACCCAGTGAACCTTCTCTGAACTGCCTCCAAAGCAAGTATATCCTTTCGTAAATATAGAAACCAAAACTGCACTGCCTCACCAAGACCCTGTATAACTGTAGCAAGACTTCCCTGCTTTTATACTCTATCCCCTTTGCAATAAAGGCCAAGATTCCATTGGCCTTTCTGATCACTTGCTGTATCTGCATGCTAACCTTTTGTGTTTCATGCATAATTACCTCCAGGTCCCACTGTACTGCAGCACTTTGCAATCTTTCTCCATTTAAATAATAACATGCTCTTTTATTTTTTCTGCCAAAGTGCATGACCTCACACTTTCCAAAATTATACTCCATCTGCCAAATTTTTGCCCACTCACTTAGCCTATCTATGTCCTTTTGCAGATTTTTTGTGTCCTCCTCACACATTGCTTTTCCTCCCATCTTTTTATTGTCAGCAACCTTGGCTACGTTACACTCGGTCCCTTTTTCCAAGTTGTTAATATAGATTGTAAATAGTGGGGTCCCAGCACTGATCCCTGCGGCACCCCACTAGTTACTGATTGCCAACCCGAGAATGAACCATTTATCCTGACTCTCTGTTTTCTGTTAGTTAGCCAATCCTCTATCCATGCTAATATATTACCCCCAGCTCTGTGAACTTTTATCTTGAGCAGTAACCTTTTATATGGCATCTTGTCAAATGCCTTCTGGAAGTCCAAATACACCACATCCACTGGTTCCCCTTTCTCCACCCTCTTCGTTACATCCTCAAAGAATTCCAGCAAATTTGTTAAACATGACTTCCCCTTCATAAATCCATGCTGGCTCCGCCTGACCAAATTATACTTTTCTAAATATCCTCCTACTGCTTCTTTAATAATGGACTCCAACGTTTTCCCAACCACAGATGTTAGGCTTCCTTTTTTAAATAGGGGCGTTACATTTACAGTTTTCCAACCTGCTGGGACCTCCCTAGAATCCAGGGAATTTTGTTAAATTACAACCGGTGCATCCATTATCCCTGCCACTACTTCTCTTAAGACCTTAGGATGCAAGCCATCAGGTCAAGTGTATTATCTGCCTTTAGTCCCATTATCTTGCTGAGTACCACGTCCTTAGTGATTGTGATTATGTTAAATTCCTCCCCCCGCCCCCACCATAGAGCCTCTATTGTTGGGATATTGTTAGTGTCCTCTACCGTAAAGACTGATCCAAAATATTTGTTCAGAGTTTCTGCCATCTCCATGTACCCCATTACTAATTCCCCAGTCTCGTACTCTAAGGGACCAATATTTACTTTAGCCACACTTTTCCTTTTTATATACCTGTAGAAACTTTTGCTATCTGGTTTTATATTTCGTGCTAGTTTACTTTCATAGTCTTTCTTCCCTTTCTTAATCATTTTTTTAGTCATTCTTTGCTGGCTTTTAAAAACTTCCCAATCTTCTGTCCTCCTATTAGTTTTGGCCACTTTATATACCCTCATTTTTAATTGGATACCGTCCTTTATTTCTTTAGTTAGCCACGGATGGCTATCTTTTCTCTTACACCCTTTCCTCCTCACTAGAATATATTTTTCTTGAGAGTTGTTAAATATCTCCTTAAATGTACACCACTGTTCATCAACCATCGTACACTTTAATCTATTTTCCCAGTCCACTTTAGCCATCTGCCCTCATACCTTCATAAACTCCTTTATTTAAGCTTAGCACGCTGGTTAGAGATCCCAACTTTCTCACCCTCCATCTAAATTTGAAATTCAATCATGCTATGATCACTCATCCCAAAGGGATCCTTTACTAGGACATTGTTTATTAATTCTGTCTCATTACACAGGACCAGATATAAGATAGCCTGTCTCCTGGTTGGTTCCATTACATACTGCTCAAGGAACCCATTCCTTATGCACTCTATGAAGTCTTCCTCAGGGCTATCCTGACCAATTTGATTTGTCCAATCAATATGGAGGTTAAAATCACCCATGATTATTGCTGTTCCCTTTTTACAAGCCCGCAATATTTCCTGGTTTATGTTCTGACCAACAGAGTTGCAAGTTAGGGGGCCTATAGACTACACCCACCAGCGACTTTTTCCCCTTATTATTCCTTATCTCCACCCAAACTGTTTCAACATCCTGATCATGTGAGCAATTCTCACTATTGCAGTGATTCCATTCTTTATCAACAGAGCTACCCCACCTCCTTTTCCTTTCTGTTTGTCCTTCCGGATTGTCAAATACCCCAGAATATTTAATTCCTAGTCCTGGTCACCTTGCAACCACATTTCTGTAATGGCTATCAGATCATACCCATTTGTAACTATTTGTGACATCAACTCATCTATTTTGTTACAAATGCTACGTGCATTTAGACAAAGTGCCTTTAAATTTGTTTTTTTAATCATTTTTTCCTGCTTGTTTCCGCCTTCAAATTCCCTTTCTTTATTTTTGTTTTCTAATTCCAGCTTTACTCCCCTCCCTAATGAATCTATTTTCAGGTTCCCATCACCCTGCCAAGCTAGTTTAAACCCTCCCCAATTGCACTAGCGACCCCCCTCCCCCCCCGGCGAGGATATTGGTCCTGACTCTGTTGAGGTGCAACCCATCCCCTGCTTGTACAGGTTCCCCAGAAGCGGTCCCAATGCCTCAGGAAACTAAAGCCCTCCCGCCTGCGCCATCTCTCCAGTCATGTATTCATCTGCTCTATCCTCCTATTTCTGTACTCACTGGAGTTTAGAAGAATGAGAGGTGATCTTATTGAAACATAGAGATTCTGAGGGGGATTGACAGCGTGGATACAGAGAGGGTGTTTCCCCTTGTTGGGGAATCTAGAACTAGGGGGCACAGTTTCAGATAAGAGGTCACCCATTTAAAACAGAAATGAGGAGGAATTTCTTCTCTGAGGGTTGGGAATCTATGGAATTCTCTACCCCAGAGAGCTGTGAAGGCTGGGTCTTTGAATATATTTAAGGTGGAGATAGACAGATTTTTGAATGATAAGGGAGTCAAGGGTTATGGGGAGTGGGCGGGAAAGTGGAGTTGAGGGCAGGATCAGATCAGCCATGATCTTATTGAATGGCAGAGCGGGCTCGAGGGGCCAAATGGCCTACTTCTGCTCCTATTTCTTATGTTCTTATGTTCAGACAGGGCCCTGGTTTAACTCATCCGAAAGACAGCACCTCTGACACTGCAGCACTCCCTCCATACTGCACTGCAGTGTCAGCCTAGATCAATGTGCGCAAGTCCTTGGAGTTGGACTTGAACCCACAACTTCTGACTCGGAGGTGACTGTGCCAACCACTGAGCCACAGTGGACACTGTAATGAGTAATTTGAGACATGATGTGGTAAGTGTAGCATGCTTGAGAGGAAAAAGGTGACTTTGGACCTCTGGTTCCCAATGCTCTCCCCCACTGGCGTTTTCCTCGTGTCATTTTTGGGTCTGTTGTAGACTGATGGATAAAGATTGATTGCTATGATTAGTCAACAACTCCAATATAATTGTTTCATGAGACTATCAGGATGGTAGAAGATGAATTAGATGGACTTTGGTCTTTATTCATCGAGCAATTCCTATGTTCTTATTTACTAAACCTGTGTTTTCAGTCCTCACTAATAAAACTCAAACTAAAGAATGTGATAATATCAAAGAGGAAGTGACAGCACCATCCAAACCTCTGAACAGTTTTAAAATAGATTTGTCAGCATCTCTGAAAGAAATGCATGGCATTGGGTTACATTGAGTAGATAAACACCTGAAGTAGATGAATGAGTGAGCAGGGCAGTGAGACTAGCTTTGAATTGACTATCAAAGAGCTGGTAGAGACACAATGGACTGAATTGCCTCTTTCTGTGCTGTAACCTTCTATGTTTCAATTCTCTAGCAAATACAAGGCTGAGGGAAGAGCTAATTGAAGTGTTAAAAATAATGAAGGGAATTGGCTGAATAGATATGGAAAGATTCTTCCTTCCACTAGGGGAAGCCAAACCAAGTGGACAGAATCTTAAAATTAGAACAAAGCCTGTTAAAACCAAATTCAGGTATATTCTTTTGCACAAAGGTTTGTGACAATGTGGAATGCACTGACCCAGAAGAGCATTGAGAGGTTTTACTTGCCTGTTTGGAGCACGTAGAAGCAAGAGTATGTTATTTGGCTATTCATCCTGCTCCGTTATTTAGTTAGCCATGGTAGGCCCTTACCTTTTTAATTCAGATTTCCTGACTATTTTCTATCCATTATTACATTTCCTTCCCAAGTAAGTATCCATCTCCATTTAATCATCAGCATATTTGGCCTTCTGGGGCAGTTCATCCCACATTTTCACAACCTTTTGTGCATAAAGATAATTCTGAATTCTCTTTTAACCAGCTTAGTTTTAATTTTAATTTTAATTTCTACACTATGATATTTACTGGGTAGTAATTGAGCTTTTACCCAGTTATTGTCTTCATACAGAAATCTCTGGTTCTGCTGTCCTGAGGGAAGGCAGAATCCTTGATGCCAACTCTTGTTTTTCCACTGAGAAATGGATCTGCAGGAAAAATACCCAATGGAATTATGAATATCCCTTATGGGAGAAAGTATTCTGAATATCCTGCATACCCTCTGAAATGGAATTCTGGAGATCTCAGAATCCAGTAGATACTGCTGCTTCCATTCCATCACCCAATGCAATAATGCCTCCAGTCAAAGCCTGCATGTTGGATATGATGACTTACCTCCAGATCTCTGAGTTCTATGGGATGTCAGCAGAGATGTCTGCCTCTGCCACTCACTCCAGGATGCTTTGTATTTTTCAAAAGTCTTCTCTGATGCTGTGCCTTGTCTGAATTATCTATATTTCCTACCCCCTCAAATAACCATCTGGTCTAGTGAGTGTGAGCAATGATGGAGTAGGTGAATTTCTACTGCCTATCTCTACTGATAAGGGTCCTGCTATTGAGTCATTCCATTTTGCTTCCAGTTTCTGTGGAGAGAAAAAGACAGAGAAATGCTCTGAGTTGCATGCTCGCCCCTGTCTCCTAACTGCCTTGCTTGTGTAAGGATGATCTCAGAGTATGAATTTAAGGAAAATAACATCTTTTCAGGATCTTCAAACATTAGGATTTGTTCTGAACGAACTAAATGTGGGTGCAGGACCTCCCATGTCTCCTTCGCCTATCATCTCAGTCAATTATGATCCCATAAAACTTGGAAGTATAGTGAACAGTGAGGAGGATAGTGATAGATTTCAAGAAGACATAGATAGGCTGGTGGAATGGGCAGATACGTGGCAGATGAAATTTAACGCAGAAAAATGCGAAGTGATTCATTTTGGCAGAACAATGAGGAGAGGCAATATAAACTAAAGGGTACAATTCTAAAGGGAGTGCATGAACAGAGAGACCGGGGGGTATATGTGCACAAATCATTGAAGGTGGCAGGGCAGGTTGAGAAAGCCATTAAAAAGCGTATGGGATCCTAGACTTCATAAATAAAGGCATAAAATACAAAAGCAAGGAAGTTGTGATGAACCTTTATAAAACACTGGTTCAGCCTCAACTGGAGTATTGTGTCCAATTCTGTGCACTGCACTTTAGGAAGGATGTGAAGGCCTTTGAGAGGGTACAGAAAGCATTTACAAGAATGATTCTAGGAATGAGCGACTTTAATTATGTGGATAGACTGGAGAAGCTGGGGTTGTTCTCCTTGGAGCAGAGAAGGTTGAGAGGAAATTTGATAGAGGTGTTCAAAATCATGAGGAGAGTAAACAGAGAGAAACTGTTCCCATTGGCGAAGGGTCGAGAAACAGAGGACACAGAAATCAAGATAATTTGCAGAAGAACCAAAGGCGACATGAAGAAAAACTTTTTTACGTAGCTACTGGTTATGATCTGGAAGGCACTGCCTGAAAGGGTGGTGGAGGCAGACTCAATCATGGCTTTCAAAAGGGAATTGGATAATTACTTGAAGGAAAAAAATTTGCAGGGCTACAGGGAAAGGGCAGGGAGTGGGACAAGCTGAAGTGCTCTTGCAGAGAGCTGCCACGGGCTCGACAGGCCGAATGGCCTCCTTCTGTGCTGTAACCATTCTATGATTCTGAGTATCAATTGCCTCGTCCTACTGGGTTAACAGATGAATATGTTGCTTTCTCCTCTTGTAGCTTCTCATTCCTCGAATTAATGTGTCATTTTGTTTCCTGCATGAGAACAGAATGGTTGTTACTTTCAGTAACAAACAAGTTTATTTATTTTTTAATCATTCCTGGGATGTGGGTGTCACTGGCCAGGCCGCATTTTATTGCCCATTTCTAATTCTCGAGAATGTGGTGGTGAGCCACCTTCTTGAACCGCTGGAGTCCCTGTGGTGATGGTACACCCATAGTGCTGTTAGGTCGGAGTTCCAGGATTTTGACCCAGGGACAATGAAGGGACGGTAATATATTTTCAAGTCAGGATGGTGTGTGACTTGGAGGGGAACTTGGAAGTGATGGTGTTCTCATGCACCTGCTGCTCTTGTCCTTCTAGGTGGTAGAAATTACGGGTTTGGGAGGTGCTGTCCGAAGAATCCTTAATGAGTTACTGCAGTGCGTCTTGAAGATGGTACACACTGCAGCCATGGTGCGCCGGTGGTGGAGAGAGTGAATGTTTAAGGTGGAGGGGGTGCCAACCAAGCGGGCTGCTTTGTCCTGTATTGTGTTGAGCTTCTTGACTGTTGTTGGAGCTGCACTCTTCCAAGAAAGTGGAGAATATTCCATCACACTCCTGAATTGAGCCTTGTAGATGGTGGAAAGGCTTTGGGGAGTCAGACTGAACACTGTGCAATCATCAGCGAACATCCCCATGTCTGGCCTTATGATGGAAGGAAGGTCATTGATGAAGCAGCTGAGGTACTCCTGCAGCGATGTTCTGGGTTTAAGATGATTAGGCGCCAACAACCACAATCATCTTCCTTTGTACTAGGTATGACTCCAGCCAGTGGAGAGTTTTCCCCCTGAATCCTATTGACTTCCGTTTTACTGGGGCTTGTTAATGCCACATTCGGTCAAATGCTGTCTTGATGTCGAGGGCAGTCACTCTCACCTCACCTCTGGAACTTAGCTCTTTTGGCCACTGGCTTCCCAATATACATAATTTCTCAGAGTACTTCCTGAAATTGACCTTGTTTTTCTTTACTTTGTTTTGTCTCCCCAGGAAAAGCAATCCATGAAACTGGAGAAGACTTTCTCACCTGCTGTCTTCTTGCTACACTCCCACGCTTTGCCCTCCATTGCTGTCTTTTCTTCACCTTCTGCTGATGGCAGTTCACAGTCTGCCAAGCAGAGCCAACCAATGGTGGATAGCTTGCACCAATTCATCAAATAACTCAAAATTTAATAAGTGAGGCATTGCCATAACCAACATATATCCCTACACCATCGCTGGCAATGTGTGGGTCACGCAAAAGTACATCAGCCTTGATCATGAAGGGAGTATACACACACAGACACACACATACTCACACTCACACTCACACACACACATACTCACACTCACACACACATACTCACACTCACACACTCACACTCACACTCACACTCTCACATACACACACACACATTGTCACACACACTTACACACACTTACATACACTTACATTTACACACACAGAAACCCATACTCACATTCACACACAGACAGAAACGCATACTCACATTCACACACACACAAAGAAAGGCATACACACAGAAACTGATGCAGAGGCCACGATTTTTCATACCGGGTCGGAAGCATACTGGAACCTTGCTGTTAGTTGCAGCCCATTCTGCCAAGTAATTTTACGTGGCTGGGGCTTGTTAAGCCCGCTCTGTGAGGTTCCCGGCCAATTAAAAAGAAGCGTCATCTGATGATGCCAGTTTCCTTAAAGGGACCAATCCCATGTACATTTTGACAGTTGTGCTGTCAGTGTTGCGCAGCATTAATGTGCTGCAAACACTGACAAGTACTGTACAAAGTTGCACAGTTACACCCAGGCTTTCCCTTCCACTCCCTCCAGATGCTTATGTCACAGTATTAAGCCACAGCACGCAGGCAACTTACCTTGCACCTCCACCCATCCCTTCTCTCTATCTACATTATTACATCCCCATGTCACTAGCCACACCTCACACTCACCCTCATCCTTGTCCAATCATATCAACTAACAACACACAAGGGTAGGCACTTGGGTGTTTACCAATGCTGATGTAAAGTTTCTGCTAATGTGTTGTCAAACATTGAAATCTTTATGTTCAACACTTTTCTTTCTTGGACAGTGTGCACCTTTGGAAGTGACTTAGTGAGTTGCAGTGAATGGTGAGACATAAGGGTACACCTCACAATGGTGATGAGTGTAAAAGGAATGGCTTGAGCATTGTAGGAATGCTTTATGGTGTTGCTGTGGGGTGGTGTCAACCTGGCGCATCATGTTTTAGCCAGGGTGTACAGTGTCAAGTGAAGTAAATCTGGCCATGGTGATGTCATCCCTGGACTCCTGGACAGCAATGTGGTCTGGTATTGATGCCCTGTGTCCTGTGCAGTATCAGGTGATTGCGGAGAAGGTTGGTGTTGTTGTTGGTGATGCTGCTGTGCTAAGTGATGTTGGTGTTGGGGCTGTTCATGGTTGGATTCTGAGAACTAAGGTGAGATTTTTTCAAGGGCACCAATGCTGCTGGAATAGATGACAGATGAAGTTGAGATGACAGAAGTGATCTGTCAATGGTGAGAGAGGTTGCTCCAAGGAGGTGACAGTGGATAGAAAGTTCACTGCAAACATTTCAAACCTCCACAAAGCTGAAAAATGTATTACAAATCCTGAAGGCTCCAGCTTCTTTGATTGTAAATGGTCGCTTTTATACCACTTCGACAAATTTCAACTAGTCAAACCAATCAAGAGTTGTTAAGAACCCGACACACTTAACTGACATGATCCTCGAGGCACAGGAACCTCATAAAAAACTTGGAAAATGGTTAGAACCTGATAAAATGCTGCTTAAATAGCTTCAAGCAGCTTCTTAACTATCTCCATTGTCTGACACGCCACTTAGTGTTGGGTCTGCAAACCACAGACAGAGCCGGCACTTGGGAAATTCACAAGGAGGCGAGTTCAGAACGGACTTCTGCCCGCTGTCAATCACAGCCATTTTGATAGCAGACCCACCTTCAAACTCGCACTCGCAGGGCTGGTAAGATACCGGCCAGAAACTCTCTCACACAAACATACACACACACACACACACTCACACACAGAAGCACATACACACAGGAACACACACACAGACTCACACACATGTACACACGTGACTCATTTTAGTTACACCACCCCTCGGTGTTTGGTAAAGGTCAGCTTCTTCAGCACTTATCATCTGTGTCAATATTACGGTTGCAGACTGAAACCTTCTGAAGAAATCAGCCTTTAACAAACACTGGAGATGGGAATAACTGAAATCATTGCAGAATACTTTGTATACAAAGGAATTCCCTGATGCACTGTTCTCTCTCTCTCATTCTGTCTCATGCTTTCAATCTGCTAATCTAGTTCTATCTATCATTTATATGTCTATCTTCTACATTGACACTTGCAGGGACGGGGCCGAACATCCTTAGCCCCACTCCGCTGGTGGAAGTGTACCAGTGCAGAAGCTCATGGCCTCTGCTCCTGAATCTATTTCAGGTCAGTGCAGAGTCACTTAGTTTAAATTACTGGAGTGGGGGGGGGGAGCGGGGGGCAGGGGGGCGGGGAGAAGATGGAAAATGCAGTGTAGGTAAATCAACTGGTGCCACTGGCTCGATAACTTTTAAACGGTGACTACCATGCTCCCTTTAAAATGGGGCCAAAAGCCCTTTGTGCCAGCATTCATCTGACAGGTGCAGGTGATAAGCCCAGTCTAGACCCCCAGATAGGCTCCACTTCCACCGCTCTAACGACTTGCACGCCATGTTCATCCCGGCATTCAGGCCACTGGGCAGTAGGGAGGCTGGGACCAAAGAAATTCACAGTGTGTGAATTCCCCTCCCTCAGCCCTGCCTCCTCTGATGTCAGGGACCATGTTTGGGTGGCTAGAAGTTCTACTTGCATAGGCTCCTGTGTAAATTGATAGCCAGCGCTATTCTGAGTGCAGATCTGGCATTCTGAGGTCCTGCCAGAATTCCCACCTCCTTCACATCTCCTATGCCTGATTTGCACCCCAGGAGTGCCAATGGGGCCAAGGAATTTTGATCCCTCAATATTTTATGCCACCCTAATGTGTACATAGACAGACAGTGACATATGTGCGCACATACATAATGCTAGAGATGAGCATCTGATAGATTTAAAATTAGACTTTTGGCATTTTAACTTTTATAATCTGCAAATCCAAAGCTCAAATGTAACAGGTTGTTTGTGGAATGGGGAAGCTCATTATTCCACTTTCTCTCCTCTTTTAGCCCGTTATGCTAAGATTTTAACACCAAATTTACACCTGTTATGGTGTAAAGGTCAATGTGAAAATCATATTACAGAGCACCTGAATTTCATTTCAGTTGACATAGATACACTCTTGCAGGTGATTGCATGGTACAATAATGTTAGGTCAACTGACAGCTAGGGCCAACTTAATGCAGCAGAATCCAGCAAAGATTATATGTAGTGTAGTTAATCAGGCCATGAGCAAGTGTTACTCGATGTACTTTCCTTTAACTGGTATAGGCTCTTTTTGTAACAAGCTAGGGCTGAAATTGGTCTGCTTCAGTCGCGCAAAATGGCAGCCCGATTTTCTGCACTTGCCAATTGCTACCACTGGCTCGGATCATTTTTAAACACAATGGCCAATCGACGTAGTGTAAAAAGGGCTTGTGATTCAGTATGAGCCAGATTCGCGCTACTGATGTAGCCCAATTTTACCCCCATCATTTCTATTTCATGCTCCTAGGCCTTTGCCAATAACACTTTGTGACTGGCTCCAAGGAGGTAGGCAAGAATAGTCCAGAGTGACATGTCCCTGAGGTACAAGAAGGGCTGAGCTTTTGCTGATGGGGGTACAGTAATATAGTGGATGAGTAATCCAGAGGCCTGGAGTAATAATCTGGAGACATGAGTTCAAATCCCACCATGGCAGCTGGGGGATTTAAATTCTGTTAATTTTTTTAAAATCTGGATTTAAAGAAAAGCTAGTATCAGTAATGATGACCATGAAACTACCGGATTGTAGTAAAAACCCATCTGATTCACTAATGTCCATTAGGGAAGGAAACTTGCCGTCCTTACCCGGTCTGGCCTGTATTTGACTCCAGACCCACAGCAATGTGGTTGTCTCTTCACTGCCCTCTGAAATGGCCTAGCAAGCAGTCAATTGTACCAAACTGCTGCGACAAAATCAGCACAGTGGTAGTAACTTCACCACACGGACTGCAGCGGTTCACCACCACCTTCAAGGCAATTAGGGATGGGCAATAAATGCCGGCCTTGCCCGCAATGCCCACATCCTGTAAACAAATAAATACAAAATCTCTCTCAAAATCAAGGACTCTGTGTGTGTCTATTCTCAGCTGTGAACCCATTTCTTTATCATTTTGTGTTGTAGCTCTGTACAAAACTAATGCACTGTACAATTCAGTGTTCTCACTCCTGCAGTGCTCCCTGAAAGAGCATGA